>NC_133330.1:172371534-173654034 GCF_042186555.1 Aquarana catesbeiana
TCTGTTCAACAGAAGCTGGTCTACCGGCTTCTGTAGAACAGTCAAGCTGGAAAACCAGCATTCAATCAGCACTGGCTGCAAATGCTGATCAGTGTATTCTGGCATAGAGGGGGAATTCTCCCGTCACAATATATCAGCTCAGTGGGAGACCAGGGAGAGATCCCTGGATCAAACATAGTTGTGATACAGGGTTCTGTCAGTTTTTTCTTTTTTTTTCGTCCAACCAACTATGTGTGTGTTCCCAGCTTTAATTTAACATCCACTATGAATCCCAAACAAACCTTTTGTCCACTTGTTTATTAGAAATTTTCAATTTTTACAAAAAATAGTAAAAATGCAACAAAAATTACACTCAAGTGTAAAGTCAGACATGAATTAGCCTTCCAGCTTGCATTTTTTTTAACAAACACAGCAAAGCATCACATTGTTATTCATATTGCAAACACTGTAAATCACTCTAAACCAGCAGTTTCAGGTACGCATGTGAAAAACTTTTCAGCAAAAAACTGCCATATGTCATAAGGAACCTTTAAAAGAAAAAAATGTCTGCTTACATCCAATACTTAATCAGGTTAATTAGTAATTCTCCACACTCATCCCATTACAAGGGTCCGATAATGAAAAGCCAATCCTGTGTCTTAATAGTATAGCAATAACTGTTTAGGTCAACACTGTAGTAACCTAACTGAGACCAAGGAGAGGAGGGCTAAACCCGGTACAGCAAGCCAGGGCTCTCCTAGTTTAAGAAATGTGCCTGGAGTTGGTATTTTAATACCCAAACAAACCTTAAGCCCAACACTAACTTTTTTTTTTCATATTTACACAAGGACTTGATTTGTCAATGAATAAAAAATAAATACATACCGTGTTTTTCTTTTGTTTTGAGTGGTTTGCAGTGGACAGCCACAGAGGCAAAAGATGTGCTTCTGTAGTAAAAATGTAATCTTCTATATCAAATATAAGATCCTCCCTCTCAGAGAACAGCAAATAAAGATATTTAAACATCTCTGCCAGGAAAAAGGAATCCATCCTTCAAACAAAAAGTTGTAGTAAAATTATCTAGTGGTCATGTCTGAATTTATATGCCGTCACACAAAAAAAATAGCAAGTAAAGCAGCAGACAAATGCGTAAAATGCAGTAACAACCATCACCCAGATAAAATGTATTATTCACTGATATAATACCACAAACTGAAAACATATTTCTTGCCAAAGGATTTACTTTGTACTTTTGCATAGCTTCACAAGAAAGCCCCCAAAAATCACTATAACAAATGAGCTGCAAGTGCCATACTCCCTTTATAAACCAAAAAAATATAGATTATTGGTGCACAACAATATTGTTTGGAAAATGTTTTTTATTATGACTTAATATGAAACAATTAAAATATCCATAATTATCCATGGTCCCAGAATAATAAATATGATGACCATTACTGCATTATCCTCAAACAAATGTTATAATAATTTCTGATGTAAAAAAGTAAAATAAAATAAAAAACACACCACACACGGGGACTGGATTGCCAATGCTAGGTAGAACACAAGGGAAGGTATGATGTGCCCAATATACAAAGTAAACAAATAAGTCTACATGCTTACACACCTTCATGTTCTGGATACTAGCAGCTTATGAACTTTCTGCATACGAATTTATCAATGTTCTTGACAATATCCTCCATTTGTTTATGATGGTTTGCCTACACATGCCTGATATATAGTGATACCATTTGTCATGTATTTTATCGTAAATACTTCAAGGAAAAAATAAGTACAGCATACCTGTCCTCATGACTTCCTGTACGTACATCTTTAACAGCTGCAAACCCACATGGAACGCGAGCATACTTATTCAAATTTTCAATAATTGTTCTTCCCACTTCCAAATAGTATGGATCCCCAGTCGCCTGTAACAGTTTAAGCAAACAGGACATCAGCTTTGCTGACGAGACAAATGTCACAGCAACCACAAAGAATCAATAAAAATTATAAATGCAGTAAAACATCTTACTTTGTACAAGAAATATGTACTCTCTGCAAATTCAGGTCTTAATGGATGCTGCGCCCAGTGTACTCTGAAATCAGTTGTAAAGGCCTGAAAGAATTATACATTCAAATTGAACATAGTGAATCATTGAACACTTGCTACATAAATACTTCGGATAAAATATTTACACAATGCAAGAGCAACAACAAATCCCATTATTTACATTCATTTCATTGAACAGCAAGTCTCCATGCACACTTGTGCGACTCCAACGTTGCACAAATTTGGCGTGCCACTTTGATGTAATTCTGAAGCAACTTTGGTTTGGTGCGACTTGGATGCAACTTTGGCTTTGACCAATGATACTGGACAACTGTTGCACAACTGTTGCATGTATAACATTCATGTGGGGCTTTCATGCAACTTTTGAGGATTGACATTACAGGTTATGGCACTCAAGGTCGCATGAAAGTCTGACCAAAGTAGTGCAGGAACCTTTTTAAAACCTCTGCTACTTTATGTTGCACATATTTGAACGGTTGTAAACGAAAAACGTGGGGTGTTTTCACATGACAAGTCGCAGAAGTGTGAATGGAGCCAGGGGCGGACTGACAACTCATGGGGCCCCCGGGCAATAGGAGATTATGGGGCCCCCAGGCAATCACAGATTATGGAGCCACATAGTATACACAAACATACACACAGTATACACATACATGTACACGCAGACATGCTTCTGTTGGCTGAGAAGGTACTGGAGAGGTGGGGCAGCTATAATCTCGTGATTTTTAGACCAAAAGGATGTCCGTAGGGGACATTTCAGAGACAGATGTAAAAAAAAACACAGATTTTTACATACTGTCCCAGGTTTTACTGAGGCTGGCAACCCTAATGGGGCCCCCTAGTGGCCCGGGGCCCTCGGGCACTGCCCGAGTGGCCGAATGGTCAGTCCGCCCCTGAATGGAGCCCAACTCATGGCAAATGCAAAAATCAACAAATCAATACATATGCTAAGTGAACTACTACTACAACAATAGGTTGGGTAACGACATGCATTCATTTTTTTCCCCAAAATTCCCATTCCTTCCTCTCTCTTAAATAATTACCCGTCTGCAGGTCTTAAGTCCTCCAAACCCCCCAAATCTTGGTTGAGATCTCGGTCAATAAAATCCAATGAGGGGGGAGGGGCTAACCTGTGCTGTGTGTGTCTATGGATGTACAGTACACAGCCCAGATCTGTAGAGCGCTCTGTGTGTCTTCATAGGAAGCGGCTTCCTATGGTGGCATGCGGAGAAGAGGTAAAGCGGACAGAGTCGGCAGGGGGCCGCAGAAGGAGGAGGTTTGGGGCCAGAAAGTATAATTTAATTTATTTTTTAAGAAAAAAAACACAAAAAAAACAAAAAAAACCCACAACTTTACAAAATCTTTAACCACTTGACAACCGACTCACGCCGATATAAGTCGGCAAAGTAGCACAGGTGCGCAAAACATTTCCCTGTTGTGCCTAGCAACAAGACAGGGATCTACTGCTCCCAGTGATCGCTGTCATGTTCTAGTGAGCCCATCCCCCCTACAGTTAGAACATGCCCAGGGAACACATTTAACCCCTTGATCGCCCCCCAGTGTTTAACCCCTTCTCTGCCAGTGCTATTTACACAGTAATCAGTGCATTTTTATAGCACTGATCGCTGTATAAATGCCAATTGGCCCAAAATAGTGTCAAAAGTGTCCGATCTGTCCGCCGCAAATCACAATAAAAATCGCAGATCGCCGCCATTACTAATAAAAAAAAATAATAAAAATGCCATAAATCTATCCCCTATTTTGTAGACGCGATAACTTTTGCTTATCAATATACGCTTATTGCAATTTTTTTTTACCAAAAATATGTATAGAATACACATTGGCCTAAACTGAGGAAGAAATATTTATTATAGCAAAAAGTAAAAAAAATTGCTTTTTTTTGCAAAATGTTTGCTTTTTTTGTCTATAGTCAATGAACAAATGAGAAAATAGGATTTTTGACTTACCGTAAAATCCGTTTCTCCAAGTTCATTGACAGACACAGCCTTCTTTATTCAGAACCATAGGGTTGTATAGCGCCTCTGCAGTAGTAGGACTAGGCAGAAAAAAAAAAAAAATCAACAGCTGGCTACGCCCATGGGCTGTCCCCAGTCAGTATATAACCCCCTCCCTGCTCTAGGTATACAGTTTAGTAGCAAGCAGTAATAGAAGTATCAAAAAACTCCATAGAGGGGTGGGTGCTGTGTCTGTCAATTAACTCAGAGGAACGGATTTTAAGGTAAGTCAAAAATCCTATTTTCTCATTTGTTCATTGACAGACACAGCCTTCTTTATTCAGAACCACAGGGACGTCCCAAAGCAGTGCCCAACATGAGGGGTGGGACACCGAAAAATCCCAAGGCTAACACAAGAGCCAACCGGGTAACAGGAGCTTCACCCAAGACAAGCTGTAACCCACCTAAACTATACCACTTCAAGAGGGAATAGACCATCTAAACAGCAGCCTGCAAAAAACTTGCGGCCAAAAGAGGCATCCGCAGATGCCAACCCATTCACTTTGTAGAACTTGTGAAAATGTACACTGACGACCAGTGGCCGCCTTGCAAACTTGCGCAACGAACGCCTGATAACAGAAGGCCCAAGAAGCACTAAGTGCTGGAGAAGAACGCGCTGTAACAGAGAAAGGAGGAACCCGATAAACAAAAAAAAACGTATAGTGATATATAAGTGTGAATAAAAAAAACAATAATAAAACAATATGTAGATAAAATTGGTGCCTATAATAAGGACGTCAAGAAATAACATGAATAATAGACATCATCAGTGATCAACACATAATGTGATATATTAAACACCAGTGAATAATAAATTCCAAGTCCGTCAATATGTGAACAAGCTGTAAATTAACTCTTGTTTCCAAATGTTGAGTGAAATCCACCACCACAATCAACAGGAGTGCACTCTTACCAGAATGCCATGATCCCCCATCACAGAGGATCACGGAAAGCATGTAATGAATTGACAGCTACCAGGAACAGCAAGCAAACTTCAGATGGTGGGGGATCACTTCACATCAACCCGGTTCAGCGAGGCAATGCCACAGTGCATGGAAGAGAATAATGCTCCAATAGTGTAAAACCAATAACAATCTTTTATTAAAAAAAGTAATGCACTTACATAGTAACAGATGAAAAAACACAGAAATCTGTTGCGCCGGCCGGAGCACAAACAGACTGCCCGTTCCTACTGGATACACAAATGGATTACGAGTTGACGTCAGCGTGTCGCTTCGCCCTACGCGTGTCGTAATAACTTATGTCGTCCAGGAGCCCCTGGACGATCTACCTCAGGAGTGCCCCAGCGGAGACAAATCTGATGAAACACGGCCCAGTGAAGGGCCCCCCTGTGGCCCAACCCTAGCCAACTGAGGTATCCGTCTGACAGTATTCCACTCCTGGAATGCGTACGTCGGAAAGGGCAGGAACGAGAAGTTCTGCCCACCAGAGGATACTGACAACAGCCAGGGTTGCCAACAGCCTTTTTGGCCTGCCGTTGCCTTGTACGACTGGATCCGTATCGGGAGCTCCCGAAGACGAACCATTCATGATCCAGACCTAGTCTGATCGATTGGAGTTCCAGGATATTACTCGGTAACCAGGACATCTGGCACTGGTGGTCACCCTGTTCAATACAAGGGGAGAAAGGATTTTCCCCGCTGAAGAACAAGAGAGCGAAGCCACCAGACTAGGGAACCTTTGGTTTCCTGACTCAGCCGAATCTGATTGTTCAGAGACCTTGGGCATTTGTCCCATTATGCCAGCATCTCCCCGAAGGGAGCTTGTATGGAACTGTGCAAATAAAAATCGCCTAAAAAAAAAGGTAGATACCATCAGACCCAACACCCACATGCAGATCCGCAGAGGAGCCCACCTGCCGGACAGTAAATGAAAAATGCAGCATGTAACTTCTGCAGTTTGTCCAGGGGAAGAAACACGCTGGCCAGAGCTGAAGCCCAGTCAGGCTCAGATAATCCAACGTTTTAGCAGGGCCAAAGCAGACTTCCGATAGTATAGACGCCAACTGAAATCAGTGAAGGTCTGTATAGGAACTACGTTGCTCCTTGGGGTAATCGAGAAGTCGGAGAAGATCGTCCAGGCAGCCCAGAACCACCAACCCCCACTGATGTAACCATGCCAGATCTGGGGCCAACACCTTGTGAACACCAGAGGAGTGGTGGCTAGATCAAAAGGACAACACCACGCGCTGAAAATGCTCCGCACCCACAGCAAAACGGAGGAAGTGCTGGAGTCGGGCACATAACAGAATGCGTAAGTAAGCATTCATGATGTCGTAGAAGTCAGAAAGTCCTCATGATGAAGGAGTGCCACCGCTGTGAGGACGGACTCCATCCTAAACTTCTGTACCTACACAAGCCAAGTCAGGGCCTTGAGGTTCAGAATTAGGTGTACCATGCCCTCCATCTTTTAGACTGTGAACAGGTTTGAATAAAACCCCTAAAATGGTTTCCAGCATGGGAAGCGGGACAATCACACTCTGCAGCAATGGGGCTTGCACAGCCCCCTGTGGAGAACAGCAAGCAGTCTGGCGACAGACGCCCAATGGAAGCAAAAAAAAAAAACACATTTTTTGGAGGAACACAGCCAGAAAACTATCTTGTAACCAG
Organism: Aquarana catesbeiana; assembly: GCF_042186555.1. Lineage (NCBI taxonomy): Eukaryota > Metazoa > Chordata > Amphibia > Anura > Ranidae > Aquarana > Aquarana catesbeiana. Next base: position 172,378,230 of record NC_133330.1, read on the forward strand.
ACAAACTCAAGACGCGACATGATGTCATTCAGGGTAGCCCCCCAAAATACATGTCTAAGCACCGCTGAGGAAACAGACTCGGCAACCAGGGGAACTGCAGCCAAGAGGCATAGCGGACAAACGGCTATACAACTGCAATAGGTCTGCCAATGCAGCAAAAGCAGGGGGATTCTGTCCCCCCCCCCCCTCCAGGTATGTCAGCTGGACCCTTAGAAGCCAGAGATTCCCCTATTGGAGCCATGGTTGCCTTGAGCAGCCTAGAGACGGGGGGGGGGGCACTACTGATGGAACAGACCCCTTCTGAAGGAGGGACTCCCCAAAGGGGTACCTTTTGCCGTGCTTGGGCTTACCCAAAGGGGTACCGGCCATCTGCCGCAGTCACCGCTGCATCTCCCATCTTGAAAGGTTCCCGCACAGATATACAACCACAACCAGTGTCCCTTTGTGCGCTTCTGCGGTCGTCCTCACTCCCTGACAGGATAGGGAGCAGGGTAACCACCCCACAAATTGGGCCACATCTGTGGCAGCAGCGCCAGATAGGATTGTTCGACAGAGGAGGTAGGGGAGGACAGGGGTGTCATATGCTAGGCTATATGCCTAAGCGCTACCCTAAAAAACTCAGGGGGGGGCCTATGATGCAGCAGACCTAGCACGTAGCTGCGGTCTGCACGTGCTCACTGGCCAGACTGGGGTGACCATTGGATCAAATGCCCAGCCCAGCAGTTGATTGTAGATCTCACCGGGAAAAAAATCCAGGAAAAGAAAATAAACAACAAAAATTTCCAGGACTTCCCAGGAATTAGGTCTTTGCTCCTGACTAGGCAGAAGAAACAAAAACTGAATACCTAGAGCAAGGAGGGGGTAATATACTGACTGAGGACAGCCCATGGGCGCAGCCAGGTGTTTTTTTTTTTGTTCTGCCTAGTCCTACTCCTGCGGAGGTGATATAACCCTATGGTTCTGAATAAAGAAGGCTGTGTCCATCAATGAACGAATGAGAAATAAAAACCGCAGAGGTGATCAAATACCACCAAAAGAACGCTCTATTTGTGGGAAAAAATGACTTTTGTTAGGGTACGTCGTCGCACAACTACCACGCAATTGTCAGTTAAAGCGAAGCAGTGCCGTATCGCAACAAAAAGGGTTTGGTCAGGAAGGGGGTAAAGTGGTTAAACCTAGGCTTATGAAGAAAGACAAACTTGAGTACATCACTATACTGTACATGTGGAACTCCCTATTGTAAATATATATGTGATAAATATATATTACATAAACAGGTGGTATAAGTATGTGGCTCAGAACTAGAGTTGGGTAGCATAACAATGTATGTATATATATATATATATATATATATATATATATATATATATATATATATATATATATATATATATATTTATAGATATAGATATAGATATAGAGATAGAGAGAGAGAGAGAGAGAGAGAGAGAGAGAGAGAGAGAGAGAATATTATATATATATATATATATATATATATATATATATATATATATATATATATATATATATATCTCTATCACATGCTCATGTTTATTGAGGGTATCAGAGGAAGGGTTTAGGACTTAAATCTCTTAAGCCTAGCACACACGCTTAGATTTTCAGAAGACAGAACGTCAGTTTTTTTGTGGCATGCTAGTCTCATGACGAAAGTGAAGAGGTTACTCACAATACGAAAATTTTCGTACGACAGAATACAGTATCAGAAGTGACCTAATGCGTTGAATAGTTTTGTATGTATTCTTTTGTTTCTGAGCATGCGTAGTCTTGCTCTTACAATTTTTTTTTTCGAACAAAAACCATGCTAATGAAACGAAAATCGGACGTTGAGTTCACATCTGACAAAAATTTTATAGTCTGCACATCCAGTTTGTGTCTGACGAAAAAGCAAACAAAATCGGCTGTCGAAAGCACCGTACTAGCGATCCGAAAGTCGTCAGACAGCACGTTGTGCAAATTTTTCCATCCGATTTTCGTATCGTGTGTAGGGGCCTTTAGGAAAAGCCATTCCCTTTTTTTCAAGTGACCAAAAATAATTGTACAATTGAATCATGGCCAGGTGTGGGCTACTCCATTATTTCTACATCAATTAAGCAGGTAAAGGTCTGGAGTCGATTCCAAGTGTGGTATTTGCATTTTGAATCTACTGCTGTGAATCTACATCATATGCGTTCAAAAGGAGCTGTCCATGCAAGTGAAAGGCTTCAAAAACTAAACAAATCCATCAGATAGCAGCAACATTAGGAGTGGCCAAATCAAGAGTTTGGTACATTCTGAAGGAAAGAAGAACACACTAGTGAGACCAGCAACATAAAAAGGCCTGCACGTCCACAGAAGACAACAGTGGTGGATGATTGCAGGAAACCATGGTTAAAAAACAAAACAAAAAAAAAAACCAACCCATTCACAACATCCAGACAAGTGAAGGACACTCTCTAGGAGGTGGGCGTATCATTGTCAAAGTCTACAATCAAGAGGAGACTTCACGAGAGCAAATACAAAGAGGGTTCACCACAAGGTGCAAACCATTCATAAACCTGGAATATTCTGCAATGGCCGAGTCAATCACCTGATCTAAACCCAATTGAGCATGCATTTAACTTGCTGAAGGCAAAACTAAAGGCATAGAACAACTGAAGACAGCTGCAGTTAGAGCCTGGCAAAGCATTAGATAGATAGATAGATAGATAGATAGATAGATAGATAGATAGATAGATATTTTATATTTTTTTTTTATATTAGAGCTGCACGATTCTGGCCAAAATGAGCATCACGATTTTTTTGCTTAGAATAAAAAGATCACGCACGTAAAATCTTTCACAATATACAAAAAAAATAAAAAATTGGGCTAACTTTACTGGTTAGTAGTTTTTTTTTTATATTCATTAAAGTCATTTTTTTTTACAAAAAAAATCGCATTTGAAAGACCGCTGTGCAAATACAGTGTGACCTAAAATATTGCAACAACCACCATTTTATTCTCTAGAGTCTCTACTAAAATAACATATATAATATTTGGGTGTTCTAAGTAATTTTCTAGCAAAAAAAAAAAAGCTTTCAACTTGAAACCAACAAATGTCAGAAAAAGGTTTAGTGTTTAAGTGGTTGTGAAAAAGTCCCCCAAGCGGGGTTTTTAGGCAGCTAGCTATAGATATGAGCAAGGCATTAAGTAAAATATTAAAATTCTTTATTGAAGGGTAATGAATAAATGTAACAACATATAAAACCCCGCTTGGGGGACTTTTTCCCATTTTTCTTGTCCATATTGGGGTGAGCAGCATTGATATCTCTCCTTAATGTGTCTTCCATCTTTGCTATACAAATTCGGGTGGTTAAACACCCCTTCCCCCATTTGACACATGGGAGTTAGACATGAGCTGTGCACTGTCTGTTCTCCTGTATATATCCCTCTGTGTTAATCCTAGATACCACATTAGATTGCATCCATATATTTTCCAAAAATGTGTTAAATCGCATATTAGGATTATAAGTAGACTCTCAATAAGGGGACTAAATCGGAATTATATTTCTCCCCTTGAGCTCACCAAGTCAGTTACACTCTTGTATTGTGAGTCTGTATTATTATTATACTCAATCGAGTCTATAATTCATAGCCTCGTTCGTGGTTGCGAATAGAGTAAAATCGCATCGCAACCGCGAGCAATGAGGGATCCATTGGATCCGATGCAAATTTCCTTATTTGGGTTGTTATACATTTACTATTTTTCGTATCTGGGAGTTATTTTCTATCAAATAAATCTATTTAAACGTTGAAATTATGTTGCCATCTCTGGGTTGTTTTGGTTTTTACATATTTTTAGGAATATTGTTAGAATTGTCAGTGCACAGTTTCCAATGTTTACTTTGTATGATCAATAAGCAACTATGTAGTAAACTTTTGTCATTTGTTATTTTTCACAAATTGCATATGTGAGCTCGTTTGTGTGCTTCTCGACTGGCACCTCCCTGCCTGCAGCTTGGGCCATCGGATCCCTGTGATGCCTGCATGATCGCATGCTCCCCGGGTCGGGGATCATGTTCCCTGATGTGTCTTCCCGGCAGGGTGGGGAGCTCAGTTACCTGCGCTCCCCTTGTCTCTCCCCTTGGATGGCCGGATTCCCGGATCGGCCGCCCACGGGCGTGATTACCCTGCCGGCGGCATCTCCCATCACCTTCGGACGTTGCATGCGGTGTGCGCACACGTGCGGGTCGCGTGTGCGTGCGGCCTCATGACGTCATGTATTTTACGGCGAAGGTGACGACAGATGTCGGGGCTTCGCCTTGAAGGACGCTGAGGGAGCCACTCGAGGCCTGCCAATGGCGGCCACAGCCTCCCTCTACACACCGGGGTTAAGGGGCGGAAGAAACGATACCTGTTGTTAATTTCAGTACTAATTAAGGACACTATTTAATGAGGGTGGATTTGGGTGTGATCCCTCCACTTCCTCCTTGGACGGCCAGACTCTTTTCCTCAACAGTAGGAGTGAGTAAGAACTTATGATACATCTGATTATCAATGCTTTGTCAGACCCCATAGAATAATATTTTACTTATATTTAATTTTGATTTATGTGCACACCAGCTCTGGATGCCGTAGACTTAGTTACTTGGCAATATCATGCACTTTTTCCTTAAATTCACACATCACACATACACTCATTTGTTTGTTTTTTTTTTTTTTTTTCTCTGCTGTTTAAAACACTCACTCGCATCATTACTTTTTTCACATAGACACTTGGCAATATCATGCACTTTTTCCTTAAATTTACACATCACACATACACTCATTTGTTTTGTTTTTTTTTTGTTTTTGTGGGTTTTTTTTTTTTTTTTTTGCTGTTTAAACACTCACTCACATCATTTTCATGCACATTCCTTTTTTCACATATATTTTACATGTCATTATTCACTGTGCACATCCCTCACTTCTCTTCCTATCACTGCCATTGTCAGCATTTAAAGACAAGGTCATCCCTGACATATTTTATATTAGTTATACCAATATAGTCACTTCACTCATTTTATTATCCTTCACATGATCAATTCAAGCTGTAATGTGTGATTATTACAACACTTTCTGACCACCCAACAGTTAAATCTAACCACTAACCTATATGGGTATATTCATGAGCTAACGCTCTGACAATTTTCGTAGGTTCCAGCCCCACCTCCCCCGTGGCGTGTTGGTGGGGGGGCAATTATACGTGTGACTCCTTGCAAGCCATATCAAGTGGATTCCTGTTCCCCCTTCTTCCGGGGTGCTGCTACGTGCGGGCACACTGGATGGTCTGGCTGCTATGTGGGGAGGCTCTGATCGAGGGGTACATCCAAACTCAGTGGTAATTATGTGCAAAGTGTTACTAAACATGTTGCTAAACAAACTTGCCTATGCTGTAATTCTTTTAAATAAGCTGGACATACTATTATAAATTTTTCTTTTTTCTTTAGCAAACTCATCCTCTGAAGAAACCCTAAAATTCATGGGTCGAAACGCGTCAGGCTTGTTATGCAATAGCCTTATCACATGCTGTGTATAACCTATGTTTGCTATTATATGTATTTGGTATGGGTATTTTCCCACTTGAGCTCCCAATTTATATTTATATGTTGTTACATTTATTCATTACCCTTCAATAAAGAATTTTAATATTTTACTTAATGCCTTGCTCATATCTATAGCTAGCTGCCTAAAAACCCCGCTTGGGGGACTTTTTCCCATTTTTCTTGTCCATATTGGGGTGAGCAGCATTGATATCTCTCCTTAATGTGTCTTCCCTCTTTGCTAGTGTTTAAGTGGTTAAACTTTCTTCACTACACAGGAAGTCTATTCCATTGACAAATTGCTACAATGTTTATAATTAAGTTTCACTGTTAAAGAATGTTCTGATTCTTGGCAGACTGCCTGGATTTTTTCTTCCTTTCTTTTGACAGCTGTGACTTCAGAAGAGCAGAGAGAATTCTTTGCATAGCAAGAATCATGAAACACTTTTCAAGATCGCAACAGGGGAAAAAAAAAAAAAATCGCGATAACGATTCTTGACGATTAATCGTGCAGCTCTAAATATACACACACACACAAACACAGGCAGCGCTATACACTCCAATAATACAGTACAAATATTAAAAGGTAGAAAAAGTGTCATCATGCAGTGCAATCATATACAAAAAAAGAGTCCATAATATACTGCAGCCAGATTCTATATTAAATCCGTGAGACTGTCCAGCAAGAAGTTCAATTTCTGCTTGCAAGATAAGCTGTCACCAACACCTCCACACGTGAAGAAACAAGGGGGTACTCACATCCCCCGTTCAAATTCAACTCTTATCGGAATCAAGCAAAACACACATAGGTTTGATCTCTCTGCCTCCAATCTCCCAGGGAAAGCTGCACCAGACAGCTGGATCACACAGTGGTACACGCGATTCAAATCAAAAGGAAAGGAAATTCCATAGTGTAATCCAATTTAAAACGATTTATTCATTTCCACAAAAGACCCCCTCTTAGGACTTGCACTTACAGAAACAATGTTGCAAACAGGCATAATATTAAACAAGGTTGCATCAGCAGACCATACGGGGATAGTGTGGGGTCTCCTACCACATTCAGCTGCCTGCTGGAAAGGGTTGGTGACAGCTTATCTTGCAAGCAGAAACTGAACTTCTTTCTGGACAGTCTCACGGACTTAATATAGAATCTAGCTTCAATATATTATGGACTCTCTGGGGGTGATTTATTAAAGCTGTGCGCCAACAGTAGAGGTGCACGACAAAGCGCAATGCACATTTCCATATTTACGACATGGTGCGCCGGTAACAGAGCGCAAATCCCCCCATTTACTATAGCGATCTGGGCGCACGGGAGAATACAATCTGTGCGCCACTATGGACATGGCGCACTGCATCTCCAATTCAATATTAACAGAAGGTGGAGGTGCCAATATTAGGGGGGTGATGTGGGGAAGTTTAGTAACAACTGCCCAAGTAACAAATATGCCCAAAATAGAATGAGAAAAGGAACTTTTTCAGAGGTAGCCTGCTGCACCTGCAAGTACGTTTAGAACTGCGTGAGATCAATGTAAGCAGTGCGCATGCGCAAGCAGCTCTTGCGCTCGTTCACATGCATTTGTTCATTGCGCGGTCAAAATCTTAGTAAATGTTAAGCATGGGTTGAACGGGCGCAAAAACATGGAAGGAGAGAGTGCCAGTACCTGCCTAACGAAGCTGGATTATACGGACCGCTCTTAGATGCCTTTTTTCCCCTTGTCTCCTATCATATTACATTGGATTTCCATGTCTGGAGTGTGCTGTGGAGAGTCACCGGTGGGGAATCAATGATATCAACCAGAGGATCGGAGCAGTGGGGACCCTGAGTGTATGGAATCCATGCCTGTAAGATTCTACTATCTGGTAAGCATATCATATGCACCTTTAGCGGAGAAGCTTTCTGTTCCATAATAAGAAGAAGTTTTAATCAGGGAAGTTTTTACCTCAGGAGGATTGTGCTTCTTGTTCATATGGACTATCATTTCCAGTACATATCATATAGTTTTATAATATTTGCGCTGCACTTAATTTAGTTTTTCATATTCCTTTAGTGTCTCAAATTAACATAAATGTGTTTTTTGCTTTCCTTGCTCTTTTCCAAGTCCTGTTTTGTTGACCAATCATTTGTTTTGCAGATGTATGCTCAATCCAAGTAATGCATTTTACACTCCCCCCTAAACAAATTTTCATGGAACAGATTTCCCAGCTGCAGCTTAACTAGGCTGATTGGCATAGCAAAAAAAAAAAAGGGGGGGGGGTGTGATTTGTCTAAAAGCTACTTTCCTGGTGCTTTCATGGTAGCATATACATTAATTGTGCGTATGCTGCCATGGATAGGCACAAGGAAAGGAAAATTACCGAGAGGTAAGTATTCAATTTTCCATTTTAGCGCAGTGGTTCTCAGCCGTAGTCTTTAAGTACCCCCAACAGGCCATGTTTTGGGAATTTATCTTAGCTAAAATAGCTGTCCAAAATACCAAGCTATTGACTGTGATTTAAAGCACCTGTGCAAGACGAAATAAAAGCTGCAAACATGGCCTGTTGGGGGTACTTGAGGACAGGGTTGAGAACCACTGATTTAGAGCACTGAACTAAAATCTAGCTCAAGAAAATCCTATTCTAATTGGGGCATTTGAGGGAAACCAAGCGAGTGTTACAACCTCTGCTTGTCTTTTTTAGGTTGGGCTTTGTGTCCCTTTTCTGAAAATTAGCTTCACTTCCTGTCACATAGCCAAACAGGAAGTGAGGATAAAACCCTACCAACGTCTTTCCTAAGGGACACAGGTCAATCTAACTAGTGTCCCCATTTGGCAAATTGCACTCTAGCACGATTGTGTACACCCCAAATTATTAGGTATTTTGGGGTTTATTAAAAGCAAATCCACACAAGTGTACTTGCTGTAAATCTGAGGGGAAGCACTGCTGAATTTATCATCCAATTATGTAGAAGCAAAAATGCTGCTGTTTATTTTCCTTGCATGTCCCCCTCGGATCTCCAGTGACTGCACTTCCAAGTGTACTTGTAGTGGAAAGTGGATTTGCCTTTAGGAAATAAACCCCAAAGTCCAAGATACCTAAAAATTTGAGATGTACACAGCAAAGTGCTAGAGTGCAATTTACCTAATGGGGGCATTATTTAGATCAGGGATATGCAATTAGCGGAACTCCAGCTGTTGCAAAACTACAAGTCCTATCATGCCTCTGCCTCTGGGTGTCATGTTTGTGGCTGTCAGAGTCTTGCTTTGCCTCATGGGAATTGTAGTTCTGCAACAGCTGGAGGTCCGCTAATTGCATATCCCTGATTTAGATTGACCTGTGTGTCCCCAAGGAAAGACATTGGTAGGGTTTTACGGTTTGGCTATGTGACAGGAAGTGAATAAATTTGAAGGAGGAGAAACTGGCAATTTGGGAGGCGTCTTCACCCTGACAAGACTTCAAATCCCTCTGCACTCTATCCCCAAGTAAAAATAAGAAAGGATTTCATTTAGTTGAACTTTGCAAAGACACATTCCTAAGTTCAACTGTGTACAACTCTGTTCCATTTAGACCTTGTTTAATAGAAAACGCCAGTTGCCTTTCATTAGAAACATTTGTTAGTCCAGTCCTGCAAAATCTGCATCTGCTTTCCTATTATATGCCAATAAAGTTACGGGCCTGGATGCATGTCCCCGTGGTGCATATATGGTTCCCGGAAGCGGTGGCCAGCACACAAGGAATGACATCATGCCCCTCCAGGAAGTTGCTTGTACTGCTACTAATTTCTCCAGACCACCATGCCCCCCTCATTGTTCTCTGAGGAAGCGATGATCCTAAAGCCTCGTACACGCGGTACGATTGTTGGCCAGTGTCGGATTTTTCTCAAAAGGGTGTGTGCCAGGATCTTGTCTTGCATATTAACGGTGCATAACTGTCGTGCCACAAACACGAACGTAGTGACATACTACAAGGAATTTCAGCTCTTGAGCGCCACCCTTTGGGCCCCTTCTGCTAATTTCGTGTTTGGTGAGCATTGATTCCAAGCATGCGCGTTTGTACTTTCGACTTTTGTGTGACGGATTTGTGTACTGACCATGCGAAAATCTGACAACAGACCGATGTCTGCTGAAAATTTACTAGCCTGTCATCCAACATTTGTTGGCCGAAAGTTGGACAAAAATTGTCAAAAGGAGCTTATTAACGGTAAGATTTTAGAACAACAGTCTGTCAACAGACAATCCCCTACCAACAATCATACAGTGTGTACAAGGCTTTATTTGCAAATTAAGATAATTTTTTATTTATGTTTACATGGGGTGGTGTTCGTGTGAGTATGTCTAAATGATTTGACCTCAAAACACACACCTACAGATTCACTTTCGGTGACTAAATGTATATTGCTTCCTGCTTCAGCGGGTGGAGAGATATGAGATATATATATATATATACATATATATGAGAAAAAAAAAAAATTATATATATATATATATATATATATATATATATATATATATATATATATATATATATATATATATATATATATATATATATACACACACACACACACACACACACACACACACACACACAATCTATGCCACACACACACACTTGTGTCCACCAGCAGAAAGAAGTTGGGTAGATCTCACACTCCCAATTCTGGAAGCATAATAATGGTCTAGCACAGGGGTCTTCAAACTACGGCCCTCCAGTTGTTCAGGAACTACAATTCCCATCATGCCTAGTCAGGTCTGTGAATGAGTTTTACAATGCCTCATGGGACGTGTAGTTCCGCAACAGCTGGAGAGCTGTAGGTTGAAGATTCCTGATCACTCTAGCACAGTGATGGCGAATCTTGGCACCCCAGATGTTTTGGAACTACATTTCCCATGATGCTCAGCTACACTGCAGAGTGCATGAGTATCATGGGAAATGTAGTTCCAAAACATCTGGGGTGCCAAGGTTCGCCATCACTGAACTAGCATGTCTTGCAAAAAAGGTGTGTTCTCATGTACCTTGTATAATGCCCAAGAAATATCGTTTGGAAAATACAAGTGGGTCATGGCACATCTACATTCCAAAATTTGGCACTTAAGATGGTCATGCACTATGCAATCTAATTGGCCAATCTCTGTAAACTTGATATTTCGGCAAAATAGGTAATAGGAAGACACACTTTAAATAATTAATTAAAATTAGAGGAAATCAAACAGGCTCTTGCACCAAATCAAATTTAAGATCTAACTGATGGCAGTGTATGGTCACCTTTAAAGATCAAGATCTGAAAATATAAAATTTATTTGGTTTAGAAACACTTCTCTATTCTTTGCAATGTATTGAAAGATTTGGGTAAAAAAAGAAAACATAATATATCTTTCAAATGTAAGTAATAGGAAGGAGATTAGCAAGAAAAGGGTTAATTAATTGAGAACATCTACTAATTGCCTAACAAGACACACCCAATTAGATGAAATTAACCAATTGTATTGGGCGTGCGCTATTATCAACGAGAAAACCGCAGTTACCCTAGCGCCAGTTGCAGTTTACAAATGCGGGCATTTATTATCGCTATTTGCGCTTCAATTTGCGCCAGTTTGATTAATAACTTTTTCCGGCGCACCAATTAATGTGTAAACTGTTGCAGTGCTTTCTTCTTAGTGAATGACCCTCTGTTTTATGTATACTATTGCACTGCATGATAACACCTTTTCTACCTTTAATATTTGTACTTTTTTTTATATTTGTACTGTATTATTGGAGTTTATAGCGCTGCCTGATTATATTATATACATACATATATATAATCGTACCCTGACTGGGTTTTATTGTAGCAGCTTTAGCCTTAATTGACCACATATTATTCCGATTGAGGAATTATTTTTCACCTAATCCAGAAGCGCTTGTTTGAGTAGGAATAGGTGCAGTTTTCTACATATGTTCTTTATTTTTGATTATATTAATTTGTCCAATTACATTTGAGCCCCTGAAAATGGGGGGACTGTGTATAAAAATGGTTGCAGTTCCTAAAATTTGTACTTGATATTTATGTTCAACCCCTTGAATTAAAGCTGAAAGCCTGCACTTCAAATTAATTTGAATTGTTTCATTTTAATTTTATTCTGGTGGCATACCAGAGGCAAAAGTATGAAAACTGTGCCTGTGTCCAAATATATTGGGACCTAACTGTATTAGTAAGAACACATTTGATTTTTAAAGAGAGGGCGGTCGCCATATGGTAGATCCTTAACTGACCAGAGAACATATTTTGGCAAATGTTTTGGGGGCAGCACCATCCTATATAATTAAGTTTGTATAGAGGGAGGGCCGAGTCAACAAGGGATTTCCATTTTGAGAATATGGGAGGGTCAGTGAAGGAGTATTGCTTTCCTTGCAAAGAAGACAGCACAGGTGATGAAAAGCTTGGTAGGTATGGATAAGTCCAGATTGTCCATCAGTCCTAGGAGAAAGATAGAGTCCTAGCCCTGTGTGCCACCTGGGATTATATGTATGCTGTCATTAATTTTGTATTCAGTCATCCCTAATCAGAGGGGAGGGCCACATTGTATGTATAAACAAGCCAAATTCAGTTTGGCACGTGGGACAGAGGGAGCCATAGTTTTGCTAGATGGCAGAGAGTCTAAGTGGGTCGTAGTGTCCCCTATGTAGCATTTTGAGCTGTATATATGTATTTTTGGTTGCAATCATGTGAGAGTTGGGCTCAAAAACACTTTCAGAATTAAATTGTCAGATACGGTTACACTATTGGATTTGACAATAAATTAGGAAATAGGAAAAAAATTTTTAAAAATTAATGTTGGCCTATGATAAACACAAAATTTATTTTTTTAATTAAAACATTGTCCCTAATAAATATATCTCTAAAAAGGGAAATTCCTTGGTTTAATATTGAGCACACGCACACACACACAAAAAAAAAAAAAAAAAAAAAAAAAAAAAAAAGGTATGTAACCACTTGATCTCTATCGATCTGTTAAAAACACGGAAAGCATTTCATTTGAGAGGCTAAAAAAAAATATATACATACACAAGTTGATCTATTAGTTGCACTGACATGCAATGAGACTGCGCTGAAATAGCCACCCAATGCAGTCCCACCACGTGGCATAAATGTACCCCAAGGACTAAGCTGCAATATATTTGTTTTTGGGTTTAGATACGCTTGTTGAACATTGCAACCAGAAGAAAGTAGTGTTTACTCACAGGCTTTCACTTTTTGTTAATGAAGTTATGTCTGCAAGTGATCACTATGTCAAAAGGTGATCCCAATTGTCAATGGGTATTCTGGTTGTACCTGCCAACCAGAAGAGAGAACCATCAGCTGTACAAAGCATCAGGTGCTGGTTTTCAAAGAGGAGAACATTTATGCCAGGAAGTGTTAAAATGCAGATTACGAGCAGGAAGGGGTTAAAAATTGCTAGAAGTCTGTCTACTAAAGCAGTCATTCAGCATAGGAAATGTACAGGAAAAAAAAAAAAAAATAGTTTTACAGATATCCCAGTGGTCAAAGGTCCATAAAATATGAAAAAAAATAGAATGTTTGATCAATGCCACATATTGAGAAAAAAAAATACCTTGTTAACTAAACATGGTCATTGAGATCTAATAAAGGTTTATGTGTAAAACACCTGGATTCTTTAAAATATCAAGCATGTTATAAAGAAAAAAAAAAGCACCAGGAGGGTGCATCTTCTGTTTGCCCTTGCTTGGAGTTCGGTTTAAAAAAAGTGTATAAGCATGCACAGCCCCATGGTTGCACCCAGTCCATAGCCAAGGATGCAACAGATGGCAGGTTGTCTCCATCATATGCATAGGCTGCGCCATTGAAGAAAGTAGCACACAGACAGTGCAGACTTGTTTTAGAGGCACAAGCTCCAGGGCTGTATTCAATACTTACACAGTAACATCCTTAGAATAAGCATGTGTGTGTCAGTTGTTCCAACAACTAATAAACAATAAGTTTGATCTAGGTCGGTGCTATTAAAATTGTAAAGGAAGGATGAAGACGGCAGCCTGGGTACCTGTACTTTCCAAAGCAAATCAGCAATGGAAGCTCCCAAAAACTCTATTCCATCAGGCTCCTTATAAAAGTGTTTTTACTTTTGAATATCTAGCTTGTATAGAGACCACACCCTTTACCAATCAGCCCTTATTAATATTGAACACATCATCAGAGAGTCATTGGTAGTTTTGGAAGAGCAAAGAGTAGTGAAAATGGATGTGGGCAACACAGAGAAGAGAACCAGCTCTTAGTTTTCTCACAGCTGGTCCCCTAATGTCCCAACCTTGTAACTTAGTACATTATTCAGAGTGATTCATGGGGAGAAAAAAAAAAAAAAAGTACTTTTATTATAATGTGGCTGTATACTGTTACATGTCAGAAAACGCATGCAGTTTTGAAGAGTTGCAATTTACTTTTTAAGCATAGGAAAGAAAATTAGTAACACCTGTTCCCTTTAAAACACAAAATATGCATAGACATGCACAAAAATTCCTTACCTCTGGTAAAAAATTGTGTTTTTTGGTGACTTGATATAACATTTCATGAGTTTCTATAGCAGGTCTTATATCTCCTTTTAATACCTAACAAATAATATAAAATCATGAATGCAAATTTGCTTAACCAGCCACTAAATGTAAAACAAACAAAAAAAACATGTGGTACACAACATATATTTTCAAATCTCAGAGCTCTGGAATAACTGCAATTTACAAAAAATAATGTATGCATTCTGTTAAAGGGTTAGCAATGCCTTTATTGTGAACTATTATCACTGAAACAAACAAAAAAAATGAATTCTAAAAATAGTTTGAAAAGGGAATATAAGGGTCATTCTCTCTGAAGTGGTGCATGATCTCCCTTCTGAAATGAATATTTGAAATAGGTGACTGAAAATAACTAAAAAATTAAGCTGCAATCAATCATTCTAAAAGTGATCAGGCACCTTAAAGTGGATATATAGTGTAATAAAAATAATGATGCGCTCTAATTAACTTTCAATCAGTGCACAGATCCTCTCTTTAAAAAATACTGAATCCAAGTCCCATAAATCCAAAATTATATGCAAAAACTATTTATTAGTGCCGTGTAAATTATCTTAATATATAGGTGGTAATACTGGTGAATATAATTGATCGCTAGCAGCAATCATGAACCTTAGATACCTACAGCATACACAACTCTGTGGGTTCACCTTAAGTGATGATATCGCAACCAAATTATCTGGTACACAATTAATAAACCAGTGTTCCTGTAACATAAAATATATTGTCTAACCCAATTCACAGTACATCCGTTCCAAATATTTCTATTCACTCTGAGATGTTGCTTGTTACTGTTTATGACTGGGGTCTAGTTGCCGCTCCCAGATGCAAGTAGATTCATGCAATAAATAATTATTCCACTTATTCATAGGCATTGTTTAAATCCATATGTAGGCTACCATTGATATTAGTTATGAAAAGGGATGTTGTAAAGCGCTGCGCAAACTGTTGGCGCTATATAAATTCTGTTTAATAATAATAAGGGATCAATCCTAATGTAATACAGATTGTATGCAATATATAAAATCAAATATTTACATGGTTATCAAGTTAAAACATCCATATTAAGAGACTAAAAACAAAATAAACACAAAATAAAAACAAAATATCTGGCAAACAGACTCCCTCTTATGGAGGCTACTAATATTGCACATAATCAAATGCAGGTATTAACTAAATCCGTAAATAAGCCACCATTGGGGTCAATCCTAATATAACAAAAATATGTATAGCATATAAAATCAAATATTAAAATATAATCACATATTTGTATATTAAGTAAAATAAAACCAAGTCAATAAGACTTATAAAATCTAATAATCCGATATAAAACAATTTAAATCAAAATTATGATGTGATGCGAAGTGTCTTGAGACACTGTGTAAGAAGGGTTTCCCTAAACACAGTGTCTCAAGAAACTTCACATCACATCATAATAGAGATCCCACAGGTCTAAATTTTTGGGCAATTGATAGATATAAATCACACTGGAGGGGAACCAATAAAGTAAGAGAATTAAGCAAAAAAGAATACAGGTGGATATTTGAGATGTGCACTCTCTCGCCCAGGGGCCTGAATATTGATTTTGATTTAAATTGTTTTATATCGGATTATTAGATTTTATAAGTCTTATTGACTTGGTTTTATTTTACTTAATATACAAATATGTGATTATAGTTTAATATTTAATTTTATATACTATACATATTTTTGTTATATTAGGATTGACCCCAATGGTGGCTTCTATACGGATTTAGTTAATACCTGCATTTGATTATGTGCAATATTAGTAGTCACCATAAGAGGGAGTCTGTTCGCCAGAAATTTTGTTTTTATTTTGTGTTTATTTTGTTTTTAGTCTCTTAACCACTTAAGGACCAGCCTCGTTTTGGAATGTAGGTGTTTACATGTTTAAAACAATTTTTTTTTGCTAGAAAATTACTTATAACCCCCAAACATTATATATTGTTTTTTTTCTAACACCCTAGAGAATAAAATGGTGGTCATTCCAATACTTTTTTTCCCACCGTATTTGCACATCGGTCTTACAAGCGCGCTTTAAAAAAAAAAAAAATCACTTTTTTGAATGAAAAAAAATAAGACAACAGTAAAGTTAGTCCAATTTTTTTTTATATTGTGAAAGATAATGTTACACAGAGTAAATTGATACCCAACATGTCACGCTTCAAAATTGCGCCCGCTCGTGGAATGGCATCAAACTTTTACCGTCAAAAATCTCCATAGGCGACGTTTAAAAAATTCTACAGGTTGCATGTTTTGCGTTACAGAGGAGGTTTAGAGGTTTAGGGCTAGAATTATTGCTCTCACTCCAATGATCGCAGCGATACCTCACATGTGTGGTTTCACCACCGTTTTCATATGCGGGCGCTACTCACGTATGCGTTCACTTCTGCGCGCGAGCTCGACGGGGCGTTTAAAAAAATATCTTTTTTTATTTTTCTTATTTATTTTACATGATTTTATTTATTTTTACACTGTTTAAAAAAAAAATTGTGTTACTTTTATTCCCATTACAAGGAATGTAAACATCCCTTGTAATAGAAAAAAGCATGACAGGTCCTCTTAAATATGAGGAGATCTGGGGTCAAAAAGATCTCAGATCTCATATTTACACTAAAATGCAATAAAAAAAAAAAAGTCATTTAAAAAAATTACATTGAAAAAAATGTGCCTTTAAGGCCTCTTTCACACGGGGCAGATCAGTCATGATCCGCCCCGTGAACATCCGCTTGCTCAGCGGGGATAGCTCCGCCGATCCCCGCTGAGCAGGAAGATGACAGGTGCATCGCTGCACACTGTGCAGCGACGGACCTGTCAGAGCGCCGCTCTCCCCTATGGGGGGATCGGATGATGACGGTCCGTAGTGTCCGTCGTCATCCGATCCGATCCGAAAACGGAGGAAAAAGTAGGTTTTTCCTCCGTTACACTTTTCGGATCGGAGCGGGTCGGATGTCAGCGGACATGTCACCGCTGACATCCGACGCTCCATAGGGATGACTGTATGTCCGTTTTTCATCCGAAAACGGATGGATGAAAAACGGACATACGGATCATCCGTGTGAAAGAGGCCTTAGACATATGGGTGGAAGTGACATTTTGACGTCGCTTCCGCCCTGCAGTGTCATGGAGATGAGTGGGCGCCATCTTCCCCTCACTCGTCTCCATGCACAGCTAGAGGACAGACACGTTCGCCTCCGCCGCTGCCGACGGCTCCGGTAAGAGGCAGAGGGCACCGGATCGCGGCGGGAGGGGGGGCCCCTCTCCCGCCACCGATAAAAGTGATCTCGCGAATCCGCCGCAGAGACCACTTTTATCTTGTAGCCGACTGCCGCACGAAAACAGGGATACTGGGGTTATGGCAGCTAGCTGCTGCCATAACAACGATATCCGCTGGCAAACTTAGGACGTATATGTACATGCGGCGGTCGGCAAGTGGTTAATATGGATGTTTTAACTTGCTAATTATGTAATTATTTGATTTTATATATTGCATACAATCTGTATTACATTAAGATTGATCCCTTATCATAACTAATATCAATGGAAGCCTACATATAGATTTAAACAATGCCTATGACTAAGTACATGGAATAATAGTAGCTACCACAAGAGGGAGTCCGTTTGCTAGATACTGCCTTTTTTACCTTGTGTTCATTTGTTATTTCTAATATGGACGTTTAAGCCTTTTTAATTGTTTCAGTGATATATGATAGTAATAAAGATATTTGTACATAGTTGTATATTGAATATGATCAGCACTTAATTGTGTAGAAACAGCATGATGATCCTATGATAAACGCCATCACTATGGCAACTGGGACGCTGGTTTAAGCTTAAATATGGAGGCTCTAGCGTCACATGGCCATCCTTGAAAAAGTCACGTGACCTGTGACGCAACGCGTAGGAGGAGGAGTCAGTGACGTACACTATCGAGGCTGGTCATCAGCACGATAGAGGTGTGAGGAGGTATCACGCAGTGAGCGGCTGATTGTTTTTACCTAAGTGCAAGAGTATCCAGAGATATGTGAGTGAATTTCTTGCTGTGCAATATCCCGATGCATTGTAATCATTGTGCAATGATGTATACCTTTGCTTTATTGCATGAATCTACTTGCATCTGAGAGCGGCAACTAGACCCCAGTCAAACAGTAACAAGCAACATCTCAGAGTGAATAGAAATATTTGGAACGGACTTGTACTGTGAATTGGGTTAGACAATATATTTTATGTTACAGGAACACTGGTTTATTAATTGTGTACCAGATAATTTCATTGAGATATCATCACTTAAGGTGAACCCACAGAGTTGTGTATGCTGTTGGTATCTATGGTTCATGATTGCTGCTAGCGATCAATTATATTCACCAGTATTAAAAGAGAAGAGAAACTGCTGCGCCAACCCAACAAACCAATAAAAGTGAAAATGAAATGTAGTGAAACAATAAGCAGCCAACACCAACAATTAGACAAATTGTGACAATGAATAAAGAAACAAAAAAATGTAGCGCTATACTGTATCAGTTAGCAGCATCAAAAATGTGCTAGGGTGACAAACAGTGTATATCAAAAGTTATATTAGACCATATGCGAAAGTACAGTGAACCATTAAGAAATCTAATATTCCAAAAGGGACATCTGTTCACATATCAGCTATACTTTATCGGTTAACACCATCACAATGTGTCAGGATGACAAACAGTGTGTATCAACAATTGAATTAATATTTGACCTCATACAAGAGGATAGTACATCCGTGAGAAATCCAATATTCAAAAGAGGACCTCTGTTAGCATATCCTCTATAATAAAACAATGTGAATCAAATGTGCATCACACAAATTAAAAATCATACATAAGCATGTGTGGATAAGAGTAAATAATAAGTCTCTGAGGTGGGGACAGTTCATATAATCAAATGGAGACTTCTTGGAGCATAGGTATCTATCTCAAAATGACATTTGTTGCTGGATTCCTCCAGTGATCAGCCTGGTGTAATAATATAAAATGCCCCTCGATGATTCCATTGGTCTGTGCATTTATATTACTCCGATGCCCCAATGATTTTATTGTTTTTGGATGTCAAACAATCTATTCGATTTGTGTCTGATTATCCTGGTAAACACAAGGAACAATATGAGTGGCTGACGGAGTAAGGAAACGTCTCCAATTGGTGCCTATTTGCAGCGCCGGTCTTTGGAGGTTTCAGGTGGATGAGACGTCTCGCGCTGTTGCGCCTGCGCGATGAGCGGTCCTTCTTTGCTAGATGCATTGCAATTAAATGAGAGGGATGTTTCGACGCATGACGTCACCGCGTAGATACGCGGTGACGCATAGGTCTAAGAATAGCCAGCCAGCCAGGAGGAATGTACTGCGCTCCGCGTCATAAGGTTGTGACGCGCGAGCGCGGTGATCACATGTCCACATCGCCTGATTCTAATTGGCTATATGGACGATCCAAACCGAGGTTTGGTTTGGATCTGGAAGCCATCTGGTGATAGGTTAGATAGATAGTCAGCTGACTAAAAATATCCCCACGTGATGCAAACCCGGAAGTCACGCCGCACAGGTGTCCCCAATGCAATTTCGAGCACTTTTTATTAAATAGCGCAGAAGATGAGAGGTGAGCTGTACCCCAGTTGATGTCTTCTCAGACGAAACGCGTCGGGTGTAGGACGCTACCTCAAACCATTTATCTACTGCGCTTACTACATTTTTTCATGTTTTTATAAATTTTGCTTTTATCTGGAATTTTTTATGCTGGAATTTTTTATGCAATAAAATCCTTTCGGAATTCACACTATGTGGAGCCTTTCTTCTCCTATTGTCCCTGTCCTGAATTGTCGGAGACCAAAGTGAGTGTTGGAGGACGAACCGGGAGACCGTTTATGATTGGAGTTTTCTATCAAGATCATCTGATGGTGGACCAGGAGCAACTATAACTCTACCGTGGTACACGGTTCAAGC
Organism: Aquarana catesbeiana; assembly: GCF_042186555.1. Taxonomy (NCBI): domain Eukaryota; kingdom Metazoa; phylum Chordata; class Amphibia; order Anura; family Ranidae; genus Aquarana; species Aquarana catesbeiana. The sequence goes on from NC_133330.1 coordinate 172,398,317, forward strand.
TCGTATGACTCACCGCTGTACGGCCTGTGAGTCCACCGCGTCCGGTAAGGGCATTTTATATTATTACACCAGGCTGATCACTGGAGGAATCCAGCAACAAATGTCATTTTGAGATAGATACCTATGCTCCAAGAAGTCTCCATTTGATTATATGAACTGTCCCCACCTCAGAGACTTATTATTTACTCTTATCCACACATGCTTATGTATGATTTTTAATTTGTGTGATGCACATTTGATTCACATTGTTTTATTATAGAGGATATGCTAACAGAGGTCCTCTTTTGAATATTGGATTTCTCACGGATGTACTATCCTCTTGTATGAGGTCAAATATTAATTCAATTGTTGATACACACTGTTTGTCATCCTGACACATTGTGATGGTGTTAACCGATAAAGTATAGCTGATATGTGAACAGATGTCCCTTTTGGAATATTAGATTTCTTAATGGTTCACTGTACTTTCGCATATGGTCTAATATAACTTTTGATATACACTGTTTGTCACCCTAGCACATTTTTGATGCTGCTAACTGATACAGTTTAGCGCTACATTTTTTTGTTTCTTTATTCACCAGTATTACCACCTATATATTAAGATAATTTACATGGCACTAATATAAATAGTTTTTGCATATAATTTTGTTTGATTTATGGGACTCGGATTCAGTATTTTTTAAATAGAGGATATGTGCACTGATTGAAAGTTAATTAGAGCGCATCATTATTTTTATTACACTATATATATCCCTTCTGTAATTATCAACTTTTAGGTCCCATTCACATCTAGCAATGCTAGAGGGACACGTTTCTGGAACACCACCATTTAACTGAATGGGCTGCCCTTTGCTCCAAAAACACACTAAAGACATTGGCGTGTTTTTGGACAGGGCGATTTGGCGTACAAAAAAAAAAAAAAAACAACACTGGTTTTTATGGTATGTTTGCGGCGACATTAAGAACAAAAGGCATCCAAAAGTAATTTACTGGGATTTCAGCACAATCCAGGATTGTAGGCAGAATCACGCAATTGATAAGCTAAGGTGTAAACAGGGCCTGTCCAGCTGGGAGCTTTGAGTGTTTACATCACCTCCTGTTGCATACTTTCAAATGTAAAACATCACAGCCCCACCTCACACCCCAACAATCACAGAATGCTTTACATGTAAAAATAGATCACACTTGGAATTCACCTTTAAAGCAGTTGTATTCTCCGCTTGGTCATTCACCTACAAGGTAAGCCTATAATAAAGCTTACCTGTAGGTAAAATGAATATCTCCTAAATCTGTACGGTTTAGGAGATATTCAACTTGCATGCAGCCACTGACATCAGCGGCACATGGGCTGTAAAGGTCCGGCGTATCGTTCCAAAACGGCGGGCTCCCGCGCATGCACGGGAGTGTCATCGTGACACTGGCCACTCACAGCACCAGAGCCGTGAACTCGGAAGAATCGTCGAGGGAACATGTCAGCTCCCTCAGCGGTGACCGGGCTGCCCTGTGGGAGCTTCGTTCTAAGGCAAGTACTAGCTCATTATGCCTTACAGGGTTTTTGGGGGGGGGGGGGGGGGGGGCATACAACTGCTTTAAGTACACTTTATTTATTTATTTTTTTAAAAGGGGGAGTTTGGGGTACATAAAAAACAAAAAAAAATCCATACACACTCCGCTCCATGCTGCAGCATTGGTGTGATGCTGCAGTTGTCTCTAGTTAATACTAAGAGCTGAGCGATCACATGACCTCTGATCGCCCAGTTCTCAGTCAGCTCAATGCCCAGAGCAGTGACTGTCACTAAGCTCTGCCCCTCCTGCACTAACTGGAGTGCCGGGCTGGTGAGAGGGTGTGCATAGCTGGCTTCGGCTCTCAGTCGTACACCAAGAGCTGAAATCAATCAGACATCTGGTTAGATCTTGACAATATGGTTATGATCCTGGCAGAGTGTGTGACCCAGAACAGAAGTATGGTCAAAAAAGCTTTGGTCATATTTCTCTTTAAGATAATTTTAAATTGTCAATCACTATAACATACAATCTATGGTAAAGAATTTGCGGTTTCATACCTGAAGACCAGGAAAAAATGCAAGGAGCGAATCCATCCAGGTTCGAGCAGTAAGCATTGGCTTGTGAATGTGCACATCAAGTAAAAGTGGGGGCTGGCTTATGTATCGCATAATGGCATCATAATGCTATATAATGAAAGAGCAGAATGAGGTGTATAACAGGTGTACAGCAAGAGTAAAAATAAATAAAAAAAAGTCGTCAATTCAATTCTAGAAGTAATCACCTAAACTAGTCATTCAGCAATATCATTTAGCTGAAAACTGTAAAAATATGAAGTGCTATGAACACCACATCGCAGATCTACGTCTAATATGTTAAATATTGGTACTCAAGCATAAACACATGGAACAGTTATGCTGTGCCAACAAGCCATAGGTTGACTAACAAACCAGCATGTCAGATCAAATAAGTTTAAAAAAAATCCAACAATAATTCTAAAAAAAAAAAAGATAAGAGACAACAGACCTCAATAGACCAAAGATGCTAGCTTACATTATCTAACCTACACCAAAAAAAAAAAAAAAAAAAAGGAAGGCTACTGGCTACTATAAGAGTCACATCCACTTTATTTTAAGCTAGCTGTGACCATTAACACCACATACCTCTTTATTAAAAGAATAAAAAACAGTGCTTATAATTGCATACAGACCAAACCAAGTTTTCCTTGATATGTACAATAATACAGTGTATTACACAAGGGAATTTATTTTTTTAAGTAATCATACACCGCAATTTATACAAACATTTCTGTGCACTATGACTTCGGATTTCACTTAATCATAAAATTATACATGTCATGAACTATTCTGTAAATACATAAACTTTACTAAATATCCAAAGCTAGCAATACTCACAAGATAGTGGTTAGTATTAAAGGCAGTAGCTGCAGAAAAATGTTTTTTCAAGTCAATAGCAATCTAAACATACATGTAGACAAGACTACATGCTTATTTTAGTGGAAGAGAGAGTGTACAGATATCCTCAGCAGTAACCCAATACTGAACAGTGCCTAACAGCAAACGTGAGTCTGTTGCTGTAGAACGCTGTCCATTTGCATGATGTACACTGACAAGATCATCTCTTACCCTTCAGCAAATACACACAAACATTAAATATCAGTGATCTACACTTTTTTCCGGATCGAATTAGTGAATCGGATTGAAAAACTGATCAGATGTGCGATTCAGATGCCTTCCCATAGAAGGCAATAAGCCTGGAATTCACAACTGAATCGCACCACAGTACTCAGAAAATGCACATGACTCTTAACCACTTCAGCCCCGGAAGAATTTACCCCCTTCCTGACCAGAGCACTTTTTGCGATTTGGCACTGCGTCGCTTTAACTGACAATTGCGCGGACGTGCGACGTGGCTCCCAAACAAAACTGACGTCCTTTGCTATAATAAATATCCCCCAAAAAATATTTAAAAAAATATGTTCCTCATTTTAGGCCGATCCATATTCTTCTACATATTTTTGATAAAAAAAAAAAAAAAATGCAATAAGCGTTTATTGATTGGCTTGCGCAAAAGTTATAGCGTTTACAAAATAGAGGATAGTTTTATGGCATTTTTATTATTAAATTTTCTTTTACTAGTAATGGCGCCGATCAGCGATTTTTATCGTGACTGCGACATTATCGCAGACACATCGGACATTTTTGGGACCATTGTCATTTATACAGCAATCAGTGCTATACAAATGCAGATTCCTGTGTAAATGACACTGGCAGTGAAGGGGTTAAGTATGTCCTGGGGAGTGTTACTAACTGTGGGGGGGGAGTGGCTACGTGTGACAAATCACTGATCTCTGCTCTCCATCACAGGGAGCAGAGATCAGTGACACTGTCACTAGGCAGAACGGGGAGATGCTTGTTTACATTAGCATCTCCCAGTTCGTCCTCTCCTTGAGGCGATCACGGGTAGCCCCGCGGCGATCGAGTCCGCGGGACCCGACTCACGGAGCTCCTGGGCGGTGAGCACGCAATGGCACAGCGGCAAATTTAAAAAGGGACGTACGGGTACACGCATTTGCCCAGCCATGCCATTCTGCCGACATACATCGGCGTGCGCCAGTCGGGAACCGGTTAAAATTCACAGCAAATTTGCACTGCCACTGCACCGCATATATATGAACCGGCTCCATAGAAAGACGGTTTGATTCACATGTCATGCCAATTGGATGCGGTTCAAAAACACATCCTACTTGTATATATTTTAACAGAGCCTTAAGCAAATTGGGAGTTGTGACTTCTTATTTCCCGATGTGCATGCTTGCAAACAGGCAATTAGCAGTTTCAGGCAGTGAACAGCAGCCTTCATATTTCTCCCAGTACAGGCTTCCTTTAAAAAGTTATGTGCTGCCTATCAATAGATAGGCTTAAAAAAAAAACAAACAATTATAGGAAATTTATACAAATTAAGGAAATTCCCAGTGTCCCCACTGGAAGATTTCCCCTCTACTACTTTTCTGCTCACAACCTAAAATTTTGCGATTTTCTTTTACTTTCATGTTCAATGATAGTGGTAAACAGGACAGATCGAGGTGGATCCTCCTAAAGGGGGCACAGACAGCAATAAAAACTCACAAGCATTCTAATCCCTCTCCACTCCATCCAAAACTAAGAGTTTTGCCTTTAGTTATACTCTAAGACTGCACTATATATAAGCAATAAAAACAAGCAATAAAATGATAGAGGGAAAAACTGGTAACAGCAATACAAGTGTACACATACACATCTGATATTTTTGAGGTTTGTGTGACACCAATAAAATTTTTATATAATTATATATACACATATACATACACACACACACACACATATATATATATATATATATATATATATACACATACATACACACACATACATATATACATATATATATATATATATATATACACATACATACATACACACGCACACACACACACACAGTGGGGACGGAAAGTATTCAGACCCCCTTAAATTTTTTACTCTTTGTTGACAGAAAAACACAGAATTGTTGACATTTTTGCAGATTTATTAAAAAAGAAAAACTGAAATATCACATGGTCCTGAGTATTCAGACCCTTTGCTGTGACACTCATATTTAACTCAGGTGCTGTCCATTTCTTCTGATCATCCTTGAGATGGTTCTACACCTTCATTTGAGTCCAGCTGTGTCTGATTATACTGATTGGACTTGATTAGGAAAGCCACACGCCTGTCTATATAAGACCTTACAGCTCATAGTGCATGTCAGAGCAGATGAGAATCATGAGGTCAAAGGAACTGCCTGAAGACAGAATTGTGGCAAGGCACAGATCTGGCCAAGGTTACAAAAAATTTCTGCTGCACTTAGGGTTCCTAAGAGCACAGTGGCCTCCATAACCCTTAAATGGAAGACGTTTGGGATGACCAGAACCCTTCCTATAGCTGGCCGTCCGGCCAAACAGCTATTGGGGGAGAAAAGCCTGAAGGACTCCAAGGTTGTGAGAAATAAGATTCTCTGGTCTGATGAGACCAAGATAGAACTTTTTGGCCTTAATTCTAAGCGGTATGTGTGGAGAAAACCAGGCACTGCTCATTACCTGTCCAATACAGTCCCAACAGTGAAGCATGGTGGTGGCAACATCATGCTGTGGGGGTGTTTTTCAGCTGCAGGGACAGGACGACTGGTTGCAATCGAGGGAAAGATGAATGCGGCCAAGTACAGGGATATCCTGGATGAAAACCTTCTCCAGAGTGCTCAGGACCTCAGACTGGGCCGAAGGTTTACCTTCCAACAAGACAATGACCCTAAGCACACAGCTAAAATAACGAAGGAGTGGCTTCACAACAACTCTGTGACTGTTCTTGAATGGCCCAGCCAGAGCCCTGACTTAAACCCAATTGAGCATCTCTGGAGAGACCTAAAAATGGCTGTCCACCAACGTTTACCAACCAACCTGACAGAACTGGAGAGGATCTGCAAGGAGGAATGGCAGAGGATCCCCAAATCCAGGTGTGAAAAACTTGTTGCATCTTTTCCAAAAAGACTCATGGCTGTATTAGATCAAAAGAGTGCTTCTACTAAATACTGAGCAAAGGGTCTGAATACTTAGGGCCATGTGATATTTCAGTTTTTCTTTTTTAATAAATCTACAAAAATGTCAACAATTCTGTGTTTTTCTGTCAATATGGGGTGTTGTGTGTACATTAATAAGGAAAAAAATGAACTTAAAAGATTTTAGCAAATGGCTACAATATAACAAAGAATGAAAAATTTAAGGGGGTCTGAACACTTTCCGTCCCCACTGTATATCAGAAACTCATATTTTAATTTCCAAACATACCTTTCAAAAAAATAAAAATAAAAAAAATTATATATATATATATATATATATATATATTTTAGATTTTTATTTTGTATACTTATATTTTGGATGAAGACTGAGAACACCATCACTCGTGGTGTGTAGCCAAAATAGGCGACGTGTGAACACCATGACTTTTGCCCCATTTCAAAGCTGTTCTATTTCCTGCAGGTAGGAGCAACATACGTCATGCATCTTAATTTTAAAGAAAAGCCAATGGGTTTCAGATCAGTTTTAGGGTTTTTTTTTTTTTAAAAACACATATGTCTTGCGTGTATATATACGCACAGTATCTCACAAAAGTGAGTACACCCGTCACAGTTTTGTAAATATTTTATTATATCTTTTCATGTGACAACACTGAAGAAATGAAACTTTGCTATCTAAACCCTGGCAACAAAAAGGAGTACACCCCTAAGTGAAAATGTCCAAATTGGGCCCAATTAGTCATTTTCCCTCCCCGGTGCCATGTGACTCGTTAGTGTTACAAGGTCTCAGATGTGAATTGGGGAGCAGGTGTGTTAAATTTGGTGTTATCGCTCTCACTCTCTCATACTGGTCACTGGAAGTTCAACATGGCACCTCATGGCAAAGAACTTTGAGGATCTGAAAAAAAGAATTGTTGCTCTACATAAAGATGGCCTAGGCTATAAAAAGATTGCCAAGACCCTGAAACTGAGCTGCAGCACAGTGGCCAAGACCATACAGTGGTTTAACAGGACAGGTTCCACTCAGAACAGGCCTCGCCATGGTCGACCAAAGAAGTTGAGTGCACATGCTCAGCGTCATATACAGAGGTTGGTTAACTTTTAGATATAGACGTATGAGTGCTGCCAGCACTGCTGCAGAAGTTTTAGGGGTGGGGGTCAGTGCTAAGACCATATGCCGCACACTGCATCGAATTGGTCTGCATGGCTGTCGTCCCAGAAGGAAGCCTCTTCTAAAGATAATGAACAAGAAAACCTGCAGTTTGCTGAAGACAAGCAGACTAAGGACATGGATTACTGGATCCATGTTCCATGGTCTGATGAGACCAAGACAAACTTATTTGGTTCAGATGGTGTCAAGCGTGTGTGGCGGTAACCAGGTGAGGAGTACAAAAACAAGTGTGTCTTGCCTACAGTCAAGCGTGGTGGTGGGAGGGTCATGGTCTGGTGCTGCATGAGTGCTGCCGACATTGGGGAGCTACAATTCATTGAGGGAACCATGAATGCCAACATGTACTGTGACATACTGCAGCAGAGCATGATCCCCTCCCTTTGGAGACTGGGCCGCAGGGCAGTAATCCAACATGATAGCGACTCCAAACACACCTCCAAGATGACCACTGCCTTGCTAAAGAAGCTGAGGGTAAAAGTGATGGACTGGTCAAGCATGTCTCCAGACCTAAATCCTATTGAGCATCTGTGGGGCATCTCCAGATGGAAGGTGGAGTTGAGAGGCTGGGGGAAACGTGTGGCGCACCACGGATTGCTGATAATTGGAGGAATCTGAAACCGATCATTTTCTGCACATGCACTTTTTGTTCTTTGCACGAACTGTTATATGAAGATTTACTTCACCCACATTGGAATCTTATTGCACTTGTTGGATTATGCACTTTTGCCTATTTTTATAGCGTTTTTTTTCACAATTTTGCACTTTATGCGATTTCTCATTATATGCGACTTTTTTCACTTTATGCAATTTATTTTCCAATTTTTTGTTTTTTTTGTGATTTCTTTCACTCCTATGCCCTGTACACACGGTCGGACATTGATCGGACATTCCGACAACAAAATCCATGGATTTTTTTTCCAACGGATGTTGGCTCAAACTTGTCTTGCATACGGTGACGCCGGTGACGTAAAACACGTACGTCGGGACTATAAACGGGGCAGTAGCCATTAGCCATTAGCTTTCGTCTCAATTTATTCTGAGCATGCGTGGCACTTTGTGAGTCGGATTTGTGTACACACGATTGGAATTTCCGACAACCGATTTTGTTATCGGAAAATTTTATAGCAAGCTCGGAAGTGTCGGAAATTCCTATGGAAAATGTGTGATGGAGCCCACACACGGTCGGAATTTCCGGCAACAAGGTCCTATCACACATATTGCATCGGAAAATCCTATCGTGTGTACAGGGCATTAGAGTAGTATTGGACTTATGCATTTATATTGGATCTTTTTTGCACTTTATGCGATTTTATTCATTATATGCGACTTTTTCACATTTTTTGTTTTTTGTGATTTTTTTTTCATCTTTATGCACTTTTAGAGTATTATTGGACTTATGCACTCTTATTGGATTCTTCTATCACTTCGATTTTGTTAGTGTATTGATGTCACACCAAAGAATTGTCATTATTTTTATGTTTAATCACATTTATGATCTTTTTATGCACTTTAGTTAGTGCCACATATCTTTTATAATCATATTGTTTTTTCTGTGTGGGAACACTTTATGTTTGGCGGCTTCTTTGATCTCTTTATTTATAATTTCTTCAGCTCACTTTGGTTTTGCGCATTAGTTCCCTCCTTCTGTTCACGGAGAACATTATGCTGCCTGTAACAACGTTCATCATGACCGGTTTGGTGTTGGGTCAGTGGTGGTCTGGGGAGGCATATCCATGGAGGGATGCACAGACCTCTACAGACTTGACAATAAAACCCTGACTGCCATTAGGTATTGGGATGAAATCCTTGGACCCATAGTCAGACCCTATGCTGGTGCAGTGGGTCCTGGGTTCCTCCTGGTGCACGGCAATGCCTGGCCGCATGGGGTGAGAGTATGCAGCCAGTTCCTGGAGGATGAAGGAATTGATACCATTAAATGGCGCCCACACTCGCCTGACCTAAATCCAATACAACACCTCTGGGACAGTCTGTTCAGGAGCTCAGTGATGCCCTGGTCTATATCTGGGAGAAAATACCCCCGGACATCATCCGTCATCTCATTAGGAGCATGAACGGATGTTGTCATGCATGCATACATACTTACATACAAGCACCTGGGGGCCAAACTACCGATTACCATTTTGAGTGGACTAGCCTGCTGCATAGTTTTTTTTTTTTACTCTGACTTTAGGGGTGTCTTTGAATTCAGCTCTCTGTAGGTTGATAATTTTCATTTCCAGCAAATTATGTGGCATCCTTTCATTCCCAACACATTATCCAGTCCATATCGGTATAGATATCCAGCATGATGATTTTCCCCATTAAGATCTGATGTGTTTTCAAAGTGTTCCTTAAATTTTTTTGTGCAGTATATATTACCAAATAGTTAGAAGTACACTGGAGAAAATTAGAGATCCTACAACTTTCCCTAAATTTGAAGGTCACAGTTTATTCCTATTTGAAATTATCTAAACAGGAGTAAAAGAACTGTTTTGTTAAAGGAGAAGTCCAGCCTGAGCCCGTTTGGCTGGGCTTCTCATATGGGTCACAAGAGTGCAACTAGTTTTGCACTCCTTTTACCTGTTTTCAGCAGAGAATGGTCTGAAGGTACTGGAATCATCATGTCTGGATCTGCCAGGTGCCTCTACTGATGCCAATCTCAGCCTCTCAGCAAGCCGCTGAGAGCCTGAGACGGCTGCTCCCCGCCCCTCCACAACTCAGCAGCACTCCAGTGAGCACGGGGGGGGGGCAAAGCAAAGAGCTGCTGATTGACAGGCAGCAGCTCTCTGCTTGGGGAGCTGAGAGAACCGAGCCATTGGCAGTGTTCGATGGCTCTGTTCTCTTTTAAGTATATTTCATGAGGGACACAGATTTTGAAGCACAGAATAAAAAAAAAAAACCAAAAAAAAAAAAAAAAAACCATTGAGATTTGAAAAAGAACAAAAATTAGAGAACACTCTCAGATACCTCCCAGTTATTGGTGTTAATCTAGCACCTTGTGCAAATTTCCTTAAATTATATGACAAACCCTATTTAGCTGGCAGCTTAGCTTTCCAGTTTTCACTGACTTTGCAAGATGGTGAGCTGTTCTCAAGTGACTGACACCCTCCGGCAGCAGGTTGTCCAGATGAAGACCAAAGGGATGACCCCTTCAGCCATAGCAAGAGAAGCATGTCCTTCCAAATCGGTGATTTCTAGAATATTGCATGTTTACAACGTCACAAACTCATTCAAGAAGGCTGGCCGTCCACGAAAGACGAATGCAAGCAAAAACAGGATAATGCGGAGAATCTCAATGGGCAATCGGTATAACACTGCAGCTGCGATTGCTCGCCAGTACAGCTCTGAACAGAGTAAGGATCTGTCTCATCATACAGTGTCTTGTCGTTTAAATGAATGTGGACAAAGCCCACTCACAAGTGACCAAACCTCTCATTCGCAGAAAGAATCAAAAGGCTAGACCAACCGTTGCTGAGGAGCATGTTGTGTGGACAGAGGAGAACTGGTCCAAAGTTCACTTTAGTGATGAGAGAAAGTTAATTTATTTGGGTCCAATGGGAAACATCATGTTCGTCTTCAAACTGGGGAAGGACTGAAACCAAAGTGTGTAAAGAAGTCAGCGAAAGGTGGGGGGGGATGCGTCATGGTTTAGGGGATGTTTACTGCAGCAGGAGTTGGGCCTCTTATACAGCTACATGGCAGAGTGAAAGCAAATGTTAATCGGAACCTTCTTCAACAACATGCGGTTCCTTCCCTCCCTTCATCACCCAATCAGCCAGCAATTTTCATACACGTCAATGCCCCCTGTTAAACAGCAAAACGGGTAAAGCAGTTCATTGAATCTGAAAACATGGAAATAATGAAATGGCCAGAGTCATGATCTAAACTCAATAGAAAACCTCTGGAAAATCTTTGGCGACAAAGTTACCAACTACAGTCACCGAACTGTGGAAGAGACTGGAAGAAGAGTGGAACAAAAACACACCAGAGCAGTGCGAGAGACTAGTGATGTCCTTTGGCTGCAGATGTGCTGAAGGTATTCAAAAAGCAAGAGCCTGCACACTTCTGATAATTGTTTATTGTTGTAACCTTCAGAAATGTTAGTTGTAATCTTTCTCCATGCTACAGTCATTGATGTTCACTAATTTTTATCACTGCGTTTTCAACTAAATAAAGTTTTTTTTTGTTGAAGTGCCTTGGATATTTTGAAAAACACTGTTCTATTAGCATGGTAAAGCCACAACAAAAATTCCATCAAATGTTAAGCAATGAATATTACATTATTTCTTAACAAATCATGTGTTCATACATTTTTCTCAAATTTTGATCTCCAGTGTATAAAGAGGAGGGAGAAAACAAAACAAAACAAAAACACAGACCGACACAAAACACAACTGTTAACCCTTGGTCTCTCAAGATAAAAAAAAATAATAATAATAATAATGGTTGACTTCTGACACTTTTTTTGTGTACGTTTGTAGTAGGAGCAAAGAAATCTTGTGAGTCCATAGCAGAAATTAGGTAGGTAGGGCTGACACCACGTGATTACAGAACCAAGTTGTCATTTCAAAAAGGAAGCAATACTATAATATGCCAGAAATAATTATTTTTCTGCACTTGCAACATGATTAAAAGATAAAATCCTTAGAAATGTGCATGTATTCCAAACATGTACAGCATGTCTTTCTTTTTTAAGTCTTAACATAGGTTTTAACCTTTTAATTCAATTGAACATGTCTAGTTTGTCCAGAGCTTGAAGAGATTATATGGATCGTAAAGGCTTATTTTTTTCTAAAATAATAAACATGATATACAGTGAGGGAAAAAGTATTTGATCCCCTGCCGATTTTGTACATTTGCCCACTGACAAAGAAATGATCAGTCTATAATTTAAATGGTAGGTTTATTTTACCAGTGAGAGACAGAACAAAAAAACAAAAATCACACATCACAGGAGGGATTTTATAACACTCCACTTTGCAGATCCTCTCCAAGTCATTAAGGTTTCGAGGCTGACGTTTGGTAAAATCGAACCTTCAGCTCCCTTCACATATTTTCTATGGTATTAAGGTGTGGAGACTGGATAGGCCACTCCGGGACCTCAATGTGTTTCTTCTTGAGGCACTACTTTGATTCCTTGGCCATGTGTTTTGGGTCATTGTCATGCTGGAATACCCATCCATGACCCATTTTCAATGCTCTGGCTGATGGAAGGAGGCTCTCACCCAAGATTTGACGGTACATGGCCCCGTCCATCGTCCCTGTGATGCCGTGAAGTTGTCCTGTCCACTTAGCAGAAAAACACCCCCAAAGCATAATGTTTCGACACAATGTCTTTATTGAGGTGGTAGACCGAAACCACCTTTGGCAAAAAAGAAGGTTGCAGACGTAACACCACCTTATCCCTGTGGATAATCAGATAGGGCGACTTGCAAGACAAGGCCGCCAGCTCTGAAACCCTCCTGGCAGATGTAATAGCAACTAAGAAGACCACTTTCTGAGACAGGGTCAACAAGGGAATTTCCCTGATGTTCTCAAATGGCGGTTTCTGAAGCGCCGACAGCACCAGGTTCAGATCCCACGGAGGTAGAGGTGGACGCACCGGAGGAACTACATGCCGAACCCCTTGCACAAAAATGCATAACGAATGAGACACCAGGGGTCGTTGGAAAAAAACAGCCAAAGCTGAAATCTGTCCCTTAACGGTGCTCAAGGCCAACTTCTGGTCCACCCTCGCTGTAAGAACAGCAGGACTCTAGCCACCGAATAAGTACGTGGGCGCCACCCCATCTCCTCACACATGGAGATATAAGCCTTCCATGTATGGTGATATATCTTCTGGGAAGAAGACTTCCTTGCCCTCAGCATAATGGAAATGACTGAGTACGACAGACCTTGGTTCCTTAGCACCTGGCTTTCAACAGGCACGCCATTAAAGCCAGCGACGGTAAAGCAGGATGAAGTATCGGGCCTTGTGATAGGAGGTCCTCCCACACCGGCAACTGCCAAGGAGCATCCGCCACCAGGCGTATCAGGTCGGCGTACCAAGAACACCGAGGCCAATCTGGGGCAATCAGTATGACTGGGATCCCCTCGGCCTCCACTCTGCGGAGCAGACGTGATAACAGTTTGAGTGGAGGAAAGGCGTAAATCAGCCGGTACTGCTGCCATGGAGCCACCAATGCGTCTGACGCGTCCTACCCAAGGATCTTTTGTCCTGGACACGAACCTCCGCACCTTTTGATTGAGCCGAGAGGCCAGAAGGTCCACATCTGGTGTGCCCCACAGCAGGCAAAGAAGCCTGAACACCTCCGGATGCAGAGCCCATTCTCCTGGGTCCAGCATCTGACGACTTAGATAGTCCGCTTGCCAGTTTTCTACTCCCGGGATGTATATAGCCGACAGGGCCGGTACATGTCGCTCTGCCCACCGAAGGATGTGAGCGACCTTCCGTGCTGTGGCCGAGCATCTCGTTCCTCCTTGATGGTTGACATATGCCACCGCCGTAGCATTGTTTGACTGGATCCTAATCGGACGTCCTTGTAGTCTCATAGACCATGTGGAGAGGCATAGCCTGATCACTCAAAGCTCGAGCACATTGAATGGTAACTGGGATTCCTCCCTTGACCAGAGGCCCTGTGTCGATTGTACCTCCAATACTCCACCCCAGCCGGTCAGGCTGGCGTCCGTCGTGATCACCGTCCAATGCAGTGGTAGGAACGATTTCCCGGACCGAAGGGCCGGCGATCTCAGCCACCAGAGAAGAGAGTCCCTGACTAACTGGCTCACCCGAATCTGTCGATCCAGGGATAACGGAGATTTGTCCCATTTCGATAATATCTCCCTCTGCAAGACTCTGGTGTGAAATTGGGCGTACTGTAGCGCCTCGAAGGAAGCCACCATAAGGCCCAGAACTCGCATGCAGAAACGTAGCGACGACCACCTGCGGCTCCTCAACCGCTTCACCGCGGTCCTAAGAGTCTGCAGCTTGTCTGAAGGGAGAAACACTCTCGCTTCCACGGAGTCCAGCAGAAAGCCTAGGTATTCCAGATGCTGAGTCGGCACTAGCACCGACTTCTTGAGGTTCAACACCCACCCAAACTCTTGTAGAGAGTGTGCATGGTGATCGCCACATGCTCCCTTAATTCTGAGGTGAAAGCTGCTCTCAGAATGGGATTGTCTAGGTAACCCACAACTGCGATCCCACGTTGTCGCAACAATGCCAAAATTGGAGCAAATACCTTGGTAAAGACTCGGGGTGCTGAAGCCAGACCAAAAGGGAGAGCCACAAACTGGTAGTGGTCTTCCCCTACTGCAAATCGCAGAAACCTCTGATGCCTGAGGCATATGGGTACGTGCAGGTACGCGTCCTGGATATCCAGAGTCGCCAGAGAGTCCCCCTGATGGAGTGCAGCGACTACGGAGCGAACTGATTCCATTCTGAACCTCTGTACTTTCACTAAGCAATTGAGGGCTTTTAGGTCCAGGATTGGACGTACCCTTCCTTTTTGGGGACTACAGATTGGAATAAAATCCCTGAAACATTTCTGTTTCTGGAACAGGCACTATCACCCCACGGCTGAGCAGATCTCTTACTGCCCCAAACAGGGCCTCCCGGCAAGCCAGGAGTGAGGGTTTGCTGGAGGGAAAAAAATCTGTTTGGTGGCCAAGAGAGAAACTATCTTGTAGCCCGATGAAATCAGTCCGCAGACCCATTTGTCGGACAGCCGAGAGGCCCACCGAACTGTAAACTCCCGAAGGCGACCCCCCACCCGTGTGTTGGGCGGGGGCAAACCTTCATGCGGTAGCACTTTTGCTCGCGGCTTGCGAGGCCAGGGACGCTTCTGTCCCTCAGTAGTCGTCCGATCAGACTGGGAACGTTTACCTGAGGTCCCGGGGGGACGAAAAACCTCTTTTGAGCGGAAAAGGAGGGCCCTTGCCTGCAGCGTGGCTCCTTACCCTTCCTGGACTGTGGGAGCAAAGTGCTCTTCCCACCCGTGACATTCTTAATAATGTCATCTAGCGAGGCTCCAAAAAGCCGTTCACCAAGGGAAGGCAAATCAGTCAGAGCTTTTTTAGATGCCTGGTCCGCAGACCAGCATTTCAGCCATGTCAGGTGCCGCAGCACCACTTCTGATACTGATGCTCTGGAGAGCAAAGGAAGTGTATCCAGGGCCGCATCACAAACATACTTAAGGCCTTGCACCAATTGGTCTGCTGGTTCCACGCAGACAAGAGGAGACTGCTGTTTCTCCAATTCACGGTGCAATAGTTTCGCCCATTCAGTAAGGGTCTGCGACACTAATGCCGTGGCCAGTACCGGTCATAGTGCTGACCCCGCTACCGTAAAGATGGATCGGGCCACTGCCTCGGCCCTCCTGTCAGTAGGATCCTTAAATGCAGGAGTCCCTTCTACCGGGATCGTGGTTACTTTGTTTAACCTGGACACTGGGGGGTCCACGACCGGGGGAGCCAACCATTTCTTAAGAAGGCTCTCCTCAAAGGGGTAACGCAACGCCATTCGTTTTGGGACCGAAAAGGTCCATTGCGGGCTACCCCATTCCTTGTATATGAACTTATCAAAGTAAGTCAGATACAGAAACACCTTAGGTGTACAGGCTGGCTTACGGGACCCAAAAGGGACCGCCACCTCGGCAGAGGATCCTGCCGCATCCTGTATTTTCAGTGATTCACGTACAGCGGTGATAAAGTGCTCCAACTAGCGCTTTTTCCTGCGCGGACCCGGAATCATCATCACTGTCCGATTGGTCCTGGTCAGCGTCCTCTGACACATCAGAACAGGGTCCGCCAGTCACTGCGGGGCCCGAGTCCGAATCAGAGCTCTCCCCGGAGGACGGGGGGGGGTGCGGGGTCCGTTTCTTACCCCCCTTGCGCCCGCACGCCGTCTCCACCCTGGCAACGAACGATTCAAGGACCGCCGAGAAAGCGTCCAAAGGCACCGCACTATTTGCAGGTGAGCCAGTAGCAATTGCAGGGAGATCTGGGGAAGAAATATGAGGTTCTGATGCCATGCTGACCCTTCCTGTCTGCCACCCTCGGGGACTTAGGACAAGGTGTATAGTCCCACCCTCCTAGCTGCTACAGACTGAGGGGTTCCCACCACAGGACTCAGCACCCTGACCGAGAGCTGTACCGTGCTGCTGCTGCTGGCTGTATCCTGTGAGAATGCACAGGTGTCCTGGAACAAAAAATTGCACTGTTCTGAGCACAGAGAACAGAGCTGTGTGGAGAAAAAGCGTGCCAGGCTACAAGAAAATGGCCGCCGGGCGTCCTGTACATAGGACAAAAAACACAGGGAAAATGGCCCCCGAGCTCCGGAAAAATGGCTGCCACCCACGTTTTTCACAGGGCTAACAGAAAATGGCCAACATCACAACTGTACACAGAGATGTACCTAAATAAAGCAGCCCACAGATACCCAGAAACACAGTATCAGGGACACAGACAGCCAGCACAGCCCCCCCATCAGGGATAAGAGCCCCCCTGCCTAGGTACACACACCGCTAGTCTGCGGCATCCCCCATGGGGGGGGGGGGGAGCAGGGACAGGGAGAGAAGAAAGGGAGAAGAGGGACTCCCTAATCGACCTCCCAGGGAATGCCCAGCTGCTCAGTCCTGCCGAGACAGGAAGAGTTGTACTTACCCTCCGGACGAGCTGGGGACATCCCATCACAGACCCACACCCGAGCAGTACGGAGTGGCTGCGGGCCATGGCACACTGTGACAAAGACATCCGTAGTCCTGTCATATGTGTGCCCCGGAGCTTGGAGCTCACCGGCCGCCCCTGGAGCCTGAGGGGCATGTCGTGGCTGACCCAGCGCGTAGCTTGGGCCTGCACACGCTCGGTGGCCAGGCTGGGGAGACTACAAGGATCTATATTTATCCAGCTTATCACCCAGCCGGCTGTTGATAGAAGATCACAGGATCTTAAAATCTTGGGCAAAAAGGCAATATCCAGAAAAAAAACCCAGGACCAATGGTCCAGATAGGGAGCCTAGGTCCTTCTCCTTTGCTAGGCAGAAAAAAACCGAGCTGTAGGAGGCAGGCTGAGGGTTGTATCAGAGGGACCGCCCCCTGGGCGGAACTGTATAGTTCTGTTTTTTTCACATGCAATGCATGTTCTGCCTAGTCTCTCCTGAAAGGAGGAAGATATAACCCTACGGTCAAGAGAAATGAGCTGTGTCTGTCAATGAACGAAAGAGAAATTGTGTTTGTGTGCACTAAAATTAAAATAATAGTGGTTTTTCCTGAAAATAGACATTTAAAAAAAAACTACAATTTTTTTTCATTTTACAGGTCTTTAATACATTCAGAAAATATATACCATTCTGGATGTTTTCAGTAATTTTATAGCCAAAATAAATCAGATTTTAATGTGTGCAAAAAAAAAAAAAATGCTCCAGGGGGAAGTGATTATGCTACTGAGCTGTGTGAACAATGCACTCCTTTCAGAAGAGGTTATAAGATGGATAGTCAAATGTGAAAAGGAAAAAAAACAGAGCTCCACCTACTGCCTTGAGATAAAAAGAATATTAAATGTTCATATACTGTATAATATTTCATATGTGCTTTACAAAAAAAGACCTTTTTAAATAGGTAAAAATGTTAATGGATTAGCCCAGATACTAATATAGTTAGAAATTCACTGTACATGTCCTTTAATTATCTGCTAAAAAATGTACAAGGATTGCTTTTGGTCACCTCATTCTAAAAAAAGCTAGTTTCTGGCTATGTCTGCGCTCAATACTTGTGAGTAAACAGGCCTAGAACAAGCATTTAGTACATGAGTTCCAGGAAAATGGCAGAATTCCTTACCACTCTACTTGTTCTAGATGAGCCACCCAAATAATTCAAAAAAATATTTAAGCCAAACATTGGAAAGACAGACAGGTGAAAAAACTATCAAGGAGGAGGGGCCACAAATGGCAACATACCTAACTGAGAGACTAAAGTGTGGAACTTTGTGTCTGCGCAACATTGAAAAGTTTATGAGATGTGGCCCAGTATTTAATTTGGACTAAGCAATCTAGCTACATTTACAGTGGGAGCAAACAAGAAGTCTATACAACACTTCATTAACACCTTCCCCCTACTGCCTTCCGGTCCTTCAAAGAAGATCTAAATGCCGCAAGGCGAAGGTGGACATTCCCATCATGTGATCGCTGTGGTTGGCTGTCACAGCAGTCGCATGACTGGAAGCACTTGATCCTAAGTAAGCACTAGGGGCTTTCCATGATCCTTTAGTTACTGTGCTGGGAGCGCACAGTAAGCTGTTTGGTATGGACACGTATGTGGATGCTTGGCATTAAACCCCACCCATCTGACAGCCACATATATGCGTATGGCCGGCAGGAAGAGGTTAAGGTATCCGTGACTGCAAAAGCCGAATATTTGCAAATCCTGGTTGAAGTCCTGGCCCTTTCATTAATTGGGCTAAAATGGCTTGATTACATTTTTAAGAGACAAGAAAACATTATTATATATCCTCACAAGTGAGTACACCCCTCACATTTTTGTAAATATTTTATTATATATCTTTTCATGTGACAACACTGAAGAAATTACACTTTGCTACAATCTAACATAGTGAGTGTACAGCTTGTATAACAGTGTAAATTTGGAATCCCCTCAAAATAACTCAACCCACAGCTATTAATGTCTAAACTGCTGACAACAAAAGTGAGTAAACCCCAAAGTGAAAATGTCCAAATTGGGCCCAATTAGCCATTTTCCCTCCCTGGTGTCACGTGACTGGTTAGTGTTACAAGGTCTCAGGTGTGTTTAAATTTGGTGTTATCGCTCTCACTCTCTCGTATTGGTCACTGGGAATCCAACATGGCACCTCATGGCAAAGAACTTTCAGAGGATCTTAAAAAAAGAAGAATTGTTGCTCTACATAAAGATGGCCTAAGCTATAAGAAGATTGCCAAGACCCTGAAACTGAGCTGCAGCACAGTGGCCAAGACCATACAGCAGCTTAACAGGACAGGTTCCACTAAGAACAAGCCTCGCCATGGTCGACCAAAGAAGCTGAGTGCTTGTGCTCAGCGTCATATCCAGAGGTTGTCTTTGGGAAATAGACATATGAGTGCTGCCAGCATTGCTGCAGAGGTCGAAGGGGAAGGGGGTCAGCCTGTCAGTGCTCAGACCATACGCCACACACTGCATCAAATTGGTCTGCATGGCTGTCATCCCAGAAGGAAGCCTTTTCTAACGATCATGCACAAGAAAGCCCGCAAACAGTTTGCTAAAGACAAATAGACTAAGGACATAGATTACTGGAACCACATCCTGTGCTCTGATGAGACCAAGATAAAACATATTTGGTTCAGATGGTATCGAGCGTGTGTGGCGGCAACCAGGTGAGGAGTACAAAGACAAGTGTGTCTTGCCTACAGTCAAGCATGGTGGTGGGAGTGTCATGGTCTGGGGCTGCATGAGTGCTGCTGGCACCGGGGAGCTACAGTTCATTGCAGGAACCATTAATGCCAACATGTACTGTGACATATTGAAGCAGAGCATGATCCCCCTCCCTTCGGAGACTGGGACACACGGCAGTATTCCACCAGTGGGGCATCCTCAAAACGGAAGGTGGAGGAGCGCAAGGTCTCTAACATCCACCAACTCCGTGATGTCGTCATGGAGGAGTGGAAGAGGACTCCAGTGGCAACCTGTGAAGCTCTAGTGAACTCCATGCCCAAGAGGGTTAAGGCAGTGCTGGAAAACAATGGTGGCCACACAAAATGTTGACACTTTGTGCCCAATTTGGACATTTTCACTTAGGGGTGTACTCACTTTTGTTGCCAGCGGTTTAGACATTAATGGCTGTGTACTGAGGTATTTTGAGGGGACAGCAAACTTACACTGTTATACAAGCTGTACACTCACTACATTACATTGTAGCAAAGTATCATTTCTTCAGTTTTGACACATGAAAAGATATAATAAAATATTTACAAAAATGTGAGGGGTGTACTCACTTTTGTGAGATACTGTATATGCAGTGTGCTGGATTGCCATGTTACACAATGAAGCATTAAAATTGGTCTTCCACCTACTGTATTAAATCTTTCCAAATAGCTGTCATCACCCAGCAGTACGTAGGCCTTCAGTAAATATTCATAGTAAGAATCTATTCCTGCACCCACACCGCTGTCTTAAAAGAGAAAATAATTTTTTTTATAAAACATTTACAAGACAATATGGTGTAGACAACAGGTCATAAACAATGTAACCATCTATGCAGAATTTTTGCTTAATCTGATGTCAGTTTTCTAGAAGACAAGCTAGAGGGCCTGTATGTACCAATACAAGACTTAACATTTGGTTTAAATAAAACATGCTATTTGATATTTAAATATATATCTGTACTTAAGCAAGTATGATTATTTTGAAGGTTTGACATTTTTTATGATAGTAAGCATAAAAAGTTATTTTGCAAAAATGTAAAAACAAACAAATAGCCTTATTGTTAAAAGCTCTTTAAATAGGACAAGCACACACCATAAAGTGTATACTTCACTGTATAGAAAAATGTATTGTGGGGGAAAAAAAATGAAGTTAAAATTACAAGTCTGGGGTAGAATATGAAAAAACAAAACAAAAACCAAAACAAAACAAAAACAAAAACACAAACAAACAAACAAAAACAAACAAAAACAAAAAAACACACCACCACACCACATCTATACTCACCTCTTATGATGCAGCATCCATTTGATGCTGCAGCTGTCCCTTGTTGGCTCTAAGCCTAAGAACTGAGTGATCACGTGACTGTTCATCACTCAGTTCTTGGTCCTCTTGTAGCAGAGAGCAGCGACTGGCAGTCACTTCCCTCTGCTCCTCTAGCGCTCACTGGAGCCCTGGGCTGGAGAGGGGGGAGGCAAATCAGGTTTTGTCTCTCAGCAGGAGCCAGCTGTCAATCAGGCAGCCGGGTGAATCCTGACAATATGGTCGGGGCCATTCCAGAGCCTGGAGTCATTCTGTGACATCAGCTGATAGCAGGCTTTAATAAGCTTTGGCCATACTTCTATTAAAGTGGTTTTATACCCCACTTGCACATTTTTACCTACAGGTAAGCCTATAATAAAGCTTACCTGTAGGTAAAATGAATATCTCCTAAACCTGTACAGTTTAGAAGATATTCACCTTGCATGTAGCCGCTGACGTCAGTGGCGCATGCTGCCGGACCTTGTCGATACTGAGGACTCCCGCGCGCATGCACGGGAGTGACGTCATCGCGGCCACTCACATCGCCGGAGACGCGAACCCAGAAGAAACGCAGAGGGAACATGTCAGCTCCCTCAGCGGTGACCGAGAGGCGGTGCGGGTGCTTCATTCTAAGGGAAGTGTTTCATAATATGCTACTATGCGGTGAATACATATTATGCCTTTGCCTTACAGGTTTTTTTGTTTTTTTTTTCTTTTGTCAGGGCATACAACCGCTTTAATAGCTCGGAATTAGCTCATGTGCACAACATACGAAAAAAAGCGTGCAGTGGGAAGTCCTTTGTGGTCTATGAAAACCATTCCTGCATCCAAGGTGTAAAAATATGAAACAAGGAACCTGATTGGTTGCTAAAGGAAACCGGAAATGTTCCTAACACAACACACATTTTTATACATCAGTGTCTGGTATGCAACTGGCATAAAAAATAAATAATTAATTACAAAAAGAAAAAAAAAAAAAAAGGAAGGAAGAAGTGTTCTCAAATTATACAATTTTATTTTGGTGAAATCTTCAGAGTGCATGTTCCCCTATAAAAGCAACACTGGCCTAAAGTTTGGTACCAAATGAACAGTTTTACTTACCTTTGCGTACCCAATCTCCTGTATGAATATTTATTGTTACGCCAACTAAATTGCTACTACGTTGCCTTTTTTCCCAAAGAAAATCTAGCGCCTTTCGTGCATGTTCCTGTACAGGAAAAAATAAACTAAAAATTTAAGCAAATCATTCTAAAGTTCCTCATAAATTAAATCATCTTGACAAAATACAAATAACGCTGGCTTACATTTATCTTTACTTAGAGTTAACACAACCCAGTTGCTAAGTAGCACCTAGTCATAAAAAAGTGATGGAACCTTTCCCTTTCACTACACCAATGCAGAAGAATATTCTCTCATTTCTTCTGTTTCTCATAATAGACATTTCAACAGGTGTTTACTACAGTAATTCCACATTTTGTATTTAGCCTACGTTTCCACTAGTGCAACGCCAATGTCGTGTGATTTAGAATGCAACTTTGATCCAAATTAACACTCACTGGATCAAAGTTGCATCAAAATTTTCATCAAAGTAGTGCAGGCATCTTATTAAAGTCGCTGCATCTTTAACCACGTCAGCCCCGGAAGGATTTACCTGCTTCCTCACCGGCCATTTTTTGCAATACGGCACTGCTTCGCTTTAACTGACAACTGCGCTGTCGTGCAACACTGTACCCTAACAAAATTGATGTTTTTTTTCCCCCACAAATAGAGCTCTCTTTTAGTGGTATTTGATCACCTCTGCGATTTTTATTTTTTGCGCTACAAACAAAAAAAGACAGACAATTTTGAAAATAAAACAATATTCTCTACTTTCTGCTATACAGGCAGTCCCTGAGTTACAAACAGCCCACTTACAAACAACTCCTACTTACAAACGGAGGGAGAGAAAAGGAAGTGAGAGGAAATCTATCCCTAGGAAGGGAAATTCACTTCTGTAAGGGTTATTATGGGAAAAAGGTACCTCCACTGATGCTTTATCGCCAAAGCTTGTTTCCACAACAACCCATTTTCAAAATCCAATTGTCATTGGGACAGAAAGTGAGGTGAAATCTTCTGAACTGGGGCACAGACAGCAAAACACATATTACAGGGGTGATGATAACCCTTCCCTATGTTATCCAAAAAGCTTAAGAATAGTTTTTTGGCTGGAGCTACACTTAAAAAATTTACCTGTTCTGACTTACAAACAGATTCAACTTAAGAACAAACCTACAGTCCCTATCTTGTTTGTAACCCGGACTGCCTGTAATAAATAATTTATATATATATATATATATATATATATATATATATATATATATATATATATATATATATATATATATATATATATAACACACATACATACATATATACACACACATAACGCAATACGCATATATTGATTGGTTTGTGCAAAAGTTATAGCTTCTACAGCTTCTAGGGGTAAGTTTGTTTTCTTTTTATTCTTTTTACAAGTAATGTCAGTGATCTGCGATTTTTTTGCGGGACTGCAACATTGCTGCGGACAAAACTGCTAAAAAATGCACTGATCACTGTACAAATGGCACTGGCAGGGAATGGGTTACTAGTGGTGATCAAAGGGTTAAGTGTTCCCTAGGGAAGTGTAGGTGATCGCTAGGAACAGCTGATCTCTCTCTTCTCCCCTGTCAGAACAGGGAGCCACCTTGTTTACAAAGGCAGATCCTCATTCTGCTTCTTTCCCACAATCGCAGGTGGCCCGTGGATAGAGTCCGCTGGACCCGCGGGCGAGCTCCTGCAGCGCGCGCCCACAAAAGCCAGTGCACGAACAGTACGTCGATTCGCGCAGCCGAGTCACTTTGCCGCAGTATATATATAAGCATACCTCAAACACTGGTATTCCAGTAAAGCGACTGAGTGCAGCAAATTCAAGGATGAGGGTTCCTGCGCATGCAGTACATGTGTCAGTTTCTGTGCCCGTCCGTGCCTCTGGTCTTCTAATGCCAAACTTCAAATTCACCTTGCAGGAATGAGAGCACATTAAAAAACAACAAAGTAAGGGAAATACTTAAAAAATTCTAATACCTCCATGATGAGAGGAAAGTCCCCCCTTTAGGACCAGACCGCATTTTGCAGGTTTTTTTTTTTTTTTTTTTTAAAGCAGCTCTGCTCACAAAATGGGTCTCCAAATTTGCATATGCTTTTTTTCAAGATACAAAGATTATATTTGTTAAAAGGTTTTATGAAACTATGTGTGTCTTACTAGCAGGAGAAGACACATGGACAAAACATTTATAAAATGTAGGTTGTTTATTGTAAAACTTTCTAAAAATCAATACCGTTGCATAAAAAAAAAAAAAAAAAATTATATAATATATATGTGTGTGTGTGTGTGTGTATATTATAACATTTTATTCACACCATGTTCAAAGTAAAAAAATAAATAAATGAAAAGAAAAAAAATGACCCCAACCCAGCCCATTGCACATTCAAAAAAGTTCTAAACGGTTATGTTTTAAATACGACAGAAAGAACCTTATTCAATAAAGTAGTTCAAAGTGCAGCACAGTGGCACAGAGGACCAGGACAACACTTGCATGGAGTTTGCATGTTCTCCTTGTGCTTGTGATGGTTTCCTCTGGGTATTCTGGTTTCCTCCCACACTCCAAAGACATGCTGGTAGGTTATTATATTCCTGTGTAATCTGGCCCTAGTATGTTTGTTTATGTATGCAAGATAGTGACCTTAGAATATATGTTCCATGAGGGGCAGGGATTGATGTGAATATAAGCTCTGAAAAGATGGTTGGTGCAAAACAATATCTGTAAAAATTAAAAATACATGCAAAATGCACTTTGCATTGCACCGTTTGCCTAAATAAATAAACCTATAATGAGAAACAGTTAAAAATGGGAATGTCATTTTGATCAAAGTTCACACCACATGCAGTCCAGCGCATCAAAAATGCATGGAAAGTAAGTTATATGGTTTAAATGGCATAATTCACACCAGTGCTTGCATTTTCAGTGCATTCCAGAAACAAACAAAAAAAGTAGAACATGCTGCATTTTTCCTGCACTGGAACGCTGTAAAACGCATCAAAAGTGCACTGGAACACACATGTCCTTATTTAAAGCGGAGTTCCACCCAAAAGTGGAACTTCCATTTTAAGCACTCCTCACCCCCCTGACATGCCACATTTGGCATGTCATTTTTTTTGGGGGGGGGGGGGGTGGGTACTTAGTTTAGAGTGGGACTTCCTGTCCCACTTCCTTCTTCCTGCGCTTGGCCGTCTAGGTGACTCCTCCTCTCCCCCTAGGCGGCCCCTCCCTGCCAGCAATCTTCTGGGACACGTAATAGGTCCCACAAGATTGCCTGCCCACTAGCAGAGCGCAGTGCGACTCGCACATGCACAGTGCATGTCCGGCTGTGAAGCCGAAAGCTGTCATGACCGGGTGCCCACAGTGGCTATGATGGCGCCAGCAGAGAGGAGGGGGAGAGCAGTGAAGCCCTGGGTAGCCGCATTGCTGGACCATGGGACAGGTGAGTGTCTGTTTATTAAAAGTCAGCAGCTATACTTTTTGTAGCTGCTGACCTTTAATAAACTAAAAAATGTGTGGAACTCCACTTTAAAAAAGGTTAGTAAAAACGAAGGGCTAAATGCACTGGACTGCATAAAAAAAAGACACGCATGCAGAAAAGCATCTGGACTGCGTTTCTATGGCGTGAACTGGCCCTTACTGTTATTTAAGCAGCGCTCTAAAACTGGCAAATTAGAAAGTAAAAAAAGGAAACAAAAAATTATTATATATATATATATATATATATATATATATATATATATATATATATATATATATATATATCTCAACTGAAACATGCACACTTAGATAATAATGTTATCTATTAAAATACCATTGTTTACACCTCCCTAATGTGTTCAATGAAAATATGTGGACTTATTTTAACTAGTGCAGATGGATTAGCTATTATACAGTTTTCTGAATACTTAGACATACTCTTGGATAAGGAAGACCACTTGTAGTGTTGAAAGCTGGAAGGAGTTTGTAGCCAAGCTCTTTAGCCATATGCAGGAGTTCATCATTGTACCAAGTCATTTGTTCTTTTTCTTTCAGCATCAGAGCAACAGAGTGTCCACCAAGGAGACCACTGAAACGTAGGAATAAATACTGATCGGGTGCAACATAAAACAACAACAAATTTTCACCCAAGCCAGACAGGTTATAGTGAGGGGGGATGAAAACGAACCCACCTTTCCCTTTATTGATGTGCATGACCCTTCTGCGGCCTCAAAATATCAAACCTCCTATTTTGAGGGAATAATGATGAGTGAGACATGTGGTGTCTTAGTATTTTGTTTTAAGATGGCTCTACCGTGCTATGTTTAGTTGTGTTCGCTGTTGTCTATTATATGCACCACCATTCATCTGTGCATACAAGGAACTTTTAAGCTCTGTTCACACCTGGCACGATTGTGCCCGCAATTTCAAAACGTCCTATCAAATGACAAATACACAATGTGAATTTCAGATGGCATTTACTTCATTGGAACCTAAAAACGCTTTGCGGCTTTGGGGCTATAAATCGTGCTGCAATCGCGGCAAACTGCATCGCTTAATGCTTGCCGCTCAAAAAAGAATCAGGAGCTCATTTTGGGCGACAACCTTTGTGTGATGCAGATTGCAGCGCAACATTCACGGCAAGGCCACACTGCGTTTTTAGGTGGCATTGAAATGAAAGAAATCTGAAATTTGCGTTGTGCGATTTGTCATTTGATCGAGCGTTCTGAAATTGTGGGCAGAATTGCTCCGATTCTGCCCGCAATTGAAAACGCTGTGGTGTGAACGGAGCCTTACTAAGCTCCCATTCAGACCAGTGCGACTTATCATGCAACGTGACAGTTCCAAATCGTATGACAAGTCGCACCCCATTGTCAGCAATGGAACCGTGCATATCGCTGCGACTCAAAAAGGCTCCCGCACTACTTTTTACCAATTTCATTGCGACTTGCATAGACTTCTTTAAATAAAGTCGCAAGCCGTAATGAAATCGGCAGTGCAAATCACACTGATGTGGGGCTTTCAAATCGCACTGCAGTAGTGCGATTTCAAAGCCGCACTGGTGTGAATCAGGGCTCAAAGCTCAACTTGGCTCTGATTTTTGTTTACATTTAAGCTGGCCATTCCTAAAATAAATATATTTATTGTTTTCAGCAAAGCTTAAAACTTTATTTCCATTTAGTCAAAACATTGTTGATTACTGGGGATGATTTATGATAAAGTGGAACAAAGTGAAGTGAAATTGTGTAAAGCAACCAACTTCCAGTTTTTTTTTCTATTTGTTAGATAAAACATAAGGCCGCATTCACATCTCTGCATAGTGGGAACCTGTGTTCCTGCTCATATGTTTTGGGCATTTCCACTTATCGCATTTAGGGCAGCCTATTCAATTTAGTGGGTTTCCCTACACAGGCCAAAGAACCTTTTCGGGTGTGGAGCATTTTTTTCACTGCGTGCTCGCTACGTGATAAAATGCACATTTGCCAACCATGCTTGGGGTGCAATTAACAACCAATGGCACCGAAAGTGCGACAAACGTTTGTAGTATTTAGTATTTCAGAAACATGCAGCAAAACTGTGCGCTGTTGCTCATTCTAGAAACTCCAAGTGTGAATGGAGCCTAAGTGGTTGGAAATAAGGTGGATCTCTTTTGCATGCTGTTTAATGTACAGTAATTATTTCAAAACTAAAAGCCCAAATAAGCCAAAATGATATTTTGATTATAGATCACTAATCCTCTTCTATATCTTTACAAAATTTCAGAGCCAAAAATTTCCTGCCACAGTTCCAGAGCAGCTTGGAGGTTGCTCCCACTCATGCTGCATTCACGATAATATAAATTACATCAAATATTGCTGTAGAAAATCTTGGAAATATACACTTACCCCAAAACTCTAATGTTTGTTTCAAATACAGAAACCACAATATCATTATCCAAGTTAACGTCATGAATTACTTTTCGGACAGCATCTTCAAATTCTTGGGTTTTGTTTAGCACCTAAAAAAATAAAAAAATAAAAAATTATGGTGCTGAGAAATTCTGATATGCACATATGGTCCGTAGCTCTGAAATTTGACAAAAACACCACCCATACAACAGATACAGAAAAAAAAAATTAAAGAAAAAAAGAAAATCAGGACGTATTCTATCTGGAAACAGACCAAGATACAGACACATTGTAAACTTACCACTAGAGTATCCAAAGTATCAATTAAAGTAAGAGAAAATCTGCAAAATGAAAGAATAAAGAAGCCATTTATAAGGGTAATATAAAAAACACACAAATGCAAGCTTGTCTGTTCAATTTTAGAAATAAGGGAGCAGTTCAGCTCATATTGCTAAGGAATGACATGAAATAAGGGAAGATTAACTAAATCCCAGCAGAGACTAAACCCGGGTTCACACCTATGCGAATTAGATGTGCGTTTCCGCACATCTAATTCGCATAGCAGGAGAATGTGACTGGCTCCCTATGGAGCCGGTTCACATATCTCCGGGGCGGCTGCGGTGCGCACTGCACAAAAACGCTGTGCGTCTTTGGCTGCGTTTCAGGGCCGAATTCAGGCATAGAATCGGCCCTGATTCGTCCCTGAAACGGTGAACAGGGACGCACAGCGTTCCTGTGCGGTCCGCAGCGCATTATAGTGTGAACCCGGGCTTAGACAACTTTGTCTGCAGACCTATTGGAGACATAAATGTAACACTCAAAATAATTTATAGATAGGGATATTTGTAAAGCCAGCACGATAATATAGGGAAGGTTTAAGACCCCATTCACATCTGAGCAAATTGAAGCATATTTCCCAAAGAAGACTCGACATCACAATTCACATTATATTCAATTGTGCTTGTTCACCCGAGCATTGTCTTGCCTTGAAGCTTGTCACTCAAAAATGTACACGACTCCAGCAAACAAAAAACACACACACCACTCCAAAATGGCCTGAAACTTCTCAGACTAAAGTGTGAATGGAGGCCAAGAAGAAAAGAATAAAAAAAAAAAAAAAAACACATTAAACAATTTTATTCTGTTGGATAAAACTAAAGTGTTATTGCAGCACCTGTAACAAAGCAATTTGCAGGTGGATCACTTATCAGGTGTTTGACAAGTGGGGAGGAGTTAGGTCGCCTCCTCACTGACTGTTTTAACCCTGTAAAGGCCAAAACACTGTGGTGTAGATACATTCGCTTGAATGGGTCACGTCTGGTGGCAGTGTTGCCCACTGAATGTGTAAGAGGGAATTATTTTTGCATGTTTACACCCCAGTCTGGCTGCCTGTGCAGCTTAAGAGGGGGGTGGTAAAAATGTGACTACTGCCTGGTTTTACCACCCTCAAACCACATGTCTAAACAAGTCCTACAATGAATTTGGTAATTTCTCATCTCACACTTGGTTACTATATATTAAAAAGTACACTGCTTTCTAGAACACAAGGGTAAATCAGGATGATCACGTACAGTAGGAAAATTAAAGTATTTAGAGGAAGTGTTAGCGACTCACAGAAAAAGAAGGCCAGTCCTGTGTCTGAGCACCCAAAGAAATTCACCAAGTTGGGCGAGGATGTGTGGTTGGCAAAACTCAAAAGGCAGCAGCCCTAGATGTCACTACTACTGCTAAAAGCCTAGAGAGTAGCCCATCCAGTTGGGGTGATAAGGGTATTTCAGGAAAGCCTAGGCAGTTGGTGGTAAATGGGGATGTTATATTTAGAAGAACTGATAGTTTGTGACCAGGATCGCCTCAGTCAAAAGGTTTGATAAATTGGGTGGGACTGGTTATGACCCAGCTGTCTTGGCCTCATTGCTGGGACCAATGACCGAATACATGGAGATAATCCATAAAATGAAATTTAAAGAACTAAGCTGCAAGTTGAAAGGAATAAAAACTAAAAGGTAAAAAATAAATAAATATAAAAATAAAGAGAAGAGGAGGTTCAGCAAGAATAAACCTGGTTGTAAATACGCTTTAAAAAACAAAAAAAAAACAAAACAAAAAAAAAACACAAAAAAATTACTTTAACTGGAGTAATGGCACTACTGGAATAATAATAGGGTGAAAAACTATAAACCTATTACAAGACAATTTTATGGTACAATTTATAGAAGTCCCAACTATAAATGATGCCCTGCTGAACCTGTTGATCTAAAACATTGAGAAGTGCATTACTAATTTTCATCCAACATCTGGGTAGCAGTGACTAGAATATGATCTCATTTAATGTTAGATGTAAACAACAAGCACATACTGGAAAGATAGAAACACTTCAAAGTCAATACATTTTAATATGGCAAATTTTCTAGGGCTGAGGGCTGCTGTCCAAGAACACAGAAAAGAAAACGGGAATGTTTTAAAATCAGAATCAAAAAAGAGTTTTTCTTTTTTTTATAAAACTGGGCATACACAGTTTTTTATTGTTCAACCAGCGGTCTGAACAAACACAACAGATCCCCACATCAACATAAGCGATCTTAATGCAGGGATCTTTCCAGTTGTGCTATTGTATCCTGACAGGGGGAGATTAGGTTTGTATGTACCTGGCTTACTGAAGTCCTCGAGAGGAAATCCTATACTAACAATCCGATGTTAGTACAGTGATCCCCCCACTGAACTATTGTGTTCTGACAGGGAGAAGCCCACACACACACACACACACACACACACACACACACACACACACACACATTAGTGCTCTCAGCCATTGTCAGAACACTGATCGGATGCTGGTCGGCAGACCTTTTCTTGTCATGCACCTTCAACAGAAGCTGGACGTTCGACCGGCTTCTGTCAGACCAGCTGCCGTACACACAGGCTAAATGTCAGCCGGTTTCTATTGAAACAGCTGATACCACCCAATATTAGTTCCATGTGTATGGGGCTTTAGAAAAAGGAGTGGCAGTGGATATAGTATAAAGAAAAAATTACTTTTGCGCTACTATGGATAAGTAAATGCAATAAGTGATATATAAATCAATATATACGAATATAAATGCAGCAAAATCTATAGTGTACCACAAATCACTAATCAGTAGAAATAAAAATAAAGTGATTTTGCGCAAATTTTAATAATAAGTAAATCGTGTCAAATTCATACGTTTAAGTACATCTGGGGATGAAGTTGTGTGAAACAACGTAACTCGTAGGGATTGGCCAGATAGGGCCGC
Organism: Aquarana catesbeiana; assembly: GCF_042186555.1. Taxonomy (NCBI): domain Eukaryota; kingdom Metazoa; phylum Chordata; class Amphibia; order Anura; family Ranidae; genus Aquarana; species Aquarana catesbeiana. Next base: position 172,429,589 of record NC_133330.1, read on the forward strand.
GACCGGAAGTGACGTGAGAAGGCGAGGAACAATGCCGAATTTGTGCCCTGTGATTTTAAACTTTGCCTTGTGTAAGAGTATATGCTTTTTAATAAACACGTTTTTTAAATCACTTAATATACTGCACTATCGGAGGTCCCTTCTTCTTTCTGTCCCCTCTCCTTTGAGGTACCGCCCCACACTACACAAGTACAGATCGCAATCATTGGAAAGACAACAGAGTTGTATTACATCATCCAGAGGAGGCACGATCAGAACACAGAGAAACTAAAGGATCCCCCCGGTGGAGACGGCGGGTACTGCATGTTACAGCCAGCATCGAGGAAACAGAGCTGGAATATATCAATCAGAGGAGGTATGACCACGATGTAAGAAAACTAAAGGATCCACCCAGCGGTGACGGCGGGTACTGCATGTCATAGCCAGAATTAAAGTGGAGTTCCATCCACTTTTACAACTCTTTAGCATCCCTCACTAAACTGTGCACTGTAAACGAATTGGATATTTTTTAAATTTTTTTTTCTCAGCACCTACTGTATATCTGCTGTATTCATTTTTCACTTCCTCCTCCCTGGCCGCGGCCCATCGCATCATTTCCTGTTTGCAATGCCTTCTGGGAAGGGGTGGCAACTTCCTCTTACACTGCCGTTGCTATGGAAACCTGACCTGAAACCTATTACACTGCTTGTGCTGCACTGAGCATGTGCGAGATCTGCAAGGATGAGATCCAGGAAGAAATACAGTCTGGCTTCAGATGCCCACACTAGATGGCCACGGTCTGCTGTAAGTTTATAAAATAACAAGCTACTGCTATAAACTAACAAAACAGACCTTAGTTTACAGACTAACTTTACTAGAATACATTAAGCATGTGTATTATAGGGGTATTTTTATTTAAAAAGTATAATTTCGGCCGGAACACCACTTTAAGGTAAGGGTCCTGTGAGACCTGACAGCTAAAAGGAGCCACAATAGGAATATTGAGAACAACTACTTATACCTGGTCTAATACACACAGAACTTGATAATCTTCCATCCAAAACTATCCTTTGGACTTCCTATTATTGTTCCCTAATTTTGTCTAGGTTTTATATCATTTAAAGTGAACCTGCATTGAGCACAGTCACATAAGGTTATTTATACTTCACCTATATATATTATTTCTTCACTAAGTTATATTTATTTACTCATCACTGTCATTAATTTATGAACAACACTGATTTTATATAAGGATACTATTACCGCAAAAAAATTTTTTTCATTTTCTTATTGTAGATAGACACTGGATGCATCACTTGTTTTAATTTTTACAGCAACAACTAATTACTCTCCTGAAATACTTAAACGTATGAATTTGACACGATTTACTTCACGATTTACTTATTAATATTTGCGCGAAATCACTTTATTTATTTTTATTAGTGGATATAGTATATTTGCATTTTGAAAAAAGCATTTGAAAGAGTTATCCACAACTGATAGAAAACGGAACAAGAGACAGTATTCAGAGAGTAGTGGTTAATAATTTATACTCTGAATGGTCTAAGGTTATCAGTGATGTACTGCAAGGTTCAGTGTTGGGATCCTTACTTTTTAACCCATTTATAAATGATATAGGATCTGGTATTAAAATTACCATTCAGTGTTTGCAGATGATACAAAGCTATGAAGTGGAATAACGTTCATACAGGATGTCTCTAACTTACAAGCTGACCTCAGTGCCCTGTTTAATTGGGTAACTATGTGGCAAATGAGGATTCAGGTTGATAAATGTAAAGTTGTGCTTTTGGGGGCTAAAAACACGCATCATACTTTACATTATGGGAGGAGAACAGCTGGGGGGGGGGGGGAGATCAACGGTAGAGAGGTATTTAGGTGTTCGGCATTATTTTTTTATGTATTTTTTTTTAACAAACAGGATACTGCACAAATGGAATTGCATAGAGCGGCCTTGACATTCCTCTTGGGTCCCTCATTGGCGCTCCTGGCTCCTCCACTTCTCAGTGAGCCACCATAAGAAGTTGTTTCCCATGACGGCACACCTGCGGGCTCGGGCCCCACGGCTTGGGCATTAAACACAGCTGGATGTGGAATTGTTTTTTATATTAAACTACTGTAATGTAAAAGGGAGAAGGCCAGCAGTGTTAGCCAAGAAGCCATATGGCTGCCAATCTCACAGTGTGAGCTTATAGGCAGGAGAAGAGTCATAACTTCAGTCATGTAAGAAACGTCCCTTGTCCAATCAACAGACTGGGGGGGCTGCAACACAATGACCAGACACTATTGTTTAAATGGAATGGAGAAAAGTGAGGTTGTGGACCTGGCTCTGCTGTCTGGCAGGAATCTTATCACAAGTCAATCAAACAGAATCTCTTGGAAGGTAAACAGTTCATACACACTATATTGTCAAAAGTATTGAGACACCTGCCTTTACACGCACATGAACTTTAATGGAATCCCAGTCTTGGTCCGGAGGGTTCAATATTGAGTTGGCCCACCCTTTGCAGAGAGAACAGCTTCAACTCTTCTGGGAAGGCTTTCCACAAGGTTTAGGAGTGTGTCTATGGGAATGTTTGACCATTCTTCCAGAAGTGCATTTGTGAGGTCAGGCATGGATGTTGGATGAGAAGGCCTGGCTCGCAGTCTCCACTCTAATTCATCCCAAAGGTGTTCTATTAGGTTGAGGTCAGTACTTTGTGCAGGCCAGTCAAGTTCTTCCACCCCAAACTCACTCATCCATGTTTTATGAACCTTGCTGGCCTGCACAGAGTCCTGACCTCAACTGACAGAACACCTTTGAGATGAATTAGAGTGGAGACTGCGAGCCAGGGTGGGCCAACTCAATATTGAACCCTAGGGACTAAGACTGGAATGCCATTAAAGTTAATGTGCGTGGAAAGCATTGTTAAATTTTGTCGACTAAAACATTTTCATTGACTAAATTAATACTATTTTAGGCTGCTAAAAAATATGAATAAAACACTGGTTTGTAGTGCATGTTCACACCTGAATACCAAATATAATAACAAATTAGATTTTTCACTCCAGCAGTATATAATGAGTTTGAAAATTGTAAAGAAATGCTTAAATAATGCATTACAATTTAACTAAACAAATGATTTTAGTCGACTAAAATGTACTGGAGATTTAGTCGACTAAATACAACTAAAACAATTGCAGAAGACTAAAAATGGGACTAAAACTAAAATGCCATTTTAGTCAAAAGACTAAATCAAAATTTGCTGCCAAAATTAACACTGGCGTAAAGGCAAGCTGTGTATTAGGTTGTCTGACTTATCATTCTTGTTTCCCTAAGAGTAAGGCTATGGCAAGCAAACTGGATTGCTTTAAAATTTAAACTGGAACAGCAAGCGTTCTTTAAAGTTTAACTCCAGACAGATGCTGAGAGGAAAAAAAAAATGCAAGCCACAGTTTAATATAGTTATGCATGCAGTGAAAATATGTTAAAATATTAGGGAGTCTTACTTTCCCAACGCATCATCTACATCTCCTCTGCTTGGTTCTTGCCCACGTATTCGGCCACGGCACGTCAAAGGCATCAGTTCATCAGCAGGATATGCATGTTGCTAGTTAGTAAGCAGAACATATTGTTAAACAAAACCTTTTAAAAACAAAAAGAAGGCAAAAAAGCCAGTTATGACTGCATAGCCACAAGGGTTTAAAATAAACCACTCTGGGTAAAATGTGTGTATATTAAAGCGGAGGTCTGCCCAACACTGCAAAAATTAAAAGCCAGCAGCTACACATACTGCAGCTTTTGACTTATAATAATAGGACACTAACCTGTCCTAGAGTCCAGCAATGTCAGCACTGTAGAAGATGTTTCCATCAGCTGTCGGGTGCTGCTGCCACCATTGCCGTTAAGAGAACCATTACAGCTTCACGCTGGGTCCCTATTGCGTATGCGCAAGGAGCCGCTGCACTCTCCCACTGGCCAGGAGGCATAAAAAGGAGGAGGGAGCCGAGCTGCCGACGGGTGACAAATGAGCGGAAATTCCACTTTTGTGTGGAACTCCGCTTTAACCACAAAAAATAAAAATGTTTTAAGTCCTACAGAATATTGCATTTACTACCATCTTTTGAAAGGACTTTACTGTGAAAAAATGTACTACAGTATCTCACAAAAGGCGAGTACACGCCTCATTTTTGAAAATATTTTATTATATCTTTTCATGTAACACTACTGAAGAAATGACACTTTGCTACAATGTAAAGGCATATAAAGCTTTTATAACAGGAGTAAATCTGCTGTCCCCTCAAAATAACTCACACAGCCATTAATGTCTAAACCGCTGGCAACAAAAGTGAGTACACCCCTAAGTGAAAATGTCCAAATTGGACCCAAATTGTCAATATTTTGTGAGGCCACCATTATTTTCCAGCACTGCCTTAACCCTCTTGGGCATGGAGTTCACCAGAGCTTCACAGGTTGCCACTGGAGTCCTCTTCCACTCCTCCATGACGACATCATGGAGCTGGTGGATGTTAGAGACCTTGAACTCCTCTACCTTCCATTTGAATATGCCCCACAGATGCTCAATAGGGTTTAGGTCTGGAGACATGCTTGGCCAGTCCATCACCTTTACCCTCAGCTTCTTTAGCAAGGCAGTGGTTGTCTTTGGAGGCGTGTTTGGAGTCGTTATGTTGGAATACTACCCTCCGGCCCAGTCTCTGAAGGGAGGGGTGTCCTAATCTGCTTCAGTATGTCACAGTACATGTTGGCATTCATGGTTCCCTCAATGAACTGTAGCTCCCCGATGCCGGTGGCACTCATGCAGCCCCAGACCATGACACTCCCACCACCATGCTTGACTGTAGGCAAGACACACTTGTCTTTGTACTCCTCACCTGGTTGCCGCCACACACGCTTGACACCATCTGAACCAAATAAAATTATCTTGGTCTTATCAGACCGTAGGACATGGTTCCAGTAATTCATGTCCGTGGTCTGCTTGTCTTCAGCAAAATGTTTGCAGGCTTTCTTTCATCTTTAGAAGAGGCTTCCTTCTGGGACGACAGCCATCCAGACCAATTTGATGCAGTGTGCGGCGTATGGTCTGAGCAACTGACAGGCTGACCCCTCACCCCTTCAACCTCTGCAGCAATGCTGGCAGCACTCATATGTCTATTTCCCAAAGACAACTTCTGGATGTGACGCTGAGCATGTGCACTCAAATTCTTTGGTGGACCATGGTGAGGCCTGTTCTGAGTGGAACCTATCCAGCTGAACAGCTGTATATTCTTGGCAATGTGCTGCAGCTCAGTTTCAGGGTCTTGGCAATTTTCTTATAGCCTAGGCCATCTTTATGTAGAGCAACAATTCTTTTCTTCAGATCCTCAGAGAGTTCTTTGCCATGAGGTGCCATGTTGAATTTCCAGTGACCAGTACGAGAGAGTGAGAGCGATAACACCAAATTTAAATACACCTGCTCCCCATTCACACCTGAGACCTTGTAACACTAACGAGTCACATGACACCAGGGAGGGGAAAAAGGCTAATTGGGCCCAATTTGGACATTTTCACTAAGGGGTGTACTCACTTTTGTTGCCAGCGGTTTAGACATTAATGGCTGTGTGTTGAGTTATTTTGAGGGGACAGCAAATTTACACTGTTATACAAGCTGTACACTCACTACTTTACATTATAGCAAAGTGTCATTTCTTATAGTTATCACATGAAAACATAATAAAATATTTACAAAAATGTGAGGGGTGTACTCACTTTTGTGAGATACTGTATATATCAAGGGCTTTGTCAGAATCAAATTTTAAAGGTGGTCCTATTTTTCACTAGAACTACTATTCACGTCTAACAATTGCTCTTTCTCCTTTAATAAATATTGCAGTAAAATATTCTACATCAATTTTCCAAAATAACAATACATTTTCATGCGACTATTGCTAGGCTGAACATGTGACTAATTACTGCAACTCCTATAACAGGTTATCAGAAGAATTGTGATGCTGCATCCTATCAGTTATAAAGTTAGTATTTATCACAATGCTTTTTTAACATTGTAACAATTACATTTTTAAATGTGCTAAAATAACACATACATGCTACAGCGACAGAACTGTGTGCGGAACAACTTTGAGGACCAGCCAAGAGCAGCTGTCAGTCAGCGGCTCTCTTCTCTGCCCCTCCAACGCTCACTGGAGTGCTGGGCTGTGGAGGGGACGGAAGGGGGTGGCTCAAGCTCGCAACAGCTGCCGTTCTAGGCTTCTGAGTGAATCCCAACCATATGGTCAGGATCTTTCCCAAACCTGGACTGGCTAAGTGACAGACAATAGCATACATTAGCCCGCTGTTGGCTGAAAAAGGATCACAGGAATGCAGAACAAAATGCAGTCCTGTTTTGCAGTCTTGGATGGTTTTTCCAACGGAATTCCGCTCAAGCTTGGCTTGCATACACACGGTCACACAAAAGTTCTCTGAACTTTCAACCATCAAAAACGCGGTGACATACAACACGACAACGAGCCGGGAAAATGAAGTTTAATACTTCCGAGCATGCGTCCCCAATGCTTCCGAGCATAGGTCCCCTGAACTTCAAACTTGGTAGTTAAGGGTTCCTAGATGCCTCCTAGCTGCAGCCAAAATTTGGGGTCTCTGGACCCAAAGGGTCCCGAAATGAGATTGCTGCAGATGGACACAGTTGACCGACTTTGGGGCCCTGTATCTCGGGGCCACTTGGTGCTAGGAACCCCAAATTTGGTGTGCAAACCCAGTGGAACTAGCACTACAACATATCCTGAGGTTCCTAGCACCAAGTGGCCCCGAAATACGGGGCCCCAAATTCAGTTCTGAAAATGTCAAGCACTTTTCTGCAGCAGAGAATGCCATTTTCCGAACCGACCTTGGGGCCCCGTATCTCAGGGCCACTTGGTGCTAGGAACCTCAGCTTTGGATATATGTTATAGTGCTAGTTCCACTGGGTATGCACACCAAATTTGGGGTTCCTAGCATCAAGTGGTCCCAAGCTACAGGGCCCCAAAGTCGGTTCGGAAAATGTCACTCTGCTGCAGAAAAGTGCTTGACTCGAGTATGAGCCGAGGGGGGCATTTTCAGCACAAAAAAAAAAAAAAATGTGCTAAAAACTCGGCTTATACTCGAGTATATATGGTAGGTCTCATTTGTAAATTTAAAAATATACTAAAATGTAATAAAATTGAAAAATAAAGTTTCAGAAGATAGATTAATACAGGTATTTGAGCTGTTCTGCCTGGCAAAGAATTTGCATTCTTGTCCACGAATCTCTAAGATTTACACATCTCTGCCACACAGCACAACTAGACCTTGTCCCCCAGCCTGTGACTGAGCATTGATGGAGAAGCGGCAGACTGATGAGCTCATCTCCCTGTCACTCTACTCTCCTTCTGTCAGTATGCTCCTTGTGCTGCCATTCCTTCTCCCTGTCTAAAAATTCTCCCAGAGTGCAGCTGTACATGGGATTCCAAAAGGCTGATACCAAGTTAAAAAGTTTACTTCCATTGTTTAACCACTTCCCTACCACACATAGTCAAATGATGTCCTTGACTTTGTGCGGTGATATCTGAATGATGCCTGCAGCTAAGCTAGAGGCATAATTCAGATATCATTATTTCCAGCCGGCGATTCTGTGCACCATAAGAATGATCATAGCAGCATCCGGTGCTTCTCCGGGCTCTCCCGTGCCATCAGGGACCCGGAGAAAGAATCTACGATAGAGATGACTGGTGACCAGATGGTCACCAGTCATCTCTATGACCATCGGAGGACCCGGCGCGATGTTATGACGTCACGCCCGGGTTCCCGGATGTCAACAAAGCCACGATCATGGCTGTCAGCATAAGATCGGTGAATTTTTTTTCACCGATCTCATGCTTTCCAGCCTGGAGGAGAGATGTGGGGTCTTATTGACCACGCATCTCTCCATAAAGAGGACCCGTCACATAGATTCCTATTGCAAGGGATGTTTACATTCCTTGTAATAGGAATAAAAGTGGTCAAAAAAACAAAAAAATAAATAAAAAAAAGTGTAAATATAAAAATAATATATAAAGTGTTGAATCCAGGGGGCGCTATTGTGATGTGAAGTGTGCCAGCTGCTCAAACTAGATAAACCAGCCCGCTATAATTCATGTGTCTATATAAATGTTCACTTCCTGAAGACGTAAATAACGAAAACGTACGTTGAGTCGGTACCTGGTCACGTTTCCTTTGCCTACGCACTATCCGGTCTGGCTGGTTGTCGATCTAAGTCGGTGGAACGCACGCCATCCACGGAGGTGGAGCAGAGACTACTACACACAGCACATTTCTGAGAAGCCAGCAGCCCCAGTGCCAGGTAGGCACTTTTAAATGTAAGAGGCCATTTGGCCACCTTTTTTATGATCGAATTTTATCAATAAATAAGACAGTATTATGCTATGGATGTTCCCTTGTATATCCTGCCTGTGCCTTTGAGGAAGAGGATCTCTATTTTATCCATCCCATCCATGTGAGCAGGCACTATCCTGCACAAACGTAATTTGACTGTCTTTCCTAGGAAAAAGAGGTCAGATAGATCTGGTAAGCAGATCATTTATCTATTCCACTTGCGGTGAATGTTAACTCTCCTAGGTGTCCTTTTATGAAGCAGTGAAATCTATTCACTGCTTCGTTCTCTGGCATTCACAGTTCACCTTTGGAGGAGTGAAGCGATCTACAAACGCTTCCAACAGTGGAGAACGGCCCCTGATACTGGAATCTCATGAGACATAACGAGATTACAGTACCAGAAATTCACCAAAACACAGACATGTCAGTTTATTAAGCAGTGATAAATTATCACTCAATACACTGACCGACGGTGTGGTTAATGTTAAAAAAAATAAGGAGTCCCCCTATATATATATATATATATATATATATATATATATATATATATACACATATACATACACACACACACACACACACACACACACATAAATATGACAGGGGGACAGGACATGGTTACAGTGTTCGGAGGTCTGAACGAGGTACAAGTTAAAAATCATCTTCTTTCTTCCTCAGATCCCCCGGGATTCTCTCTTCACTCCCCGATTCTCCACCACTGAGCTGGTAAATCGTGCAGTGTGAATTCTGACACAGATCGCCAGTGAAGCGCTGAGATTGCAGCTTCATAAACTGGCCGTTTCTGTGTCAGTCAATAAGGATTCTTCATGTGCAGAGATCATCGGCGGGAGAACAAGTTCAAACACTTCTCCCCTCGATTATCACTGTTTCATAAACTGTTTATGGACTGTGATCAGCGGCGATCCTGGGGATCACATAAACGGACACCCTAGCCTGGTGGAGGATTCAATATATCTCTATTGGAAAACACTGTTCTTATCGGAGGACTGAATTGTGTCATATGTTTTCACATCTTTATGGCGTTGTGGACTGTTTTGTGCCTTCAACTCACACCACCAACTGTGTTCACTCAAAAACACTACTCACATTTATTTGCTGTATAGGTATTCACCTTATAATTGCTCAAACACATGGTTTCAATGTTAATACTTTAGTTATTTTACACGTTTGCCGTGGATTTTCTTTTTGTAAACTTTTTCAAGATTTGCATTTGTATTTTTTGGGAACATCTATATAGACACATGAATTATAGCGGGCTGGTTTATCTAGTTTGACCAACTGGCACGCTTCACATCACAATAGCGCCCCCTGGATTCAACACTTTATATATTAACAGGAGCACATCACTCTTGAGGGGATCAGCAATAAAATATTTCACATTTTTCAATTAATCACTACTAGTGGCGCGGGGTTTACCACCTAAAAAATAAAAATAATAATAAAAATTTTTTAAAAATGCCCGGTAGCTAGCACTCAGAAGGGAACGCACACGCAAGTCCCGCCCACATATGTAAACGCCGTTCAATCCACACATGTGAGGTATCACCGCCTGCGTTAGAGCGTGTGCAACAATTCTAGCACTAGACCTCCTCTGTAACTCTAACCTGGTAACCTGTAAACATTTTCAAAGCGTCGCCTATGGAGATTTTTAAGTAACAAAGTTTGGCGCCATTCCATGAATGTGCGCAATTTTCAAGCGTGACATGTTAGGTATCTATTTACTCAGCGTAACATCATCTTTCACATTATACAAAAAAAATGGGCTAACTTTACTGTTTTGTTATTTTTTAATTCATGAAACCGTTTTTTTTACAAAAAAAAAAAAAACAAAAAAAAAAAAAAGCGTTTGAAAAATTATTGCGCAAATACCGTGTGAGATAAAAAGTTGCAATGACTGCTATTTTATTCCTAAGGGTGTCTGCTAAAAAAACATATATAATATTTGGGGGTTCTGAGTAATTTTATAGCAAAAAAAAAAAAAATGATGATTTTTACATGTAGGAGAGAAGTGCCAGTATAGGCCCAGTATGGAAGTATGTATATGTATGTATGTATGTATGTGTGTATATATATATATATATATATATATATATATATATATATATATATATATATATCTATATCTATATCTATCTATCTATCTATCTCAAGGCAGTTCTAAAATCAAAAGACAATTCCAATAATTAACTATATGTGGTCCAGTAATAGTTAAACACTGCCTGATGAGCTACTGTGGTGTTTAATAAGCAGACACTCTATGATTTCCCAGAGAATGTGTACTGAAAAGGAGAGCAGGCAGTTTTCTGATAAATAAGGAGCAATAGAACAGAACAGAATGGCCTGAATCTAGATATTGGTTTCCTTTTTTCCTCTCTCCTTTCCCTCAGAGATGTGTTTTTTTTTTTTAACATTCTGCTTAAAAATGTGTGAATCAGTACTGCTTGGACCTTGAAGAAGGGGACATACCCCGAAAGCTTGTTCTGAAAAATTGTATGTTAGTGCAAATAAAAAAAGTATCTGTACTCAGTATTCAATTTTCTCTGTCACAATTGCACTAATAGCGCTACAATTACATCGAGCAATAGAACAGAAAAATTGCATGAATAAAATTAGTCCTTGCTAAAGCCAAACATGGGTTTATAAGTTGGAAAATTACATTAATTACACAAGAGCAGCTAACATTTGCATTGTTCTGCTACAAGCAACGCCTCAAAAATAAATACATGAAGTCAGTGCTTGATGTAGGTACGATATGGCGACGTTTCAAACTTTTCTAAAAGCATTATTTGAGCCAAAAGCATTGCATGCAGTAACACCAATGTTAGCGATGAATGCACCCAAAGGGGCAATGTACACGATTGCCTGAGCTCACAGGAAGAGGTTAATAGGTAGAGAAGAGGAGGTATTACATTAAATATTACCTCCTCTCAATTAAAAAATACAATTTTTACACATGCTCAGCCTCTACTTTTTTATTGCATCCCAAAGGTAGAGTTGGACTCTGTGATGGCCTTTAAACAAAGTTTTACTTTAAGGAGTATATCCTCTGTTCAGAGAAATCCAATTAAGATTAATTAAGATTTTTAAATTAACCTTAAAGTGGATGTAAACCCAATGTCATCTTTCTAAACTACTGCCATAGGGGTTATCTATAAGGATGTACACGCCTCCTGCATGTATCTTTAACTGTCAAATGTCTCCCCTCTGTCTGTGATGAGACCCGAAAAACTGCAGGATCTGTGGGTGGGTCTGTTGTCTGGAGCTCGGTGGGCGGAGTCGTGATGTCAGTAGACTCCCCGCCCACCTCTACACTCCCCTTGTCAATATGCATTTTCTCCTGTGTATTTCTTACACTGAACTTCTGCTATGATCTCTAACATCCAGTGAAAAGACCGGAAAGTAACCACATGACTTCAGCATGCCAAATCATGCTGAGGTGTGGAACAGCCAATCCTTGCAGAGCTGCTGAAGAAAGGAGTGGGGGAGGGAATTAAAAAACCATGCATGTCTCTTAGGCTAGTGCACGAGATGTAAATCACCTGTCACTCACAGCAAGGGGGGAGTATTTGACAAAGTTTTTCACAGTTTGTCAAAATTTCTCACTGAACAATAAAAGGACAATAAAAGAGGATTGCTCACAGATGGATTAACTCTTTGTGGCAAGACTGGGCTCAAATGATAGGCAATCTTATACTCTACAGTATGATATAAAAAAAAAAAAACAAATAAATAAATAATCCGTCGTGTGCAATGACTTATATTGGCATGGGGCGGGGCCACCCAATGACGTAATTTGGAGGCCACGCCCCTTGTGGTGTCACCGCCTGGGGCATGATGGGCAATGACATCACAAGGGGCGTGACCTCCAAATGCCAATAAAAGTCATTGCACACGGCGGAGCCAGCATTACATCAGGAGATCGCGTCGAGTCAACATCGGAACAGAGGGAGAACACCCAGCAAAAGAGCGAGGAGAGAGAAGACAGTGCAGAAAGGAGAAGAACCAGAGAGGGGAGAAGAACCAGCAGAGGGAGAAGATGTCGCCAGAAGAGGGAGAATAGCCAGAGCTGCCTTAATAAAATACTTTAAAAACCTGTGTAGTGTGTTTATTTTTGACACTTATTTTTTTTAGGTGAATGGGTAGGGGTACGATGTACCTCATACTCCTAGGGTGAGGGGAGCGGCATCTGGGGGTCCCCTTGTTAAAGGGGGTTCCAGATTCCTATAAGCCCCGCTTGCAGACCCCGACAACCAATGGCCAGGGTTTTTGGGAAGAGGCCCTTGTCCTCAACATGACCCGAAGTACCCACCCCCCCATGTTGAAGGCATGTGGCCTGGTATAGTCCAGGAGGGGGGGCGATCGCTCGCCCACCCTTCCTGACCTTCCGGGCTGCATGCTCAGATAAGGGTCTGGTATGGATCTTGGGGGAACCCCCACGCCATTTTTTTGGGGCAAGACGAGTAGAAAGCTGCCTAGGGGCAGGAAACACAGGATCCAGCAAACGTGTGGGAGAGGTGAGATGGAAGAAAGGGACAAACAGAGAAGGCCGATTGTGAAGAATGTCTTCTGCAAATTGACATGTCCCAAACCTCTGGTGACACAATATAAAGTGTTAGCTAGAATAACTCTAGTGGGTTTAATAACATCCTGCAAAAACATGTTGAATACCATTTGATAAGCTAAAAGGTGAATTCCAAGCAATTCCTAAGATTTCTCTATGAACAAATCTGTAATGTTTTTAGGGTGTTTATTCTGCCATGTTAAAGCTGCTGTCAGGTATGAAGGGCAAGTTCCCAGAGATGCCTAACTATAAAAAACAGATTTCAGTACCACTTCCTTCCCCCAGTTGGAGTGCTGCTGTTAGCATGTAAAGATTCAACACATTCCGACAGCGATATCCTTCCACCTCCGAACACATTTCTATTGGCTTGTGAGGCAGTAATGGGTCAGTAGAAATGGATGGGAGCCATGAAGAAGCAGCTGAGCTTCAACACTAACTGGAAGTGTCAGAGCCTGGTCTGTCAGAACTATTCAGTATACAGACAAAGAGGAGTAGTGCAGGCATGTGTTGACACTTCTAGATACCCGCTACCTTGGCTTTACCTGCATTTTCAAATGCATGCAACACAAATCTGTTTTTAACCGAAATTTCCGACTAGTTGGAAAGTGTACTGGGAGGTTTTGGGTTGGTTTGAACCACATTTAGAATTACCTTTAAAAACAGCCTGTCCAGTCTGCGGCCCAAGACGACTATGAATGTGGCCCAACACAAAACCATAAACTTACCGTATATACTCGAGTATAGGCTGAGGCACCTAATTTTACCACAAAAAACTGGGAAAACTTAATGACTCGAGTAAAAGCCTAGAGTGGGAAATGCAGAAGCTACTGGGTAAACAATGTCCATCTGCAGCTATACCTTTGATAACCAAAACAGCGGGTGTCTCCCGCTGTGTCATGCAGTCTGTTCAGCGGCCGTCCACTGTAACAAAGCCCCGCCTCCTCCTATTCCGTGGTAGATGGAACACGGATTCAGCGCTGGGAAACTGAATCAGTGTTCCATCTATCATGGACGAGGGGGAGGCAGGGTTTTGTTACAGTGGACGGCCGCTGAACAGACTGCATGACACAGCGGGAGACACCCGCTGTTTTGGTTATCAAAAGGTACAGCTGCAGATGGGCACAGTGAGGCTGCACCCATACTCGAGGCCCTCACTCGAGTATAAGCCGAGGGGGAGGTTTTTCAGCCCGTGCTGAAAAACTTGGCTTATACTCGAGTATATACAGTACTTAGAAATGTTGATTTTTTGGGGAGAATTTTTTGTAAAAATGCATTTACACTTAGCAAACATATACGGCCGAAGACAATGTGGCTTTAATGGACTTTAAGAAGTTTTATCTTCCCAAAGAAAAATATCCCACGCTTCGCAATCACGCCTTATTCATTATTGAAAAAGAAAAAGGGGTTTTGGCACTTTATATGAAGCAAGAACCAAAGGGGTACCTGCCTCCATCCCTGTCATTGATTTATAAGAAGGAAGAGAACGAGAAGTGGGAATTTATATGAAGAACACAGCAGCAAATAAAGAAGTCAAGTGACTAGGAGGTTATGTTTATTTATATTGTATGATCTCTTATAGAACATATAACCTGCCAGTCACTTGACTTCTTTATTTGCTGCTGTGTGCTTCATATAAAGTCCCACTTCTCGTTCTCTTTCTCTCCATGCCTTATTCAGGTCATCAGTTTTCGTCAAGCTCCTATACTTGTGAGCAACCATTGTCAAGGATAACACACACGAAGGACAAAATTAGAACCCAAATATCTGATCAGCACCTTGAGAATTGCAACTACAGCCATCGAAGCAGATATCGAGGTGTTAGTTTATCAAAAACCGTGTCAAATATCACACTAGTTTTATGTTGCCCTCTTTTACTTTTATAATAAAAAAATTACAAAAATAATTAAGTTTAATTACTCATATAGGTACATTATCCATATCACCAGTGGCGGCTGGTGCTCAAAATTTTTGGGGGGTGCAAACGAACTGAAAAATTCAGAAAAATACTGAAACAAAGACATCAAATGCAGCCCCTAATTTTTGAATATTCGCTTTTCTAAAACACATCTAGGTGCAATGCTTGGCGCTCCAAGTTCACCTTTTTTGAAGCCTGTTAGAGCCTATGGCTCTAATCAGGTGCTTGAAAAAAATTTAAAAAATAAATAAAAAAGCATCCACGCCGATATAATTCAGGTGCCCGCCGTTTGAAAAGGGGCCAGACTGCTATGTATGAATCTATCCACGATTCATAGAGGGCAGCGCCCGGGTGACACAGCGTCACTGCATATCAGTGAACATTAACTTGTGATCTGCCGGACTTTTTCTGCTTATCAGCTATCCTTACTGTTAGTGTATATTATGTGTATACATTGGAAGACAAGGAATTGTCTTCCAATGTGGCCCAGGAAAGGCAAGAGGTTGGACATCCTACTTTAAAACGTACCCTGGTTTAGTTTGATGCTCTCTCACTTATTGTACCTTGGTGACAGATAAAGACCTAAAGTAGGTCCTCGTCTTGTAACCATCTCAAAATATTTTTTTTTTTTGTTAACGAATATCAGAACAGGCAAGCACTTTAAAGTGGAACTAAACTCTCCCGATAAACATTTTTATCCCTAAGGGTCCATTTACACGTCAGCGCTTTCAATGGCCACAAATCTGCCCGCGATTTGAAAGCGCCGATGTGTGAATGACAAAATCGCAGGACTCTCATTTGAGATGCTATTCATTTGAACGACACCTCAAAATCATGGCACTGGTCAGCCACGATTGTCATACAATAAATTGCGATGCAATTACGGGAAGAACGTCACCCAAAAAAAGTTCAGGAGCTACTTTTGGGCGACGTGCTTCCCGTGATATGTGTTGCCACAAATGCAGCGCAATTTATCGTACAACAATCGCAGCAGACCCACGATTTGAGGTGTCATTCAAATGAACGGCATCTCAAATGCGAGTCATGCAATTTGTCATTCACACATCGGTGCTTTCAAATTGCGGGCAGATTTCTGGTAAATCTGCTCGCGATTCAAAGCGCTGAAGTGTGAATACAGCCTTATGCTGCTAGCATTAGTAAATAGATACGAAAGTATATTATGTTTTAAACTGGGGGGGGGGGGGTCAAAGTGATTTCTCAATGGGGACATGTATGGATGGGAACGTTTGCTTTGCATATTAAGAATTAAATAGTGTTTTTCGTTCGTGGTGCTCAGATGCAGTGAAGATACACTTTAAAAGAAATGATGTTGATATCTGGATCACTTTTGACATCCAAAAGGAATGTGGTTTGAATAGATGCCCCTAAAATGTCCCCCTTCCCTTTGCTGTTCTTTGTCTCAGGACGTGTTCACAGCTGAATCAGCCATCTCCTGCACAGCTGTGATGTGGTTGACTGCGGCAAGAGGGAAGAGGGGTATGTTGGACCTCATAACTAGGGTTAGAAAAACACAAACACAAGACAAATACTGCATGTATTTTTTAGTTAAAATAAATGTGGTATTTATCTAAAAATTAGTCAATTCACTAAAAAACATGGTTTACCAAACATGTTAAATATTTATGTTTTGCACTGTAATGTAAGGTTGGCAATTTATGTTGCTAAATCTTTAATAAAATTATTTTAGCGCCTAAATTTTGCGTTATTTTTGGCATTTCGCTTGCAATTTTTCTTTTTGCGGGCTAACGCTTCAACAGAAGGCACACAGCAATATTGTGAAGCTGTGAAAACATTCCAGGGTGCTTTCATTCAAGACAATAGTCTCCCTCTGATGAAATGTTACAATTTATTTTCATTCCTGAACTCAGGAGGTGAACATTTTCACACTGGTATATTGTAAACTTTTCATTTCTTAGCTGGTGCAGAGTTCTTTTAATTGTTATTTTGTACATTTCTAAAATACTGCCAGCAAACACGAGGTGATAAATAACAATTTTTTTTTAAGTGAATTATCCAAAAGATTTGTTAAAAGTTTTTTTTTTTTTTTGGCGGAATTTTTCTCACTATTTTAACAAATGTGTACTATTTACCTCACATTTGATATTTTATTTTGATGAATTGACTATTTTCTAATGCGATATTTCCGAAAACTGAGTAACCACTAGTGAAGTGACCCCAAAGTATTAAATGTATGGGGACAGATCAAAAAAAAATAATATATACACACACACACACACACACACACACACACACACACACTTTTTTCCCCTCTCTTTTGTATTAATTTTATGGTTTGTTTTATACATGTCTTTATCCTTAAATATTTAGTTATTTATTTTTTTTTTTTTATTATTATTTATGTTAACCACTTCCATACCGGACCTATTCTGGCACTCCTCTCCTACATGTAAAAATCATAATTTTTTTTTTTTTGCTTTGAAAATGACTCAGAACCCCCAAACAGTATATAAGTTGTTTTTTTTTTTTTTTTTTTAGCAGACACCCTAGGGAATAAAATGGCAGTCGTTGCAACTTTTTACTTCACACGCTATTTGCGCAACAATTTTTCAAACCCGTTTTTTTGAAAAAAAAAAAAAAAAACACAAACAATTTCATGAATTAAAAAACAGCAAAAACAGTAAAGTTAGCCCATTTTTTTTTGTAGAACGTAAAAGATACCCAACATGACACGCTTTAAATTGCGCACACTTGTAGACTGGCGCCAAACTTCAGTACTTAAAAATCTCCATAGGTGACGCTTTAACATTTTTTACAGGTTACCAGTTTAGAGAGTTACAGAGGAGGTCTAGTGCTAGAATTGTTGCTCTCGCTCTAATGCCCCATACACACGGTCAGATTTTCCGACGGAAAAAGTTCAATGGGAGCTCTTTGTCAGAAAGTCGGACCGTGTGTAGGCTCCATCGGACATTTTCCATCGATTCCCGATTCCAACAATTCCCGACACACAAACTTTGAGATCTGGATCTCAAATTTTCCAACAACAAAATCTGTTGTCGGAAATTTCGATCGTGTGTACACAATTCCGACGCGCAAAGTTCCACGCATGCTTGGAATCAAGCAGAAGAGCCGCACTGGAACATTTTTCTTGGCTCGTCGTACGTGTTGTACGTCACAGCGTTCTTGATGTTCGGAATTTCCAACAAGATTTGTGTGACAGTGTCTACGCAAGACAAGTTTGAGCCAACAACCGTCGGAAAAAATGCATGGATTTTGTTGTCGGAATGTCAGATCATGTGTACGGGGCATAACGCACACGGCTATACCTCACATGTGTGATTTGAACGGTGTTTACATATGCGGGCACGACTTACGTGTGTGTTCGCTTCTGTGTGCAAGCACACGAGAACAGGGGCGCTTAAAATTTTTTTTTTTTTGTTTATTTTACTTTAATTTTTTTATTTTTTGATCACTTCATTTCTATTACAAGGAATGTAAACATCCCTTGTAATAGGAATGGTGCCTGACAGGTCCTGCATCTCTCCTCCAGGCTGGAAATATTGAGATACAAAAAAAAAATAAATCTTTCTTTTCAGCCGAGAGCTCGGATTTGTTTACTTACGCCGACCTCTGATGGTCATAGAAAATGACCGGAAATCTCTATGATCATCATACAGCGGCGGATTTCTATTCTCCGGGTCGCCGATCGTACGGAGAAACACCGGAGGGCGGCGGGAGAACGATCAAGCAGCTAAACTGCTGCTATGATTGTTCTTACGGTGCACAGAATTGCTGGCTCTAAAAAATTATATCTGAATGATGTCTGTGGCTGCAGGCATCATTCAGATATCCTCACTGAAAGTTAAAGATGTCATACGACGTCCTTGGGCTGGAAGTGGTAAACCACTTCAGCCCCAGAAGGATTTACCCCCTTCCTGACCAGAGTACTATTTGCGATACCGCACTGCGCCGCTTTAACTGACAATTGCGTGGTCGTGCGACGTTGCACCCAAACAAAATTGACGTCCTTTTTTTCCCACAAATAGAGCTTCTTTTGGTGGTATTTGATCACCTCTGCGGTTTTTATTTTTTCCGCTATTAACAAAAAAAGAGCGACAATTTTGAAAAAAAAAACAAAAACAAAAAAAAAACACAACTATATTTTTTACTTTTTGCTATAATAAATATCCCAAAAAAAAAAAAAAAAAATTAGAATTTTTTTTCCCCAGGTTTAGGCTGATATGTATTCTACATATTTTTGGTAAAAATCACAATAAGCGTATATTGATTGGTTTACGCAAAAGTTATAGCATCTACAAAATAGGGGATAGATTTATGGCACTGCCAGGGAAACACTAGGGGGCGATCAAGGGGTTAAGTGTGTCCTAGGGAGTAATTCTAACTGTGTGTGTGTGGGGGGGGGATTGACTCACTGGAACATGACAGAGATCACTGCTCCCGATGACAGGGAGCAGTAGATCTCTGTCATGTTGCAAGGCAGAACAGTGAAATGCCTCGTTTACAAAAGGCTACTCCCCGGTCTGCCGCTCCGTGACCCGATCGCGGGCCCCCAGCGGACATAGAATCCACGGGACCCGCTCGCATGGAGTACGCGGCAGGTGCGCGCACCCACAATGCCGCGATTTAAAGGGTACTTAGCTGTACGCCCTTTTGCCCAGCCATGCCATTGTGCGGACGTATATCGTGCGCTGATCGGCATGTGGTTAAGCACTTTTTTCATAGAATTAGGGCACATTTACACTGGCAGCAACTCTTGCCGCCTCCTAAAAGGTGATCATGGATTGCTTTTCAGATGGCAGTTGACTGGCAGCTAGGTGGTCGTCGCCTCCTCGCTGCCTGTTTTTATTATGAAAAGCCCCCACTGCTGCGCTGTAACTGCTTGTATTGCACATGGTTACTGGGTGTTTGCAGCACAGCCCCATTTACTTGAATAAGTCATGTTTGACGATGATTTTGCCCACAGAGTGACAAGGGCTTTAATTTGGGCTGTAAAGCACTGCAGCCACGGCATGTGGACGCTAAGGCAGCTGTTTTAGATCAAGGAAGGAGGGGAAAGATGATTTTGGTGGTAAAATAAAATACTTATTTTTTTACTGTCCCTGACAGAGTTTGAGAAAAAGCCCTATAAGTGCCATATTAGAAGTACATAATTGAGAACAGCAGACCTAAGGCGTCCCTGGGTACCTAAAATGAAATGTTATTTGGCTTGAAGAATAATAGAAAAAAAAAAAATGAACACCAGGAGATTCAGACAAAATTACCTTTTGCCACAAAAACAGGTTTTTGGTGCGGAACAGCATAATAAGTCAACCGACTTGACAAAAGAGCAGGGCCGAAAGTTGTCAAATCGACTACAGCCACTGTTTGGGTATTCTGAAATCCAGCACTAGTGGCTGTCAGAATATAAGAGTCCACCAGGGGGTAAGTGTATCAAAATTCAATATCTTTATCTGTTTCCTTCTATATTTGCTGTCTATCTGTAATTTTAAGTAAAGATTCTATTGTGTGTCCCTTTGGACATGTCAGGGGGCCACACATAAGGCTCTTTATATTTATCGGGTTGACCACCAATGCTCTAGCCCATCTCACAAGCAAGCTCCTACATACAGTGATACCATGGAGAAGGAATGTAGCTAGCCTCTAACGATCACAACAGCAAAACAAAAAAAAGTTATTTGGAGATCTGGGAGGTAGAAAGTAAATTTTTTAGTTAAAAAGGATAAGTTCACATTTTAGGAAATAAAAATTGCACATATTTTTGCAGAAAAAAAAATAAGCAGTTATTTTTTCCTGCAGGAGCCTGGAAGGCATTGCACCCATGATCAGTGGATCAGGGATGCAATGCCAGGCTTCTGCAGACAAGCCGTACAGCTTTCAGCCTGGACCTCCAAATGGGCTGTCAGTTACAAAGCTGCAGGGCTTGTGAATGAGTTTACAAGGGCGCTCATCAGCACCCTCGCAGTCCATTCAGAACTACAAGCCTTCAACCGTGGTGGCGGACAGTATTTCTCTATTCATGTGTAAAAGGGGCCTTCTTTAACTAAAATTTTAGAATGCACTGAGTAAAACTTTTTATAGGCATTACAAATGTTTATTTTCTACAAATGATTGCATAGCGATCTCTTTCTATACTGTTTTACATTTTAGTGCAGATATTAATACCAACATATGATTTAGTTTACTGAAGTCAGTCCAGTACAAGATTCTGACAGCTTACTATAGGTAATACACAAGCCATTTTTTACAGAATTAAAACAGATCACAAAAATGAAATTCGCCAGATTTGACATTTTCTGCCATATCTAGGAACAAGCTCATGATTATATACTAAGGCAAACGTTGATTGGCTGACCAGTGCCAAAGAAACTGTCTTTGATTAGGTAAACAGATTTCCACTGCCCCACCTTAATATGAGTGACATTTTACAACTCCTGCTTCCTCTACTATATGGTAATGCACAGGAATTATAAAATGATCTACTGAGCCCCACTTTAAAGCGGACCTACAGTCATTTTTTCATCTTTCCATCTATTAAATCTTCTGTCCTTGTTGTTTTATTTTGGATACTAAAACATTTTTTTTCTGCCAGTAAATACCTTTTACAGCCCACTTCCTCTTTCTTGTCTAGTCATTAGCCTAGGCTTATGATATCATGCACAGCTTTCTCTCTCACTCAGTCATAGGAGGGCCAATCAGAGCTGCCAGGCTGGAGGTGTGCCTCTGTGTGTCTGTGTAAATCCAGGAAGTGAACAGGCATCAGCTTTAGTAGCGCACAGTTAAAATGGTTGCAGCCAGACTCAGTGGTAAAGTGGTTGGAAGGAAGCTTCAGAATGGCAAAGATGTTTTTATTACAAATTGTGAGCAGACTGCAGTTCTTGTTTAAGTGTCTACTGGTAGAATGTTTTGGCCAGAGGTCAATCTGCAGTAGACTAGTCTGCAAGTCTATGTACAGGCAACCATAAGCCTGTTTGTCTCCTATTTCTCCCAATTCTGGCATGAAGGGAAGTTCCAGTAGCAAAGGTTCCACGTGACATAGATTTAAAGTTTAAACAAGCCAAGGAACTCAGAGATGACCTTCATTATTGTTTAACAGGTGGTATATTTCACACTGTAAAATCACTCATTTACTGAGCATGATTAATACAGACCAAGGGTTTGGCTGGAATCAAAGTTATCTTGTATACATACCATATAATTGCCATATGCATGTTCAAACATTTCCAGCACTTGAGCCCTGAAACAAAATGCAAAAAAATAACTCAGATGCACAAACAAACCTGCACATTTCTTATCCATTACCTTGTATAACACATAATTATGCAACTGCATGCTTAAAGTTACTGTATATAAAAATGTAAGTAGGATTCAAGAAGAATTCAACTTTGTAAACCGTGTGAATTACAGAATTGATAAAAACCATCAACATTTTTATTTTTACAATAACACCTCAAAAACTACTTTTTGACATGTGCAAAGTAAAAATAAATCCACATTAATGAATAATATCCCATGTGTCCAGGCTGCAGCATTATGTACAACTTAGTCTTTCCATCGACCTCGTATAGTGCAGTCAGAGGCAATGATTCAGCGCTGACAGTTCCAGCTGGAGTACTCAGGGCACCATGGGTGGTTCGCACGACAGCGCCTCCATTCCATAAACATTTAGCATTCTTTTCAATGGATGCAACATGCTCTGATTGGAGGAAAAATTGTGATAATCGTCAACCCATCCGGTAATCACTGAGTGCATTTTACCTGGTCAAATACACAGTACCGCTAGACGAGATACTTCGATCTACAGCTATTTGCTATGTAAAAGCTGAACACCAGAAAGCAGCTAAATGCGCAACATAACGTATATCTAAAGCCAATACAATGTCTGGATACAGCAGAAAATGGTTAAAAACCCAACAACCGCACACTGACCTTTTGATTCTAATTGATCAATACACATTGTTGGAATTATTTCTCTTATCTTCATCTTGTCCCTATCATTAATCAATCTACAATATTGTTCTGCAGCCAGCACTTCCTGTATCTAAAGTCAGTAACTGCACCACTGCATATTGTGGTTAAATTGGACCTTGTAATAGGTAGTCTATGAGGTAGATTTATTAAAAGGTAAAATATACTGTACACTAGAAGAAGTGCAGTTCCTCTAGATCTGAGGGGAAGCTCTGAAATGAGGGAAGCTCTGACGATTTCTATCATCCAATCGTGTGCAAGCAAAAAATGTTTTTTTTTCCTTGCATGTTCCCTTTAGAACTAGAGCAACTGCACTTGTGGGTACACTTGCAGTGCACAGACTAAATTATTTAACTTTAGTCAATCCAACCCTATGCCTTTTATTGCATCAGGTCCCCCGCCACCATATTCAATTACTGCATTAAAGCAGAAAAAAGAAAAAAAAAAAAAAGAGAAGAACACATGTGTGGAGAGAAAACCCATTTAGGAAAAAAAAAAAATAGATATCCTTTTCTTGACCTGGCTTTCACATTGACATCATAATTCTTCCAGCAGAAACCTGGGAATGCTGAGCATTCTAAGGCCGGGTTTACACTGGTGTGACACAACAGCCATCCTACTTTGGATCCGACTTTGCCCTGCGACTTGAAGCCGACATACGTCCGACTTTCAATCAGCAGGGATCCGGCTTGGATCCCCGCCAATACCAGGCACTGTGTTTGGTATAAAAGAATCTTGAGGGGTAACTCCACGCCAAATTTTAAATAAAAAGCCGGCATGGGTTCCCCCTCTAAGAGCATACCAGGCCCTTTGGTCTGCTATGGATTTTAAGGGGAACCCCCTACGCCACGGCGTGGGGTTCCTCCCAAAATCCATACCAGACCCTTATCCAAGCATGCAGCCCAGCAGGTCAGGAAAAGGGGTGGGGACGAGCGAGCGCTTTGGATCGCTGTATAAAATGTTAATGGTCCCAAAAATGTGTCAAAAGTGTCCGATATGTCCGCCGCAATATCGCATTTACGATAAAAAAAAAATTGGATATTTATTATAGCAAAAAGTAAAAAATATTGCATTTTTTTTCAAAATTGTCGCTCTTTTTTTTTTTTGTTTATAGCGCAAAAAATAAAAACCGCAGAGGTGATCAAATACCACCAAACGAAAGCTCTGTTTGTGGGGAAAAAAATTATAACAATTTAATTTGGGTACAGTGCTGTATGACTGCGCAATTGTCAAAGTATGACAGCGCTGAAAGCTGAAAAATGGCCTGGGTAGGAAGGGGGTGAAAGTGCCCTGTATTGAGGTGGTTCAACACATCAAAGCTATACGTACGTTGGTGCGCATTAGTATCAGCAAAACCCCAAAACGATGGGCAAACCACTGCTGAGTTAAACAACAGGACATGCTTATCCTAGAACCTGCACTAGATTTGGGAGTCCGGTGATGGCAGGTCCATGCAGTAAATAGGAGCCATAACATAACATTACAGTTGTCTTGACAAGTTAAAGCAGAACTAAACACCAGAATATGCTCACCCCAATCTTCCAGCGATGCGACCTTCCCTTTGCCAGCTGCTGTCATATTCTCCCCAGCTGCTGGAGTTTCGGCCTCTTGATTGGCCAGCAGGGGATGACATCACACCCTGAATGCGCACGGGAGTCAGTCATTCTGGCAGCTGGAAATGCACGTTGAGCTGTGCATACGCAGCTCAGTGCACATTCGATACATAAGTTAGGTTTAGTTCCACTTTAAGACCTAGGATCAACCTATAACCATTAAAGGTTATGAAGAGAAGGGACTAAAAAAATAAATAAAAGCTCTCAAACTGAATCAGTGCATAGCACAGTAAATCCTTTCTAGAATAGAAGGTATTTACAGGTCATATGACAATAAGTGGAGCCATGCCAATTTTTTCCTTTACACCCCAAACAGCCAAATGTACATCGGGAACCACAAACGTGTACAGTGGAAATGCTGGTGTAGAACCATTGATTCCAAACTATATACAGCAGAATACCAAATTATTATGTAGTCATAGAAACAAGCTATAACGTCAGAAATCCTCTTATAGGGCGTACACACGGTCGGACTTTGTTCGGACATTCCGACAACAAAATCCTAGGATTTTTTCCGACAGATGTTGGCTCAAACTTGTTTTGTCCACACACGGTCGCACAAAGTTGTCGGAAAATCCGATCGTTCTAAACGCGGTGACATAAAACACGTACGTCAGGACTATAAACGGGGCAGTGGCCAATAGCTTTCATCTCTTTATTTATTTTGAGCATGCGTGGCACTTTGTCCGTCGGATTTGTGTACACACGATCGGAATTTCCGACAACGGATTTTGTTGTCGGAAAATTTTATCTCCTGCTCTCCAACTTTGTGTGTCGGAAAATCCGATGGAAAATGTCCGATGGAGCCCACACACGGTCGGAATTTCCGACAACACGCTCCGATCGGACATTTTCCATCGGAAAATCCGACCGTGTGTACGGGGCATAACAATTTCTATAGCTTATTATCAGTCTGTTCTGGCCAAAGCCGTTGCCATTTTTTGCGGAAAACCTCCTGAAGCCTTATCCTACTGTACTTTCACAAACATCAGTGTGGGAATCTCACGCATGCGCAATGAAAGATTTCACAGTTGTGCTGAGGAAACAGAATGACGTAAAGACTGCACATTGCTATGCAGATAGACAGAACACTCAGTGTGCCATTAATGGTGCTTACAATGCACATGTGCGAGTGACGTCATGGACAGATGAAGACAGCAATATCTCCTAAATGGCATGTCTTGAAAAAGTTTTAAAGACACCAAATAGTAAGTTACTCTATACTGTTTGAACCAGAGCTATCCTCTAGAGATTACTACCACTTTAATGGTTTTCCTTGCTCATTGACTCACAAGCCCTATGCCATGGACATGCAATATGGAATAAATGGCTTCATAATAGCAGGCTATTTTTGCACTATACGTCAACAGTTCTAGATTGACCAATTAGACACTAGTTGGAAAGGAATGATTTGCATGGCTCCACCTTCTGTCAAACTTTTCATTTTCGGGATAGGTGATAGAATGAGACAAATACTAGCTAGCCATACACTAATAGAATTATTTCATTCAATTTATTTCCTACACAATGTGGATGGTAGACTCTACCCAGCTGGGCAATATGCATCGGGGTGCAATTAACTTTACACTACAACACACATATACAGTGTGTTACCATAGAGGGTTTCAGTGTTAACAAAAACTGAGTGACTCTCACTAAAAAAAAAAAAGACCATTTCCTTCCCAATTCATACAATTTTTACCCCAGCACTGGCAGTGTACAACTTTCAAAGCTGCTGGTTCCTCCTCTCTCAGTGCGCAGTTGAGCTACAGGGGACAGTGCAGTCTCTAGTCAGTCAGCTAGCATGGTAAAGATGGGGCAGGAGAGGGGGAAGGGGCATGCAAGGGAGTGCTTTTACCATCTTAGGCTATAGGGCTGTGCGTTTCTATTGATGAACACATTGTAGGGAAGACAGCTCTAGTTCCTGCATGCAAGGCTGGCTACATAGGATGCTGCAAGGGAAAGGAGCTACCCTGAAACAGGAAAACTAGAGCAGTGATCATGCCACCAGCTTCTACAATAACATAGGCAAGGACTAAAAGATAAAGAAGCTGAATACTCAGTAAGTGATTAAATCATCTGCAAAAAGTGCCTAAAAACAGAGGGTTTAAAACCACTTTAGG
Source organism: Aquarana catesbeiana (assembly GCF_042186555.1). NCBI lineage: Eukaryota > Metazoa > Chordata > Amphibia > Anura > Ranidae > Aquarana > Aquarana catesbeiana. Next base: position 172,456,167 of record NC_133330.1, read on the forward strand.
AATAGTAAAGTGAAGGAAGCTTTGGGAATGTATTTCATAGCATATGGCTGATAGGCAGATGATGTGTCCAAAGTGGAGACAACACTTTTATGGCAGGAGAGAGAAATGTCTGTCTTGGCGACTCTAGCTAGACATTGTTTACCTCATCTGTGCAATGGAGTGACCTGCTAACTATATGAGGCCTTCACACAATCATCTGGGATTTATCAGAAGGAAAATACAACTTCATTAAAAAAAAAAAAAAAAAAAAAATCTTAAAAATTTCTCTGACACATAAAATGGCTTGGAGTGGAATTAAAAAAAAAAAAACATTACTTGAATGTCTGAAAAGTAATAGTAATAATGTATTATCTGCTCATTAGCCCAGCAGCCAAATGCCTGACAAGGTTGGCAGCTACTGTAATTTGTGCAAGAAAAAAGTGACAGGAGAACAAAGAACCTCAACAATGGCAAAATAAAGTGAATGATTTGACATTTTCGCATGAAGGCTATATCAGGAAAAAGAAGGGACTGAAAGGCATGGTGGGACAGTGACTGACATAACACAGAAATCCAAGCTATTTTTTTCTAATTAAAATGTGCTGTGTAACAAATTTATTGATGCGGTATATGTCACCGCTACCATTTCTTTACGATTTACACATTGAAGCCAGAGAGTACAGCTCACAATACACTTCCAGAGATGTCACCCTCATACACAGAAGCTGTATGTCATTTATCCGCCCCTCCTCTCCCCTTGTCCATTCACAGACTGCCTTATATTTTCAATACTGGTACATTAGGCACCTCGCAGGGAAGCATCACTGATGAATGCCTCTTCTGATGTGCAGCAGATAATGACTGTCATCAGTACAGGTCGCGGGATCACATGAATGGGGACGGGAAGACGTTTCACTTCACTGTTTACAGGTCTGAAGTAAGTGGGGAATATCCACTGAAGACAACCTCCACAGTGTCCTCCAGTCCTCCATGGGCCAGCCAGCCTGCTACAGATTGCCCCAGCCCCGATGCTGCACAAAACTGGTGCATTTTCTCCACATACTGACCACTGGCAGTGAGGCATTTTTCTCCCTCCTAGTGACTTGGGGTGGGGGCGCATTTACCCCTCCTAGTGACCCAGGAACATTTTCTCCACATAGCAACACCAGGGCATTTACCCCTCACACTTACCACTGACTCTAAGGCATTTTGCTCTCCTAGTGACTAGAGGTCGACCGATATATCGGCCGATATTTGGCGTTTTTAAAAAAAAGCAGATTATAACTTCAGCGCGACTTGCAAATGACTTCTGTAATAGAAGTCAATGCAAGTTGCCTGAAGTCTTCTGTGGAGGGACTTGTTTGTCCTCTCTGGGCAGCCTGCCAAGTCTGATAAAAAGAACCAAGAGGAGATACAATGTTTCTACTTATCAATGAACTGAACTCCATGTGTAGGAGTTCTCAGTTTAACTGTTTAAAGACTAAATCTTTTCTGACACTTGCTGCTACAAGTAAAAATCCTGTATTTTCTGCTAGAAAATCACTTAGAACCCCCAAAAATTATATATATATATATATATATATATATATATATATATATATATATATATATATATATATATTATTCTCTTTTAGCTGAGACCCTAGGGAATAAAATAGCGGTTGTTGCAATATTTTATGTCACACGGTATTTGCGCAGCGGTCTTTCAAATGCAATATTTTTGGAAAAAATACACTAATTAATTTAAAAAGAAAAATAAAAAACAGTAAAGTTTTGATTACCTGTTTTTGTGTATTTAATATTTAAGATATAGTTTTTTTTTTTAATCTAAATTATACATACAAGTGAACTGATTGGAGGTTGTTTTGTTTAATAAATGTTTAAATGTAAGAAATTTTCTGTATCACTTATTACTTAAGGCTGCTTTCACACTGGAGCGGGCAGGCGTTGACGGTAAAACGCTGCTAGTTTTAGCGGCGCTTTACCGTCATTTTAGCAGCGCTATTCGGCTGCTAGTGGGGTGCTTATAACCCAGCTAGCGGGCGATGAAATGCGACCGTGAAGCGCCGCTGCCGAATTGCTTTGCAGGCGCTTCGGCAGCAGTGCACATTCATTTCAATGGGCAGGAGTGGTGGAGGACCGGTATACACCGCTCCAAAGATGCTGCCTGCAGGACTTTTTTTTTTAACATCCTGCCAGCACATCGCCTCAGTGTTAAAGCACTCGGGCTTTCACACTGAGACTGCAGGGGAGCCGTTTTGCAGGCACTTTACAGGCGCTATTTTTAGCCCAAAAGAGCCTGAAAAATTCTCCAGTGTTAAAAAGGGTCTAACTGTTAGATTTTATGAGATGAAGGGAAAAAAAAAAACAAAAAAAAAAAAAAACGGCCTAACATATCGGCCCCCCTAAAAAAACAAAAAAAAAAAAACAAACAAAAAAAAAAAAAAAATCGGCATCATATATCAGCCGCCGCGATTTCTAAATATCGGCATCGGCCAGAGAAAAACCCATATCAGTCGACCTCTACTAGTGACCACTGACACCACATCATTTTTTTCCCCTCATAGTAACACCAGGGCATTTTCCCCTCATACTGACCACTGACACCAGGGCATTTTCCCCTCATACTGACCATTGACACCAGGGCATTTTCCCCTCATACTGACCATTGACACTAGGGCATTTTCCCCTCATACTGACCACTGACACCAGGGCATTTTCCCCCCTCATACTTATCACGGACTCTGAGGCATTTTCTTCTTGTAGTGAAACCAGAGCATTTTCCCCTCCTAGTGACCACTGACACCGGAGCATTTTACAGGTTGAAAAAAAGGCAAAAGTCCTTCTAGTTTAACCAATAATAAAAAAAAATATATATTATTATTAAACAATATCATACAATACAATATACACAATCCTATACCCACAGTTGATCCCGAGTAAGGCGAAAAACCCCAGCAAAGTATGATCCAATTTGCTACAGCAAAGGAAAAAATTCCTTCCAGATCCCCAAGAGGCAATCGGATAGTCCCTGGATCAACTTTACCTACAAGACCCCTTTCACACTGGAGGCATTTTTCAGGCGTTTTAGTGCTAAAAAGAGCACCTGAAAAACATCTCTCAATGCTCCCCAGTGTAAAAGGCAGAGTGCTTTCACACTGGGGTGCTGGCAGGACATTAACAAAAGTCCTACAAGCAGCGTCTTTGGGGTGGTGGGAGGAGTGCTGCCGAAGCACTTGCAAAGCGCTTTGGCAGCGGCGATACACGGGCGCTATTAACCCTTTCTTCGGCCACTAATTACTGTCATCTGCAAACACTGAAATGGTACTTTTAATCCCAGACCCTATATCATTTATAAAGATATTAAAAAGTAAGGGTCCCAACCAGTGGCAGCCACTCCATTAGGGGCGCCACCCTCTTATCCATCCGCCCAGCCCCTAATCTAATCAGTGTTTTTTTGAGTAGAGCCTAAGGCTCCAATTGCCTTCAAAAAGGGTGGGCTTGGGGCGCAGAGTACTGTGCCCTGAGCCCACCCAGTTGTGGGACATTAGCGAATTAATATTCGCCAATGTCTTCCCGTTTCTCCTCCCGATCAATCAGGAAGTCTTAGGACTCCAGGCCAATCGGGTCTCAGGACCCACCTCCTGTTGCTCGGCTGGGAGGAGAAGCAACGGCCCGGCTCTTCCCCCTGCAAGCTGCAGCAGGTCGAGGGGCAGGAGCCCTACCCTGGATACAGCACCAACTAAGGTAAGGACATGGATGGCCGCCTTCCTGTCCGACCTGTCTAGGCAGGGGGGGGAGCAGGAGCCCGCACCACCTCCGAACATGGCTCACCGTCTTCCAGTCCATCTCCCACTGGGTAACATCAAAACAATATAAAAGTGTAGCGCTATAATCCACAAACGTGTGTGTATCAAAAATCCAAAGATACATATAAGGTGAATAATGTCAAAACATATATGACCATGAATATGGATAACAATAATTTCTGTTGTGTGAATCAGACAGACAATAAAGTAAACAATAATTGTACCTTAATTAGAACAGATATTAAGAAACCTGTGATGGTTCCATAAACCCAAACACCTCAAAATAATATAAAAAATATAAAAATCATAAAACAAAACAATCAATGTTAAATATGGGAAAACGTCACCAAAAGTCTATGGGGGTAGCACATGAACAATATTGGAAATATAACTCCCAAGTTCCAAAGATGGATAGTTTCACCCAATCTGGCAGGTGAGTAGACAGATGAGAGAACCACAAGTGCACAGAGATTTATATCAGTTCCAGGGCCATCACCGGGAATTGAGAAGGCTTACCGGAACTTAATGACCTGAAATGACATATGCCATACAAGTCAGAAAGGCTTAGTGACCAACGGATCTGGGGAATATGTCTTGTCAGATGTCGTCAGCATATGGTGGAGAAAGGGGTAACGGCTCGGCTTCCTCACCCATGAGCAATCCAGCATAAGCCAAACATGTGATTCATATGCCATGCGAGGAGCAAGAAAAACTCACAGGCCAATCGGGTCTCAGGACCCACCTCCTGTTGTTCGGCTGGGAGGAGAAGCAACGGCCCGGCTCTTCCCCTGGCAAGCTGCAGCAGGTCGAGGGGCAGGAGCCCTACCCTGGATACAGCACCACCTAAGGTAAGGACATGGATGGCCGCCTTCCTGTCTGACCTGTCTAGGCGGGGGGGGGGGGCAGTTTCCAGGAGCCCGCACCACCTCCGAACATGGCTCACCGTCTTCTAGTCCATCTCCCACTGGGGGAGGGGGTACGAGCGGGGGGGGGGGGCATGTTTGTTGGCCGCACCCCAAAAATATTGAGCACCAGCTGCCTCTGGTCCCAACACTGAACCTTGGGGTACACCACTGACAACCTTAGACCATTCAGAGATTAACCACTACTCTCTGAATTCTGTCTTTTAGCCAGTTTTCTATCCATTTACAAACTGATATTTACAAGCCTGTAGACTTTACCTTACACATGAGCCGTGTGTGGGGAACTGCGTCAAACACTTTTTTTTTTTAATCCAAGTATACAATTTTCCCCTCCTAGTGATTACTGACACAATTTTCTCCTAGTGACACGGGGGCATTTTCTCCTCCTAGTGATTACTGACACTGGGACAATTTTCTCCTCCTAATGATTACTGACACTGGGACAATTTTCTCCTCCTAGTGACAATGGGACAATTTTCTCCTCCTAGTGACACGGAGGCATTTTCTCCTCCTAGTGATTACTGACACTGGGACAATTTTCTCCTCCTAGTGACACTGGGACAATTTTCTCCTAGTGACACGGGGGCATTTTTCTCCTCCTAGTGACACGGGGGCATTTTTCTCCTCCTAGTGACACGGGGGCATTTTCTCCTCCTAGTGACACGGGGGCATTTTCTCCTCCTAGTGACACGGGGGCATTTTCTCCTCCTAGTGATTACTGACACTGGGACAATTTTCTCCTCCTAGTGACACAGGGACAATTTTCTCCTCCTAGTGACACGGGGGCATTTTCTCCTCCTAGTGATTACTGACACTGGGACAATTTTCTCCTCCTAGTGACACGGGGGCATTTTCTTCTCCTAGTGATTACTGACACTGGGACAATTTTCTCCTCCTAGTGACACGGGGGCATTTTTCTCCTCCTAGTGACACGGGGGCATTTTTCTCCTCCTAGTGACACGGGGGTATTTTTCTCCTCCTAGTGACACGGGGGCATTTTTCTCCTCCTAGTGACACGGGGGCATTTTTCTCCTCCTAGTGACACGGGGGCATTTTTCTCCTCCTAGTGACACGGGGGCATTTTCTCCTCCTAGAGATTACTGACACTGGGACAATTTTCTCCTCCTAGTGACACTGGGACAATTTTCTCCTAGTGACACGGGGGCATTTTTCTCCTCCTAGTGACATGGGGGCATTTTTCTCCTCCTAGTGACACAGGGGCATTTTCTCCTCCTAGTGACACGGGGGCATTTTCTCCTCCTAGTGACACGGGGGCATTTTCTCCTCCTAGTGACACGGGGGCATTTTCTCCTCCTAGTGACACGGAGGCATTTTCTCCTCCTAGTGATTACTGACACTGGGACAATTTTCTCCTCCTAGTGACACAGGGACAATTTTCTCCTCCTAGTGACACGGGGGCATTTTCTCCTCCTAGTGATTACTGACACTGGGACAATTTTCTCCTCCTAGTGACACGGGGGCATTTTCTCCTCCTAGTGATTACTGACACTGGGACAATTTTCTCCTCCTAGTGACACGGGGGCATTTTTCTCCTCCTAGTGACACGGGGGCATTTTTCTCCTCCTAGTGACACGGGGGCATTTTTCTCCTCCTAGTGACACGGGGGCATTTTTCTCCTCCTAGTGACACGGGGGCATTTTTCTCCTCCTAGTGACACGGGGGCATTTTTCTCCTCCTAGTGACACGGGGGCATTTTTCTCCTCCTAGTGACACGGGGGCATTTTTCTCCTCCTAGTGACACGGGGGCATTTTCTCCTCCTAGTGACACGGGGGCATTTTCTCCTCCTAGTGACACTGGGACAATTTTCTCCTCCTAGTGACATGGGGGCATTTTCTCCTCCTAGTGACACGGGGGCATTTTCCCCTCCTAGTGACCACTGACACCAGGGTATCCCGCCCTGCCCCCATACAGACATTCCCCCTTCTAGTGAGCCCAGAACATTTCTTCCCCTAATACTGACCATCATATTGATGTCAGAATAGAGCCCTACCCTGGATACAGCACCACCTAAGGTAAGGACATGGATGGCCGCCTTCCTGTCTGACCTGTCTAGGCGGGGGGGGGCAGTTTCCAGGAGCCCGCACCACCTCCGAACATGGCTCACCATCTTCCAGTCCATCTCCCACTGGGGAGGGGGTACGAGCGGGGGGGGGGGATGTTTGTTGGCCGCACCCCAAAAATATTGAGCACCAGCTGCCTCTGGTCCCAACACTGAACCTTGGGGTACACCACTGACAACCTTAGACCATTCAGAGATTAACCACTACTCTATGAATTCTGAGAGTATTTTCTCCTCCTAGTGATTACTGACACTGGGACAATTTTCTCCTCCTAGTGACACGGGGGCATTTTCTCCTCCTAGTGATTACTGACACTGGGACAATTTTCTCCTCCTAGTGACAATGGGACAATTTTCTCCTCCTAGTGACACGGGGGCATTTTCTCCTCCTAGTGATTACTGACACTGGGACAATTTTCTCCTCCTAGGGACACAGGGACATTTTCTCCTCCTAGTGATTACTGACACTGGGACAATTTTCTCCTCCTAGTGACACGGGGGCATTTTCTCCTCCTAGTGATTACTGACACTGGGACAATTTTCTCCTCCTAGTGACACTGGGACAATTTTCTCCTAGTGACACGGGGGCATTTTTCTCCTCCTAGTGACACGGGGGCATTTTTCTCCTCCTAGTGACACGGGGGCATTTTTCTCCTCCTAGTGACACGGGGGCATTTTTCTCCTCCTAGTGACACGGGGGCATTTTTCTCCTCCTAGTGACACGGGGGCATTTTTCTCCTCCTAGTGACACGGGGGCATTTTTCTCCTCCTAGTGACACGGGGGCATTTTCTCCTCCTAGTGACACGGGGGCATTTTCTCCTCCTAGTGACACGGGGGCATTTTCTCCTCCTAGTGATTACTGACACTGGGACAATTTTCTCCTCCTAGTGACAATGGGACAATTTTCTCCTCCTAGTGACACGGGGGCATTTTCCTCTCCTAGTGATTACTGACACTGGGACAATTTTCTCCTCCTAGTGACACGGGGACAATTTTCCCCTCCTAGTGATTACTGACACTGGGACAATTTTCTCCTCCTAGTGACATGGGGACAATTTTCTCCTAGTGACACGGGGGCATTTTCCCCTCCTAGTGATTACTGACACTGGGACAATTTTCTCCTCCTAGTGACACGGGGGCATTTTTCTCCTCCTAGTGACACGGGGGCATTTTTCTCCTCCTAGTGACACGGGGGCATTTTTCTCCTCCTAGTGACACGGGGGCATTTTTCTCCTCCTAGTGACACGGGGGCATTTTTCTCCTCCTAGTGACACGGGGGCATTTTTCTCCTCCTAGTGACACGGGGGCATTTTTCTCCTCCTAGTGACACGGGGGCATTTTTCTCCTCCTAGTGACACGGGGGCATTTTTCTCCTCCTAGTGACACGGGGGCATTTTTCTCCTCCTAGTGACACGGGGGCATTTTTCTCCTCCTAGTGACACGGGGGCATTTTTCTCCTCCTAGTGACACGGGGGCATTTTTCTCCTCCTAGTGACACGGGGGCATTTTTCTCCTCCTAGTGACACGGGGGCATTTTTCTCCTCCTAGTGACACGGGGGCATTTTTCTCCTCCTAGTGACACGGGGGCATTTTTCTCCTCCTAGTGACACGGGGGCATTTTTCTCCTCCTAGTGACACGGGGGCATTTTTCTCCTCCTAGTGACACGGGGGCATTTTTCTCCTCCTAGTGACACGGGGGCATTTTCTCCTCCTAGTGACACGGGGGCATTTTTCTCCTCCTAGTGACACGGGGGCATTTTCTCCTCCTAGTGACATGGGGGCATTTTCTCCTCCTAGTGACATGGGGGCATTTTCTCCTCCTAGTGACACAGGGGCATTTTCCCCTCCTAGTGACCACTGACACCAGGGTATCCCGCCCTGCCCCCATACAGACATTCCCCCTTCTAGTGAGCCCAGAACATTTCTACCCCTAATACTGACCATCATATTGATGTCAGAATAGTTCCCCTCCTTTTGATCCCAGGACATACTGATCACTGACACTGGAGATATCTTCCCTCCCACTATGCTCATCATAACCCCCCACTGAAAACACCACGTGTTTCCTCTATAAAACCAGAAGAAGGTTTCCAATCAGCTATCATAGATAGGGATGTGAGTGTCCGCACACATCTAGAAGGACGTGTAATGTGAAGTACCCGGAAGCTGCTCTGGTAATGATGAAATCACTACAGATCTGATCTCTTCCTCCAATAACAATCCCACCTCCTCCTCAGACTGACACACACCGGCATTACCCCCCATTCTCCCACCTGAGCTGTGACTTTTCCTCCTTGTTCATAGCAGCATGCCCCGTCCTCACCAACACCTGGCACATGAGGTAGAGGAGCAGATGTCTCCACACGGTGCCCCATGCCCGGGGCTCTTCGTCTGAGGAGCTCATACTGGAGTCCAGGCTGCCCGTGTCTGCTAGGCCCGGGGTGAATACATTGTTCGGAGAGGAGATGCCCGAGTGTCTCCGAGGCCTCTATATCCAGGGCCTTGCCAGCCGAGTATCGCCCAACCTCAGGTGTCACTCTATGCCACCAGCTGCCCGCTGCTTCCGCCTTTCAGCCGCTTTCATGACGTGCGGGGACGGGACGAGCGTGGTCCAATCAGCGAGCTCCGTCCTGCCCGGTGTCAGAGAAGTGACGTGGAGCCGGAGATCCGGTGGGCGGGGACACAAGGAAGTCAGGATTCTTATTGGATCAGCAGTATGTTTATTCCTGGGCAGTGTGTGGGCGGTCCTGGGATGGATGTGGAGGGGATCAGAGGGCAGTCTACATGGAGCTATAGATTACAGTGTGACTGTATATAGTGACACCTGGGCGGCCTGTCTTCTGGGCCTCATGGCTGACATCTAGTGTAGGATCTGTTGTTTTCAGGAGAGGACACCAATACTCTCTCTGGTGTGATGGGGATCTATGAAGGGTTCCCCTGGTGTGTAATCGGAGGACCTACCTAATCCATAGCTCCCAACTGTCCCTAATTTGGAGGGACTGTCCCTGATTTGGAGCAATGTCCCTTTGTCCCTCTTTCCTCCACATTTGTCCCTCATTTTGGTCTGATCTATATAGTTGAATATTAGATGCGCTTTTTAACTTTCAAAAAGTGTTTCCCAGTGCTAAACCTTTCATCCAAAACCTAAATTGCTGCATTTGTACATTTCAAAAACCAATATAAAGGGATAGTAGTGGTAAAAAAAACCTTTTGGGTTTAACTAATCTTTTTTTTTTTTTTTTTTTTAGGTTAATTCTCCTTTAAGGGGGTGTAGCAGGGGCGTGTCCTATGACTACATGCTTTTGCTAGTAGATGTCCCTCATTCCCATCTCAAAAAGTTGGGAGGTATGCTAATCTATCCAATCACTTTGTGGGTAACTGTGCAGGCTCTTGTACTACATAGTCGGAGATTGTACAATCAGATTGTAATGTGTGTAGTGAGCTTGAGGGCTGGTTCACCCTATGAGGGGACTTGTTTTTTGCATGTTCCCCAGTACTGAGAGTCAATTTAGGGCAGCCATTTGATTTCATTGGACTGCCCTGTGCACAAGAAACGCGTAAACAGGGTGCAGGCATGATTTGGTATTGTAGTACCATGCATTTTGGTGGGCTCATATGCACGCACATTGCCTGGAAGCATTGGGTTGACATTAAGAATTAATGGAAGACAGAAGGCGTGTGTGGGAAAATGTGAGGTGTGGGAAAACGGTGATTGCACGCGCGTTGCTGGACCACACCTGGTATGAACAAGTCCTAAAAGCAAAACCAAACTCACCAATTTAAAGCAGAGTTCCACCTAAAAAAAAATAAAATCAGCAGCTATAAATACTGCAGCTGCTGACTTTTAAAATAAGGACACTTACCTGTCCAGGGGGTCCGCAATGTCCTCACCCAAAGCCGACCCGTCTCTCGGCTCCAGCCAGCATCTTAAAGCAGAGTTCCACCCAAAAATGTAACTTCTGCTGATTGGATTCCCCCCCCCCTCCTGTGTCACATTTGGCACCTTTCATGGGGGAGGGGAGAATCCGGACAGCAAGAGTTCCATTTTTGAGTGGAACTCTGCTTTAAAGTGGAAAAATCCCCCCCCCCCCCATCTTTTCTAGCCAAAGAACTGACATTCAAGCCTCTGTTTGATCTACTGTTTTCATGGTGTTGTACATGTGATCAGACAAGACACCAGCCTTTTGGTGGTTGCACTGTTTTGTTGAGAGCATAGGCAAATGTGACAGTAATCATTCACGACATGCCCTGAATGTAATTGTTTTGGGAAACAATTAAGGGCTCTTTCACACTGACGATCCGTATGTCAGTTTTTCATCCTTCCGTTTTCGGATGAAAAATGGACATACATGTATTCCTATGGAGCGTCGGATGTCAGTGGTGACATGTCCGCTGACATCCGACCCGCTCCGATCCGAAAAGTGTAACGGAGGAAAACCCTACTTTTCCATCCGTTTTTGGATCGGATCGGGTGACGACAGACTCTACGGTCCGTCATCATCCGATTCCCCATAGGGGAGAGCGGCGCTCTGACAGGTCCATTGCTGCACAGTGTGCAGCGATGGACCTGTCATCTTTCTGCTCAGCGGGGATCGGCGGAGCGATCCCCGCTGAGCAAGCGGGTGTTCACGGGGCGGATCATCACTGATCCACCCCGTGTGAAAGAGCCCTAAAGTGGAAGTAAACCCTCCTATCGTTTTCAGCCAAGGAAGCTGCCATCTCGGCCTCTGTTTGATCCTCAACTGTCATGATGCTGCGCATGTGATCAGTTATGACCATTGAATGGTTTGACAGTTTGGTTGAGAGCACAACCAATGTGACAGATACATTCCCGACATGCGGGAAATGCTGTTTTTTGAAACGATTAAAATCGATTGGTACATCCACTTTAAATCAGTGGGTGTAGTTCAGCTGTAGCGGTTTCCCAAAACAGTTAAAAGCAGAACTAAACCAATTGATTTAAATACTTTTCAAAAAACAGTTACATTCCTGGAATGAGTAAAAATAAAGCAGAGGACAATCAGCGCAAACTAAACGTAATAATGAATGCAAGCTGGACACTTAAAGGATTCACCAACCTCAATAGCAAATAACTAAACAAATGAAAGTGTAGCGCAAACTGTTAAAAGCATTAAATAAAAGCATTAAATAAAAAGTCCATCTAGTAAGACATATATTAAATTCTTCTTGGCACAAACAGACTGGTCCCCTTTTCCTGCATCTCAGATGTCATATACAAAATTGTATGGGTACGCTTACCGGAAAGGATGGACCCCTTAATTACAGGGGGTCAGACACGCCTGAATGAATATCTGATGGGCAGCTGCCTTAGATCTCGTCTGCGGTGGTCGGTCAAACAGTATATCTGAAGTGAAGCCGTAACCTGGGGCATGTATCTTCACTGTGCAAATCCTGCATCCTCTGGTGTCAGATCTGACCATTCCCATCACTGACTGAGATGGGAATGGTCAGATCTGCCAAACCGTCAAACCATCAAATGGCTGGTGTCATAACTGATCATGTGCAGCACCATGGCAGTTGCAGATTTAACAGATACTAAGGCCCCATACACACTATTAGATTTTCTGCAGATTTTTGTCTTCAGATTTACCAAAACCATGTAGTGCAAGGGCCTGCCTGATTGCATACAAATTGAAACTCTTAAGGTTTTACCTCATATTATATGGTTTTGATAAATCTGAAGACAAAAATCTGCAGAAAATCTAATAGTGTGTATGGGGCTTAATGCTGGCCATACAATAAACAAAAAATTTGGCTAGTTCGTTTGTTCCTTCGACCAGTTAATTGGCACAAAATCAGTAATCGTTGGGATGTTTTTGAGCCGAAAAAACAAAGGACAAGTTTGGAAATTTTCTGCCGAACGAATGATAAATTGAAAGGTTAATGTGTTTCACGTCCAAACTGTTTGCACTAGGTATATTTTAAAAAAAAACAAACAAAAAATGCATTCATTTATGTCCACTGAACGATTTATCGGTCATTACATGATGGCATTATCGTTTGCTCTCACGGCCGAATGTTCGTTTTTCGAAAGTGGGTTCGGCCGATTTTTCTAATAGTGTATGGCCAGCATAAGATGGCAGCTTCCTTGGCTAAAAAGGATAGGAGGGTTTAGGTTCACTTTAACCACTTGACCACTGGGCACTTAAACCCCCTTAATAACCAGACCAATTTTCAGCTTTCGGTGATCTCACATTTTGAATGACAATTACTCAGTCATGCAACACTGTACCTATATGAAATTTTTGGCCTTTTTTTCACACAAATAGAACTTTATTTTGGTGGTATTTAATCACCGCTGGGTTCTTTATTTTTTGCACTATAAAAGAAAAAAGACCAAAAATTCTGTAAAAAAAAATGCATTTTTCTTTGTTTCTGTTATAAAATTTTGCAAATTAGTAATTTTTCTTCATATATTTTGGCCAAAATTTATAACACTACATATCTTTGGTAAAAATAACCCAAATCGGTGGATATTATTTGGTCTTTGTGAAAGTTATAGAGTCCAAAAGCTATGGTGCCAATATCTGAAAATTGATCACCCCTGAAGTACTGACGGCCTATCTAATTTCTTGAGACCCTAACATGCAGAAAAGTACAAATACCCCCAAAATGACCCCTTTTTGGAAAGAAGACATTCCACGGTATTTAGAAAGATGCATGATAAGTTTTTTGAAGTTGTCATTTTTTTCCCACAATTCTTTGCAAAATCAAGAATTTTTTTTTTCTTTTTTTTTTTTCACAAAATTGTCATATTAGCAGGTTATTTCTCACATACAGCATATGCATACCACAAATTACACCCCAAAACACATTCTGCTATTACTCCCGAGTATGGTGATACCACATGTGTGAGACTTTTACACAGCGTGGCCACATACAGAGGCCCAACATGCACGGAGCACCTTCAGGCGTTCTGGAGTGCCCAGGCCAATTTTGACATTTTTCTCCTACATGTAAAAATCATCATTTATGCTAGAAAATTACATAGAACCCCAAAACATTATATATGTTTTTTTTAGCAAATACCCTAGAGAATACAATGGCGGTTGTTGAAACTTTTTATCTCGCACGGTATTTGCACAGCAATTTTTCGAACGCTTTTTTTTGGAAAAAAAACAGTTTTGTGCTTAAAAAAAAAAAAAAAAAACAAAACAGTAAAGTTAGCCCACTGTTTCTGCAGAATGTGAAAGATGAAGTTATGCTGAGTAAATAGATACCTAACATGTCACCCTTCAAAATTGCACACACTCGTGGAATGGCGCCAAACTTCGCTACTTAAAAATCCCCATAGGTGACGCTTTAAAATTTTTTACTGGTTACATGTTTTGAGTTACAGAGGAGGTCTAGGGCCAAAATTATTGCTCTTGCTCTACCGATCGCAGCGATACCTCACATGTGTGGTTTGAACACCATTTTCATATGTGGGCGGGACTTACGTATGCGTTCGCTTCTGCATGTGAGCACACGGGGACACGGGGGAAAAAAATGTTTTTTTTTTTTATTGTTCATTTTACTTTATTTATATTAGTTTGATGCTTTTGTCCAAAAAATAAATTTTTTGATCACTTTTATTCCTATTACAAGGAATGTAAACATCCTTGTAATAGGAATGTGGCATGACAGGTCCTCTTTACAGTGAGATATGGGGTCAATAAGACCCCACATCTCACCTCTAGGCTGGGAAGCCTGAAATTAAAAAAAAAAAAAATCCTGGCTTCGATCGTAGCGATGAGTCGGTAGAAGCACCGGAAGGCGGTGGGAGGGAGGGACATCCCCCGTAAGAACGATCAAGCAGTGGAACAGCTGTTATGATCATTCTTATGGTGTAGGGAATCGCCGGCTGAAAAAGCTGATATCTGAATGATGCCTGTAGCTGCAGGCATCATTCAGATATCCCCGCACAAAGTCAAGGACGTCGTATGACGGCCAGTGGGCAGGAAGTGGTTAAAATGCATTTTTTTTTTTTTAACACAAAGTTGTCCATTTATACAATATTTCTAACACGTAGCATGTACATACCAAAAATGACACCCCAAAATAGATTCTCCTACTCCTCCTGAGTACGGCGATACCACATGTGTGAGACTTCCACAGCCTGGCCACATACAGAGGCTGAGTACAGCCGAGTATGGCTGAGCATGGTAGAGTATGGCTGAGCATGGCTGGGTATGGCAAAGTATGGCTGGGTATCACCGAGTATTGCAGAGTATGGCTGGGTATGGCAGAGTATGACTGGGTATGGCAGAGTATGGCTGAGCATGGCTGGGTATGGCTGAGCATGGCTGGGTATGGCTGGGTATGGCAGAGTATGACTGGGTATGGCAAAGTATGGCTGGGTATCACCGAGTATTGCAGAGTATGGCTGGGTATGGCAGATTATTGCAGGGTATTGCGGAATATTGCGGGGTATTGCAGAGTATTGCAGGGTAATGCAGAGTATTGCGGGGTATTGCAGAGTATTGCGGGGTATTGCAGAGTATTGCAGGGTATTGCAAGGTATTGCAGAGTATTGCAGAGTATTGCACAGGGAATTGCAGAGTATTGCACAGGGAATTGCAGAGTAGTGCAGGGTATTGCTGAGCATGGAGGGATGGCTGAGCATGGATGGATGGATGTGACATTGTCACTGAGCAGCGCTGTGGGCACTACACATCCAGCCCACAGCACTGCTGCCATCCGATCTCTCCCCCTCTGTACCGATCGGTACAGAGAGGGGAGAGAGGAACTGGCATAACATGACGCCGGTTTGTTTACATGTGATCGCTCCGGATGTGCTCCGGATGTTCCCGTGTGCGCGCCCCAGGGGGGCGCGCGGGAGCGGTTTTCTGGGATCACGTCATAGTACGTGATCCCAGAGTTATCCAACCGCCCTTCAGCCGTCATTTGGCTATGGGCCGGTTGGTAGCTGGTTAAAAGGTTAGTTTACAAACTGGGCAGCTTTGACTTAAAACTGAACTTTAGTTTACCTATAAAAACTTGATGAAAAATAATGTTCTTTCACAAGGAACATATATTCCACATTAAAAGGTTTTTGAAGGGGCGGGACTTTGAGTGAAGCACACGGATGCAGTAAAGAAATGAATTAGAAGGTGGTTTATTAATTGAGTCAATTTTTTTAGGACATAAATTGATAGTACATAGCGTATAATGTGTCATTGTTTCAAAATAAATCATCACATATAGATACATTATCATATTATAAAACAGTATTTTACAGATACACAGGTCACGTAATAACACGATTAATTGTATTGTAGAAATACTCATAAAAGTAGCTAGCGCATTAAAGCGTCATTAGAAATGATAGTGGAGATAAGATAAGTAGGAAAATAATATTAAAAATTTGCATCTAGACTCTAATAGAAAATGTAATGCAGTATTTTACAGTTGCACGGGTCACATAAGGGCGTGATTAATTGCAGTGTAGGTAATACTGAAATCAGTAAAAGGATGCATTAAAGCATCACATTAGGAAAAAAGGAGAACTAGTACTTGGTAGAGAAAGACGGCCGTGGTGAATTCATAAATGGATGGTTGTAACGGTAGTTGTTAGCTCTACGCGTTTCGGGACCTTTAAGTCACTCGTCAGGAGCAAGACCGTAGTAAATATCTAAGGAAATAAGAACAATGATAGGGACATTATGATAATATGGATAATATGGAAAATGAATGGGCAAATGCAGGGAATGTGCAATATCCCCTGACACATCCATACATATATTCCACATTAATAATTATGCTACCAACATTAGTGTGTGCTGTGAATTGTTTTTTTTTCTTCTTACTCACCTCTAAATGCTTGTTGCTAGGGGGTCCCTCGTAGTCTGCCACTTCAGTGCCTGGGCTCCTGACGTCACTTCCGTCGGCGCAGGAAGGGAGATTTCCTCTTCCCCCTCCCTCTTGTCAATCATCTGGGACACGTGACCAGTCCCAGATGATTGCGCGGCCAGTGACGGCGCGCGGCGCAGCTCACGTATGCGCATTGGGTGCCAGCCGGGCGCCCACAGTTAAGATGCTGGCGCTGCCGAGTGGAGGGGGGATGAGCGGGGCTTCGATCCCCCGCATCGCTTTACCCTGGGACAGGTAAGTGTCCGATTATTAAAAGTCAGCAGTCGCAGTATTTGTAGCTGCTGACTTTTCATTTTTTTTTTTTAAATGGGAACCCCGCTTTAAACCCCCTTCCTAACCAGATCAATTTTCAGCTTTCGGTGCTCTCACATTTTGAATGACAATTAATCAGTCATACAACACTGTACCCATATGACATTTTTGGCCTTTTTTCCCACAAATAGAGCTTTCTTTTGATGGTATTTAATCACCCCTGGGTTTTTTATTTTTTTGTAAAATTTTGCAAAGTAATTTTTCTTCATAAATTTTGCCCAAAATTTATACTGCTACATATCTTTGTCATAGAGTCCACAAGCTATGGTGCCAATCTCTTAAAATTTATCACACCTGAAGTACTGACGGGCTATCTCATTTCTTGAGACCCTAACATTCTAGGAAAGTACAAATACCTCCCAAATGACCCCTTTTTGTAAAGTAGACATTCCAAGGTATTTAGTAAGAGGCATGGTGAGTATTTTGAAGTTGTCATTTTTTTCCCACAATTCTTTGCAAAAATCAAGATTTTTTTTTTTCCACAAAATTGTCATATTGTCAGGTTATTTCTCACACACAGGAAGCACCTTGAGGCCTTCTGGAGCATAAATTACACATGTCCTGATTACCTCTTATGCCGCGTACACACGAGCAGAATTTCCGTTGGAAAAATCTTGGATGGTTTTTCGGACGGAGTTCCGCTCAAGCTTGTCTTGCATACACACGGTCACACCAAATTCCAACCGTCAAGAACGAGGTGACATACAACACGTACGACAGGACTAGTTAATGGAAGTTCAATAGCCAGCGCGCCACCCTTTGGGCTCCTTCTGCTAATCTTGTGTTTATCTCGTGTTAGTAGAAGTTTGGTGAGAGACGATTCGCGCTTTTCAGCCTCGTGCTTTTTCCTTTTACTGCTCTTCTGTTTGTGTTTGTGGGTTTGTATCTGGTTTTCAGTGCGTGTAGTCAGTTTGTATCTGTTTTTAAGTGCATTCTTGTCCGCTCGTTTCTGATTTTCAGCTCGCTCTTCACAGGCCTTTCTGTTCTTCTGTGCGCTCTGTTAGTTCGTTCTGACCAACCGACCATTTTGAAGCCATGTTGCGGGTACGTGCTCGTCGTAGAGTTCATGCTATGCGGGGGGCTTGATGTTGGGGTTCTTGCTTTGACCCAAGCCCAGTCCATGAACAGGGTGGGGAGGAGTTCATGGACCAAGAATTGGTTGCTCCAGCACGACCAATTCTCTCATATGCCTTTGCTGCGGGAGATCCAGGAAAATACCCTGATGATTTCAGGAACTTTCTCCGGATGAGGGACCCCCTTTTTCACTGTCTGTTGGCTTTGCTGTCCCCTTATATTACGAAGCAGGACGCCTGCATGCAGCAAACCATCACTAGTCGCCACGTTGCGGTACTTGGCGATGGGGAGAAGTCTACAGGACCTCAAGTTCTCTACAGGTATCTCCCCCCAGGCTCTGGGGATCATTATTCCAGAGACCTGTTCTGCCATCATACAGGTCCTGCAGAAGGACTATATTAGAGTAAGTTTTCTCCTTTAACATCACATTTTATGTATTTAATGTTTGCTAATGTATTGTATTTGTTTCATCATCCCTAATTACCATGATTGTAATATGCTGTGGATGTCCTCTTTGTCCTCATGCATGCTGTAAGCTTTTAATGCTATTTTTTGTCCTTCATGCATATTTGCCTTCACTAACCTCCCTAGCATGCTATCCTGGGCCCATATACACCTAGCCTAGTCACTTAACAATGCATTTTGTCAGCTCCATTGTAGTGCTTTACCCTAAATACCCCCTAAAATGTGTCCAAATGTTATTGTTGTCCTTAAATTCAGGCAGAGTGCCAGAGGCTTTTTTTGGGGGGTCCAAAACTCATTTATAACCCCCCCCCCAAAAATGTTTCCAATGGGCTTTAGAGGGGGTGAGGAATCTGATAATCTTAAAATAAATGTTATACTGATGTTGGCCAAGAATGTTTCTGTCTAATCTGCTTGCAACGTTATGTGCAAAAGTACTAATAATTTTTTTTCTTTTTTGACTCCACAGTTTCCTTCAATGCCACAGGAATGGCAGACTATGGCTTCCCAATTTGCTCATCATTGGGACTTTCCCAACTGCGGAGGGGCAATCGATGGGAAGCACGTCCACATCGTCCCACCACCCCACTCGGGGTCATACTATTTTAACTATAAGGGGTTTCATAGTATTGTGTTGATGGTGGTGGTATCGGCGACATACGAGTTTCTCTATGTGGGCGTGGGGAAGAATGGCCGGATGTCGGATGGTGGAGTCTTTGCCCAGACCAAGTTCTACTGACGTCTCCAGAGTGGTGGCTTGGGATTGCCACCTGCGGAAGAGAACGTGGAAGGATTCCCATTTGTTTTTATCACTGATGAAGCATTTGGTCTGGGTGATCACCTGATGAGGCCATCCCCCCAGAGGACCCTCACCCCGGAGAAGAGGGTTTTTAATTACCGGCTGGCCAGAGGCAGAAGATTCGTGGAGAATGCCTTTGGGATAATGACCAGCCAGTTCCGCCTATTTCTTACGGCAATAAATATGGCAGAGTACAAACTTAACCACATAGTTCTAGCATGCTGCATACTTTACAACTTTTTAAAGAGAAATGCTCCGAATTATGTTCCAGAAACTACAATAATGGCCCTGGAAGCTGGCCGTCCTGGCTTGCCATTCCAAAGGACCCGTGAAGTGCGTCAAAAATATGTTGATTATTGTACGGGTAGGGGGGCCATTGCTATGCCAGCAAATTTGTAAATATTTTAGATATTAAAAAAAAATTGATCTGATCAAATCTTGATTTTGATTTACTGCTTGTGTTTCTTTTAGCTGTCTCCTAGGTTCTCCTAGTGCACTTGTAGTGCCAAGTGGTTTTTACATTATTAAATAACACCCATTGTCACTGTAAACACCAACTTAATACAAAAACTGGTATTGAGCATTGAAAGAAGAAGCCACACATTGTTGAGTATAAAACCTTTTACTCACATGTGCGTTGTAAAACTTTTTTTTTTTTTTTTTTTAAATCTTATTTTTTTAAAGTTTTACCTTGAAAATATTTTTTAAGTACATAAACAGGCATGTTTCAAAACATAACATACATAACTCAGGAACTTACAAAGTTCAATATTGAAAAACTGAAGGCAATATCAGACATTATAGTGTCAAAAATGTGTTGATATTGCCTTCATCAGATGGGGTGATGTCACCCCGGTAAAAGCCAAATTTTGAAGATGCACACAAATTGGGAGTCAAACTGGGGATTTCCCTCCTGATCCCATGCCTAATGTCAACATGTGCTATCTCCCATCATGGGGGATCAATGGATGTGTTTTGGGGGTGCAACCACTTCCTCTCACCTACTTGAGTTACGAGGAAGGGGTTGCACCCACAAAATGCGTACATTGATATCCCCTGATGGCAGATAGCACATGTTACCACACTGTGTGCATCTTCAAAATTTGGCTTTTAAAATGCGTAAAACATTTGAAAAAATTGGTCCCCAAAAATAGAAAATGGTGTCATTTTGTTGTTATTTAGATTCTTCCTAGTACATCAATCATGTTCTTCAGTTTTTGTTCTATGTCATTTGTTTTTTGCTTGATGATGTCTAAATCCTGACTACAAAACATTATGTCCTGGATTAGCCTTTGTTAACTGTCACTCATGAAATGAGGAGATTGTTCTTCAACAACATGCACATCACCTAAAAGAAAAAATACACACCATGTATTATAAATATACAGGCATACCTCTATTGTCTGAATCTGTGGTGTCAGACACTGACCTGTTGTGGTGACAATTTCAACCACCTCTCCTTCCTCTGCATCCTCTGGTTGTGTACAATTGTCTGTTTTGGCAGAGTTCCAAGCTGAAGACATGATTTTTTCCCCTTACCAAAGCTGGAATACTTACCTTTTTTGAAGAAGTTTCACAAATGGAGACACCCTGCGTATCCACTGGAGTACCTGTGTGGTACACCCTAAAAAGTTTGTTCTTGTGTCCCACACTAGTACTCCTGAGTCCAGATGTGTAAACAGCTGCTGAGTGTCCTCTCCTTACATTACACTGAATAAAGTTTGCAATTCTTTCTAGTTTCAAACACATCTAGACAACAATGTCCTAAACTTTTTTTAATACAAATTAGCACGACCAAATGTAGTTAACCCTCTATCTGCCAAAAACATCGTATTTAGTTGGCAAACGAACAATGTTTACTGCGACCGATTACTGTACTCATGAACATGAAAGTAGCCAATTTAAACTGTACAGCAGTTAAGAAAAGCACATGGAGCAGCATGCAAGTACAAATAGTAATAGGAACACACGACAAGTACTTACTTTTTAGAAGCAATTTCTTGATCCTTCTGCACGGATCCTGCTCCCTCAATTTCAGGTCTGACCAGCGTTTCCTCAATTGCTCCTTGAGTTGTCGTACCCCAAAATTCCTGTGCAGACTCTTCACAACTTTAGACATGATCTTGGCCTTTCTCACATTTGGGTTTAGGTAAGGTCCATACTTCCCGTCATAGTCGGCCCTCTTCAAGATGTCCACCGTCTCTACAAAGGCCATATCTGAGGCTTTCCTCCTCCTCGTTACTGCTATTACGCACCTGCTGTGTCTCCACCATGTTCCTCTCCCACTGTGACGAAAGAGAAGGAGCGGGGAATAATCTATAAAGAACGTCATGGGCGGGCAACGCGGGTGGAGTTTCACGCATGCGCAGTGTATATAAAGCTAAAACGCGCGTGTCGTACGTACGATCTGTGAGTGGAGGAAGTGCCGATCGTGAGAACCAAGGTAACATTTTAACTTGGGACATCAGTGGCCTATACTGATTCGAGATTGCCTATATTGAGATAAGATTAGGTGTCAGAGTCCTGGATGTGAGGCCGAATTGCAGAGGGGGCGCCCCTTGCGGCTAAGTGCAGCGTAACCCTGGGAGTGAGACAGGGAGTACGGTGCCCAAAGGTGCACGGGTTGCCAGATCACTGTTGCTGAGTAGCAGATAGCAGGGAGCTGCTGGGGTGCGCTGGTAAGGTTGAATGGCAACCGTGCAAGGAGGGATTCCAGGTATGGAGCCGTGGAGCAACCAGGAGCGGAGTCAGAGCCAGGCCAATGGTCATTCAACACAGGAATCAGTCCAAGGTGAGGTACAGCAGGATAATCAGGAACAGAGAAGGTAGCCGAGCCGGGGGTCAAACACAGGAGGACGAACAAGGTACAAATGCAGAGCCGAAGAATAGTCAGGTCCAAGCCGGGGTCAATTCAGGCGGAATACTGGAGCAGTCAGGCAAGCCGAGTAGTAACAGGAAGCAGATATCACAACAGGAACAAGGAACACAGGAACAAGGAAAACAGGAAGCTGATGATAATCCAGCAACCAGCATGCACCAGCAGCAGGCTTAAATAGGCAGAAGGTCGCCACCATGAGGAATACTGGCAGAATTACCCGTCCTACGGTTATCACCCTGACATTAGGAGAGTTTAGCCTGATATTAGTGTTTTTGTCTTGTGTTTTGTCTTGCAGCAAATATGAAACAATTCAAAGACCCTGAATTCATGGGCCAGTTCATAGACAGATACAGGGATATGAGAAATTTGTGGGAGGTTAAAAACCCCTTATATCGAAAAAAAAAAACGCTATTAAGGCATCGCTGGAGAAACTGGTGCAATTTATGAAGACGCAGGTCCCCGACGCAGACATCGAGTTTGTGGAAAAGAAAATTGGTAGCTTGAGAAGCACGTATAGGAAGGAGCTTAATAAGGTCCAGGCTTCCATAAAATCAGGTGCAGCAGCAAAGGATGTGTATGTACCCAGTCTGTGGTACTACAACAGGATGCGGTTTCTGGAAGACCAGAATGAAGACAGGGAATCACTTTCTACACTTCCATCCACCCTTACCTCAACCCCATCTGAGGCTTCCGAGGACCAACCTGGGCCTTCCATCCTGAAAGAAGTTGAGGAGCCCAGCTGGAGCCAGGTATAGTATGTCTGAACACGTTTATTGTGCAAAAATTATTGTTGTTAACTAGATGTTATTATTGATAACAAATAAATGATTGAACAAAAAGTGTTTGACATATCAATAGACAGTAGGGGTCAGAAATGATTGGGACAAGAATGAAAAATGATGAGTTCAGAATGATAGTCTTTTCAATTTATTAACATTCAATTTGCAACAGTTATGAGCTGAAAATTGTGTGTGATTGGTGAACCAAAAACTAAAACTATGTCCCTTTTTCATACACAGGAAGACCTCAGCCAGGACAAGGCTCTGAAATGTGGCAGCCAGGAGGGGGCGGGGCTAAGTGTCAGCCAGGAGGAGACGGGGGTAAGTGACAGCCAGGAGGTGGCCAGGCCCAGTAGCCTCACCCAATCCCAGGTGCCTCCCCTCCGCCTTACAAAAAAAGGGCCAGGAAGGGGAGTAACACGGAGGAGGCAGCACTGGGCCTCATTAGAGACGCTAACGGGGCCCTGAAAACACCCCCCGACGCTGAAGAGGCCTATGGCTGCTATGTAGCTGCAAAATTGCAGCAAATGGAGGAGGGCCAACGCTTCATGTGTGAGAATATTATTTTTCAGGCCCTTCAGAAGAGGTTGAGGGGCCAAATTAGTGAGAACATGCACTTATGTGCGCTCGCCCATCCTTCTCCTCCTCCTGTTACAAGTCCACCTCCAGAGCCACAGCCTCCAAGGAAGGCTGCAGGGAAGCATGGAGGTAAGGCTGCAAAGAAGACATGAAAGTGATGGCCTGGGTTCAGTCCGGTCTGACAGAAGACGCAGGGTGTTGTAGTACCACAGCCTGGGGACATATATGTCATCTGCTGCTGTTCATGATCTCTGGGAGTAATGGACCAGATTGTGCTCCCTATTAAATGGACTTCTCAGGCTACCAATTTTTAGTTACAAAGAGTTGATGCGTGAAAAAACACCCCAACGTATAATCTATGAGGCATAATGAGTCTTTTGAACATCTCATTTTTTTCTACAAATTTTTGGAAAATGTGGAAAGAAAATGAAAACGCATTTTTTTTTAACACAAAGTTGTCCATTCATACAATATTTCTAACACATAGCATGTACATACCAAAATTGACACCCTAAAATAGATTCTCCTACTCCTCCTGAGTACGGAGATACCACATGTGTGAGACTTTTCCACAGCCTGGCCACATACAGGGGCTGAGTATGGCTGGGTATCGCCGAGTATGGCTGGGTATGGCTGAGTATGATGGGGGGTGGATGGGATGGCTGAGCATGGATAGATGAGTATTGCTGAGTATGGATGGCTGAGCATGGATGGGTGGATAAGTATGACAGAGGGATGGCTAAGTATGGATGGAGGGATGGCTGAGTTAGGATGGATGGAGGGATGGATGAGTAGTGATGGGCTAGTATGGATGGCGGAATGGATGAGTATGGATGGAGGGATGGATGAGTATTGATGGTTAAGTATGGATGGCCTAGTATGGATGGAGGGATGGCTCAGTATGGATGGAGGGATGGATGAGTATTGATGGCTGAGTATGGATGGAGGGATGGCTGAGTATGGATGGAGGGATGGATGAGTATGGATGGCTGAGTATAGATGGAGGGATGGCCGAGTATGGATGGCGAGATGGCCGATTATGGATGGCGGGATGGATGAGTATGGATGGCAGGATGGATGAGTATGGATGAATGAGTATTGATGGCTGAGTAATAGAGGGGTGGCTGAGCATGGATGGATGAGTATTGATGGCTGAGCATGGATGGCTGGGATGAGTGCTGCAATTGTAACAGAGCAGCGCTGTGGGCGCTACACATCCAGCCCACAGCACTGCTGCATCCGATCTCTCCCCTCTCCGCTCACACTGGACGGAGAGGGGAGAAAGGAACCGGATATCATGCTGGTTTGGATGGCTTACTATGGATAGCGGGATGGCTGAGTATGGATGGCAAGATGGCCGAGTATGGATGGCAGGATGGCAGAGTTTAGATGGCGGGATGGTCGAGTATGGATGGTTGGACGGATGAGTATGGATGGTGGGATGGATGAGTATGGATGGCGTGATGGATAACGGGATGGCAGAATATGGATGGCGGGATGGCAAAGTATGTATGGCAAGATGGCAGAGTATGGATGGCAGAATGGCAGAGTATGGATGGCGGGATGGCTGAGTATGGATGACGGGATGGCTGAGTATGGATGACGGGATGGCAGAATATGGATGGCGGGATGGCTGAGTATGGATGGCAAGATGGCAGAGTATGGATGGCGGGATGGCAGAGCATGGATGGCGGGATGGCTGAGTATGGATGGCGGGATGGCTGAGCATGGATGGATGAGTATTGATGGCTGAGTAATAGAGGGGTGGCAGAGCATGGATGGATGAGTATTGATGGCTGAGTAATAGAGGGATGGCTGAGTATGGATGGCGGGATGGCCGAGTATGGATGGCGGGATGGATGAGTATGGATGGCGGGATGGCTGAGTATGGATGGCGGGATGGCTGAGCATGGATGGATGAGTATTGATGGCTGAGTAATAGAGGGGTGGCTGAGCATGGATGGATGAGTATTGATGGCTGAGGAATAGAGGGATGGCAGAGCATGGATGGATGGAAGGCTGGGATGAGTGCTGCAATTGTAACAGAGCAGCGCTGTAGGCACTACACATCCAGCCCACAGCGCTTCTGCATCCGATCTCTCCCCTCTCCACTCACACTAGACGGAGAGGGGAAAGAGGAACCGGATATCACGCTGGTTTGTTTACATGTGATCGTGCCGTCATTTGACGGCATGATCACGTAGTAAACAGCCGCTGTCAGCACACCCTCCCAGAGTTATCGAACCGCCCTGTAGCCGTCAGCCGTCAAGTGTTTAATGTTCACATTTTTGTAAATATTTTATTATATCTTGTCATGTGACAATCACAACACTGAAGAAATTACTTTGCTACAATGTAAAGTAGTGAGTGTACAGCTTGTATAACAGTGTAAATTTGCTGTCCCCTCAAAATAATTCAACACACAGCCATTAATGTCTAAACCACTGGCAACAAAAGTGAGTACACCCCTAAGTGAAAATGTCAAAATTGGGCCCAAAGTCTCAATATTATGTGTGGCCACCATTATTTTCCAGCACTGCCTTAACCCTCTTGGACATGGAGTTCACAAGAGCTTCACGGGTTGCCACTGGAGCCCTCTTCTCCCACTGGAGGCCACTCCTCCATGACGACATCACAGAGCTGGTGGATGTTAGAGACCTCGCGCTCCTCCACCTTCCGTTTGAGGATGCCCCACAGATGCTCAATAAAATTTAGGTCTGGTGACATGCTTGGCCAATCCATCTTTACCCTCAGCTTCTTTAGCAAGGCAGTGGTCATCTTGGAGGTGTGTTTGGGGTCTTTATCATGTTAGAATACTGCCCTGCAGCCCAGTCTCCGAAGGGAGGGGATTGTGCTCTACTTCAGTATGTCACAGTACATGTTTGCATTCATGGTTCCCTCAATGAACTGTAGCTCCCCAGTGCTGGCAGCACTCATGCAGCCCCAGACCATGACACTCCCACCACCATGCTTGACTGTAGGCAAGACACACTTGTCTTTGTACTCCTCACCCGGTTGTCGCCACACACGCTTGACAGCATCTGAACCAAATCAGTTTATCTTGGTCTCATCAGACCACAAGACATGGTTTCAGTAATCCATGTCCTTAGTCTGCTTGTCTTCAGCAAACTGTTTGCGGGCTTTCTTGTGCATCATCTTTAGAAGAGGCTTTCTTCTAGGATGACAGCCATGCAGACTAATTTGAAGCAGTGTGTGGCGTATGGTCTGAGCACTGACAGGCTGACCCCCCACCCCTTCAACCTCTGCAGCAATGCTGGCAGCACTCATACATCTATTTCCCAAAGGCAACCTCTGGATATGATGTTGAGCATGTGCACTCAACTTCTTTGGTCAACCATGGCAAGGCCTGTTATGAGTGGACCCTGTCCTGTTAAACCGCTGTATGGTCTTGGCCACTGTGCTGCAGCTCAGTTTCAGGGTCTTGGCAATCTTCTTATAGCCTAGGCCATCATGTAGAGCAACAATAATTTTTTTAGCTACTCAGAGAGTTCCAGTGACCAGTATGAGAGAGTGAGAGCAATTAACACCAAATTTAACACACCTGCTCCCCATTCACACGTGAGACCTTGTAACACTAACGAGTCACATGACTCCGGGGAGGGAAAAAGGCTAATTGGGCCCAATTTGGACATTTTCACTTAGGGGTGTACTCACTTTTGTTGCCAGGGGTTTCGACATTAATGGCTGCGTGTTGAGTTATTTTGAGGGGACAGCAAATTTACACTGTTATACAAGCTGTACACTCACTACTTTACGTTGTAGCAAAGTGTAATTTTTTCAGTGTTGTCACATGAAAATATATAATAAAATATTTACAAAAATGTGTGGGGTGTACTCAGTTTTGTGAGATACTGTAAATGGCCTACATGTATAGCAAGAGCATTATTCAACTTAAAATGGAACTTTAATCAGAAAATTAAGTCCTGCTGGATCACTTCAGGCTGGCCCCTTTTGCAGGCATAGCTATGTAAAACATTAAAAATAGTGTCTATACTGTTTAAAATCCAGTAATATACTGTCTCACCCTGCTCTGCACATGTACAGTTGCTCTCTATCTTAGGCACTGCTGAATCTGTAGAGGCCGATCTGCTGACAGGTTTAAAGCGGAATTAAACCCTCCTATCCTTCTCAGCCAAGGAATCTGCCATCTTAGTCTTATATATGTATTTTATTGGGATTGTATGTGATAGACCAACACAAAGTGGAACATAATTGTGAAGTGGAAGGAAAATGATAAATGCCTTTAAATTTTTTTTAAAAATAAATATCTGAAAAGTGTGGTGTGCATTTGTATTCATCCCCTTTACTCTGATACCCCTAACTAAAATCTAGTGGAACCAATTGCCTTCAGAAGTCACTTAATTAGTAAAGAGAGTCCACCTGTGTGTAATTTTATCTCAGTATTAATACAGCTGTTTTGTGAAGCGCTCAGAGGTTTGTTAGAGAACCTTAGTGAACAAACAGCATCACGAAGCCTAATGCCGCGTACACACGGTCAGACTTTCCGGCATACTTGGTCCGGCGGACCAGAGTGTGCCGGACAATCCGCCCGTGTGTGGGCGGCGGCGGACTTTTCCGGCGGACTTCTTCCCAAAAGCCCGCCGGACCTAGATTTCAAACATGTTTGAAATCTTTCCGTCGGACTCAGTTTCGGGCGGAAAGTCCGCTCGTGTGTGTGCTGGTCCGACGGAAAGCCCGCTCGTGTGTAGGCTGGTCCGACAGACCAAATACGACACGAGGGGATGGTATTGCATCTCGCGCTCGCTGCAATAGGAAAAACAAATCTTCCTATTGCGGCGAGCGCGGGGCATACCAGGCCCTTAGGTCTGGTATGGATTATAAAGGGGAACCCCGCTACGCCGAAAAAACGGCGTGGGGTCCCCCTAAAATCCATACCAGACCCCGATCCGAGCACGCAGCCTGGCCGGTCAGGAAAGGGGGTGGGGACGAGCGAGCGCCCCCCCCCCTCCTGAACCGTACCAGGCCGCATGCCCTCAACATGGGGGGTGGGTGCTTTGGGGGAGGGGGGCGCCCTGCACCCCCCCCCCAAAGCACCTTGTCCCCATGTTGATGAGGACAAGGGCCTCTTCCCGACAACCCTGGCCGTTGGTTGTCGGGGTCTGCGGGCGGGGGCTTATCGGAATCTGGGAGCCCCCTTTAATAAGGGGGCCCCCAGATCCCGGCCCCCCACCCTATGTAAATGAGTATGGGGTACATGGTACCCCTACCCATTTACCTAGGAAAAAAGTGTAAGTAATAAAACACACTACACAGGTTTTTAAAATATTTTATTAAACAGCTCCGGGGGGGGGATCTTCCTCCGGCTTCGGGGGTCTTCTTCCGGCTTCGGGGGTCCCTCCGCTTCATCTTCTCCCGGCGTCCGGTTGGTTCTTCTCCGCTCTCCGGCCTCTTCTCCCGGTGTCGCAGGTCTTCGGCCGGCCCCTCCGCTCTCTTCATGTAGCTCTATTGCGAGCGGAGGTCCGGACTTCTGGGCTTCTTGGCTTCTTGGCTTCTTGGCTTGGCTTGGCTTCTCTTCTCTTCCCCCAGATGTTGACACGACGCTCTCTCCGGCTGGACTGGTTTCTGAGGGCTGCGTTGTGACTTATATAGGCGGAGACCCCGCCCCCATATGATGTCACAGTCCCTGGGCATGCTGGGACTGTGACGTTTTAGGGGGCGTGGTCGGGGGGCGTGGTCGACCACGCCCCCTAAAACGTCACAGTCCCAGCATGCCCAGGGACTGTGACATCATATGGGGGCGGGGTCTCCGCCTATATAAGTCACAACGCAGCCCTCAGAAACCAGTCCAGCCGGAGAGAGCGTCGTGTCAACATCTGGGGGAAGAGAAGCCAAGCCAAGCCAAGAAGCCAAGAAGCCAAGAAGCCCAGAAGTCCGGACCTCCGCTCGCAATAGAGCTACATGAAGAGAGCGGAGGGGCCGGCCGAAGACCTGCGACACCGGGAGAAGAGGCCGGAGAGCGGAGAAGAACCAACCGGACGCCGGGAGAAGATGAAGCGGAGGGACCCCCGAAGCCGGAAGAAGACCCCCGAAGCCGGAGGAAGATCCCCCCCCCGGAGCTGTTTAATAAAATATTTTAAAAACCTGTGTAGTGTGTTTTATTACTTACACTTTTTTCCTAGGTAAATGGGTAGGGGTACCATGTACCCCATACTCATTTACATAGGGTGGGGGGCCGGGATCTGGGGGCCCCCTTATTAAAGGGGGCTCCCAGATTCCGATAAGCCCCCGCCCGCAGACCCCGACAACCAACGGCCAGGGTTGTCGGGAAGAGGCCCTTGTCCTCATCAACATGGGGACAAGGTGCTTTGGGGGGGGGGGGGCGCAGGGCGCCCCCCTCCCCCAAAGCACCCACCCCCCATGTTGAGGGCATGCGGCCTGGTACGGTTCAGGAGGGGGGGGGGCGCTCGCTCGTCCCCACCCCCTTTCCTGACCGGCCAGGCTGCGTGCTCGGATCGGGGTCTGGTATGGATTTTAGGGGGACCCCACGCCGTTTTTTCGGCGTAGCGGGGTTCCCCTTTATAATCCATACCAGACCTAAGGGCCTGGTATGCCCCGCGACGGGGCTCGCAAGGTGTCAATCTAGCCGATAAAAGCGGCAAGATTGACATCCTTTTCTAGTCCCGTCGCACCTGAGTCACGTTCAAAATGAACGGACTTGTCCGTGTGTGGGCAAGTCCGTTCATTCTGAAAGTCCGCCGGAACTCCGGCGAAAGTCCGTCGGAAAGACGGGCGGACTTAGCCCGCCGGAAAATCCCGGCGTGTGTGGGCAAGTCCGTTCGTTTTAAAGTCCGGCGCACCTGGCGGACAAAGTCCGTCGGAAAGTGTGCCGGACCAAGTAGGATAGAAAGTCCGCTCGTGTGTACGTGGCATAAGGAACACACCAGACAGATCAGGGAAAAAATGGTGGAGAAGTTTATAGCAGGGTTAGGTTATAAAAAAAATATCTCAAGCTTTGAACACCTCATGAAGCACTGTTCAATCCATCATCTGAAAATGGAAAGAGTATGGCACAACTCCAAACCTACCAAGACATGGCCGTCCACCTAAACTGACAGGCCGGACAAGGAGAGCAATTATCAGAGAAGCAGCCAAGTGGCCCATGGTAACTCTGGAGGAACTGCAGAGATCCACAGTTCAGGTGGGAGAATCTGATTACAGGACAACTATTAGTCATGCACTCCACAAATCTGGTCTTTATGGAAGAGTGGCAAGAAAGCCATTTTTGAAAGAAAGCCATAAGAAGTTCTGTTTGCCGTTTTGCAAGAAGCCATGTGGGGGACACAGCAAACATGTGGAAGAAGGTTCTCTGGTCAGATGAGACCAAAAATTTTACTTTTTGGCCTAAAAGCAAAATGTTATATGTGGCAGAAAACAAACACTGCACATCACTCTGAACACACCATCCCCACCATGAAACATGGTGGTGGCAGCATCATGTTGTGGGGATGCTTTTCTTCAGCTGGGACAGGGAAGCTGGTCAGAGTTAATGGGAAGATGGATGGAGCCAAATACAGGGCAATCTTAGAAGAAAGCCTGTTAGAGTCTGCAAAAGACGTGAGACTGGGGCGGAGGTTCACCTTACAGCAGGACAACGATGATAAACATGCAGCCAGAGCTACAATGGAATGGGTTGGATCAAAGCATATTCATGTGTTAGAATGGCCCAGTCAAAGTTCAGACCTAAATCCAATTGAAAATATGTGACAAGGCTTGAAAATTGCTGTTCACAGATGTTCTCCATCCAATCTGACAGAGCTTGAACTATTTTGCAAAGAAGAATGCGCAAAAATGTCACTCTCTAGATGTGCAAAGTCGGCAGCGTCGTACCCAAAAAGACTTGCAACTATAATTGCAGCGAAAGGTGGTTCTACAAAGTATTGACTCAGGGGGGCTGAATACAAATGCACGCCACACTTTTGAATAAATAATTAATGGGCACGGCGCCAAAATTATATGCAACATGTGCTCTACCAACCTGATGCTGCTCCTAAATTAGTAAAAATACTAATAAACAATATGACAAAACAATATAGGGCGCATCATATGTGCAATATATTATGATGTAAACCTATAGATTATGCAAGAAAAACACACAAAATCCACGAGGCACAGACAAACACACGTGGATTTCTTCAGAATAACAAAAGATTTGGCTGATGCATTGATGCACCGAGGCTCAGATATAGAAGTCATACACAATTTCTGCTGACTGGTGATTGGAGTCTTTCTGCCAGGTTCTGGGAAAGATATCTTTTGAAGATACATGGTTTTTCATGCCTGAGGGTCACTTTGTGGCCACTACTATCTGGTGAGCGCTTTGATATACCACTTCGGTTGAAGCACGAATAAGAAGAATTTTGTGTGTTTTCTTTAAATTATTTGAGAACATTTGATTCACTAGATTCACTTAATTGCAAATGTAGCACATTTATTGTTTATGCACTATAGCACTTTTTTGTAAATCTATAGGTTCACATCATAATATATTGCATAATATATTGGATTCACATTATTGCAAACGTAGCACATTTATTGTTCATGCACTATAGCACTTTTCTTGCATAATCTATAGGTTTACATCATAATATATTGCATATATGATGCGCCCTATTTTGTT
Organism: Aquarana catesbeiana; assembly: GCF_042186555.1. NCBI lineage: Eukaryota > Metazoa > Chordata > Amphibia > Anura > Ranidae > Aquarana > Aquarana catesbeiana. The sequence goes on from NC_133330.1 coordinate 172,488,375, forward strand.
TTGTCATACGCCACACTTTTAACATATTTATTTGTAAAAAATTTTGAAAACCGTTTATTATTTTCCTTCCACTTAACAAAGATGTACCACTTTGTGTTAGTCTATCACAGTGGTTCTCAACACCTGTCCTCAGGACCCACTCAGGGCTGTCTTTAAGGCAGGGTAAAAGGGGCAGCTGCCCTGGGCCCTGTCATTGTTGTGGGGCACAAAGCAGCTGCCTCATACTTGTCAACTATCCTGGTTTAAATTCCCTTGTCCCTTGAAGTTTTAGTCCTGTGCTGTGTCCCAATATCTCAGTGTGAAGTGCTGCTACCAGGGGCGGACTAAATATTCGGGCACTCGGGCATCGCCCAAGGGCCCCATGCCACTAAGGGGCCCCTTTAGGGTTGCCAACCTCAATAAAACCAGGGACAGTATGTAAAAATCTGTGTTTTTTAAAAAAATCCCAAGATTATAACTGCCCCGCCTCTCCAGTACCTTTTCAGTGTGTATATGTGTATTCTGTGTGTGTATACTGTGTGTGTATATTGTGTGTCTGTGTGTGTATACTGTATGTGTGTGTGTGTGTATACTGGGGGCCCCATAATCTCCTATTGCCCTGGGGCCCCATAATCTTCTCCTATTGCCCAGGGGCCCCATAATCTCCTATTACACGGGGGCCCCATGAGTTGTCAGTCCACCCCTGGCTGCTGCTAATGCTGCCCAGCTCTGCCCTATTGTGTATGGATGACTCACCTGCAGACCTTGTGTTTACATGTAAATAACTGCCATTCATATGTAAATAGCGGCGGCTGGCGGCATTGATATATAAATAAAGGTGGCATTCATATGTATATCATGCCCCCCTGAGGTCATATCCACCATCACCTATACTGAATGCTGCTCACTGGGTAGGTAAAGGGGTATGCTTGAAAGTCCTGCCTGCAACTGTGGTCATTAAGCCTAACATCCGCCTGTACTGCAACGGTAAGCAAATTGGTGGGGGAGGGGGGGTAGTGTGGGGTGTGCAGAGGTAGGCAGAGAAGGAATTACAGTTTGGGGTCTGACATCTGACGAAGTTCCGCTATCACAGGAACGAAACATGTAAACTCTCACGCCGGGATGGCACCCATGCTTTATACCTACCCCAGCCTACACTCTGCTTTATCAGGGACATCGCTTTGAAAGCAGATGATGCACTATCTGAAACAATCAACTTGAATGTTCCATTTTAAAGATATTTTTTTGAGATCTATCCTGTGTACCAGACTCCCTGGGCATTGACACAATTGTCCATTGGACTATCATCAGCTTGCCTTGACAGCATTGAAACACTGCATAACCTGGAAATGAATAGAAATACCACAGATGAGGAACCATTTGCTGAGGAATTGTATGCATTACACATACACTGACAGACTGAACCCCACATAAGATCAGTGGAGATCTCTGAATTGCCAGCTGGATCCGTGAGTAACCACTACAGACTGAAAAATCGTATCATTGTATCAATTGCTTATAGGAATTACCTGCACGTTGTCGGGATCCTAGCATGTGGCTACACTGAATATACCTGTGAATAAACCGGTGGCTTTTTTGAGACAATACATCTGGATTTGCAGTGTTTAGGGACATATACAATCTTTCTGGTATTTGGATTATTTTTTTCTCCACTATTGCTGTTCAACACCAGGACGAGAGCAATAGGAACTAATTGATATTGGAGACACCTGTTTGTCAGGGCGTTTCCCTTTTATTTTAGACATTTATATTCACTCATTGTTGTGCCTTTACTTGTGTTTCACACTTGGCCCTACTGACTGACCGACCGGTGATATGAACAGCAATATGGGTACATCAGGATGAGTGTGGATCGTGCATCATTCCATCATGGAAAAGTGTGATATATATCTGTGTTTTACAGAAACACACTGCTCCTTTTAGGAATCATTTGCTGGCATTTCATTTACAGGAGGCTTGGGGGTTCTGTTGAAGGTGTTATAGGGGGTGCCTTTTAACTAGGGGAGGGAGGGGTTTGCGGACTGCTGTATCTGCCCATGCTCTCCCCAGTTTTGGGAGACAGCAATATGTTTACATAGGTTATCTGTTCTTGTTGATGTAGGGGAGTTTAGACCAATAGGGGATTTTTTGACATTTCCTTTTTTGGCCTATACACAGGGTATTAGCGGGATGTTTGGCTTGCTGTTACTTTTTTGTTTCTTGCTCTTTTAAACAATAAATTTAATTGTAGTTAACTCTTTAGGGTGTGTAAATATCTTTTTATTTTTATTTTTTGATTTAGTGTTATCATTCATTACACCCCCCGATATACAGTCGGTGAGTACTACCAGCTAATTGATATAGGCGGGATTCCCATTTTTCTCTATTTTTGCGTGACAATACATCAGTATATAGCTCTATGCATGTTCGTGGATAAATTCCACTCATCAGGAGCAAATGCAATCTAGGAATGTCTGTAATAAAATATAAATACCAAATATTAGGGTAAACTAAAGTAACAGGAAGAGGGGGAACCACAACTTAATTCCAGCACTCTTACCTATAAGTAGGCTACAATATTCAAAAACATGGGTAGTGTTAGTAGCTGGAGGCACTATGGGAAACATCATCCCCGGAAACTGAGTTGGCGGTGACTGCGGCAGCGGTGAACAGAAAACAAGAAGTAAGCATCAATAGAGATGTCATCCCCAATAAATGACTGTGATTGTAATAAAAATACTGAATAGGGGCCCAAGGGTCTCTGTGGAAAAATTATAAATAAAGTGTATCCGCGAGGTGACTACACAATGAATGACATTACAGACATCTGTAGATTGCATTTGCTCCTGATGAGTGGAATTTATCCACGAAACTTGCGTAGAGCTATATACTGATGTATTATCACAGCTACCCTGCGTTTACTATGCAACTACCTTGAAGAACCTTCAATCAATTTTATATTATCATGTGTGCAATCAGTCGTGTTTATATGCAAGTTTGGGCTACATTAAATACATTTAAAAACATTTACTATTTACTATGTAGGAACATTTATGTACAGCGCCTTGCAAAAGTATTCATACCACTTGGCATTTTTCGTGTTTTGTTGGCTCACAACCTGGAATTAACATGGATTGTTTGAGGATTTGCATCATTTAATTTACAGAACATACCCACAACTTTGAAGATTTTTTTTTTTTTTATGAAGCAAACAACAAATAGGACAAAATAACAGAAAAATTCAATGTACTGCATTCACCCCCCTAAAGTCAATACTTTGTAGAGCCACCTTTTGCGGCTATCACAGCTCCAAGTCGCTTTGGATAAGTCTATATGAGCTTGCCACATCTTACCACTTGGATTTTTACCCATTCCTCCTTGCAAAACTGCTCCAGCTCCTTCAAGTTGGATGGTCTGCGCTTGTGAACAGCAATCTTTAAGTCTGACCACAGATTTTCTATTGGATTGAGTTCTGGGCTTTGACTAGGCCATTCCAACACATTTACATGTTTCCCCTTAAACCACTTAAGCGTTGCTTTAGCAGTGTGTTTGGGGTCATTGTCCTTTTGGAAGGTGAACCTCCATCCTAGCCTCAAATCACACACAGAGTGGTACAGGTTTTGCTCAAGAATATCCCTGTATTTAGCACCATTCATCTTTCCCTCAACTCTGACCAGTTTCCCAGTCCCGACTGCTGAAAAACATCACCACAGCATGATGCTGCCAACACCATGTTTCACTGTGGGGATGGTGTTTTTTGGACGATGCGATGTGTTGGGTTTGTGCCAGACATAGCGTTCTCTTTGATGGCCAAAAAGTTAAATTTTAGTCTCATCAGACCAAAGCACCTTCCGCCATACATTTTGGGAGTCTCCCACATGCCTTTTCACAAACTTAAAAAGTGCCATTTTGTTTTTTGCTGAAAGTAATGGCATTCTTCTGGCTACTATGCCATAAAGCCCAACTCTATGGAGCGTACGGCTTATTGTCGTCCTATGTACTGTTAGGGGCAACTCTTAAACAAGTTGCTTATAGTTTATATTGCTTTGTCTAATTATTGCTCCATATAGGAATTAAGACACAGAGTCAGGTATGTCTGTATCAAAGTTCTGAGCATCCCAAAAAAGGACTGCTCCCTTTACTTCTTTTATAGGCAGTTCCAAAAGCAGTAATCTTATCGGCATTACCAAATGAGGTTAAGGTACAAAGAGTTTCTCATCAGCGAACATGTAATGATTATTCAGCAGTTCCAAATTCCATCTAGATACAGATTGATAGAACAATTGATACGTACACAGGTAAGAAAGGAGCACAAACAATTTAAATAGAACAATTGATACGTACACAGGTAAGAAAAAACAGAAACAATTAAAGTGGAACTCTAAGTCATTATTTCAACCCTATCAATTTCCCCCTTTGACATCATCCTCTCCTTCCCCCTGGGTCCTCATGAATAAGTTCTAGTCAGTTTTTCCCCAGAGTCCTTTCCCTGACCGCGAGTTGTCAGAGGGGTAGAACCCATCCCCCTAGGTATTACCAACATCTTAAAATTCAAGAAGAGGAGTTTTATAGGAGTAGGGTGATGTCAATACACATTTATCAGTATACCCTGTCTATTCTCCTAATTTTCCTATTTATTTTCCTGTATACACATATATTTGTGATTGTAAGTGATATTAATATTAGAATAATAATTACCATTGGACTTAACAACCAGTGAAAGATATTGGTTGCTGTAGAAGACATTCCACTAAATATATCCCACCAATGTGGTGCAGTATCCTGTTGTATCTGTGAGGAAAGATGTACTAGTCTACCTTTGTCAATAATCATTTGCTACTTTAGGATCATCTATAGCCCATTCGAAAGTTGTTGTTTCCTCTACTTCAAGTACATTAATACCAGGAGTCCATGCATATATTTGTAAAACAACAATCTTCAACAAAAAATCTGTAAGTAGATATTTCATCATGTTGTTTTCTCGGGTTGTTTCTTGCAATGTGATGCGTGTATCCAGGTAGGTTTTCCTTCCAGCTTTACTGAGGTGGCTGTGGTCAAGAGTACTTGGTAAGGACCTTCAAACCTGGGTTCCAATGTCTTTCTGGTGTGTTTCTTCACATATACATAATCCCCTGGTAGCAGAGTATGTGTACCTGTTATTGAATTAGGGTCTGGAAGAGAAGAATACACACTTTTGTGGATCTTAGTTAGACGTTGTTGTAATTGTATCACATATGCAGTCAAACTATCACATTGCAATTGCATACTCTGTGGAAAGTATAGACCTAATCTAGGTGCATTCCCAAAAAGTATCTCATATGGGGATAATCCTGTCTTTCCTGTTGGAGTGTACCTTATAGAGAACAAAGCCAAAGGCAGGCATTCTGGCCAAGGCTTGTTTAACTCTTGCATGGCTTTTTGTATTTTTAACTTTATTGTCCCATTTACTCTCTCCACTGATCCTGAACTCTGTGGGTGGTAAGGGGTGTGAAAACTTTGTTGAACCCCTAACATGGTCATCACATTCTGCATGATTTCTCCTGTAAAGTGTGTCCCCCTATCTGATTCTATGGTTTCAGGAAGACCAAACCTAGGTATTAACTCAGTGATCAGTTTCTTAGCTGTGGCTTTAGCTGTAGCCGATTTTACTGGATAACTTTCGGGCCAACCTGAGAATAAATCGATACACACGAGGACAAATTCAAGAGGGCCACTCTTAGGCATTTGTATGTAATCAATTTGCAGTCTCTGGAAGGGGTATTGGGCCCGGACCTGGTGTTTTCGTGGGGTTTTTACTCTCTGTCCTGGGTTATTCAGGAGACAGATTTGGCAGGCTGCACAGTAGTTTCTTGCAGTGCTACTGAATCCAGGGGCGAGCCATCCTTGGTTCACAATCCTATACATGGAATTGGAACTGACGTGTGTGGGTAGGTGAACTGCCGCTGCCATTTCTGGGTACAGAGAGGCAGGCAGGCATATTTTGCCTCCTTCCCTCCATACATTGTCAAGGTCTGGTGCTGCTCCCATCCTGACCCACTTATCTTTCTCGCTCTCCCCTGCTTGCTCCTGTAATTTACTCAGCTGCTGCCATGTTGGTTCTGGGATACTCACCTCTACCGCTGCTAAGGTCTCAGGGCTTCCTTCCCCTAGAGCTGCCTGTTTTGCAGTCAAATCTGCAAATGCATTTCCTTTTGCCTCAATTGTTTTTGCGCTCGTGTGTGCCGCTATCTTCATAATGGCTACTCGTTTAACCTTTTGAAGATTGTTCAGGACTCTCTTAATCCCTTCTCCATGTTTTACAGGTGTACCTGCTGCTGTCAGATAACCTCTAGCCCTCCATATGTGGCCATAATCGTGCGCTACACCATAAGCGTAGGCAGAGTCAGTGTAAATATTCCCTTCTCGTTCTTTTAAGTATTCTAGGGCTTGTTCTAAAGCTTTTAATTCTGCTTCCTGTGCTGACATGTGGGCTGGTAAGGCCTGTGCTTCAATTACCTGCGTATCAGTCACTACAGCATACCCTGTGTGATATTTACCCTTGTCATCAGCAAACCTACTACCATCTATATACAAGGTGTACTCAGCGTTTAAAATTGGTGTATCTGTAACGTGTGGGAATCCCATTGTCTCCTGTTCCATGAGCTGAAAACAATCGTGTTCATCTACTTGTTTAAACAAAAGAGTGTCAGTGTCCTTATTTCTTTTCTCACTAGTACTATTAGTACTATTATTCCCCCTTGCCAAATCTGGTGACTGAAGAGGCAAAAAGGTAGCCAAATTTAAGGTTGTACAGCGCTGAAAAGTAACATTTGGAGGTAAGAGTAAAGTACACTGTAACCTTAATTGCCTAGCCATTGAAATGTGTTTGGGCTGTACCTGAGACAAGATTGCATGTATGTCATGTGTGGTATGCACTACGACTGGATTGTCTAGAACAATCTCTGATGACTTATCTATGATAATTGACACTGCAGCTACCGCCCGTACACAAGACGGTGAACCTCTAGATACTGGATCTAATGCTGCTGAAAAGTAAGCGACTGGTCTTTGTTTTACATGTGCCTGTGTCAGAACACCTGTGGCGTGTCCAGTGATCTCAGCAATGTACAGATTAAATATCTTGGTGTAATCTGGTATACCAATAGCCGGGGCAGAAATCAACAACTTTTTCAAAGTGATAAACGACTCATAAGCTACTTCTGTAAGCACATACGGTACAATTTTCAAACAATCGTATAATGGCTGCATCAAAGCGCTAGCATGTGGTATCCACTGTCTACAATATGACACGATACCTAAAAACATACGCAATTGTTTGAAATTCCGTGGGGGTAACATTCCCTTTATCACTTGAACCCTCTCCTCAGTGAGATGTCTCGTACCCTGTGATATACAATGTCCCAAAAAGATAACTTTTTCCCGACACACTTGCAACTTTTTCTTATTAACCTTGCAACCTTTTTCTGCCAAAAATCGCAACAAATTAAGGGTGGTGTGCAGGCTTTCAGTCTCTCACTTATCTGTGGAATTAATCCTTCCATAAACTGTCTATTGAAGGCTCAGATCGTGACTGGCAGCTCTAAATCCATTCCCTCATCTGCCATCATACTTTCTATAGATAAGTAAAAGTCTGATACAGTCTGTCCTGGCATTTGTTTCATGGGTGATATTGACCCCCCCTCTTGTTGTTTTGCCTGACAAAAAGCTTCTAATCTAGCAATAAAAGGGGGCCTTGAGTCTATGTGTCTGACGTGTGTCCTGTCTCTAAATTGCCATCCCCCTCAGCTTGGTCTGCAGGTCGGTCATAAACTGGTTAAACAGGGTCAGAGTCATTTTATGTCTGCATAAATCCTCCCCATCCTGCCAGGTCGCTTCATGTGTATTCATTAACTGTGTCACAAATCTACAAAAAGCAGCTGGCTTTGCTACCGGGTCTGGGGCGCTCTGTATTAATGCCATAAGGGTGTCTGCCGACCATGGTGCCCAAGTCCTTATTTGCATTCTACGAGTGACAGTAGGTGGGGCATTTGGATGGGCTGCTTGTCCAAATTCTGGATTGTTTACCTGAACAATGCGTGTATCAGTGCGTACGGGCGCTACAGTTTCTGGATGAGGTTTTTGTGCCCCACAATGCACACATTCTACTGCCCATTCTGGGTTTTGTGCTCCACAATCCTGACAAACCCATCCTCTCCCCTCAAGTACCGGATATATCTTGTGTGGTTTGCGTTCTACGTCAGTGTATGGGGGTGGGATGGCTGAGCTGGGAGCCTCGACATTTTTTGTTCTTCTATCTTTCCACCCCTCTTCTTTCGCTCTAATTGAGACCTTAATTAAGCATTGAACCTGACGCATCCATTGCTTCTCTAACACCTCTCCTTGTCTGTCCCTTTTTATTTCACTCCATACATCCGGGTCTAAGCCCGCTGCTCCTTTCACCTTAAATTTACGAAGGACATCCTTTAAGTCCTGTGCTTCGGTTTTCCCATAAATGTTCTTAATTATCTGTGGCACCGTATAGTGCGCCACAATTCCCTGACGGGGTTTTGTGTTCCTCTGGCCCATTCTAACAGTCCTGCCTAGGTAGCGTGTGGGACACTTAGTGTACAATATAATGCAGCTACAACATATACAAGAATGAATAATTACTTTATATGCTAGCCCAATAGCAAACCAGCTAAGTTACACTAGTTCCTTGTTGCCTTCCTCCTAGGGTGCTAGAATTCTAGAAACCTCTCCGGAATGAGATTTCTGAAACCGAATTACTTTATATGCTAGCCCAATAATAAATAATTACTTTATATGCTAGCCCAATAACAAACCAGAATGCGGCTACAACATATACAAAAATGCGGCTACAACATATACAAGCATTCCTTTAAGTGGCCAGGTATCCGACTAGATCTCGGGACTTTGTTGAGACCTTATTCCCTCCCCGTATCTGGGAATCCCTCTCATACACTCTTATCCCTGCTTTATGGAGCAGACAGGGCTTATACTCTCAACCCGTCTATGGTTTATGAGTTAGATGTGAGGTTAAGCATAAGCGTCAGACCCCCAAGCTCACAAGCCCTCAGGTTCCCAATCATGTGAGGTAAGGCGCATTCCGTTGCTTAGTTCGGCAATCCCCTTCTAACTCATACCATCCTTGACAAGGCTCATTCACTTTCTCAACAAGACAGACAAGACAGACAAGACAGACAAAACAAACAAATAATTCCAGCAATATAAACTAAAATATCCAGTAATTCTAGACTCACCACTACAGAGGCTGGTGTTTTAAAACCAGGAGAACCGTAACTGACAGAACGGATAGGCACAAAGCAGGGGAGCACAGAATATAAGAAAAATAAAGCTTTTTCTTACCTGCGCAGGTTTTTTTTTTGATCTGTGGTTCCCGGAATGCCTGTCTTTTTGTTCCGTCAGCGTAGCTCAACCACCTCTTGTAGTATCATTGGTGAGTCCCTGTTCGGGCGCCAAAATGTTAGGTTCAACTTTTAAATAAGTTGCTTATAGTTTATATTGCTTTGTCTAATTATTGCTCCATATAGGAATTAAGACACAGAGTCAGGTATGTCTGTATCAAAGTTCTGAGCATCCCAAAAAAGGACTGCTCCCTTTACTTCTTTTATAGGCAGTTCCAAAAGCAGTAATCTTATCGGCATTACCAAATGAGGTTAAGGAAAAAAGAGTTTCTCATCAGCGAACATGTAATGATTATTCAGCAGTTCCAAATTCCATCTAGATACAGATTGATAGAACAATTGATACGTACACAGGTAAGAAAGGAGCACAAACAATTTAAATAGAACAATTGATACGTACACAGGTAAGAAAAAACAGAAACAATTAAAGTGGAACTCTAAGTCATTATTTCAACCCTATCAGTACAGATACTCCAGTGTCTGCTGTGGAACTCTGCAGCTCCTCCAGGGTTACCTTAGGTCTCTGTGCTGCCTCTCTGATTAATGCTCTCCTTGCCCGGTCCGTGAGTTTTGGTGTGCGGCTGTCTCTTGGCAGGTTTGCTGTTATGCCATGTTCTTTCCATTTGGTTATGATAGATTTGATGGTGCTCCTAGGGATCATCAAAGATTTGGATATTTTTTTATAACCTAACCCTGACTTGTGCGTCTCAAGAACATTGTCCCTTACTTGTTTGGAGAGTTCCTTGGTCTTCATGGCAGTGTTTGGTTAGTGGTGCCTCTTGTTTAGGTGTTGCAGCCTCTGGGGCCTTTCAGAAAGGTGTGTGTATATGTAATGACAGATCATGTGACACTTAGATTGCACACAGGTGGACATCATTTCACTAATTATGTGACTTCTGAAGGTAATTGGTTGCATCAGAGCTTTTTATGGGCTTCATAACAAAAGGGGTGAATACATACGAACATGCCAATTATACGTTTTTTATTTATGAAAAATAGTTTTATGTATATATTTTTCTACTTTTACTTCACCAACTTAGACTATTGTGTTCTGATCCATCACATTGAACCAAAGGCTATAATGTAACAAAATAAATAAAAAGCCAAGGAGGTGAATACTTTTGCAAGGCACTGTATATGTATGCTTTTCCAACACTTATATGTGTATGTACATTTATATGTATTTATTATATTACTATATTATTATGTTATTTGCTACTATTCTATTTACTGTCCCACATGCATCCATGTGCACAATTAAATATTAAATAGTATCTACCAATTGATTCATCTGGTTTCGGTTTTGTGCTTCATATAAAGTCCCATCATTCCCCTTACCCCTCCTTTCCTCTCTTTTTTCTATGATTCAGGGATGGAGACATACAAACTCTGTAGCAGTCGTTGTCTCATACAAAGTCCCTACAATACTGAATACAGTGTCCTGTACAATATACATTATTACAAGTATAAACACAGCCCACAATATTTTGCTAGCAGGCAGATAATAGGTGAGTTAATTAGCACTATTAGCAATACAAACAGTGATCTCCCCCCTCCTCAGCCTAGTAGACAACGGGAGACCCAGGGCTTTCCAGATCTCATTCCATCTTTCTTTTCACATACATCTGTCCACTGAGTCCCAAGCTGGCAGACACCATCATGGCCACCTTCATAATATCCTTTTGCATTACATAGCAGAACATCTTCCTAAAAGCTTGTAGCTCCCTGAAATGCCAGGGCCCATAGTCAGTAGGCAAGAGGCTAGCATTCAGTGCCCTCCAAAAGCCTCTGTCTGGGGTGAGTCTATCACAACTGCTATCAGTGCCAGCTGGTGATCACGACAGTAGTGGCTGACACTGGCACCCGAATGCTGGTACCAGTGCTGGCCTTTTTCTTTCACACCTAATCAGTAAGTGAGAGGAAAGGATGCAAAACACAGCCATTGTTTACATTTTATGATGCTGCAATTGGTCACAGTGACCAGATACAGAATCAGATTCACTAGCTCTTTAGCTCTGTACCTACTTTTTGTGATATGCACTGTCCAACGGTTAGTGTGATCACTGTACAGAGCTTGCATGTATACTAGGGGGCATGCAATGGCACTTAAAAATGCACGTTTTAAAACATTGTTCTGCCCTGGGAAATCCATCATCCATCCGTTCCATTAGGGCTCCTCAGTGCAGGATTATCAAACAGGCAGAGTAGGCACCGGTCTATGGGCTTCATGCCATTAAAGGACCCCACAACAACAGATCAAAATAATATTGACTTGATCTTGAAAGAAAATACAATGAAGCCGTTCTAAATTGTCTATAGAAGATAGAAAAAATGAATCAACTTAAAGAAAACTTTACATTAAAGACTCTGAGAAAATAATTATAGAAATCTGAGTATAGTTTGGGACTTTTCATGTACTTTCTTGGGTTAATAACCACTGAGCCAACACGTTATATAAAATCATTTGTACATAACTTTATTTAGAACATTATACAATTATTAAAAGAACGGGGTTTGTTCCATAAAAACAAGTTAACAAACTGCTTGTCCAGGGTGATGTAATCTTGTATTCAAGATCCGGTTTTGTATTGCTTTTAGCCAACGTGTTTCGCGGGCTGATCCGCTTTGTCAGGGCCTCAGATCATGTCAAATACTGTATAGCATTACATCAGAGAGTGGTGGCAAGTAGCCTGAGGAACCTGTGGGTAACGTCTCCAAAACCCCAAAAAGGAAACACTAACGTATATATCTACAGTCTATATCCTATGCAGCCTACCAGCAGTATTGGAGTAGATCTCACAGAGGACAACACAATACATCACACCAATAGAGAAAACCTGTTGAAACCTGAGACATACTACAATTATGCCTTCCCAGCAGTGGCGTAGCGTGGGTTGTCAGCACCCGGGGCAAGGCAAGTAATTTGCGCGCCCCCCCCCCCCTAACCTGCGGACTTTTATCACTCCCCGAGTCCCTTCAAATACAATAGTACTGACCTACTTGATTCCTATACTGACCATTACACACTAAACTGACCACTATACTATACTGTCCACTACACTAAGAACTACACTGACCACTACACTACACTGACCACTACACTACACTGACCACTACACTATGCTGTCCACTACACTAAGAACTACACTGACCACTATACTGTCCACTACACTACACTGACCACTATACTGACCACTACACTGAGAACTACACTGTCCACTACACTATACAATACTGACCACTATACTACACTGACCACTATACTGTCCACTACACTGAGAACTACACTGACCACTACACTAACCACTATACTATACTGACCACTACACTGAGAACTACACTACATTGACCACTATACTGTCTACTACACTACACTGACCACAATACTACACTGACCACTATACTACACTGTCCACTATACTACACTGTCCACTACACTGTACTGACCCTTATACTACACTGTCCACTACACTATACTGACCACAATACTACACTGACCACAATACTACACTGACCACTACACTGTACTGACCACTACACTGTACTGACCACTACACTAAGAACTACACTGACCACTATACTGTCCACTACACTAACCACTATACTGACCACTACACTGAGAACTACACTGTCCACTACACTATACAATACTGACCACTATACTACACTGACCACTATATTGTCCACTACACTACACTGACCACTATACTGACCACTACACTAACCACTATACTGTCCACTATACTATACTGACCACTACACTGAGAACTACACTACATTGACCACTATACTGTCTACTACACTACACTGACCACTATACTACACTGTCCACTATACTACACTGTCCACTACACTACACTGTCCACTACACTACACTGTCCACTACACTATACTGACCACAATACTACACTGACCACAATACTACACTGACCACTACACTGTACTGACCACTACACTGTACTGACCACAATACTACACTGTCCACTACACTGTACTGACCACTATACTACACTGACCACTATACTACACTGACCACAAAACTACACTGACCACAATACTACACTGACCACAATACTACACTGTCCACTACACTGTACTGACCACTACACTATACTGACCACAATACTACACTGACCACAATACTACACTGACCACAATACTACACTGTCCACTACACTGTACTGACCACTACACTGTCCACTACACTATACTGACCACAATACTACACTGACCACTACACTATACTGACCACAATACTACACTGACCACTACACTGTACTGACCACTACACTGACCACAATACTACACTGTCCACTACACTGTACTGTCCACTACACTACACTGTCCACTACACTACACTGTCCACTACACTGTCCACTACACTGACCACTACACTACACTGACCACTACACTACACTGTCCACTACACTACACTGATCACAATACTACACTGTCCACTACACTGTACTGACCACTATACTACACTGACCACTACACTGACCACTATACTACACTGACCACTACACTGACCACAATACTACACTGTCCACTACACTGTACTGACCACTACACTACACTGTCCACTACACTACACTGTCCACTACACTGTCCACTACACTACACTGTCCACTACACTGACCACTACACTACACTGACCACTACACTACACTGTCCACTACACTATACTGACCACAATACTACACTGTCCACTACACTGTACTGACCACTACACTACACTGACCACTACACTACACTGACCACTATACTACACTGACCACTACACTGACCACAATACTACACTGTCCACTACACTGTACTGACCACTACACTACACTGTCCACTACACTACACTGTCCACTACACTACACTGTCCACTACACTATACTGACCACAATACTACACTGTCCACTACACTGTACTGACCACTACACTACACTGTCCACTACACTACACTGTCCACTACACTGACCACTACACTACACTGACCACTACACTACACTGACCACTATACTGTCTAGTACACTACACTGTCCACTACACTATACTGACCACAATACTACACTGTCCACTACACTGTACTGACCACTACACTACACTGACCACTACACTACACTGTCCACTACACTACACTGTCCACTACACTGACCACTATACTACACTGACCACTACACTGACCACAATACTACACTGTCCACTACACTGTACTGACCACTACACTACACTGTCCACTACACTACACTGTCCACTACACTGTCCACTACACTACACTGTCCACTACACTGACCACTACACTACACTGACCACAATACTACACTGTCCACTACACTGTACTGACCACTACACTACACTGACCACTACACTACACTGACCACTACACTACACTGTCCACTACACTACACTATACTGTCCACTACACTATACTGTCCACTACACTATACTGTCCACTACACTACACTGACCACTATACTACACTGACCACTACACTACACTGTCCACTACACTGTACTGACCACAATACTACACTGTCCACACCACTATACTGACCACTACACTATACACTATACTACACTGTCCACTACACTATACACTATACTGTCCTGCCTAGTCTTCCTATACTGACACTACATATACGGCGCCTGTCTCTTCTCTCCCCCACTCCGTTTATCTATTTCTTACCTTATTGTGTTGCCTCGGTCTGGAGGATGAGAAGACATCTGCCCCGGCGCTCATACTCTCATCTCCCCTGCGCTCCGGCCGCCATATTCATTTTTCCCGGCGCACTGTGATTGGGCGAATGGGGGTCATGTGCGGAGGCAGGACTTCAGGAGCGACTGTGATCGCGGATAGGCCAGCCCCACGCCGCACATGACCCCCATACGCCCAATCACAGGGCGCAAAACACTAGACATGGCGGTGGAGCGCGGGGGACACAGGAAAAGGAATTAGGAGGAGGCAGCCAGTAGTGACACTACTGGCACGAAATTGCGCCCCCCTAAATTTCGCGACCAGGGCCACGGCACCCCCCGCACCCCCCACGCTACGCCACTGCTTCCCAGTTTGTGATATCCATCATTTCTTGGACACTCTATTAGGGAGCATATGGTCCCCCTGTCAGTTTTTTTTTTATCGGATGCTCCATTCAGCCCTATGGAGCCGTGGATGTCAGCGGTGACATGTCCGCTGACATCCGCCGCGGCTCGATTCTGTCTGTGAAATCCAGATGGATGGAGACCCCATTTTCCATCTGCCTGGGATCAGAAGAAAACAGACAGGTGGTCCATTTTCATCCGATCTCCCTATAGAGGTGAGAAGAGCTTTGACAGGTCTGTCTCTGCACAGTGAGTGGAGACGGACCTGTCATCTGCCTGCTCAGCGGGGATCAGCGGATCGATCCCCCGCTGACCAAAGAGGAGTCCGCCGGGCAGATCGCCCGTGTGAAAGGACCCTTACTCAGATTTCTCAAATTGTCTCTCAATGGATGGTACTTCTTTAGGGTGCGTATTGATTCACACTCTACCCCCACACACAATACGTTTTGACTCTATAGAGAAAATACTTTATTAATGTAATGTATTTATTAACAGCTTAACCCCTTCACGTCGAGCATATGCAAATATGCGGCCCCACTAATAATAATAATAAAAGACTAAATTAAAAAAATACCTAGCTCAAGGTTTGATCTAGGTCAGTGCCAGGGTTAGTGTTTGGGTCAAGGTCAGGGTCAAGGTCAGGGTCAAAGGTCAGGGTCAGGACTTTTTTTTTTAAAATTAGTATCAGTATCAGTGTGTTTTAGGTAGGGAAAAAAAGCATAATGCGCCCTATTGTTTTTGGGCTGTACTACGGGTACAAACAACAACTAACATATGTGGTAACAGGTACAAACAACAACTAACATATGTGGTATTTGTGCGATTGTCAGGACCGGGAGAATTTCTTTTTGGTGGAAGGTTATGGTGGTAGCAAGAAATATACAGCTAAATTTATTTTTTTATTTTTTTTTTACTACTTTGGGCCAGATTTCCTTTGATAATAAAATAAAAAAAAAAAAACAAAAAAAAAACAGGATATATCCTTTACCATTTACCACCAAATGAAAACCCAATTTGTCCTGAAAAAATGTGGTATAATCCACCTAGATGCACAAAGTGGTGGTGATGATATGTAAGGTTTTACTAACACATGTCAAAGTTGCAAAATTATGCTTAGGTATTAAGGTTTGTTTTACCCTTAGGCGCGAAGGGGTTAAAGTACATAAACCATAGACATCAGGTTCACATTACAGTTTGTCTCTTAAAAGCTAATCTAATATCAACTGTCATCTTGTAAAAAAATTTGGTGCAACCTACATACCTGTAATGTAGTGTAGTGATGGTCATCTCCATCTAGTGGCTGATGTGCATGCTACTTGTTCAACGTTATCCCTTGAGCAGTGGTTCTCAACCCTGTGCGCAAGTACCCCCAACAGGCCACGTTTGAAGGTTTTCCTTTTTCTTGCACAGGTGCTTTAAATCAGAGTCAATGGCATGGTATTTTGGACAGCTATTTTATCTAAGAGAAATTCCCAAAACATGGCCTGTTGGGGGTACTTGAGGACAGGGTTGAGAACCACTGCTCTAGAGCACATGAAAATATATAATAAAATATTTGCAAAAATGTGTGGGGTGTACTCAGTTTTGTGAGATACTGTAAATGGCCTACATGTATAGCAAGAGCATTATTCAACTTAAAATGGAACTTTAATCAGAAAATTAAGTCCTGCTGGATCACTTCAGGCTGGCCCCTTTTGCAGGCATAGCTATGTAAAACATTAAAAATAGTGTCTATACTGTTTAAAATCCTGTAATATACTGTCTCACCCTGCTCTGCACATGTACAGTTGCTCTCTATCTTAGGCACTGCTGAATCTGTAGAGGCCGATCTGCTGACAGGTTTAAAGTGGAATTAAACCCTCCTATCCTTCTCAGCCAAGGAATCTGCCATCTTAGTCTTATATATGTATTTTATTGGGATTGTATGTGATAGACCAACACAAAGTGGAACATAATTGTGAAGTGGAAGGAAAATGATAAATGCCTTTAAATTTTTTTTAAAAATAAATATCTGAAAAGTGTGGTGTGCATTTGTATTCATCCCCTTTACTCTGATACCCCTAACTAAAATCTAGTGGAACCAATTGCCTTCAGAAGTCACTTAATTAGTAAAGAGAATCCACCTGTGTGTAATTTTATCTCAGTATTAATACAGCTGTTTTGTGAAGCGCTCAGAGGTTTGTTAGAGAACCTTAGTGAACAAACAGCATCACGAAGCCTAAGGAACACACCAGACAGATCAGGGAAAAAATGGTGGAGAAGTTTATAGCAGGGTTAGATTATAAAAAAAATATCTCAAGCTTTGAACACCTCATGAAGCACTGTTCAATCCATCATCTGAAAATGGAAAGAGTATGGCACAACTCCAAACCTACCAAGACATGGCCGTCCACCTAAACTGACAGGCCGGACAAGGAGAGCAATTATCAGAGAAGCAGCCAAGAGGCCCATGGTAACTCTGGAGGAGCTGCAGAGATCCACAGTTCAGGTGGGAGAATCTGATTACAGGACAACTATTAGTCATGCACTCCACAAATCTGGTCTTTATGGAAGAGTGGCAAGAAAGCCATTTTTGAAAGAAAGCCATAAGAAGTTCTGTTTGCCGTTTTGCAAGAAGCCATGTGGGGGACACAGCAAACATGTGGAAGAAGGTTCTCTGGTCAGATGAGACCAAAAATTTTACTTTTTGGCCTAAAAGCAAAATGTTATATGTGGCAGAAAACAAACACTGCACATCACTCTGAACACACCATCCCCACCATGAAACATGGTGGTGGCAGCATCATGTTGTGGGGATGCTTTTCTTCAGCTGGGACAGGGAAGCTGGTCAGAGTTAATGGGAAGATGGATGGAGCCAAATACAGGGCAATCTTAGAAGAAAGCCTGTTAGAGTCTGCAAAAGACGTGAGACTGGGGCGGAGGTTCACCTTACAGCAGGACAACGATGATAAACATGCAGCCAGAGCTACAATGGAATGGGTTGGATCAAAGCATATTCATGTGTTAGAATGGCCCAGTCAAAGTTCAGACCTAAATCCAATTGAAAATATGTGACAAGGCTTGAAAATTGCTGTTCACAGATGTTCTCCATCCAATCTGACAGAGCTTGAACTATTTTGCAAAGAAGAATGCGCAAAAATGTCACTCTCTAGATGTGCAAAGTCGGCAGCGTCGTACCCAAAAAGACTTGCAACTATAATTGCAGCGAAAGGTGGTTCTACAAAGTATTGACTCAGGGGGGCTGAATACAAATGCACGCCACACTTTTGAATAAATAATTAATGGGCACGGCGCCAAAATTATATGCAACATGTGCTCTACCAACCTGATGCTGCTCCTAAATTAGTAAAAATACTAATAAACAATATGACAAAACAATATAGGGCGCATCATATGTGCAATATATTATGATGTAAACCTATAGATTATGCAAGAAAAACACACAAAATCCACGAGGCACAGACAAACACACGTGGATTTCTTCAGAATAACAAAAGATTTGGCTGATGCATTGATGCACCGAGGCTCAGATATAGAAGTCATACACAATTTCTGCTGACTGGTGATTGGAGTCTTTCTGCCAGGTTCTGGGAAAGATACCTTTTGAAGATACATGGTTTTTCATGCCTGAGGGTCACTTTGTGGCCACTACTATCTGGTGAGCGCTTTGATATACCACTTCGGTTGAAGCACGAATAAGAAGAATTTTGTGTGTTTTCTTTAAATTATTTGAGAACATTTGATTTGATTCACTAGATTCACTTAATTGCAAATGTAGCACATTTATTGTTTATGCACTATAGCACTTTTCTTGTAAATCTATAGGTTCACATCATAATATATTGCATAATATATTGGATTCACATTATTGCAAACGTAGCACATTTATTGTTCATGCACTATAGCACTTTTCTTGCATAATCTATAGGTTTACATCATAATATATTGCACATATGATGCGCCCTATATTGTTTTGTCATACGCCACACTTTTAACATATTTATTTGTAAAAAATTTTGAAAACCGTTTATTATTTTCCTTCCACTTAACAAAGATGTACCACTTTGTGTTAGTCTATCACAGTGGTTCTCAACTCCTGTCCTCAGGACCCACTCAGGGCTGTCTTTAAGGCAGGGTAAAAGGGGCAGCTGCCCTGGGCCCTGTCATTGTTGTGGGGCACAAAGCAGCTGCCTCATACTTGTCAACTATCCTGGTCTAAATTCCCTTGTCCCTTGAAGTTTTAGTCCTGTGCTGTGTCCCAATATCTCAGTGTGAAGTGCTGCTACCAGGGGCGGACTGAATATTCGGGCACCGCCCGAGGGCCCCATGCCACTAAGGGGCCCCATTAGGGTTGCCAACCTCAATAAAACCAGGGACATTATGTAAAAATCTGTGTTTTTTAAAAAAATCCCAAGATTATAACTGCCCCGCCTCTCCAGTACCTTTTCAGTGTGTATATGTGTATTCTGTGTGTGTATACTGTGTGTGTATATTGTGTGTGTGTGTGTATACTGGGGGCCCCATAATCTCCTATTGCCCTGGGGCCCCATAATCTTCTCCTATTGCCCAGGGGCCCCATAATCTCCTATTACACGGGGGCCCCATGAGTTGTCAGTCCACCCCTGGCTGCTACTAATGCTGCCCAGCTCTGCCCTATTGTGTATGGATGACTCACCTGCAGACCTTGTGTTTACATGTAAATAACTGCCATTCATATGTAAATAGCGGCGGCTGGCGGCATTGATATGTAAATAAAGGCGGCATTCATATGTATATCATGCCCCCCTGAGGTCATATCCACCATCACCTATACTGAATGCTGCTCACTGGGTAGGTAAAGGGGTATGCTTGAAAGTCCTGCCTGCAACTGTGGTCATTAAGCCTAACATCCGCCTGTACTGCAACGGTAAGCAAATTGGTGGGGGGAGGGGGGGTAGTGTGGGGTGTGCAGAGGTAGGCAGAGAAGGAATTACAGTTTGGGGTCTGACATCTGACGAAGTTCCGCTATCACAGGAACGAAACATGTAAACTCTCACGCCGGGATGGCACCCATGCTTTATACCTACCCCAGCCTACACTCTGCTTTATCAGGGACATCGCTTTGAAAGCAGATGATGCACTATCTGAAACAATCAACTTGAATGTTCCATTTTAAAGATATTTTTTTGAGATCTATCCTGTGTACCAGACTCCCTGGGCATTGACACAATTGTCCATTGGACTATCATCAGCTTGCCTTGACAGCATTGAAACACTGCATAACCTGGAAATGAATAGAAATACCACAGATGAGGAACCATTTGCTGAGGAATTGTATGCATTACACATACACTGACAGACTGAACCCCACATAAGATCAGTGGAGATCTCTGCATTGCCAGCTGGATCCGTGAGTAACCACTACAGACTGAAAAATCGTATCATTGTATCAATTGCTTATAGGAATTACCTGCACGTTGTCGGAATCCTAGCATGTGGCTACACTGAATATACCTGTGAATAAACCGGTGGCTTTTTTGAGACAATACATCTGGATTTGCAGTGTCTAGGGACATATACAATCTTTCTGGTATTTGGATTATTTTTTTCTCCACTATTGCTGTTCAACACCAGGACGAGAGCAATAGGAACTAATTGATATTGGAGACACCTGTTTGTCAGGGCGTTTCCCTTTTATTTTGGACATTTATATTCACTCATTGTTGTGCCTTTACTTGTGTTTCACACTTGGCCCTACTGACTGACCGACCGGTGATATGAACAGCAATATGGGTACATCAGGATGAGTGTGGATCGTGCATCATTCCATCATGGAAAAGTGTGATATATATCTGTGTTTTACAGAAACACACTGCTCCTTTTAGGAATCATTTGCTGGCATTTCATTTACAGGAGGCTTGGGGGTTCTGTTGAAGGTGTTATAGGGGGTGCCTTTTAACTAGGGGAGGGAGGGGTTTGCGGACTGCTGTATCTGCCCATGCTCTCCCTAGTTTTGGGAGACAGCAATATGTTTACATAGGTTAACTGTTCTTATTGATGTAGGGGAGTTTAGACCAATAGGGGATTTTTTGACATTTCCTTTTTTGGCCTATACACAGGGTATTAGCGGGATGTTTGGCTTGCTGTTACTTTTTTGTTTCTTGCTCTTTTAAACAATAAATTTAATTGTAGTTAACTCTTTAGGGTGTGTAAATATCTTTTTATTTTTATTTTTTGATTTAGTGTTATCATTCATTACACCCCCCGATATACAGTCGGTGAGTACTACCAGCTAATTGATATAGGCGGGATTCCCATTTTTCTCTATTTTTGCGTGACAATACATCAGTATATAGCTCTATGCATGTTCGTGGATAAATTCCACTCATCAGGAGCAAATGCAATCTAGGAATGTCTGTAATAAAATATAAATACCAAATATTATAGTAAACTAAAGTAACAGGAAGAGGGGGAACCACAACTTAATTCCAGCACTCTTACCTATAAGTAGGCTACAATATTCAAAAACATGGGTAGTGTTAGTAGCTGGAGGCACTATGGGAAACATCATCCCCGGAAACTGAGTTGGCAGTGACTGCGGCAGCGGTGAACAGAAAACAAGAAGTAAGCATCAATAGAGATGTCATCCCCAATAAATGACTGTGATTGTAATAAAAATGCTGAATAGGGGCCCAAGGGTCTCTGTGGAAAAATTATAAATAAAGTGTATCCGCGAGGTGACTACACAATGAATGACATTACAGACATCTGTAGATTGCATTTGCTCCCGATGAGTGGAATTTATCCACGAAACTTGCGTAGAGCTATATACTGATGTATTATCACAGCTACCCTGCGTTTACTATGCAACTACCTTGAAGAACCTTCAATCAATTTTATATTATCATGTGTGCAATCAGTCGTGTTTATATGCAAGTTTGGGCTACATTAAATACATTTAAAAATATTTACTATTTACTATGTAGGAACATTTATGTACAGCGCCTTGCAAAAGTATTCATACCACTTGGCATTTTTCGTGTTTTGTTGCCTCACAACCTGGAATTAACATGGATTGTTTGAGGATTTGCATCATTTAATTTACAGAACATACCCACAACTTTGAAGATTTTTTTTTTTTTATGAAGCAAACAACAAATAGGACAAAATAACAGAAAAATTCAATGTGCGTAACTATTCACCCCCCTACAGTCAATACTTTGTAGAGCCACCTTTTGCGGCTATCACAGCTCCAAGTCGCTTTGGATAAGTCTATATGAGCTTGCCACATCTTACCACTTGGATTTTTACCCATTCCTCCTTGCAAAACTGCTCCAGCTCCTTCAAGTTGGATGGTCTGCGCTTGTGAACAGCAATCTTTAAGTCTGACCACAGATTTTCTATTGGATTGAGGTCTGGGCTTTGACTAGGCCATTCCAACACATTTACATGTTTCCCCTTAAACCACTCAAGCGTTGCTTTAGCAGTGTGTTTGGGGTCATTGTCCTGTTGGAAGGTGAACCTCCATCCTAGCCTCAAATCACACACAGAGTGGTACAGGTTTTGCTCAAGAATATCCCTGTATTTAGCACCATCCATCTTTCCCTCAACTCTGACCAGTTTCCCAGTCCCGACTGCTGAAAAACATCACCACAGCATGATGCTGCCAACACCATGTTTCACCGTGGGGATGGTGTTTTTTGGACGATGCGATGTGTTGGGTTTGTGCCAGACATAGCGTTCTCTTTGATGGCCAAAAAGTTCAATTTTAGTCTCATCAGACCAAAGCACCTTCCGCCATACATTTTGGGAGTCTCCCGCATGCCTTTTCACAAACTTAAAACGTGCCATTTTGTTTTTTGCTGAAAGTAATGGCATTCTTCTGGCTACTATGCCATAAAGCCCAACTCTATGGAGCGTACGGCTTATTGTCGTCCTATGTACAGATACTCCAGTGTCTGCTGTGGAACTCTGCAGCTCCTCCAGGGTTACCTTAGGTCTCTGTGCTGCCTCTCTGATTAATGCTCTCCTTGCCCGGTCCGTGAGTTTTGGTGTGCGGCTGTCTCTTGGCAGGTTTGCTGTTATGCCATGTTCTTTCCATTTGGTTATGATAGATTTGATGGTGCTCCTAGGAATCATCAAAGATTTGGATATTTTTTTATAACCTAACCCTGACTTGTGCGTCTCAAGAACATTGTCCCTTACTTGTTTGGAGAGTTCCTTGGTCTTCATGGCAGTGTTTGGTTAGTGGTGCCTCTTGTTTAGGTGTTGCAGCCTCTGGGGCCTTTCAGAAAGGTGTGTGTATATGTAATGACAGATCATGTGACACTTAGATTGCACACAGGTGGACATCATTTCACTAATTATGTGACTTCTGAAGGTAATTGGTTGCACCAGAGCTTTTTATGGGCTTCATAACAAAAGGGGTGAATACATACGAACATGCCAATTATACGTTTTTTATTTATGAAAAATAGTTTTATGTATATATTTTTCTACTTTTACTTCACCAACTTAGACTATTGTGTTCTGATCCATCACATTGAACCAAAGGCTATAATGTAACAAAATAAGTAAAAAGCCAAGGAGGTGAATACTTTTGCAAGGCACTGTATATGTATGCTTTTCCAACACTTATATGTGTATGTACATTTATATGTATTTATTATATTACTATATTATTATGTTATTTGCTACTATGCTATTTACTGTCCCACATGCATCCATGTGCACAATTAAATATTAAATAGTATCTACCAATTGATTCATCTGGTTTCGGTTTTGTGCTTCATATAAAATCCCATCATTCCCCTTACCCCTCCTTTCCCCTCTTTTTTCTATGATTCAGGGATGGAGACATACAAACTCTGTAGCAGTCGTTGTCTCATACAAAGTCCCTACAATACTGAATACAGTGTCCTGTACAATATACATTATTACAAGTATAAACACAGCCCACAATATTTTGCTAGCAGGCAGACAATAGGTGAGTTAATTAGCACTATTAGCAATACAAACAGTGATCTCCCCCCTCCTCAGCCTAGTAGACAACGGGAGACCCAGGGCTTTCCAGATCTCATTCCATCTTTCTTTTCACATACATCTGTCCACTGAGTCCCAAGCTGGCAGACACCATCATAGCCACCTTCATAATATCCTTTTGCATTACATAGCAGAACATCTTCCTAAATGCTTGTAGCTCCCTGAAATGCCAGGGCCCATAGTCAGTAGGCAAGAGGCTAGCATTCAGTGCCCTCCAAAAGCCTCTGTCTGGGGTGAGTCTATCACAACTGCTATCAGTGCCAGCTGGTGATCACGACAGTAGTGGCTGACACTGGCACCCGAATGCTGGTACCAGTGCTGGCCTTTTTCTTTCACACCTAATCAGTAAGTGAGAGGAAAGGATGCAAAACACAGCCATTGTTTACATTTTATGATGCTGCAATTGGTCACAGTGACCAGATACAGAATCAGATTCACTAGCTCTTTAGCTCTGTACCTACTTTTTGTGATATGCACTGTCCAACGGTTAGTGTGATCACTGTACAGAGCTTGCATGTATACTAGGGGGCATGCAATGGCACTTAAAAATGTTCTGCCCTGGGAAATCCATCATCCATCCGTTCCATTAGGGCTCCTCAGTGCAGGATTATCAAACAGGCAGAGTAGGCATCGGTCTATGGGCTTCATGCCATTAAAGGACCCCACAACAACAGATCAAAATAATATTGACTTGATCTTGAAAGAAAATACAATGAAGCCGTTCTAAATTGTCTATAGAAGATAGAAAAAATGAATCAACTTAAAGAAAACTTTACATTAAAGACTCTGAGAAAATAATTATAGAAATCTGAGTATAGTTTGGGACTTTTCATGTACTTTCTTGGGTTAATAACCACTGAGCCAACACGTTATATAAAATCATTTGTACATAACTTTATTTAGAACATTATACAATTATTAAAAGAACGGGGTTTGTTCCATAAAAACAAGTTAACAAACTGCTTGTCCAGGGTGATGTAATCTTGTATTCAAGATCCGGTTTTGTATTGCTTTTAGCCAACGTGTTTCGCGGGCTGATCCGCTTTGTCAGGGCCTCAGATCATGTCAAATACTGTATAGCATTACATCAGAGAGTGGTGGCAAGTAGCCTGAGGAACCTGTGGGTAATGTCTCCAAAACCCCAAAAAGGAAACACTCACATATATATCTACAGTCTATATCCTATGCAGCCTACCAGCAGTATTGGAGTAGATCTCACAGAGGACAACACAATACATCACACCAATAGAGAAAACCTGTTGAAACCTGAGACATACTACAATTATGCCTTCCCAGTTTGTGATATCCATCATTTCTTGGACACTCTATTAGGGAGCATATGGTCCCCCTGTCAGTTTTTTTTTTTATCGGATGCTCCATTCAGCCCTATGGAGCCGTGGATGTCAGCGGTGACATGTCCGCTGACATCCGCCACGGCTCGATTCTGTCTGTGAAATCCAGACGGATGGAGACCCCATTTTCCATCTGCCTGGGATCAGAAGAAAACAGACAGGTGGTCCATTTTCATCAGATCTCCCTATAGAGGAGAGAAGAGCTTTGACAGGTCTGTCTCTGCACAGTGAGTGGAAACGGACCTGTCATCTGCCTGCTCAGCGGGGATCAGCGGATCGATCCCCCGCTGACCAAAGCGGAGTCCGCCGGGCAGATCGCCCGTGTGAAAGGACCCTTACTCAGATTTCTCAAATTGTCTCTCAATGGATGGTACTTCTTTAGGGTGCGTATTGATTCACACTCTACCCCCACACACAATACGTTTTGACTCTATAGAGAAAATACTTTATTAATGTAATGTATTTATTAACAGCTTAACCCCTTCACGTCGAGCATGTGCAAATATGCGGCCCCACTAATAATAATAATAAAAGACTAAATTAAAAAAATACCTAGCTCAAGGTTTGATCTAGGTCAGTGCCAGGGTTAGTGTTTGGGTCAAGGTCAGGGTCAAGGTCAGGGTCAAAGGTCAGGGTCAGGACTTTTTTTTTTAAAATTAGTATCAGTATCAGTGTGTTTTAGGTAGGGAAAAAAAGCATAATGCGCCCTATTGTTTTTGGGCTGTACTACGGGTACAAACAACAACTAACATATGTGGTAACAGGTACAAACAACAACTAACATATGTGGTATTTGTGCGATTGTCAGGACCGGGAGAATTTCTTTTTGGTGGAAGGTTATGGTGGTAGCAAGAAATATACAGCTAAATTTATTTTTTTTTACTACTTTGGGCCAGATTTCCTTTGATAATAAAATTTAAAAAAAAACAAAAAAAAAACAGGATATATCCTTTACCATTTACCACCAAATGAAAACCCAATTTGTCCTGAAAAAATGTGGTATAATCCACCTAGATGCACAAAGTGGTGGTGATGATATGTAAGGTTTTACTAACACATGTCAAAGTTGCAAAATTATGCTTAGGTATTAAGGTTTGTTTTACCCTTAGGCGCGAAGGGGTTAAAGTACATAAACCATAGACATCAGGTTCACATTACAGTTTGTCTCTTAAAAGCTAATCTAATATCAACTGTCATCTTGTAAAAAAATTTGGTGCAACCTACATACCTGTAATGTAGTGTAGTGATGGTCATCTCCATCTAGTGGCTGATGTGCATGTACCCCCAACAGGCCATGTTTGAAGGTTTTCCTTTTTCTTGCACAGGTGCTTTAAATCAGAGTCAATGGCATGGTATTTTGGACAGCTATTTTATCTAAGAGAAATTCCCAAAACATGGCCTGTTGGGGGTACTTGAGGACAGGGTTGAGAACCACTGCTCTAGAGCACACGTACAAGAAAGGTTCAGAAACCTGGGGGGGGGGGGGGCAAGGTTTTGACTGCCTAGGGGCCTTCACAGAGTTTAATCCAGCACTGGGGCTCATTCACACCAGACAGCTGCACTGAAAATGAGGTTGCTAGTGTGCACTTGCAGAACCAGTGCCAACTGTGCACCACACTGTTTGTCTTATTTTTTTGGGGCTGAACAATATTTGAAATGACAAAATTATACGCTGCAATAATTTATGTCACAACCCACTGCCCTCCTCCCAACAAAAATACAGCAAAAGTGAACTGACACCACAGGAAACAAGGCGTATTGCCTTGTCTTGCGGTGTGCAAGGCTCCCCAGTGCATTCCCTGCGAGCTGGTGTGAATGACCCCTTACAATGGGCGGACAGTATAGCAGTATGGTATTAACCAGCAAGTGGCTAATACAATCAAACATAGTATTACTGTATGTAAGCCTTTGTTCACATGTGCAGCTAGGGAGCGGTAAAACCAGGTAATTTTATGGGCATGCAGTTGCTCAGGGCTGTACACATTGCAAGGCCGCGATAATGTGCTTTGTGACTGCAGCACGTGATTGTTGTGGTGTGGTAGTGTGGCATTTACAGGGTTAAATCAGGCATTGAGGAGGCAACATAATGACTCCTCACTACCTGTCAAATGCCCATTGAAGAGCAATCCAAGGTGCCTTGCCCTTCAAAGGGCACTGCACGTGTGAATGATCCCTAAGGCCTTATTCACACGGCCATTTTAATCTGTGCCCCATGCAGGGCTGGTGCTGCATGCATCCCTTGTGCCGGCAGTCTGCAGTGGCTACATGGACACTCGTGCAGATGTGACATTGGGAAACAACGTCTGTGTCCTTGCAGCCGTTGCGTCCCAATAGACACAAATAGGGTTGCTGGCATGGAGATGCAAGCAACACCTGTGCATCCCTGTGCTGGTAAAATACAGCCCTGCATGGGCATGGATTAAAACGCCCCACATGATCGAGGCATAATACACATTTATAGGGTTGACACATTGTAATATTCCTACTCTAATGCCGCATACACACGAGCGGACTTTCCGGCATACTTGATCCGGCGGACCAGAGTCCGCCGGACAATCCGACCGTGTGTAGGCTCCGGCGGGCTTTTCCGGCGGACTTTTTCCCAAAAGCCCGCCGGACCTAGATTTGAAATATGTTTTAAATCTTTCCGTCGGACTCAGTTTCTGGCAGAAAATCCGCTCGTCTGTGTGCTGGTCCGACGGAAAGCCCGCTCGTCTGTATGCTGGTCCAACGGACCAGATACGACGCAAGGACAGGGTATTGCATTTCGCGCTCGCGGCAATAGGAAAAACAAATTTTCCTATTTCGGCGAGCGCGGGGCATACCAGGCCCTTAGGTCTGGTATGGATTATAAAGGGAACTCCCCTACGCCGAAAAAACGGCGTGGAGTCCCCCCTGAAATCCATACCAGACCCCGATCCGAGCTCGCAACCCGGCCGGTCAGGAAAGGGGGTGGGGACGAGTGAGCGCCCCCCCTCCTGAGGCCACATGCCCTCAACATGGGGGGGTGCCTTGGGGGAGGGGGCCCCCCATCCCAAAAGCACCTTGTCCCCATGTTGATGAGGACAAGGGCCTCTTCCCGACAACCCTGGCCATTGGTTGTCGGGGTCTGCGGGCGGGGGGC
The DNA here is from genome assembly GCF_042186555.1 of Aquarana catesbeiana. NCBI lineage: Eukaryota > Metazoa > Chordata > Amphibia > Anura > Ranidae > Aquarana > Aquarana catesbeiana. The sequence goes on from NC_133330.1 coordinate 172,517,365, forward strand.
TTATCGGAATCCGGGAGCCCCCTATAATAAGAGGGCCCCCAGATCCCGGCCCCCCACCCTATGTGAATGAGTATGGGGTACATGGTACCCTTACCCATTCACCTAGGGAAAAAGCGTCAATAATAAAACACACTACACAAGTTTTTAAAATAATTTATTAAACAGCTCCGGGGGGGTCTTCCTCCGGCTTCGGGGGTCTTCTTCCGGCTTCAGGGGTCTTCTTCCGGCTTCGGGGGTCCCTCCGGTTCCTCTTCTCCCGGCGTCCAGTTGGTTCTTCTCTGCTCCCTCCGGCCTCTTCTCCCGGTGTTCCAGTTCTTCTGCCGGCTCCTCCGCTGTCTTCAGGCCGCTCTTTTGCTAGCGGAGGTCCGGACTTCTGGGCTTCTTGTCTTCTTCCCTCTTCTCTTCTCCAGATGTTGACACGATGGTCTCTCCGGCTGGACTGCTCTCTGAGCGCTCCGTTGTGACTTATATAGGCGGAGACCCCGCCCCCTTATGATGTCACAGTCCCTGGGCATGCTGGGACTGTGACGTTTTAGGGGGCGTGGTCACCGGGTGATGTTGACCACGCCCCCTAAAACGTCACAGTCCCAGCATGCCCAGGGACTGTGACATCATAAGGGGGCGGGGTCTCCGCCTATATAAGTCACAACGGAGCGCTCAGAGAGCAGTCCAGCCGGAGAGACCATCGTGTCAACATCTGGAGAAGAGGGGAGAAGACAAGAAGCCCAGAAGCCCAGAAGTTCGGACCTCCGCTGGCAAAAGAGCGGCCTGAAGACAGCGGAGGAGCCGCCAGAAGAACTGGAACACCGGGAGAAGAGGCCGGAGGGAGCGGAGAAGAACCAACCGGACGCCGGGAGAAGAGGAACCGGAGGGACCCCCGAAGCCGGAAGAAGACCCCCGAAGCCGGAGGAAGACCCCCCCTGGAGCTGTTTAATAAATTATTTTTAAAACTTGTGTAGTGTGTTTTATTATTGACGCTTTTTCCCTAGGTGAATTGGTAGGGGTACCATGTACCCCATACTCATTCACATAGGGTGGGGGGCCGGGATCTGGGGGCCCTCTTATTATAGGGGGCTCCCGGATTGCGATAAGCCCCCCGCCCGCAGACCTCAACAACCAACGGCCAGGGTTGTCGGGAAGAGGCCCTTGTCCTCATCAACATGGGGACATGGTGCTTTGGGGTGGGGGGCCCCCTCCTCCAAGGCACCCCCCCATGTTGAGGGCATGCGGCCTGGTACGGTTCAGGAAGGGGGGGCGCTCGCTCGTCCCCACCCCCTTTCCTGACCGGCCGGGCTGCGTGCTTGGATCGGGGGCTGGTATGGATTTTAGGGGGGACCCCACGCCGTTTTTTCGGCGTAGGGGGTTCCCTTTATAATCCATACCAGACCTAAGGGCCTGGTATGCCCCGCGACGGGGCTCGCAAGGTGTCAATCTCGCCGATAAAAGCAGCAAGATTGACTTCCTTTTCTAGTCCCGTCGTACCTGAGTCACGTTCAAAATGAACGGACTTGTCCATGTGTGGGCAAGTCCGTTCATTCTGAAAGTCCGGCGAAAGTCCGTCGGAAAGACGGGCGGATTTAGCCCGCCAGAAAGTCCGGTCGTGTGTGGGCAAGTCCGTCCGTTTTAAAGTCCGGCGCACCTGGCGGACAAAGTCCGTCGGAAAGTGTGCCGGACCAAGTATGCCAGAAAGTCCGATCGTGTGTACGCGGCATAACAGAAAGTTTTTTTCCCCTGATATTCCAAGCTCCATCTAGTGGTAAACAAATTATAATTGTATTGCTATTGCAGTTCCACGTCCCAAGATGTATTTTCTGGCATCTCAATTACATCAATTTGCTGGTTGGGGTTAGGAGGGTAATTCAGACCCCATAGTACAATTGGCGTCTCTGTCAAACCCTACATTAACAGGCAGTTCCCATTGGGAGATGGATATAGCGAGAATACCACCTTCCTCCGCAACAGCCAGCCTTTTCAGGAGAGGGTGGCAGGCATCTAAAGGGGCGCTGTCTATTGAGGGCCCCCCTAGGGTTTACCCCCCTCTGTGGAGTACCTAATTATGCTGAACTGAACAAATTACAAGGATTCTTTACACGGAGACAAAGATGGGTTTGTTTTTTTTTCTCAACTGTATATAAGTTACACTTTGAAGTTGCATGCTCAACTGTGCGCAGAGTTTTCCTTATCCTTTAAAAATTTCTATCAATATCTTCAACTCTGACATGTGATACAGATTCAAAAAGCTGACACTTTACTTTAACTGTATCCAGTGTTTTTTTTTTCTCAGAAAATAGGTGCAGGAACTCAAACACAACCCCCGCAAACCGCCCACACAAACACCCTCCAAACCGCATAAAATATTGGATGTGGTCAAATTTCCCTAATAGAGGAAGGATCTTAAAGGGGCACTAAGTACCAGGAGTGCATTATTTACCAAGTTCAGAGTTGGGGGGGGGGTTACACAGTAGTGCAGGGTTCAGGGGTGCGCTACATACAGAAATTGGAAGAGCGCTATGTACATAGTGTAGAGTTCAGGGGTGCACTGCATACAGAGTGCAGTGTTCAGCCTTCTTCCACAGCCGTTTACCCCTTCATCCCCCATCCACATCTCACTTTCACCCCCTCTTCAGCTCAGACATGTACCCCCCCCGCACTGCCCCTATCTTCCCTCCCCCTCAATAAAAGCTCCACACAAGTCTTATTTTTGTTGCTTTATTAAACTGAAGCACCCACCTGGCTCTAGTACCTCCCCTCACATTGTAGGTGGCTCCGTCTTTCTCACTTGCAGGGAGTTAAACCAATAGGGGTGTAGGCATCCACACTGCAGCCTGGGCACCTGCATCTTTTTTCTCCCCATCCTGCATTCAATGGAAGCCCTTCAGGAGATCAGATCTGTGGGAGTGTTGGGAGACAAGCTGTCATTGTAAACACAGAAGCCGGTCTTTTGTGTTTACAAGGGATAGTGGTGAGCAGGGAGCAGAGGACCTGAGTCAGCGGTGGTTGAACTGAGTTCCACCAAGTCCCAGCTGAAAAAAAGCCCTGACCAACGGGATATGGCGTTAGAATTGATTCCTACTCTATCTATATCAGCCTCCCATAGACTCTCGCAATTGTTTATTCTTCATAGAGCTTATCGGACGCATGATAGACTGTATGCATAGGGCCGGAAAGATTGACCCCTATGTCCAAAGTGTAAAATGCACCAGGGACATTTTATACATATGACCTGGTGCTGCCAAAAACGTAAACATTACTGGACCAAAGTTTTGCAAGTTATTCCTGATCTAGCTCAAGTATCTATAACTTCAACCCCACTGGTGTGCCTGCTAGGTGCAATTGATGCTGAAATGTATCCAAATGGTACCTATATTATGATAGCTATTGTACTTAGCCAAAAAGCTTATTGCCCAACACTGGATAGCACCCACCGTGCCTACCAAAAAACAATAAATCGCTTATGTCAACTCCCTCCCGCTCAGGGAACAAATGGCTTATCACCACAGAAATGCTACCCCAAAGTTTAACCTCATTTAACAGAATTGGTTGGACAATCCTAGTCTTGCTCCACCGCAGTTAGTAATGGATAGGCTTCTATGACTCTAACTCACCAAGTGTCACAGGATTCAGTTTGGTGCTCGTGTTCCTCCGCATTCAATAGTAGAAAAGGTATATTTCCTGGCATAAAATGTTTTACGACGAGTGCTGGTTACTCTATTTCTATGTTAAGTATCTCTGTTGAGAGAAACAAATGTTTTCTATCCGTTTTGTGTGATGTGACTGTTCGCTATTTGACTTGCTGCATTGCTGCCGAGGTTAAAGGGGTGGGGAGTCAGCCTGTCAGTGCTCAGACCCTACGCTGCATACTGCATCAAATTGGTCTGCATGGCTGTCGTCCCAGATAGAAGCCTCTTCTAAAGATGATGCACAAGAAAGCCCACAAACAGTTTGCCAAAGACAAGCAGACTAAAAACATGGTTTATTGGAACCATGTCTTGTGGTCTGATGAGACCAAGATAAACTTATTTGGTTTAGATGGTGCCAAGCGTGTGTGGTGGCAACCAGGTGAGGAGTACAAAGACAAGTGTATGCCTACAGTCAAGCAACGTGTTGGGAGTGTCATGGTCTGGGGCTGCATGAGTGCTGCTGGCACTGGGGAGCTACAGTTCATTGAGGGAACCATGAATGTCAACATGTACTGTGACATACTGAAGCAGAGCATGATCCCCTCCCTTTGGAGACAGGGCCGCAGGGCAGTATTCCATCATGATAATGACTCCACACACACTTTCAAGACCACCACTGCCTTGCTAAAGAAGCTGAGGGTAAAGGTGATGGACTGGCCAAGCATATCTCCAGACCTAAACCCTATTGAGCATCTGTGGGGCATCCTCAAACGGAACGTGGAGGAGCGCAAGGTCTCTAACATCCACCAGCTCTGTGATATTGTTATGGAGGAGTGGAAGAGGACTCCAGTGGCAACCTGTGAAGGTCTGGTAAACTCCATGCCCAAGAGGGTTAAAGCAGTGCTGGAAAATAATGGTGGCCACACAAAATATTGACACTTTGGGCCCAATTTGGACATTTTTCTTAGGGTATACTCACTTTTGTTGCCAGCGGTTTAGACATTAATGGCTGTGTGTTGAGTTATTTTGAGGGGACAGCAAATTTACACTGTTATACAAGCTGTGCACTCACTATTTTACATTGTAGCAAAGTGTAATTTCTTCAGTGAAATTATAGTGGATGTGTCCTTCGCGCTACTGTTGAGTGCATACAGTGCTTGTGCACAAAGTAAAAATGTGTGATGATATCTATAAAGATAGCAGCAAAATCTAAAAAGTGTTCACACTACACCAATATGAAATTTTAGATAAAAGTGATCTTGCGCGGTCAAATCTATTCACCCATACTGAAGTCACATATAAAGGTGCTCTCTGTCTGTGCAATAAAAGTGAAAAATCGGAGATGGATAGGTAAAAGGCCCAGTTCAATCAGTAAAAACTGCATGAGGTGACTTAGGGAATAATAAAATAGGCTGGCCAAAGTTCATATATATCTTCCTAGATGATCTCCTGTTAGCATCAGTCTCTCAGAACTCTCACCTTAGTGTGTGTTAAAATAGGCATTGCTTATTGGCAACAAATTGTAGATCTGTGTCAGCGTCAGAGTGAAGCCCAGATGGTCCTCATCCATTCACCACGGCTTAGACAATTTCCTCTCTGCTCCCAATACAGCTCGCCTGCCTGTCACAATACATACCACTGAGGCACAAATGGCCCGGTGGTACAAGAGGAAAAAAAACAGCCTCCAATAGTGTAGTATGTTAGGTAAATAAAGGTGAATTTATTAAGGGCTTCAAGATGTACTCTTGCATAAAATCAGTTTAAAACAAGCAAAATACAGATACAGCGGCGTCTAGAGCGCCACCTCACGTGACTTCCGGTTTACGTCTGTCCACGGCCACTCCCTACGCATTACGTCACTGCTCGTGTCTTCATCTGGGGAACCGGATTGACCAGAGGAATCTTCTATTTATATCGTTAAACTGGAAATTCTACAGCGGCCATTTTCTTGTGGTCCGCTCGTATCTAACGGCGCACCAAGCTATTTTTTAGAGAGGGACAGGAGAGACCACTCCCCTAGGAGACAACTACAAGAACCTTACCCCTCACCCAGAAGAAGACCACAAGAAGACAGAATAAGAAACAGTCCAGAACGAAGAGAGGACACAGAGCGGGAAAGAGACTCCAAGCGAAAAAGAGAATAGTGGGAGAGAATGTGGTCAACCTTAGTGGTTTGCCCATTTCAGCGGAAGAGCTATCTGTTCTGGATAAAGGATTAAAACATGCACCGGTCAATAATTTGAACAAATTTAACACCTATATAGGGTTTAAAAAATATACTAGAAAAGTTAATATCAAGAAATATTATTTGAACTATCCCTATAGAACCACCAACACGGAAACAAATATTTCAACAATGCCCATATACAGCACGTTACAGAATAACTCTTTGTATAACCCACAAGTTTCTGACAACCAACATATAGAAGTGTTTAAGAAATTAGTACTACAAGATCTAGAATCTTTAGAAACAAAAAAAGTGTCTGATCCCATCCACATTAGGAAAGACATCAAATCTTTAAGGGAGCAAAATGACATTGTAGTACGTCCAGTGGATAAGGGGGCAGCGATTGTGGTACAATCAAAGGAACAATATCAAAATGAACTTCGAAGACAACTACAAGATGAAAGTACGTACACCAGATTATTGGGTAACCCAACAAATAAATATAAGAAGGAGCTGGAACTCCTAATAAATTTGGGAACCAAAAAGGACATATTGAATAAAAAAGAATCCAAGTACCTCATACCAGAGTCGTGTAGAATACCGGTGATCTACACTGTCCCTAAAATTCATAAATCTCTAGAGAATCCACCAGGTAGACCAATCGTTAATGGGATTGATTTCCTTACATCGAGGTTGGGACAATATATAGACCAATTTATACAACCAGCGATACAACACACTGGCCTACCTCAAGGACACTAAACATGTGCTACAACTTTTGGATACACTACCAGTTCTAGAAGGGAGAACATTATTAGCCACGGCAGATGTAAGCTCGCTATATACCATTGTTCAACATCACGGCTCACCAAATGGCTCCTTAAAAACCACAGCAGTTTGATCTGTAAACAGAGAAAATATCTGATCAAATGTCTGGATGTTTGTTTGAAGTGCAATTACTTCTGGCATGATCAGACATATTATAAACAAGCCATCGGAATAGCGATGGGAGCGAAATTCGCACCAAGTGTGGCAAATGCCTTTATGGTGCAGTGGGAAGACCAAGGCATCTATATAAATACACCTGCGGAACTCACTCTGTACAAAAGGTACATTGACGATGTGATCATAGTCTGGAATGGAAATAGAGATGGATTGGAAAATTTCTTAAATTAAATAAGAATGAGAAGAATATACACCTGTCATGGAATATAGATGATAGATCAGTTGAATTTCTCGATTTGAAGATAAGCCTAGAAGGAGATAAATTGGTTACCAAAACCTTTTTCAAAAATGTAGACACCAACAGCTACCTCTCTATGGATAGCTGCCACCACAAACCCTGGCTATATAATATCCCGAAGGGACAATTAATAAGAATTAAAAGGAACTGCACCAAAGAAGAAGACTTTAAGGAGCAAGCTAAACTCATTGGAACAAGGTTCAAGATAAAAGGATACGATGACTCATGGATAGAGGAACAAATTCAATATGTCAGCGAAATGGATAGTACAAAAATGTTGGAGAACAAACCAGAGAAGATATTCCAACAGAAGGCACCAAGCCTTATTTTAGATTACAATGCACAACACAAAAAAGTATCTAAAATCATCCAACGCCATTGGCATTTTCTCAAAAGTGATAGAGATTTAAAGACCATACTTCCAGATCAACCCAATATAGTATACAAGAGAGCACCTACCATCAGAGACATGATTGTGAAGTCGGTGGTGGCACCTCCCCCCCAAAGTGCCATACACTTTTTTCACTGGAAAAGGATTCTTTCCTTGCAGAAACTGTTATGCATGTAGACATGCCCAGAAATTCTAGGGCAAAAGAACAGACTTTACAGCTACCACTACAAGAGAGTCGTTTAAAATCAGAGACTTTATAGGATGCCATACCGAGGGAGTAGTCTATGTACTACAATGCAGCTGCAAGCTCCAATATGTTGGAAGAACAAAGAGAGCCCTCAAAGTCAAAATAAAAGAACATATTAAAAAGGGAAATCCCAAACATAATGTATCTAAACATTTTGCATTAACACACAACCCGATCCCACACACCTTCAATTCTGGGGGATAGAAAAATATAAAGGGTCATGGAGAGGTAGTCACAAGATAAGGACTATTAGCCAGAGAGAGCCTTATTGGATACACAATATGCGCACATTAACTCCCAGAGGTATGAACGTTGAGTTCGACCTTAATTGCTTTCTTAGTAATTTTTAAATGAGTGATGTTTAATGAGTATTTTTAATGAGTATTTTTATCTATTAAAATATCTTTTTAGTTACTGTTATTGGTGCACTATTTTATTTTATTGATATTATACCATTATACACAAAAAATCCCCTTTTTTTAGTTGATTTATATACACTGTATATTACATTTTATGTTTTTATTCCTATTTTTTGTACATATTTTTGTGTATATATTCTATGGAGTAAATATTATTCTATTGGGGTATCTTATGACGTACTACGGCATACGACTGATGTGGCCCATTCACTCTAATTTTATTCCCCTATTTTTTAGCTATTTCCTTTTTTAGTTACCCTTTTTCAATTTGGTAGTATAGGATTTGGTTAACTATTTTTAAATGGTATTGCACATTTTTTATCCACTTTTAGTATATACATCTATTATAGCCGCCGCTTATTCACAAAGAAATGGCCGCTATTGGCATGTATATACCACCAAAAAAATGGCTGCTAGATACGAGCGGACCACAAGAAAATGGCCGCTGTAGAATTTCCGGTTTAACAATATAAATAGAAGATTCCTCTGGCCAATCCGGTTCCCCAGATGAAGTCACGAGCAGTGACGTAACACGTAAGGAGTGGCCGTGGACAGACGTAAACCGGAAGTCACGTGAGGAGGCGCTCTAGACGCTGCTGTATCTGTATTTTGCTTGTTTTAAACTGATTTTATGTAAGAGTACATCTTGAAGCCCTTAATAAATTCACCTTTATTTACCTAACATACTACACTATTGGAGGCTGTTTTTTTTCCATCTGGGCTTCACTCTGACGCTGACACAGATCTACAATTTGATGCCAATAAGCAATGCCTGTTTTAACACACACTAAGGTGAGAGTTCTGAGAGACTGATGCTAACAGGAGATCATCTAGGAAGATATATATGAACTTTGGCCAGCCTATTTTATTATTCCCTAAGTCACCTCATGCAGTTTTTACTGCTTGCTTGAACTGGGCCTTTTACCTATCCATCTCCGATTTTTCACTTTTATTGCACAGACAGAGAGCACCTTTATATGTATTTATTCATTTACCCTTTATTATATACATTTTTATTGTGATGTCATTTATTGTTATGTACTTTATATACGTTTAAGTCACTTCAGTATGTGTGAATAGATTTGACCGCGCAAGATCACTTTCTAAAATTGTAATTTCTTCAGTGTTGTCACATGAAAAGATATAATAAAATATTTACAAAAATGTGAGGGGTGTACTCACTTTTGTGAGATACTGTACATCTGACATACTGGCTCAGTCGGGCAAGAAAAAAACATATATTTTCTAGTTCAGCAGCTTTTTTATGTCCTATCTTCACCTCCAGCCTGCTCAAAGGCCAGTGAATCATCTTCATAACTTCTGTCCAGTTAGCAAGCAGGTGATTTAGAATCCTCAGCGAGTCAATTTCCAGTGCAGCTAAGCAGCCGCTGTCAGGCATTTAGGAGACAATCACACCATTTGTGTTGGGTTTAGGGTGACCACATTTCCTAACTGACATTTAGGTACACCCCCTTCCCCCCATAAAATTGAGGGGGGGGTGTAGTCTCGGGGGGGTCACCAGGGAATTCGACGGCGAGTGATTTGTTGGGCTAATGGCTGGTGTAAGCACTTAAATCATCCTGACACCATGCTTGATATGGTGTTAGGATGATCAAATCACATTATTTTTTTACTACATTGTAATGTACACTGCTCAAAAAAAGTTAAAGGAACACTTTAAAAACACATCAGATCTGTGGAAAATGGGGGAATATGGGGAAAAATATCATGCTGGATATCTATACTAATATGGACTAGGTAAAGTGTTGGGAACGAAAGAATGCCACATCATTTGATGGGAATGAAAATTATCAACCTACAGGGGGCTGAATTGAAAGACACCCTGAAAATCAAAGTGAAAAAATTATGCAGCAGGCTAGTCCATTTTGCTGAAATTTTACTGCAGCAACTCAAAATGGTACCCACGTGCTTGTATGCATGCCTGACAACGTTGGGGCATGCTCCGAATGAGACACAGTTGCCTGCCACCAGATGCAGTGTGCCACGTGCCAACCATAGCCTGCCACCAGATGCAGTGTGCCACTTGCCTCCCACCTCAACACACAGCCATTAATGTCTAAACCTCTGGCAACAAAGGTGAGTACACCCCTAAGTGAAAATGTCCAAATTGGCCCCAATTAGCCATTTTCCCTCCCCGGTGTCATGTGACTCGTTAGTGTTACAAGGTCTCAGGTGTGAATGGGGAGCAGGTGTGTTAAGTTTGGTGTTATCGCACTCACTCTCTCATACTGGTCACTGGAAGTTCAACATGGCACCTCATGGCAAAGAACTCTCTGAGGATCTGAAAAAAAGAATTGTTGCTCTACATAAAGATGGCCTAGGCTATAAGAAGATTGCCAAGATCCTAAAACTGAGCTGCAGCATGGTGGCCAAGACCATACAGTGGTTTAACAGGACAGGTTCCACTCAGAACAGACCTCGCCATGGTCGACCAAAGAGGTTGAGTGCACGTGCTCAGCATCATATCTAGAGGTTGTCTTTGGGAAATAGATGTACGAGCGCTGCCAGCATTGCTGCAGAGGTTGAAGGGGTGAGGGGTCAGCCTGTCATTGCTCAGACCATACACCGCGTACTGCATCAAATTGGTCTGCATGGCTGTTGTCCCAGAAGGAAGTCGCTTCTAAAGATGATGCACAAGAAAGCCTGCAAACAGTTTGCTGAAGACAAGCAGACTAAGGACAAGGATTACTGGAATCATGTCCTGTGGTCTGATAAGACCAAGATAAACTTATTTTGTTGAGATGGTGTCAAGCGTGTGTGGCGGCAACCAGGTGAGGCGTACAAAGACAAGTGTGTCTTGCCTACAGTCAAGCATGGTGGTTGGAGTGTCATGGTCTGGGGCTGCATTAGTGCTGCCGGCACTGGGGAGCTACAGTTCATTGAGGGAACCATGAATGCCAACATGTACTGTGACATACTGAAGCAGAGCATGATCCCCTCCCCTCAAACTGGGACGCAGGGCAGTATTGCAACATGATAACGACCACAAACACACCTCCAAGAAAACCACTGCCTTGCTAAAGAAGCTGAGGGTAAAGGTGATGGACTGGCCAAGCATATCTCGAGACCTAAACCCTATTGAGCATCCTCAAACGGAAGGTGGAGGAGTGCAAGGTCTCTAACATCCACCAGTTCTGTGATGTCATCATGGAGGAGTGGAAGAGGACTCCAGTGGCAACCTGTGAAGGTATGGTGAACTCCATGCCCAAGAGGGTTAAGGCAGTGCTGGAAAATAATGGTGGCCACACAAAATATTGACACTTCGGGCCCAATTTGGACATTTTCACTTAGGGGTGTACTCACTTTTGTTTCCAGCGGTTTAGACATTAATGGCTGTGTGTTGGGTTATTTTGAGAGGACGGCAAATTTACACTGTTATACAAGCTGTACACTCACTACTTTACATTGTAGCAAAGTGTCATTTCTTCAGCGTTGTCACATGAAAAGATATAATAAAATATTTATAAAAATGTGAGGGGTGTACTCACTTTTGTGAGATACCGTATATACTATATATATATATATATATATATATATATATATATATATATATATATGTATATGTATATATATTCTGCATTTAGCGTAGACTAGATATTCAGTGTATATTCTATATTCAGTAAATGCAAGCAGTGTAGTTTATACAACACAGTGTATTGAAGTGGTTAAAGAGAACCTTGTGCCAAAATGTAAAAAAAAAAATGGCGTGGGGATCCCTCCCAAAATCCATAGCAGGCCCTTCAGGTCTGGTATGGATTTTAAGGGAAACCTCTTGCCAAAATTTAAACAAAAATGGCGTGGGGGTCCCCCCAAAATCCAGACTCTTATTCGAGCATGCAACCTGGCAGGCCGCAGGAAAAGGGGGGGACGAGAACCGTACCAGGCCACATGCCCTTAACCTGGGGAGGGTGTTTTGGGTTCCCCCCCAAAGCACCTTGTCCCCATGTTGATGGGGACAAGGGCCTCCTCCCCACAACCCTTGCCCGGTGGTTGTGGGGGTCTGCGGGTGCGGGCTTATCGGAATCTGGAAGCCCCCTTTAACAAGGGGGCCTCTAGATCCCACCCCCCTATGTGAATGGGTAGGGGGTACATTGTACCCCCTACCCATGCACCAAAAAAGTGTCAAAAAAGTTAAAACGACAGGAGACAGTTTTTGACACTTCCTTTATTATTAAAAAAAGTGTCCAGTGATGTCCATCCATCTTCAATCACGGCGCCGATGGTCCTGAGAAAAAAGAATGGAAAAACTCTGCCTCCATGGGAGGCATCCCGCCGACTGCAGTCTTTTCGCTGTAACAGCTGTTATATAGCCCAGTGACGTAACCGGGTGACCCCGCCCCCTTCTGAGATCATGTGATATCAGAGGGGGCAGGGTCACCCGTTTACGTCACTAGGTGGCCCCGCCCTTGGCTATATAACAGCTGTCAAAGCGAAAAGACGGCAGTCAGCGGGACGCCTCCCATGGAGGCGGAGTTTTTCCGTTTTCTTTTATTTTCTCAGGACCGTCGGCGCTGTGATTGACGATGGATTTACACTGCGGGGCACTTTTTTCTTTTTTTTTTTTACTAAAGGAATTGTCAAAAACTGGCTACTGTCAATTTGACTTTTTTGACACTTTTTTGGTGAATGGGTAGGGGTGCAATGAACCCGATACCCATTCACATGGGGGGGGCCGGGATCTGGGGGCCCCCTTGTTAAAGGGGGTTTCCAGATTCCGATAAGCCCCCCCGTCCACAGACCCCCACAACCACCAGGCAAGGGTTGTGAGGATGAGGTCCTTGTCCCCAACAACATGGGAACCCCACAGCACCCTCCCCATGTTGAGGGCATGTGACCTGGTACAATTCAGGAGGGGGGGCACTCTCTCACCCCCCCATTTTTTTTATCTGGGCGTGGAGTTCTCCTTAAAATCCATACCAGACTCGAAGGGCCTGGTATGGATTTTGGGGGAGACCCCCACTCCATTTTTTTTTTTTAAATTTCAATTATTCAATGATTTTTTATGTACATTGCCAGGATCCAGCAATACATTACAGCTGCAAGCAATTTTGAAATTTTTCCTTTAGAAATGTCATTTTGCTGCGGTACTGTTATAAACATGGCCGGATGGGCTACTTTGCAGACAGACTAAGGGGACCCCCCAGGCACAATATTTAAAGGAATATTTCATTTTTATTGTTTTACTTTAGGCAATATTGAAATCACTGCTCCTGAAAAAAAACTGCTGTTTTAAAAACTTTTTTTGCATTGATACATGTCCCCTGGGCCAGTACCTGGGTCCCCATACACTTTTTATTGCAATAACCTGCATAAAAGCCTTTAAAATGAACACTTTTGATTGTTCCGGTTCCTGTCCCATAGTCTTTAACGGTGTTCGCATGTTTGCACAAATTTTTTGTCTGTTCGCATGTTCTTGTGCAAACCAAACCGGGGGGTGTTCGGCTCACCCCTAATGGGCACTTATTTTTATTTTTTTGCAAAAAGGGCTAGCAGGAAGTGAACTAGCAGGACTGTATTTTCTGGCTAAAGTTCCACTTTAAATCGGAACTAAACCCTCCTATCCTTTTCAGCCAAGGAAGCTGCTTTCTTAGCCTCTGGTAAATCTGCAACTGCCATGGTGCTGCACATGTGATCAGTTATGACCCCACCCATTTAATGGTTTGACATTTTGGTTGAGAGCACAAGCAAATGTGACAGCATTCCAGGAATGTACCTGTGTCATGCCTAGCCCAATGCAGGTGGTCTTACACTACAGCTGGCTACTGTGTTCTTCGCCTATAGCATAGCAGCTCCCTTTCCCTTAAGGCAAGCAGGCCTACCGGTACTCGGTTGACTCTAGGTCTTATACACAATGCTATAAGGCCTGGCCACTATGCCAGGGCAGGCGCAAACTGAGCAAAGCAAACAGGTACTTACGGTTGGCAGACAGGCAGAGTGGTTCTATAACAGTCCAGGTAAAAGGCAGGCTGAGTTCAGGAAATAGTCCAATATCCGGTCCAAGGTCATATGCAGGGAAATTCAAACTAGCAGGGCAGGGCAGACAGACAGGGGGGCTTGATCAGGAATTACGCACGTATCACTGTCTATCACAAGCATGCGAGAGTGAGTGTTTGACTGGCTTATAAAAGGTTTGGTTTCCACCCAGAGACTGACCACAATCGCCTTGCAGGTGGACAGACAAACAAGGAGGGTGCCATAGCCAAAACCAGGATGCTGGAATGAGGAGCAGGAGCGCTAGATGCTCCTGAAATTACCCCCCCTCTGAGGAGGGCCCCTGGATCCCTTGGAGCAGGTTTGTCAGGATTCTGGCGATGGAAGTTTCATACAAGTCTGTTAGCGTGAACAGATGCAGCTGGAACCTAAGAATTTTCTTCAGGACCAAAGTCCTTCCAGGCCACCAGATATTGGATGGAATTCCTTACTTTCCTGGAGTTCAGAATACATTCTACCTCATATTCTTCCTGTCCGTTGACCATGAACAGAGGCTGAGATGAAACAATAGTGTCCTTCTGAAGAGGATTTAGAAGAGAAACATGAAAGAAATTAGAGATCCTCATAGAGGCAGGAAGTTGTAGTCAAAAGCAGTGGTTCTCAATCTCAGTCCTCAAGTACCCCCAATGGGCCATGTTTTGGGAACTTCCCATAGATAAAATAACTCTTATAAATACCATGTCATTAATATTGATTTAAAGCAGCTGTGCAAAGTGAAGGAAAACCTGAAAACATGGCCCATTGGGGGTACTTGAGGACTGAGGTTGAGAACCACTGGTCTAAAGGATACTGGGTTTACCTTGTGAATAACTTTGTAAGGCCCAATAAACCTAGGGGCCAGTTTATGGAACTTTGAGAGACAGATTTCTCGTGGACAGCCAGACCCGATCCCCGACCTTAATCTGAGAAGCCTGAGATCGGAGACGATCTGCAAAGTGTTTTTTTGGGCAGCGGAGCTAGAAGACAAGTTTGTGTAAACTGTGGTGTTAGCATCAGGAATGTCAGAAGAAATGTCTAAGAACGAACAGGACTTAGGATGGAAACTATAAATGCAATAGAAAGGAGAAATTCCAGTAGAAGAATGAGGCTAGTTCTTGTAGGCAAATTCAGCTCAGGGCAAAGCTGAGGACCATTCCACTTGCTTATCAGGGACAAAACAGCGAAGATAGGTCTTCGGGGATTGGTTCGTCCTCCCTGTTTGCTCATTCGTTTGTGGATGATAGACAAATGAAAAAGAGAGGCTGGTTCCCAAGAAGTCACAGAAGGCTTTCCAGAACCTGGAAACAAACTGTGTACCCCTGTCAGAGACAATGTTCTGGGGGAACATGGAGCCTAAGTATTTCTCGGACAAATAAGGAAGCCAGGAGTTTCAAGGAATGGAGTTTGGCGAGTGGAATAAATTGAGCCATTTTACTAAAGCGTTCCACTACCATCCAGATGGCTGTGAGCCTATTTGAATGGGAGAGGTAAACAATATAGTCAATGGCTATGTGCGTCCATGGTGTTTACGGACAGGCAAAGGTAGGCGTAGTCCAGAGGGCTTGATCTTTGTAGACTTAGAGCGAGCACAAGTTTTGCAAGATTTTACATAAGAACATGAGTCCTTACAGAGAGAGGGCCACCAAAGCCTGCGAGAAATCAAAGAAAAAGTTTTAGTAATTCCTGGGTGCCCAATTTAAGCCTAAGATGGAGAGGAACAAACAGCTTTCCTGGGGGTAGATTGGATGGAGCAGTAAACTGAGCCTTTAAAATAGAGTCCGAAAGGTCAGACGAAAGGGCCCCTATCACTTGTGCTGGAGGTAAGATATTTTAAATCTTAGATGAAGTTTCCGAACAGGGCTCAAAACTGTGAGACAAGGTGTCTGCCTTGGCATTCCTAAAACCAGGAAAATAGGAAATAATTAAATTAAAGCGGATAAAGAAGAGGGACCAACGGGCCTAACGAATGTTAAGGCGCTTGACCGTCTTAATGTATTCCAGATTCTTATGGTCGGTATAGACTACAAAGGGATGACAAGCCCCCTTCAGCCAATGTCGCCATTCCTCAAGGGCATTTTTAACGACTTAAGCCGCGTACACACGGTCGGATTTTCAGACGGGAAATGTTCGATGTGAGCTTTTTGTCGCAAAGTCTGACTGTGTGTATGCTCCATCGAACATTGGCTGTCGGAATTTCCACACACAAATGTTTGAGAGCAGGTTCTCAAATTTTTCGACAACAAAACTTGTTGTCAGAAAGTCCGATCATGTGTACTGAATCAAGCAGAAGGAGCCGCACTGGCTATTGGACTTCCTTTTTCTCGGCTCGTTGTATGTGTTGTACGTCACCGTGTTTTCACGTTCGGAATTTTTGGCCAACATTTGTGTGACCGTGTGTATGCAAGGCAAGTCTGAGCCAACATCCTTTGGAAAAAAATCCACGGTTTGTTGTCGGAAAATCCGATCGTGTATACGGGACATAGGAGTTCCCGGTTCCCAATGTCATACTATAGCTCTGCACTGGAGAACTTCAGAGAAAAAAAAGCACAGGGATGTAGCACGTTAGACAAAGGCAACTGCTGGGATAGGATGGCTCCTACACCGACATCAGAGGCATCAACTTCCACAGTTAATGGCATTGTGGGGTCACGATGGGTCAATACAGGTGCTGAGACAAATATATAGTTACATAGTAGGTGAGGTTGAAAAAAAGACACAAGTCCATCAAGTCCAACCTATGTGTGTGATTATATGTCAGTATTACATTGTATATTCCTGTATGTTGCAGTCGTTCAGGTGCTTATCTAATAGTTTCTTGAAACTGCTGAGCCCACCGCATGTGGAAGGGAATTCCACATCCTTGCCACTCTTACATTAAAGAACCCTCTACGTAGTTTAAGGTTAAACCTCTTTTCTTCTAATTTTAATGAGTGGCCATGAATCTTGTTAAACTCCCTGCTGCGAAAAAGTTTTATCCCTATTGTGGGGTCACCAGTACGATATTTGCACATTGAAATCATATCCCTTCTCAAGTGTCTCTTCTCCAGAGAGAATAAGTTCAGTGCTCGCAACCTTTCCTCATAACTAATATCCTTCAGACCCTTTATTAGCATTGTTGCCCTTCTTTGTACTCGCTCCATTTCCAGTACATCCTTTCTGAGGACAGGTGCCCAGAAATGGACAGCATACTCTAGGTGCGGCCAGACCAGAGTCTTATAGAGCGGGAGAATTATCGTTTTATCCCTGGAATTAATCCCCTTTTTAATGCATGCCATTATGTTTGCTTTGTTAGCAGCAGCTTGGTATTGCATGCCATTGCTGAGCCTATCATCTACTAGGACCCCCAGGTCCTTTTCCATCCTAGATTCTCTCAGAGGTTCTCCCCCCAGTGTATAGATTGCATTCATATTTTTGCCACCCAAGTGCATTATTTTACATTTTTCTACATTGAACCTCGTTTGCCATGTAGTTGCCCACCCCATTAATTTCTTCAGATCTTTTTGCAAGGTTTCCACATCCTGCGGAGAAGTTATTGCCCTGCTTAGCTTAGTATCGTCCGCAAATACAGAGATTGAACTGTTTACCCCATCCTCCAGGTCGTTCATGAACAAATTAAACAGGATTGGTCCCAGCACAGAACCCTGGGGGACCCCACTACCCACCCCAGACCATTCCGAGTACTCCCTATTTATCACTACCCTCTGAACTCGCCCTTGTAGCCAGTTTTCAATCCATGTATGTTACGTACCTAAAGGGTGAGCCCGAATTGCAGAGGATGGCCTCTCCTACGCCTCCGAATCGAGGGCCCCTGGTAGTGGTGACAGGGGTGCAGGAGTGCGGAGTGGTATGAGTGCCTGGCAGGATCAACAGCAGAAGGATCAGATGGCCGGCACAGCTGACAGGATGGATCAGTAGACAGGAACTGCAGACTGGACAACTCAGCAGACAGGACAGCAGACTGGATGGATCAGCAGTCAGGTGAGCAGCCTGGATGGCTCAGCAGACAGGCCCAGCAGATTGGATGGATCAGCAGACAGGTGAACAGCCTGGATGGCTCAGCAGACAGGCCCAGCAGATTGGATGAATCAGCAAACAGGTGAGCAGCTGGGATGGCTCAGCAGACAGGCCCAGCAGACTGGATGGCTCAGCAGACAGGTGAACAGCCTGGATGGCTCAGCAGACAGGCCCAGCAGACAGGTGAACAGCATGGATGGCTCAGCAGACAGGCCCAGCAGACTGGATGAATCAGCAGACAGGTGAGCAGCCGGGATGGCTCAGCAGACAGGCCCAGCAGACTGGATGCATCAGCAGACAGGTGAACAGCCTGGATGGCTCAGCAGACAGGCCCAGCAGACTGGATGAATCAGCAAACAGGTGAGCAGCCGGGATGGCTCAGCAGACAGGCTCAGCAGACTGGATGGAAGCCCAGGAACGTCAGACAGGCCAGGTTGGAATTCAGGCTGGCAGCAGAGGTACAAAAGGAGCAGGCAGAGGGATTGTCAAACAAGCCAAGGATCAGGTACAGGCGGATAACAGGAACAGTCTCAAAGCCAGCCAGGTCAAAACAGGAGCAGATATCAGGTTTTCAGGGAACACATACACAGAGCTGCAGAGCAAACAGCAATGATGCAAGTGCCAGACAGGTTTAAATAACCCGCCAGACACTAACGAGTGCATGTGCGCGTGCGCATAGACGCCCGCAACTGTGCACCCATGGGTCTAATCTGCCTGTTACTGGCAGGATCTTCATGACAATGTACTCACCCTATGGTCCATGCCAACAGACCTTTTTTGTACAGTAAACGTTTATGGGGAACTGTATCAAATGCCTTTGCAAAATCCAGATACAACACGTCTACGGGCCTTCCTTTATATAGATGGCAACTCACCTCCACATAGAAGGCTAATAGATTGGTTTGGCAAGAACGATTCTTCATGAATCCATGCTGATTACTGCTAATGATTCCGTTCTCATTACTAAAATCTTGTATATAGTCCCTTATCATCCCCTCCAAGAGTTTACATACTATTGATGTTAGGCTAACTGGTCTCTAATTTCCAGGGATGTATTTTGGGCCCTTTTTAAATATTTGTGCTACATTGGCTTTTCTCCAATCAGCTGGTACCATTCCAGTCAGTAGACTGTCAGTAAAAATTAGGAACAATGGCCTGGCAATTACTTGACTGAGTTCCCTAAGTACCACTGGGTGCAAGCCATCTGGTCCTGGTGATTTATTAATGTTAAGTTTCCCAAGTCTAATTTTAATTCTGTCCTCTGTTAACCATGGAGGTGCTTCCTGTGATGTGTCATGAGGATAAGCACTGTAGTTTTGGTTACTGAAGCCCCCCAATTCCTTTGTGAAGACTGAGGAGAAGAATAAATTCAATACCTTCACCATCTCTCCATCCTTTGTAACCACATGTCCTTCCTCATTCTTTATGGGGCCAATATGGTCTGTCCTCCTTTTTTACTGTTTACATAGTTTGTAGTTTAGGGAAGTTGGCTCTTTTGAAATTCAGTGTCTTTGTATTCCCCTTATGTTTCCTATTTGTGTGATTTATACTGAAGCCAATTGACCTGTGATCGCTGTTACCTAAATTGCCCTGTATTTCCACATCCGTGATCAGGTCTGTATTGTTGGTAATCAGTAGATCCAGTAATGCTCTATTTCTATTTTCTACCATCTGACCCATGAAATTGTCCTGCAAGACATTTAGGAACTGGCGAGCCTTAGATGAATGCGTGGTTCCCTCCGCCCAGTCTATGCCTGGATAATTAAAATCCCCCATTATGATAACACTTCCCATCCTTCCTGCTAATCCAAATTGTGATAGGAGATCTGTCTCCCCTTACTCCCCCAGGTTAGGGGGCCTATAGCATACTCCCAGTATTATTTTCCCCTTAGCTTCATCCCTTTGGAGCGCTAGCCATAAGGATTCCACCTCCTCCATAGCTCCCTTAGTGATGTCATCGCTCACATTCACTTGTACATTATTCTTGATATATAGGCACACCCCTCCCCCCTTTTTACCCTCTCTATCCTTGCGATAAAGGGTATACCCTTAAATGTTTGCCAGCCAATCATGAGAGCTGTTGAACCAGGTCTCTGAAATTCCCACAAAATCCAAATCCTCCTCATACAACAGTATCTCTAGTTCACCCACCTTGTCCGCCATGCTCCTGGCATTGGTGAACATGCCACGTAGTTTAGACCGGTCGCATATTATCATCTTATTGGGTGTTCCGAGATTGCAACTAGGACTTTCTACTATACTTACCTTGGGTTTATGTGCTTTGGTCAACCTATCACTAATGCCCCCAATACTACCCTCTGGAATATGTTCCGCACTGACTATCTATACCTCTGGACCCTCCCCCCCATCGCCTAGTTTAAAACAATGGAGGCGAAATTCCTCATAAACTTCCTATAGAAGTTGGCAAAGCCCAGGAAATGTTGCACTGCTTTTACATCTTTAGGCTGAGCCTAATAGGTGATAGCCTGTACTTTGCCAGGATCCATGGCATCCCAGTGTTGGACAGTATATATCCCAGGAATGGTACTTCCGAGACATGAAAAGTACATTTAGAAAGTTTTGCATACAGAGAGTGTTGCCGGAGTTTTGACAGGAGCGCACAGACGTGATTGTAATGATCGCTGAGAGAAGAAGACAAGAACGAATTGGCCCAAATACTCATGAAGAATGTCATTCACAAATTCCTGGAAGACAGTTGGTGCATTACACAGACCGAATGGCATGACAAGGTATTCATAGTGATCTTCATGAGTATTAAAAGCCGTCTTCCACTCATCACCCTCACGAATGCGAATCAAATTGTAAGCTCCGCATAAATCCGATTTGGTGAAAATCTGAGCTCCCTGAATAGGACTAAAGAGCTCAGTAATGAGTGGTAGGGAATACTTGTTAGGTATAGTGATGTTGTGCAGGCCACAGTAATCGATACAGGGCCGTAAGGATCCATATTTTTTCTCAATGAAAAAGAACCCTGCCTTGGCAGGGGACATGGATGGGCAAATGAACCCCTTCTCCAAATTTTCCTGAAAATAGGTTTTCATGACCTGGGTTTTAGGTAGTGACAGAGAGTAAGTTCGGCCTCTAGGAGGGGTAGTATTAGACAGGAGTATTAGACCGGTGGGGAGGAAGCGCAGAAGCAGCCTTCTCAGGGAAGATGTCAGCAAAGTCAGCATAACAGGTAGGGAGAGCTAGGAATGTGAGGTGGGCCAGTAGTTTGTTGGTTTCAATGCAATTCTGAGAGGCAGATCTGGAACCAGGACATAATCAACCCTGTAGCCCAATCTATGTACAGGTTATGGAGTTTAAGCCAAGGATAACCTAGAATAAGAGGATAAGCAGGAGATGTTATCAAGTAAAGGCTGATTGTCTCCTTATAAAATTCCTCATTGGTCAGAGTAATAGGTACAGTGCTTAAGATGACCAGGCCCATGGACTAGGGATAGTTATCAACAGCTAAGACTGAAAAGGGTCTGTGCACCTTAGTCAAGGGAATCTGTAGAGGGTATGTTAGGTCCCTATCAATGAAATTGCTAGGGGCACCAGTATCGATGAATGCTGAGATTTGATAAGAAAACATGGCAGAACTAAGTTGTACAAGAACAAATATTTTATCTGGGGGGGGGGGGGACCTGACACAGTATAGTCTAAAGGAGCTGACCCCATCCGCACTAGACTCTTTGTGTTGTCCAGATTATTAGGGCAGCTGGTGACAAAGTGGCCGTGGTTGCCACAGTATAAGCAGAGTCCCTGAGTTCTTCTTCTAGCCTTTTTCCCAGAGGATAAATCAGTAGCACCAATCTGCATGGGTTCCTCCTGGATAAGGTGAGAGGACCCAGGAAGGACTGATGGAGAAGTGGCGGCAGAGTGCGAGGGGACAAGGAAACAAACCTCCCTTCATCCCTTTCCCATCTATAAGGATGGCTACTTGCATGGCTTCATTCAACAACTTCAGGGTAGTGTACTAAGGAGTTCTTGATGGAGTCTGATAAACCTAACCTGAATTGGCTTCTTAGAACAGGGTCATTCCACCCTGAGTCAGGTGCCCAGGGGCGGAAATCAGAACAGTATTGTTCAGCGGTGTATTTAACCTGATGTAATGACCTAAGGTTAGCTTCTGCTGAGAGGGCACGATCAGGATCACCATAGAGTAAACCCAGGGCCTTAAAAAATTCTTCAACTGACACTCGGCTGGATCGTCTGCGGGGAGGCTAAAAGCCCAAGACTGGGGTTGTCCTTGCAACCATGTAATAATCAGGTCAACCTGCTGTGCTTCAGAACCAGAGGAGCGTGGCTTATGCTTAAAGTATAATATACAACTGTTTTTAAAGTTGGAAAACATATGGGGGTCACCAGAAAACCGGTCAGGTGGGTTAACCTTGGGCTCTGGCTCCTGCGTTACTGCTGGAGGTGTGTTTACATGCAGTTCCTGGACTTGGCGTGATAGTTTGCCTCAGCAAATAATTGAGCCTGTGTAGTCCATCTTTGCAGAAATTTTTTTTTTTGGTTAAAGGCTTGTGATAATGTCATGCCTACCCCAACGCAGGTGGTCAGACACTATAGCTGGCCACTGTGTTCTTCGCCTATAGCAGCCCCCTTTCCCATAAGGCAAGCAGGCCTACCGGTACTCGTTTGACCCCAGAGCTTATACACAATGCTATAGTGCCTGGCCACCACGCCAGGGCAGGCGCGAACTGAGCAAAACAAACAGGTACTTGCGTTTGGCAGACAGGAAGAGTGGTTCTATGACAGTACAGGTAAAAGGCAGGCTGAGTTCAGGGAATAGTCCAATATCCAGGCCAAGGTCATACACAGGGAAATCCAAACTAGCAGAGCAGGGCAGACAGACAGGGGGGCTAGATCAGGAATTACCCTTGTATCACGTTCTATCACAAGCATGCAAATGAGTGTTTGGCTGATTAATGAGTTCAACAAGAAGAAATGTTTATGGGCCAAATCCCAGAGGAAAAACTGATTCCTAAGGGGAGGTTCAAACAGCCATACCATGTCTGACAGGAAAAAAATTTGGTTAACTGCACGTAACCGGTGAATTTAGAAAAAAGAAGTTCTGATAGACATAGCATGTCCAAAGAAACAAGCAAATAGTCAACAACAGAAAGCTTAATTTGAACACTCCTAATCCTTGACTAAAAGACATACTGAGGTGAAAAAGTAGAGAGCATATCCCTCTATAAAGTGCAATAGCCTTAATACCTGGAAACATAGTGTGGTCACGAAAGACACAATCGGTGCTGTCCAGTGTAGGGAGTGGGTCACCCAGAGTGTTGCAGGGGAGTCCTCAAACCTTTCTGGTGATGAAAGTCCTGCAGCATACAGATGATGTCCAGTGAATGCCAGGTCAGAAGACTCATCAACAAAGGAATACCCCAACGACTCGGGATCCATCTGTTGTGGAGAATCAGACACAAAGCAGGTGGGAAGATACATTCATTAGGAAAGTCCTTCCTAGAAGACGTCTATTACGAGGAAATGCATCGGGTGGAGCTGGATCTGTGACGTCACTACGCATGTGTGCGCCGGCGGGGCCGTGCTATGGATGTGTATAACGCTTGTCAATTTCTACAATGTGTAAGTCAATAACTGTCTATTGAAGGATTTTAAGATTTACAGC
This sequence comes from Aquarana catesbeiana, assembly GCF_042186555.1. Classification (NCBI taxonomy): domain Eukaryota; kingdom Metazoa; phylum Chordata; class Amphibia; order Anura; family Ranidae; genus Aquarana; species Aquarana catesbeiana. The sequence continues at coordinate 172,541,107 of NC_133330.1, forward strand.
AGTATGAGGCTTCTCCTATTTCTTGCCTTTAAATTATATGCAGTGCATCCGGAAAGTATTCACAACTCTTCACTTTTTCCACGTTTTATTATGTCACAGCCTTATTCTAAAATGGATTAAATTCATTATTTCTAAATTTCAAAATTCTACAAACAATACCCCATAATGTAAAATAAATAAATTGTAGCGCTAAGAACACACAAAAAATAATGATAAATATGAAATTCAAAGTGCATATAAACGTAATGTCCCAGGGAAAGCAAGTGTGTGATCCAAAAGAACAAAAAGTCCACAGTGAAAATGAATGATCCGTATATCAATCCTGTCTGCTTCTCAACCTTCAAAAAGTCCACAGTGAAAATGAATGATCCGTATATCAATCTGTCTGCTTCTCAACCTTCAGCTGCTGAAGGTTGAGAAGCAGACAGGATTGATATACGGATCATTCATTTTCACTGTGGACTTTTTGTTCTTTTGGATCACACACTTGCTTTCCCTGGGACATTACGTTTATATGCACTTTGAATTTCATATTTATCATTATTTTTTGTGTGTTCTTAGCGCTACAATTTATTTATTTTAAATTTGTTTCCCTTTTTGTCTCATGGTTTTGTAGCAGATGTTTTTATTTTTATTTCTTTTGGGTAGCGCATTAATCATCCCTTTTTTCACTGTTAATACCCCATAATGACAGCGTGAAAGAAGTTTGTTTGAAATCTTTGCAATATTCAAAATAACAAAGGAAAAAATCACATGTACATAAGTATTCACAGCCTTTGCTCAATACTTTTTGAACCACCTTTGGCACCAACTACAGCCTCAAGTGTTTGATTATGATGCTCCATCAGGCACAGCCATTTTCAGATCTGATCATGTTCAAGTCTGGGCTCTGGCTGGGCTACTCAAGGACATTCACAGAGTTGTTCCATAGCCACTCCTTTGTTATCTTGGCTTTGTGCTTAGGGTCGTTGTCCTGTTGGCAGATGAACCTTCACCCCAGTCTGAGGTCCAGAGGGCTCTGGAGCAGGTTTTCATCAAGGATGTCTCTGTAAATTGCTGCATTCACCTTTCCTTGATCCTGACTAGTCTCCCAGTTCCTGCCGCTGAAAAACATCCCCACAGCATGATCCTGCCACCACCATGCTTCACTGTAGGGATGGTATTGGGCAGGTGATGAGCAGTGCCTGGTTTCCTCCAGACATGACGCTTGCCATTCAGGCCAGAGTTCAATCTTTGTTTCATAAGACCAGACAATTTTGTTTCTCATGGTCTGAGAGTCCTTCAGGTGCCTTTTAACAAACTCCAGACAGGCAGTCATGTGCCTTTTATTAGGGAGTGGTTTCACCACTATACCATGCAGGCCTTATTGGTGGGGTGCTGCAGAGATGGTTGTTCTTCTGGAAGGTTTTCCTCTCTCCACAAACACTGGAGCTCTGTCAGAGTGACCATCGGGTTCTTGGTCACCCTTATCCCCCGACTGCTCAGTTTGGCCAGGCGGCCCGCTCTAGGAATAGTCCTGGTGGTTCCAAACTTCTTCCATTTATGGATGATGGAGGCTAGTGTGCTTATTGGGGCCTTCAATGCTGCATACATTTTTCTGTACCCTTCCCCAGATCTGTGTACAATCCTGTCTCAGAGGTCTACAGACAATTTCTTGTACAATCCTGTCTCGGAGGTCTACAGACAATTTCTTGGACTTCATGGCTTGGTTTGTGCTTTGACATGCACTGTTAACTGTGGGACCTAATAATATAGACAGGTGTGTGCCTTTCCAAATCATGCCCAATCAACTGAATTTTTCACAGGTGGACTCCAATCAAGTTATAGAAACGTCTCAGGCCGAGTTCACACTTGTTCGACAAACGCTCTGACATTGGGAGCTCATGTCACAGGAGGTATACAAATCAATGTTTCCCTATGAGACCCATCTTAACTGGTCCAACACAAGTTGGTCTGATTTGAAAAAAGTTCCTGCATTACTTTGGTCCAATTTTGATCCTACTTCAGCCCATTGAATATCATTGAAGTAGGATCAAAGTCGGATCATAATCTTAACTGATGCAACTTTGGAATGCTCTGAGGATCTTGAAGGGGAACTCCACACCAAATGAAAAAAAAACGGCATGGAGTTCCCCCTCCAAGAGCATACCAGGCCCTTCGATCTGGTATGGATTTTGAGGCGAACCCCCACGTCAAAAAAAGGCGTCAGGAAAGGGGGTGGGGACAAGCGAGCGCCCCCTCCCCTCCTGAACCATACCAGGCAACATGCCCTCAACATGGGGGGGTGGTAGCTTTCGGTGTCATCCGGAGGCTCCGCCCCCTTGTTACATCACCACCCCATCATGCCCAGGTGGTGACGTCACAATGGGGTGGACCTCCGCATTGCGTAAGCAGGTGGCCCCGACCCATGCCAATATAAGTATTAGCACATGGCGGCCCAAGCATTAGAGCAGGAGAGAGCATTGAGTCAACATTGGAGGAAGAACAGAGGGGGAAGACTCAAGAGAGAGGAGGCCCGACAGAGGCAGAAGATAGCGGACAGAGGAGAAGAACCGGAGAGGCATAGAAGACATTAGCGGAGAGCTAAGGAGAACCGGCAGAGGGAGAAGACATCGCTAGAAGAGCCGGAGAGGAGAGAAGAAATCGGAAGAGACGCCGGTGTTGCCTTAATAAAATACATTAAAAACCTGTGTACTGTATTTATTTTTGACACTTTTTTTAGGTGAATGGTTAGGGGTACAATGTACCCCATGCTCATTCACATAGGGTGAGGGGGTGGGATCTGGGGGCCCCCCTTTTTAAAGGGGGCTTCCAGATTCCGATAAGCCCCTGCTCGCAGACCCCGACAACCACCAGCCAGGGTTGTCGAGAAGAGGCCCTTGTCCTCATCAACATGGGAACAAGGTGCTTTGGGGTGGGGGGGCACAGGGCCCCCCAAGCCCCAAAGCACCCACCCCCCTATGTTGAAGGTATGTGGCTTGGTATGGTTCGGGGGGCGCTCGCTCATACCCACCCCCTTTCCTGACCTGCCAGCCTGCGTACTCAGGTAAGGGCCTGGTATGGATTTGGGGGGACCCCATGCTGTTTTTTTGGCATGGGGGTTCCCCTCAAAATCCATACTAGATCAAAGGGCCTGGTATGCTCTTGGAGGGGGAGCCCCATGACATTTTTTTTCTTGTTTAATTTGGCGTGGAGTTCAAGATCCTCAAAGCAAAAGTTGCATTCCAAAGTCGGATCAGTTAAGACGATGATCCGACTTTGATCCAAGTTCAATGATATTCAATGGGTTGAAGTAGGATCAAAGTCAGACCAAAGTAGTGCAGGAACATTTTTCAAAGTCAGACCGACTTGTGTTGGACCAGTTAAGACAGCTCTCATAAGGGAAACATTGATTTGCATACGTCCTGCGACATGAGCTCCCAATGTCGGAGTTGTCGTACAAGTGTGAACTCGGACTGAGATGTTTCTACAACTTGATTGGAGTCCACCTGTGAAAAATTCAGTTGATTGGGCATAATTTGGAAAGGCACACACCTGTCTATATTGTTAGTTCCCACAGTTAACAGTGCATATCAAAGCACAAAACAAAGCACAAGCATGGGGGATGCCCTTAAAATCCATACCAGACCGAAGGGCCTGGTATGGTCTTGGAGGGGGAACCCCATCAAGTTTTTTTTTTTCTTTATTTGGCGTGGTTTCCCCTAAAGATTCATACCTAACACAAAGTGCCTGGTATTGTCATGATCAAAGTCGGATACCCATTCATTGAAGTCGGATGGCAAAGTCGGATCCACGGTTCTACGACTGTCATGTCGTACCAGTGTGAACCCGGCCTCAAGGATGATCCATGGAAACAGGATGCATCTGAGCTCAATTTTGAGTGTCATGGCAAAGGCTGTAAATACTTACAGTGCCTTGAAAAGTGTTCATACCCTTTTTCCACATTTTGTCACGTTACAACCAAAAACGTAAATGTATTTTATTGGAATTTTATGTGATAGACCAACACAAAGTGGCACATAATTGTGATGTGGAGGGAAAATGAGAAATGGCTTTCAAAATGTTTTACAAATATATATGTGAAAGGTGTGGTATGTATTTGTATTGAGCCCCCCTGAGTCAATACTTTGTGGAACCACCTTTCTCTGGAATTACAGCTGCAAATCTTTTTGGGTATGTCTCTACCAGCTTTGCACATCTAGAGAGTGAAATTTTTGCCCATTCTTCTTTGCAAAATAGCTCAAGCTCTGTCAGATTGGATGGAGAGCATCTGTAAACAGCAATTTTCAAGTCTTGCCACAGATTCTCAATCTCTTTTTCAGACTTCAACAGGTTTTCTTCTAAGATTGCCCTGTATTTGGCTCCATCCCTCTTCCCATCAACTCTGACCAGCTTCCCTGTCCCTGCTGAAGAAAAGCATCCCCACAACATGATGTTGCCACCACCATGCTTCACGGTGGGGATGGTATGTTTAGGGTGATGTGCAGTGTTAGTTTTCCGCAACACATAGCGTTTTGCTTTTAGGCCAAAAAGTTAAATTTTGGTCTCATCTAACCCGAGTACCTTCTTCCACATGTTTGCTGTGTCCCCACATGTTTTCTCACAAACTGCAAATGGGAATTCTTATGACTTTCTTTTAACAATTGCTTTCTTCTTGCCACTCTTCCATAAAGGCCAGATTTGTGAAGTGATCGACTAATAGTTGTCCTGTGAACAGATTCTCCTACCTGAGCTGTGGATCTCTGCAGCTCCTCCAGAATTACCATGGGCCTCTTGGTTGCTTCTCTGATTAATGCTTTCATTGCCTGGCCTGTCAGTTTAGGTGGACAGCCATGTCTTTGTAGGTTTGCAGTTGTGCCATACTCTTTCCATTTTCAGATTATGGATTGAACAAGTGCTCCATGAAATGTTCAAAGCTTGGGATATTTTTTTATAACCAAACCCTGCTTTAAACTTCTCCACAACTTTATCCCTGACCTGTCTGGTGTGTTCCTTGTCCTTCATGCTGCGGTTTGTTCACTAAGGCCCTCTAACAAAACCTCTGAGGGCTTCACAGAACAGCTGTATTTATACTGAGATTATATTACACACAGGTAGGCTCTATTTATTAGTTGGGTTGTGATAGACTCACCCGGGACAGAGGCTTTTGGAGGGTACTGAGTGCTAGCCTCTTGTGCAGGACGGAGGGAGGAATCTGACAATGGCGCCGACAGACTGCACGCCATAAGGAGTTCGTGATCTCTCCCTCTACCTCCAGGAGGAATGGCTGTTAATGCAGCTATGTCCCCCCGCCATACCCTCTCACCTGCACTTTTCGTCTGAAGAATCTACACCCCCCTTTCTGCTGAGTGAAGAGAAGACGAGGATCCGCTGGTGAACCGGTGAACCGGTGAGTCGGCGTGCTTGCAGAGGGTGGAGAGGGAGCGATCGGAGCTACTAATCCACCTCTCCTAGGGGTCTGACTGTCAGGTGTCTACTGCCGCTGGCTGCGAACCACGCTCGGCGCTCGGCTGCCCGGGGAGCCGTCCGAGAGTGAAGGATAGGAACGGGCAGGACCGAAAGGACTGACTGACAGAGGAGCCTAAGGAAACATACACCGGAGGATGGGCTCCCCCTTCCTCCCCTCAGCAGATAAGTAAAACTTTTCTAAAGATACTTGAACAAAGAAAGGAAAAGGGAAAGGAAAGGGAAAGGAATGAGAAAGGAAAAATGCTTGTGCTTGAAAGGTAAAAAATCATAGAAGAGCCTGTGATATTAAATAAATGAACAAGTCTATAGAGGAAACATTGTGAAGAAGCTACATTGTGTTTAACAAAAATTAGATGCTGTAAAGTGACACAACAGATATAGGTTTGCAGCAGAATATCTGTAGAATATTTGAAAATTGGTAGCAGAGTATTCCTATGAACTAACAGAGACTTTCAGATAAACAATAAATAATAATCGATTAACTAAAGACTGGTTGGAGAAACAGAACGATAAATTATAAAATTTTTTTGTATACTTGGGATCCTACGGAGCTGTGTGTATAAGGAAAAACGGAGAATATCTTGGGAGGTTGTCCCCCCCCCCCCCTTTTTTTTTCTCTCCCTCTCCTCTTCTCATTAAATGAGGGGTAAAACGGCAAGAGGTGGTGGAGCGGTAACTAAATCGCTGCGGGCTAGCTTAGGCCCTACCTCTAGCCCTGGCCCAATGAATAGATATTTAACACAGGGAGATGGGGAAGGAGAAAGACAACTGAGTACAAAGGATCGGCAGACAGATACTAAGGAAAAGAGGGAAAAAAAGGAGAAAGGGGGACAGAGCAAGACAACTGTGGAAATCAGTTTACTCTCTGAATCCAGAATGGACCAAGACTTGGAAGCAGACGGAGAAGGATGACCAACATACAGCCCAATTACCAACAAAATCTGATATGGAAAAAATGTTTGCGGCCCTGGAAACTTCATTGAAGGCAGAAATGATAACAGTTCATAAGGACTTGGGCCATATGCTTGCAAGAGTTGAAGAAGTAGAGACAAAAGAGTGCTAGCCTCTTGCCAACCGACTATGGGCCCTGGCATTTAAGGGAGCTACAAGCATTTAGGAAGATGTTCTGTTATGTAATGCAAAAGGACATTATTAAAAAGGTCATGATGGTCTCTGCCAGCTTCGGACTCATAGCTGATGTTGATGTCATCAGCAAGCCACCTATCTGGAGCCCTCGGCCATAATGTGTTTATTGAAAGCAGGTCTCCTGCTATTGTCTGAAGGTGTTCTGTGTTTATACTTATGTCAATGTGTATTGTACCTTCTGAGCTTGGAGCTGGCAAGTCTGACCTGCAATGAGACATCTGAGTCATCCAGCTAATTAAGGTAATGTTTATAGTATATGTCGGTTGTTGCAATTATATTCCTCTGCGCAGTTTGTATTGTCAGGGTAATATGATCGGCGGGGAGGATGTACTCCTGGGGTGTATAAAAGCCTGTATTCTTGTTCAAATAAACAGTTTGTATTCTGGTTTACTCCAAAAACTGGTGTTGCCTAGTTCTTGGGGTAACTATAGCCAGATTCACTGGTCTCATGTTCCAGAGTTTGGGGAGCAGTTTCCTGCTCCCCAAACTCTTGTGAAAAAAACCCAGTCCGGGTGTCCATAGTCCGTCACATAGATGACTTCCTGAAGGCAACTGGTTACACTAGATTTTATTTAGGGGTTTCAGAGTAAAGGGGGCTGAATACAAAGGCACGCCACACTTTTCAGATATTTATTTGTAAAAAATGTTGAAAACCTTTTAGAATTTTTCTTCCACCTTACAAATTATGTGCCACTTTGTGTTGGTCTTTCACATAAAATCCCAATAAAATACATTTAGGTCTTTGGTTGTAACATGACAAAATGTGGAAAATTTCAAGGGGTATGAATACTTTTTCAAGGTACTGTATGTACGGAGGCACTTGAAGAAAGATGGGCTGCATGGTCAAGTCACCAGAAGAAAGCCATTATTACGCAAATGCCACAAAGTATCCCGCTTACAATACGCCCAACAGCACAGGGACAAGCCTCCAACCTTCTGGCACAAAGTAATTTGGAGTAATGAGACCAAAATTGAGCTTTTTAACTACAACCATAAACACTACATTTGGAGAGGAGTCAACAAGGCCTATGATGAAAGGTACATCATTCCTACTGTGAAACACGGAGGTGGATTGCTGATGTTTTGGGCATGTGTGAGCTACAAAGGCACAGGAAATCTGGTCATCATTTCATCAGCCAGGAAGCTGTGCATGGAATGTACAATGATCCAAAACATAAGGCCAATTCAACCTGTCATTGGCTACAGCAGAATAAATTGAAGGTTCTGGAGTGGCCATCTCAGTCTCCTGACCTCAATATCATTGAGCCACTCTGGGGAGATCTCAAACGTGCAGTTCATGCAAGACAGCAAAGAATTTACAAGAACTGGAGGCTTTTTGCCAAGAGGAATGGGCAGCTTTACCATCTGAGAAGATAAAGAGCCTCTTCCACAAATACCACAAAAGACTTCAAGCTGTCATTGACGTTAAAGGGGGCAATATACATTATTAAGAACTGGGGTATGTAAACTTTTGATCAGGGTCATTTGGGTGATTTCTGTTGTGATTATGATTTAAAAAGAGTAAACACAGTTGATTGATAATAAATGGCTTCAGCCAAACAGTACCCATGAGTGAAAGAAAAGTTTTTGTGTTATCATTCATATTCTCTGAAAAATGGCAAAGAAATCATAAATTCTGCCAGCGTATGTCAACTTATGAGCACAACTGTAAATACCTTTTTAGAGCGATCTTTAGGCTGACTCACAGACGATTTGCATCACCGCCACTACTACTGAAGGAGGGGCCGAGATCTCCCTCTGACGTCAGCCAGGGAGGTCATATGGCCACTCAGCCCCTCCTGCAGTAGCCCTGGAAACCGGCTGAGAGTCACGTGAGGGCCAGATCACTCTAAAACGATATTTACATGGCTCCTTTTTATAAAAGACGCATACAGTGTGCTATGCCTAACTGTAATATAATAGTGGCGGGGGGGGGGGGCAGAGAGAAAGACACAGAACACAAATCTGACAGGCAAGGAGGAGGGGGTGGGGGGAGAGAGGAGAGCTGCGGCTGATGGAGGGACGGCGGCTGATGGAGGGACGTACGCTGACCACGGTGGTCAGGACTCAGCAGCCCTGATTATTGTGGTCAGCACAAAGAGGGGGACACAGGAAGTGGTAGGATCAGCCAGGTTTTTTTACAGTTTAGAGGGGGGCAGATTACACAGCACTGCACAGATTACACTGTGCTGTTTAATCTGCTTTAACCACTTAAGCCCCGGACCTTTTGGCTGCCTAAAGACCAGAGGACTTTTTACAATTTGGCACTGCTCTGCTTTAACTGGTAATTGCGCTGTCATGCAATGTTGTACCCAAATTAAATTTGCGTCCTTTCTTTCCCACAAATAGAGCTTTCTTTTGATGGTATTTGATTGCCTCTGCGATTTTTATTTTTTGTGATATAAACAGAAAAAAAAAACGAAAATTTTGAAAAAAAATGATATTTTCTACTTTTTGTTACAAAAAAATCCAATAAACTCAATTTTAGTCATACATTTAGGCCAAAATGTATTCAGCCACATGTCTTTGGTAAAGAAAATGTCAATAAGCGTATATTTATTGGTTTGCGCAAAAGTTATAGCGTCTACAAACTAGGGTACATTTACTGGAATTTACACAGCTTTTAGTTTATGACTACCTTCTCATTTCTTGAGGTGCTAAAATGGCAGGGCAGTACAACCACCCCAAATAACCCCATTTTGGAAAGTAGACAGCCCAAGGAAATTGCTGAGAGGCATGTTGAGCCCATTGAATATTTATATTTTTGTCCCAAGTGATTGAATAATGACAAAAAAAAAAAAACTTTTTACAAAAAGCTGTCACTAAGTGATATATTGCTCACACATGCCATTGTTATATGTGGAATTGCACCCCAAAAAATACATTTTGCTGCTTCTCCTGAGTACGGGGATACCACATGTGTGGGACTTTTTGGGAGCCTAGCTGCGTACGGGGCCCCGATAACCAATCACCTCCTTCAGGATTTCTAAGGGTGTAAATTTTTGATTTCACTCCTCACTACCTATCACAGTTTTGAAGGCCATAAAATGCCAAGATGGCACAAAACCCCCCAAATGACCCCATTTTGGAAAGTAGACACCACAAACTATTTGCTGAGAGGCATGTTGAGTCCATGGAATATTTTATATTTTGCCATAAGTTGTGGGAAAATTACAAACTTTTTTTTTATTGCACAAAGTTGTCACTAAATGATATATTGCTCACACATGCCATGGGCATATGTAGAATTACACCCCAAAATACATTCTGCTGCTTCTCCTGAGTATGGAGATACCACATGTGTGGGACTTTCTGGGAGCCTAGACGCGTACGGGGCCCCGAAAACCAAGCACTGACTTCAGGATTTCTAAGGGCGTAAATTTTTGATTTCACTCCTCACTACTTATCACAGTTTTGAAGGCCATAAAATGCCAAGATGGCACCCCCCCCCAAATTACCCCATTTTGGAAAGTAGACACCCCAAGCTATTTGCTGAGCGGTATAATGAGTATTTTTTTTCATTTGGAGGGGGGGTCATTTGGGGGGGTTGAACTGTCCTGGCATTTTATGCACAACATTTACAACATTTAGAAGCTTATGTCACACATCACCCACTCTTCTAACCACTTGAAGACAAAGCCCTTTCTGACACTTTTTGTTTACATGAAAAAATATTTTTCTTGCAAGAAAATGACTTTGAACCCCCAAACATTATATATTTTTTTAAAGCAAAGGCCCTACAAATTAAAATGGTGGGTGTTTATTTATTTTTTTCACACAGTATTTGCGCAGCGATTTTTCAAACGCATTTTGGGGAAAAAACACACTTTTTTTAATTTTAATGCACTAAAACACACTATATTGCCCAAATGTTTGATGGAATAAAAAAGGTGATCTTAGGCCGAGTACATGGATACCAAACACGACATGCTTTAAAATTGTGCACAAACACGTAGCGACGACACGCTACATACATTTTTAAAAGCCTTTAAAAGCCTTTACAGGTTGCCACTTTAGATTTACAGAGGAGGTCTACTGCTAAAATTACTGCCCTCGATCTGACCTTCGCGGTGATACCTCACATGCATGGTGCAATTGCTGTTTACATTTGACGCCAGACCGACGCTTGCGTTCGCCTTTGCGCGAGAGCAGGGGGGGACAGGGGTGCTTTTTTTTATTTTTTTTTTTTGCTTTTTTATCTTATTTTTAAACTGTTCCTTTCATTTTTTTTTTTTAATCGTTTTTATTGTTATCTCAGAGAATGTAAATATCCCCTATGATAGCAATAGGTAGTGACAGGTACTCTTTTTTGAAAAAATTGGGGTCTATTAGACCCTAGATTGGAGCTGTTCTGGTCTCTGATTAGCTGGCGGAACCACCGGCTGCATTCTCAGGTTCCCTGTTGGGACAGGAGAGCCAGAGAAAACCAGGGAAGACGGTGGGGGGGGGGGACATTCCCTCCCACAGCTTGTATAAGCAGTCTAGAGGCTAATTAGCTGCTAGGATTGCTTTTACATGAAAGCTGACCGCTGGCTGAAAAGAATGATACCAAGATGATACCTAAACCCGCAGGCATCATTCTGGTAACCACTCAAAGTCCAGCAACATACCAGTACGTTGCTGGCCCTTGTTGGGCATATATTGTAATCTTTTTTTTTTTATGCAGCCTGTGGGCTGAACGAAAAAAAGAGATTGATCGGTGGGTATGCCCACCATTATAATACCTCCTTTCATCCACATACTTCTAATGATGGGCATACATGCACCATTTTGTTTTTAACTGTGGTGGTGAAATCACCCCCTACAGCGCTGGAGTCACGGCTTTATGTATCGTGGGAGCAAACGCTGTTGCTGTCAAGATAAATAAATCAGTGCTGCAGCTGAATGGCCTAAAAAATATATGCCGAAGCATGGGGGCATCCTCCCCAAAAGTTAGGAGCAAAGCACTTCTACACCCCTGCTGCCCCCATGCTGCAGCATATATGCTCTTTTTTTTAACTGTGGTGGTGAAATCACCTCCTACAGTGATGGAGTCACGGCTTTATGTATTGTGGGAGTAAACGCTGTTGCTGTCAAGATAAATAAATCCGCGCTGCAACTAAAAGGCGTACCTGCTAAGCAAATGATGGTTAACAATAAAACAAAGTAACATTACAGTATAACAGTAAGACATACCATACCTGTAAAGCAAATACAAAAAAAAAATTGTAAAAAATAAAACATTTTTTAACGCAATATGTGCCTAAAATATATATATGCTGAAGCATGGGGGCATCCGCCCCAAAAGTTAGGAGCAAATCGCTTCTCCACCCCTGCTGCCCCCATGCTTCGGCATATATGCTCTTTTTTTTGTGGTGGTGAAATCACCTCCTACAGCGCTGGAGTCACGGCTATATCTATTGTGGGAGCAATAGATATAGCAACAGCAATGCTGTTGCTGTCAAGATAAATAAATCTGCGCTGCAGCTGAATAGCATACATGCTAAGCAAATGATGGTTAACAATAAAACAAACAATACAGTAAGACATACCATACCTGCAAAGCAAATACAATAAAACATAGCAAAAATAAAACCAAGAGAGAACGATAGATATAGAACAATAGTGAGCGAACAGTAGAGTGGAAAGTAGAGAGCGAACATAAGAGAGAGAACAATAGAGAGAGAGAGAGAAGAAAAATACAACCACAACTATTTTTGGCTTTTTTATTTTTTATTTTTTAGTGTGTGTGTTTTTTTTTTCACTTTTTTCACTTTTATAAAAACTGTAAAAAAAACTATAAACTGAAAGTTGCAGATTAGGGTCTCTCAAAATGTGATGGCTATCACATATTTCAAGATCCTGAGACCCTGTGTACATGTGCCTATGACTGTGTGGTGCTGTACCCTACGCTAATACTCAAACTAGCGTGTGATAGCGTTCGAAACAGTCACCAATGCGAAGACCAGGTTGGTCAGGACAAGAGGGACAATAAAAGCGAGTGTCACGCCTAAATCCGCGCTTTCTACAGACAAAACATCTTCTTTGGGGGTTTCTTTGGGTAGGGGTACCAGAGAGGACATGCGGAAAATGTCTCTCATGCAGCCAAGTTACGGCATTTGCGTTGGGAAGATGGGCCAGAGCACCGTCTGGAAACACAAAGGCTCCGATGATCTCTTCCTGGAATTTAAGGACGGATCCAGTTTGTCCTGAAGCTCTGTATAGCACATGAGCGCTCACCAAAGCCTATTGAAATAAATATACAGACACTTTTTTATACCAGCGGCTGGCCTTATGGGCAATTAGGTACGGCGCCAACAACTGGTCGTTGAGGTCCACTCCTCCCATATTGAGGTTATATTCATGGACACAGAGGGGTTTCTCCACAACACCAGTCGCCGTAGTAATTTGGACAGTCTCAAGCAGGCTCTCTTCCCCAGCCTAAGAAGGGAATCTACAAGCCGCTGGGGTAAGCCCTGGCGATTAGATCACACGGTGCCACATGCGCCAATTTGATGATCAAACAAGTGACTAAAAAGTGGCACGCTCCCTATGTAGTCAGGGCAGTTCTCCGGCTCTACGTAACTGTCTCTTCCCTCATAAACCATAAACTATATGTATAGCCTGTGGCCCTGTCACAGAGCTTATACATCTTGACCCTGTGTCAGGCACGCTTGCTGGGAAGATGCTGTTTGAATGACAAGTGGCCAGAAAACGTAATCAGGGACTCATCAACGCAGACAACTTAATGGAGAGTAAACAAGGCTGCAAAACATTGGTTGAAGTGGTTTACGAGGGGCCGCATTTTGTAGAGCCGATCAAATTCAGGATCACCCCGAGGACGACAGAGTTCATTGTCACTGCTCATATCGTGTCCTGGTCATGGAGGCAGAAATCACGGGCATATGGTGAATTGGGTCAGTGGACCAATATGACCGCAACTCACTCTTTTTAGTTATGCCCATGAGGAGGGATAGGCCCAAGAAGGTCTTAAATTCGGAGACCGTAATTGGTCTCCAATCTCCGGCAAGGGTCAGACCAGCATATAAATTGCTTTGGTCCACAATAGATCTATAGAGATCTTTGGTGAAAAACAGCGAATAAAAATTAAGTGACGTAAAATCAACTGTTTCCACCTGAGTTCCGGGTTGGCCAGTAAATGGGGGAAGTACGGGTGTTGAAGAAGTGGTGGGTTCCCAATTAGGATTGGCAAATGCAGCAGGAAGAGTACTATAGGCTCGATGGGCCTGTCTTTGTCTTCTTCTTGGTGGCAGCGGGACACTACTTGTGCTTGCCACCTCGCCAGCTTAAACTGCACTTATGGGACTCGCCACGTCACCAAGTGTTACTGCAGTGCTGGATGTATGACCAGGATGTACTAGGAGGCTGGTGCTTGCTAGTTCACCAGAAGGAATAGCGGCGCTAGTACTGGCTCTCTGCTCCATACGAGAGACCTGCGGTTCTTGCAACTCAACGTCAGCAAAAGAAGATCGGGGTCGGAGGCGCATGCGCGGCGGCACCTAACATGGACGCTTAGTCCGGGAGCTCCGTCCCGCTCCAGCAGCTACGGCCTCAGAGAGAGCAGACCGAACGGCATCAGCCGACTGGATCCACCCCCCAAGTGTGGGAGACAACCCGGGGACCGTCCACATGTACTCCGGAGCGGTAAGACGCAACCTACAGCCCGCTTTTGAAGCCTCACCGGCCCAGCCTGATACAGCTAAAATGGTGGCGGCCCCTTACTGTGTCACCTCAGATAACACACAGACCTCGCGGCCCACGTCCTCCCCCTCTCTACTGCAGCAAGACAACCTTGCACACAGCACTGCCCTGGGCCTCAACTCCCCTGCTTCTACCGAATCCCTATTAGGACGCTGTACGGCAGGTGCAGACTTTTCCCCTATGGAAGCAGGCCCTCCCCAGTCACAACAACTACTACAGCCCGGGGACTCGGGCCTACCTCAGCCTGTTGATGTTGCGGATCTCTTTGATAAATTTGCAGTACTCCTGGACAGGGGATTAACTAACACTGCTAATAGGATTACAAATGATATCAAAGCAGATCTACAGAATATTGGATCCCGCATGGAAATAATTGAAACACACCTGGAAGCCACCTCATCTAGAACAAATCAGAATACTGCCTGTATACAGATTCTCCAAGAACAGCTTGAAACTGCGCATGCAAAGATTGACGGCCTGGAGAACAGGAATCGAAGGTATAACTTCAGATTAAGGGGGCTCCCTGAGTCTTATAAAGACATACCAGTCACAATACAAGCTTTCATTAAGGATTTACTTCCTGACACCCCACAGCACAGATTGGAGTTAGACCGGGCTCACAGGGCTCTCAAACCACCTAGAGCAGACGGTCTTCCACGTGACGTCGTGGTCAAACCACATTTTTACTCCATCAAGGAGGAAATAATGCGGAAATCAAGAACAATGCCTAAAATCATCTTTCAAGGCCACCAACTGCAAATTTTTGCGGATCTCTCCCCATCCACTATACAGAAGAGGAGAGCCTTGAAACCACTCCTCCAATTCCTAATGGACAAGGATATCAAGTATTGGTGGCTTTTTCCGTTTCAACTAAAATTCATCTGGAAGAGCAAATCATACACTTTCGGTTCGCTTCAAGAAGGTGAAAAGGTTCTGCTTCAACTGGGCCTCATCAGCCAGGACTCTAACTCTACACCGTCGGGATCAAATCCAAATTCAACGAAAAGACAACTTCCAACCAGCCCTCTGTCACCAGTTTGGGAATCGGTGAAGTCCAAGAAACATAAGGAGACAGTTCCTCCATGACTCTTTTGAGTTTAAGGCCATCTGGGCCGTGTCCTGTCCTAGTGGACCTTTTTTTTTCTTTCCTCTCAGGTGACCTGGGGGGTCTCGCACCCCGGGATGGTCCCTCGTGGGATGGTCATCCCTTGGCCTGAATTTTTTACTGGGCCAAGGGGATCTCGCGGGGAATCCCTACCGGAGTTATGAGCCCTACCTAAAATTTACACTTAACACAATTTATAGTTGGGGCCCCCCTCTCGCCATGTCTCTATGGAGGTGTCTGAGAGGAGGGGGAGGAATGATAATAACCACAATCAGTTTGGGCACCTCATAGTGATCTGCTCCTCCTGTATCCCTATATCTGAAAGTATTACCTAGAATACCCGACCCATCCGGAATACTCTTCCTCCCTACCCCCTCCACCATGGGCATCTATGCCCACATGGATCCAGTTTCTTATCGCCATCCTAAAAAGGCTCACAGTTTTTCGTTACTTTTTTAATTCTTTTTTGTTCTATTTTCAAGGCAATATGTAGTCTCACCTCCTGCTCATTTATACATTTCCATTAGTTGAAGCCACCTAGGGTGGAATATTATGCCAGTTATTAATGTTTGAGCCTAGCAACCTATATAAGTCATCCCTTTTTCGGTCTTATTTAGAGATATAGATTTAGCGGCCTGTCTGCTGGAGTGGTGCTCATGCACCCCCTCTTGTCTGTGAGATCGGATTTTTGTCTCTTCTCTGGACAAGTGTAGTCCCCGTCGTTTAGAGGGACTCTAAAGTTCACCTTTAAAATAGATGGGGATCCTGTCACCTCCATCCATCGGAAGACTCCCTTGTCTTTCGTCTTTCCTATCTCCTTTACTTTCATCTCTCTTTCTCAAGACGCTCATTATAATCTCTTTTCAGAGGTCGACTGGGGGGACAAACCCCGAGGTTGTATACTGACATCCGAGGACTCTGATAGGCCTACGAGGTACCTTGGCCTTACTGAACTCGATTGGGTAAGTGTTGATTTGGCCCCGAATCGCTCCCCAACTCTGCTCAATGGCTAATACACCACAGATACAAACTACTATCAAGGTAGTTACGCATAATGTACAGGGATTGAATTCTCCCATTAAAAGACGTAAAATTTTTAACTATATGCACTCGCAAAAAGCTGACGTAATTCTCATACAGGAAACCCACTTCCCTAAAAGTTTCTGCCCATCGTTCATTCACGCTAACTTCCCCTTCTTTTCTTTGGCCAATGCCGAGACTAAGACTAAGGGAGTAGGCATTTTTATTTCAAAGAGAAGCAAATTCACCTTAAAGTCAGAACACAAAGACCCCGACGGGAGATACTTATTACTGGTGGGTGAATTAGATGGACAATTATACTCATTTATCTCATATTACGCCCCCAATACTGGCCAATTAGCTGGAGAAAAAGGGGGAATGTGGGACTTTAAATGAGGTACACATACGTGCCTCCATCCCTATATTTGGATGCATCAAAAGGAAGGTGGGACTTTAAATTGAAGCGGTTGAAATGCAGAGGTAATGGTATAAATATAAAGTTTTATTGGTATCAAATTATTAAATTACGTTTATTACATATATGTACAAGATGTGGGCATGGTAATACAGAGGTGTAAAAAACATGGCTGAATAAAATAAATTCACAACAATCAGATAGATAGTATGCGACAGCAAAACGGCCTAAACAAGCCAAACACAGCATGCCCGGCACCTGTATAGATGATCACATGATACAAAATCAAAAATAGCTGGGTTCATATGGGTAACATCATAGGCCATAATGGATGTGTCTGTAGCATCATGTAGCTCTACGCGTTTCGTGGATTCATTTCCACTCGTCAGGAGCAGATGCGACATATCCCTGTAAGTATAATAATTGAAGTAAACCATACTCAGTTGAAAATTGAAAAATGTAAATTGAAATTTAAGAAATTCGACCCAGTGCACTCACCAACCACAGTAGTGGGCGCAGTAGGGGCCAAGCAAGACACGGCGAATCGGGAGCATAGACCACATCACGGGAGCTGAGGCGGCGTAATAGTGCACAACTAGCTTGGGGAGATGTAGGGGTGCCTATGAGGGTTTCCATGTGCCAAAATACGGGTATGTGATGCTGCAAATTGGAGATATCTGGAATCAAATAAAAAAATTGTATTGTGAGATGAAAAGTATGTAAAAAAAAAAAAAAAATGAGAATGTGAGAAACAATTGGAGTGTAAGTGGGATGAGGTGGTAAATTGGGTGATATATATATATACACCCAATATGTCCGCATGTATAAGTGGTGACCAAGAAGAGTGTAATAAGTGTATGAAAATGGTTGGCCAATTAGCTTTCTTCCAAAACATGCTGCAGACCCTAAATCCGCTAACTGAAGGCACGGTGATCTTTGGGGGAGACTCCAACACCGCGTTTGATCAGGGATTGGATAAATCTAGACCCCCGGGCGCACGCTTAACCAGACCTTCTAAACAGAGCCTCCGTTTGGCCAAATTACTATTTCAACATGGTCTGGTCGACATATGGAGGGAAGTCAACCCCACTACCCGAGACTTCACACACTACTCCAACCCACACGGAACCTTCTCTAGGATCGACCATATTCTCCTTACATCACCCTCTATCCCACTGACCAAAAAAGCTTTTATTAAAGAGGTGGTCTGGTCGGATCACTCCATGGTAGTTTTGACTCTCCTCCGCCGGGGAAGTCGGCTCCCTGATAGACGCTGGAGACTTAATGAATCCATCCTGAGTGACCCGTCCAGAGCAGCGGAAATTGAAAAACTCATCAAATCCTATTTTCACACTAATGACACACCAGATATTAGCCCCTCTTGCCTCTGGGCAGCCCACAAGGCAGTCCTTAGAGGCCACTTAATTCAAATAGCTTCACACATTAACAAGTCCAATAAAGCGGAAATCGCAAAACTAGATAAGGAATTCTCTGATTTGGCCAAAATGCACAAAACTAACCCTAGCTCGGTACCCATAGCCAAATTAGACGCAGCCCGTACGGCACTAAACATGGCCCTCACTACCAAAGCCGAAAAATGGTTAAGATGGAATAGATCCAAATTTTACTGCCACGGAGACAAATTAAGCTCAATGCTAGCAAGCAGACTCTCTCCAAAATTCAGGTCCCAAGCTCTCCCAAAAATTAAAATCCAGGGGGGCACTCTCTCTCAGAATCCCCAACGTATCATGGGTGAATTTCAGAGATTCTACGAAGTCTTATACAGAGGGGATCAAAACCCTCCTCAACGGGAGATGGACAGTTTTTTAAATAGCATTCAAATTCCTAAATTACAAGATACCCACCGTCAAAAATTAGATGCCCCTATCTCAGCGGAAGAGGTATGCACGGTCATTAAAAACTCTAAAACTCTCTCAGAACCAGGCCCAGATGGGTTTTCTATACCCTATTATAAAACTTTCGCCATTACACTTGCCCCATATATGGCCCGGTTCTTCAACGCCCTCAGACAAGGGGGACAACTGGACTCCTCACTTAATATGGCTCACATCACAGTCCTCCCCAAACCCAACAAAGACCCCAGCTCTGTAAGCAACTACAGGCCTATATCTCTTATCAATAATGACTTGAAGTTCCTGACTAAGATCCTTGCAGACCGCCTGGCTTCCTTTATTAGCTTATACATTCACAAAGACCAAGTAGGATTTATTCCTGGAAGACAGGGTCCAGATCAAACTAGACGTGCGATAGATATAATTTCTCTCCTCAACTCAAATTGGGATGGAGGCCCATCCAGACAAGGCTGTCTATTGTCCCTAGATCTCCAAAAAGCCTTTGACTCCGTAAATTGGAATTATATATTCAACATTTTACATAGATGGGGTTTTGGGGACTCCTTTCTGAATGTTCTGCATGCTCTATACTCATCCCCCACAGCCCAGGTACGTCTGCAGGGATTTTACTCTGAGTCTTTCCCCATCTCGAAAGGTACAAGACAGGGGTGTCCCCTATCCCCGTTGATTTTTGCCATAGCAATTGAATCCCTAGCAATCGCCATCAGATCCAATCCGAACATACAGGGGGTTCAGTGTGGCCCCCGTCACCACAAATGTGCATTGTTTGCAGATGACATCCTAATGTTTATATCGTCTCCCCTGACCCCCCTCCCCAACATATGCCGCCTTCTTGACAAATTCGGATCTATCTCAGGACTTAAAGTAAATTATGACAAGTCTCAAGCGCTCAACATCAACCTACCTACCCCTTTGCTGGCCAGGATAAGAGAGAGTTTTAGGTTCACGTGGAATGATGCGCATATCACATACCTGGGGATTAAATTGACCCCCAAGATAGAACTCCTCTATCAAGCTAATTATCCTCAGCTATACCAAAAACTGGAAGAGGACTTGACCAGGTGGTCTGGGCTCTCTCTATCCTGGCTTGGCAAAATAAATTCAATTAAAATGACCCTCCATCCCCGCATCCTATATTACTTTAGGGCCCTCCCAATCCCTATTGACAAAGCCCGACTTAATAAATTCCAAGCCAAAATTATTCAATTTGTTTGGGGCAAAAGAGGTCATAGATTCTCAAAATCAATCTTGTTTAGAGCCAAGACCGGTGGCGGACTGGGCTTACCTAACCTACTCTGGTATTTCCAAGCAGCCCACCTTGCTCAAATATCAGCAGTTTACTCCCGCTGGGAAAAACCTGACTGGGTGCATACTCACATTTCTTCTTCTGTCACTTTCCTTTCTTTTCTCCTCTTCCCCCTCCCATTCTCACTCTCCCTAAGGTCCTCACCCCCCACTTCTTTCTCAAATGTTTTTTAACTAGACTAAACAAAATTACTCTTTAGTAATGTGGTCTAGCATTATGTTGGTACACCGCACACTCCTCAAAAATGGAAAAACCAGTTACTTGTTAAGAACATTTTTTCTTCCATTTTTTTTTCATTGCATTTAAACTAGTTGTTTGTCAGGGCGGTCAAATACATGCCATAATTACTGGTCTATGGTTATGCCTAGACCTTTGATATGTCTTGTACGCCAAAAATACTTGTTACCCTCCACAGAAAGTGATGGGTGGTTTTCTTTTTTTTTATGTATGTTTTTTTTTTTTTTTTCACAAATGTTACGTATTGCAAGATAAATGTCGGAATGGGGGGTCTTGGGGGGGGGGGGCTCTTCCACAGAATGTTCCCTATTGGGGTGGGGGAGCTCCCTCCGTCTGGGATCACCCACCATAACATAAAGAGAGGTGACCCGAGTTAAGGCAATAAAGGACTAGATAATTTAGTCTTTGCTTTCAGGGATTTCATCCTCAACTACATGAAACCTTTTATGTATTATTGCTTTCCGAGTTATACTTACCACTTTCTGATCACTTTAAGAATTTAATGTACTATTTGATGATTATTTCTCTGTAACTGTTACATCATTCTCAGATATGGCGGGGCTGTGGACCTGCTTCATGTTTATTGCCTATGATGTATTCACTTTTTTTGGAAAATAAAATATATTGAAACGAAGATCGGGGTCTGGTACACCTGACCTTGGCAGGGACCACAACTCCGTCATCAGAGCTATCTGTCAGGGTGCCGCTGCTGTCTACAGGTTCATATTCTGAGCCTGAATCTAATACCAATTACCCTAACACTGATTAGTTTCACTAATGACACTAGTACAGTGATCAAAAAAAAATCTGATTGCTGTACTAGGTGACACAATAACAGGTGGTGAAGGGGTTAACTGGGGGGGTGATCGGGGGGTGAATTGTGTGCCTACGTGACCTGGTGTCAGTGTAGTGTTGTGCAACTCACTGTTCTGATGCTCTCTCCTCTCGGTCTGGAACGAAAAGACCGACATGAGGAGAGATGACATCACTTCCTCTGTCAGTGTTTACAGTTACACAGACAGGGGAAGGATATCATTCGTCAGGAGCCATCACCAGGTCCAGGCCAGATTTAATTGGCCTGGGCCTGGGGATTGATCGGTTTCTGATCAAATCCAATCGCCGCGTCCGATGTAGCATAATGGCGATTCATCTGCCTGTGCTATTCTGCCACAGTACAACTGCGCCGGACAGTCGGCAAGCGGTTAAGGGACCAGAATCTCTAAAAGTAATTCAAAAAATATATAAAAATTAAAGTAAGTGTAAAAATAAAATAAAATAATAATAAAAAAATAAAAAATAAAAAATGAAAGTGCCCATGTCCCCCTGTGCAAAGGCGAACGAGCGTCAATACCGCACTCACGCAAACAGTGATCTGTGAGTGGGGCCCCAAGGTTTCGCCTGCCTAGGGGGCTCCACAGAGTTTAATCCAGCATTGAGGCTCAGTCACACCAGACAGCTGCACTGAACGTGCTGCTGCAGGTGTACACTGGCAGGAACAGTGCCAACAGTGCACCACATGGTTTGTCATTGCATTCCCAATGGACGGACAGTATGGTGGTATGGTGATGGTATTAACCAGCAAGTGATTAATACAATCAAACATAGTTTAAACTGTACAACAGTAAAGAAAAGCACACGGAGCAGCACGAACGTAATAAAAATAAAGAAATAGGAACACAGCACAACTACTTACTTTTTTGCAGCACTCTCCTGATCCTTCTATACTGATCGTGCTCCCTTAATTTGAGGTCCGACCACCGCTTCCTCAGTTGATCCTTGGATCTCCGTACCCCAAAATTCCTGTGCAGACTCTTCACAACTTTCGCCATGATCTTGGCCTTTCTGACATTTGGTTTGGGGTAAGGTCCATGCTTCCCGTCATAGTCAGCCCTCTTCAAGATGTCCACCATCTCAACAAAGGCCATATTTGATGCCTTAAATCTCTTCCGGGATCGTGACGTTTCTGGCTCCGGCCTTTCCTCCTCCTCCTCGTTGCTGCTATTATCATGCACCTGCTGTCTCTCCGCCATGTGCTCTCCCCCACTGCACCGAACGAGAAGGAGTGGGGAATAGACTAGAAAGAACGTCAGGGGCGGGCGGAGTTTTACGCATGCGCAGTGTATATAAAGCGTAACACGCGCGCGTCGTATGTACGATCTGTGACCGGAGGAAGGAGTATCGGAAGCACCGGTCGTGATAATGAAGGTAACATTTAAACTTGGGCCTATACTGCTTATAGATTGAGGCCTATATTGGAACAAGATTAGGAAACTTTAGCCTGACATTAGGGTTTGTCTTGTGTATTGCAGATAAAATGGATGGCTTCAATGACCACAACTTCCTCCCCCTGTTCATAGATAAATACAGGGAGCTGCCCTGTCTGTGGCAGGTCAAACACGGCAACCATCCCCTATTTAAAAGCCAAAATTGGTGGCCTGAGGAGCACTTATCTTAGGGAGCGCAAGAAGGTCCAGGATTCCCAGAGATCAGGAGCTGCAGCAGATGACATTTATGTCCCCAGGCTGTGCTACTATGAGAGACTTCGCTTTCTGTCAGACCAGACTGAAGTCAGGGAATCCCTCTCAACCCTTCCTTTCACCCTATCTTCCACCCCAGCTGAGGCTTCCGATGTCCAACCTGGGACTTCCAGCCAGGAAGAAGTGGAGGAGCCCAGTTTGAGCCAGGTATAGCATTCTTCTACAGATTTCTGGTCAAAAAATAAATGTTTACTAGATGTTATTATTCATCACTAATTGCTGATTTAATAAAGTGCTTTACATATCAATAGACAGTAGTGGGCAAAAATAATTGGGACAAGAATGAAAAATGCTGTGCTCAGAATGATAGGCTTTTATATTTGTTAGCATTCAATTTGCAACAGTCATGAGATGAAAATTGTGTGTGATTGATGAAGAAAAAACTAAAACTATGCCCCTTTTTCATACACAGGAAGACCTCAGCCAGGAGGAGGCTGTGGAATGTGGCACACAGGAGGAGGCTGTGGAATGTGGCAGCCAGGAGGAGGCAGGTGCTAGTGGCAGTCAGGAGGAGGCGGGGGTTAGTGGCAGTCAGGAGGAGGCGGGGGTTAGTGGCAGTCAGGAGGAGGCGGGGGTTAGTGGCAGTCAGGAGGAGGCGGGGGTTAGTGGCAGTCAGGAGGAGGCAGGTGTTAGTGGCAGTCAGGAGGAGGCAGGTGTTAGTGGCAGTCAGGAGGAGGCAGGTGTTAGTGGCAGTCAGGAGGAGGCGGGGGTTAGTGGCAGTCAGGAGGAGGCAGGTGTTAGTGGCAGCCAGGAGGAGGCAGGTGTTAGTGGCAGTCAGGAGGAGGCGGGGTTAGTGGCAGTCAGGAGGAGGCGGGTGTTAGTGGCAGCCAGGAGGAGGCAGGTGTTAGTGGCAGTCAGGAGGAGGCGGGGGTTAGTGGCAGTCAGGAGGAGGCAGGTGTTAGTGGCAGCCAGGAGGAGGCGGGTGTTAGTGGCAGTCAGGAGGAGGCGGGGGTTAGTGGCAGCCAGGATGAGGCTGGGTCCAGTAGGAGCCTCACAGAATCGCAGGTTCCTCCCATGTGCCTTCCAAACAAAAGACCCAGGAAGGGGAGTAACGTGGAGGATTCAGCACTCAGGCTGATTCAGGAGGCTTCTGCGTCCCTCAGATCCACCCCCACTCGTGAAGAGGCCTTTGCCTGCATGGCTGCCACAAAACTGCAGGACATGCAGGAGGGCCAACGCCTCATGTGTGAGGAAATCCTTTATAAAACATTAACTAAGAGGGTGAGGGGCGAAATCACACCCAATACCCACCTGTGTGAGTTGCATCATCCTCCTCCTCCTCCTCCTGCCACAACTCCACCACCACAGACACAGCGTGGAAGGAGGAGTGGAAGGAAGACAAGAAAGTGATGACCTGGGTTCAGTCTGGTCTGACAAAAGATGCAGGCTCTTGTATGACCACAGCCTGGGGACATGTATGTCATCTGCTGCTGTTCATGATCTCTTGGACGTCTGGACCAGATTGTACTCCCTTATATATGGACTCCTCAGGCCACCAATTTTGCAGTAAAATAATTGATGTGTGCCCTGGGGGCCAAAGGCTTCGCCAATTTCTGCTGTTTCTCCAGCGTTGTCTCCCTCTTTCTTTGGTTAGGACCCCTTAATAAATTTTTGATTTGTTTTATTATACTCGCCTATGTGTGTTTTCCTTCAAAAAAGGACAGTTTGATTGTGAGGAGGCAGGTACATTTCAAAAGTACAAGGTGAAATTAACAAGAGACACCAACACCAAGCAACCTCCTTGAGATTAAATAATACAAGATAATAATCGTGTTGTGGTAACTTGACACACAAAACACACCCAAAAATATTCTGGAGTAAAAAAAATATATACGAAAAATAACAGGAGATCAGGATTTCAAAAAATAAAAACAAAAAAAAAACAAAATCTAAAAACATCCAAAAATGTAATTCTTTTCGGGAGATGTGACAAATAAAAATATTATATTCATGAAATCACGATAAATAATAAAGAAGTGTGTGAGAAGTCTGTGTGAATATGAGCAGAAAAACTACTTCATTCTTCTAGCATTATAAAGAAGAAGAGAGTGCGCTGCATTAAACAATTTAAAACATTGCAGCGTGACGAAAGTGCTATATCCATTCCGAACGCTAATTTTACCAGACCAAGCAGTTCCGTCTCGGAATTTATTTCGAGCATGCGTGGCACTTTGTGCATCGGAATTGTCCACACACGGTCGGAATTGACGCGATCAGATTTTGTTGTCGGAAAATTTTATAGCCTGCTCTCAAACTTTGTGTGTCGGAAATTCCAATGGAAAAAGTCCGATAGACCCCACACACAGTCGGAATTTCCGACAACAAGCTCCGATCGCACATTTTCCGTCGGAAAATCCGACCGTGTGTACAGGGCATTAGTGCCGGTCCAACAACACCCTATCATGTGAGAGTACATCTGTTCATGTTTTAAGCTAAATAAATGCTCTTTTTTGAAATATTGCGGAATGATGGCTCCTGCATATCAGATATTTATATTTCCATTCATAATAGTCACAAAATTACAGCAATAAGGGAGCAACGAAAATAATTTTACTGTTGGGGTCCCCACAACTTGGGAAATTTTATTAAGGGGTCACGGCACTACAGGGTTGAGAAGCACTGTATTAACTGTTTAAGCGGCACTTTTCGGCCGCTAGCGGGGCGCTTTTAACCGCAAATAAGGGGTGAAAAACGCCCGTTTTGTGGAACTTCCGAATCGCTTTTCAGGTGCTTTGGAAGCACTGCCTATGGGCAGGGCGTTTTTGGAGTGGTGTATACACCACTCCAAAGATGCAGCTTGCAGGACTTGCCCGAACGTCCCGCAAGCGCACTGCCGCAATGTGAAAAAGACACCCTGAAATGAATGGGAGGCAGTTTTCAGGCGCTATTTAGAGGCTATTTCTACCTTTAAAAATGCCTGAAAACCACCTCAGGGGGAAAGGGGTCTAATGCTTATAAATCGCTGCCTATGGATAGTAAAATGTACGTCTTTTGTCGCCGTTGCATGAGTGTGCGCAGTTTTAAAGTGAGTCATGTTTTGTATCTATTTACTCTGCGTAACATCATCTTTGAGTTTTGCAAACGTGTTTAGGAGCATGAAGTGCTTCATTATTTCCATCGGCCAGAACGATAATTTATTCTGGCCATTGAAATAAATGAACGCCCATGCAATTGACGCGTCTAGCGCGTTTAGACATCTTAAGCATTTTTTGGATGCTGAAACGCTCCTCTCCTGAACGCGCTGGCCCCCGGGGGGGGGGGGGGGGTGTGGCCTGTAAACACCTATATGGACGCATAGACTAACATCGAAGGCAGGAAAAAAAGAATCGCAAATTGCCTCAAAAAGCCGTGTTTTTAACGCCCTGAGGCCTTATACAGCATATAAATGATCTTCCTACTGGGGGGGGGGGGAAGCTATAACATGATTCCTAACGGATCACGAAGCATCATGATGGAGAAGAGCTCCAGGGGAAGAAGGACGTTTCCCATTCTATGGTCTATTCCTAATTCAGAATAAAGTCCTCACAAAACAAAGGAGCAGCTCCATTCCCTTCACCATCTTCCCAAATTACAGGCTGCATGGCCCAGCCCACAGCTCTCCCTCCTCTGGTAGGGGATTGTACATCCCAGAAGGCGGAGAGGAGCCCCCACCTCATCGTCACAGGCCTCAGCTCCTTCCTCCTCCCTCACACCCCCCATAACATCACTGCAGAGGCTGCCTGACCCCAGCCGTGCTGAGTGAGGAGCCCTGAACACGGAGGACGTCTCTCTCCCCCCCTCAGGACACGGCGTGTGAGTATGGGAGGCTCTGCTTCTCTATTCCGGGGAATAATACAACGGGGAGGGGGGGCTCCCACCTTCATACAGGAGAGCCTGTGTGTGTATGGAGGAGAGCCTGTGTATGGAGGAGAGGAGAGCCTGTGAAGGGCTGTGTGCACTCTATGAGCTCCTCTCCTCACACAGTGCAGGCTCCTCCAGACCTGGGCCCTCTATGTACATACACTGAGCACAAAGAGCCTGACAGGGATCAGCACACACAATACAGAGAGCATGGGGAGGGGGACATCCATCCTCTGTCACCCTACACCTTCATCCACTCATCTGGGGTCTGAGCTCTGTGCTCATCTCTATTATTAGGGACAATAGCCATCTAGGGTGTCACAGATACAAATCCTCAGCCAGTATGTAAGAGGGAATATATTGATTTCCATTGACACCAGATTTTCCTTCTCATTCTCTCTTATAGAAGTCTTCATAGACAAACACACTATATATTATGTATATATTATATACAGTATATGTGCTAGTCCTGATTTCCTAGGTGAACAGGAGCAGGGATGTGTTCCTGTGATCTGCAGGCTGACATGTCTGCAACAATGTACAACGCATAGAGATTTACTAACATTGGAGCGTGCAAAACCTGGTGCAGCTGTGCATGGAAACCAATCAGCTTCCAGGTTTTATTGTCAAAGCTTAATCCTAGTGCACATGATGAGATTATCAGACCAACAATCAGCTGGTTTTTTTTTTTTTTTGTTTTTTTTTTTTTTTTTTGCATGCTAGTCTTCATATGAAAAATGAATAGGTTACTAAAGTACGAAAAATTTCATACGACAGAATAAAAATTCAGAAGTGATGTCATGTGTTGTAGTGTATTTGTATTTTCAGAGGAAAACTGTACTGATTAAATGAAAGTCGCACGATCTGATATCGTACGAGAAACATTTTCATGTTTGTCCTTTTTGGATAATTTCAGATGAAAGCTGTGTACTAACGATCAGACTATGGTACGATCGCTTTGAAGTGATGTGTTGTAGTGCATTTGTATTGTATTTTTGGACAAAAACTGTACTAGTTAAACGAAAATCGTACGAGAAACATTTTCGTGTATGTTTTGTCCCGCTGGATAATTTCGGATGAAAGCTGTGTACTAACGATCAGATTATCGTACGATCGCTTCAAAAGCGGTATTTTTTTGTACGATATTCTAATTGTGTGTAGGGGCCACTGGTTGAACAAGCTGAAGTTAGAATCTGATTGGCTTTCATGCATAGCTGCACCAGATTCTGAGTGCTCCAGTTTTAATAAATCTCCCCCTAGTGATTCCTAGCAAATGTTAATCTTCCAATGTGTACGGTGTGATCCTAGATTGCAGTGCTTTTTACACATCTAAGCAATGCTGCCTCTGTGTTTTCTTCATCTTATTAATATTATTATTACTATACAGGTTTTATATCGTGCCAACAGTTTGCACAGTGCTTCATAGGCCTCATCCACATGGACGCACTGTTCCATACACCCACGCATGTTGTTCTGCGCAGGCAGCCTGTTAAAATTAATGACAGGTGGATGGCTGCACAGATCCCCAAGTGCATCCCCAAGTGTACATCTGTGCAGGACCGATGCACGGATCAGAACACCGTCTGTCTGCATTCTGATCAATGAATTACTCTGCACAGATGTACACGATGGAAGGTGATTGGAGATCCATGCAGATGTTT
Source organism: Aquarana catesbeiana (assembly GCF_042186555.1). Lineage (NCBI taxonomy): Eukaryota > Metazoa > Chordata > Amphibia > Anura > Ranidae > Aquarana > Aquarana catesbeiana. Next base: position 172,569,418 of record NC_133330.1, read on the forward strand.
ACCTGTCGTTGATTTCACCAGGTTGCCTGCACGAAACACCATGCCTCCTATGCAGGTAAACACAGCCCTCTGAACATCGGCCCTGTGCAAACTGTTGCCACTATATAAATCCTGTAAAATAATAATAATAATTATTATTATATAGTATAAATCCTGTATTATAATAAAAACCGAGAAGGCACAGAGGCAAGGTTGTTTGGATATTTAACAAGCACTGCAATCTAGGATCACACCATAGACATTGAAGATTAACATGCGATGTGCTAGAAATCCCTATGTGTTGTACATTGGTGCGGTCATGTCAGACTGCAGTGCCAGTGTACCAGAACGAAAGAACCCTGCCCCTGTTCATTTCCGTGCATCCGCATGCAAGATGCCTGTTAAAAATCAGTGATTGGTGGACGGCTGCGCAGATTTCCAAGCACATCCCGCTGTATAAATCCATGGAGGACCAATGCACGAATGTACACTCAGGGGATGCAAATCTGTGTAGCCATCCACCTGTCATTGATTTTACAGACTGCCTGCACAGTACACCATGTCTCCCATGCAGGCAAACACTAAAAGGGGTTGTAAAGTCTGAACGTTTTCACCTTAATGCATTAAGGTGAAAAACCTTCTTTGCTGCAGTGCCTCCCAAGAACCCCCTTTTTCTTACCTGTGCCCATTCATTCCAGCGCAGTGCACGAGCCCAGCGGCTCCAGCCACTGGCTCTCATGTCATTGGACAGATTGATTGCAGCAGAAGCCATTGGCTCCTGCTGCTGTCAATCAAATCCAGTGACACGGGGGCTGGGTGGGGCTGAGTGCCGCTGTCTGTGTCAATAGACACAGCAGCAGGACTCGGGAGGGCGCCCGCACAGGTGTCCCCCTGGAAAGCGGCTTTCCGTGGGGGCACCTGATGAAGGGGAGGAGCCAGTAGCCGGCAGGGTCTGGCTTAAAAATCATGTTGTTCTCCTGCGCCTGGGGAGCTGCACGTGGCACATACAGGCACCTGTAGATGTGAAAGGCTGCACAGGCTTATAACCACATAAGTGGTGATGTTTTCATGTGCATATGACATATTCCCCAAACGCACAAGTTTCACATTTATGAAATACATTATACGCTAATGCACGGGTTAACAAAGGCGCAAAAAAGCATTGGTGCTTACAGGAATACAAGTGCATGCAGCCGATCACCTCAATGAACAGCTATATGCTCCACCTATGGCTCCTCGGCCGCCAGAAAAAGCCAAGATTTTTACGCCCGATCCTACCTGCTCCTCTAACCATCTGGGTAAAAGAGGTCTTATTCACACAGGACATTATTGCCAACTGTGGCAACAATCCAGTGTATTCTTGCAGCTGGCTTCACAGATGAATGCAGTTAGTTGCAGCCTCTCAGCCTGTACAAAGCAATGACAGGCTGACATTCTGTGGGTGTAGCCGCTCATGGAGCGATTACCTGCAGTTAGGGGCAGGTGGCTACCTCTGGGTGCAGGTTGCCTTGTGAACGATGCCCTAAATTGTATTTACACTTTTACAGCCAAATTCATGACCCCCCCCCCCCTACACACGCACACACACACACACACACACACACACACACACTTTATGGTTACTATATGTTCTTATTCACACAGCTTATCTAAAAATAATTAAAAACATATACTGTATATTTTTACCTTATCAGTGCTTTCTACTACTTTCTTTGGAGCAGACTTATACATAGGACTCTAAAGCCAGCTTGTATTGTTCAGAATTAAGAAAAAAACAGAAAAGTGCCTCTAAGTGCAATATTTATTGTATAATAGCAAATAACAATAAAACACTCACATAAGGTAAAGAAAGATGGGCTATCTGGAAGAAGGAACCCACGGGAACTGTCCTCAACGCCTCTAGTCTGGGGTACGCCCGCCGCGATTACTGCGGTAAATCAGGAAAAAGTGGTTCTCCCCTCACCCTGGTGACATCACACGCCCACTGGCGCTGCGCTCCAAGCTGGTTCCATCAGGCTTACCCGGAACAACTCAGGGCTTGCTTCTTCCTGATTCACTGCGGTAATCGCAGCGGGCGTACCCATAGATCGGAGGCGTTGAGGACTGTTCCCCATGGGTTCCTTCTCCCAGATGAGCCTATCTTTTCTTTACCTTATGTGAGTGTGTGTATGTATATATGTATATGTATATATATATATATATATATATATATATATATATATATATATATATATATATATATATATATATATTGGGTAGCACTCTCGCCTAGCAATAAGAATGGTCGCTGGTTCGAATCCCAACCACGACACTACCTGCCTGGAGTTTGCATGTTCTCCCTGCTGTGCCTGCGTGGGTTTCCTCCGGGTACTCGAGTTTCCTCCCACACTCCAAATACATGCTGGTAGGTTAATCCTGTCTAAATTGTCCCTAGTATGTATGAATGTGAGTTAGGGACTTTAGATTGTAAGCTCCTTGAGGGTAGGGACTGATGTGAATGTACAATGTATATGCAAAGCGCTGCGTAAATTGATGGCACTATATAAGTACCTTAAATAAATAAATAAATAAATATATATATATATATATATAGAGGGATTCCATATATGTCTGTCAGTCGTACCTGCATCTGAGTGTGTAAAGATGTTGCAGCCTGCATGCATCACTTCAAGAAGTGAAGTAGTTCTATATACCTCTTATCAGAGAGTTGCCTTGTGCTGTCCGAAGGATTGTAGCTGTCTCCAACTGTGTGAGACCCACACTGAAGCAACTGCCTCCTGTTCTTAAATTGATGCATGCAGGCTGCAACATCTTTACACACTCAGATGCAGGTACAACCGACAGACATATATATGTATATATATATAAAAAAAAACATACAAACCACATTTCTCTACGTTTATATAGAGCGCTGGGATGTGGACAGCATTAAAGCTAAGGAGATGCGATATACCTCCCAGCTAGCCACTCTCTTTTATGTTGGTCTATCTACCATATTGTACAGACTTCTCCTGTTGTTCTTCAAGGCTCTAATGAAGAGGGAACCCCTTGAAAGGCGTCAGTCACCTTTTAGCACTTGCCCTTGCATGGGCATGTCCAATTTCTAAAATTTTAATGTGTATATTTTGAAACCCTGTTTTTATGAATAAGTAGCTACTTTTTATATGCATTTGTTTCTGTATATAAATAAACTGTATCAATTTGATCACAGCGTCAGATCACGCGCCTTTCACCTCTTTCCCTAACCTGGCTCTCTTCGGACCACCCCTGGTCAGCTTAGACAGAGGGACAGGGACACGCATGATCATCTTTTAATTCCCTCACTTTGAAAGTACTACCACTCTATACTAGCAACGCCTTCACAAGCGCAGGAGAAATTCTTTCTTTGTTTATTTTTTCGCCATACCATTGGATGACGGAAGCTACGTCAAACATCTTAAAGGGGAAACTTTTTTTTATTGCTTTTAAGTGTAAATGCAAGATCTCAGGTCTTTTTGGCCCCAGATCTCACTTTAACCACTTCCCGCCCGCCCTATAGCGGATTGACGTCCGGGAAGTGGTTCTGTTATCCTGACTGGACGTCATATGACGTCCAGCAGGATAACATGCCGCAGCGCGCCCCCGGGGGCGCGCATCGCGGCGATCGGTGGAGCGGTGTGTCAGTCTGACACACCGCTACACTGATCTTGGTAAAAAGCCTCCGGCGGAGGCTCTTTACCACGTGATCAGCCGTGTCCAATCACGGCTGATCACGCTGTCAATAGGAAGAGCCGTTGATCGGCTCTTCCTCACTCGCGTCTGACAGACGCAAGTAGAGGAGAGCCAATCGGTGGCTCTCCTGGCAGGGGGGGTCTGCGCTGATTGTTTATCAGCACAGCCCCCCCTCAGATCACCCCACTGGACTACCAGGGATGCCACTAGGACCACCAGGGAAGGGGCAACGTGGATGGCCAGGTATGTACCCCATGGCCATCCACATGTGCCCAATCTGTGCCAATCAGTGCCCACAAATGGGCACTGATTGGCACTATTATGTCAATGATCGCCCAGCAATGCTTTATCAGTGCCACCTGTCATTGCCCATCTGTGCCACCTGTCATTGCCCATCTGTGCCCATCAGTGCCCACCTATCAGTGCCAATCAGTGCCACACATAAGTACCCATCAGTGCCACCCATATATACCAATCAATGCCACCTACGAGTGCCCATCAGTGCCGCCTATGTGTGCCCATCGGTGCCACCTATGAGTGCCCATCAGTGCCGCATACCAGTGCCGCATACCAGTGCCACCTATCAGTGCCGCCTATCAGTGCCCATCATCAGTGCCCGTTAGTGCCACCTCATCAGTGCCACCTCATTGGTGCCACCTCATCGGTGCCCATCAGGGCCGCCGTATCAGTGCCCATCAGTGCAGCCATATCAGTGCCCATTATTGAAGGAGAAAGCGTACTTATTTACAAAAAAATTTAACAGAAACAAAGAAAAACTTGTTTTTTTTCGAAATTTTCGGTCTTTTTTTATTTGTTGCGCAAAAAATAAAAACCGCAGAGGTGATCAAATACCACCAAAAGAAAGCTCTATTTGTGGGAACAAAATGATAAAAAATTTGTTTGGGTACAGTGTAGCATGACCGCGCAATTATCATTCAAATTGCAACAGCGCTGAAAGGTGAAAATTGGGCTGGGCGGGAAGGTGTTTAAGTGCCTGGTATTGAAGTGGTTAAAGAAGTCCTGTCATGCTTTTTTTCTATTACAAGGGATGTTTACATTCCTTGTAATAGGAATAAAAGTGACCCAAACTTTTTTTTTTAAAGACAGTGTAAAAATAAAAAGTAAAATAAATAATAATAATAAAATATATATATAAAGCGCCCCGACCCACTCAGCTCGCGCGCAGAAGCGAACGCATACGCACGTAAGCGATACACACGCATATGAAAACGGTGTTCTTTCTTGACCCTTCCACTTTTCTCCCTTCTTTCTCTCTTACACTTCAGTTTCTGCCCTACTATAATTATTTTTTTAATATAAATTGGTTTGTACAGCACCATTAACCACCTCCGACCAATCACCGCAGTTATACTGCGGCATGTTGGCTCCCCTGGGTGAGCCGTCGTAGCTATACGTCGGCTCACGGGGTTGGGATAGCAGGCGGGCCCGCTGCACAGCGGGGGTGCCGGTGCTCATAGCCGATGGTTGCGATGACCGCTGGCCACGAGCGATCGTGAGCAGGAGAGACAGAACAGGGACGAGTGTGTGTAAACACACACTTCCCTGTTCTGTTCTGACAGGAGTGACAGATCATGTGTTCCTATTAGCTAGAAACAACGATCCGTCACTTCCTCCAGTCAGTCCCCTCCCCCTTCAGTTAGAATCACCTCCCAAGGAACACAGTTAACCCCTCGATCGCCCCCTAGTGTTAACCCCATCACTGCCAGTGACATTTTTACAGTAATCAATGCAATTTTATAGCATTTGTATTAATGCCAATGGTCCCAAAAATGTGTCAAAATTGTCCGATGTGTCTGCCATAATGTCGCAGTCACGATAAAAATCACAGATCGCCACCATTACTAGTAAAAAAAAAAAATAATAATAAAAATGCTATAAATCTACCCCCTATTTTGTAGATGCTATAACTTTTTATGAAAACCAATCAATATACGCTTATTCCAATTTTTTTTTACCAAACATATGTAGAAGAATACATATCGGCCTAAACTGAGGAAAAAAATTGTTTTTTTATATATTTTTGGGGGATGTTTATTATAGCAAATAGTAAAAAATAATGCGTTTTTTTCAAAATTGTCGCTCTTTTTTTGTTTATAGCGCAAAAAATAAAAACCGCAGAGGCGATCAAATACCACCAAAAGAAAGCTCTATTTGTGGGGAAAAAAAGGACGTCAATTTTGTCTGGGTACAAAATAAGTTAATAAACAGGAGTTTCTGTCTGCTTCTGCTTGCAAGTGTTGTTTTGAGGGTTTTCTTTTTTTTTTCTCCTTTATTTGATACGTTTGCTAGCAGTTTTAAAAATACTTTTTTTCCCCTCCTTTTTTATGACACTTTTAAAACAGCTTTTTAAAAAAAAAAATTTAATTTTTCTTCCTGGTTAATTGTTCACAGGTGTATAAAAGTATCTATACAAACTCCCCTAGGAGCTAGCTTGCTCCCTTATGGTGGCTTGCATGTGGATTTTGTGAACATAAGTGGAATTTTGAACTAAAGTGGAGAGTTAATAACCAGGAGTTGAAAACAGGAGTTAAGAACATCTGTAAGTAACATCTTAAATTTCCTTTAAGTAATTGTATTGTAGGAAATGATTGCTAGCAGGGTTGAAGGTTTTGCTCAGTGCACAGTGTACCACTTTGTGTTTTGTGTATGCAAAATTGGTGCAACAGCTCCAGGATGGATACCGCTGTGACAGATGTGAGCAGGTTGCCCTTCTGGAAGCTCGCATTAGAGATCTGGAGGAGCAAGTTGCAACACTGAGCGGAAAGGACAACCTTGAAAGGGGTCCTGGTCGCTGAGCAGGTGGTCAGTAGGGTTGATGTGGAGGGGCAAGTCAGGATTATCATATAGGAAGATGGGTTAATGTAGTTAGAGGGAGTGGAAGGGACTCGCAGAAAAGGAAGGCCAGTCCTGTATTTGTGCATCAAAACAAATTTGCCAAGTTGGGTGAAGATGTGGAGGTGGCAAACACAGAGGTGGCAGTCCTAGATGTCACTGCTACCCCTAACAGCCAGGAGAGCAGCCCATATAGTAGAGGTGGTGAGGGGAGTGCAGGTAGGCCTAGACAGTTGGTTATAGGGGATTCTATAATCAGAAGGACTGATAGAATAATTTGTCGCCAGGATCGCCTCAACCGAATGGTTTGCTGTCTCCCTGGTGCTAGGGTTTGCCATGTGGTGGACCGGGTGGATAAATTACTGGGAGGGGCTGGGCATGACCCAGCTGTCTTGGTCCACGTTGGAACCAATGACAGTATACATGGAAGGTGGAGGCTCCTTAAGAATCAATTTAAAGAATTAGGCTGCAAGGGAAGGACCTCCAAGGTGATATTCTCTGAAATATTACCTGTGCCATGCGCAACACAGGAAAGGCATGGGGTGATTATAGAGCTGACTGCATGGCTAAAGACCTGGTGTAGGGAGCTGGGATTTGGGTTTCTAGAGCACTGTGCTGAATTTTCATTGGGGTGCAACCTATATGCTAAAGATGGTTTGCACTTGAATGGAAGGGGGTCTGCTGTGCTGGGGGAGAGGTTTATTAGAAGGCTGGAGGAGTATTTAAACTAGGATTGAGGGGGGAGGGTGAACTGGAATTCCATCGGGCAGACAGGTGAGTTAAGGGTCAGACATTAATGGAGGGTGGAATGGGGATAGATGGGGGGAGGGTTATGGCAGGTGACAAGAAATTTCCCATGTTGCAAACAGCCATTGGAAACTATAGTGCCATTTGTACTACTAAAAATGATTTGAAAAACAACAGAGCAAAATGTAATAATGCATTAAAGTGTTTGTACACCAATGCCAGAAGTCTGCCAAGCAAAGTAGGTGAGTTGGAAGCTCTGGTGCATGAGGAGAGCTATGATGTAATCGGTATTGCTGAAACTTGGATTCAATCCTCACGTGACTGGGCTATTAATATTCCTGGATATGCACTCTTTCGGAGAGACAGGGTAAAATGGAAAGGTGGCAGGGTCTGTCTCTATGTGAGAAGTGATCTCAAAGCAAGTGTGAAAGAAGACCTGGTTGATGGAGAGTGTGATGAGTCTGAAGCATTATGGGTGGAACTGCATATTGATGGGCGTAGTTCAAAGTTAATCATTGGAGTTTGTTTTAGGCCACCCGATGTTAACGAGGAGGTGGAGACTCAGCTCCTTGCACAGATGGAAAGGGCTGCAAGGGCTGGGACAGTGATATTAATAGGGGATTTTAACTACCCAGAAATTGACTGGAGTAATGGCACTGCTGGGACAGTTAAAGGGCAAAAATTTATAAACCTATTACAGGACAATTTTATGGTCCAGTTTATTGAAGCCCCAACTAGGAATGAAGCTCTGTTGGAACTGGTAATCTCAAACCATGCAGAGCTATTACTAATGTCCAGATAAAGGAACACCTGGGTAGCAGTGATCATAACATGATTTCATTTGTTGTTAGCTGTAAACAAGAAATAAATACGGGAAAGATAAAAACACTTAACTTCAGGAGAGCAAATTTTCCAAGGATGAGGGCTGCTCTCCAGGATTTAGACTAGGAGGGAATATTTGCATTGATAAACTCAGAACAGAAATGGGAATTCTTCAAAAAGACTGTTTGGGACCTCACTGCAAAGTATATTCCCGTAGGCAATAAGTTTAAAAGGCTAAAAACAAAACCTATGCGGCCAAAGTTAAAAAAAACTATAAACAATAAGAAAAGAGCTTTTAAAAAATATAAAAATGAAGGAACACTAGTGTCGTTTAAATGTTACAAAGAATTTACAGAATATGTAAAAAGGAAGACAGATTGCAAAAGATAGTAGGACAAACCCCCAAAAATTCTTCAAATATATTAATAGTAAAAAGGTCAGGTCTGAGCATGTAGGCCCTTTACAAAATAATCTAGAGTGGGTGACTGGGGACAAAGAGAAGGCAAATGTATTAAATACTTTCTTCAGCTCTGTGTATACAAAAGAGCATGGGGGAGCTCTTGTCCATAATGGGGGTGGTATTGACACAGCCCCGAATGATCCACAATGGCTCAAAAGTGATATGGTCCAGAAATATTTAGACAGAATAAAGGTGGATAAAGCACCTGGACCTGATGGCATCCACCCACGGATCCTAAAAGAATTGAGCTCTGTAATTTTCAAAGCCATTGTATCTAATTTTTAGGGACTCATTAATGACAGTAATAGTACCACTGGATTGGCGCAGGACGAACGTGGTGCCTATATTTAAAAAGGGATCAAAGTCTTTACTAAGTAACTATAGATCTGTTAGTTTAACTTCTATAGTCGGGAAGATACTGGAGCGTTTAATAAAAGACCACATAGACGAGTTCTTGCTGGAAAAAAAACATTTTAAGCAACATACAGCATGGATTCATGAAAGACAGAAGTTGCCAGACAAACCTGATTTCTTTTTATGAAGAGGTAAGTAAAACCTTGGACAGAGGAGTGGCTGTGAACGTGGTGTACTTGGATTTTGCAAAAGCATTTGACACAGTTCCCCACACGTGGCTCATGTGTAAGGTAAAGTCTACAGGCTTGGAAATATCAGTTTGTAAATGGATAGAAAACTGGCTAAAAGACAGAATTCAGAGAGTAGTGGTTAATGATTCTTACTGTGAATGGTCTAGGGTTATCGGTGTACCCCAAGGTTCAGTGCTGGGACTGTTACTTTTTAATACCTTTATAAATGATATTGGGTCTGGGATCAAAAGTAACATTTCTGTCTTTGCAGATGACACCAAGCTATGCAGTGGAATAACGTCCTTACAGGATGTCTCCAATTTTACAAGCCAACCTCAATGCACTGTCTAATTGGGCGACTGTGGCAGATGAGGTTTAATGTTGAGAAATGTAAAGTTATGCACATGGGGGCTAAGAATATGCATGCATCATACATGCTAGAGGGAGCACAACTGGGGGAATCCGTGGTGGAGAAGGATCTGGGGGATTTGGTAGATCATAAGCTCAATAATAGCATGCAATGCCAAGCTGTGGTTTCCAAAGCGAGCAAAGTCCTTTCTTGTATTAAGAGAGGTATGGACTCCAGAGAGAGATATCATTTTGCCCCTGTTCAAATCATTAGTAAGACCTCATCTGGAATATGCAGTTCAGTTTTGGGCACCAGTTCTCAAAAAGGATATCGGGTCACTGGAGAAAGTGCAGAGAAGGACAACTGATAAGAGGCATGGAGGAGCTCAGCTATGAGGAAAGATTAGAGGAACTGAATTTATTCACTGTTGAGAAGAGGAGAATAAGGGGGGGTATGATCAACATGTTCAAATATATAAGGGGTCCATATAGTGAACTTGGTGTTGAGTTATTCTCTTTACGGTCAACCCAGAGGACACGGGGGCACACTTTACGTCTAGAGGAAAAGAGATTTCATCTCCGAATATGGAAAGGCTTCTTCACAGTAAGAGTTGTGAAAATGTGGAATAGACTCCCGCCAGAGGTGGTTCTGGCCAGCTCAGTAGATTGCTTTAAGAAAGGCCTGGATACTTTCCTAAATGTACATAATATAACTGGGTATTAACATTTATAGGTAAAGTTGATCCAGGGAAAATCCGATTGCCTCTTGGGGGATCAGGAAGGAATTTTTTCCCCTGCTGTAGCAAATTGGAGCATGCTCTGCTGGGGTTTTTTGCCTTCCTCTGGATTAACTGAGGGTATAAAATTGGGTATATTGGATTGTACGATATTTTTTATTTAATTTATTTATTGTTTTTAAGGTTGGGCTGGATGGACTTGTGTCTTTTTTCAACCTGACCAACTATGTAACTATGTAACGTTGCACGGCCACGCAATTGTCAGTTAAAGCGACGCAGTGCCGAATTGCAAAAAGTGCTCTGGTCAGGAAGGGGGTAAATTCTTCCGGGGCTGAAGTGGTTAATGTACAGTAAATTTGCATATATAGGCAGCCTCTCTTTTTCGATTGAACTGTTTTGTACTTTGCGTGATCATTTGATGCGCCTAAGCCTTATTTCACCATGCACCGTAATCTGGAGCATTGAGTGCTCAGCCACGAGGACTTCAACTGATATTACATTGTTTTGGTGACGTTTCTAATATTCCAATCGCATCCCTTCGTTGGGATCCTTTTCTTTATGCAATGTTTATTGTAACCATCTAATTGTCAATGTAATCTGTTGAATTTATTTTTTCTACGAATAAAATACTTTGTAAAAGAAAACGGTGTTCAAACCACACATGTCAGGTATCTCCGCAATCATTAGAGTGAGAACAATAATTCTAGCCCACCTCTGTAACTCAAAACTGGTAACCTGTAGACATTTTTAAACGTCGCATGTGGAGATTTTTAAGGGTCAAAGTTTGTCGCCATTCCATTTTTGAAGCATGACACGTTGGGTATCAATTTACTCAGCGTAACATTATATTTTACAATATAGAAAAAAAATGGGCTAACTTTACTGTTGTCTTATTTTTATAATTTACAAATGTGTATTTTTTCCCAAAAAATTGTGCTTGCAAGACCGCTGCGCAAATACGGTGTGACATAAAGTATTGCAACGACCGTCATTTTATTCTCTAGGGTTTCTGATAATAAATAATATATATATATATATATATATATATATATATATATATATATATATATATATATATATATATATATATATTTATTTATTTTTATATAATCTTTGGGGGTTCTAAGTAATTTTCTAGCAAAAAAAAATGATTTTACCTTGTAAAGTTTGAAAAATAGGCCTGGCCCTTAAGTGGTAATACTGTGCCATTAGTTTATACTGGGTGAGTGGTGGGTTTACATACACTTTAAGGGTAAAAAAAACTTTCACATTTACAACCACTTTTTAGGACTTGTTCTCATTTAGGGCAGTGACCTGCATTTTTAACCACTTACAGTGATTGAAAAATGGCAAAAAAATAAAAAATTACACAAAGTTGTCACTAAATTATATATTGCTTACACGTGCCATGGTTACATGTGGAATTACACTCCAAAATACATTCTGCTACTTCTTCTGAGTATGGGGAGACCACATGTGTGAGATTTTTTGGGAGTCTAACCTCATACAGGACCTGGAAAACCAAGCACCGCCTTCAGGCTTTCTAAGGGCGTACATTTTTTTATTTCACTCCTCACTGCCTATCAGTTTCGGAGGCAATGAAATGTGAGGCATGTTGAGTTTTTTTGCAGATCTCACTTTTTTGTCACAAAGTTTTGAAAATTGAAAATAGAAAAAAAGAAATACATTTTTCTTTTCTTTCTTCATTTTCAAAAATAAATGAATGCTGCAAAATACTCACCATGCCTCTTAGCAAATAAATTGGGGTGTCTACTTTTCAAAATAGGGACATTTGGGGGAGTTTTGTGCTATCTGGACATTTCAGGGCCTCCGTAACTGTGATAGGTAGTGAGGAGTAAAATCACAATTTTACGCCTTTAGAAAGCCTGAAGGCGGTGCTTGGTTTTTGGGGCCCTGTACACGGCTGGGTTCCCAAAAAGTCTCACACATGTGGTATCCCCGTACTCAGGAGAAGCAGCATGTTTGAGCAGTATATAATTTAGTGACAACTTTGTGCAAAAAAATAAAAAAAGTTTGTAATTTTCTTGCAACTTGTGGCAAAATATCAAATATTTCATGAACTCAACATGCCTATCAGCAAATAGCTTGGGGCGTCTACTTTCCAAAAAGGGGTAATTTGGGGGGGTTGAACTGTCCTGGCATTTTATGCACAACATTAGAAGCTTATGTCACACATCATCCACTCTAACTCTTTACAGGTTACCACTTTAGATTTACAGAGGAGGTGCTAAAATGATTGCCCTCGATCTGACGTTCGCAGTGATACCTCACATGCAATTGCTGTTTACATATGACACCAGATCGATGCTTGTGTTCGTTTTTGCACGTGAACACGAGGGGACAGGGGTGCTTTTAATTATTTATTTTGCTTTTTTGTTTTATTTATAAACTGTTTATTTTTTTTTTAGAATTTTTATTGTTATCTCAGGGAATATAAATATCACCTGTGATAGCAATAGGTAGTGACAGGTACTCTTTAAAAAAAAAAAAAATTTGGGGTCTATTAGACCCTAGATTCCTCCACTGCCTCAAAGCATCTGACCACACCAAGATCGGTGTGATAAAAGGCTTTCCCAGTGGTGCTGTTTATATCCGGCGAAACCTAAGTAATGAAATGCTCATAGCTTCTGGTTTCTTAGGCCATAGAGATCTTTGGAGCCGTTCTGGTCTCCGATCAGCTCTATGGTCAGCTGGCGGAACCACCGGCTGCAGTCTCGAGTTCCCTGTTGGGACAGGAAAGCCCGAGAAAACCATGAAAGACGGTGGGGGGTGACATTCCCTCCCACTGCTTGTATAAGCAGTCTAGAGGCTAATTAGCCACTAGGATTGCTTTTACATGAAAGCTGAAAACTGGCTGAAAAGAATGATACCAAGATGATATCTAAACCTGCAGGCATCATTCTGGTATAACCACTCAAAGTCCAGCAACATACCAGTACGTTGCTGGTCCTTGTTGGGCATATATTGTAATGTTCTTTTTTTCATGCAGCCTGTGGGCTGAACGAAAAAAAAGAGCTTGATCTGTGTATGCCCACTTCTAATGATGGGCATAAATGCACAATTTTTTAAATTTTTTTTTAACTGTGGTGGTGAAATCACCTCCTATAGCGCTGGAGTTGCTGATTTTCGTATCGTGAGAGAAAACGCTGTTGCTGTCAAGATAAACAAATCAGTGCTGCAGCTAAATGGCATACCTGAAAAGCAAACAATGGTAACGATAAAACATTAACTCAATAAAACAACATGATTTTTTAACGCAACCTGTGCCTAAAAAATATATGCTGAAGCATGGGGGCAATCCGCCCCTAATGTTAGGAACAAATCGCTCCTCCACCCCTGCCCCCATGCTTTGGCATATATGCTCTTTTTATTAACTGTGGTGGAGAAATCCCCTCCTACAGCGCTGGAGTCACGGCTTTACGTATTGTAGGAGCAAACGCTGTTGTTGTCAAAATAAATAAACCCGTGCTGCAGCTGAACGGTGTACCTGCTAAGCAAATGATGGTTAACAATAAAACAAAGTAACATTACAGTATAACAGTAAGACATACCATACCTGCAAAGAAAATTCAATAAAACATAGTAAAAATAAAACATTACACTTCTAAAATACAGCAACAATAGAGAGAGAACAATAGATATAGAACAATAGAGAGTAGACAATGGAGAGCGAACATAAGAGAGAGAAGAAAAATAAAACCACAACTATTTTTCTCTTTTTTTTAATTTATTTATTTTTGTGTGTATATATTTTTTTTCACTTTTATATAAAACTGTAAACGTTCCAGATTAGGGTCTCTCAAAATGTGATGGCCATCTCATCTTTCAAGACCCTGTAAGTGTGCAGTGCTGTACCCTACGCTAATGCTCCACTAGTGTGTGGTAGCATTCGAAACAGTCACCAATGCAAAGACCAGGTTGGTCAGGACAGGAGGGACAATAAAAGCGGGTGTCACGCCTATATCCGCGCTTTCTACAGACATGCCATCTTCTTTGGGGATTTCTTTGGGTAGGGGTACCAGGGAAGACATGCGGAAAATGCCTCTCATGCAGCTGGCTCACTGCATTTGGTTTGGGAAGTTGGGCCACAGCACCTACTGGAAACAGAAGGGCTCTGATGATCTCTTCCTGGAATTTAAGGAAGGATCCAGTTCATCCTGAAGCTTTGTACAGCGCCAAAAACTGGTCGTTGTTGTCCACCCCTCTCATATTAAGGTTATATTCGTGGACACAGAACGGTTTCTCCACAACACCAGTTGTCTCTGCCTGAAGGGAGGACAGAACAAAAACATTCTTATTATCCCTCCACTTCACAGCGAGCAAATTATTACATCTCAAGCAGGCGCTCTCCCCCAGCCTAAGACGGGATTCTACAAGCCGCTGGGGTAAGCCCCGGCGATTAGATTGTACTGTACCACATGCGCCAATTTTATGATCAGACAAGTGACTAAAAAGTGGCACGCTTGTGTAATAATTGTCCACATACAAGTGGTACCCCTTTCCGAATAAGAGTGACACCAAGTCCCACACAATTTTACCAATGCTCCCTATGTAGTCTGGGCAGTTCTCCGGCTCTACGTAACTGTCTCTTCCCTCGTAAACCATAAAACTATATGTATAGTCTGTTGCCCTGTCGCAGAGCTTGTACATCTTGACCCCATATCTGTCACGCTTGCTAGGAAGATACTGTTTGAATGACAAGCGGCCAGAAAACTTAATCAGGGACTCATCAATGCAGACAACTTGATTGGAAGTAAACAAGGCTGCAAACTGCTGGTTGAAGTGGTTTACGAGGTGCCGAATTTTGTAGAGCTGATCGTATTCAGGGTCACCCCGAGGACGACAGAGTTCATTGTCTTTGAAATGCATGAACCGCAAGATCTGCTCGTATCGTGTCCTGGTCATGGAGGCAGAGAACACAGCATATGGTGAATTGGATCAGTGGACCAATATGAACGCAACTCACTTTCTTTAGTTATGCCCATGAGGAGGGACAGGCCCAGGATTCGGAGACCATAATAGGTTTCCAATCTCTGGCAAGGGTCAGCTGGGGATTAGCGGCAATGAATTGACCAGCATACATATTGCTTTGGTCCACAATAGATCTATAGAGATCTTCCGTGGAAACCAGCAAATAAAAGTCAAGTGACGTAAAATCAACTGTTTCCACCTGAATTCCGGGTTGGCCAGTGAATAGGGGAAGTACGGGTGCTGCAGAAGTGGTGGGCTCCCAATTTGGATTGGCAAATGCAGCAGGAAGGGCACTATGGGCTCGACGGGCCTGTCTTTGTCTTCTTGGTGGCTGTGGGACACTAGTTGTGCTAGCCACCTCACCTGCTTGAATGGCACTTATGGAACTTGCCACGTCACAACGTGATACTGCAGTGCTGGATGTATGACCAGGATGTACTAGGCCGCTGGTGCTTGCCAGTTCACCAGAAGGATGAGCGGCACTAGTACTGGCTCTCTGCTCCATACGAAAGCCCTGTGGTTCTTGCACCTCAACAGCAGAAGAACGGGGTCGGGTACGCCTGACCTTGGCAGGGACCACTACTCCGTCCTCAGAGCTATCTGTCAGGGTGCCGCTGCTGTCTACAGGTTTGTATACTGAGCCTGAATCTGACAGATGGATGAGTTCCTCTTTACTCTCATCTGTCATGCTCAGAAACGTGTAGGCCTCTTCACTAGTGTACCTTCGATTGGACATTTTGCCTCTAAATTTGCTGGTACACTAGTGAGACTCACAGGAAAAAAGAGCACCTGACTGGCAGCAACTGCTTCCAACGCTACCGAAAAAACTTAGCATTCGTAAGGATCAGGCGTGACTCTGCGAATGCTGCAGTTATGTGTGTTGTGTTTTGTAAGTGACAGTAATCGATTGATACTGAACTTGGCTGGGCTGGGTGGAGGGGCTAAACGCAGGTGCTAGCAGGTGCGTTTTTGGCAACCCTAAGCTACTGGGGATGCTAGTATAGATCTGATCAGATCCGATATTGATCCGTTCAGACACTATACTACTAAGGGAGGTGTATGGTGCGTTTGTGGGTATTAGCGTTGCCTAGGGCGACGCAGACCCTAATTGACACTAAAACCTAATCAGGGAGTTAAACCTTTTATTAGGTAATATACGGCGGGTGCCCTGACGCTATAAAAAAATTAACTAACTGACCAGCGCCACCCGTGACACTAATATGGTGATCATTGGTGACGGGGGTTATCAGGTTGAACCTTTATTGGGGGGGGTTAGGGGGGTCCCTAGACTTATCTGGGGCTACTATTAAGTACCCTAACACTGATTAGTGTCACAAATGACACCAGTACATTGATCAAAGAAAAATATGAACACTGCACTGGGTGACACAGTTACAAGGAGTGAAGGGGTTAATTGTGGGGGGGGGGGCGATTGGGGGGTAAAATATGTGTAATGTGTCAGTGT
This sequence comes from Aquarana catesbeiana, assembly GCF_042186555.1. Taxonomy (NCBI): domain Eukaryota; kingdom Metazoa; phylum Chordata; class Amphibia; order Anura; family Ranidae; genus Aquarana; species Aquarana catesbeiana. The sequence continues at coordinate 172,586,116 of NC_133330.1, forward strand.
AGTGTTGTTGCAACTCAGGTTTGGATGTCCTCTCTCTGGAACGGAAAAGAGTTCGACGTCCCCTGTCTGTGTTTACACTTACATAGGCAGGGGAGGATTTCATTCATCAGGACCGATCACCAGGTCCAGGCCAGAAATCATTGGCCTGGACCTGAAGACTGAAACGAATCCGTCGCGGCCGCCCCACGTACCATAAGGTCGCTTCGCCCACCCGTGCCATTCTGCCGCAGTAAAACTGCGGTGGCTGGTCGGGAAGTGGTTAAATGACATTTAATATGTATATTTTTTTTATTGCATTTTAGTGTAAATATGAGATCTGAGGTCTTTTTGACCGCAGATCTCATATTTAAGAGGTCCTGTCATGCCTCTTTTCTATTACAAGGGATATTTACATTCCTTGTAATAGGAATAAAAGTAACACAATTTTTTTTTTTTAAAGAACAGTGTAAAAATAAAAAATAATAATAAAAAAACGTGCCCCGTTCCGCGGCTTCCACCGAGCTCGCATGCAGAAGCGAACGCATACATGAGCAGTGCCCACATATGAAAACAGTGTTCAAACCACACATGTGAGGTATCGCGGCGATCGATAGAGCGAACGCAATAATTCTAGCCCTAGACCTCCTCTATAACTCAAAACATGCAACCTGTACAATGTTTTAAACGTCGCCTATGGAGATTATTAACCACTTAAGGACCGCCTAACGCCGATTTACGTCGGCAAGGCGGCACGGGCAGGCAAAATCACGTACATGTACGTGATTTGCCTCTCGCGGGTGGGGGGTCCGATCGGACCCCCCCCCGGTGCCCGAAGCGGTCCCGTTCTGTTCCCCGGCGATCCGAGATGAGGGGGAGGCCATCCGTTCGTGGCCCCCCCCCTCGCGATCGCCGCCGGCCAATGGGAACACTCCTTTGCTGCTGTATGCTAAACAGCAGCAAAGGAAATGATGTCATCTCCCCTCGGCTCGGTATTTTCCGTTCCAGCGCCGAGGGGAGAAGACATCAATGTGAGTGCACAACACACACACACACAGTAGAACATGCCAGGCATACAAAACACCCCAATCCCCCCCCCCGATCGCCCCCCGATCCCCCCCCAATCACCCCCCCCCCTGTCACAAACTGACACCAGCAGGTTTTTTTTTTTTTTTTTTCTGATTACTGCATAGTGTCAGTTTGTGACAGTTACAGTGTTGGGACAGTGAGTATTACCCCCCTTTAGGTCTAGGGTACCCCCCTAACCCCCCCCTAATAAAGTTTTAACCCCTTGATCACCCCCTGTCACCAGTGTTGCTAAGCGATCATTTTTCTGATCGCTGTATTAGTGTCGCTGGTGACGCTAGTTAGTGAGGTAAATATTTAGGTTCGCCGTCAGCGTTTTATAGTGACAGGGACCCCCATATACTACCTAATAAATGTTTTAACCCCTTGATTGCCCCCTAGTTAACCCTTTCACCACTGATCACCGTATAACCGTTACGGGTGACGCAGGTTAGTTTGTTTATTTTTTATAGTGTCAGGGCACCCGCCGTTTATTACCTAATAAAGGTTTAGCCCCCTGATCGCCCGGCGGTGATATGCGTCGCCCCAGGCAGCGTCAGATTAGCGCCAGTACCGCTAACACCCACGCACGCAGCATGCGCCTCCCTTAGTGGTATAGTATCTGATCGGATCAATATCTGATCTGATCAGATCTATACTAGCGTCCCCAGCAGTTTAGGGTTCCCAAAAACACAGTGTTAGCGGGATCAGCCCAGATACCCGCTAGCACCTGCGTTTTGCCCCTCCGCCCAGCCCACCCAAGTGCAGTATCGATCGATCACTGTCACTTACAAAACACTAAACGCATAACTGCAGCGTTCGCAGAGTCAGGCCTGATCCCTGCGATCGCTAACAGTTTTTTTGGTAGCATTTTGGTGAACTGGCAAGCAAGCACCAGGCAGCGTCAGGTTAGCGCCAGTACCGCTAACACCCACGCACGCACCGTACACCTCCCTTAGTGGTATAGTATCTGATCGGATCAATATCTGATCCGATCAGATCTATACTAGCGTCCCCAGCAGTTTAGGGTTCCCAAAAACGCAGTGTTAGTGGGATCAGCCCAGATACCTGCTAGCACCTGCGTTGTGCCCCTCCGCCCGGCCCAGCCCAGCCCACCCAAGTGCAGTATCGATCGATCACTGACACTTACAAGGCACTAAACGCATAACTGCAGCGTTCGCAGAGTCAGGCCTGATCCCTGCGATCGCTAACAGTTTTTTTGGTAGCATTTTGGTGAACTAGCAAGCACCGGCCCCAGGCAGCGTCAGGTTAGCGCCAGTACCGCTAACACCCACGCACGCAGCATACGCCTCCTTTAGTGGTATAGTATCTGAACGGATCAATATCTGATCCGATCAGATCAGATCTATACTAGCGTCCCCAGCAGTTTAGGGTTCCCAAAAACGCAGTGTTAGCGGGATCAACCCAGATACCTGCTAGCACCTGCGTTTTGCCCCTCCGCCCGGCCCAGTCCAGCCCACCCAAGTGCAGTATCGATCGATCACTGTCACTTACAAAACACTAAACGCATAACTGCAGCGTTCGCAGAGTCAGGCCTGATCCCTGCGATCGCTAACAGTTTTTTTGGAAGCTTTTTATTGAACTGGCAAGCACCAGCGGCCTAGTACACCCCGGTCGTAGTCAAACCAGCACTGCAGTAACACTTGGTGACGTGGCGAGTCCCATAAGTGCAGTTCAAGCTGGTGAGGTGACAAGCACAAGTAGTGTCCCGCTGCCACCAAAAAGACAAACACAGGCCCGTCGTGCCCATAGTGCCCTTCCTGCTGCATTCGCCAATCCTAATTGGGAACCCACCACTTCTGCAGCGCCCGTACTTCCCCCATTCACATCCCCCAACGAAATGCAGTCGGCTGCATGAGAGGCATTTTTATGTGCTCCCGAGTACCCCTACCCAACGAACCCCCCCCAAAAAGATGTTGTGTCTGCAGCAAACGCGGATATAGGCGTGACACCCGCTATTATTGTCCCTTCTGTCCTGACAATCCTGGTCTTTGCATTGGTGAATGTTTTGAATGCTACCATACACTAGTTGAGTATTAGCGTAGGGTACAGCATTGCACAGACTAGGCACACTTTCACAGGGTCTCCCAAGATGCCATCGCATTTTGAGAGACCCGAACCTGGAACCGGTTACAGTTATAAAAGTTAGTTACAAAAAAAGTGTAAAAAAAAAAAAAATATATATAAAATAAAAAAAAATAGTTGTCGTTTTATTGTTCTCTCTCTCTATTCTCTCTCTCTATTGTTCTGCTCTTTTTTTACTGTATTCTATTCTGCAGTGTTTTATTGTTATTGTTATTGTTATTATGTTTTATCATGTTTGTTTTTCAGGTATGTAATTATTTATACTTTATTGTTTACTGTGCTTTATTGTTAACCATTTTTTTGTCTTCAGGTACGCCATTCACAACTTTGAGTGGTTATACCAGAATGATGCCTGCAGGTTTAGGTATCATCTTGGTATCATTCTTTTCAGCCAGCGGTCGGCTTTCATGTAAAAGCAATCCTAGCGGCTAATTAGCCTCTAGACTGCCTTTACAAGCCGTGGGAGGGAATGCCCCCCCCCCCCCCCACCGTCTTCCGTGTTTTTCTCTGGCTCTCCTGTCTCAACAGGGAACCTGAGAATGCAGCCGGTGATTCAGCCAGCTGACCATAGAGCTGATCAGAGACAAGAGTGGCTCCAAACATCTCTATGGCCTAAGAAACCGGAAGCTACGAGCATTTTATGACTTAGATTTCGCCGGATGTAAATAGCGCCATTGGGAAATTGGGGAAGCATTTTATCACACCGATCTTGGTGTGGTCAGATGCTTTGAGGGCAGAGGAGAGATCTAGGGTCTAATAGACCCCAATTTTTTCAAAAAAGAGTACCTGTCACTACCTATTGCTATCATAGGGGATATTTACATTCCCCGAGATAACAATAAAAATGATTTAAAAAAAAAAAAAATGAAAGGAACAGTTTAAAAATAAGATAAAAAAGCAAAAAAATAATAAAGAAAAAAAAAAAAAAAAAAAAAAGCACCCCTGTCGCCCCCTGCTCTTGCGCTAAGGCGAACGCAAGCGGCGGTCTGTCGTCAAACGTAAACAGCAATTGCACCATGCATGTGAGGTATCGCCGCGAAGGTCAGATCGAGGGCAGTAATTTTTGCAGTAGACCTCCTCTGTAGATCTAAAGTGGTAACCTGTAAAGGCTTTTAAAGGCTTTTAAAAATGTATTTATTTTGTTGCCACTGCACGTTTGTGCGCAATTGTAAAGCATGTCATGTTTGGTATCCATGTACTCGGTCTAAGATCATCTTTTTTATTTCATCAAACATTTGGGCAATATAGTGTGTTTTAGTGCATTAAAATTTAAAAAAGTGTGTTTTTTCCCCAAAAAATGCGTTTGAAAAATCGCTGCGCAAATACTGTGTGAAAAAAAAAAATGAAACACCCACCATTTTAATCTGTAGGGCATTTGCTTTAAAAAAATATATAATGTTTGGGGGTTCAAAGTAATTTTCTTGCAAAAAAAAAAAAACTTTTTCATGTAAAAAATAAGTGTCAGAAAGGGCTTTGTCTTCAAGTGGTTAGAAGAGTGGGTGATGTGTGACATAAGCTTCTAAATGTTGTGCATAAAATGCCAGGACAGTTCAAAACCCCCCCAAATGACCCCATTTTGGAAAGTAGACACCCCAAGCTATTTGCTGAGAGGCATGTCGAGTCCATGGAATATTTTATATTGCGACACAAGTTGCGGGAAAGAGACAAATTTTTTTTTTTTTTTTTTTTTTTTTTGCACAAAGTTGTCACTAAATGATATATTGTTCAAACATGCCATGGGAATATGTGAAATTACACCCCAAAATACATTCTGCTGCTTCTCCTGAGTACGGGGATACCACATGTGTGAGACTTTTTGGGAGCCTAGCCGTGTACGGGACCCCGAAAACCAAGCACCGCCTTCAGGCTTTCTAAGGGGCGTGAATTTTTGATTTCACTCTTCACTGCCTATCACAGTTTCGGAGGCCATGGAATGCCCAGGTGGCACAAAACCCCCCCAAATGACCCCATTTTGGAAAGTAGACACCCCAAGCTATTTGCTGAGAGGTATAGTGAGTATTTTGCAGACCTCACTTTTTGTCACAAAGTTTTGAAATTTGAAAAAAGAAAAAAAAAAAAAGTTTTTTCTTGTCTTTCTTCATTTTCAAAAACAAATGAGAGCTGCAAAATACTCACCATGCCTCTCAGCAAATAGCTTGGGGTGTCTACTTTCCAAAATGGGGTCATTTGGGGGGGGGGGTTGTGCCACCTGGGCATTCCATGGCCTCCGAAACGGTGTTAGGCAGTGAAGAGTAAAATCAAAAATTCACGCCCTTAAAAACGCTGAAGGCGGTGATTGGTTTTCGGGGCCCCGTACGCGGCTAGGCTCCCAAAAAGTCCCACACATGTGGTATCCCCATACTCAGGAGAAGCAGCTAAATGTATTTTGGGGTGCAATTCCACATAGGCCCATGGCCTGTGTGAGCAATATATCATTTAGTGACAACTTTGTGCAAAAAAAAAAAAAAAAAAAAAAAAAGTGTCACTTTCCCGCAACTTGTGTCAAAATATAAAATATTCCATGGACTCAATATGCCTCTCAGCAAATAGCTTGGGGTGTCTACTTTCCAAAATGGGGTCATTTGGGGGGGGGGTTGTGCCACCTGGGCATTCCATGGCCTCCGAAACTGTGATAGGCAGTGAAGAGTGAAATCAAAAAGTTACACCCTTAGAAATCCTGAAGGCGGTGATTGGTTTTCGGGGTCCCATACGCGGCTAGGCTCCCAAAAAGTCCCACACATGTGGTATCCCCGTACTCAGGAGAAGTAGCTGAATATATTTTGGGGTGCAATTCCACATAGGCCCATGGCCTGTGTGAGCAATATATCATTTAGTGACAACTTTTTGTAAATATTTTTTTTTTTTTTTTTTTTTGTCATTATTCAATCACTTGGGACAAAAAAAATAAATATTCAATGGGTTCAACATGCCTATCAGCAATTTCCTTGGGGTGTCTACTTTCCAAAATGGGGTCATTTGGGGGGGTTTTGTACTGCCCTGCCATTTTAGCACCTCAAGAAATGACATAGGCAGTCATAAACTAAAAGCTGTGTAAATTCCAGAAAATGTACCCTAGTTTGTAGACGCTATAACTTTTGCGCAAACCAATAAATATACGCTTATTGACATTTTTTTTACCAAAGACATGTGGCCGAATACATTTTGGCCTAAATGTATGACTAAAATTGAGTTTATTGGATTTTTTTTATAACAAAAAGTAGAAAATATCATTTTTTTTCAAAATTTTCGGTCTTTTTCCGTTTATAGCGCAAAAAATAAAAACTGCAGAAGTGATCAAATACCATCAAAAGAAAGCTCTATTTGTGGGAAGAAAAGGACGCAAATTTCGTTTGGGTACAGCATTGCATAACCGCGCAATTAGCAGTTAAAGCGACGCAGTGCCAAATTGGAAAAAGACCTCTGGTCCTTAGACAGCATAATGGTCCGGGGCTCAAGTGGTTAAGGGTAAAAGTTTGTTGCCATTCCATGAGTGGGTGCAATTTTGAAGCGTAATATTATCTTTAACAATATAAAAAAAAATGGGCTAACTTTACTGTTGTCTTTAGTAGAGGTCGACCGATATGGGTTTTTCTCTGGCCGATGCCGATGCCGATATTTAGAAATCGCGGTGGCCGATGGCCGATATATGATGCCGATTTTTTTGGGCCGATATATTAGGCCGATTTTTTTTTTTTTTTTTTCTTTTTTTTTCCCCCTTCATCTCATAAAATCTAACAGTTAGACCCCTTTCACACTGGGGCATTTTTTTAGGCTAAAAATAGCGCCTGTAAAGTGCCAGTAAAATGGCTCCCCTGCAGTCTCAGTGTGATATCCCGAGTGCTTTCACACTGAGGCGATGCGCTGGCAGGATGTAAAAAAAAAAGTCCTGCAAGCGGCATCTTTGGAGCGGTGTATACCGGTCCTCCACCACTCCTGCCCATTGAAATGAATGTGCACCGCTGCCGAAGCACCTGCATAGCGTTTTGGCAGCAGCACTTCAGGGGCACATTTAACCCCTTCCTCGGCCGCTAGCTGGGTTATAAGCGCCCCGCTAGCAGCCGAATAACGCCGCTAAAATGACGGTAAAGCGCCGCTAAAACTAACAGCGTTTTACCGTCAACGCATGCCCGCTCCAGTGTGAAAGCAGCCTTAAGTAATAAGTGATACAGAAAATTTTTTACATTTAAACATTTATTGAACAAAACAAACCTCCAATCAGTTCACTTGTATGTAGAATTTAGATTAAAAAAAAATAACTATATCTTAAATATTAAATACACAAAAACAGGTAATCAAAACTTTTGGACGAAAAAAAAAATGGGCTAACTTTACTGTTTATTTTTTTTAATTAGTGTATTTTTTTAAAAAAAATTACGTTTGAAAGACCGCTGCGCAAATACCGTGTGACATAAAATATTGCAACAACTGCTATTTTATTCCCTAGGGTCTCTGCTAAAAAAAATATATATATAATGTTTGGGGGTTCCAATTGATTTTCTAGCAGAAAATACAGGATTTTTACTTGTAAGCAACAAATGTCAAAAAAGATTTAGTCTTTAAATGGTTAAACTGAAAACTTCTCCACGGAGTTCAGTCTATTGATAAAAAGAACCCGAAGAGATACAAATGTATCTTCTTATCAGATTTGGCTGGCTGCCCAGAGGAGGAGAGAAGACAAACTTCAAACAGCTTGCAATTGACTTCTATTACAGAAGTCATTTGCAAGTCCCGCTGAAGTTATAATCGGCTTTTTTTTATCAGCACAATCGGCCGATGCCGATTAAGTAAAAAAAGCCAAATATCGGCCGATATATCGGCCGGCCGATATATCGGTCGACCTCTAGTCTTTAGGGTTGTCCCGATACCGATACTAGTATCGGTATCGGCACCGATACCGAGCATTTGCCCAAGTACTTGTACTCAGGCAAATGCTCCCGATGCTTCCCCGATACCTGGAAGTCAGCTGTGATCGGCGTGTGGGGGAGTTACAAGATTCTCCCCCAGTGGCTTTTAGCTGCTTTAGTGACATACAGCGGTGATCGCTCACCGCTGACTATCACTGCATCCTCCTCCATGCCCCCTCCGTTCCTCTGTCCCCCTCCGCTCCTCTGTCCCCCTCCGCTGTCCCCCTCCGTTCCTCTGTCCCCCTCCGCTGTCCCCCTCCGTTCCTCTGTGCCTCTCCGCTGTCCCCCTCCGTTCCTCTCTCCTTATCTGTGCCTCTCCGCTGTCCCCCTCCGTTCCTCTCTCCTTATCTGTGCCTCTCCGCTGTCCCCCTCCGTTCCTCTCTCCTTATCTGTGCCTCTCCGCTGTCCCCCTCCGTTCCTCTCTCCTTATCTGTGCCTCTCCGCTGTCCCCCTCCGTTCCTCTCTCCTTATCTGTGCCTCTCCGCTGTCCCCCTCCGTTCCTCTCTCCTTATCTGTGCCTCTCCGCTGTCCCCCTCCGTTCCGCCGTCCTCCTCCTCCTTCCTTTGTGTATGGACAGAGTCAGCTGACTCTGTCCATTCACATAACTGAAACATTGTAATCTTCTGTGATTACTATGTGTCAGTTTATGAATGGAGAGGAGCCGCTGTCTTCTCTCCATTCATTCTCAGTGCAGCTGAGGCTGCAGAGAAAGGGACTGGGGAATCTCTATCCTTTGTCTCTTTCTCTGTCTCAAGGGGGAGATATCAGAGGTCTGTTAAGACCCCTGATATCTCACCAAAGCCCCCCAAAAGGGCTGATTAAAAAAAAAAAAAAAAAAAACAATAAAGAATAAAAAAATATTATTGTAAAAAATAAAAATTGTAAAAAAAAAAATAACACACACATACAACGTTCACCCCCCCCCCCCCCAAAAAAAAAGCAAGCACTGTTAAAAAAAAACAAAACTGTCACGTGACATTAAAGCGGGGGTCCACCTATCTATCGTTTTTTTTTTTTTTTTAGTTCATTCACAAACTTTTCTTCTCAGCATTACATACTCGCATATTGTGTGTAATATGTCCGCCTGTGTCAGATTTCGTCGGAAAGAATAACTTATATTATTCACTGCAGGTGGTTTCCATCTTCATTGTGGGCATTTGAAGCCCACAAGCATTTATTTCCTGGATGTGGTGAATGCTGTGCTCCCAGCATTCACCGCTCGTTCCCGCACATGCTCAGTGGCATCCTGGGAAGCCTAAGACTAGCTCCCAGGAGTCTGGGAGAGGCTAGAAACACGCCTACTCCCACGGGAGGAGAACCAGGAAGTGCAAAGAAGAATAGAAAAATAAAAGGTAATTACTGCGATTTAAATTTTTTTAAATGGCATGTCAGCATCTAGGCAAGGAAGAGAATACATACAGATATTGTTCAAAATTTGGGTGGAACCCCGCTTTAAAAAAAAAGTATCGGTAATCGGTATCGGCGAGTACTTGAAAAAAGTATCGGTACTTGTACTCGGTCCTAAAAAAGTGGTATCGGGACAACCCTAGTTGTCTTATTTTTTTAATTAAAAAAAGTGTATTTTTTCCAAAAAAGGTGCGCTTGTGAGACTGCTGCGCAAATACGGTGTAACAGAAAGTATTGCAACGACCGCCATTTTATTCTCTAGGGTGTTAAAAGATATATATATATATATATATATATATATATATATATATATATATATATATATATATATATATATATATATATATATATATATATATATATAATGTTTGGGGGTTCTAAGTAATTTTATAGCAAAGAAAACAGTTTTTAACTTGTAAACTTCAAATCTCAGAAAGAGGCTCGGGCCTTAGGGCAGTTTTTGAAAAATGTAGTATTTATTATGCTGTGTCCAGCCATATGGTTTTTTTTTCTAGTTTTGGATAGAATGGGGGAGAATCAGAACTCTTCTCTGGTTTTTACTACTATCTGAGGTTCCATTAGTTAAATTTAAAGTGGTGTAAAGCCAATTTGTCATGATCATACATTCCCATCTGTTAGATAACGATATTTGCCCCACTGCATGTGTTGTATAAAAAATATGTAGATTTCTACTTTCTTTCAGGGTGCCTCCCGGCACTCACGGACTGCTGACTGCTCTTCTCTCCCTGTCTGACAGCTACAGCGGGAGGGGCCGAGAATTTCCACTGATGTCAGCCGGGAGGAGAGGAGGAGAGCGGCAGGTGGACATTTGAGCGCCGGGAGGCACTCTGAAATAAGGTAGAAATCTGCAATTCTATGGTCTCTATGACTCTATGGTTGTGATGACGCCAGAGCCTGGACCGACTCTGTGACGATAGCGGACTTCAGCCCACTCTCTGCTAAAACGGGTCACGGGATTGTAAATTGGACTGCACTCCTGTGATCCACAGAAGAAGTACAGCCAAATGAGCTTTGGCTGTACTTCTCCTTTAAAGTGGAACTTTAGTCAGAAAATTAAGTCCTGCTAGACTTTCTCCTTTTGCAGGTATAGCTATGTAATATCTAAAAAAAAATATATGCCTATACGGTTTTAAAGCCAGTAATGCACTGTTGCACCCTACTCTGCACATGCTCAGTTGCCCTCTATTTTTAGGCATTGTGCCAAATTTGTAGAGGCTGATCTGCTGACAGCCTAAAGATTTACTGCTGCTCATGGTCTCTGGGCTTAAATCGACGGCCTCCAGCAAGAAGAAACAGGAGCAATGCTGGAGTCAATTTACGGCACACACTAATTCTGGTAGCATAATTATTAATGTGGAATGTATGTTTCATGCTAAAGAACATTATTTTTTATCAAGTTATGGGTAAAGTTCCACCTTAAATAATATCTTCTCCCACAATTGCACAATTGCCTCCCTCTAACCTCCCTACTCCCTGTTACAAGTTTTGAAACTTTTTTTTTTTTTTTTTTTTGGTGGGGGGGTCAAGTACATCTTTTTCCAGCACGTACTTGCTTCACACTTACTTTGCTTTACAAACAAAAAAAATTCCCAGGACACTTACCAGCTAGCCTGCAAAAGACCAAATTGCAGGCTAGCTGGTAAGAGTATCCAAATCGGAGCACATATAGCAATGGATATGTTAAGGGCAGGTTTGCCTGGAGGGAGCCAATTCCTCCTTAAAGGTACAGGGACACTCTGGATGCCCAGCAAGAGCACAATGGCAGCTGAAGGCATTCAGCATGTCCTCGCCAAATCTAGCCGACAAGCTGTGCAAACAAGTGGCAACTGCCCCAATACAAAGCCTTTGCAGTAAGGTGCGCATGATAGGGCAACACAGATCACAAACAACAATTTCCACTTATTCCTCTCCTAGGTGAGAAAGACATTGCACTCAGTATGCACCCCCCTCCACCTGTAGCCTCCTGGGATCACATCATACATCCCAGAAGTTTACAGGACCAGTCTCTCAGCAGTCATGAGCCAGCAGAGTCACCAATAAGTTAACAGCCGGCTCTTGAATCCCGGATGGCAGGAACCTAACGAGCAGCAAAGATTTCTGGTGCTAAGGGGGCAGCACTGAACCTCATGAACTTGTAAGTATGTGGTTTATAAAAGTTAGCATCTTCAGTACTTGCAGCTGCTGACTTATATTTTTGAAAATATAAGTGAAGGTCCTCTTTATTGCCAATACCACCAACTTTTGGGTAATTAGAAAATACTTTACTATATTTTTTAAAAAACAAAATGCGTGTGCTCTAACATTCTCTAACAATCATCCATGATTGAATTCATCGAACATTTCACCCACCTTCATGGGAAGATGGTCTTTGTTCCAAGGCCTCTTTGTTCCAAGGTTTGTTTTCTTAAAATGGATATTTCAGATTTTTGGACATAATGTAGATTTAAAAAGAACATGTTCTCTTGAAAGCTTTCTCCTCCACCCACTGATACTTAATTTTACCACTTTCTCTCACTGCTCCATTTTTCTTTCAGGGCTGTGGAGGACTCTGTGTACTGTATACATTATGATGGTCAGTGTCAGAGCTTACACTAGATTAATGACCTGCTCCTCTCCCCTACATGGAAGTATTCAGACCCAGTGATTGACTAGGTCGTCCGACTCTGAAGCCGCCCCACACAGCGCAACCTCAGAGCGGCTTGCAACCGACTTCTTTAATAGAAGTCAATGCAAGCTGCTCCGAAGTCACCCCAAAGTAGTGCAGGAAACTTTTTATAAGTCGGATCAACTTGATTGGCTCCTATTAGAACAGTTCTATTGCACTACACGAAAGGCAACTTGTCAGGCGTCTTAGTCGCCTGACAGGTTGACCCTGTGTAAACTGGCACTTAAAGCGGAGGTCCAGGCTTTTTTTTGTTCATTAAAAGTCAGCAGCTACAAAAAGTGTAGCTGCTGACTTTTAATAAACAGACACTGACCTGTCCCATGGTCCAGCAATGTGGCCGCATGAAGCCTCACTCCTCTCCCCCTCCTCTCCGCGGTGCCTCCATTGAAACTGTGGGAACCCAGCCATGACAGCTTGCAGCATCACGGCCGGGTGCACACTGTGCATGCACGAGTCGTGCTGCGTTCTCCCAGTGGAAGGCAATCTTCTGGGACCTGTGACATGTCCCAGAAGATTGCTGAAAGGGAGGGGCTGCCTAGGAGGAGAGGAGGAGTTGCCTAGGCGGCCCGTAGTCAGAAGCAGGAAGTGGGACAGGAAGTCCCACTCAAAACTAAACACCCACTTACCGCCCCCCCCAAAAAAATTACATGCCAAATGTGGCATGTAAGGGGGCGAGGAGTGCTTAAAGTGGAAGTTCCACTTTTGGGTTTCCACTTTAAGTAAACTTTATTTTCATGTTGTGGTCAATATAGGACTTTGTTTTTACAGGTTCACTATTATGCTGCTCACACATTGGGCATTTTTTACTTACAATACATTGTTATTAGAAATATAAATGGACACATAGAGAAAGAGCAAAGATTATCACACACACATCTAAGCACAGAAAATATACCAGTGACCTGGCCTTTTAAAAATAAACAGAGCCAAATATAGCGGATCGGCATAGTCACAAAATGCTGTCCAAAAACATAATGTAAAGTGATATACCTAAGCTCTATCTTCAAAACTTGTTTGTATTTCTAAAGAGACAATAAAAGCTGTGCCAGATCTCAAGGCTATAAAGATAGAAAGGTGAGACTTAAGCCTGCAATGGATGGACTGATTTTCTTTCCTGCAACCATGAGTTCTAGATAAGAAAATTTACTCAATTCTATTCAATCACTCAGTCACTGTAGATGGTGGAATCCCTCCAGCTGAGCTATCGTGTTCTCCTGGGGGGGGCGGGAGCTATAGCTGCTGGCAATAATCTGCAAAATCCAACATGCTGGTTGTACCCAAGTTGATTAATCGATCAATTTGGGTACAATCAGCCAGCCATGCAGTTGTGTTCAAAATAATAACAGTCCAACATCACTAACCAGATCAATAGTTTTTGGTATAAATTATATTTCTATAATTTACTAGTAGGTGTAGTAGAGTAATAGAAAACCAATAAACCCAACAATAATGACATGCATGCTGCTGATTCTGTGTAATTGAATCATTAATTGAAAGGGGCGTGTTCAAAATAATAGCACTGTGGTGTTCAATTAGTGAGCTCATTCAGTCTGTGAAAAAACAGGTTTCAAACAGGTGGCCCTTATTTAAAGCGTTTGTTACCTCAACATTTCATATTCCTGATATGTACCTGCTGCACCATGTACTTGTATAAGGAAGTACCCTGTTCTCTTTGTATTGCTTCCTTTATGTGAAATACTTGGCATTCCTGCTAGTCCCCCCTTGGTTTCCTATTGAAAACTGACCACACTAATGGGAACACACTGGTCAGTTCTTTTAGCTATACTGGGAACTCAGCCTGCTCTCCTCCAATGATCAGGCATGTCCTGACACATACTCCCTGCACAGCCTGTCACTGGGAAGCTCAATGTACAGTCGAGGCTCCTCCCCCCAGCTCTTATGCAGCTGAGAACAGATGAAATGTGATCACTTATAAAAAAAGTATTTACAATGTTTTTGATATCTATACAAAAGTGTTTTGCCTGTCATTTCTATTTTAAACTGAATGGGTTGTTTTACAAGGTGATCGTTTACAATCACTTTAAGGACGAAGGCAGCAAATGTTGTACATGCTGGGTATAGTGCATGTCTCTCGGAAAGTCGGAGAGTAAAATGGGTAGTTTCAGATATTGTTCAGAAGAACAGCGTACTTTAATTAAAAATTTGATTGGAGAGGGGAAAACATACAAAGAAGTGCAGAAACTGATAGGGTGCTCATCTAAAGTGATCTCAAATGTTTTAAAATGGCAACCAAAACCAGAAAGATGTGGAAGAAAACGGAAAACTACCATTCAAATGGATCGAAGAATAGCCAAAATGGCAAAGACTCAGCCAATGATCAGCTCCTGGGTGACCAAAGAAGGTCTAAAGTTACCTGTAAGTACAGTAACAATTAGTAGATGCCTTTGTGAAGCCAAGCTATCAGCAAGAAGCAAAGTCCCATTGTTGAAAAAAACGATGTGCTGAAGAGGTTACAATATGCCAAAGAACACATTGACTGGTCTAAAGAGAAATGGTGAAACATTTTGTGGACTGATGGAAACAAGATTGTTCTTTTTGGGTCTAGGGGCTGCAGACATTTTGTCAGATGACCCCTAAACACTGAATTCAAGCTACAATACACTGTGAAGACAGGAAGCATGGTGGCGCAAGCATCATAATATCGGGATGTTTCTCATACTATAGTGTTGGGCTTATTTATCACATACCAGGGATCATGGATTAGTTTGAATATATCAAAATACTTCAAGAGGTCATGTTGCCTTATGCCGAAGAGGAAATGTCCTTAAAGTGGGTGTTTCAACAAGACAACGACCCCAAACACACCAGTAAGCGAGCATCTTGGTTCCAGACCAACAAGATTAACGTTATGAAGTGGCCAGCCCAACCCCCGGAACTTAATCCAATGGAAAACTTGTGGGGTGAGATCAAAAATGCTGTTTCTAAAGGTGAAACCAAGAAATGTAGAGGAATTGTGGAATGTAGTGCAATCGTCCTAGGCTGGAGAATACCTGTTCACAGGTTCAACTCAGATGCAACACAGATGTGAAGCAGTTCACGGAAACAGTGGTTATACAAATAATATAACAAATATTAGTTCAGTGATTCACAGGAAAGCTAAATCTTCAAGCATTTTTCAGTTTATACAGTAAATGTTTGAGTTTGTAAAGAAAAATTGCATACACTGCTTTTTTTTGGAAAAGCCGATGTTCCTTTTTCTTCACGTTAGAGTAATAACAAATTTGAAACATTTTTCTTCATGTTTTGATTTCGAATAGACTGAGCAGTATTCCTAATGCATTTGTGTGTATGGAAATAAAAGCTTTAAGGATTTTGAGCTTTACTCACTTTTAAACACACTGCTATTATTAACACAACTGTACATGATTCAAATCTCAGCCGGTCCCTACTGAACATGCTGAGATTCTAACTATCTATGGCCACCTTTAGAAAAGCAGAATTTAGGTAGAAAGAAAGAGAAAAGTAAGAATAAGGCAGGGGGAATCCCAAGGACGATATTAGTCACCAGCTTAGTAACTCATGAATCCATAATACTCATAAGTAAGGCTCCATGCACACTGGGCTTAAAAAAATGTTTTCTTGGGAGTAAAAAATGCTTATATAGAGCATTTTTTTGTACAAAGTCTAGAAGAGTTTAGGAGAGTTTGACGTTTTGTCTGCCAGTGAGCTCCAATCAGAAACACGTTCCAGAAAGGTTTTTTTTCTTGCCTCTAAACATTTGAGCTCAAAATATGCCTAATCATTCCAATGTGCATTGACACATAGAATAACATTGAACTGCTTCTACAGGCAACATTTTTTTATGCCAGTGTGCATGGAGCCTCAATGTGGAGATAACAAGCCCAAAGACTCCAGACTTTCTCAAATCGTGTTTTGAGAGTCCTGAATAATGCTAGCCAGTTATGGGTCATGATCCATGAGACCTTTTGTCTTACCTGGGATATTGGGACTGAGGTCTTCTACTAGTACCTGGCAATGGTGAGCTTGGCAGCCAAAATAAATAAATAATGCCACTCTGTGGGTAGCTTGATGCGCACTGTCAATGAGTTCATTCAACAGTTTTACATTTGGAGATTCCAGTCGTTTGTCTTAGGAGGGCAAACACCTAATTCCAAAAGCCACATAATCAAGGGTATTCCCACCAAACATGGAACATTGTACCCAGCATGTGACATCCCCTAAAGCACAGCGGTGATGAGTTTGGGTATAATTTTGACAGACAAGTCAGGACCACGTACCACCTGGTTAGTACTTTACCATTGGCCTCAAGCTTTGACACATTCAGAATGCCCTTGTACCCCTCTGGAAACAGGAATGTCATGATTCCACCCTTTGTCATTGTCTAAATTGGCATCCCAGTCCTTTATATATGGCAGCTTAGCAGATGTATCGAGCAAGAGGCCATGTATAGTGGAAATTCCCAGGAACCTTTTCCCTATGTCTTACGCAGCTACAGCAGCCCATTCAAATGAATAGGCTGCTGTGCCCGTGCAAATGTGAGCTGTGAACAGCTACAGTGTGAACATAGGGAATGTTCCAAAAATTTTTAAATATAATAGAATATTTATAATTTATGTTATATTATATTATTTATAATTTATAAAAAGTCTTTAGGTTTACTGCACTGGGAACTTTAGCTTTTGTGAATTATTTTTTGAAACATTGAGGGAAAGATGGATGGGAACGTGGAATGTGTTTTATTACAACTCTGTGCAGATTATTTAATCACAGCAGGTTATCACAACTGCATAAAGGCAGGAAAGCCAGAGCTAGGAAACATTTTTATCCAATTTACTTGAATACATCTGCAATAACACTTGCTGTATCCCTACAATGTATATATGAGCTCATATGAAAAAAATAGTTTTTACTTTTACCCAACATATTTTATCTGGAGTTTCAATTAAAGAAATACTTTCTACTGCTAAAAACACCATGTGATTTATAATAGAACATTTTTTTATTATTTATCACTACTTTCTTTTCTATTTTCTAGGGTTATATAAGCTCCAGCTCACCAGCATAAATTAAGGTAAGTTCAACAGAAAAGGTAAGGTCCCAAGTATGTTATTGGCTACTCCTGCACTGCACTGTAGGGATAGGCATTACATTTTTTACCTTACATCAGGAATCTAGTAGTTGAAATCACACAAGAAGGAATTATTAGAGGAAAGCTCACAGGCACCGCATCCTATCAATTAGTAATAGGACAAAGGAAGATCAGTGGGGAGACTGGGGCACAGACATGGTTTACAAACAACAGCACAAGTCCTGCATAAGATCTGTCCTCCACTAAAATTCAAATTGATCGAGCAGGCTTATAGGGGATTGATCTCTTGGTTGAAGCCTTATAACACTTTGGCAGTGGCGATGGATCTGTTTTATCCTCTCCTGCGGCCAGCACATGAATGCCCCATCTCATAACCACTTGGTGTGTGTTTCCCTTTATGCTTGCTGAGTGTTTATACATGGGTCTTTGGATTCTTTAGATAAATGCGCTTGACAATGGTGACGAGTGGTGACGAGCGGTGTGATAATTAATATCCCCTGAAGCAGCCGAACTTATACGAAATCCCAGCTCCTGACGGGAGCATATCTTCCTGTGTCATAGTATTTTATATATTTTTATTTATGTCTGACATGGAGTTTTATAGATGGGCAACTCCTATCCTCCTCATCTTGATTAGTGGTTCCAAATTAATAACAACTACTGCAGTAGGGAACAGACAAAAGATACACTCCACATCTTTCCAAATAACTGTTCTGCTTTATTATGATGCAATTGAAGGTTTTTAAACACCTTATTACGTAGGTATCACATTAATATTACAATTGTACTTTTATGGCAACAAGGGGCGTAACATAGGTACGCTAATTCTAATCAGGACTCGAAAGAATGCAAACATGTAATGAAAACATTATTAGTCCTCATGCACACGGACGTTTTTACAGCTGCTTTTTTGAGCTTTTTTTGCAGCTTAAAAAGGCCTGTCTATGTTAGTCTATGGCTTCATGCCCACCTAGGCGTTTTTGAGCTGCAAGTGGCATAGGCGTTTTTAAGCTGTAAAAAAAACCCAGGACCAGTGGGTTCTGAGAGACGTTTTTCAGCTGTAAAAACGCTCTAACGCTGAAAAACGCTCAAAAACGTCATTCACCAACGTTTTTTAGCGTTTTTGATCCATTGAAAAAAAAAAAAAAAAAATTTGAAAAAAAAAAACGCTAACGCGGAAAAACGCTCAAAAACGCTGAAAAAAGTCACTGCAAAGATACTGGCGTTTTCATAACGTTTTTTTAACAGCCTGTGTGCATGAGGGCTTAGTGCTGTGTGCACAGTGAATGCAGTGTGCAATACATACAAAATTTGAATACACTTATATACAGAACTTACAAATTTCCTTTACAATCTCTCCTCTTTTTATCAATATTTTGATCACTAACCATACCTGCTATCATCTTTAACCTGGAACCTCTACACGCTTAGGTGGAGGTAGTCCTGGCCAAAGAGGCAAAACTCCATTGTGGAGAATATAATAGCTGAGCAGCCTTTTCATTACAAAATTACTTTTCATTGTGAAAAACAAATGATTGATAAGACATAGTTACAGAGTATTGACTGTACACTCCTGTGGCCATAATGGCCTTCTAGCTTAATTGTTGGCATGCTGACTTATCCGCATATGTAAACACAGACAATTCTACATAGAATGGAAGACGTAAAGACAAATATGACTTCAACATAGCTAAACTACTTTTCAATTCACTATATCTCCTCTATCATCTCTATCTCTATCTATACAGTATCTCACAAAAGTGAGTACACCCCTCAAATTTTTGTAAATATTTTATTATATCTTGTCATGTGACAACACTGAAGAAATGACACTTTGCTACAATGTAAAGTAGTGAGTGTACAGCTTGTATACCAGTGTAAATTTGTTTCAGGGTCTTGGCAATCTTCTTATAGCCTAGGCCATCTTTATGTATCCTCAGAGTTCTTTGCCATAAGGTGCCATGGTGAACTTCCAGTGACCAGTATGAGAGAGTGAGAGCAATAACACCAAATTTAACACACCTGTTCCCCATTCACACCTGAGACCTTGTAAACACTTTTTCAAGGCACGGTATATGTGTATATATATATTATTATTATTTAAGGTACTTATATAGCACCGTCAATTTACGCAGCGCTTTACATATACATCGTACATTCACATTGGTCCCCACCCTCAAGGAGCTTACAATCTAAGGTCCGTAACTCACATTCATATACTAGGGCCAATTTAGACAGAAGCCAATTGACCTACCAGCATGTCTTTGGAGTGTGGGAGGAAACCAGTGTCCCCGGAGGAAACCTACGCAGGCACAGGGAGAACATACAAACTCCAGGCAGGTAGTGTCGTGGTTGGGATTCGAACAGGCGACCCTTTTTACTGCTAGGTGAGAGTGCTACCCACTACACCACTGTGAGATACAGTGCCTTGCAAAAGTATTCATCACCCTTGGCATTTTTCGTGTTTTGTTGCCTCACAACCTGGAATTAACATGGATTGTTTGAGGATTTGCAGCATTTAATTTACAGAACATGCCCACAACTTTGAAGATGATTTTTTTTTTGTTTTATTGTGAAGCAAACAACAAATAGGACAAAATAACAGAAAAAGTCAATGTGCATAACTATTCACCCCCCTAAATTCAATACTTTGTAGAGCCACCTTTTGGTGGTCACAGCTCTAAGTCGCTTTGGATAAGTCTTTATGAGCTTGCCACATCTTACCACTGGGATTTTTGCCCATTCCTCCTTGCAAAACTGCTCCAGCTCCTTCAAGTTGGATGGTTTGCACTTGTGAACAGCAATCTTTAAGTCTGACCACAGATTTTCTATTGGATTGAGGTCTGGGCTAGCAGTGTATTTGGGGTCATTGTCCTGCTGGAAGGTGAACCTCCATTCTAGCCTCAAATCACACACAGAGTGGTACAGGTTTTGCTCAAAAATATCCCTGTATTTAGCACCATCCATCTTTCCCTCAACTCTGACCAGTTTCTCAGTCCCGAATGCTAAAAAAACATCCCCACAGCATGATGTTGCCACCACCATGTTTCACTGTGGGGATGGTGTTCTTTGGGTGATGTGATGTTTTGGGTTTGCGCCAGACATAGCGTTTTCTTTGATGGCCAAAAAGTTAAATTTTAGTCTCACCAGAGCACCTTCCTCCATACATTTTGGAAGTCTCCCACATGCCTTTTCACAAACTCAAAACATGGCATTTAGTTTTTTGCTGAAATTAATGGCTTTCTTCTGACCACTCTGCCATAAAGCCCAACTCTATGGAGCATATGGTTTATTATCGTCCTATGTACAGATACTCCGGTCTCTGCTGTGGAACTCTGCAGCTCCTCCAGGGCTACCTTAGGTCTCTGTGCTGCCTATCTGATTAATGCCCTCCTTGCCCGTCTGTGAGATTTGGTGTGCGACCGTCTCTTGGCAGGTTTGCTGTTGTGCCATGTTCTTTCCATTTGGTTATGATAGAATTGATGGTGCTCCTAGGGATCATCAAAGATTTGGATATTTGTTAATAACCTAACCCTGACTTGTACTTCTCAACAACATTGTCCCTTACTTGTTTGGAGAGTTCCTTGGTCTTCATGGCAGTGTTTGGTTAGTGGTGCCTCTTGCTTAGGTATTGCAGCCTCTGGGGCCTTTCAAAAAGGTGTGTATATGTAATGACAGATCATGTGACACTTAGATTGCACACAGGTGAACAACATTTCACTAATTATGTGACTTCTGAAGGTAATTGGTTGCACCAGAGCTTTTTATGGGCTTCACAACAAAGGGGGTGAATACATGCGCACACGGCAATTATCAGTTTTTTATTTATGAAAAATAGTTTTATGTATATATTTTTCTTCACCAACTTAGACTATTGTGTTCTGATCCATCACATATAATTCAGATTAAAAAAACATTGAACTAAAGGCTGTGATGTAACAAAATAGGTCAAAAGCCAAGGTGGGTGAACTTTTGCAAGGTACTGTGTATATATATATATATATATATATATATATACCAAGCAATCCACAAGTCACCTGGCTTTAGTTTTAAATTCTTCAAAACTGTTAGGATCTGAAATTGGGGAGAAAACACATAAATGAGTTTTTCAAAAACCTTAAAGAACACAGCAACATTCTCTGTGAGATCCGAATAGAGGACTTCAGCTGCTGAGACAAAATATAAGCCAATGGGTAAAACACTCCCAAACAAAATCTCATAGGTAGAGAGTCCAACATCCCTTTAGGGCAGTGGTTCTGAACTCCTGTCCTAAGGACCCACTAACAGGTTTGCAAGATAACTGAAATACATCACAGGTAATATAATTTGCTGCTCAATTATTGCAGTATTCTAGTCTGCATCTCTCAAGGTAATACTTTAAATCCGGCCTGTTAGTGTGTCCTGAGCACAGGAGTTGAGAACCACTGCCTTAGGGGCTTGATAAAATATAAGAAAACATTCAGTGTCAGGTCACCTGACACTGGATGACAGATGCACACCATTGGAGTCAGGACTGCACAACTAAGGTAGTGTACCCTATGGCTGACTGCTGCGGATGGAACTCTGGGTGGTTCAGGAAAGCAGGTCCACTGAAGCACCAACACGGCTCCCACTGGGAGCTAGAGCATAAGATTCCCCAGGGCGCGGAGTCTAAGAACCAGTAAGTATTCACCAGAGCCTCTACTGTTAAGGATGGACTGCGCTGCAACTGGCTCCAGGTCTTGGCCCCCAGATTCTCCCAGCTCACACTCACGGTAGGCTACAGGAGGATAGAGAGGAAGCAGCAGCCCAGGACAACAAGGGATAGTCAGGAGATAAGCAAAAGGTCAGGGCAACTAGCAGACAAGGATAGACAGAGAACACGCCATAGGTCAGGATAACAAGCAGGCAGGAGGAATAGTCAAAGAACAAGCCAAGATCGGTAACAGAAACAGACCTAGAGCACACGGCAAGCAGGAGACAGGAAACCAAACACACAATATTGCTTGGGCAAGGCAGGCTTGGACAGCACCGTGTTAAATAGTGTATCCTGTAGAGGCTATGGTGGAGCCACGCTGAGGGAAGATTACTTAAGCATGCAGGTGTGAGAGTGCAGGCCCAATTCTGATACACAGACAGAGGTAAGCAGACAGACAGGACACAAAGGTATTACTGGCGATTCATGACATTCAGGCAATAGTTTTCTAGTTTTCTACTCTAGTTTTTCCGCTACATTGTAGACAGTAGGGGGTGTAAAAATAAAACCTCAAAACTTCTATTAAGGACATCAGGAAAACATGTCCATACAGACAAAATTCATACTTGTAAGATCCTGATTTGGGCATCTGGATATATCTTTTTGCAAGCTCTGGAAGGGATCTTCAGCTTCTTGGTAACACCTTTGGTAACAGGTAAAACAAGATGTGGTATGTTATAAAAACTGTGGTAAACCCTGGCTCTATCCCATGCTCATTTACTAAGGCAGCCATAACTGCTTGTGACTGATGACATGGTCCATTTGTTAAGCTGGAGGGAAAAGAGTGGCTGGCAGACATAAAAGATCACATTTTTTCAAAGTCTTTCATAAGAAGTTGCCCCCCTGTGGACCACTTGTTCTTCTCCCTCTGGGGTCTTTAAAGTTGAGTTATTAATCCCAGCTATACTGGGCCAGAACTAGGGTGGAATCTGTGAGTTGCACAGACCCAGCAAGTGTTCGGGGCTGTAATGCAGCATCCTTAGTCACCTGGTCTGCTTCCATGTGAGAGTTTTTTAATGTTAGTATGGCTACCTCAGCAATAAGCTGGAAGGCTGAAAACAGCCAATCAATTAACTTAGCATGCTTGATTGGTTTACCTGCCAAAGTAAAAACAAACTTCTGGCCCTTCAAATGGAACCAAAAGCTCTCTAAATCTCTACTATCTATATAAATATATACTCTTTTTATAGCTCACAGGCTTGCTAAAGCATGGAGATCTGCTTCTTGAGCTAGGGAAAAAGGACCCAATGACTCTGAATACAGAGCATCCTTCTGGGTGAAACTACATACTCAGTATGGGTATTGCCATCACCAGTTTAAAACCAGGATCAAATCTACAAAAAAAAACAAATATCTGGGTCTTGCACTGGGCTTACAGCAGGTGATTCCTACGGCATCAATTTAACAAATGTGGTTTTTCTTTGTCTCCAGCCTCTTCTAATAGAGGCAATAAGGTAGCTGGATTCAAATGTACGCATTTTTCATTGTTAGTTTTGTACATAAACAAAAATACTAATTAATATTTTGAACATTTCATTGGACAAACATTTAGTTAGCTGTTTGCAATATTTGCTGCGCAGAATGTGGGACCATTAGAAATAAATATTTGACCAAAATAATGTTGGTAACTTTGTCTAATAGCACCTTGGCATAAAGCTACAGCTCTGATATATCGGGATGAACCCTTCATTACTGGGTCCAGCTTGCATAAATATATTACAATGGCATGCTGCTTGTGTAAGAACTCCAGTTTTATGTTTCAAAAAAACATCCTCTTCCTGACAATATTATAATTTCTCCTTACTTGCGCTGTTAGTTTTAGCAAGATAACACAAGTCCTTAGTTTGCATCTGACATTATTTTCCTGATGTCATAACATAATAAATTATAACAATACCCTGCGGTCATGCAGAGATGTCCATAAATCCAAAGTATTCTTCTGCTTATACCACTGCACTTACAAGGAAAAGGGGCACATCCTTTCACAATCCACACATTCTGCATTGGATTTCAAAAATAAAAATAAATAAAAACAAAAGGATCAACAATCTGTATATGACAGAACAGAAAGCCAAACATAAGTCCCATATGCTGAATTATTGTGGGTTCACCTCTAAATTAGTCAGCAGGTAGTACCCAACATTTGGCTTGGCTGCTATGCTACTTCCATTCTTCTCTTTTTTGTTGAACGTTACTAACGTAATCGTTTACCATTTTCTTCACACATCCACCAAATTATTCTATAAGAATTAAAGGGGTTGTAAAACCTCGTGTTTTTTCACCTTAATGCATCCCATGCATTAAGGTGAAAAAACTTCTGACACTGACCGGCCCCCCAGCCCCCCGTTCCCTCGGCGGACACGCGTGCTTCCTCTCTGCCCGGGGTTCTTGGCTCTTGATTGGATAGATTGATAGCAGCGCAGCTATTGGCTCCCGCTGCTGTCAATCAAATCCAATGACGCTGGCATCGGGGCTGAGTGCGGCATTCTGTGTCTATGGACGTAAATGCTGGACTCGAGAGTGCGCCCGCAAGGTAACCCCCTGGAAGAGCGCTTCTCCTAGGGGGTTTACCGATGCGAGGAGGAGCCGCGAGTGCTGCCGGGGCACCCCAGAAGATGAGGTTTGGGGCCACACTGTGCAAAATGAACTGCACAGTGGAGGTAAGTATGAAATGTTTGTTATTTTTTTTTAAAAAGGTTTAGTGTCACTTTTTAACAATTCTGTGAATGGTGCCCATGCTGATTGGTAATGGAGATCACTGGAGTAGCGGTGTTTACTTCAGTGGTTTCCAGCTTCCAGGGGCATCAGTCAGGCATGGTATACATAATTACATTGGTCCAACCTGGACCTATGTAACTATGTATAAAAAAATACCATGCCTCTGCAATTTTTCTTTAAATCAATGGGTTTAGATTTGCTTTAAGTTTTATGTTCCTAAATAATCTATAAAGGTCTTCCTCAAGCAAGCAAAATCTCCATTTTAAAATTAATAACCATTAATTTACTGGAGGGCAGAATAAGGGCTTTGTTGGTCTCTGCGGATGATTCTGGTAATTGATGACTCTGGGGAGCCTAATTGTTGTGGTGATGGTGCTTTCTCCCTTGTGTAGATTTCCACATGGATTTTCTCCAGATGCTTGAGGTCCCTTTCATACTTGTGCGACTTGTCCTGCGACTTGGGACTGCAAAATCGCAGGACAAGTCGTATCCCATGATTTCCAATGAGTACCATTTATATCTGTGCAACTTCAAAGTAGTCACTGTACTACTTTGGTCTGACTTTGATACGAGTTGAGGTCCATAGACCTAAAGTTTGCACAGAAATTCCCAGAAATCGAACGACTTTGAAGTCGCGGTAGTGTGAAAGGGGCCTGAGTGTGTGTGGATGACTGAAGTGCCTAGAAAAAATGATTCTTGTAAACAAAGTAACAGATGACTCTGATTCAGTAAATTACCTGCTTTCTGTTTATCAGGATTAAGTGAAATTAAATTATAATTATTTATAATATATTATGTTATAGACACTTTCTAATACAGTTATTATAACTAAGCAGTCACCTTAATTGCTTTTGCTTAGTTTCAGACATGACCTTTCTTACCTTTTTAACAAGGTTAAAGGTTCTGTCATGTGACCATGTATCTCTTCTTCCTGATATTGGGGGGGCGGTGGTTACAGGACACTGTGCAGACACACTGTGTGCCTGTATTCCATAGTCTATATGTGTAAGTGCTGCACTAATGTAATAAATAAAATTGAACCCATATTACAAATCATCAACTGTATTAGTGCATTAACACAAACATGTGAAAAATAAGGAAAAAACATGTCTGTGCATAAAACTCTGTGATAAATCACACATAACATATAGTGCATCAAATAATCATGTAAAGTCTGTCACCATTACTAGGTTTGGTCCATGGAAGGAGGCATGCTGCCTAGGGCTTCAGAAATTACCAAGGAATTTTGGAATACTTTGAGAATCTTTTTGATTCAAAAGGTCTATTTTTTTCCCTTGCTTGCAAATGGAGCAAATATAACCTGCTGTTGCTAGCAAGATCTTGACTGGCTCAAAATGTATTGAGATGGACTTCTGTTCTTCCCAGTCTATTACCCTTCTCTATGATGCTCCCAATTGACCCTGCTTGCCCTTCCTCCTCTATTGATGACTGTATTTTTGAAGTGATCAGTCTATACACACAGAGTTAATTGTAACAGAATCTCCTGAAGAAGCCGTGAACGGCGAAACATGTAAAGAAACAATTTACTTCTGTTGATATTTGTTACTGATGTACTGTGGTTTTACCCTTTTTTTGCATATGTATTTTTAATTCAATAAATATTTTCTATTTTTCTAATTTTGTATGTGTGTGCATGTTAAAAGTCCCAATTTCTCTCCTCCTATGTTATTCTTGCAATAAGGGATGTAACGCCTAAATTGAGTCTTTCCAACAGACTATCTCTAAAACTATACTTCTCCTCTATGATCAAAGTTTTGAGGTTACTCAAAAGAGGGGTGATGGACATTTTTTCACCTGCAAGAGCTCACTCTCACTGAAATGTCTCACAGACTTTACATGATTTTTTGATGCATGAATCACTGCATGTGAGGATTTGGATTTACCACAGAGTTTTATACACGGACATGTTTATTTTCCTATTTTTCACATTTTTGTATTAATGCGCTATTATGGTTGATGATTTGTAATATAAAGTTCAATTTTATTTATTCCATTAGTGCAGCACTTACCCATACAGTATATATTTTATCAAGTAATTATATTCACGTTTTGCTTACAGCTTGAGGTCTTTTTAGATTGGTGCGCAATTTATTTTTTTATACAGCATATTCCACAGTCTGTTTAGTCTGAGTCAAGATGCAGGCTGTGCTTGAGCAGGGGGCTTCCTCAAGAGGCAGACTGTGATTGGAAGGGGGTGTGTGGTTGTGGGGTTTTGCTGGCTGAACAAACTGTCAAATACAGACAGGCTGTGGGGGGAGATTTACTACAACTGGAGCACTCAGAATCTGGTGCAGCTGAGGACGTGATTGATGGTAATCAATCAGCTTCTAACTTTAGCTTGTTCAATTAAGCTTTGACAATGAAACCTGAAAGCTGATTGGTTTCTATGCAGAGCTGCACCAGTTTAAATAAAACAGACCCAGTGTCCTGTACCTATGACAAGGCTAAGGATGAAAACTAACCACGCTAACACAGATCAGCTTCTTTGGGTGGTTAGTTTAGAACAAGGAAGGAGGGTGACTGGCAGGATCAACTAGGTACATACACTTTGTTTTGAGCAAAAAACAAAGCTTGATGTTCTTCCACTTGGATCGGAATCCACCTGGTTCCTGTCTTACTATACAGTATCTTACAAAAGTGAGTACACCCCTCACATTTTTGTAAATATTTTATTATATCTTTTCATGTGACTACACTGAAGAAATGAAACTTTTCTATAATGTAAAGTAGTGAGTGTACAGATTTTATAACAGTGTAAATTTGCTGTCCCCTCAAAATAACTCAACACACAGCCATTAATGTCTAAACTGCTGGCAACAAAAGTGAGTACACCCCTAAGTGAAAATGTCCAAACAGCCAGCAGCACTCGTGCAGCCCCAGACCATGACACTCCCACCACCATTCTTGACTGTGGGCAAGACACATTTGTCTTAGTACTCCCCACCTGGTTTCCACCACACACGCTTGACACCATCTGAGCCAAATAAGTTTATCTTAGTCTCATCAGACCACAGGACGTGGTTCCAGTAATCCATGTCCTTAGTCTGCTTGTCTTCAGCAAACTGTTTGCGGGCTTTCTTGTGCATCCTTCTGGGCCGGCAGCCATGCAGACAGATTTGATGCAGTGTGCGACGTATGGTCTGAGCACTGACAGGCTGACCCCCCACCCCTTCAACCTCTGCAGCAATGCTGGCAGCACTCAAATGTCTATTTCCCAAAAACAACCTCTGGATATGACGCTGAGCACGTGCAATCAACTTCTTTGGTCAACCATGGCGAGGCCTGTTCTGAGTGGAACCTGTCCTGTTAAACTGCTGTCTGGTCTTTGCCACTGTGCTGCAGCTCATTTTCAGGGTCTTGGCAATATTCTTATAGCCTAGGCCATCTTTATGTAAAGCAAAAATTCTTTTTTTTAGATCCTCAGAGTTCTTTGCCATGAGGTACCATGTTGAACTGCCAGTGACCAGTTTGAGAGAGTGAAAGCGATAGCACCAAATTTAACACACCTGTTCCCCATTTACACCTGAGACCTTGTAACACGAACGAGCCACATGACATCGGGGAGGGAAAATGGCTAATTGGGCCAAATTTGGACATTTTCACTTAGGGGTGTACTCACTTTTGTTGCCAGCGGTTTAGACAATAATGGCTGTGTGTTGAGTTATTTTGAGGGGACAGCAAATTTACACTGTTATACAAGCTGTACACTCACTACTTTACATTGTAGCAAAGTGTCATTTCTTCAGTGTTGTCACATGAAAAGATATAATAAAATATTTACAAAAATGTGAGGGGTGTACTCACTTTTCTGAGATACTGTACATGTGTGTCAAATGTCATTCTCGTTCCTTTTATGTCAAATACCTCACCCAGTTACCCCACCCATTGATACCATTCAACAGCCTTTGTTGAACCCATAGGCTGGGCTGTACTATTATGCCCCGTACACACGGTCGGATTTTCCGATGGAAAATGTCCGATCGGAGCGTGTTGTCGGACATTCCGACCGTGTGTGGGCTCCATCGGACATTTGCCATCGGATTTTCCGACACACAAAGTTTGAGAGCAGGCTATAAAATTTTCCGACAACAAAATCCGATCGCGTCAATTCCGACCGTGTGTGGCCAGTTCCGACGCACAAAGTGCCACGCATGCTCAGAAGAAATTCCGAGATGGAACAGCTCGGTCTGGTAAAATTAGCGTTCGGAATGGATTGAGCACTTTCGTCACGCTGTAATGTAAAAAATGGTTTAATACAGCGCACTCTCTTCTTCTTTATAATGTGTGAAGAATGAAGTAGTTTTGCTGCTTATATTCACACAGACTTCTCACAAACTTCTTTCTTTATTATTTATTGTGATTCCCTCAATATATTTTGATTTGTCACATCTGACAAATTTTTTTTTGTTTGTTTTTAATTGTAAAAAATTTTTTTTCAAGGCTGTTTTTTTTTTCTAATTTTGTTTGTTTTTTAATAAAGAATATTTTTGGGTGTGTTTTGTGTGTCAAGTTACCACAACACCATTATTATCTTGTATTATTTAATCTCATTGAGATTGTTTGGTGTTGGTGTCCCTTGTTAATTTCACATTGTATTTTTGAAATGTACCTGCTTCCTCACAAACAAACTGTTTTTTTTTTTTTAAGGAAAACACACATAGGCGAGTATAATTGAACCAAAAATTCCTTTATTAAGGGCTCACAACCAAACAAAGAGGGAGGCAACACTGGAGAAACAGCTGAAATTGGTGAAGCCTTTGGCCCCCCAGGGCACACATCAATTATTTTACTGCAAAATTGGTGGCCTGAGGAGTCCATATCTAAGGGAGTGCAGTCTGGTCCAGAAGTCCCAGAGATCCTGAAAGCAGCAGATGACATCTGTGTCCCCAGGCTGTGGTCATAAAGAGCCTGCATCTTTTGCCAGACCAGACTGAACCCAGGGCCACCACTCTCTGGTCTTCATGCTTCCTTCCACACTGTGGCTGTGGTGGTGGAGTTGTGGCAGCAGGAGGAGGATGGTCCAACTCAATCACGTCGGTCTTGGGTGTGATTTCGCCACTCACCCCCTTATTTAGGACTTTATAAATAAGTTTCTCACACATGAGGCGTTGACCCTCCTGCATGCCCTTCAGTTTGGTGGCAGCAATGCAGGCAAAGGCCTCTTTAGGAGTGGGTAAGGCTCTGAGGGACGCAGAAGCCTCCTGAATGAGCCTGAGTGCTGAATCCTGCATGTGAGTCCCCTTCCTGGGTCTTTTGTATGGAAGGCGGAGGGGAGGAACCTGCGATTCGGTCAGGCGCCGACTGGTCCCAGGCTTCTCCTGGCTGCAACTTAGCCCCGCCTCCTCCTGGCTGCCACTAACCCCTGCCTCCTCCTGGCTGCCACATTCCACAGCCTCCTCCTGTGTGCCACATTCCAGAGCCTCATCCTGGCTGAGATCTTCCTGTGTATGAAAAAGGGACATAGTTTTGAGTTTTTGATTCATCAATCACACACAATTGTCACCTCATGACTGTTGCAAATTGAATGTTAAGAAATATAACTGATGATCATTCTGAGCTCAGCATTTTTCATTCTTGTCCCAAATATTTTTGCCCACTACTGTCTATTGATATGTAAAAAACTGTATTAAATCAGCAATTAGTGATCAATAATAACATCTAGTAAAGATCATTTATTTCTTGACCAGAAATCTGTAGAACAGTGCTATACCTGACTCCATCTGGGCTCCTCCACTTCTTCCTGGCTGGAAGGCCCAGGTTGGACATCGGAAGCCTCAGCTGGGGTGGAAGGAAGGGTTGAGAGGGATTCCCTGACTCCAGTCTGGTCTGACAGAAATCGCAGTCTCTCATAGTACCACAGCCTGGGAACATAAATGTCATCTGCTGCAGCTCCGGATCTCTGGGAATCCGTGACCTTCTTGAGCTCCCATAGATAAGTGCTCCTCAGGCCACCAATTTTGGTTTTTAAATAGGGGATGGTTGCTGTGGGGACCACCGGCTTCACCAACTCCAGCAGTTTCTCCAGCGCTGCCTGCCTCTTTTGTTTATTATTCTAATGTGAATGTTTTACCTGCCACAGACAGGGCAGCTCCCTGTACTTGTCTATGAACAGGGGGAGGAAGTTGTAGTCATTGAAGCCATCCATTTTATCTGCAAGACACAACACAAGACAAACCCTAATGTCAGGCAAAACTCTCCTAATCTTGTTACAATATAGGCCTCAATCTAGAAGCAGTATAGGCCCAAGTTTAGATCTTACCTTCGTTATCATGATCGGCGCCTCTTATACTCCTTCCTCCGCTCACAGATCGTACGTACTACGCACGCGTGTTACGATTTATACACACTGCGCATGCGTGTAACTCCGCCCACCCCTGATGTTCTTTCTAGTCTATTCCCCGCCCCTTTTCGTTTGGCGCAGTGGGGGAAGAGCACATGGCGGAGACACAGCAGGTGCGTGCTAATTACAGCAACGAGGAGGAGGAGGAGGAAAGCCCGAAGCCAGAAACGTCTGGATCCAGAAGGAGAAGATTTAAGGCATCAAATATGTCCTTTGGGGAGATGTTGGAGATGATCGACATCCTGAAGAGGGCCGACTATGATGGAAAGTATGGACCTTACCCCAACCCCAATGTCAGAAAGGCCAAGATAATGGCGAAAGTAGTCAAGAGTCTGCACTGGAATTTCGGGGTACGACGATCGAAAGATCAACTCAGGAAGCGGTGGTTGGACCTCAAATTAAGAGAACACGAGCAGTACAGAAAGATCTGGAGAGTGCTGCAAAAAAGTAAGTAGTTGTGCTGTGTTCCTATTCCTTTTGTGTTTATTACGTTCGTGCTGATCCATGTGCTTTTCTTAACTGTTGTACAGTTTAAAATGGCAACTTTCATGTTCATGGGCACATTATTCGTTCGTATGAAACATTTTTCTTTCGGCCTATAAAACACCATTGTTTTGGCCATATGCATTTGACCACATTTTTTAGGGCCTACTTGTATGAAAATAATTTGGTTGTGTAGATGGGTTTGTTATTAGAATGAAATGCAAACTAGATTCTCTGTAAGGAGAGGACACTCAGCAGCAGTTTTCACATCTGGACACTGGAGCACTAGTGTGGGTCACAAGAACACCCTTTTTATTAGGGGGCCCACACAGGTGCTCCAGTGTATACTATAGGGGTGTCTCCATCTGTGAAGCTTGGACAAAACAGGTAAAGTATTGAAGCTTGACAAAGGACACAAAAAATTCTACATCTTGGAACTCTGCCAAAATAGACAATAGTACCCCACTTCCAAGCAATGTTTCATATTTATAGTTCTGCCATAAAATATCTGTGTGCTAAGTATACCATTTTTTTTTTACATAGGGGAGAAAAGACTCGGAGGACACCCCTCATCCGAAGAGACCAGAGACCCCCCACCGCTGGAAGAAGGGAAAATCCCCCAAAGACAAGAAGAGCCGGAGGAGGAAGACGTGGTGGAACTAGTCACCACAACAGGTGAGTGTCTGCGACCACAGGCTCAGGTAAGAGATGGATGCCGACATATTCATAATACATGTTTTTTTTGGTTTCTATCTTTTTAGGTGATCGTGATGTTGTGGATCCAGGGCATTTCACCTCGGAAAGTGCACAGATCCTGATTGGGGAGATCATGGGGTGTAATGTTGCATTGGAAAACATCAAGAAAAACATCAATGATGTTATTCAAAAAAATAAGAACATCATTGATGTTTTGGGGAGGGTTTAAAACCCCTCCAAATCCCTTTCTTTTATGGTGTGCTACAATTTTTACATTTTTTGTCGAATTGTAGAAAAGCCAAATTTTGAAGAGGCACACAGTGTGTCAACATGTGCTATCTGCCATCACGGGAGATCAATGGACGCGTTTTGGGGGTGCAACCCCTTCCTCAATAATAAAGTAGCTGAGAGGAAGGCATTGCTCCCCCAAAACACGCCCCTTGATCCCCTGTGATGGCAGGTAACACATGTTGACATTGTTAAATTTGTATGCATCTTCAAAATTTGCCTTTTCCTGGGGTGACTTCACCCCATCGGAACGCAATATCAAACACAGTTCCTAAATACTCATGTCTGATATTGCCTTCAAGTTCTACCAAAAGTGAACTTTGTAAGTTCAAGATTTGTGTCTTTCTTGTTGGTTTTAAACATGCCTGTTTTATCTTAAATGGACATTTCTACTTTTTCTAATGTGACCCCAAAAATTGTTATACAACAAACATGTTTGTTTGTTTTAAAAACCTTTTCTAAATGCACATGCGATTGTGCAGGTATTAAAAAGATTGTTAATCAAGAATGTGTGGATAATTGTCTCAACGCTCCAACACTTATGTTGTTCTCTAATTGCTGCTTTCTGTGACAATGGGGGTTATTTCCTAAAAGGGCAAATCCACTTTGCACTATAAGTGCAGTTTCAAGTGCACTTGTAGTGCAAAGTGTCTTTGCTTTAGTAACTAACACCCAACAGTGCTTTGTATAAGGTTACACAATCACGCCATTTTCTGGACTCCAAACATTTCTGTCAGGGTCAGCTAAAACAAACACAAGCAGTAAATGTCACCAAAGATTTGCTTAATTTTATTTATTATTTGATAAAGGTTTCACACATTGTCTGGCATATTGATAGCCCCCCTACCCGCAAAGAATTCAAGGTATCTTAGCCGGACATCACGGGCACTCAGGGAGGGCAAGCCAGGACGGACACTTTCAAGCGCCGTCAGGGTTGGTTCATTTTGAATTCCGGCTTCAGGCCCAACTGAGCCAGCATAGTTGGCAGAATGTTGCTGTAAAAAGTTGTGTAGAACACAGCACGCCAGGATAATGTTATTCAGTTTGTACTCCGCCATATGTATGGGTGTAAGAAATAGGTGGAACCGGCTGGCCATGATTCCAAACGTGTTTTCCACCACTCTTCTGGCTCTGGCCGGTAATTAAAAACACTCTGGTCCGGGGTGAAGGTCCTCATCGGGAATGGCCGCATAAGATGGTCACCCAGCGCAAAAGCTTCATCCGCAACGAAGACAAATGGGAGTCCTTCCACATTGTCTTCTGGAGGTGGCAAGTCCAAGCTGCCATTCTGGAGACGCCTGTAGAACTCGGTCTGGGCGATGACTCCACCATCGGACATCCGGCCATTCTTCCCCACGTCCACATGCAGGAACTCATAAGTAGCCGACACCACCGCCAACATCACAATACTATTGCACCCCTTATAATTATAATAGTACGACCCCGAGTTGGGTGGTGGGATGATGTGGACGTGTTTCCCATCAATTGCCCCTCCGCAGTTAGGAAAGTCTCACCGCTGGGCAAAGTGAGAGGCCACAGTCTGCCATTCCTGTAGCATGGAAGGAAACTGTTGAGGAAAAAAAAAATTAGTCTTCTTGCACATAAAAACATGGAAAGCAGATTAGACACAAACATTCTTGGCCAACATCTAGATAACATTTATTTATGGGAATTTTTAAACACCAAAGTATAAGGTACACCTATCAGATTCCCCCTCCCCCCCTCTCCTGGGCCATTTCTAACATTATAGGGGGGGGGGGGGGGGCTCTTGGACAGGTAACCCTCTCCACTTCATTGAGAGATGAATGCCTAAATAATGGGTATTACTTTGAAACAGCCCCTCCTTAGTTACACTATTGGCCGCCCACTGGACAGGTAAGAAGTGTCATAATACAAAGATATAAATACACACTGTACACATTTGAGCACATTTGGACATTCTGCTATTACCTATCAAGATAATAATAGGATAAAAAAACTTTAAACAGTACCATATGAAAGTATTCATGCTGGCCCTTGCACTACATGCTTTGGGGAATTCATCCATAAATCTCAGCACAAAAGAGATGGGTATAGTGTGTATGGGTTTGGCAAAGTCAGTAGATAGATGATTGAGGATAGATAGAGAATTGGTATCAACTGACTTAGCAGTTGGGGGGAGGGAGGGTTGAAAATGATTTGGGGACACCCCAAAAAAAGCCTCTGGCACTCTGCCTGAATTTAAAGCACAAATCACATTTAAAAACATTTTAGGGGGTGTTTGGGGTAAAGCACTACTATGGAGCTGATAAAATACATTGTTAACTGACTACATGAGGTGAACATAGGGCCAGGAGAGCATGCTGGGGAGGTAAGTGAAGGCAAATATGTATGAAGGAGAAAAAAAATAATTACATAAAAATCCAGCATGCATGAGGACAAAGGGGACATTCACAGCATATTACAATCATGGTAATTAGGGAACGAGGAAAGAAATACAATTCATTATCAAACATTAAATACAATAAAATGTGATATTAAAGGATAAATCTTACCTTAATATACTCCTTCTGCAGGACCTGGATGATGGCGGAACAGGTCTCTGGGATAATGATCCCCAGAGCCTGGGGGGAGATGCCTGTCGAGAACTTGAGGTCCTGCAGGCTTCTCCCTGTCGCCAAGTACCGCTGGGTGGCGACGAGCCTCTGCTCCGGAGTGATGGCTTGCCTCATGCAGGTATCCTGCCTGCTAATATAAGGGGTCAGCAAAGCCAACAAACGGTGAAATACAGGGTCCGTCATCCGGAGAAAGTTCCTGAAATCATCAGGATTATTCTCACGGATCTCACGGAGCAAAGGCATATGACAGAACTGGTCACGCTGAAGCAACCAATTCTTGGTCCATGAACTCCTCCCCACCCTGTTCATGGACTGGACTTGTGTCAAGGTCAGGACTCCAACACCAAGCCCCCGCACAGCACGAACTCTACGAGGAGTACGTATACGCAACACGGCTAGAAAACGGTCGGCTGCTCAGAACGAAGTAACAGAGCGCACTGAAGAACAGCAAGGCCTGTGAAGAGCGACCTGAAAAACAGTAACGAACGAACAAGAACACAATGACAAGTCACATGTAGCTTGCTTGCACGCACTGAAGAGCAGATACAAACCCACAAGCACAAACTGAACAGCAGAAAACGATCTGAAAACCACGAGTCTGAAAAAGCGCGAATCGTCTCTCACCAAACTTTTATTAACACGAGATGAGCAAAAGGAGCCCAAAGGGTGCCGCGCTTGGTTTTGAACTGGCCTTTTCTAGTCTCTTCGTATGTGGTTTACGTCACCGCGTTCTTGGCGATCGGAAATTCTGACAACTTTGTGCGACCGTGTGTACGCAAAACAAGTTTGAGCCAACATCCGTTGGAAAAAATCCTAGGATTTTGTTGTCGGAATGTCCGATCAATGTCCGACCGTGTGTACGGGGCATTAGGCTCCATTCACACCTGGATGTCCTGGGAATCACCGGCGATTCTGCCTGTGATTCCAGAATCATGGCAAAATGCACCCCAATCATGGCAAATCGCTTGTCGCTCAAAAAGGAACTGGAGCTTCTTTTGGATGACAGCATCGCGTACTGCAATTTGCCGCAATTGCATTTATCGTGACAAAATCACACCACAATTGGAGTGCCTCTAGAAATAATGCTTCACAAGCGCATCTCACTTTTTGCCGCAATTCTGGAAACACCGGCAAAATCGCCCGTGATTCCTGGGATGCCCAGATGTGAATAGAGCCTTAGGCATATTGGACATCATCAGCACAATACTGGTGGTTCAAGTCAGAATGTGAAGTGTAATATGATTATAAGGTACAAGTAGAGAGACTTTAGGCAGACCCTGAGACATTTATGAACATATTCCTCTCCAAAAAGAAACTTCTGGGTATTCAGCTTTTTGCATGGTAGGTGTTTTTTTTTTTTTTTTTTGTCACATCAGTCGACCAGTTTGAGGGGTGTAAATCAACTTTGCAGTTCATTTAGATATCCGGCCCTCTCTCATTGTCTCATCATCGTGACACTTTTGCCAAATAAAACGAAAAGAAAAAATGCTTACAGCCATGTATATTTCCAATCAAGGGAATTACTTAATCTTGCAGGATGTCACATAAATCCGGTTGGCCATGTTACATTCTATCTGTCTATCCCTGCCCTCCCCCCTCTCCCCTCCTACCCACTCCTCCCCCCTCCCCACTCCCACCCTTCCCTCCTCTCCAGGGTCTAATATTCAATCCACTCTCCTCCTTAATTTACAGAATTAATTTCTTTGGCATAACTCCATGTTTTTTTGAATTTTTTCCATTGGTCCCAGCTACCCAAATTCTTACTTCTTATTTCTTCTACTCTACACTCCAGAGTCTCCAAATTACAAATCTCCTCT
The DNA here is from genome assembly GCF_042186555.1 of Aquarana catesbeiana. NCBI lineage: Eukaryota > Metazoa > Chordata > Amphibia > Anura > Ranidae > Aquarana > Aquarana catesbeiana. The sequence goes on from NC_133330.1 coordinate 172,623,026, forward strand.
ATTGCGTCAAACCACTCCCATATCTCCGGGCTCTCTCTCCTCTGCCAGTTCCTTGGAATCGTCCTTTTTGCCGCATTCAGAAGTTGCGGAACGAGAGTCTGCTTACCGTTGTTCAGATCCCCCATCCCCCCTAGGAACAGGACCTCCCAAGGGTCGTCTGCTACCTCTATTCCCGTGATTTCCTTTATGAGGACAAGGATTTTATGCCAAAAGTTTTTAATTATAAGACAACTCCACCACATGTGTCCCATTGTTCCAATCTCTTGGCATCCTCTCCAACAGGTGGCTGGCCCTTTCTGATATTTACTTGTTATCTCGGGGGTCAGGTAACTTCTACTGATGCATTTGTAGTTAATTTCAGCCGTTCGGCTATCTATTTTTGAATTGGCGCTTATTTTAAAAATCTTTTTAATTGTGTCAATATCCTTTTTAGTGCCTAAATCTCTCTCCCATTTGAATATGAATGGCGGCATCTCCAACTTTTCTGAAGCCAGCAAGATTTTGTAAATCTGAGAGACTGTATTTCTTGGGGCCTCCTTATCACACAGCTTTTCGAAGTCTGTCAGTTGTCTTCCAGACCTGATTGGCTGTGGTAGCCTATTCACAAAATTATTTAATTGAAGATATCGCCATCCATTTAGACCCCGTGTATTCCTCCCATGTGTAAGTTGCTGGAGTGACATAATTTTACCTTCGTTCATAATTTCTCTCAATTGTGTTTTTCCCCACAGTGCTTCTTTTCCTCCTATATTCTCCATACCTGGTGTAAAAAATGTATTATCTAATAGTGCAATCAGTGGTGAATTATATTCCCCATTTACTTTCTTATAAATCCCATCCCATATTTTCAAAACATTTCTTGTTATTTTATGTGTACTATCTGCAAGTGATCTAAAGTGCGGGGGATTCCAAATAATAGTACCTAATTGTGAGTTACTTAAATCTTCTTCTAATTTTACCCATTTTTTCCGTTTATCCTTCATCGCCCATTCGACTACCCTAGATAAAACTACAGCTTTGTAATACATCTGTATATCAGGGACTGCCAAACCACCGTCTACTTTCTTTTGTTTTAGTGTCTGGAGGGACACTCTCGGTTTTTTATTTTTCCAAATGAAGGTCATAATTATTTTTTTTAACATCCTCAGATAGTTCTGGGGGAGGGGAACTGGTAGCATCTGGAAGACATACATGATCTTGGGTAATAATACCATTTTAAAAACATTAATACGTCCAATCCAGGAAAGGGCCTTATGGTAGAGTCTATTACATTCTAATCTTACCAAGTCTAACAAGGACATGTAGTTACTAGTAAACATCTTCTTGGTTGAGCTAGTTAGTTTAATGCCCAGGTATTTTAATTCCTTAGTCCATTTAAAACTATAATCTTTTTTCAAACTCTCGACCACTAGCTTACTTACATTTATATTTAATATTTCTGATTTATTCATATTTATTTGAAAATTGGATACCTCTCTGTATTTTCTTAATGCCTTTATGAGGTTGGGCATCGTCGTGTCAGGGTCCGTAACATAGAACAACATATCGTCCGCATATGCTGCGACTTTGTGTTCCTCCTCTCTGACCACAACACCACGGATATACGGGTCCCTTCGTACTGAAGCCAAGAAGGGTTCCATGGCTAAAACGAAGAGCAGCGGGGACAGGGGACACCCCTGTCTCGTGCCTCTCTCCATCTCGAATGGTTGAGAAAGGGTCCCATTAATTTTAATTACGGCAGTTGGGTGCTGATACAAAGTTTTTATCCTCCGAATCATTTTTGGGCCCAGTCCCATAGCCTCCAAAGTCTGGATCATGAACCCCCAGTCTACCCTGTCAAAAGCCTTTTCGGCATCAACTGACAGAAGTAGTCCTGGGGGCCCACTCTCCTTCATTTTCCCCGTCAAGAGCAGGGTCCTGATCCCGTTGTCCCTCCCCTCCCTATTTGGGACAAACCCTGCTTGGTCTGAATTAACTAATAGGTTCATATATTCCTTTAATCTTTCTGCCAACACTTTGGCATAGAGTTTTGTATCGTTGTTCAGTAGAGAGATTGGGCGATAGCTTGAGCATATTGTTTTATCTTTGCCTTCTTTCAGTATGATTGTAATAGATGCTTTCAATGCATCTCTGCTCATCTCAAAGCTATCACCCAACCCGTTCATATACCGACACAACCTAGGTACTAAAACTTCTCCTAAATGTTTTATAATAAAGTGTTGTTAGGCCATCTGGGCCTGGGCTTTTCCCTAGGGCCATTCCAGCTAATGCTCTACTAATTTCTTCTTCTGAGATTGGTCTTTGCAATAGGTCTCTATCTTCCTCAGGGATCTTGGGGAGCGCTGCCCTTTTAATATAATTGTTACCTCTCGCTATCCTGTTTTTTGAGTAGGTGTCTTGCTTGGGGGCGGAGTATATCTCCTTAAAGTAGTCCTTGAAGGTTTCTGCCACCTTCTTAGTTGAATATTCTATTTGACCCTCTTTAGTTTGAATTTTTTCTATAAAATTCCTAGCTTTTTTTCCCCTTTGGACTATTTTTGCAAGATGTTTGCTCGGTTTATTACCCCATCTATGTCTCTCCCAGGCTATCTTATTCAATGAAACTCTGGACTCCTGTTCCATTACCGTTTTTAACTCAGATCTTTTAATAACCATCTGATGGTGTATCTCTTGGGGTAACTGACCTTTATATTTTTTATGGGTTTGTTCTAATCCCGTGATCTCCTCCGTTAATTTTAGGATTTTTTCCTGCCTCTCTTTTTTCTTCCTAGCCCCCATTTCAATCAATACTCCTCTAATATAGGCTTTATGTGCCTCGCATAATGTAGCCCCTGATATATCCCCCGTATCGTTTGTCTCGAAATAATTCTCCTAGTTCTAGTCTAATTCTGTTGTACCCCTCTGCTTCTGTAATCAGCTCCTCATTTAGCCTCCACTGCCCCCTCTCAACCTGGTCCCTTCCCCAACTCACTTCAATGGTCATTGGTGCATGGTCAGAGTAAGTTATGTTTCCTATCATGGATCCCTTTACCCTGTCAATCCCCTTATGCTCAATTATACCCCAGTCAATCCGGGAGTAGGTCCCGTGCACAGGGGAATAGAACGTGTAATCTCTCTTAATTGGATGTTGAACTCTCCAGATGTCCACCAGTTGCCAGTTGGAAAGTATTTGCTTTATCTTCTTTAGATGACTACAGTCCTTCCCCTGCGGACGAGCCGTACTGTCCATACTCGGATTGAGGCAGAAATTAAAATCCCCCATCATAATCAAGTGTCCACTCATGAACTCCACTATTTTTCCCAAGATGTTTGCCAGGTACTTCGTCGGATTTTTATTGGGGGCATAAATATTGACTAGGGTAACTTTCTCTTCATTTAAACAACCTCTGAGGCACAGATATCTTCCTTCTGGGTCCACTAATCTTTCCTCCAGCACAAACCTTATTTTCCTTGCGAAACCAATAGCTACTCCCCGTGACCTATTAGAGATAGTATCTCCTTGAAACCAGACCGGGTATTCCCTCGAGAACAGTCTTAATCGCGATTGGAGTGATATGTGTGTTTCTTGTAGGAACACCACGTCTGGTCCCAATGATTTCAACTCATTAAAAATATTATATCTTTTCCTGAGTGTGTTTAAGCCTTTAACATTATATGTTGTGAATTTTATTGTTACCATATCTCTTTATTTAATCCTCCTAAAATCTCCCTTCGCCTTAGACCCTGGAGAGTTTTCCCTTTTCTATCGGGATAATGTTGAGCAAGACCCCTCGTTCCTACTGCCCCTCCCTCCCTCCCCTCTATTCCCCCCCCCCACCCTCTCCCCCCCCCTACCCGCCCCTCTCCCCCCCCACCCCCCACTCCCTCCCCTCCTCCCCCCCACCCCCCTGGTCCCTACCGAACCCTTGGACCAGTGCGGGTCACCAACATTGTGGCCCACCATTGGTCTCCTCCTCCGAAAGGCGGAGTCTAATGTGTGCCGTCCCTGCATTTCATATTGCCTTAGCCGCTGAACATACTTGACTCTATTCCACGAATCCTCTCTTTTCCCTAAAATGTGATTGAAAATGACCTTTAACTTCCTCTTCCCCCCCAAATCCTCCCCCCACCAGGTCCCTCCCCTAGCCCATACTCAGTTCAATCCAACGTTCCATAGACCAGTCCAGTGTAGGGGGTACCTGCATCCCCAATTTCTCGCAGAACTCTTCTAGTTCTCCTGGGAATCTTAAACTTGCAGATCTCCCACCTTTCCTGCCTACCAGGCAGGCTGGGAATCCCCATGTATACATAATATCTTGATTCACCATTTGTTCCAATAGGGGTTTTAGATGTCTCCTTCTCGCCAGTGTGCCTTTAGCTAGATCCGCAAAGACTTGAATTCTTGCCTCTTCAAACTGTAATGGGGCATGGCCCTTCAGCTTAAGCCAGATGTTTTCCTTATCCTCATAAAATCTAAACCTCACAATTATATCACGGCTACCTTCGAACCGTCTGGTATCCAGCCTGCCCAGCCGGTGCACACGCTCAATTTTTGGGAAGTCTTTTCCTTCCAGCCCCAGAAGTGGGCTGAAGATAGTCGCCACAGTCTTCCTTAGGTCTTCACCTCTATTTTCTGGGACCCCTCTGAGTCTCAGATTTTGTCTACGGTCCCTATTTTCCTGATCTTCCAGCCTGTAGCATACTTTTATCTGATTTTGTTGGGTTGTTTTAAGTTGTTCATTTAATCCGGAGATCTCCCGTCTTTGTTTATCTAGCTTATCTTCGGCCTCTTCCACTCTTACCAAAAGGTTGCCTAAATCAGACCTCAACAAGGTAAACTCCGCCTTAATTGACATTTCGAGCGCTTTAAGCATCTCTGCTAATTCGCCTTTTGAGGGTAGTTGTGGATCTTGTCTATGTTCATCGATTCTAGATGCTTCCATCGTATTTTCGGCTAGTAGCTCCTCCCTGGAGTAATCTGGGGTCATATCTTCCCTCTCATTACGTCCCTTCTTTTTATCTGTTATGTTTAATTTTTGAGTCTCTTGCTGGGAGCTCCCCGGACTCCCCCCTTTTACCATGTATTGCTTGATAGTACTAGCGGAGGTATTCCCAGCCGTATTCTCTTTTGGGGTTTTCAGTAAGCCCCCCTTCCCGGCTTTAGCTGAACTACGACTCATACTTCTCTTCCCGCTGTCTAAGCCTTCTTAGTCTTAATCAGTGTAACCGGAATTAACCGTCTTGGGCCAGGCTCCAGGCTTCTTCTGTTTAGGCACCGTATAGAGTTATATTCAAAGTGCAGGTGCTGGTGTGGTGATGGTACCCAATTAAATCAATGAAATCAATGAATAAGCCTCTATGTGACAGTGCTGAAATCGTACCTTTATACAATACTGATACATAGGATTCCTATATGCGTTTTCCGCTGATCTGTGTCTGGCATCCCCTGAGTTAAATAAATGTTGTAGGGAGAGTCCCGTTATGGTGCTGTATTTAAAAATTTCTATTCCGATACCACTCACTCAGCCTTATATCTGCTGTATACCATTATCCATACCCATCAGATATATAAATCCTTACAGGGCTTCCTCCCTATATTGATGTTTACGGAAGTGTCAGCTCTGCTTACAGCATTTTCTGGGGTTTGCCGTATCACACTTTTCCGCTTCTTAGTTTATATTTGAACGGTTGAAGTTATTATCAATATCCCCGTTTTCCCTCCCTCATGGATGCTGCGGTACTGGTATACAAGCTTATAATTGGCGCGCGGATATATCCTAGGAGTTTGTGTGCTTCCAAACAAAAAAAAAAAAAAAAAGAGGGGAGGGGGGGAAGACAAAAGAAGCAGTCCGTTGTTCCACCCAGGAATATCAGTTCTTCCACTTCAACCCTAAATGACCATACTCTTATTGTATTCTATTCATTTGGTACAGTTTATGCAAATATAAGTTATGATACCAGAGCCACTTTCCCTCTATCCGGTTACCGGGATAATAAAGCTGATCTCACATAAGTTTTCTTGCATAATATCCGCCAGCTTACTTCTCCATACTTATTTCTAATACACTCTTACCTTCAGCGTTTGTTAGGCTTTATGAATCTCTTACCACCACCACACTAGATGTCTGTCATCTCTTCATGTTGTATATGCGGTGCTCGGCTATTGAACTTCCTTGCCACTCTCAGGCTGTAAAGCACCTATCCTCTGACACTTGTCGTGGTGTCCGGCTCGATACTTGACTCCTTCACTGGCATTGCCTGCAGTAAGGGGGGGGGGGGAGAGCAGGGACCCGGAGCGAGCCACCTAAATGTCACCTCTGTCTTCCCGGAGAGGCGCCGGCTCTCAGCACGCCGACCCCCTCTCAATACTCCCGGGGTTCTCCGCTCTATCCGCTCCGTCCTGGCGTCCCGCTCTGTATAGGCTAGAGGGAGTCTACCAGCGCTTCAGCGGGACGGCACACCTCTTACTCCTCCCTTCCCCTAGGATGTCTGACGTCTCACGTCATTCTCCTCCCCCTCGACAGCGTGTACATGGTAGGTGTTTTAACGCTGAATTTCATTTGCACAATTTTTTTATTCCCTGGCGCATCCTTCCCTCCTCTTCAACATACTAGTGACATTTTTAAATAAAACTTTTCTGTTTTCATTACATGCTGTACCTTATTTTAGACCCTTTGATGTCATCACTTTGTCTCTGTACCTTTCTCTGCAATGCAGGCAGATCATAGCTGGTGGGAGGGGCTGGCAAGATGCTGTACATAGCTTCCTGAAAACATCACAGCACCCTGCTTTAATACCTATTTCATGAGCCCTCAGCCCTGATGCAAACAGTTTGGCTGGCTGTTAGGAGGAGTTGTGCAAATATCCAATTGCCTTGATGGGGGTGTCAGTCTGAATGTGTGGGCAGTCCTGGTAGGGTACATTTGCATGTAGGCTGTTTCAGGTAACACCCACATGAGATGTGAGCCTCCATGATTGTCCTTAGTCCAATGAAAAAAAAAAAGTACAGGCCAGGGACAGCCAGGCTACTTAGGAAAGGGCTAGATGATGCTGGAATCTTTCAGACACAATGAGGCAGGCTCTGTCGAACTTGCTGCAGCTTCTAAAGCACACTGTGAGAAGTTTAGAGGGTACAATGAAATCAGAGTAAGCTATTTGATTACACAAGAGACGTATGTACAGTTGTGCAAAATGGCAGGTAATGGCTGTATACTTGAAGTTTTCCTACATGTATGAGAGTGGGATGAAACTTTACACCACCTGATTAAACCTTTTTATACAATAAGGAAATACTCATGTATGTTAAAGAGTAACTCCACTTTTGTTGAGAAAAAACATTGACTTCTGGGTGTTCTATGTACATTGCAAGTTTGTTAAACTTCGTTGCAGATTTCTACCTTTCATTATTCTGAAGAAATAGCTGTTTGTTCATCTGTGTCCAATGGCAGAGTGAACCAGCATGGGAGTCATTTTATAATTATAATCAGCTGCTGCACCTGCAGGCTTCTAATGAGGAGAGTGGCAGGGTCTGAATCCCTTTTGGACGTGATTTCCCTTTGGGAGTATCTCAACAAAATTACATTTTTATTGCAGGGGATGTCTAAAATCTGATTTTTATCTTAGTGTAGACTTCTGGGAAAATCAGTAAGTCAATCTCACAAGCAGGAAATACATTTCTGGGAAGTGTTCTGAAATTTCTGGGGGGTGTTCTGTACATCTGTGTACAGAACGCTTCCAGGTAGCCATATTGCATTGCATTTTACAGAAAACAACAGAGCTGCATATTCAAAAGCAAAGATCATTTTTAATAACATTCCAATACAAAATTAATGTGTCGCAATCACATATGCTACATTATTTAATTTTTTTTATTTGCAATTTTTTCCCATGAAAGTGTAGTTAATCTTTAAGCTTTCTATGTATGACTATGTTTACCTTTACTTTTGGTACGTGGATCATAAGTGGTGTGTGCTTTAAGATGTGCTGTTCTTGATTTATGGTTGAATACAGGTGCATCTCATAAAATTAGAGAATCGTCAAAAAGTTATTTATTTCAGTAATTCAATTAAAAAAATGAAACTCATATATTTTATATAGATGCGTTACACACAAAGTGATATATTTTAAGCATTTCTTTCTTTTAATTTTGATATATATGGCTTACAGCTAGTGGAAAACCCAAACTTCAGTATAAATCATCCCCAACTCATTACTGACTGTGGAAACTTCATGCTGGACCTCATGCAACTTGGATTCTGTGCCTCTCCATTCTTCCTCCAGACTCCGGGACCTTGATTTCCAAATGAAATGCAAAATTTTCCACAGTCAGTGATGATTTGGGGAGCCATGTCATCTGCTGGTATTGGTCCACTGTAAGCACAGCCCTCTACCAGGAAATTCTAGAGCACTTCATGCTTCCCTCTGCTGACCAGCTTTATGGAGATCCTGATTTCAGTTTCCAGCAGGGCTTGGCACCTGCCCACACTGCCAGAAGTACCTGGTTTAATGATCATGGTATCATTGTGCTTGATTGGCCAGCAAACTCACCTGACCTAAACCCCATAGAGAATCTGTGGGGTTTTGTCAAGAGGAAGATGAGACACCAGACCGAACAATGCAGATGAGCTGAAAGCCACTATCAAAGAAACCTGGACTTCCATAACACCTCAGCAGTTCCACAGGCTGATCGCCTCTATGCCACGCCACATTGATGCAGTATCTCATGCAAAAGGAGTCCCAACCAAGTATTGAGTACTGGCAACAAAAGTGAGTACACCCCTGCAGCACAGTGGCCAAGACCATACAGCGGTTTAACAGGACAGGTTCCACTCAGAACAGGCCTCGCCATGGTCGACCAAAAAAGTTGAGTGCACGTGCTCAGCGTTATATCTAGAGGTTGTCTTTGGGAAATAGATGTATGAGTGCTGCCAGTATTGCTGCAGAGGTTGAAGTGTGGGGGGTCAGCCTGTCAGTGCTCAAACCATACGCATCACACTGCATCAAATTGGTCTGGATGACTGTCATCCCAGAAGGAAGCTTCTTCTAAAGATGACGCACAAGAAAGCCCGCAAACAGTTTGCTGAAGACAAGCAGACTAAGGACATGGAATACTGGTACCATGTCCTGTGGTCTGATGAGACCAAGATAAACTTGATTGGTTCAGATTGTGTCAAGCGTGTGTGGCAGCAACCAGGGGAGGAGTAGAAAGACAAGTGTGTCTTGCCTACAGTCAAGCATGGTGGTGGGAGTGTCATGGTCTGGGGCTGTATGAGTGCTGCCGGCACTGGGGAGCTACAGTTTGAGGGAACCATGGATGCCAAGATATACTGTGACATACCGAAGCAGAGCATGATCCCGTCCCTTCGGAGACTGGGCCGCAGAGCAGTATTCCAACATAATGACCTCAAACACGCCTCCAAGATGACCACTGCCTTGCTAAAGAAGCTGAGGGTGAAGGTGATGGACTGGCCAAGCATGTCTCCAGACCTAAACCCTATTGAGCATCTGTGGGGTATCCTCAAATGGAAGGTGGGGGAGCGCAAAGTCTCTAACATCCACCAGCTCCATGATGTCATCATGGAGGAGTGGAAGAGGACTCCAGTGGCAACCTGTGAAGCTCTGATTAACTCCATGCCCAAGAGGGTTAAGACAGTGCTGGAAAATAGTGGCCACACAAAATATTGACACTTTGGGCCCAATTTGGACATTTTCACTTAGGGGTGTACTCACTTTTGTTGCCAGCAGTTTAGACATTAATGGCTGTGTGTTGAGTTATTTTGAGGGGACAGCAAATTTACACTGTTGTACAAGTGGTACACTCACTACTTTACATTGTAGCAAAGTGTCATTTCTTCAGTGTTGTCACATGAAAAGATATAATATAATATTTACAAAAATGTGAGGGGTGTACTCACTTTTGTGAGATACTGTATCAATCTGTGTGTAACACACCTTTATAAAATATGAGTTTCACTTTTTGAATTGAATTACTGAAACAAATTAACTTTTTGATGATATTCAAATTTTAGGAGATGCACCTTTTATATGGAATATTTGAGACTACCAGTAAATCAGCTTTATATCTGAATTTCAGGAATTATGTCTCAGACAATACAAGCCAATGGGGCTCAGCCACTCAGCAAAACATGGGAGCTAAGTTTATATGAACTGCAGAGAACACCACAGGTAAAGACTTTCAATTAAATCTGTTTGGAAGTGGAGCTTTTACTGTAGGCTATGAGTTTGTAATAATGATCATATTTTGAATTTTAATGTTTTGACAGGAAGCAATTACAGATGGGCTAGAAATTGTAGTATCACCTAGAAGCTTGCACAGTGAACTTATGTGTCCAATTTGCCTTGACATGCTGAAGAACACAATGACAACTAAAGAATGTCTGCACAGGTTTTGTGCTGACTGCATAATAACTGCTCTCAGAAGTGGGTAAGTATAGTTTGTTTGTAGTTGGTATTTTGTACAGGGCTGGCAGCAGAGGCTCTACTTGACAAAGTATTGCTTCTTCCCAATAAAAGCTTCTTCTTTTTTTATTTTAATGTATAATTTATATAAAGTTTCAGCTGAACTTACCACCTCGTTCTTTGTTACCACCTTGTCCTTTGTGAATGCAGCAGAAAAAGTCATAGCTCATTTGACCTGGTTCCAAAAACAAGTGGAGATGAAAACAGGAACCGTTTTCTAATATAATAATAAAAGCTATCTGAGCAATGAAATTCAGAAAGCATAATTTACTTTTTCAGTCTGCCAGTTATCTTCTGGCTCATTTGTTCCAATACTTTAATGTTGCCCTTTTAACCAATTCAGCTTTGGAGGGTTTTACCCTCTTCATGACCAGGCCATTCTTTGTTATTTAGCACAATAACTGGTAATTGTGCGGTCATGAAATTTATGTAATTTCTTTCACACAAATAGATCTTTCTTTTGGTGGTTTGATCAACACTGGGTTTTTTCTTATTTTTGCAACCCAGGAGGTGACGCATGCGTTTCGCACTGACCTCAGTGCTTCTTTAAACCCTGAGGTCAGTGTGAAGCGCACGCGTCACCTCCTGGGTTCGGACACTCTATCTTTGTTGGCTGTCATTTGCTATTTTTGGAATAAAATTGTTGGAACGTTGCTGTGATGTGCAGCCGTTCTTTTCTTCCTGTTGATCATCGGTGGCGGGCTGTGGCTTGCACCCAGCGCATTCGGACTGTACTGACTGCTCGCCTGGAGCGGCATCTTCCTTGTTTGAATAAGAAACAAAGTGATCATTCCCTCAGTACAAAGCCCTGTTTGGGTTGATAACACAGGGCTTTGAGCTGTGATTGGACAGTCGATTAGCAGGTCCCAGCAATGTATAATTGGCTGGGACTTGCTGACAGACTCCCGTTGTGTACAATCACAGCAGGAGGGGCGCTTTACCTACACGGACCGCCCGTCCACAATACATTGTGGGCGGGCGGTCCGCAAAAGGTTAGACATGAATTGCTTATGTTTTTTTATATTGGTCTTTCTTAATTTGTCCCAATGTTGGAGCATGTAGACATTTAAATATTAACCTAACATAACATTTAAATATTAACTATTAATTGTACAGTCCCAGGTTCTATTTAAAACAAAAAGTTTTGGCTGGAGTTAGGCAGTATGCATTTATGCAGTTATGGTGTATAATATGGTCAACTAAGACTTATAGCTCACTATTTTGATTTGAAAATAATTGTAATGCTTGGGTACATAAAATGTACAAAAAGAAAAGTAATAGGTTATTGCATGTAAGGAATGAGCAGCTCAGTATGCAGAAAGAAAAAATCCTGGAATTACATCCTTTATCCTTTGTTCTCCACAGAAATAAAGAATGTCCAACATGCCGTAAAAAATTGGTCTCAAAAAGATCATTACGCCCAGATCCAAACTTTGATGCCCTCATCAGTAAGATCTACCCAAGCCGAGATGAATATGAAGCTCATCAGGAAAGAGTACTGGCCCGGATCAGCAAACATAACAATCAACAGGCACTGAGCCACAGTATTGAAGAAGGTCTTAAGATACAAGCAATGAACAGGTAAAACTCTAGGTAACAAATTATATAAAGGTGGATACATACCAGTATGTACAGCAGGGGTCTCAAACTCAAATTACCTGAGGGCCACAGGACAAGTATTCATATGCCATGGGGCCACATGCAAACGTTTCTTTCTGCCAGCATTGGTGTCAGCGGGCACACTATTAACCCCCAGCATTGGTGTCAGCGGACGCACTATTACCCCCAGCATTGGTGTCAGCGGATGTACTATTAACCCCCAGCACTGGTGTCAGCGGACACACTATTACCCCCCCAGCATTGGTGTCAGCGGATGCACTATTAATCCCCAGCACTGGTGTCAGCGGACACACTTTTACCCGCCCAGCATTGGTGTCAGCGGACACACTATTACCCCCCCCCCCAGCATTGGTGTCAGCGGACGCACTATTAACCCCCAGCATTGGTGTCAGCGGACGCACTATTAAACCCAAGGACTGGTCTCAGCAGATGCACTATTAACCCCAGCACTGGTCTCAGCAGACGCACTATTAACCTCCAGCACGGGTGTCAGCAGACACACTATTATCCCCCAGCACTGGTGTCAGCGAACTCACTATTAACCCCCATCACTGGTGTCAGCGGATGCATTATTAACCCCCAGCACTAATGTCAGCGAACGCACTATTAACCCCCATCACTGGTGTCAGCTGATGCACTATTAACCCCCAGCACTGGTCTCAGCAGACGCACTATTATCCCCAAGCACTGGTGTCAGCGAACTCACTAATAACCCCCATCACTGGTGTCACCAGATGTATTTTTAACCCCCAGCACTCATGTCAGCGAACGCACTATTAACCCCCATCACTGGTGTCAGCTGACGCACTATTAACCCCCATCACTGGTGTCAGCTGACGCACTTTTAACCCCCATCACTGGTGTCAGCTGATGCACTATTATCCCCCAGCACTGGTGTTAGCGGAAACACTATTATCCACCAGCACTGGTGTCAACGGAAGCACTATTATCCCCCAGCACTGGTGTCAGCGGACGCACTATTATGCCCCAGCACTAGTGTCAGTGGACACACTATTAACCCCCAGAACTGGTCTCAGTAGACGCATTATTAACCCCCAGCACTGGTCTCAGCAGACGCATTATTAACCCCCAGCATTACCCCCCCACACTCCACAAATACCCCCCATACTCCACAAATACCCCCCCACTACACTCCACAAATACTCCCCACACTTCACAAATACCCCCTCTTCACAAATTTCAACCCCAGTCACCCAACTAAGGACTTTGCTCAGCCTCTGCGTGATGGCTCACTAACCTCTCCTCCTGGCAGTCAGCTGGTGGCCTGATCTTCTGCCTCCCGAGTCCTCTCGTCCTGTCAGATTCTGGCTTCATCACAGGCCTAGTGGCAGGGCATACCCAGAACGACACAATCTCCCGCCCTGAGGTGGCAGCAGGACCCTGGATCCGGGGCCACGCATTGCCTTCGAGGTCGATCATACCTAGGTGGGCGGGGCGATGGGCGGATGCTCCCTCCGCTATGTTCTCTCTCGTCTCCTGTGCTGTCTGTTTTCCTATGCTGTGCGCGCTGGGCTGCAGCAGCATGTGGGGGAGAAGACACAGGAGACAGAGAGAGAAAGCTCCTCTGCGCTGCTACATGTGACACAAACTAGGAAGGGGCAAGGAATAAACTGGGGGGGCGATCGTCCCCCCCCTAGAGACGCCACTTTACCTGACATTACAGGCACCTTGGCACCCCCCTCCTCTGCGGCGCCTGAGTGCGGTGCTTCCCACGCGCCCGCCCAGGATTGGCCGTGCCTGCGGGCCATTTGTAACCAGCTTGAGTGATCTTTCTCCATTTGTAACCAGTCGGCCCATTTACGGCCCGCGGGCCAGTACTTTGAGACCCCTGATGTACAGTAACTGTTTTATCATTTGTAAAAAGCATAGAAGAAAAGTAGAGAAAACACCAAATCCTGTGGTCTATTCATTGCCTTACAACATTTGCTGGAGGTCTTTCCAGCACATCTGGTTTATAAAACTTTTCTCTCAGCATTTTTATCTACTAATTTATATATCATTGACATTTATTTGGGCGAGTAAACACACAAAAAAAAGTTGTGGCATATACTAAAATACATTGAAGGCATTAGGATTGGGCTGCCTTTTAGGGGGACCTGTATTCACTTTCTTCAGGCCAGAAAAAAGCCGATGCTACAAAAAAAGTTTCCTAAAATCTTTGCATTATATACTGTAAGTCCACCAGAAGGGGATTGTTCTTTTAAGTAGTGTTCATAATTTGAGGCATCAGCTGGTTTATAGCAATTGAATCTATTTTAGGACTGAGCCAAATCTTAATTCATGTAAAACCTTGAACAGATATAACTATTATGCAGTATTAAAAGTTTTATAGGTGTCCACTGTAGTTTAGTGTCAGAATTCTGCCAGAAGTTGAAATTGAAGGTTGCTATATAATCTGCATATGTTTGTTTTTTTTGGTATACTCTATGTACCTTTCCTGAAGAAAGTGCTGCTGTGGGCTCCATCCACTGCTGGACTCATGGCCAAATACCTAGATTATGATCTTTGCCGAAGAGAGTAACCAGCCAGCCTAAACTTGATCCACTCCCTCAGCGGAAATCTCTTGACCAAATTCTTTGCCTTTGTGTTATGTTGGCAGCACTGACAGATACCTGGAACTGCATTTTCACTAGCAAAGCTTACTGCTTTTTAATTATCTTTTACCTGTATCAGCAAGTCTGTTAACAATTTAATGTATAGCTCCATACTTGTATTTTGATCAACCACAAAGCAGATATAAAAGATTAGCGTTTTGTTTCCCGATAATCAAATGGCCATGAATAAATTGTCTTTATTCTGGCCTTCCTAATTTGGGTTTTTTAGCTAGACCATTTCTGCAGTAGAATCTAATGAATTGGGTACTTTTTCCATAATCCCTAGCTGGCTGGCTGTATGGACTACTGTACATACTACTACTACATTTATTTTCTGAAGTTGCCCATAGCTGCATAGTTATTGATTTCTCAGTGTAGCATTTGATCCTTATAAGATTTATCTGTCTTCCTATTACTTAAAGCGGTAGTAAACCACAGCATTAATCGCATACTTGCACATTATGAAATACTTACCTTAGAACAAAGCCCTCCAGCGGAGTGCTGTCATCGCTGACAGGGCTTCCATCTTCACCCGGTCTTCCTTCCGAGTTCATGGGCTCTGGCTGTATGAGTGGCCGGAGCCGCGATGATGTCACTCGGCCTCACTCTGTGCCTTGGCTCTGGCACAGAGCTCTGAAGGTCCGGCAGCATCAAGTGTGAATATCTCCTAAACACCACAAGTTTAGGAGATATTAACTGTACCTACAGGTAAGCCCAATTATTACCACTTTAAAAACTCAGTAACTCTAAATAATATAAAACAAGAGCTCACACCTAATGCCTCTTATTAGTGTTGTGGGAATAGTCATTGACATCAATAAGGAACATTGTCCTCTCAAGAGTAATGTTATTATGCATACTAGACATGTGCAATTCGTTTGGTTCCAAATTAGTTTTTTAACGAACTTTGACAAATTTGTTAATTCCAAAATTCCCGAATTTCCGAAATTTTGAATTTCCGAAATTTCGGAAATTGGAAAATTCTAAATTTTGGAAATTGGAAAATTCTAAATTTTGGAAATTTCAGAAATTCTAAATTTCGGAAATTGGAAATTCAGAAATTGGAAATTTCGGAAAGTGGAAATTTCGGAAAGTGGAAATTTTCAAAAATTGTAAAATTTGGAAAATTGCAAAATTCGAAATTTCGGAAATTAGGAAATTAGAAAATTCAGAAATTAGAAAAATAAGAATGAAAATCTGGAAATTAAAAAAAATGAAAATCAGAAAATCCGAAAATCTGAAATAATAACTAATAATAACTATTAAATTAGGAATTTTCTTTCAAATTTGGCTGTTGGTGAACGTAACGAGTATGAATGTATCCGAAGTTACGAATTATCTGAAATAACGAATGCCATATCTAAACGAAAGGACCGTAACAATCTAATAATAATAATAATTAACAATAATAATAATGAAACCTTTTTATTATTATTATTTATTATTAATTTGTTCCATTCCATTTGACAAATGCTGAAATAACGGCATTGGTTATTTCGGATAATTCGGAACTTCAGATAAATTTGTATTCGTTACGTTCACAAACAGCCAAATTTGAAAGGAAATTCAAATACCTATACTTTAATAGTTAGTTATTATTAGTTAGTTATTTTGAATTTTACTGATTTTTTTTCTTTTTTTTTTTTTTCTTTTTTTCAGATTTTTGAATTTTCAGATTTTCGAATTCCGAAAATTCGGAAATTTGAAAATTTGAAAATTAGAAAATTTCCGAATTTCAAATTTTCGTATTTCCGAATTTTCTAATTTTTGAATTTCCAAATTTTCTAATTTTTGAATTTCCGAATTTCCGAAAAAAGCAAAAAAAACAAATGAAATGAAAACAAACAATTTTTTTGTCAGTGCACATATCTAATGCAAACCTCAGATTTTAGAACGTGGATATTTTTCATTTACTGCTACAACTACAGCAGACTTTTCAGGCAATCTTGTTCCCTAAAAGAAACCTGTAATGAAACACATAGGGACTGGGGTGGCCGAGCTTTCCCTCTTTAGGTACTAGTTGCCTGCTGTCATGCTTATCGACTGACTTCTTTGCTTTGAGTCACTGACTTGGAAAACACATGCAAACAAGCAATGGAAACTCTAGTGCCCCTTTTGACTTCTGTTCCATCCTCTTCCAGAATTCCTTGTTTGTGTGCATTCTTTTTGTTTTCCTTTGCTTTTGTATTTCTTAAGCTTAAAGAAAAAAAATTCTGCTAAGGTTGTTTTTTTTTTCAAGGAATAGTTTGTTTTTTGAAGGAGCTCAATTATTCTACTTGCAATTCCATGGAACCCTATTGCAAAAACTCAACAGATGTTAAGCAAAATAAAAAAAAAGGAGAGTCTATTACACTTAAAGCTCTAAAGTCAAATTAAAATGTCCTAAAACTTCACGTACATAGGTACTCTTGGTGCCTAATGCCTGGTAAATACTGTATATCCTAAATGATCATCTTTTGGCAAGTGTATAACTTTGATTCACCTCCAAAGGGAATACACTGTTACATACACACAACAGGGGTCATTAACCTGTGCGTGGGTTGTGCCCACCAAACTTTGCATCCGCCAACAAATATTAAAGTGGTATTAAACCCAAACCAAGAATGTATTATATTGCAGCTTAGCAATCATTGGATGTGGTGGCTGCATTCGTTTTCTTTTCTTTGGCTTTTTTCCCCTGTATTCTCACCTGGTGATCTGGCCAGTAACACTCCTGTATTAGTAAGACACAGCTCTGGAATGAGTACAGGGGGGCACAGCAGACAGCAGCATTGTCAGTCTGGAGGTGGGGGTGGCAGTGTTGTATCAGCAGAATTAGAACCACTAACAATTTGAAGCCAAACTTCAGATCACACTTTACAAGCAGTTACAACAAACTGTTTTTTTTCCTTTTTGGATTAAGGTTTTGCATCAATAAATGAAAAAGCTGATTACTTTATTAATCACCCCTGCCAGTGTTAGTGGTTTGTCTCATCCATGTAAACTGATACATTGTGCTGGAGAAATTGTGCTTTTTGCAAAACAGCATACTTACTGGCTGCTTCACCAATAGAAGAAAGAAAACCTAAAAAGGGAAACTAATGCAGTCATCACATCTAAGAATTGGTAAGCTGCAATATAATAAATGTTTGCTTTTGGGTTTAATACTGCTTAAAATCAGATGTACTGGGCAGTGTGCTGTATCCATTTGATAGCCTTGTACATATAACCTTACAGAGATACCTGAGTAGATTATGGTACGTATTTAACAAGTGAACATATTTTGGGACTGTATTTGTTACAAGTATCGCTCTCATAGCATATCTCAAAGTGTTGGTCGAAATTTATGTTCCATAAAATATTTAGTGATAGTGTGAGTCACAATTTTCTGATAATATTAAAGGACCTCTACTGACATGGCTGAGTGTCAAACACTTGGCAGCACCCTGGCAGTACAAACTATCCGAGTGAAAACTTGGGACTTACTGAGTTTTACAATTGGTAACATAATTTAGTAGAAAAGCTCATCCCAAGTAGATCATTGTGTTAGTCAGCTGTGTTTACAATGAATGTTAAATATATGTATATATTTAATTACTGTCAGAGAGAGAACAACATTGAATGTTCGCTATTGCCCTTTAACCACTTCAGCCCCAGAAGATTTGGCTGCTCAATGACCAGGCCATTTTTTGTGATACGGCATAGCGTCGCTTTAACTGACAATTGCGCAGTTGTGCAACGCTGTACTCAAACAAAATTGACGTCCTTTTTTCCCCACCAATAGAGCTTTCTTTTGGTGGTATTGGTTTGCGCAAAAGGTATAGCGTCTACAAAACAGGGGATAGATTTACGGCATTTT
This sequence comes from Aquarana catesbeiana, assembly GCF_042186555.1. Lineage (NCBI taxonomy): Eukaryota > Metazoa > Chordata > Amphibia > Anura > Ranidae > Aquarana > Aquarana catesbeiana. The sequence continues at coordinate 172,641,557 of NC_133330.1, forward strand.
TTATTTATTTTTTTTTTTTACTAGTAATGGCGGCGATCTGCGATTTTCATCTTGACTGTGACATTGTGGCGGACACATCTTACACTTTTGACACATTTTTGGAACGATTGACAATTATACAGCAATCAGTGCTATAAAAATGCACTGATTACTGTATACATGTCACTGGCAGGGAAGGGGTTAACACTAGGGGGAAATTAAGGAGTTAACTGTGTTCCCTGACTGTATGTTCTAACTGTAGGGGGAGGGGACTGACTATAGGAGATGACAGATCGTGGTTCCTAGCTATTAGGAACTCATGAACTGCATCTCCTCTCAGAACAGAACAGAAATTTGTGTTTACACACACGTCCCTGTTCTGCCTCTCGTGACCGCGATCGCTCGTGGCCGGCGGTCATCGCCCCCGTGCCTGCTATCCCGCTTAAAGGAGCCTACGTACAGCTACGACGGCTCGCAGGATCGTGCCGAACTGCTGCAGTATAATGACATCGGCTGGTCGGCAAGTGGTTAAATACCCCTCTTTCTAAGATCCTTTCTCAGTTTTTTTTTTTTTATTTCTGGTCCTTGCTATGACATCAGTTTATGATGCTGGGTTATACACACATCACTATTTTCATGTTTTGAGTTTTAATTGTTTTATAGAGTTAAATGTTCATGAAACAGTACCTTATCTATATATATGCATACCCCTCTTGTTCAGCATTCTGCACATTATTTGATTTGTTTTGTTTTTGATTTGTTGCTTTTAAACAACATAAAATCAAATAAATTATTTTCTCGACAAATTTAATTAATGGCGTTGCATATATCATATCCTAGTTAAGAGTTAATGTACGGGTAATTATTTTAGGTATCTTCTGTTTTGTGCTGTGTACAGGGAAAGGAGAACATTCTAATCTGCTTACCAGTTTCTTCTTCTGGAAAATAAACAAAACCGCAGGAGAAGAACAAAATGGTAAGCCAATTTAGAATTTTCTCTTTTTTAATATAAAAACACTTTTGGAAAACGTAAACCATCAGTATTTTTCTCTGATCTACACGTAGTGATTAGAGATATTGTGTGGGCACTTATTGTAAGGAAGTGTAAATGTATAGAAATGATTGCTTTACTGTATGAATAATATACATAGTGTATGTTTTTTTGTAATATAATTATGTATCACAAGATATCAATTTGATTCAATACATACAACAATCACTTTAAAGGGGTAAAGTGTTAATAAAAAAACTGACCTGGCCTAATAATTTGTTGGGTCCATTTAAAATACTTGTCCAAATATGAACACATTTGAGCTGAAAATGAACATGGAGAAAGCCTTTTTAGTTAGTTACCCACGGCCACCTCCTTCATTTAACCCGCTTTATCCTTGACTCTCTAATAGAAAAACACAAAATTTGAATATTTGATATTTTTTTATTGTGTATTGCAAAAGTAAATTGTCTTAAGTCCTGTTCATCTTCTGTTGTCACTATTGTTAGTGCTAATTCTGTTATAGAGTTGCATTTGCTTGTTGCAGATCTTGGAAAGGGACTAGCCCACATGTTCCTTTCATGATGGCCTCCAAAACACTAATTGTTTATGGTTTGTCATGGAACATACATTGATGGATACAATACTGTTAGATTTGTGACAGAATAAATGTTGCATTACAGATTACAAAGGGGAAAGAAGCAACAAGTGGAGAATGGAAGTGGAGCTGAAGATAATGCAGACAGTTCCCACTGCAGTAATGCTTCTGTACACAGCAATCAAGAAGCTGGGCCCAGCAATAAGAGGACAAAAACATCTGATGATTCTGGTTTGGAGCTGGATGCAAATAATGAGACTGTAACAATGGATCCTGTGTTGGATGGATCCAATGAGATAGAGCTGGTCTTTAGGCCTCACCCAACACTAATGGAGAAAGATGATAATGCTCAGACACGGTAAAAGAATGTCATCTGTAATTTGATCACTATACCTGTATAATTTCAAGCAAAACTGTACTGAGGTCACAATCACTGAAAACATGTTAAGAGCCCATTTGAAGGCTTATACTCTTGTTGTTTCTATTGTCCTTTAGTTATACGTCATGATTTTTAAAGGAGAAGTATAGCCAAAGCTATTTTGGCTATATTTCTATGGATCACAGGAGTGCAGTTTGTTCTGCAGTTCTGTGACCTGTTTTTAGCCAACAAAGGGGTAAAGCCTGCCGTCGGCTGACGCCACTCAACCAGGCCAGGCTCCGGGGAAAAAACCTGACTTTACAGTCGGGGTCCACCCAGATGCCTGGACCAGCAGCTGCCTCAGCCTCTCGGCTCTCGCTCCCCACCCCCGCATTTTTTTAAATGCATACTTCTTTTAACTGATTTTCTCTCAGTGAAAATGCTGATTCCTGCCCTTGCACTTTATTGTTTTTTTGCCGCCATTGATAGGTAATGGCCACACCCATCACATCCATTTGTGCTGTGGAGAAAGAGTAGGAGTAGGTCAGTAAGTGTGCACTGGACAGAGTGGTCCAATGCTGGTGTCTTCTGCACTGCAGAGTCATATTTAAATCTGAACTCCAGGTTAGAAGACCTGATTTTCCTGTACTGCAGTGTAACATTTACAGGTCCTGTCCCTTCTCCACCCTGTGGCTGGACAGTGAAAAGAGAAGCAGCATACTGATGAGCTCATTTCTCTGTCACTATGCTCTCTTACAATAATAGCTTGTACCTTGTTAGCACATGAGCACAACAGCATACCTGAATAATTCCTTGTGCTCCTTCTACTTCACCCATCCTAAACTCTGGTGTATGAGAATTGCTAAAGGCACATTCCAGGTCAAATTCAGGTACTTACACTGTTTGTATTTTACAAACCCATTTGCCCTCATCTTTGGGCATTATAGTTTTGAGCATGGATGTAGGCATTTTTTTTTACCTTTTTCCTTGTCAAAAGAAGTTTATTGAGTATACAATATTATAAAGATACATAAAGTAAGTTTACAAGGATCTATAAAGTAAGCTCATTGTTTTTCAGTAGGGATTATATAGGTAAATATCATGAAATTTCAAATATTAAACATTGGGTTCACGTAAACCTAATTTAAAGATATATATCATTTCCTTAGTTACTTTTGTAGGTATTTAAATGATTTATACCTACTATATATATTGTTTACAGGTAGAGTGTGTATATAGGTCAAATAAATTCTGATAATGAGCTTTAATCGTAAGGTGGAGAAAAGGAAAGAGAAAGAAGAAAAAGGGTAGAAAGGCAGAGGTATGGTCCACAAGGTTGTCCCGCTCCTCAGTTTATTATTCTTTTTAGTTCTCTTTGAAGCTTTAGAATGGGTGTCTCTGTAAGTCATTTAATCTGTTACCATGGCAACAGGACAGAGTCATTGAAATTTGACAGGAACTGTTGTTTTATACAAGGATGCCAACGTTTTTCAAATTTTGTAATTTGATTTTGATCGATGGCTACCATCTTAGCATGGGACATTGTATTATTCATTCTGTGAATTGTTTCTGCTAGTACCAACGTAGGAGATTTCCATGCTTTGGCCACTGTTTGTTTTGCAGCCGTTATTAGTTGGATCATAAGTTTGAATTGAGAGAGTGTTAACCATTCCGGTTTTAGATTAAGTAAAGTTATATATGGATCTGGTTGTATTATTTTTTTAAATATTTTAGATGCAATCACGAAGACTTCCTTCCAGAAGGTTTGGATTACTGGGCACGTCCACCATATGTGTAAATGTGTGCCTATTTCTGGGCATCCTCGAAAACAAAGAGCTGAGGTATTAGGTGAATATTTTGCCACTCTAGCGGGTACAAGGTACCAGCGAGTTAGGACTTTATAATTTGTCTCCAGTGCTAAGATGTTGGGTGAGGATGACTTAGATGTGAGCCATATGTTAGACCAGTCTGTGTCTTCTAAAGTTCGTCCCAGGTCCTCCTCCCACCTCTGAACGTAAGAGGGTCTATTAAGATTTACTACTCCATATAATTGATTATAAAGTGATGAAATTGTACCTTTAGCAAATGGATCTTTTGTACAGATTGATTCAAAAATGGATAATTGGGATAATGGTGTATCCCCCTTTAGGAATGGTGTATAGAAATTTTTGATTTGGAGATATCTAAATATCTCAGAGTTTGGTAGATCATATTTTTCTCTAAGCAATGGGAATGAAAGGAATGATTTAGATGCTATGAGGTCATTTAGTGTCTGAATGCCTGATGTTGTCCAAGCTTTAAAAGAATTTGGGTAGATCCATGCCGGATAAAAGGCCGGATTTCTGATAAAAGAAAGGAGAGGATTGTGTGGAGATTGTAACTGATATTTGGTTTTTAGTTTATCCCAGAGAGATAAGAAGTGTTTAGTTATGGGATTATGAATTTTAAAGCGGTCTTTAGGATCAAGCCATAACAAGTTTGATATTAATAGAGGGTCATTTTCTGAAGCCTCTATAAATACCCATAATGGGATTTCCTGTTTTGCATGGTATTTGGACAGACTGGCCAAATGTGCTGCTCTGTAGTAGTTAGTAAAATTAGGGTATCCCAGGCCTCCTTTATTTTTGGGAAGATGTAGTGTGTGTATAGGTATATGTGGTTTAGAAGAGCCCCATATAAATGAAGTTGCTCTTTTTTGTACTATTCTCAAAAAATAGGAAGGAATTGGAATAGGGAGGACTCTGAATAGATAAAGCAATTTGGGTAGAATACCGTATTTATCGGCGTATAACACGCACCGGCGTATAACACGCACCCCAATTTAGGAGGGAATTTTAAGGAAAAAAAAACTTTTAGGAGTGAAGTTGAAGGGAAAAAAACTTCATTTAAATGCCCATCATTGCAGCCTTCTCAGTGCAGCCTTGTCAGTGCAGCCTTGCTAGTGCAGCCATGTCAGTGCAGCCTTTCAAATCGCGGCCGGCGATTTTGACATTTTGACAGCTCGGGATCGCAGGGTATCGGCGTATAACACGCACCTGCGACTTTCCCCTGATTTTAAGGGGAAAAAAGTGCGTGTTATACGCCGATAAATACGGTAGTCATTTTGATTGCATTAATATTCCCTATCCAGGATAAAGGAAGTTGCGACCATTGTTTTATTAGATTTGTGATCTGTCTTAATACAGGAGGATAATTGGTTGAGAATAAGTCAGAATGAGATGCTGTTAAATGAATTCCAAGATATGGGATTGATTTTTCTGCCCATGTGAATGGGAGTGCAGCCCTAGCCGGGATCAATTCCATGTTTGTGAGCGAAATATTAAGCACTAGGCATTTCTTAGGATTAATCATAAGGCCGGATAGGGCTGCAAATCCATCAAGAGCTGGTATTAAAGGGGTTGTAAAGATGTTTTTTTTTTTTTTTTAAAATAACAAACATGTTATACTTACCTTCACTGTGCAGCTCGTTCTGCACAGAGTGGCCCCGAACCTGGTCTTCTGGGGTCCCTCGGCGGCTGTTTCAGCTCCTCCCCGCAAGCATTTACCACCTTCATGCGAGCTCCCTCGCACGGTGGTGAGTGCTTGCGGGCGCGCTCCCGTGATACAGCCGGCGGCTATAGCCGCTCTCTGTATCACTCGGCCCCGCCCCCCGGCGCGCCGCGTCATCGGATGTGATTGACAGCAGCGCGAGCCAATGGCTGCGCTGCTTTCAATCCATCCACTGCAGCCAATCAGCGACCAGGCTGAGCTGCAATGAAGCTGACGAGGAGCGAAGATTCGAGGCGTCAGGTAAGTAAAACGGGGGGGCTGGGGGCGGCGGTACTGTCAAAAGTTTTTTAACCTTAATGCATAGAATGCATTAAGGTGAAAAAATTTTTACCTTTACAACCCCTTTAAGTTAGGACCAGAGACCTGTGGTGATGATAGAAAAAGTAATATATCGTCTGCAAATATACATAATTTGTGTGTAATACCTCCTACTTCAATGCCAGTTATAGTTTGGTTTGTTCTGATGTATTGGGCCATGGGTTCGAGTATAAGGGCAAATAATAAGGGAGATAATGGGCAACCCTGTCGGGTACCTCTTTCGATATTAAAGGCATCAGATTTGTATGCAGCGTATTTTATATAGGCTTTGGGTTTATTATATAATGCTTTGATCCATGTTAAAAAGTGGGGTCCAAAACCCCATTTTTGTAATGAATATTGCATATATTGCCAGGATACTGTGTCAAATGCCCTCTTAATATCGAGAGATAGAAAACATAAAGGGATTTTCCGTTTTTTAGCAATATGTGCCAATAACACTGCCCTGCGTATATTATCGCCTGCCTGTCTATTTGGCATGAAGCCTACTTGATCTCTATGTATTAATTTTCCTATAATGCTATTGAGGCGTTTTGCTATTATTTTTGCTAATAATTTAATATCAAGGTTTAACAGAGAGATAGGCCGATAATTCACACAGGAAGTATCATCAGAAAGGGGTTTTGGGATCATACAAACAATTGCCATTAGTGTTTCTTGCCGAAAAGAATGTCCTTCTAGAAGTTTGTTAAAAGTTTCAGTGAGAATGGGAGAGAGTATTTCTGAGAACGTTTTATAGTATAAAGCCGAGTAGCCGTCTGGGCCTGGTCTTTTGTTAAGTTTTAGGTCTTTTATGGCGTTAGCAACTTCATCTATAGTTATAGGCTCATCCAAACTGCTTTTTTGATTCTGAGACAACTCAGGTAAGGTTATTTTTGAGAAGAAGGATTCAGCCTCTGTAGGATTAAATTCATTGTTTGTCTTGTATAAAGTTGCGAGATGTGAGTGAAATTTATGGACTATTTTAACTGGATTACAAGTATAAACACTTTTTGATAATTTCAAACGTATTGGTTTGAAAGATTTGTTAGTTGAATTTAATGCCCGAGCCAAATATGTACCTGGTTTGTTTGTATTCATGTAGAAATTGTGTTTGGAGCGTTTGAGGGATTTATCAACTGACTCAGTGAGAAATAGATCGTATTCCAATCCAGATTTTTCCAGATGAGATTTTGTACTCTGAGATGGATTATCTTGGAATAATATGTAGGCTGCATTAAAATTGAGTTCTAGTTTTTTTGCTAGATTTTTGCGTTCCCGTTTAAATAGTGCCATTTGTCTTTGTATTGTACCACGCAAGACAGGCTTATGAGCTTCCCACAGTGTTATTGGGGAAATGTCTGTTGTATTATTAATTGATATGTATTCCTTTAAAGCTTGTTCAATGGCCATCTGATGTAGTGGGTGTTTGAGCATTATGTCCGGTAAGTACCACGTTGGGTCATGCGCTTTTGGTATGGCTGAGGCTATAGTAGTGTATACTGCATTATGGTCAGACCACGGAATCGGAATTATATCGGATGCAATAATTTCTGGTATCATTCCTATTGTTAGAAAAATATGATCTATTCTGGTGAAGGTTTGATGAGGGTGCGAGAAATAAGTGAATTTCTTTTTCATTGGGTTACTTTCTCTCCACGAATCTACCAGATTGTATTTGGAAAGAAGTTGAGAAAAAGGTAATCTAGAGGTTATTTTGGATGGTGTAAAAGGTGATTTATCTAGAAATGGGAGGAGGACCTGGTTCGAATCCCCGCACATTATCACTGTTCCTATTTTGTGTGTATTAATCACTTGTAATATATGTGAGAGGAATGGTGTAGGTTGTTTGTTAGGAGCGTAGTAGGAAATCACTGTGATTGCTGTATCCATTATATAACCCATGAGTATCAGGTATCTACCTTCTGGGTCTTTAAAGTGGAGTTCCACCCAAAAGTGGAACTTCCACTCATCAGATTCCTCCCCCCCTCCGGTGACACAGTTGGCACCTTTCAGGGGGGAGGGGGGTACAGATACCTGTATATTACAGGTATCTGTACCCACTTCCGGCATAGATAGCCGCAGAATCTGCGGTTATTTACGCAATTTCCTGCTCCCTCCCCTCTGCCTGCTGGGAAACACACGGATCCCAGAGGCAGCAGGGACCATCCGTATTGCGCTGCGCGACTCGCGCATGCGCAGTAGGGAACCGGGAAGTGAAGCCGCACGGCTTCACTTCCTGATTCCCTTACCGAAGATGGAGGCGGCAGCACCCGAGGACGGAGAGACGCTTCGGCCTCGGGTGCCGACATCGCGGGCGCCCTGGACAGGTAAGTGTCCATGTTTTAAAAGTCAGCAGCTGCAGTATTTGTAGCTGCTGACTTTTAAAAAAAAATTTTTCGGCGGCGCTCCGCTTTAATTTCTGATGATAAGGTGAATGGTGTGGATCGGTGAAATGCAATTAGAGTACCCCTTTGTTTGGTACAGGCAGAAGCCGTGTAAATTTGTTGATAAAAAGGAGAAATATATTTTGGAGTAGAATCTTTGGTGAAGTGTGTTTCTTGGAGGCATACTATGTGAGCCTTCTTGTTATGGAAAGTACGGAAGGCTTTGGTCCTTTTTTGAGGGACATTTATTCCCTGAACATTCAGGGAAAGTATATTCAGTGGTGCCATGGCAACAGATCAAATAGTTTTGACTTACTTTTTGTTATGCAGAGCTGACTGCGCAGATCAACCTGTGTGGACTGAAGAGATGAAAAGATAGAAAAGAAACCAGTGAATTCTGGAGTAAAGAGTAAACAAAAAACATATGAGATTAGATGATACATTGTATAAATTATTTTTTGCAAGTAATCACAATTAAGGCTCGGTTCACACTGGGGCGACTTGTCAGGCGACCTAGTCGCCTGACAAGTCGCCTCCCGTTCTGTGCTATGGAACCGTTCTAATCGGAGCGACGCAAGTCGCTCCGACTTAGAAAAAGGTTCCTGTATTACTTTGGGGGCGACTTGGGGCGACTTGCATAGACTTCTATGCAGAAGTCGTCTCGCAAGTCGCCCCGGCAGTCGTTTGCAGGTCGCCTCGCTGAGGCGACCTGCAAGTCGTGCCGCCCATGTGTGAACCGAGCCTTACCCGTGAAAGAGAATAAATATCTCTCTCAGGGGAATAAGTGCCTTCGTCACACTCCCACATAATATGGTTGGGAGAATGAGGAGGGCTAATGGGGGTACACGGATCTTCCGCTTACAGGAGAGAAGTGCTATGTCAAAAGACATCAAAATGATGATTCATTAATTGGAGTGCAGAATATAGTTTTTGTTGAAGTTATTTATTCCAGGGTGGTTGTATATGGTTAGTCTTGCCCTAGGCTAAATAATTCAGTTAGAAAGGTACTGTTAATAACTTTGGTATTGATGAAGATAGTTTGAATTATTTTGGGATTTTAACCCTTTTAGAGTAAACAATTACATATTTTATTCATATGTAACTGTTTAGATATGTTAACTCATAAAATTGAGGTTGTATTGCTTCAGATTAGAATAAACAAAAACATAGTTCTAGGAACTAGTTAGGTACTAATATATTTTATATTTTATGTTTTAAGAAAAGAAAGAAAAAGCTTCCATTACTTCTGGATTATTGAATTATATTTGTCCTAAAAAGTAATAAATCTATTGTTATTACCTGAAAATATATAACTGAACAAGAATTTCCTTATTTCACTTATATATTCTAAGGCTATATGAATCAGAAGTAATAAGAAATATAACTGGAATGTAACATGATCCCACACAGTGTGTGACTATCAGAATGCAGTTACATTCAGTTATAAATACAGGTTTTTTATAGAGAACCATCTCTTAGTATAATAAATGAAGAGATATCAGGAATTAGGATGTCAGTCCATTGAATCTTCTTGGTCCATGGATGATGTGGCGTAACGGCCTCTTTTGTGAGAATGATGATTCCCATTTTGTTCTGAAATTTTCTGGGTGCTGCCTGAAGGTGAAGATGATGCCATTCTTCTGCGTGTGGGAGAGTTGCTGTTTGTGGGTTCTGTCAGATTTAATTTTAAAAGGGTTTGTTGTAGTTCATCTGCTGATCTGCTTCTGTAAATTGTACCTTGGTAGTTAAATCTGACTGAAAAGGGGAAGCCCCATTGATACATAATGTTGTGGTGTTGCAGTTCCATTAGTTGGGGTTTCATGGATCGTCTTTTAGTAATAGTAAGTTGGGATAGGTCAGCAAAAATTTGATAATTGTGTCCTTGAAAATTAAGTTCCTTTTTTTCTCTTGCAGCAATTAGTATTTGTTCTTTCGTTCTGTAATAATGAAATTTTGTGATTATATCACGTGGGGGTCCATCTTTCTTTTTGGCTGTGAGGGCTCTGTGTACTCTGTCCAGTTCTAAACGTTCAATAGGGATATCTGGCTTTAGTTCTTGTAATAGAGCAGTAATAGTAGATTGCAGGTCTGTCACAGTTTCAGGTATTCCCCTTATGTGCAAGTTTGAACGTCTGGCTCTATTTTCGTAATCTTCGAGCTTAGTTTGAAGTATTAAATTCTCTTCTTTTAATTGTTCCAATTCTGTTATATTTTCTTGGGTTGTAATTTCAATTTCATCAATTTTTATTTCTAAGGCTGCGGTGCGGTTTCCCAGCTCTCTTATTTCTTTGGTTAGCCTGTTTGTTATTTGGTCTGAGGTTTGTTTTAAAGCCTTATGAAGCATCTTTTCAAATTGTAATAATATTACTGAGGATACTGAGGAGGCTTGTGGAGAAGTTTGTGAGAGGATTTGTTCTGTATCTGACTCAAATGGAGAGTCTTGCTGTGACATTTTCTGTCTGTGAGAGCGCCCTGATGCTGTATCTTGTGAGGTGACTGGAGCTGCTTCAGCTGCAGTGAGTGCCTGTGAGCTCTTTGTGAGGTGATTTTTATTTCTGCCACGGTTTCCTCCCAGTACCATATTTCCTGCCCAAACTTTCACAGTTTGTTCCCTGGGGCAAAAAGGTTCAAATGGATACCTTTTGAGCCTGCAGGCTCCGCTTTGTCCTTCTCTTCTCTCCTCAGCGGTGTGGAGCTCTAACAATGCATGTCTGCTCCGCTAGGCTCCGCCTCCTGTCTTTTTTTACCTTTTTTATCATGTGTGCTCTGATAAAAGATTTTCTTCTGCATTGCTGCTTTCTTTCCTGAAGTCATTCTTCAGGGGCCATTTGCAGCACAGTGACCTGTCTTCTGAATGTCCCTGTGTAGTTTTTTAGTACTTTGGGTGGGCTTATTAAAATTAGATTATGTTCTGCCTGTCTGTCTCCACCCACCAGATGCTGCTGCAGAGATCTGGAAGGGAGCCCTGTGATGGCATCACTGGTAATAAAACGAGGGCTATTGCTTTACAGGAACCATATAAGTGCAAAAATATTTTTCATACTTTCAAAGGGGTTGTGGGCGATTGAAAGCTTTCATTTTTTATGTCTTTTTATATCTGCCTGTAGTTCAGCTTTAAACACACTAAGGTAGAAGTGAAACTATGACAATGAAGAGTATTTTAACTATCAGTGAATAATATTATTGAACTCACAATTCTGCTCAAATTGCTCAGGTGTAATTCTGTTGTCTTAAATGCAGTATATTCAAATTAACAACACCATCACAGGAAGACTTGTGATGCTTCCTTAGTTGTGGGTCATCTTGTTTGGTGAGCAGTCTTGGTAGTTATACAACTGTACACACGCGTATACTTATAACACATAGACATCACTTTCCCATTGTCTTATCTTGAAGGTTCATAAAGACTTCTGGAAATGCTACAGTTGATCACTTATCTAAATACCTTGCTGTGAGATTGGCTCTTGAAGAATTTCGGAATAAAGGAGAGACCAACCAGATGAGTCTGAACGCTGCCAGTGAAAAGCAGTATACTATATACATTGCTACAGCCAATGGACAATTTACAGTGAGTATTTTGTTTTCTGTGTTTGCCTGCATTGATATTGTTTAGTGGTATTCAAAGTGGTGTTATTCCCCACCACCATTAGAGATGAGCATGCTAATCTCGGAATTTGGACCCAACCAAGATCACCAAAGTCCTAATGCAAACCGAAAAACCTATATCATATTAATTCACTTGAAATGGATATTTTCAACCCTTTCTTTTTTTCACCATATTTTAGTGGTATTTCTGCTTCCTAATGACAGTCAGCTATGCTGCTTCTGTCAGCGGAGTTGTAATCGGAGAGAAATAATATGCAGGCAAGAGCTTCCTTGGATGGCTATGTTCTTTACCTGGTGCTTGTTTTAATAACAAACATGTTAATGGGCAGTGCTCAGTGGTGAGACTAACCTAATACATAATACAATGGGTGGACCACAGTTGGTCATTCAGTTGAATATATTTGGCATCTGTATGATCCCAGATTACCATGTGAAAAATATATTGGGAATGAATTCATACAACAGGCAGCATGTCTCACACAGTATGATGCCCATTGCCCAAGTGTAATCCCAAGTGTTTTGTTTTCATTAAAGTGACCTTCTACTTTGCCCTCGCGGGGCACAGCAACAAATTCAAGAGAAGACTCCACTTTCTATCAACATGCTGAAACAGTGGGCATTTAAACTGTCCTCCACTCCTGTGCTGGACAAGTTTTCTATAAGGACATCCAGAAACGGGGCAGTCTGACAACACCACACATCACATCAAACACCAAGGAGAAAAAAAGAGGGTTCTGTAATGCTGGAGGTTTGCTACATCTTTCAGTGGGCAGAAAATCACATTCCAGCTCTTCCCACAATGTCCATTCCAGATGTAAAGTATTGACAGGCTGACTAAGTCACTAGAGCCAGGATTAGGACAGTGGTTTCTCCATCCACATATATTTACATAGTTGTACTTTTGGTGAGGGTAGTCAGGTGTGGACCTGATAGAGTTTTGCCTCAACCACAAGGAAGAGAGGTTTGTAGCCAGGACAAAGGATCTCTGGCAGGGGATGACAGATGCACTGGTGTCTCCATGGGACTGATACTCTCTGATTTTTCTATTTTAACCACTTCCCGCCCGCCATATAACAGAATGAAGTACGCAAACTGATTAATGACGTCCAGCAGGATAAGCCACGATCGCACGCCCGCTTGGGCGTGTAGCGCGGCGATCGTTGGTGTGGTGTGTCAGTCTGACACACCGCATTAACGATCTCCGTAAAAAGCCTCTGACGTAGGCTCTTTACCATGTGATCAGCTATCACAGCTGATCACAGCGTAAACAGGAAGAGCCGTGTATCCACTTTTCCTCCACTCGCACTGACAGAAGTGAGTAGAGGAGAGCCAATCAGTTGCTCTCCTGACAGGGGGGGTCTGCGCTGATTGATTATCAGCGCAGCCCCCCCGAGGATGCCCACCAGGGATACCCATCTAGGACCATCAGGTATGCTCACCCATGACCATCAGGGTTGCCAATCAGTGCCCATTAGAGGTGCCTGCCAGTGCCTTCTCATCGGTGCCCATCAGTGTTGCCTAACAGTGCTGCCTATCAATGCCCATCAGTGCTGCATATTGGTGCCTCATCATCAGTGCCAACTTTGCCAGATTGGATGGCGTGCCTTACGGACCCCAAATAGACAGCTTAAGGAATGGCAAACAGTATTTCAATATATTGTCATCACCGATGCAGGACCCTGACCAAAGTCCTATTTGATCCCCCTCTGTGAGATTGCCAGATGGGCTTTAAACCTTCGTTCCCAGCTGCACATCCACTTGTCTGAAGGACCACTGACACGTTCCTTTCCTTTGGGCCGTGATACTTCAAATCTATAGGTTGAACTTGACCTCCACATACGCCATCCAATGACATTGCTAACTTTAGTCTTGCCTGAATACTGTGTGTTTGATTGCAGTGTCATTCACCATTTCTCGAATTTAAATTCTCCTATATAAATACCCCTGATGAAAGGACTTTGAACCTGAAACGCATTTGGTACCGAAAAACATTTCCTGGAGGTTGGCTACTGGAAAGTGTTTTCAGCTACTGGAGAGAGACTACTTTATATACATACTCTTTGTATTCTATTGCAAGATATTACATTATGTATGTTCGTGTCTGATGTTTATGTTTGTTTTATCGATCATCGTGTGATGATTTTTTAGCTCATATTTGTATTAAAATAACTTTTTATATATTCCATTAGTGTTTTTGCCAATTTAAAGTCCCATTCGGGGTTATCCAATTTTCTCTATATATACAGGGATGTGGCAAACACACAATTTTTTCTGATATGGTAAAAACATTTATCCATCATCAGTGCCACCTCATCAGTGCCCGTCAGTGCAGCCTCAACAGTGCCCATCAGTGAAGGAGAAAACTTACTTATTTACAAAATGTTATAACAAAAACAAAGCAAAACTTTTTTTTTTTTTTTTCAAAATTTTCTGTCAATTTTTATTGGTTCAAAAAACAAAAAACCCCAGTAGGGATCAAATACCACCAAAAGTAAGCTGTAGTTGTGGGAACAAAATTATAAAAACTTTGTTTGGGTATAGTGTTGTATTACCGCGCAATTGTCATTTAAAATGCGACCGCACTGAAAGCTGAAAATTGGCCTGGGCAGGAAGGGGGGAAAGTGCCCTGTATTGAAGTGGTTAAAGCATCTACCTTAGTTGCTCTGAAGGATTAAATTCAAGAGGTTTTGATCATTCTAGTGGCACCAGAATGACTTTGTGGACCTCGTTTGTCAAGTCATAGATAGTCCCTCTTTGTCCATTCTTTCTGACTCAGGAACCCATATTTGATCCTGATTTACAATCACTACATTAAATCACATGACTGTTTGAAAGCCAGGTCCTCGGGATAAGTTTCTTGTCTCCTATTGTCATCCTTTTTTTGACTTTTACTCAGAAGGTCATCTTTTTGTTGGCCATCTCTAAAGCTGGCCATACATTATACAATGTTCTTATTCAGTTTCTTTCAGATTTACCTTCAACAATTTAAAGTGTTCATATTGTATGGTTTTGGTAAGTCTAAAGGAAAATTGTACAAGAAAATTGTATAGTGTATAGCCAGCCTTAGGCTCAAAGAGTTTATCCTCCTAACCTCCTTATCTGGTCTTGCATAAGGACAAGTCATGCTTTGCCCAAGGCCAGCTTAATATCCTAAGGTGAGATCTTTTCACCTAAGAGGATATTGTCTTCCCAACATGCTATCCTAAACCAGTTCCTCATGGGAGATGGCTCTCCATTACATAAACGTGGTCTAGGCTGCTTATGTTTTTTAAATGCTACAGCCTCTTTCCACCAGGTGAATTCCCACTTTGTGGTCACTGTTAGGTTACAGAGAAGTTTGGTGGCCTTTGAGGCCACCATTTCTTGTTGGATTCATTAGACTTTAGTTCAGGCTTATGCCATCTACACCTGAATCCTCAATTTTCAGTTACAACTCATTCTGCTAGGACAGTAAGTGCCTTGTCAGCTTTTCACCACCAGGCATCAGATTCATAGGTCTTCAGATCGATGTTGCATATTGCCATATTTTCTATTGACCTTTGCTTTATTAGCACTGCATTTGATGCCCCATTTGTGAGAATAGAGAAAGCTATGTCCATCAATGAATGAAAGAGAAAATATGATTTTTTTTGTACTCGTAAAATCTTTTTCTACGAGTTATTTGATGGACATAGCACTACCCCCTCTGTTTGTTTGCTGTTGCTCCATATATGTTGGATTGTTGTTTCCCCTTTTTACTGCTTGTTCACTTCAGCAGAGGCCACCCCTAGGCTGAACTTGATTCGTCTTATACTTAGTGTCTTTGTCCAGCATTTGGCAGTATAACCCAGTTACGGAGAATAGAGAGGAAGCTATGGTCGTCAATGAAGTCAGTAAATATTGCATTCTGCTGATTACGCTCTAAATGAAAGAAAGTCACCTCTAAGATAACCCCCCGAAACTGTATGTAACTTACGTACGTACACTAACTAACAGAACTACCAAATCTTTTCTCAGCTCTGCTTGCCCAACTGTAGTCCACTTAATGTATACAGTGGGTATAAAAAAAAATAATCACCCCCCCCCCAATTTTGTTGCTTTGCAGCCTGGAATGAAGACAGATACAGTTTATTTTATCCAGCTGTATTTACTCAGTGCAACCTATAACATCCAAGTGAAAGATATAACACCAACATGTCAGAAAACTGCATTTGGCCTTTTTTGAGTGGCTTTTTTCTTGCAGCCCCCCCCATACAATCAACATTTGTGGAGAATTTGTGATATTGTTGCTCACAATGACCACTCTTTGTCATAATTTCCTGCAGCTGCTTCACAGTTGCTGTAGGTCTCTTGGTAGCCTCTCTGACCAGTTTCCTCCTGGCTCTTTTCATCCAGTTTGGAGTAATGTCCTGATCCAAGGAGGGTCTGTGTTGTACCTAATACCTTTCACTTCTTAATAATAGACTTCACTTTGCTTCCAGGCATTGGCAAAGCCTTTTTATTTTATTTTTGTATCCATCTCCTGACTTGTGCCTGTCCACACCTTTATTCCGGAGATGTTTTGACAGTGCCCTGCTACCCATATTTGATTGCTTCAGTTGTACTATCAGGGACTGAAATGCTCCAGGAAAGCTCTTTTTATGCTGAGCTAATCAAAACGACCACAGCTGATCACAGTTGAAAATTAAATTGCTTTATGTGTCATTGAGAAGGTGATTAGCTACACCTAATTGAGTTTACAAGTCATTTTAAGAGGGGGGTGATCCTTTTTCCAACTCAGTGATTCTGTTTTTTATTTTTTTATTTGTCCTGACATTTTGGTGTTATATCTTTTACTTGAATGTTATAAGTTGCACTGAGTAAATACAGCTGGATAAAACAAAAACTGTTTGTCTTCATTTCAGGCTGCAAAGCAACAAAATGTGATTATTTTAAAGGGGGTGATTCTTTTTTATACCTACTGTATAGAGGCAGTGATATTGGTGCAAAAACCTTACCTTTTTTGTATTAATTTTTTTAACCATTAAATAACTCCAGGCAAAAAGCAAAGTAAACATTTCAAATACATATATACTTATTGTTTTACCTGCAAAGATATTTGGTGCTGGCTGTAGTCATCAAATGGCTTCAAAAACATATTAATCCAACTGTCTTCAGTAGCCACAGGCATGTCTCCAACCCAAAAAATGAATAAGCAAGCCAACGTGCCAGCATCAGATATTCTTCATCAATCATATCAACAAAGAAAGAAATGACCAAAAAACATTTATCAGTAAAACACATATACTATTAAAGAGTATTATCCTAAGGTGGAACAGCTGAGTTTACTATCAATGGGACTAGGTACTGTACACAATATATACTATACATCATAGAGGCTGCACCAACATGTAATCGCCTCTAGATGGCAACAGATATCCAGTCAAAGAACAGAATACCATCTAGTGGCAATTACATGTTGACTTGTTAGTAGCATCGTTGTTTTATGTGTTATTTTGTATTTAATGTAAATGTAATACATTTAAGTTGATTCTTTATATTGGAAATTTTGTTTATAGTTGTTGAATGTACAAGTCATTTTCAACAATGACATTGTGACTCTCTCCTTATTTACTGTTCAGTTGCCTAATACAATATACTATTTTGATGGTGCTGTTTTATATGACCATCTTAAAAATTACATAAAACATTGCTGGAAAGAAAATTTCAGACTTTGATAACAAATTCAAATAACCATGAAATGTTTCATTTTAGGTTTTAAATGGCTCATTTTCCTTGGAACTGGTCAGTGAAAAGTACTGGAAGGTAAATAAACCCATGGAACTCTACTATGCACCTACTAAGGAGCACAAATAATTTGGGACTTCTCTTTTCAAAAGGAGCTTTTTTCTTATCCTAAAGACAAACTATGTACACTTCATACTCAAGTGGCATCTCCAATATTTCCTAAAGGATATCTGTGAATTTATTCACAAAAACATGTTGATGGTGTTTTTGAAGACAGCCCTTTACAGCTTTTTGGAACTAAGGGATCTGTGTAATCCTGGAAGTTGAGGACTATCGTTTTACGTATTATGGATATTCTTATTTATTTATTTTTTTGTCCTAATTGGTGGCTGTGGATTTGTTCAGAAACAAATGTAGCACTAAACAAGTTCAATATGATCGGTATGTAAAGCTAGTGGTATCATGAACATGTTACGGTACCCATAGATATTAGAAGCTCTTTATCATTGGTCTAGAATATATGAAATCTACAAAATATGACCTTGGTAATCCTCTTTTGTAGAGAAGAGCTCCTGGACAAGATGTACAGTTTTTTACTTAACTGCACCAACATAAGGAAAAAGGGTTATTATCAGTACAGTTCTATGGCTTATAATAAAGGCTGTAGTATATAAACACGTAAGTATGTTGTCATAAAGCACTCCTTCACTTACTGTATCCCACTTAGCTCAACTCTCCACCTCTGGTGCTAAATCCTGTGCTGTATCTCAGACCTGTCCTCCACCTCTGGTGCTAAACCCGATTCCATAACCATACCTGCTCCTGTATTTACATGGGAAATAGTGTGGTGTTAAAGTTTTAAGTTCACTGCAGTGTTGGCCAGTATGCACAGGAAAACATGGTATCTTGCGAAACAAGGGGTAAAGTGAGTATCTTACGTCATAAAGGCTCAGTCTAGAGGGTGCTGCCTGAACAAAGATTTTCTCCTTTTGTTTGTGGTAAAAACTGTCAAATATGTATCTGGTGTGGGAGAAAGAAGATCTGTTAAAGTGTATCCAATAATAGTATAGTATCGGTGCAAATTATATGATCATTAGGAAAAAAAAAACAGTCCATATAAGTGAGTCCATATGTAAAAATAGGTTCCATCCAAAGGCTCCACCCTGGAATCAGACTTCTCCTTAGGACTGGAGAGCAGCAACGTCTCTGTGGAAATTCTACTTGATTTAAAAAGTGGGTGGTCTGTCTACTTTTCATAGATGACGCCATACATATAGAGGTCCCACCATCCTGCATATCCAGCTTGACAAAGGACATACCACTCTCAGCGCGCATGCTCAGAAACGCATTGTAATCATGCCCAGTGATGTCATCATGCCTGACACTGTACTCAATGAGCGTTACACACACTTTTACATTTTTTTAAAAGTCTACACTTAGAGGCGCTTCTGTTTCTCCCCTCTTTAAAGTGTATCCAAACCTAAGAGCAAAAAAATAATATATTACAGCTTACAAGACACTAGATGTGGCAGCTGCATTTGAAGGAGGGGGCCGAATTTCCTTGGGACAGCGCCATCTACCGGGAGTGGGGACAGGTACCTGTTCTCCCCCCTGAAAGGTGCCAAATGTGGCAACGGAGGGGGAGTGGGAGTCAGTTAAGTGGAGGTTCCACTTTTGGGTGGAACCCTGCTTTAAGTTTGTGTTTAAAGTGGAAGGAAAGGCTACCCAGTCACGTTCCTGTAAAATGATGCTTTGCCCTTTGCTCTGATCCTCTCTGCCTACATTTTGTATTAAATCATTTTCTGAATTTTTTTTTTTTTTTTTTTACATTTTTCTATGCGTTCACATTACTGCAAAGTTTCAGCACTTATCTGTACTGTGGAGGGTCCGACAACCGTGCTGAATTCCCTGTAGCCATGACGTCATCTAGCTGGCGTTCATAGCTCCCAGGGTTGTTGAGGCAATGTCAGCTGGTAGAAGAGTTTCTGCCCTCTAGGTGAAGAGAGAGAGAGGGTATTGAGCCAGCACGCAGGAGTTTTGCAGTCATGTGACGGCATAAGAAAAGTTAAAAGAATAGCATTCAAAAAGCAGTTTATTACAAAATGAAGGCAGAGAGGATCACAGTAAAGGTAAGGCATAATTTAACAGGTAAGTGATTGGGTAGCCTTTTCTTCCATTTTAAGAGCAATGAATGTAACGAGCACATTAAAGGATCATTTCAGAAACATATTCAAGCACAATACACATACAAAGAGGAAAGTACTCAAGTTATTATTCAGTTGTTTTTTCTAAAGCAGTTCAAATCTGTTTTTGCTTTACTTACTTTCCTGTATTGCAGACATGAATCAATGAAGTATTGTTAAAAAAAGACTTGTATTGTGTCTTAATATTATTGATAATGATCACATGGGGAATACACTGCTAAAAACAAAAAAGAGCCTTTTTACAGTGCCATTTGTAGTCGAAGTCTTGAAGTTTCTATTGGCATGTAAATGTTTGTCTCTATATTTATGTTTGGCTTTGCCAAATATACTTGTTTTAACAAGTCTATTATAATAAGTATAACGTGTACACTATTTGAGATATTTCAATTGTAAATAAAGTATTTTTCATTTACAAATTAAATAAGTACCCTGGACTAAATAAAAAGCATGATAACATTTATTTAGTGTTTAACCGGTTAACATTTCTGCTTAGCTTGCAATGAGACAAAGGCTAATTTGCATTCCAGTACCCAACACCATTAAGTACTTTGTGCCCCTGTCAGAAATATGCATTACATCACACACACATGGACAGGGTTGGAACAGAGAACGTTTTGGATTATGATTCCTGAGCTTCTTGTCAATCCTCAAAGGCAAACATTTTAACGTTTTAACATAATGTACCATAAAAAAAAAGTAATTTTGGTTTGCAGAAATGATTGTTAGTATTAAAGGACAAAATCTGATGACCAAGTATGGCTAAATGGGAAAGGAGTTTTTATTTAATCTGCTATTTCTTAGCATTTCACATGAATGCAGTGGGCATCATAAATATATGTGTTTATAAAAAAAATACAAACAGATTTGTTGCCCAGAACATCCATCCGGCTCTTATATGAAATTAATACAGTAAGGATGATTAGTTGCTGTTGGCAGCGGGGTATGGTTGTATTTTAGGTACCTAAATTCACAAGGCCTTCTGGATTCTCCATAAAGTAAAATATAGCAGGGTAAACTTCACGTTAATATCTAAAATGCCACACAAGCAATTTATACTTTCACAATCAGAAGACCATAAAGCACTGGACTTGTTCTCAAAAATTCAGTAAAGTAAGAACGCCAAGAAAAAAAGGGAAATATATTTACTTATGTGTATTTTGCTACAAGGTTGCACCTGGGGTGGCAGATGTTTTGATCAATGAAATATATCTATAACAATTGTATGTTATGTTCAATTGACTGAATTAAATTTACTACACCCAAGCTATTAAAACTGTCTTTTACATATATGTACAATATATATGTATTGTGGGGGTTAACTCAAAGGGGATCACCTTCCCTGGTAAAAAGGGTAGTCCAAACGACAGGTTTTCTTAAAATCTGACTTATAGCCAGTCTTATTTTTAAATGGTTGCATGAAAATTAAATAAAAAAAAAACCTGAAAATAAATCCTTGCCATCCAGGCACTAACTAAACAGTTAAGGATCCTAACTCCCAGGTGAAGGGCTTCTCCCAGTCAGCCACAAAACAAAGATAATGTAAACCCTTTTCTGTCTCTCACAAAGCAGATCTCTCTCTCTCTCTCTCTCTCTCTCTCTCTCTCTCTCTGTCTGTCTCTGTCTCTCTCTCTGTCTGTCTCTGTCTCTCTCTCTCTCTGTGTCTCTCTCTCTCTCTCTCTCTCTCTCTCTCTCTCTCTCTCTCTCTCTCTCTCTCTCTCTCTCTCATTCTTTGCACCAGCCCTTTTTTAGTTATACCACCTGTTGGTGGACCGCAAAATCTGGTCAAGAACCAACCCTTGCCAATACCCTGAAACTGAGCTGCAGCATGGTGGCCAAGACCATACAGTGGTTTAGCAGGACAGGTTCCACTCAGAACAGGCCTCGCCATGGTCGAGCAATGAAGTTGAGTACACGTGCTCAGCATCATATCCAGAGGTTGTCTTTGGGAACTGAGTACTGCCAGCATTGCTACAGACATTGAAGGGGTGAGGGGTCAGCCTGTCAGTGCTCAGACCATACGCCGCACACTGCATCAAATTGATCTGCATGGCTGTTGTCCCAGAAGGAAACCTCTTCTAAAGATGATACACAAGAAAGCCCACAGTTTGCTGAAGACAATTAGACTAAGGACATGGATTACTGGAACCATGTCCTGTGGTCTGATGAGACCAAGATAAACTTATTTGGTTCAGATGGTGTCAAGCGTGTGGCGGCAACCAGGTGAGGAGTACAAAGACAAGTGTGTCTTGCCTACAGTCAAGCATGGTGGTGGGAGTGTCATGGTCTAGGGCTGCATGAGTGCTGCCGGGACTAGGGAGCTACAGTTCATTGAGGGAACCATGAATGCCAACATGTACTGTGACATAAAAAAACAAAAAACCGCTATAAAGTATTATAAAGGTGTATGGTCCTATACGGAAAAAAAGTCTAACAATCATAAATCATTGATGAGTGACGTGAAATTCCTCAATAGTTCATATATTGTAGGGTGAAAATTCAGATGAACACATTTATAAGGTGAAGCGCTTACCAGAAGTAAGCCAAAAAACAGGCAAGTGGCTTAAAACCCAGCCTGGGCCTTTGGAGAACGATCCCAATGGAGCAGGAAGGTCACACTCGTACCGTGTGTTCAGATCCGCCAAGGATTATCCAAAAATATATGGCAAAAAACATAGCGTAATACTGATAACATAACAAATTCAAAAGGAAAAAAATAGTGCAACACTACACAAGACAAAAATCATATGTATTCATAAACAACATCCAGTGTCCTAAACACACACAGGATTGTTAAGTGAGTGCCATGCAATCATGCAATAAAGTGTAATTTCCCTGGATGGAAAAAATTGGTAAGCCTTACAAATCTCCTTACCAGATATTTAAAGGCAAGTGAGCATATAACCATCACCAAGATGAACGGTATGAAAAGAAATCCCACTGGGTGCAACAAGCCACTTGTAAAACCTGCTTACCAGATGTCAAACTAATGTGAGCAGATTCACACAGCTGAAGTCTAAACACCATAAGGAGTGACACAGGGTATGAAGTTCCAGCGAACCTTGTGAAAATCCTGCTTACCAGATGTCAAATATGAGTGAGCAGATTGACACAAACACAGACCGAAATCCCGGCAGGAACAGCATGGATACGTCCTGGTAATCTTGACCCGAGCTCAGCAGTGCATTTTGCATAAAAAAGTAGCCAATAGTGTAATACTGTATATAACTGGGGTTTATTAAATTAAAATAACACTTACAATATAAACGAAAGATAAAAACGATGCTAAGACAAGCTCCCGTCCACAACAGGGCGACGTGGTGACGTCAGCGTTTTGTCATACGTTGACGTTTTCAATGGGGAACGTCTTAGTGCCGGCCGGCATCGTTTTTATCTTTCGTTTATATTGTAAGTGTTATTTTAATTTAATAAACCCCAGTTATATACAGTATTACACTATTGGCTACTTTTTTATACAAAATGCACTGCTGAGCTCGGGTCAAGATTACCAGGACGTATCCATGCTGTTCCTGCCAGGATTTCGGTCTGTGTTTGTGTCAATCTGCTCACTCATATTTGACATCTGGTAAGCAGGATTTTCACAAGGTTCGCTGGAACTTCATACCCTGTGTCACTCCTTATGGTGTTTAGACTTCAGCTGTGTGAATCTGCTCACATTAGTTTGGCATCTGGTAAGCAGGTTTTACAAGTGGCTTGTTGCACCCAGTGGGATTTCTTTTCATACCGTTCATCTTGGTGATGGTTATATGCTCACTTGCCTTTAAATATCTGGTAAGGAGATTATTTGTAAGGCTTACCAATTTTTTCCATCCAGGGAAATTACACTTTATTGCATGATTGCATGGCACTCACTTAACAATCCTGTGTGTGTTTAGGACACTGGATGTTGTTTATGAATACATATGATTTTTGTCTTGTGTAGTGTTGCACTATTTTTTTCCTTTTGAATTTGTTATGTTATCAGTATTACGCTATGTTTTTTGCCATATATTTTTGGATAATCCTTGGCGGATCTGAACACACGGTACGAGTGTGACCTTCCTGCTCCATTGGGATCGTTCTCCAAAGGCCCAGGCTGGGTTTTAAGCCACTCGCCTGTTTTTTGGCTTACTTCTGGTAAGCGCTTCACCTTATAAATGTGTTCATCTGAATTTTCACCCTACAATATATGAACTATTGAGGAATTTCACATCACTCATCTATGATTTATGATTGTTGGACTTTTTTTCCGTATAGGACCATACACCTTTATAATACTTTATAGCGCGGTTTTTTGTTTTTATATTTTTGTATTGGTGTGCCTCATTTATAACCGCAGCTTTTATTTCTATTTTTCTTTTTTCCAAGCGCAGTTTTTTTAATTTTTATTTTTTAATGTACTGTGACATACTGAAACAGAGGCTGTATTCCAACATACCAACCCAAAACACACCTCCAAGACGACCATTGCCTTGCTAAAGAAGCTGAAGGTAAAGGTGATGGACTGGCCAAGCATGTTCCCAGACCTAAACCTTATTGAGCATCTGTGGGGCATCCTCAAACGGAAGGTGGAGGAACGCAAGGTCTCTAACATCCACCAGCTCCGTGATGTCGTCATGAAGGAGTGGAAGAGGACTCCAATGGCTCACTTTTGTTGCCAGCGGTTTAGGCATTAATGGCTGTGTGTTGAGTTATTTTGAGGGGACAGCAAATTTACACTGTTATACAAGCTGTACACTCACTACTTTACATTGTAGCAAAGTGTCATTTCTTCAGTGTTGTCATATGAAAAGATATAATAAAATATTTACAAAAATGTGAGGGGTGTACTCACTTTTGTGAGATACTGTATATATATATATATATATATATATACACACACACATACATACACCAATCAGCCATAACATTCTGAGGACCCATAATAACCCATCAAGGCATGGACTACACTAGACCTCTCAAAGTACCTGGCACCAAGCTGATCCTTTAATTCCTGCAAGTTGTGAGGTACAACCTGCAGGACTCAGACTTGTTTTTCCAGCACATCCCACAAATGCTCAATTAGATTGAGACCTGGAGCACTTGTAGGCTAATTCAACACCTCAAACTCATTGTTGTCTCCTGAAATCATTCTTGAATTGATCAGACATGGGCGCTTTCTTCCATTGCTCCCTGGTCCAGTTTTTTTTTTTTTTTTTTTTTTTTTTTTACGTTCTTTATACATTTTTTAGAGAGACAGACAGACCAGTGCAACAGTACCAATTATAACAATACAAAGAGTATGGCAATCCAGATATGTTACAGCATAATAGCTGTGGTAAGAACTGTCTTTACACAGATAAGAAGTATCTATTTCACACACAAAAGCCCAAAATAAATGTTGTTACTCTGAATATTTCCAAAATAAGCATAAACAAGAGGAGTCCCAGGTCAGGTACAGTCAGGTCCATAAATATTGGGACACAATTCTAATCTTTTTGGATCTATACACCACCACAATGGATTTGAAATTAAACGAACAAGATGTGCTTTAACTGCAGACTTTCAGCTTTAATTTGAGGGTATTTACATCCAAATCAGGTGAACGGTGTAGGAATTGCAACAGTTTGTATATGTGCCTCCCACTTTTTAAGGGACCAAAAGTAATGGGACAGATTAACAATCATCCATCAAACTTTCACTTTTTCATAATTGGTTGCAAATCCTTTGCAGTCAATTACAGCCTGAAGTCTGGAACGCATAGACATCACCAAATGCTGGGTTTCATCCCTGGTGATGCTCAGCTAGGCCTCTACTGCAACTGTCTTCAGTTCCTGCTTGTTCTTGGGGCATTTTCCCTTCAGTTTTGTCTTCAGCAAAAAGAAATGCATGCTCAATCGGATTCAGGTCAGGTGATTGACTTGGCCATTGCAAAACATTCCACTTCTTTCCCTTAAAAACTCTTTGGTTGCTTTCGCAGTATGCTTCGGGTCATTGTCCATCTGCACTGTGAAGCGCCATCCAATGAGTTCTGAAGCATTTTGCTGAATATGAGCAGATAATATTGCCCGAAACACTTCAGAATTCATCCTGCTGCTTTTGTCATCAATAAATACAAGAGAACCAGTTCCATTGGCAGCCATACATGCCCACGCCATGACACTACCACCACCATGCTTCACCAATGAGGTGGTATGCTTTGGATCATAAGCAGTTCCATTCCTTCTCCATACTCTTCTGTTCCCATCACTCTGGTACAAGTTGATCTTGGTCTCATCTGTCCATAGGATGTTGTTCCAGAACTGTGAAGGCTTTTCTAGATCTTGTTTGGCAAACTCTAATCTGGCCTTCCTGTTTTTGAGGCTCACCAATGGTTTACATCTTGTGGCGAACCCTCTGTATTCACTCTGGTGAAGTCTTCTCTTGATTGTTGACTTTGACACCAATTGTCCCATTACTTTTGGTCCCTTAAAAAGTAATGGGAAAAAAATCCATTGTGGTGGTGTATAGAGCCAAAAAGATTAGAATTGTGTCGCTATCCCTATATATATATATATATATATATATATATATATATATATATATATATATATATATATATATATATATACAAAGCCAGGATGTATATATATATATACTAAATACACTGCAGCTAACTGAATCAACTGCCTGCCTGAAGTATATTAGAAACAGTACAGCAGGAACGGTCTGCAGTGAGATCTAGCTAAACACATACACCTACTCCTGGAGAGTGTTCTTGATCTGGCCAACTGTTGTGAACCAGGGAAAGAATTCTTTGGTCATCCACCACAGTTGTTTTCCATGGTCTTCCGGGTCTTTTGGTGTTGCTGAGCTCACTGGTGCGCTTGTCAGAGAACTCACACAGCAAGTGCTCATCCTCACGCAGCAGCTGCTAGCCTCCGTTCCGCTAACATCAATGACACAGCAAGTGCCCATCCTCATGCAGCAGCTGCTAATCTCCATTTCGCTAACGCCAATGCGCATGCACAGAATCTTAGAGTGAGATGAATGGGGTTCAGAATGGGCATGGACAATGGAGCACCCATGCGAACGCATGCATGCTAGTGCGCATGCGCGCGCTTCCACAAATCCTGGTGCACGGCCTTATATAAACACAGACTCTGCCCAGTATCAGTGCTGGCTATATGGAAATTGATCCTCTTACAGCACTTTAAAGGGAACACCTACTCACAGGTCATAAAGAGTGTGGGAGATACAAAAGTTGTATGATAAAGTGTTTATTGGTAGTATAGATCTTTAAATGGATCTGTGGTACATGGGGTAAATGTGCAGCATGCATGATACATACAAAAAAGTAGCAATACACAATCATAGAACTCCAAAACACATGGAACACATATGCGGGGAGTACCCAACGCGTTTCGAGATATACTCTTCCTCAGGGGTATCAGATTGGAATCAGCAAGCAAAAAGTATGTCATGTGGTATTGCTGGAAGGGCATGTGTCAAATGCTGCATTCATATTAAAAGAGGAAAGGGGCAGTCTGGGGGGGACATAACACCACTGGATGTAGAGGTATGTCCTGCTCCTGGTCCACAACCCGCAAGGCCAATGTGCCCACCCCAGGCGCGGCCACCAGGGAAAGATTCCCCAACAGAGGGCGTCAAAAAAGGCCACCGGTAAATGGAATGGTCCTGGGAGGGCTCCAATCTGTGGGGAGCAAGAGGTGGAAGAGAGGGTAGGGTGATGAAGAGGCAAGGGGGGTATATATGCATACATGTTGACATGTAGGACATAGATGTACCTAGGACCCCACACGTATAATAGCCCAATAAGGGATAAAAGACATAAACATAAGTAGCATACCTGGGTCAGCCCGTCAGTGGTTAACTGGCGGGAAGCTGGGGGGGCCTTCTAAGCCGGGGACGTCTGGGCCTGGGTCCTGTGTGGCTGGGTGTGGTACCCCAGCTGGGTGACCCCCAAAGTCGGGGGGTCCCTGGTGCTGCAGGCAGGGGGGTAGTATGATGCCGGCCAGAGGCTGTTGCAGGGCACTAAGAGGAACAAGGGTGCCAGGCCAGGGGAGGCTTGCAGAGTCCAGTCTGCAAGAGGTAAAGAAGGGGACAGTGAGCTGAGTATACCCCCGGAGTAGCGTGAGTCCAGGATGTAGCTGTCTTACCTCGATGGGGTCCCAGGTGCAGGCTGAATGTGATGTGGATCAGCGTTCTAGGCTGAAGGACGCCTTAGGGTTGTGAAAGGAAAAGGCCTCTTCATATAATGAGGTCGCGCCCGTGATTGGTCAATGGGTGGGGAGGTGGACGCCCCCCGGGCCTAGGGCACGTGCATCGGCCTCATTGGACACCGCCACCGGAGTGCATGTGAGCCTCCAGGTGCGGTGACGTATGCCGCACGGGGCGGAGCCGAGACACGCGCAAAAGGCCCGCGGCGCGGGAGCCGGGAGAAGCCGGGTCGAATTCCGGCTTAGAAGGCCCCCCCAGCTTCCCGCCAGTTAACCACTGACGGGCTGACCCAGGTATGCTACTTATGTTTATGTCTTTTACCCCTTATTGGGCTATTATACGTCTGGGGTCCTAGTTACATCTACGTCCTACATGTCAACATGTATGCATATATACCCCCCTTGCCTCTTCATCACCCTACCCTCTCTTCCACCTCTTGCTCCCCACAGATTGGAGCCCTCCCAGGACCATTCCATTTACTGGTGGCCTTTTTTGACGCCCTCTGTTGGGGAATCTTTCCCTGGTGGCCGCGCCTGGGGTGGGCACATTGGCCTTGCGGGTTGTGGACCAGGAGCAGGACATACCTCTACATCCAGTGGTGTTACGTCCCCCCCAGACTCCCCCTTTCCTCTTTTAATATGAATGCAGCATTTGACACATGCCCTTCCAGCAATACCACATGACATACCTTTTGCTTGCTGATTCCAATCTGATACCCCTGAGGAAGAGTATATCTCGAAAAACATCGGATACTCCCCGCATATGTGTTCCATGTGTTTTGGAGTTCTATGATTGTGAATTATTCTTTGCATTTTGTATTGCTACTTTTTTGTATATATCACGCATGCTGCACATTTACCCCATGTACCACAGATCCATTTAAAGATCTATACTACCAATAAACACTTTATCATACAACTTTTGTATCTCCCACACTCTTTATGACCTGTGAGTAGGTGTTCCCTTTAAAGTCCTGTAAGAGGATCAATTTCCTTATAGCTAGTTCAATTTGGGATGTGGGTTCACCTACCCCTTAGACCAACTCAGCACCAACCCCTGTCTATTTAACCAGTATCAGTGCTGGATCATCTTCAGCTTCAGCTGTGTTCTTGTACTTCTGCCTGATTGACTCTGCTCCTGAAAACCCGGCTTCCCTCTGACCATTCTCTTGGATTCTCCTTACCTGCCTGCCTGCCTCTGTGTACCGAACTGACTCTGGCTTGGACTTTGACCACGGCTCTGTCTCCTGCCAGCCTGTTGCTGACTCCTGCCAGTTCCTGACTCCTCTGTTTATCCTGATCTGGTCCCAACTGAACAACCTGGTGTTCATTCCTTACAGGAATTCCTGTGTCTTCAAGTTCCAACCTTTGACCCGCAGGCACCTGCACCCTTTCGCTGCCCTGTATCCACCACCAGGGGTGCTAGGACCGGAACTGTGCAAGAGGCCACCCTCATCCTCTCGGGCTTCGCTGTAGGTAGGTGACAGCGTTCTTTCTTTTTAAGGCTGTTCCAAACAGGTGATTTGGCCACACCTAATGTTTTTGCTATCTCTCTGATGGGTTTGTTTTGTTTTTTCAGCCTAATGATGGCTTGCTTCACTGATAGTGACAGCTGAGAGTTGACAGCAACAGATTCCAAATGCAAATAACACACTTGAAATGAACTCTGGACCTTTTATCTGCTCCTTGTAAATGGGATAATGAGGAAATAACACACACCTGGCCATGGAACAGCTGAGCAGCCAATTGTCCCATTACTTTTGGTCCCTTAAAAATTGGGAGGCATATATACAAACTGTTGTAATTCCTACACCGTTCACCTGATTTGGATGTAAATACCCTCAAATTAAAGCAGAAAGTCTGCAGTTAAAGCACATCATGTTTGTTTCATTTCAAATCCATTGTGGTGGTGTATAGAGCCAAAAAGATTAGAATTGTGTCGATGTCTCAATATTTATGGACCTGACTGTAAACATAAAGTATAATCAGAAAAATTGGGAAATAAACACTATTAATAGCAGTTCACATTAAATTACACATTGAAGTGATAACAATAGACGCTTCCCTGAAGACGTTCATAACGAAACGTACGTCGGAGCGGTACGTGGTCACATGTCCTGTTGTCTTACAACATCCGGATCCTTTGGCTGTCCCCCTGTGCGGGCTGGAACGCACGCCAGCTAGGAGGAGATATGGAGGGTCTTTTCTGACTGCAAAGTTACCCTGACATGCAAGCAGCCCCAGTGCCGGGTAGGCACTTACCAATGTAAGCGGCCACTTGGCTATTTTATTGTTTATATTTTTAATAAATGGTTTTATGCTATGGAGACTGTTTTTGTTTCCTATCTATCCATATCCATATCTTGAATGAGTGTGACGGGAACGATCCATGCCTATAACACCATCCACAGTCCAGCCATTCATGTGAGCAGGCACAATCCTGCGCAAGCGCTAGTGACTATCTTTTTAACTAAAGGAGTCATTGGTATCTGGTAAGCAGATATCTACTACTTCGAGGTGTACTCCTTTCTTTTTTCTTCTGGTTTCTAACAAGAGCAAGACTGTGATAATATTGCAAGATATCACTTCAATCACTTCAGTCACTCATTTTATGGGGACAATCAATCACTATTGCTATCATCACTATTGTTATCACTTCAATGTGTAATTTAATGTGAACTGCTATTAATAGTGTTTATTTCCCAATTTTTCTGATATTGCAAAGATATGTTTATTCAATGCACTTGATTTATATTGTATAGCCTCTAGCGCCCCCTATCTTTCCAACTTTCCAATATTCCAATTTTTTTGATTATTCAAAAATTGGGGGAGCAGCTTATATCGGTTGTATAACACTAATAATTTATTTTTATTTTTATTTGTATTTTTCACTGCTGGGAATGTTTTTTTACTAGTGTATGTGATTCACTTATGGTATTTGGTTATTGACACCACTGGCGCGGAGGTCATTATTATATTTTATAAAGTATAATCAGATCAGGTCCCTGAACTAGTCACAATTGTTGTGTGTAGATGCTGCTCTAAGTGGTTAGAATAAAGTAAACATTCTTTGTTAGGAATGGGTGTGTATTTTATTTGCAGAACATACGTATGTATAGTACCATCTGTTGTGGTTATTATTATTTTTTTATTTTTTTAGAGTCAATGGCTTGTTTGTTTAAAAACTAATTTTAAATATTGAGATCTCAGCAGTGTGCTTTATGCAGCAGTACTTGGGATGAACATGACTGGTAAAGCTGCTTCTAGAAATTACACTTCATATAACTGGTGAGTACAGAGCATGCTTACTACTACTTAATAGGGCATAAATAAAGACTATGGAGGCATTGGGGACATATATTAATTATGACATATGGTATTGCAAACTGGAGCAACAAGACCAGTCATGAGCAGATTTAATATAAACTTTTTGTTCTATTACTCAAAAGTAGCACTGCAATAAAAATTGCAGTCCTTGGACTAGTTTAATGGCAAATCTATTTTAGATCTATGCTAAACAATCATAGATGAGCACAAGAACACAAATACCTTACCTCACTGAAAGGCAGCCTGATTTGCACTAATGTACTACTGATTCTGTTGACAATTTGTTAATTTATACCTCTCAGTCACACTCAATTTGCACTAATGAAATACAGTACATATAAATATATGCAGTATAAAAAATAGTTATTTGTAGGTCCATTTTGCATCTGAGCTTGTGTAACTAACTTTTTTGTACAAGATATTTCAAAGACTTCACAGATGTACTAAACCCAATATTATTATTTTTATATTGAACTGCATAAAAATGTTATTGTAATGCTATGCACTAAATATAACTAATGATTAGTTTGATAGGGTTGGCGCACACACTGCATTGCAACGCATTAAGGTCTTCTGCAGTGCCTTGCATTAAGCAGCTCATTCAAAATCAATGGACTATAACACACTTCAACGCACACCTTTTTGCAGCACTCAGCAATGCATCAAGTTTTATAAATACTTTTTTATGGTGTCACAAAGCTTACTGATATTGCGTGTATGAAGAACTTGTGCTTGCAAACTAGCAAACTAGGCGTAAATTAAAGTAAATCTATTGCCCAAACTTTGGAAGAAACAGGAGAATGGAAACAAGGTTACTGGATTTTGTAAAACCGATAGAGATCATCAGAGAGGATGAATAAAAGATATCTGTCTTGAGTAAATATGGATGCTTCTATGGCTGAGCTATCCTTCTGAGAATGCAAATTGCAAAGCTGTCATGCTGACCCCCTTGCTTCAATATTTTGAGTGGGCAGCAAAAAGTATGTACTAAGTCCTAAAAACCTGAAAAGTAGTGCGTACCTAATTCAACATGACTGTAAACCAAATTAAATGGTAGCACAACTAGCAGAATACTAACCCTGGGTCCCTTTGAAGATGCAAGCAAATGTGTCAGTAGGCACAAGGGAGACATTTACAAGGTCCCAGTGACTTCACTAGGGTTTACAGTATGTCACCTGTTTTTGCCATATAACAATTAAGTGTAACACTTAGGGAGCGCAAAATTGGACCTGGTCAAACTTTACATTGGGAGAGGCTTAAGGGGCATGGTTAAACAAAATCCAGGTTTTGGATATGTGCTGGGGGGTACTTTGGAACAGGAGAGGACTTGTGCTAGAAAGTGGGTTGGGGAGGTCGAATATGTCTTGGGGGGTGCTCTGGGAGGGGCGCGGACTTGTGCTAGAACGCTGAGGAGGGGGAGCTGATATGTACTAGGGGGGTGCATTGGGAGGTGAGAGGACTTGTGCTAGAAGATAGGGTGGAGGGGCTGATATGTACTAAGGGCATGTTGGGACAGGAGAGGACTTGTAATAGAAGGTGGGTTGGATATATTGGGGGTGCTCTGGGAGTAGAGAGGACTTGTGCTTGAAGGTGGGGCATTTTAAATCCACTCCCCCTTCTAGCACAAGTCCTCTCCCCCAAAGCACCTCCCAGTATATATCTTCTTACCCTTGACTTACTACTCCATGTGTACACCCTTTTCTTTATCATACATCATGGGACACAGAGCCTTAAGTAATTACTTAATGGGTTATAGGCCACCTTCAGGCGTTGACACTGGTAAACCCAATCAAGGGAAGTTTACTCCCTATATAACCCCTCCTCCTTCCAGGAGCACATTAGTTTTTTCGCCAGTGTCTAAGGTGTTGGTCACAAATGAAAAAGTGCTCTGAGGAGCTCCAGGAGGGATCCATGCTGGATTTAAATTACTCCATAAAAAGAAGCCAGATCATCCAAAGTGCCACTGAGGCCTAAGATGGATGGTACCTGGGACCTCGTATCTGAAGTACGAGGTTTTGCCTGTAACTCTTCTCTTTGTAGGGCTGGACCCCAGAAACCCAGGGCTTAGGTCTTGTTACATTACCTAAAGCTTCCTGAAGGGGTGCTTGTCCTTGAAGGTTTGCTAAATGCAGCCCGCTGTGATGGGTGAAGGTTGGATTTTCTGTTAATTCAGCAAAATCCTGCCGCGAGGATAAGGTAAGGAAATAAACTTAGGTATTAAAAACATCTACGTATGTCTTCCTTTAACGGAAAAAATGTTGTCATGCCTTAAAATCTCCACTAGATGGAGTCTATGCACATACCTTACTCTGTTGTCTTCACTGTTAGCTCAGTCCGTGTCTGGCTGCACAGCGTGTGGAGGAAGATTTGCAATGTAAAAAAGAAATCTGCAAAAAATTTCTTTTTCTCCCCCTGATGGGACCAGAGGGTTAGGGGGACAGCAGCACTGCACCCCCCTTATATCCCCCCCCCGCCATGGGGGATGCGGAGGTCCCACTATTTTACCGCTAAAAGTTTGTTACTGTGGCTGTATTTTTTTACATATCTGTGCCTCACTGCAGGAGTCCCTGCCTCCCCTCCACCCCCTCGTGTTAGGTCTGGGACCCGAAAAATGCTGCACCCAGGCGCGGGAAACATTTTTAAATAAAAAAGGGGGCAGAATTTTTCGGAGGGGGCGGGGCCTAAACGCAGGTGACGTGAACGTCCACAAGGACGTACGCCAGGCTAAAAGCAGATAAATACAGCTGTGTCAGTCTCTCCTCTGCTGATGATGAAGAAACAAGCTGCCTGCACACAGGAACACACGAGCTGTGGGACACGTATGGGTTGCAAAAACTGGCATTCCTGATTCAGCACTAGACTGAACTTTATAGCGGTTTTTAAAGTCATGACTATTTTCAGCGATTTAGTGCAAATTGTATAGCGCCTCTGTTTTTGTACTTAGGACTATGCCTGCCAAAAAAGACACCACAAAAGCCAAAAGAGTAATGCCCCGTACACACGGTCGGATTTTCCGACGGAAAATGTGCGATCGGAGCTTGTTGTCGGAAATTCCGACCGTGTGTGGGCTCCATCGGATATTTTCCATCGGATTTTCCGACACACAAAGTTTGAGAGCAGGCTATAAAATTTTCTGACAACAAAATCCGATCGCGTCAATTACGACCGTGTGTGGCCAATTCCGATGCACAAAGTGCCACGCATGCTCAGAAGAAATTCTGAGACGCAACAGCTCGGTCTGGTAAAATTAGCGTTCGGAATGGATATAGCATTTTCGTCATGCTGCAATGTTTTAAATTGTTTAATATAGTGCACTCGCTTCTTCTTTATAATGTGAGAAGAATGAAGTAGTTTTGCTGCTCATATTCACACAGACTTCTCACAAACTTCTTTCTTTATTATTTATCACGATTCCCTCAATATATTTTGATTTGTCACATCTGACCAAATTTCTTTTTTGTTGTTTTATTTTTGTTTTGTATTTTTTTCAAGGCTGATTTTTTTTTTTAGTTTTGTTTTTTATTTTTTTCAAGGCTGATTTTTTTTTTGGGGGGGTGGTATTTTTTTCAAGGCTGATGTTTTTTTTTAGTTTTTTTGGGTTTTACTCCATAATATTTTTGTGTGTGTTTTGTGTGTCAAGTTACCACAACACCATTATTATCTTGTATTATTTAATCTCAAGGAGATTGTTTGGTGTTGGTGTCCCTTGTTAATTTCACATTGTAGTTTTGAAATGTACCTGCCTCCTCACAAACAAACTGTCCTTTTTGAAGGAAAACACACATAGGCGAGTATAATTGAAAGCAAAAATTCCTTTATTAAGGGATCAGATCCAAAGAGGGAGGCAACGCTGGAGAAACAGCAGAAATTGGCAAAGCCTTTGGCCCCCAGGGCACACATCAATTATTTTACTGCAAAATTGGTGGCCTGAGGAGTCCATATCTAAGGCAGTGCAGTCTGGTCCAGAAGTCCAAGAGATAATGAAAGCAGCAAATGACATGTATGTCCCCAGGCTGTGGTCATACAAGAGACTGCATCTTTTGTCAGACCAAACTGAACCCAGGGCCATCACTCTCTGGTCTTCCTTCCACGCTTCCTTCCACGCTGCGGCTGTGCTGGTGGAGTTGTGGCAGGAGGAGGATGGTCCAACTCACACAGGTGGGTATTGGGTGTGATTTCGCCACTCACCCCCTTAGTTAGGACTTTATAAAGAAGGTTCTCACACAGCTGGCGTTGACCCTCCTGCATGCCCTTCAGTTTGGTGGCAGCCATGCAGGCAAAGGCCTC
This sequence comes from Aquarana catesbeiana, assembly GCF_042186555.1. Classification (NCBI taxonomy): domain Eukaryota; kingdom Metazoa; phylum Chordata; class Amphibia; order Anura; family Ranidae; genus Aquarana; species Aquarana catesbeiana. The sequence continues at coordinate 172,677,041 of NC_133330.1, forward strand.
TTCAGGAGTGGGTAAGGCTCTGAGGGATGCAGAAGCCTCCTGAATGAGCCTGATTGCTGAATCCTGCACATGAATCCCCTTCCTGGGTCTTTTGTTTGTAAGGCGGAGGGGAGGAACCTGCGATTCAGTCAGGCTCCTACTGGGCCCAGGCTTTTGGCTGCCACTTAGCCCTGCCTCCTCCTGGCTGCCACTAACCCCCGCCTCCTCCTGGCTGCCACATTCCACAGCCTCCTCCTGTGTGCCACATTCCAGAGCCTCATCCTGGCTGAGGTCTTCCTGTGTATGAAAAAGGGACATAGTTTTAGTTTTTTCTTCATCAATCACACACAATTTTCATCTCATGACTGTTGCAAATTGAATGTTAACAATTATAACAGACTATCATTCTGAGCCCAGCATTTTTCATTCTTGTCCCAATTATTTTTGCCCACTACTGTCTATTGATATGTAAAAAACTGTATTAAATTAGCAATTAGTGATCAATAATAACATCTAGTAAAGATCATTTATTTCTTGACCAGAAATCTGTAGAAGAATGCTATACCTGACTCCATCTGGGCTCCTCCACTTCTTCCTGGCTGGAAGGCCCAGGTTGGACATCGGAAGCCTCAGCTGGGGTGGAAGGAAGAGTGGAAGGAAGAGTGGAGAAGGATTCCCTGACTTCAGTCTGGTCTGACAGAAATCGCAGTCTCTCATAGTACCACAGCCTGGGGACATAAATGTCATCTGCTGCTGCTCTGGATCTCTGGGAATCCGTGACCTTCTTGCGCTCCCTTAGATAAGTGCTCCTCAGGCCACCAATTTTGGCTTTTAAATAGGGGATGTTTGCCGTGGGGACCACCGGCTTCACCAACTCCAGCAGTTTCTCCAGCGCTGCCTGCCTCTTTTGTTTATTATTGTAATGTGGATGTTTCACCTGCCAAAGACAGGGCAGCTCCCTGTACTTGTTTATGAACAGGGGGAGGAAGTTGTGGTCATTGAAGCCATCCATTTTATCTGCAAGACACAACACAAGACAAATCCTAATGTCAGGCAAAACTCTCTTAATCTTGTTACAATATAGGCCTCAATCTAGAAGCAGTATAGGCCCAAGTTTTGCTCTTACCCTTGTTATCACGATCGGCGCCTCCGATACTCCTTCCTCTGCTCACAGATCGTACTTACTACGCACGCGTGTCACGCTTTATAGACACTGTGCATGCGCGTAACTCCGCCCGCTCCTGACATTCTTTCTAGTCTATTCCCCGCCCCTTCTCGTTCGGAGCAGTGGGGGAAGAGCACATGGCGGAGACACAACAGGTGCGTGCTAATTACAGCAACGAAGAGGAGAGGGAGGAAAGCCCGGAGCCTGAAACGTCACGATCCAGAAGGAGAAGATTTAAGGCATCGAATATGTCCTTTGGGGAGATGTTGGAGATGGTGGACATCCTGAAGAAGGCCGACTATGACGGGAAATATGGACCTTACCCCAACCCCAATGTCAGAAAGGCCAAGATCATGGTGAAAGTGGTCAAGAGTCTGCACCGGAATTTCGGGGTACAACGATTGAAAGATCAGCTCAGGAAACGGTGGTCGGACCTGAAATTAAGAGAGCACGAGCAGTACCGAAAGAGTACTGCTGGAGTACCAGAGAGTGCTGCAAAAAAGTAAGTAGTTGTGCTGTGTTCCTATTCTTTATATTTATTACGTTCGTGCTGCTCCATATGCTTTTCTTAACTGTTATCCAGTTTCATGGGCACATTATTCGTTCGTATAAAACATTGTTCGTTCGGCCTATAAAACACCATTGTTTTGGCCATATGCATTTGCCCACATTTTTTAGGGCCTACTTGTCTGAAACTAATTTGATTGTGTAGATGGGTTTGTTACTAGAATGAAATGCAAACTAGATTCTGTGTAAGGAGAGGACACTCAGCAGTTTTCACATCTGGACGCTGGAGCACTAGTGTGGGACACCAGAACACCCTTTTTATTAGGGGTCCCACACAGGTGCTCCAGTGTATACTATAGGGGTGTCTCCTATAGTCTCCTAGTGTGAAGCTTGTACAAAACAGGTAAGTATTGAAGCTTGACAAAGGACAAGAAAAATGCATCTTGGAACTCTGCCAAAACAGACAATTGTACCCCACTTCCAAGCAATGTTTCATATTTATAGTTCTGCCATCAAATATCTGTGTGCTAAGTATACATATTTTTTTTTACATAGGGGATAAAAGACTCAGAGGACACCCCTCATCCGAGGAGACCAGAGACCCCCCACCTCTGGAAGAAGGGGAAATCCACCCAAGCTAAGCAGAGCAGGAGGAGGAAGACGTGGTGGAAATTGGCACCACAACAGGTGAGTGTCTGCGACCAAAGGCTCAGGTAAGAGATGGATGCCGGCATATTTATAATACATGGTGTGTTTTTGTTTCTATCTTTTTAGGTGATCGTGATGTTGTGGATCCAGATCCTTTCACCTCGGAAAGTGCACAGATCCTGATCGGGGAGATCATGGGGTGTAATAGGGACTTGGAAAACATCCAGAAAAACATCAATGATGTTCAACAAAAAATGAAGAACATCATTGATGTTTTAGGGAGAGTTTAAAACCCCTCCAAATTCCTTTGGTTTTTTGTGTGCTAAAAATTTTTGACATTTTGTGACAAATTTGAGAAAAAACAAATTTTGAAGATGCACACAGTGTGTCAACGTGTGCTATCTGCCATCACGGGAGATCAATGTAGGCGTTTGGGGGTGCAACCCCTTCCTCAATAATAAAGTAGCTGTGAGGAAGGGGTTGCACCCCCAAAACACGTCCCTTGATTCCCCGTGATGGCAGGTAGCACATGTTGACATTCGTAAATTTTGTGTGCATCTTCAAAATTTGGCTTTTCCTGGGGTGACTTCACCCCATCTGAACGCAATATCAAACACAGTTTGTAAATACTCATGTCTGATGTTGCCTTCAAGTTCTACCAAATGTGAACTTTGTAAGTTCAAGATTTGTGTCTTTCTTGTTGGTTTTAAACATGCCTGTTTTATCTTAAATGGACATTTCTACTTTTTCTAATGTGACCACAAAAATTGTTATACAACAAACATGTTGGTTTGTTTTAAAAACCTTTTCTAAATGCACATGTGATTGTGCTGGTATTAAAAAGATTGTTAATCAAGAATGTGTGGACTATTGTTTCAATGCTCCAACACTTTTGTTGTGCTCTAATTGGTGTTTTCTGTGACAATGGGTGTTATTTCCTAAGGAACACTACACTACAGTTTCAAGTGCACTTGTAGTGCAAAGTGTCTTTGCCTTTAGTAAATAACACCCAACAGTGCTTTGTAAGGTTACACAATCATGCCATTTTCAGGACTCATCACATTTCTGTCAGGGTCAGCTAAAAGAAACACAAGCAGTAAATGTCACCATTTAGTAGTTATTTGTTTTTTTTTAATTTGAAAAAGGTTTCAGACATTGGCATATTGATGGCCCCCTACCCGCAAAGAATTCAAGGTATCTTAGCCGGACATCACGGGCACTCAGGGGGGGCAAGCCAGGACGGCCACTTTCAAGCGCCGTCAGGGTTGTTTCATTTTGAATTCCAGCCTCAGGCCCAACTGAGCCAGCATAGTTGGCAGAATGTTGCCGTAAAAAGTTGTGTAGAACACAGCACGCCAGGATTATATGATTCAGTTTATACTCCGCCATATGTATGGGTGTAAGAAATAGGCGGAACCGGCTGGCCATGATTCCAAACGTGTTCTCCACCACTCTTCTGGCTCTGGCCAGCCAGTAATTAAAAACTCTCTGGTCCGGGGTGAGGGTCCTCATCGGGAATGGCCACATAAGATGGTCCCCCAGCGCAAACGCTTCATCTGCAACGAAGATGAATGGGAGTCCTTCCACATTGTCTTCTGGAGGTGGCAAGTCCAAGCTGCCATTCTGGAGATGCCTGTAGAACTCCGTCTGGGCAATGACTCCACCATTGGACATCCGGCCATTCTTCCCCACGTCCACATACAGGAACTCATAAGTAGCCGACACCACCGCCAACATCACAATACTATCGAACCCCTTATAATTATAATAGTATGACCCCGAGTTGGGTGGTGGGACGATGTGGACGTGTTTCCCATCAATTGCCCTTCCGTACTTAGGAAAGTCCCACCGCTGGGCAAAGTGAGAGGCCACAGTCTGCCATTCCTGTGGCGTGGAAGGAAACTGTGGAGTCAAGCAAAAAAAAAAATTTAGTCATTTTGCACATAAACAGGGAAAGCAGATTAGACACAAACATTCTTGGCCAACATCAAGATAACATTTATTTGAGGGAGTTTTTAAAGACCAAAGTATAAGGTACACCTATCAGATTCCCCCCCCCCTCTCATGGGCCATTTCTAACATTATAGGGGGGGGAACTCTTGGACAGGTAACCCTCTCCACTTCATTGAGAGATGAATGCCTAAATAATGGGTATTACTTTGAACAGCCCTTCCTTAGTTACACTATTGGCAGCCCACTGGACAGGTAAGAAGTGTCATAATACAAAGATATAAATACACATTTAGAGAAAATTGTCTGCAACAGAGTGCATATAGGGGACGCCCCTTTGGATTTTGTAGGCAGAGACAAAATAGAGAAAGTATTAACCATAAAAGGCAACAACAGTGCCAACTTTATTGATATACAAAAATGGAATAAAAATGTCTAAAAGACAAGACCGACGTATACAATCAATATAAAGTATAAGTTTGAAAAATAATAATAACAAAGACATATAGAGCATACATGAATATTATCACCCAATGCCAGCAACCCCGAACCATCATCTAAATGAGGTAGATCTGGTGGGGGTAGGTGGCTGATGCATATTTCCCAACATGTTTCGGAGAGGACCGTAGTCACATTGGTATATTCCTTCTTCAGGGTAATTGTTTTACATACAGATGGGTGGAGGATAAATATTTCTTGTCTCTAGAACATAGATGTGAACATCAATGAGTAACATAGCAGAGAAACAGAACCATATAAATGGTCTATTTTATAGCCATCATTTATATCACAGAAAATCATCAAAAAAATAATAATCATAGTACTTACAAAATAAAGCTCATGTCATAGGGAAAAGACAAGCAGAGAAAAATGTCAACGTGCTGGTTGTAGGGGTCCACGGGTGACAGAAGGGACGCCAAAGGATAACACGCAGAGCCGCAAGGGCACCTTCACAAGGTACGCCTGATCCACCCTGTAGCGAACAATATCAGCGTTAGGGGGAAAAAAAATTGCACATAGAGAGGCCAAAGAGAGCATGTAATTAAAAAGGATCCATAGGTATATATAAACTGACCCTATTAAGGTGACAGTTGGATGAAGGACACACAAGGTTCATACCTGAATTAGGATGGTAATCAGAGACAATTACTGCTGACAGTCTAATGTCCATCAGGTAGAAAAGTTGAATCAAGAGTATCAGCTGCTGACAAAGATGTTGGATTGAGAGTATCTGCTACTAACAAACCGGTGTCTGCCACTGTGTTGGCATAAGACATCCAGATATGAGCCAGAGCAGCAGCTATATATAGGGAGGTGTAACACTGAAAGAAATTGCAAAATGCAGCACAGCTGTGTATGTATTCAGCTGAAGAGATTAGAGTGGAGGGTGTGTGGAGACTGGCCAATCACAGGCAAGCCTCAGGGCCGTTCCGGCTGCCGCGTAGTCACGCCTGACAGGCGGGAACATTTCCCGAGGGGCGTACCTCAAGCAGAGGGGTGCGCTGCGCAACCGCGCCCGCACCTGGCGCGATGGCATCACGCGTCGACGTGCCACCGGCGGGGAGGCTTCGCCGTCATCATGGAGATGGCGGCGAAGGCATGTGAACGCTCCACCCCCCACAGCCAGTCCAGGACGGGAAAGAAGAACCATCACCATCCTCGGCTGTGGCAGGGGGAGCCCACCCGCCGGGTGTCAGTGCACAAGTAGCACCACGGGAACCACAGGCGCCCATGCTCGCCACCCAGTGGACAGATGTAGAAAGAACAAGCCAGCCTGTTGAATAGAAAAGTTTTTTTAAATAAATCAATATGAGATACAAACATGATGAAAAATAATAAAAAAGAAGAAAGATGGGCAAATGCACATAGTGGAGGAGAAAGAAAAAGGGAAAACAAGAAATGCGAGATGCATACATAAAAAATATTTGTATACAAATGTGGAGTAGGGAGGGGGGGAGAAAGAAAAACAAAACAAAACTCCATAGCATTGCACAACATGGGGACAGTATTGATACAACATCAAACTTGGATCAACAATCAGAAGGATTACATCAACACTGAATATCAAGAGGTAAAATTGTGTATAATTAGAAAATGAAATGAAATAAAAATAAATATAGGATCTAAACTGAAAGGGTGGCCTACATGTTGAGTTTGCATACCCCTGACGAGAAACCTGGGAGGAAGGGTCTAAAGTTGAAAGCCTCATTCAATCCTGGTGGAAACGTAGCTCGTAAACTATGAATCCACTTGAGTTCACATTGGAGGAGGCTTTTATTGAAATCACCACCTTGTGAACTGAAGTGGATACGATCTAATCCCAGAAAGTGAACTTTGGGGGTCAAAATGGGGTGTGCTTGGGCCATATGTCGGCCGATCGTGACATCAGGGTTACGTTTGGAAATGGTTGAGATATGCTGGTATATCCTCTTCCAGAAGGGATTGATAGTCTTTCCAATATAATATCCTCCACATTCGCATGTGAGCAAGTAAACCACCCCGGGGGTTTTGCAATTAATAAAATGTCTTGGGTGGAATATCTGTCCATTGGGTAGGTGAATGTCCCTACGCCTGTCCATATACTGGCAGTAGGGACATCCACCACACGAAAAGGTGCCCAGGGTTTTGCAGATATCACCCCTGTGTGGCCGAAATTCACTTTGAACTAGTCGGTCACCAATAGAAGGGGCCCTCCTATAAGTTACAGCTGGTGTATCTGGAACAAAGGGTGATAAAAGTGGGTCCATTTTCAATAGGTACCAGTATCTATTAAGAATTTGTTTTAATCTTCGATGTTGCGTAGTGTAAGTGGTAATGATTCTGGTAGTGTTGTCCATGGGAGACTGTGTCGGTGTATCCAATAAGTCATGTCGTGACAAGGCTAGTGTTCTTTTATAGGCCTTTTTGAGGGAAGATCGAGAGTAGCCTCGTTCAAGTAGTCGCGTTCTTAGTTTGTCAGCCTCTACTTTAAATGTAGAGTCATCAGAGCAGTTTCTGCGTGTCCTGAGGTATTGTGAGTAAGGTATGGAAGACAGCAGGGGTTTAGGATGGAAACTGGTTGCATGTAGCAAGGAGTTTTCCGCTGTAGGCTTCCGATACAATTGACTTGAAAGACTGCCGTCAGGTTGTTTTTTGACTGACACATCCAGGAAAGTAATCTCGGTATCACTGTAAACCATAGTAAAGGCTAAATTGAATTCATTGCAGTTAATTGCAGCCAAGAATTCGTGCAAGAGTTTGTCTGGGCCTTCTCATATAAGGAAGACATCGTCTATATACCTGCGCCACGTGGAGATGTGGCACATGTAGGTAGACAGCGAATCGTTGGTGATCAAGGAGTGTTCCTACTCCCCCAGGTACAGATTGGCGTACGATGGGGCACAGCAAGTCCCCATCGCAACACCCTGTACCTGGAGGTAGTGGGAACCATTGAAACAAAACACGTTATGGGACAAAATTAATTCGAGAGAGTTCAAAATGAACTCATCGTATTCTGGTTTAGAGTCACTGAATTGAGAATGTGCGCGGCGCACCATTGCGAGACCTAAGTTGTGTGGTATGCTACAGTATAAGGACTCCACGTCGATACTGACTAAAAGAGTGCCCTCAGGGATATATATATCTCGTAGAGCTTGTAGAAAATGTATGGTGTCACGTATGTATGATGTTTGACATTCAACAAGAGGTTTCAAATGATTATCAACCACCCTACTGAGATTTTCCGTGAGGTTACCACGTCCGGAAATGATTGGTCTGCCTGGTGGTTTATCTAGTTTCTTATGCAGTTTAGGCAATGCATAGAAAGTGGCTTCTTTCGGGTGGTCGGTTCTGACAAATTCCCAAGTGTCTTTGGTTATAACATTGTGGTAATAAGCTGTATCAACGAGATTATAAAACTCGTGTGTGAATTTATCTAAGGAGGACCGTCCAATCGGGCGCTACCACTCCCTATTTTTGAGTAGGTCCTGACACATTTCTATGTATTGAGTGTTGTCCATGACCACGACATTGCCACCCTTGTCAGAAGGTTTGATGACAATGGTTCTTCCTTCCCGTCCTGGACTGGCTGTGGGGGGTGGAGCGTTCAGATGCCTTCGCCGCCGTCTCCATGACGACGGCGAAGCCTCCCTGCCGGTGGCACGTCGACGCGTGACGCCATCGCGCCAGGTGCGGGCGCGGTTGCGCCACACGCCCCTGTGCCTGAGGTACGCCCCTCGAGAAATGTCCCCGCCTGTCAGGCGTGACTACGCGGCGGCCGGGACGGCCCCGAGGCTTGCCTGTGATTGGCCAGTCTCCACACACCCTCCACTCTAATCTCTTCAGCTGAATACATACACAGCTGTGCTGCATTTTGCAATTTCTTTCAGTGTTACACCTCCCTATATATAGCTGCTGCTCTGGCTCATATCTGGATGTCTTATGCCAACACAGTGGCAGACACCGGTTTGTTAGTAGCAGATACTCTCGATCCAACATCTTTGTCAGCAGCTGATACTCTTGATTCAACTTTTCTACCTGATGGACATTAGACTGTCAGCAGTAATTGTCTCTGATTACCATCCTAATTCAGGTATGAACCTTGTGTGTCCTTCATCCAACTGACACCTTAATAGGGTCAGTTTATATATACCTATGGATCCTTTTTAATTACATGCTCTCTTTGGCCTCTCTCTATGTGCAATTTTTTTTCCCCCTAACGCTGACATTGTTCGCTACAGGGTGGATCAGGCGTACCTTGTGAAGGTGCCCTTGCGGCTCTGCGTGTTATCCTTTGGCGTCCCTTCTGTCACCCGTGGACCCCTACAACCAGCACGTTGACATTTTTCTCTGCTTGTCTTTTCCCTATGACATGAGCTTTATTTTGTAAGTACTATAATTATTATTTTTTTGATGATTTTCTGTGATATAAATGATGGCTATAAAATAGACCATTTATATGGTTCTGTTTCTCTGCTATGTTACTCATTGATGTTCACATCTATGTTCTAAAGACAAGAAATATTTATCCTCCACCCATCTGTATGTAAAACAATTACCCTGAAGAAGGAATATACCAATGTGACTACGGTCCTCTCCGAAACATGTTGGGAAATATGCATCAGCCACCTACCCCCACCAGATCTACCTCATTTAGGTGATGGTTCGGGGTTGCTGGAATTGGGTGATAATATTCATGTATGCTCTATATGTCTTTGTTATTATTATTTTTCAAACTTATACTTTATATTGATTGTATACGTCGGTCTTTTTTTTTAGACATTTTTATTCCATTTTTGTATATCAATAAAGTTGGCACTGTTGTTGCCTTTTATGGTTAATACTTTCTCTATTTTGTCTCTGCCTACAAAATCCAAAGGGGCGTCCCCTATATGCACTCTGTTGCAGACAATTTTCTCTAAACATTATGTAGAATGTTGGCAGTATTATTGCACACCAGTATGGTTTCTCATAATTTAATCTCTTAATAAATACACATTGTACACATTTGAGCACATTTGGACATTCTGCTATTACCTATCAAGATAATAATAGTATACAGAAACACTACATGCTTTGGGGAATTCATCCATAAATCTGACAAAAGAGATGGGTATAGTGTGTATGGGTTTGGCAAAGTCAGCAGATGATTGAGGATAGATAGAGAATTGGTATCAGCTGACTTAGCAGTTGGGGGGAGGGAGGGTTCCAAATGATTTGGGGACCCCCCCAAAAAAAGCCTCTGGCACTGAATTTGAAGCACAAATCACATTTAAAAACATTTTAGGGAGTGTTTGGGGTAAAGCACTACTATGGAGCTGATAAAATACATTGTTAAGTGACTACATGAGGTGAATATAGGGCCAGGAGACCATGCTGGGGAGGTAAGTGAAGGCAAATATGTATGAAGGACAACAAAAATAATTACCTAAAAATCCAGCATGCATGAGGACAAAGGGGACATTCACAGCATATTACAATCATGGTAATTAGGGAATGGGGAATACAATACAATAAAATGTGATATTAAAGGATAAAAATCTTACCTTCATATACTCCTTCTGCAGGACCTGGATGATGGCAGAACAGGTCTCTGGGATAATGATCCCCAGAGTCTGGGGGAGATGCCTGTCGAGAACTTCAAGTCCTGCAGGCTTCTCCCTGTCGCCAAGTACTGCAGGGTGGCAACTAACCTCTGCTCCGGAGTGATGGTTTGCCTTATGCAGGTATCCTGCCTGCTAATATAAGGGGTCAGCAAAGCCAACAAACGGTGAAATAAGGGGTCCATCATCCGGAGGAAGTTCCTGAAATCATCAGGATTATTCTCACGGATCTCACGGAGCAAAGGCATATGACAGAACTGGTCATGCTGAAGCAACCAATTCTTGGTCCATGAACTCCTCCCCACCCTGTTCATGGACTGGACTTGTGTCAAGGTCAGGACCCCAACACCAAGCCCCCGCATAGAACGAACTCTACGAGGAGTACGTATACGCAACATGGCTAGAAAACGGTCGGCTGCTCAGAACGAAGTAACAGAACGCACTGAAGAACAGCAAGGCCTGTGAAGAGCGACCTGAAAAACATTAACAAGCGGACAAGATCGCACTGAATAATACAATACAAACTGACTGCATGCACTGAAGAGCAGATACAAACCCACAAGCACAAACTGAACAGCAGAAAACGATCTGAAAACCACAAGTTTGAAAAAGCACGAATCGTCTCTCACCAAACTTTTACTAACACGAGATTAGCAAAAGGAGCCCAAAGGGTGCCGCGCTTGGTTCTGAACTGGCCTTTTCTAGCCTCGTCGTACGTGGTGTACGTCACCGCATTCTTGGCGATCGAAAATCCCGACAACATTGTGCGACCGTGTGTATGCAAAACAACTTTGAGCCAACATCCGTCGGAAAAAATCCATGGATTTTGTTGTTGGAATCAATGTCCGATCATGTGTACGGGGCATTAAGGTTTCACCCCCAGGCATTGGGATCTTGAGCTGTATTTTCATGCTATCATCCTCACCTGAATTACCAGTTATGGCAACTCAGGGTGAGCCATTAGAACAAATTGATGGTGCAGCTGCCTCTCACATCTCAGCACCTGTATACGTGACTGAAGATGCCCTTTCCTCCTCCCTCCAGGGTCTGGAAGAAAGATTAGCGGCTTTAATCGCATCCTCCATTCAAATGGATAGGAAGCGTACTAGGTCCCCTTCCCCCACTTCAGCTTTGCAAGGGGAACAGTGGGCACACGATGAGGTGTTGCCCTCAATCGTGTAAAGAAGAAAAGCAAACCGATGATTTCTCTACAGTGGAAACAACGGTAGATAAACCTTTTTCAGCTTCTCAATCTGAGAAATTGCTGATACAATCTCTTACAAAAATGGTTCATTCCACTTTCATGATGCCTCTAACAGAGTCACAGAGACAGAAAACTCTGCCTCTTCCTTAGATTCTTTAAAACCTTCTTATCCTTTGCATGCGTTTCCAGCACATGCACTACTAGAACAACTTATTTTTGCCGAATGGGATCAACCGGATAAGCATTTTCTCCCTCCTAAGAGGTTTTCAATTCTCTATCCTCTGGAGGAGAAATTCTCCAAAAAATGGAAAGTACCAGTAATTCATGCTGCGATTTCCAATGTGAATAATAACTTAACTTGTCCTGTAGACAATGCACAGATGCTTAGGGATCCAACAGATAAGAAGTTGGAATCCCTGCTAAAATCTGCCTTTTCCATAGCAGGTGCCATCACTCAGCCCTTAGTTGCCGCAATAGGCGTCTGCCAATCCCTAAAGGACCAATTTAAACAGGCCCTTAGAGAGCTTCCTACACAACAAGCTTGGGTTTTGACTGAACTACCTAAGGCATTATGTTTTGCCATAGATGACATCAAAGATTCTATTCACCAGGCATCCCGCCTTACGCTTATGCTTGTACATATGCATAGAATCCTGGGTTCCCCTTTCATGGGGAGCGACTATTTGGAGAAGACTAGGATAAATATATCAAGACAATTTCTAGTGAGACAAATTCTAGTCTTTTACCAGTCAAAAGAAAATATAAACGCCCTTCATTTAACCGGCTCTTTCTCCTGCGCCAGGGGCTTCTGCCTTTAGGCAGTGGCGATGGCCTCTGCCGTCAGACTCTAGAGGAAAACCTCAGGGTCAGGGTCAGACCCAGGCTCAAAAGAAGCCCTGGGGTAGGAATTATGCAAAACAGAATCCTAAAGCCTCATCATGAAGAAGCAACCCCCTCACTAAGGTGGGGGGAAGACTTCTGCAATTTTCAGAAGTCTGGAAAAAGGAAATTCAGGACAGATGTGTCATCTCCATGGTAACGCTGGGGTACAAGCTGGAATTTTGGGACTTTCCACTGTCTCGTTTCCTGAGATCAAGCATTCCCAAAGATCCAGAGTAGAAACTATCTCTGTTTCAGGCTCTAGACCGATTAATATCTCAAGGGGTGATCATAAAGATCCCCACAAAAGAGCAAGGTCTGAGGTTTTATTCAAATCTTTTCATGGTACCAAAACCAAATGGAGATGTCAGACCCATTCTAAATCTAAGAAAGCTAAATCAATTCCTGAAGATCCCTTTCCCATGGAGACAATCAGGCCGGTAGTTTCCATCCTTCTAGGAAGAGAACTTCTGGCGTCAATCGACATCAGGGATGCATATCTGCATGTCCCTATATTTCCTGCTCATCAAAAGTTTCTGCGGTTCGAGTTAGAACAGCAGCATTTCCAGTTTGTAGCCCTGCCCTTCGGGCTAGCCACTAGGGATGAGCTTCAAGTTCGAGTCGAACATGAGTTCGAGTCGAACATCGGCTGTTCGATTGCTCGACGAAGAACGAACATTATGGGTCGTTCGTGCCAAATTCGAGCGACGTGTCATGCCCCATAATGCACTGTGTAATCGCATTGCTGGCTGATGATTGGCCAAGCATGCACTATGACCGGCATGCTTTGGCCAATCACATAGCCATCAGCAAAGAGAGCCATAATTGGCCAAAGGCAGGGTGCCTTTGGCCAATTATGTCTCAGGGTCTTAAGTCCACGCCCCACACTATATAAGGCCACCTTCATGTCGGCCTTGTGTAGTGTGTTACTGGCAGAGAGAGAGAGAGAGAGAGAGTGTCATTTAATTTACTTTGAGCAGGAAGTTTATTCAGTTAGCTAGATCTCACTGCAGACCTTTCCTGCTGTACTGTTTCTAATACACTTCAGGCAGGCAGTTGATTCAGTTAGCTGCCGAGTAGTTTATATATATATATATATATATATATATATATATATATATATATCCACTGCATACAGTTTAGCTAGATCTCACTGCAGACCATTCCTGCTGTACTGTTTCTAATATACTTCAGGCAGGCAGTTGATTCAGTTAGCTGCAGTGTATTTAGTATATATATACATCCCGGCTTTGTATATATATATATATATATATATTGGGATAGCGACACAATTCTAATCTTTTTGGCTCTATACACCACCACAATGGATTTTTTTCCCATTACTTTTTAAGGGACCAAAAGTAATGGGACAATTGGTGTCAAAGTCAACAATCAAGAGAAGACTTCACCAGAGTGAATACAGAGGTTTCACCACAAGATGTAAACCATTGGTGAGCCTCAAAAACAGGAAGGCCAGATTAGAGTTTGCCAAACAAGATCTAAAAAAGCCTTCACAGTTTTGGAACAACATCCTATGGACAGATGAGACCAAGATCAACTTGTACCAGAGTGATGGGAAGAGAAGAGTATGGAGAAGGAAAGGAACTACTCATGATCCAAAGCATACCACCTCATTGGTGAAGCATGGTGGTGGTAGTGTCATGGCGTGGGCATGTATGGCTACCAATGGAACTGGTTCTCTTGTATTTATTGATGATGTGACTGCTGACAAAAGCAGCAGGATGAATTCTGAAGTGTTTCGGGCAATATTATCTGCTCATATTCAGTGAAATGCTTCAGAACTCATTAGACGGCGCTTCACAGTGCAGATGGACAATGACCCGAAGCATACTGCTAAAGCAACCAAAGAGTCTTTTAAGGGAAAGAAGTGGAATGTTATGCAATGGCCAAGTCAATCACCTGACCTGAATCCGATTGAGCATGCATTTCTTTTTGCTGAAGACAAAACTGAAGGAAAAATGCCCCAAGAACAAGCAGGAACTGAAGACAGTTGCAGTAGAGGCCTGGCAGAGCATCACCAGGGATGAAACCCAGCATCTGGTGATGTCTATGCATTCCAGACTTCAGGCTGTGATTGGCTGCAAAGGATTTGCAACCAAGTTTAAAAAAGTGAAAGTTTGATGGATGATTGTTAATCTGTCCCATTACTTTTGGTCCCTTAAAAAGTGGGAGGCACATATACAAACTGTTGTAATTCCTACACCGTTCACCTGATTTGGATGTAAATACCCTCAAATTAAAGCTGAAAGTCTGCAGTTAAAGCACATCTTATTTGTTTCATTTCAAATCCATTGCGGTGGTGTTTAGAGCCAAAAAGATTAGAATTGTGTCGAAGTCCCAATATTTATGGACCTGACTGTATATACATCCCGGCTTTGTGTATGTATGTATGTATATATATATATATATATATATATATATATATATATATATATATACACACACTGTATCCAGTTTAGCTAGATCTCACTGCAGACTGTTCCTGGTGTATATATTCAAATACACTATCAGGCAGGCAGACCAGGCAGGTTATTCAGTGATCTGCAGTGCATAAAATATATATACTGTCTCCTACATATATATCCACTGCATTCTAGTCTAGCCAAGCCTATATCTGACTGCAGGTAGTTCCTGGTGTACGTTTTCAAATACACTTTCAAGCAGGCAAGCAGGTGATTCATTTATCTGCAGTGCATAAAATAAATATACAGTCTCCTACATATATATATATATCCACTGCATTCTAGTCTAGCCAAGCCTATATATGACTGCAGGCCATTGCTGGTGTACGTTTTCAAATACACTTGCAGGCAGGCAGGCAAGTGATTCAGTGATCTGCAGTGCATTAAATATATATACAGTTTCCAACATATATATATCCACTGCATTCTAGTCTAGCCAAGCCTATATCTGACTGCAGGTAGTTCCTGGTGTACATTTTCAAATACACTTTCAGGCAGGCAGGCAAGTGATTCAGTGATCTGCAGTGCATTAAATATATATACAGTCTCCAACATATATATATCCACTGCATTCCAGTCTAGCCAAGCCTATATCTGACTGCAGGCCATTGCTGGTGTACGTTTTCAAATACACTTGCAGGCAGGCAGGCAGGCAGGCAAGTGATTCAGTGATCTGCAGTGCATTAAATATATATATACAGTCTCCAACATATATATCCACTGCATTCCAGTCTAGCCAAGCCTATATCTGACTGCAGGCCATTGCAGGTGTACCTGTCAGAGGAATAACAGGAACCTTATCTACCAGTACCGGCGCTTTCTCGTGCACCTGCGTGGTAGAGCGGCGCAACGGCGCACGCAGGTGCGTGATTCAGTGGGCCGCGACACGGCGCACGCAGGTGCGCGATTCAGTGGGCCGCGACACAGCGCATCGGCGTAGGCACGTGAGCACCTTAGCCTGCACAACGTGAGATCCCCTGGCGGCCCTATAAAAGGCAGCTCTGCTCCTTGCCTCATTGCTGGTTTGTCTCTTCAGCTCCTGTGTACCTGTTTCCAAGTTCTGTTATCTGTACCTGCCTGCTGTGACCCAGATTACCTTGACCACCTCTGAGACTCTCCTGCACTTGACCTCGGCTTGCCAAACGAACTTCTCTTCCTACCTGATCCTGTGTTTGACCCCCGGCTACTCTAAGGACTTTGCTTCTGCCTGATTACTGTGTTTGACCCTCGGCATGTTTAAAGGACTTTCCTATTGCTTGATTCTCGTGCATGACCCCAGCTTGCTTAACAGACTTCTCTTTTACTAGATCACTGTGTTGGACCCCTGGCCCTCTCATCAAACCCTGTTCCAGTTACCTGTTCCGGATCAAGGTGTTTGAACCCCAGCCAGGATTCCCTGCTGACCAGTGTCCTAGTGCAACCTGCACAGGTCTTTTATCTGCCAGAAGATCTGTACGCAAGCCTCTACTACTTCCTGGCGACCCGTGCCTCTCCGTGCCCGATACCCTCTGTGCCACCTCCAGGGGTATAGCGCACCCAGCTGCAAGGGGAGCCGCTCTCAGGATCTCGGCCCTGGTGAGTACCTGACAGTACGTATTCAAATACACTTTCAGGCAGGCAGGCAGGTGATTTAGTGATCTGCAGTGCATAAAATATATATACAGTCTCCTTCATATATATCCACTGCATTCTAGTCTAGCCAAGCCTTTTCCTGACTACAGGCCATTCCTGGTGTACGTTTTCAACGACACTTTCAGGCAGGCAGGTGATTCAGTGATCTGCAGTGCATAAAGATCTATATACAGTCTCCTACATATATATCCACTGCATTCTAGTCTAGCGAAGCCTAAACCTGACTGCAGGCCATTCCTGGTGTAATGTTTCTAGTAAACTTCAGGTGGTGTTTTGCTAATCCAATTTTACAGTATGTCTGGAAGGCCACCAAGGAAAGCAGATGTACACAGGTCACTAAAAGAGGGCAAGCAAGCTCTGTGTCTACAGCCAACAGTGCTGGTCATGGACACGGTGCATCCTCAGCATGTGGCCGTGGGGCACACCTGTCCTTTTTTTGACAGCTGGTCGTGTTGAGCCACAACATGCAGAAGAGTTGGTAGAGTGGATCACAAAGCTGTCCTCATCCTTCTCATCCTCTGTCACCCAGGCTAAGACAAGTTTGACTGCCAATGCAGCTGCCAAAGCAGCCTATTCCATCAGCTCAATGGCATCAGTCACTCCTTCCCTAGCCCCACCATCATGTCCTGAGGAGTCCCCCGAACTGTTCGACCACAGTGTCGGGTACATGCTGCAGGAGGATGCGCAGCATTTTGAAGGCTTCGATGATGGTACCCAGGTTGAGGGTGAAGGCAGTAACGTGAGCCCAGAGAGAGGGGTACCAAAGAAGGACAAGAAACTGGCAGTCATGTTCCCCCAGCTGCAGCATACTGCCAGGTTTGCTCCAGTGGCGAGGAAGGAGGGCATGATGAGGTCAATGATTCTACGTGTGTGCCTGATAGAAGCGAGGAGGAGGAGGAGAAAGGGGCACATCTCCAATGAGGCAGGATGCCCTCCAGGGGCCAGCTTAAGGACAGCCAACTGACTGCATCACACCACAGAGCTCCGCATGTGCAGGGCGCTGCTGACTCAGTGCGTTTTTTCAAAGGTTCTTTGGTGTGGGCCTTTTTTGAGATGTGTGCAGCAGATCGCACCGTTGCTGTTTGCAACATATGTCTGAAGCGTATCAAGCGTGGCCAAAACAGCAGCCGCTTGGGCACCACATGCTTGACCAGACATATGTCAAGCTCCCATGCTGTCTGTTGGCAACAGTACTTAAAAGACCCACACCAAAGAACAAGGCAGACCTCTCCTTGCTCCTCATCAGCTGGGATCTCCAACCCCACTATACCTTCAGTCCTCTCGGAGACCTGCACTGAGAGGAATGAAGGTGTAAATTAGGTGTCCCAAGCACTTGCAGCCAATCTGCTAGCGGTACACCTAAATCCAATTGTAGCAGGCAAATTTCCCTACCCCAGTTGCTAAACCGTCAAAAGAAATTCAGTCCCAGCCATCCACATGCTCAGCGGCTGAATGCTAGTTTGGCTAAATTGCTAGCACTCCAACTGCTGCCTTTTCAGCTGGTAGACTCTGCCACCTTTCGAGAATTTGTGGAATGTGTGGTACCTCAGTGGCAGGTCCAACCCCCTCCTCTTCTTCTTCCTCTATGCCCTCTTTGTGTGCAGATTTGTCCTTGGAACCAGCGGTGCTCCGTAGGCGTTCTAGGGGCTACGCAAGCACTCAGGCAAAAATATGCCATGCGGTGCTTGAGTTGGTCTGCTTAGGGGACAGGAGCCACACTGGGGCAGAGATTCTGGCAGCTCTGCAGGGGCAGGCTCAGAGGTGGTTGATGTCATGCCAGCTTCAGGCAGGAATGGTAGTTTGCGACAATGGTACCAACCTCCTCTCCGCCCTCCAACAGGGACACTTGACCCATGTTCCCTGTTTGTCTCACGTCCATTTATTTGGTGGTTCAGCGGTTCTTGTGCAGGTACCCGGGCTTACAGGATCTCCTGAGGCAGGCCAGGAAAGTCTGTGGGCATTTCTGCCGGTCATATAATGCCAGTGCTCGGCTGGCTGACCTTCAAAAGGAATGGAACCTGCCCAAGAACGAAATTAACTAATGAGTGACTGCGCTTAGGATCCTTGCTAGGTATGTGGCCTCCCCTAATATAGCCCCCAAAGTGGGTCTATAAATATATGTGTGGGGTAGAGAGGGGATTGTGGCGCTCCCTAGTTTGCATATAAGTGACCAATTAGTAGTATGTGTCTTAAATGGTGTAGTATACCAACACAATAATAAATAGTATGTGTGCAGACTATTACACAACACAAATAGATATAGTACTCAAATGTGTTCTAAGTACATAAACAGTGGTAGATAATATTATACCACCCACTGGATCAGCAGTAGCTCATCAAAAAGTAAATAAAACTAGCCCCACAAAAAGAAAGAGAAAGAAACATACATGTGCATAATTAACTGCTGTGAATAAAGTGAGCAGTGGGCAAGCCCCACTCAGATACCGTGATTCCAATAACGTGATATAAAAGAAAAAACGATTTTTTCTTAAAGTAAAAATGCATATACACAAATCAGTTAGCTCACATATGGTGGTTAGGGTGTTTGTAAGAAAGCTTAGTAAGTGTAGGAAAAAACCATGAAAAATAAAGAATATTTATAAAAAGTGTTCATAAATCAATGTGCAGCTGGTAGTCCATATGGTATGCTCAATCTCCACTCAGAATCAGTAACAAGGAAATGGTGACTTTAAGGTGTTTTTCACAGGATCTTCACGTGACTATGTGCTCCCCCTCCAGGGTCCCCACTCACCAGATCCACTCACCCCCACAGGGGTAGTACGCTTTTGGTTGTAACCACTGCGGTCGCATCCACCTTTTCGGGTGCCTGGGATATCCTTCCCTTCTCCAGGTGCTTTGTGGGGTGGTCTGTAGTGGGTTCCTCATAGAGGAAAAAAGGTTTGGGCTCCCATGGTGTAGTAAGTTAATTCGTTTATTAAAAAATTATAATTTTGTAAATACAATGACTGGATACCAAAGGAAAATATTACAAAATTTAAAAATAATTAAAAAATAATTTAAAAAATCCTGGAATGGCTGTTACATCTAGGCACAAAGCCAGCCATCAGTATATGGTGTAATATGACCGCCATGTATGCACATGTATGTTTCTTTCTCTTTCATTTTGTGGGGCTAGTTTTATTCACTTTTTGATGAGCTACTGCTGATCCAGTGGGTGGTATAATATTATCTACCACTGTTTATGTACTTAGAACACATTTGAGTACTATATCTATTTGTGTTGTGTAATAGTCTGCACACATACTATTTATTATTGTGTTGGTATACTACACCATTTAAGACACATACTACTAATTGGTCACTTATATGCAAACTAGGGAGCGCCACAATCTCCTCTCTACCACACACTGCCCAAGAACCGCCTCATCTGTGACATGCCCACCAGGTGGAACTCAACATTGGCAATGCTGCAGCGGCTGCAAACGCAGCAGAGGGCCATCAATGAGTACCTGTGCAAGTATGGCACCAGGACAGGGTCAGGGGAGCTTGGCTTTTTTTCTCCACGCAAGTGGCTAATGATCAAGGATGCATGCACTGTCCTGTCACCATTTGAGGAGGCCATGAGGATGGTGAGCAGTAACAGTGCATGCATCAGTGATACTGTCCCTCTTGTCTTCCGCAGCACACGCTGCGTGGAATAATGGACAGGGCACTTGAGGCAGAACAGAGGGAGGAAGAGGAGTATTTCCTTACTTCTTAAGGCCCCCTTTATCCAGACAGTATTCCTGCAGGCCCGCCTATCACACAGGAAGAGGAGGAGGATTGTGTTAGAGGTGGAGGTGGAGCCTGGCACTCAGCATCAGAAACCAATGGACTTGTACGTGGCTGGGAGGAGGTGGCTGCGGATCATGTCATCTGCGGACCGAATGCCTCAGCAAACCTACGCTGCATGGCCTCCCTGATCCTGCAAAGCCTGCGAAAGGACACTCAGATTTGTGGTATCAAGGAGAGGCATCAGTACTGGCTGGCAACCCTTCTTGATCCACGTTATAAGGGTAAGGTTGCGGAACTTATCCAGCCTTTGCAGAGGATGAAACATCTTCGGCAGGCCTTGCAGAAAGGTTTGTGCAATGCGTTTCCAGAGCCTGGGAGGTTGCAATTTCCTGGTCCTCCTGGACAATGTGTTGCTGAGGCTTCGGTCAGTCACAGAAGGAGCGGTGGAGAAGGTGGCCGTCTGACCGATGCGTTCAGAATATTTTTTAGTCCGCAGCCCCAAGGTCTGATCGGTTCCAGCAACCATTTCCAGCGTCTGATTTACATGGAGCAGGAATACCTTGGGGCAAGATCAGACTTTGAAACCTTTCCAACTAAAAATCCACTGGGTTACTGGGTCTTGAGGATGGATCACTGGCCAGAGCTTGCACAGTATGCAATTGAGCTACTGGCCTGTCCTGCATCCAGCGTTCTATCTGAACGCACATTCAGTGCTGCTGGAGGCTTTGTAACCGATCACAGAGTGCGCCTGTCCACAGACTCAGTTGATCGGCTCACCTTCATAAAAACGAATCAGTCTCGGATCACCAGCTACCAAGCACCTGATGCTGATGTAACTGATTTTTTTTTTATGAATGTGAGATCCCTTGAAGACTGCCTATGCTGATGCTGAGTGACTATTCTGTTATGCTGAGTGACTATCCTATTCCTCCTCAATGTTTATGTTTATAGCTTCTAAGAACATTTTTGGTTCTGGGCACCAGCACCAGTGCCTAAAGCCCAATTTTTCTGCCCCTGTTTAACAGGGGCATGTAATTACAATTTTTGCTGTAATATTTTGCAGCAGGGCTCGTTCCTGTGCTCAACTAGAGTATCTGTGAGGGGTTGTAGTGTTCTGGCACCAGCACCAGTGCCTAAGTCCCAACTTTTCTGCCCCTGTTTAACAGGGGCGTGTAAATACAATTTTTGCTGTAATATTTTGCAGCAGGCCTGTTCCTGCTCTCAACAAGAGTATCTGTGAGGCTTTACAGTGTTGCGTCACCACCACCGCCTAAGGCCCAATTTTTCTGCCCCTGTTTAACAGGGGCGAGTAATTACAATTTTTGATCTAATATTTCACAGCAGGGCTCGTTCCTGCGCTCAACAACAGAATCTGTGAGGGGTTACAGTGTTGTGGCATCACCAACACTGCCTAAGACCCAATTTTTCTGACCCTGTTTAACAGGGGCGTGTAGTTACAGTTTTTGATCTAATATTTCATAGCAGGGCCCGTTCCTGCGCCCACCAAGAGTAACTGTGAGGGTTTACAGTGTTGTGACCACACCACCACCAAAGGCCCAATTTTTCTGACCCTGTTCAACAGGTGCATGTAATTACAATTCTTGATATAATATTTCACAGCAGGGCCTGTTCCAGCACCCACCAAGAGTAACTGTGAGGGCTTACAGTGTTCTGGTACCACCAACACCTAAGGCCCAAATTTCTGCAGCGTATATAGGGCAGGCCGTATAGTATATAAAGGCGGTCCCCTACTTTCAAACATCCGACTTGCAAACGACTCCAACTTACAAACGGAGGGAGACAACAGGAAGTGAGAGGAAATCTACCTCTAGGAAGGGAAATTCTCTCCTGTAAGAGTTAATATGGGAAAAATGTGTCTCCACTGATGCTTTATCACCAATCCTTGTTTCCCTAAAAACACCAAATTTTCAAAATCCAATTGTCATTGGGACAGAAAGTGAGGTGAAATCTTCTGAACAGGGGCACAGACAGCAAAACAAATGTTACAGGGGTGATGATAACCCTTCCCTATGTTATCCAAAAAGCTTAAAAATAGTTTTTTTTGGTTGGAGCTACACTTAAAAAATTTACCTGTTCCAAAATTACAAACAGATTCACCTTAAGAACAAACCTACAGTCCCTATCTTGTTTGGACCGCCTGAATACTGCTGTTCAGAGTATATAGGGCCTGGGGGCCCCACGCCTTTTCTTTTTTAATTTGGGTGCGGGGTTCCCCTTAATATCCATACAAGACCCAAAGAGCCTGGTAATGGGCTGGGGGGTTACCCATGCCTTTTTCTCAATAATTTTCATTCATATTGCCGGGACCCGACATTATATTACAGCCACAAGCAGTTTTAAATGACTTTTATTCCTTTAGGAATGTCATTTTGTTTAGGGACTGTTCTAAACATGGGAAACATGCGTCACTTAACAGGCATACTATAGACACCCCCAGGTATGATATTTAAAGCAGTGGCAGCTGGTGCTCCATTTTTTTAGGGGGGCGCAAACAAAATCTCAACCAACCCCCACCCCCCCACGTCACTGGCCCGTGATGGGGCCGATAGACAGATATGCAGATAGATAGATAGATATACAGTTATATAGATAGATATACAGATAGATAGATACTTAGATATAGATAGATAGATAGATAGATAGATAGATAGATAGATAGATAGATAGATAGATAGATAGATAGATAGATAGATAGATAGATATACAGTTATATAGATAGATATACAGATAGATAGAGAGAGATATGTAGATAGATAGATAGATAGATAAACAGTTATATAAATAGATAGATAGATAGATAGATAGATAGATAGATAGATAGATAGATAGATAGATAGATAGATAGATAGATAGATAGATATACAGTTATATAGATAGATATACAGATAGATAGATACTTAGATAGAGAGAGATATGCAGTTATACAGATAGGGGAGAGAGAGAGAGAGAGATAGACAGTTATATATATATAAAGAGAGAGAGAGAGAGAGAGAGAGAGAGACAGATAGACAGATAGATATACAGTTATACAGAGAGATAGATAGAGAGATAGATAGAGAGAGAGATAGATAGAGAGATAGACAGACAGATAGATAGATAGATAGATAGATAGATAGATAGATAGATAGATAGATAGATAGATAGATAGATAGATAGATAGATAGATATACAGTTATATAGATAGATCTACAGATAGATAGATACTTAGATATACAGTTATATAGATAGATATACAGATAGATAGATACTTAGATAGAGAGAGATATGTAGATAGATAGATAGATAGATAGATAGATAGATAGATAGATAGATAGATAGATAAACAGATAGATAGATAAACAGATAGATAGATAGATAAACAGTTATATAAATAGATAGATAGATAGATATACAGTTATATAGATAGATATACAGATAGATAGATACTTAGATAGAGAGAGATATGCAGTTATACAGATAGGGGAGAGAGAGAGAGATAGACAGTTATATATATATAGAGAGAGAGAGAGACAGATAGACAGATAGATATACAGTTATACAGAGAGATAGATAGAGAGATAGACAGATAGATAGATAGACAGATAGATAGATAGATAGATAGATAGATAGATAGATAGATAGATAGATAGATATACATACAGTTATATAGATAGATCTACAGATAGATAGATACTTAGATATACAGTTATATAGATAGATATACAGATAGATAGATACATAGATAGATAGATAGATAGATAGATAGATAGATAGATAGATAGATAGATAGATAGATAGATAGATAGATAGATAGATAGATAGATAGATAGATAGATAGATAGATAGATAGATAGATAGATATACAGTTATATAGATAGATATACAGATAGATAGATACTTAGATAGAGAGAGATATGTAGATAGATAGATAGATAGATAGATAGATAGATAGATAGATAGATAGATAGATATACAATTATATAGATAGATATACAGTTATATAGATAGATATACAGATAGATAGATACTTAGATAGAGAGAGATATGCAGTTATACAGATAGGGGAGAGAGAGAGAGATAGACAGTTATATAGATAGAGAGAGAGAGAGACAGATAGACAGATAGATATACAGTTATACAGAGAGATAGATAGAGAGATAGACAGATAGATAGATGGACAGATAGATAGATAGATAGATAGATAGATAGATAGATAGATAGATAGATAGATAGATAGATAGATAGATAGATAGATATACAGATAGATAGATATATATACAGATAGAT
Source organism: Aquarana catesbeiana (assembly GCF_042186555.1). NCBI lineage: Eukaryota > Metazoa > Chordata > Amphibia > Anura > Ranidae > Aquarana > Aquarana catesbeiana. The sequence goes on from NC_133330.1 coordinate 172,701,590, forward strand.
AGATACTTAGAGAGAGAGAGATATGCAGTTATACAGATAGGGGAGAGAGAGAGAGAGACAGAGAGAGAGACAGGGACAGAGACAGAGAGAGAGAGAGAGATGAGAGAGATGAGAGAATGCACAGCATGACTGTAGGAGGCAGTGCTGGGAGCCCTCCTGATATACACATACAGGAGATGTGTAATGAAGGCTCCAGCAGATTGTCGGGTGAAGGGCTGGAGCAGAGGTTGATTCCAGGCAGGGCAGAGGTGAAGCACAGCTCCCTCCACCCTCCGATCACAGACTAAGAAGAGTATAACAGCCAGGGTGGACAGACAATTAAAGGCTGTTAGTAACATATTACTTTACCTTGCTTCTCCATTCACGAGCCGAAACAGGAAGTGACAAGCCGCCCAGTTACAGCACCGCCCAGAAATGAAGACATGAAGGAGAATGGCCCAATCAGCATCTAGAAGCGCACTGCACAGCGCCACAGGGCATAAAAAAAACACCGCAAATGAAGCGTTTTGCCTGCAATCACGGGATTGCATTGGCATGACGCTTCAATAGTGCACCGTGTCCGGCGCCCACCCGGAACACAGTGCACTTCTTAAAGGAACTTTTTTTTTTTTAAAGGGACATTTTTTTTGACTGGGGGGGGCGGCGCCCCTGCGCCCCTATGGACGGGCCGCCACTGATTTAAAGGAATATTTCGCTTTTTTTTCACTTTAAGCATCATTAAAATCACTGCTCCCGAAAAAAACGTCCGTTTTTAAATCTTTCTTTTGCATTGATACATGTCCTCAGGGGCAGGACCCGGGTCCCCAAACCTTTTTTAGGATGATAACTTTAAAATTTGCACTTTTGATTTCTCATGTTCGAGTACCATAGACTTTAATGGTGTTCGAATGTTCGCGCAAACTTTCGGTCCGTTCGCATGTTCTAGATGCGAACCGAACCCGGGGTTGTTTGGCTCATCCCTACTAGCCACAGCACCCCGGGGATTCACCAAGGTGCTGGCCCCACCTCTAGCCAGGTTAAGGGCACAGGGCATAACAGTCGTAGTGTACCTAGATGATCTATTACTTATAGATCAATCAGTGACTCGTTTGGACCAAAGTGTATGCACCACAACCAACTATCTGAAAAGTTTGGGTTAGATTCTCAACCTAGAGAAACCTTCCTTAATACCGCTAAAAAGGCTGGAGTACTTGGGTCTGATCATAGACACAGCCCAGGAAAGGGTGTTCTTGCCTCAAGCAAAGATCAACTCCATAAGAGAGCTGATGCGGAGGGTCAGGTCAAATGGCAATCCCTCCATTCGCCTCTGCATGAGGTTGCTAGGAACAATGGTGGGTTCATTCAAAGCAGTTCCCTATGCCCAGTTCCATTCAAGACTGTTGCAAAACAGTATCCTGTCTGCTTGAAACAAAACAACTCAAGCTTTGGACTTGCCAATGCGGCTGTCCCCAAAAGTGGCCCAAAGCCTTACTTGGTGGTTATTAACCCAGAATCTGCTGAAAGGAAAATCCCTCAGACCGGTCATCTGGAAAGTGGTAACGACGGATGCCAGCCTTTCAGGCTGGGGAGCAGTACTAGGAAAGACAACTGTCCAAGGACAGTGGTCAAGAACCGAAAGAATCTTGCCCATCAATATGCTAGAGATTCGGGCAGTACGTCTGGCTCTAAAGGCCTGGACTTTCAGGTTACGGGATTGTCCTGTCAGAATTCAATCCAACAATGCCACAGCTGGGGCCTATATCAATCACCAAGGGGGCACCAAAAGTCTCTCAGCACAGAGAGAGGTGAATCATATTCTAACTTGGGCAGAAAGGAATGTTCAATGCCTTTCTGCGATCTTCATTCCGGGAGTAGAGGATTGGCAGGAGGGCTACTTAAGTCGCCAGCAGTTATTCCCAGGGGAATGGTCTCTTCACCCATTTTTCGGGCTGTTTACCAAAGATGAGGGACTCCGGACTTGAATCTTCTAGCATCCAGGTTCAACACGAAGTTGGTCAATTTTGTGGCCAGAACAAGAGATCCATTCGCATGCAGATGCATCGGTGACCCCATGGGAAAAGTTCTCACTGATCTATGCATTCCCCCCTATTCAGTTGCTGCCTCGATTTCTTTGCAGGATCAAGCTGGAAAGAAAGCCGATAATTCTGGTGGCACCAGCATGGCCCAGAAGGTCATGGTACACAAAAATCGTAAAGGTGGCAGTGGAGGGCCCATGGTTCCTCTCACTACGGCCAGATCTGCTCTCTCAGGGACTGATATTCCATCCTTCCTTACGGTCTCTAAATTTAACGGCTTGGCTATTGAAACCCACATTCTAAAGAAACGTGGGCTTTCCGGGTCAGTTATCTCTTCCCTGATTAATGCTAGGAAGCCAGCTTCCAGAACTATATATTATAGAGTCTGGAAGGCTTATGTTTCCTGGTGTGAATCCAAGGGTTGGTACCCTCGGAAGATATATCATAGGTAGATTTCTTGCCTTTTTACAATTAGGGGTAGAAATTAAATTGGCCTTAAGTACTATTAAAGGCCAAGTCTCAGCTCTATTGGTCTTATTTCAAAGACCACTTGCTACTCATTCTTTAGTCCGGGGCTTTATACAAGGGGTGATGTGGCTTAATCCACCCGTCAAACCTCAGTTGAACCCTTGGGACTTAAACTTAGTTTTGTCTGTGTTACAAAAACAGCCATTTGAACCGATACAACATATTCCCCTAGTCCTTCTGACAAGGAAGTTGGTATTTTTGGTTGCTATATCCTCAGCAAGGAGGGTTTCAGAATTGGCTGCTCTTTCTTGTAAAGAGCCATATTTGATTTTTCATGAGGACAGAGTGGTGTTATGCCCTCATCCAGGCTTTTTGCCAAAAGTAATTTCAGGTTTTCTCCTGAACCAAGATATTTCCCAAAACCATGTTCCAGGGAAGAAAGGTCACTACATTGTCTTGATGTGGTGAGAGCAGTGAAAATCTATTTAAAGAAAACTGCTCAGATTCGTAAGACTGATGCCTTATTTATTCTGCCAGAGGGTCCTAAGAAAGGACAGGCAGTGTCGAAATCCACTGTCGCTAAGTTGATTCGGCAAGTGATAATTTAAACTTTATGATAAGGATAAGATTCCCCCGTTTCAAGTTGAGGCGCATTCTACCAGATCGGTTAGTGCTTCTTGGGCAGTGCGTCACCAGGCCTCCATGGCTCAGATCTGTAAGGCCGCAACTTGATCTTCAGTGCATACATACACAAAATTGTATCAGGTGGATGTAAGGAGGTATGAGGATATTGCCTTCGGGCGCAGTGTGCTGCAAGCAGCAGTATAGATCTTCAAGTCTGGGTGTACCCTGCAGGTCACTGTAGCTCTCCATTCATAGTAAACTCACTGCAGTCCTCAGATTAGCGCAGCTCATGCAGTGGTGTCCCTCCTCCCCGGGTCCTTCTCCTGTCTGTGTACAATGTCCAAGCCAAGGAGGAGGAGGCGTCTGCTCTGCAGTGTGTACAGGCAACCAGACTGGCTTGGAGGGATCCCATCTATCACAGAGGAGCTGATATAAACGTGTGGAACCCCAGGCACTTATGTGAGGCAGGTGTCCTCAGTGCCCATTCCAACGCACCCCTGCCAAACCAGGGCAGCCTTTTTATGGAGCATCCCGGCCCAGTCAGCCCCTTGTGTTGTGTCTCCCCTCTGGTGGGTGTCACCTGGGCACAGTCCGCAACCCCATAGTGGCCCCACTGCAATGTCCTCTGATTCATTTAATACATACCGACCTCATGAATTGAGGAGATGAAGCAGGTAATCCTAAATTGGGAACCGCAGCTGTGCGTCCCCATGTGGGTAAACACAGCCCTTGCACGGGTGTATGCTGTAGTATGCCTGTGTGAACGAGCCCTAACAATCAATTCGCAATCACCACATTCCTTTATGTTTTGTTGGTATTAGTATGCATTACAATGACATGAGATTAATTCCATGACTGTGTCTTTACAAAAACAATGTATATATTCTCTCAGACATATTATCTGGATTATTGCCAGCCTACTACAATACCATTACAAAAACAAATTAAATACCATTTATGTTAACTAGTCTGCTTGTAGTAAAACTTTAATGCCCTGTTCTCTTACACTTTCCTTTACTAGTTTGACAGTAGCTCTATCACTAATTTGCTTACCCAAATAATTTTTATATTTTGAGTTTGACTTTTTGTTGGCACATTTTTGTCATGCATTTTCTCTACAGTGAGTAATAAGTGACAAGGTGGCAGATTGACAGCTGCAGTAAACAAATTTGATTGCAAACACCATGCTTACCTGTTAAGGTTGTCACATGATTGTGAATATTTTGATTAATACCTGATCATTAATTTTAAATTTCCAGCTGTCAATTTCTGCACTGGACCTGCTGGTAACATACGCACAACCTAGAGAACAAGTGTCTTAGTATAAAGAGCAGCTGATGCTGTAGGCAGTTATTATATACTCTGAATACTGTATATACTCAGTTCTAATTTAAACATTTATTTGCCTAGAGGCTTGCAATATAAATAAGAAGGCAGGCTGGCCAAGATAAATAGCATTGGTGAAACCTGGAGTTAGTTAATTAGTAGGCTGATTTTTTTTTAATGCTTGTAAACACAGGATTTTAAGCTTAAAAAGAGTATAAAAATCAAATACCTCACGCCGATATACATCGGCAAAGTGGCACGGGTGTGCAAAACAACGTACCCGTACGTTGCTGCGTCACTGGCGACGAGCAGGTGTGCGTGTTCCTCTGGCGACGCGCGCCCGTCACGTGGCGTGGGAGCGTGCTCGCGGGTCCCGCGGACATCGGTGTCCGCTGGTGGCCCGCGATCGTGACAGGGAGAGGCAGAACAGAGGGATGCCTATGTAAACAAGGCATTTCTCTTTTCTGCCTAGCAACATGACAGGGATCTACGGCTTCCAGTGATCAGGAGCAGTGATCTGTTATGTTCTAGTGAGCCCATCCACCCTACAGTTAGAACACACCCAGGGAACACACTTAACCAGTAGATCGTCCCCTAGTGTTTGCCCCTTCCCTGCCAGCGACATTTACACCGTAATCAGTACATTTTTATAGCACTGATCGCTGTATAAATGCCATTGGCCACAAATAGTGTCAAAAGTGTCTGATCTGTCTGCCGCAATGTCGCAGTCATGATAAGAATCGCAGATCGCTGCCATTACTAATAAAAAAAAATTATAATAAAAATGCCATAAATCTATCCCCTATTTTGTAGACGCAATAACTTTTTTGGGTTATATTTTTTATAGCAAAAAGTAAAAAATATTGTTTTTTTTTCAAAATGTTTGCTTTTTTTTGTTTATAGCGCAAAAAATAAAAACCGCAGAGGTGATCAAATACCACCAAAAGAAAGCTCTATTTGTGGGAAAAAAAGGACGTCAATTTTGTTAGAGTACAGAGCAATTGTCAGTTAAAGCGACGCAGTGCCGTATCGCAAAAAAGGGCTTGGTCAGGAAAGGTGTAGATGAAATATGCCTTCCCTAAATCATACCTGTTCCAGTACCTCCAGCTATGCCATGCTTTTCATTTGCATGTTCGCAGTCAACTGGTTACCTTTATATAGAAAAAGTATATTTCTTCCCCATAGGGGGGAAGAAAAAGGAAAGAAAGGCTGCAAAATGACTGAGAGTGCGGACTGCTAAAGTCAAAGTTGATTATAGTTTATTAATCAAAAATATCACCATTTAAAATCATGGTGCTGCTAATTCAGCCACCAAGTGGGGAAACATAAAATCTGCTTAGCAATGCAAAATATGCATGCTAGCTGTGTCAAAGACACACAAACACAGACAATGTATAAAAAACAGAAAACAAAAACGTCCGAGCGCCAAATCAATTGACACAGGGGGACACCATCATGGCAATTGCCTTGTATCATGTATATCACAGTGTATCTAGGAGGCTAGATGACTGACCCATACTGGTATGAGTAGACAGGACACACTGCTTTGATTAAGGACACACTGCTTTGATTAATGCATGTATATTTTTTTCTTTTTGCAACTGGTCACCTTTCCACTCTAATCGGTCGGATTTCCACGGTCGTATTTTCCGACGGAAAATGTTCGATGGGAGCTTGTTGTTGGAAATTCCGACCGTGTGTAGGTTTCATCGGACATTTCCCATCAGAATTTCCGTCACACAAAATTTTACATCTGGATCTCAAATTTTCAAGGACAAAATCCGTTCTCGTAAATTCCGATCATGTGTACACAATTCCAATGCACAAAGTTCCACGTATGCTCAGAATCAAGATGGAAGCGCTCGGTCTGGAGAATAGCACATTCGTGTGGTAATGGGGATAGCACATTCGTCACGCTGCAATTTTTAAAATCTTTTAATGCAGCGCATTTTATTCTTCTTTAGAATGCTAGAATAATTAAGTTGTTTTGCTGATGATATTCACACAGACTTCTGAAAAAATGATTTCTTTATAATTTCTCGTGATCTCCTGAATATTTTATTTTTTGTTTTTTGTCAGATCTCCATAATAATGTATTTAATTTTTGTTTATAGTTTTTTTTTTTTTTATCAAGATCTCTTTGTTTTTTTTCTAGTGCTCTCCATAATATTGTTTTTTGTTCTGTGTGTCAACTTACCACAACAACATTGTTATCTTGTATTTTTTTCACCTCAGGGAGGTTGGTTTGTGTTGGTATCCCTTGTTAATTTGACATTGTATTTTGGAAATGTACCTGCCTGCCTACAAACAAACTGTCTTTTTTCAAGTAAAACACATAGGCAAGTATTTGTGAATACAAAATAGCCATTTATTATGGGTCATAATAAAATAAAGAGGAAGGCAACGCTGGAGAAACTGGTAAAATTGGCGAAGCCTTTGTACCCCAGGGCACACATCAACTATTTTACACACAAAATTGGTAGCCTGAGGAGTCCATATAATAGTGAGCACAATCCGGTCCCGGACTACAGGAGATCAGGAACAGCAGCTGTGTTGCATTTGTTAAAATGTGATTTTTTTAAATATTAATCAGACATAACATTACACAATACTGGTTGCTCATAGAGATACTGTCAGGTTTTTTGGCTTGAGCAGATTTCTCAAACAAATGCTGTTTCATACAATGGGTACATAGATACGATTGTTGTATTACTGTTTGAATAGGCTATTGTCTCTATAGCTACAGTAAACAAGTAAGACATTACTTGTTTGAGATTCTTTCAGCTCTCAAACTGAAAGAATGACTGTTAGATTACTGTCAGGTCTTGGCTTGAGTAGACAATGGTTTACATAGATATCATTGTTGTATCCAATTGACAGTTTCAACAGTCCATTGTCTAAACAGCTACAATAAACAGGTATTTTTTCTGTTGTCTGGTAACTATGGTAAACAGATATTGTGTGAAAGAAGCAGCGCTAGCGACAAATAAACCAAATAAATATTATCAAATAAATATTATCGCTGCTGTAAAAAAAGTACTAATACTTGAAAGATAAAAAACAAACGAAACACCTTTGGGGATTGACTGATAGCACAGGTTGAAGAGTCATTGTCTGTGTTCCGGCAAAGCTATCTGCCAAAGAGCTTCGGGACCAGCCCAGCTGGTGGTATTTACTTTGGGGACTATTTGCAAGCAGTTATTATACAACTGTGCTAGCCCAGTTGGTGGTATATCTGGGGGATTATTTGAAAGTATATATTAATTTTATTTTGGTAGTATATTTATTTTTCACCTTTCTAGTGATTGGGTAGCACCAACGGTTTATATATAATTTTTTTGATATTTTTTCTCACCTATATGGCAATAAGCAGCTGATTTGTGTATTGCACCCACTATATACCATTATTCACTATTCATGGTATTTGTGTTTCAGTAATTGACCACAACTTCTAATTGTAGAAAACCAAACAGGCTCTTGCACTGAATCTAATTTATGGAAGATCTAACTGACTGGCCAGTGTATGGTGACCTTTAACCGCTTGATATCGGCGCTATAGCCGAATGACGGCTACAGCGTGGACCTTAATTCCCGGGAGGCCGTCATATGACGGCCTACCCTGTGCATGCGCCCTGCAGGGCGCGCACCGAGCGCGATGTGATCACCGAGTCACTGAGACTCGGCTGATCACCGATCCAAGTAAGGGGCCGGTCCCGGCCCCTTACCATGTGATCAGCTGTCAGCCAATGACAGCTGATCACATGATCAAAACAAAAGGTCTGTGATCGTTTTTTTTTTCTCCTCGTGCTGACAGTGCGAGGAGAAAAAAAAGCTGATCACCGGCTCATTAGCAAGGGACATCGGTCCCGAAGAGGAGGAGGCAATAATGCCCCAATTGTGCCACCAGTACCCCCTGCCAGTGCCACCTGACATTGCCACCTCACAGTGCCCACAGTGCCCGCCAGTGCCATGTATCAATGCCCATGAGTGCCACCTATCAATGCCCACAAGTGTCACCTATCAATGCCCACCAGTGGTGCCAATCAGTGCCACCTAGCAGTGTTGCCTATCAATGTACCAGATCAGTGCCCATCACTATCACCCATCAGTGCCCATCACTGCCACCTATCAGTGCCCACCAGTGCCGCCTCATCAGCGTACATCAATGAAGGAGATAAATTACCCTTTTTAAAATTTTATAACAAAATATAAAAAAAAAATGTTGTTTTTTTTTTTTTAAATTCGGTCTTTTTACATTTTTTTAACAAAAAATAAAAATCGCAGAGGTGATCAAATACCACCAAAAGAAAGCTCTATTTGTGGGGAAAATGATAAAAATTTAAAAGCAAGTGGTTAAAGATATGAAAACTTGAATTTCTGGTGTTTAAGCCTCATACACACGATGGGACTTTGTACCCCGTGTACGGAGCCCGCTCTGCTCAGCGGGGGATTGCTCCCTCGATCCCCGCTGGGCAGGCAGATGACAGGTCTGTGTCTGCACACTGTGCAGACACAGACCTGTCAGAGTGCCGCTCTCCTCTATGGGGGATCGGAGGATGAGGGACCGTAGAGTCCGTTGTCACCCGATCCGATCCGCAGATGGATGGAAAAATAGGTTTTTTCTCCGTTACACTTTTTAGGATTGGAGTGGGACGGATGTCAGCGGACATGTCACCACTGACATCCGACCCTCCATAGAGGTCTATGGAGTGTCCGTTCAGGTCCGAGGCGGACCTGAAAGGTCCGTCCGTGTGAGGGGGGCCTTAGGCCCCTCTCACACTGGGGCGGTGCGGGGCGCAGCGCTAAAACGGCGCTATTTTTCGCGTTGCTTTACCAGCAGTATTCGGCCGCTAGTGGTTTTAACCCCCGCTAGCAGGCGAAAAGGGGTTAAATCCGCACGCAAAACACCACTGCAGCGGCGTTTTGCCGGCGGTATAGCCGCGCTGTCCCATTGATTTCAATGGGCAGGAGCGGTTTATACACCGCTCCAAAGATGCTGCTAGCAGGACTTTTTTTTAGGCCTCTTTCACACTGGGGCGTTTTTAGGCGCTACGGCACTAAAAATAGTGCCTGAAAAACACCCTAAAGAAGCGGCTCCATTCACTCCAGTGAGGGCTTTCACACTGGAGTGGTGCGCTGGCAGGGCATCACAAAAAGTTCTGCCAGCAGCTTTTTTGGAGCGGTGAACTCACTGCTCCTCCCCATTAAAATCAATGGGGCAGCGCTGTGATACCGCCGGCAAAATGCCGATCCAGCGGCGTTTTGCGGGCAGATTTAACCCCTTTTTGGCCGCTAGCAGAGGGGTTAAAACCGCCCCGTGGGGGGTTAAAACCACCCCGCTAGCAGCCAAATAATGCCGCTAAAATGTCAGTAAAGCGGCACTAAAAATAGTGCCGCTTTACCGCAGACGCCCCCACCGCCCCAGTGTGAAAGGGGCCTTAGGCTCTTTTCACACTAATGCGTTTTTTGATGCATTTTGCAGAAACGCATGGGAATTTTTTAACATGGGTTCCTATGGAACATGTTCACATCAATGCATTTTTGTGCCTCTGCGTTTTTGGAAAGGGCCAGGGATTTTTTTTCCCGCAAAATGCAGCGTTTTGCTTGTAATAGATTTCACTGGACCTGCATCCAAAACGCAAGTACCGCGTTTTTACCGCGATTTGCGTTTTTTTAATTTTTTTTTTATGCTGTATATAGCTGGTTGCTAAGAAGGGGGCCGGGAAGCCGCGTCCTTAACCACTTCCCGCCCGCCGTATGCAGAATGACATCCGGGAAGTGGTTCTGTTATCCTGACTGGGCGTCATATGATGTCTAGCAGGATAACATGCCGGCACGCGCCCGCAGGGGAGCGCATCGCGGCGACTGCGAGTGCGGCATGTCAGTCTGACACACCGCATCTCCGATCGTGATAAGAAGCCTCTGTCAGAGGCTTCTTACCACGTGATCAACTGTGACCAATTACAGCTGATCATCGCGAGAACCAGGAAGTGCTGGTAAACGGCATTCCTTGGTTCGCACTGACAGGGAGTGCCGATCGCGTCAGAGGGGGGGTCTGTGCTGATAATCAGCACATTGATTATCAGCACAGCCCCCTCAGATGTGCCACAACACCTCAGATGTGACCCCTCAGCTGTCAGTTCCCCAATTAAAAGACAGCTTACATTGCCCATCGAAGTGCCAATCAGTGCCCATATCAGTGCTAATCAGTGCCCACCACAGTGCCCATCTCAGTGCCCAGCAGTAAAACCTGTCAGTACCTCAACATCAGTGCTGCCCATCAGTGCCACCTGTCAGTGGCAATCAGTACCGCCTATCTGCCCATCAGTGCCGCCTGTCAGTGCCCATCACAGCTGCCTGTCAGTGCCCATCACAGCCGCCAGTCAGTGCCCATCCCAGCCGCCAGTCAGTGCCCATCAGTGCCGCCAGTCAGTGCCCATCAGTGCCGCCTATCAGTGCCCATCAGTGCTGCATATCAGTGCCCATCAGTGCTGCTTATCATTGCCGCATATTAGTGCCCATCAATTCTACATATCAGTGCATCCTCATCAGTGCCCATCAGTGCCACCTTATCAGTGCCAACTCATCAGTGCCACCTCATCAGTGCCGCCTCATCAGTGCCACCTCATCAGTGCCCGGCAGTGAAGGAGAAAACAAAATTTTATAACTGAAACGAAGAAAAACTTTTTTTTCCAAAATTTTGTTCTTTTTTAGTTTGTTTAGCAAAAAAAAACTGCAGAGTTGATCAAATACCACCAAAAGAAAGCTCTATTTGTGGGAACAAAATGCTAAAAATGTTGTTTGAGTGCAGTGTAGCATGACCGCGCAATTGTCATTCAAAGTGTGACAGCGCTGAAAGCTGAAAATTGTCCTGGGCGGGAAGAGGCAAAAGCGTCTGATATTGAAGTGGTTAACAACCTATGAGTCATCAGCTGTCAGCTGACTTCCCGCTCAATGTAAAAAAAAAAAAATGCCGGCCAAAAAAAAAAAATCGTGAAAAAAAACAGCGTGGGGTCCCCCCAGGGTCTGGTATGGATTCGGAGGGGACTCCTATGCCAAAATTTAAAAAAAAAATATGGCGTGGGGGTCCCCACCCCCAGGGGCATACCAGGCCCTTTGGTCTGGTATGGATTTTAAGGGGAACCCCCTACGCCGAAAAATCGGCGTGGGGTCCCCCCCAAAATCCATACCAGACCCTTATCCGAGCATGCAGCCCGGCAAGTCAGGAAAGGGGGTGGGGACGAGCGAGCGCCCCCCCCTGAACTGTACCAGGCCGCATGCCCTCAACATGGGGGATGGGTACTTTGAGGAAGGGGGGAGCGCTGCCTAGGGAAAAAGTGTCAATAAAAAAACACACTGCACAGGTTTTTAAAGTAATTTATTAGACAGCTCCGGGGGGGTCCTCTTCCGGCTTCGGGGGTCTCTCCGGTTCTTCTCTGCTGTCTCCGGCCTTTTCTTCCGCTGTTCGACCTGTTCTCTGCGGTCTCCGGGTCTTCTGCCGGGCTCCTCTGCTATCTTCTGCTCTTTTGCCGCTCTTTTGCTATAGCGGAGGAGCCCGGTCTGCTGCCTTCTTCCCTCTTCTCTTCTACCGCTGTTCGACCTTTTCTCCACGCTCTCCGGGTCTTCTGCCGGGCTCCTCCGCTATTTTCTGCTCTTTTGCCGCTCTTTTGCTATAGCAGAGGAGCCCGGTCTGCTGCCTTCTGCCTTCTTCCCTCTTCTCTTCTTCTCTTCTTCCGATGTTGACACGACGCTCTCTCTGGCTGGAATGCTCTCTGGGTGCTCCGCTCTGACTTATATAGGCGGTGACCCCGCCCCCTTATGCCGTCACAGTCCCTGGGCATGCTGGGACTGTGACATTTTAGGGGGCGTGGTCAACATCACCCGGTGACCACGCCCCCTAATACGTCACAGTCCCAGCATGCCCAGGGACTGTGACGGCATAAGGGGGCAGGGTCACCGCCTATATAAGTCAGAGTGGAGCGCCCAGAGAGCATTCCAGCCAGAGAGAGCGTCGTGTCAACATTGGAAGAAGAGTAGAAGAGAAGAGGGAAGAAGGCAGAAGGCAGCAGACCGGGCTCCTCCGCTATAGCAAAAGAACGGCAAAAGAGCAGAAGATAGCGGAGGAGCCCGGCAGAAGACCTGGAGAGCGCGGAGAACAAGTCGAACAGTGGAAGAAAAGGCCGGAGACAGCAGAGAAAAACCAGAGAGAACCCTGAAGCCAGAAGAGGACCCCCGAAGCCGGAAGAGGATCCCCCCCGGAGCTGTCTAATAAATTACTTTAAAAAACCTGTGCAGTGTGTTTTTTTTATTGACACTTTTTCCCTAGGTGAATGGCTAGGGGTACCATGTACCCCATACTCATTCACATAGGGTGGGGGGCCGGGATCTGAGGGCCCCCTTATTAAAGGGGGCTCCCGGATTCCGATAAGCCCCCCGCCCGCAGACCCCGACAACCAATGGCCAGGGTTGTCGGGAAGAGGCCCTTGTCCTCATCAACATGGGGACAAGGTGCTTTGGGGGGGCCTGCAGCGCGCCCCTCTTCCCCAAAGTACCCATCCCCCATGTTGAGGGCATGTGGCCTGGCACGGTTCAGGAGGGGGGGCGCTCGCTCGTCCCCACCCCCTTTTCTGACCGGCCGGGCTTCGTGCTCTGGGTCTGGTGTGGATCTGGGGGGAACCCCCATGCCGTTTTTTCGGCGTAGGGGTTCCCCTTAATATCCATACTAGACCGGAGGGCCTGGCATGCACCCGAAGGGGAACCCATGCAGGTTTTTCTCGCACTGTCCTAATAGGAAGATGTCTTTTTCCTATTGCAGCAAGCGCGAGATGTACCTCGCCGAGAACCAGCGCAGTCCTATCACGCTGGAAACATTCTCGCGTGCAGGTACTCCTGTGTGTGCTCTGGTTCACACGCTGGATTAAGGATCTATGCAGTGCACCAATTAAGGTTGGAACCAGCGCAGTGCATTCATCTTAGTAAATGACCCCCAATGTTTCTAGTTAAGTTCACTGATAAAGAATGTTCTAATTCTCGGCAGACTGCCTAGTTTTTCTATTCCTTTCTTTTGACGGCTGTGGCTTCAGAAGAGCAGAGAGAAATAGCAAGAATCATGAAACGCTTTTTTCAAGATCGCAAAGGGGAAAAAAAATCACGATGACGATTGTGACGGGAGGGCCCGTGGAACTCAGAATCTCTTGTTAGGTAGGGGATGCCCTTGTTTCAGCTCCCCATCCACCTCCTATGTCTAAGTCACCCTATGCCATACTGGCACAGGGTGAGTGAGAAAATATATCTTGGACTACTTAAAATGGGACAGTAATATTTGTCCACAATATCTCCCAGGATGTATGTAGAGACTGTTCTTGGTTTGATTGATTCTGAACTCAACATGTTAATTGAGTGAGCTGATCACATTGTCCTCTATACAATGTAGGAGACTGGCCGACACCTATTGGAGCTTCTGCTATTGTGAGAAAATGTCCTGTGGTTGTACTTATGATAATTAACTCTGTTACTGTGTGAAGCTCGGTGCCCACAAGTCTGTGTCCTACAGGTCATGTCTCTGAGTCATCTGGTCTGGGTAAATGTTATAGTAAACTAGCTCATGTTAATTAGGTTAATTAGGTTACATTTGTATTGTTAGAGTAATATGAGCAGGAGGGGGGAACCTCATCTTCTCCTGTATATAAGACTGTATTCTGGTTCATATAAAGTTGGTCCATGTTAGCATCTAAGCAAGTGTCGCCTTGTTTTGTGCTAAGAGCGGTTGGAATATCTGATATCTGTATCCAGACTACAAGGAAGTGGTATACTGACGGAAGCACTCAATCGGAGTTTGGGACGTTCCGTGACAACGATTAATCGTGCAGCTCTAATAAATCTGAATGGAAATCATGGGGAACAACTTTTCATGTGACTCTGAGTTCCAAAGCTGCATGAAAAGTCACCCAAGTGTGAAAGTAACCTAATGAGATTAATTGATAACACCTTTGAATAAGGCCCCATTTGCACTTGTGCGACCTTAAAATTGCACAGCTTTGCCATGACTTGAAGCAATGTCTGTGTAATCTTGTGGTGTATGGACCTCAAATCGCATCAAAGTCAAATCAAGGTAGTGCAGAGATGAATTTGTTACACTTTCAGGATGCACAAGTGACAATAGGGCCAAATTCAAAGGTGTTATCCTTGAATCTCATTTATACTGCTGCGACCTGAAAGTCACACTATTTTGCTGCCACTTTGCCGCTGCAACTACTAGTTCGCTTGAAGTATTTCAAAGTAGCAAGGTCAGCGCGATTTCAGGTGCTACTTGATAGACATCTGTGTGGTTTCATACAGATTTCTATTGAAGTCACACCTGAAATCAGCAAAAGTAGTGCAGGAACTACTTTTGCAAATCGGTGCGGCGCTGCAAAATCGGTGTTGCATTGATTGGAACAGTGCCATTGCTGCCAATAGGCTGCGACTTGTCATGGGATTTGAGCTCTGAAATCGCATGACAAATTAATCTAATGTAAACCTAGACTTCAGCACACCTGCAAGTAACTGATAAAGGTGGAATCTTTATATATCAGCTGTGGAGAATTGCAGGTAATGAATTCAGCTGGTGGATAGGCAGTGTTGTACGTATCAGCTCTGGTTCACATTTGTGCGATTTGACATGTCAAATCGGTGGTAATTGCATTGTTCTAATTGGTGTGACTTTGGGGTGCATTTTGTATTGATATCAGTGCAAAAACCTGCACCGATGTCTCTGATATTGCCCCTGCAGTCGGGACAGACATGTGGGAATGAAATTGTGTGAGTTCAGCTGAACAATTTCCTCCTGCTGTCAGTGTGAGCCAGGGCTCAAACTGGGCTTTTTGTCTTTACTTGCTGCTATCCCAGGGACAAGATTTCTTATCAAACTTACTTAAGTTTACCTTCAAATATATGTAGAAATACAGATTTGCATATCTGCAAATAAACCAAAATAATCGTGGTTGCGATCAAATATTCACAGCTGTGATCAGAAGAGCATGGTTTCACCTTCTGACCCGGAAATGAGTCATTGTATGCACCCGGAAGTTCCTGTGCTGGTCAGGATCTCCATCTAGGTGGACATGGCAAGGTCGTGTAGGATAAGGGTAAGGGTAGGGTAAGTGTAGGATATGTACTTACTCAATGTGGGGTGGATGTGGTAGTTAGATTTGGTGTGGGTGGAGTTCATTGATTTGTTTGGCATCACCACACATTTGCTTCCGTCCCATGTGCACACATCACTTCCTGCATTTGTTCTGCTGATGTAAATCAGTAAGGACTATGCAAGTATAAATGAGAGCTCCTTTTATTAAAATATATATGACTTGTTTCACAGTTGGGCGACTTTTCCAGCAAATTTGGACCTCTGAGTTGCATGACAAGTTGTACCCCATGATTCTCAATGATAACCATTCATATCTGTGCTACTTTAAGTCACACCAACTTCAAAATAGTCCCTATACTACTTTGGTGAGACTTTCATGTGACTTTAGGTACATAGGGCGCAATATTACACAGGCATTCGCAGAGGTTGGGGCCAAGTTGCAGCATCAAAGTGGCATCAAAATAGTGTGACTTTCAGGTCGCAGCAGGGTAAATGAGATTCAAGGATAACACCTTTGAATTTGGCCCTATTGTCACTTATGCATCCTGAAAGATGCGATTTGAGGTCCATACACCACAAGATTACACAGACATTGCTTCAAGTCATGGCAAAGCTGTGCAATTTTAAGGTCGCACAAGTGCAAATGGGGCCTTATTCAAAGGTGTTATCAATTAATCTCATTAGGTTACTTTCACACTTGGGTGACTTTTCATGCAGCTTTGGACCCCAGAGTCACATGAAAAGTTGTCCCCCATGATTTCCATTCATATCTATGCAACTTCACCCATGTTCACATAGCTCTGAATTGACATGTCAAATTGCAGGCCAAATTGGCGCCTATTGACGGCAATGGAACTGTCCGAATTGGTGCGATGCCACAACGATTCCTAAAAGTAGTTCCTACACTACTTTGGGTGACTTCAGGGGGCGATTTCTTACCTCCCAACTTTTTGAGATCGGTATAAAGGGGCACCTATTAGCAAATGTATGTAGGCATAGGACACGCCTCCTAAAACACCTTCTTAAAGGAGAATTATTCAACAAAAAATAGCTAATAGCACTCTTTTTCATTCACACATTTGCCTGTTAAAATTTTATTTAGCTAAAATGGGTGCTATTATTTGCAATAGTGCCCAGTACTTCCTGGTGCTGTAGTAAATGACCCCTGTGTGTACGCAAGACAAGTTTGAGCCAACATCCGTATGAAAAAAATCCATGGATTTTGTTGTCGGAATGTCCGATCGTATGTACAGGGCATTAGGGGTTGAATCTCTGGTGATGTCAGGGACTAAACTTGAACCTGGGACATCTGTGACATCTGGTGTCTGGCAATGATGCTTCTCACTGAGCTACCTGGTGGATGCAGTTACAATGCGCTCATATGACAACTTGTCTCCACAATATAATGAGTTCCAGGATGTCTGTGATTAGAAGAAATTCCTTTTGGTTGCCTTTTCAGTCTATGAGAACCTGAACTGAAGGTACTCAGGGAGTGGCTTGATAAGAATTTAGAGGAGGGCTTCATTAGACCCGCAACATCTCCTGCAGGGGCAGCCCTGTTCTTTGTTGAAAAGAAAGACTCCACCTTGCGTCCATGCATTTAACTACAGGGACTTGAATAAAATCACTATTAACTGCCGTATAGACAAATGATGGCAGAGCGGGGTGGCTCTTGTTCTGGGACGACATCATATGATGGCACCCAGTTTAGACGCGATCGCCCCCCATAGGAGTGAGCAGCACAGCGATCGCGGGCACGCCATGTGCAACTCTGATCTTGGCAAAGAGCCACAGCCGCAACTCTTTACCCATGTGGTCGGGTGTGTTCAATCACAGCTGATCACATGTAAACAAAGAGATGACGTTTATTGGATCTCCTCACCTCACACTGACAGAGTGTGAGGTGAGGAGAGCCGATCAGCGGAATATCCTCACAGGGGAGACCTGTAAATGTAATCAGAGCACTGATAGTCTGTCTAATCAGCGCACATCAGTGAATGAGAAAAATTACTTATCTACATTTTTTTTTTTTAATTTTGGGCTTTTTTTTGTTTTTTTTTAGCAAAAAATAAAAAACCCAGCGGTGATTACATACCACCAAAAGAAAGCTCTATTTGTGTGAAGAAAATGATAAAAAAATAAATTTGGTTACAGTTTTGCATGATGCAATTGTCATTCAAAGTGTGACAGCACTGAAAGCTGAAAATTGGCCTGGGCAGGAAGGAGGTGAAAGTGCCCAATATTGAGGTGGTTAAAAACCCTTATCCACTTCCTTTAATCCCTGAAATGTTGGAAAGACTCTGCTCTGCCAAAGTCTTTACAAAGCTGGACAACGATTTGTTGGATTTGCCAATTTCTACAGAAAATTCATAAGAAA
Source organism: Aquarana catesbeiana (assembly GCF_042186555.1). Classification (NCBI taxonomy): domain Eukaryota; kingdom Metazoa; phylum Chordata; class Amphibia; order Anura; family Ranidae; genus Aquarana; species Aquarana catesbeiana. Next base: position 172,719,525 of record NC_133330.1, read on the forward strand.
CTTCTCTAAGGGGATAGCACCAATTACACAGCTAACAAAGAAAGTGATGTCCTTTGTGTGGTCACCTGAGGCACAGCCTGCTTTTATTAAGTTAAAGACTCTTTTCATTTCTGCATCAATATTGGTACAGCCTGATCCTGAAATTCCTTTTATAGTGGAAGTGGATGCCTCAGACTCTGCTGTAGCAGAGAAGATGCAGCTTCATCGTTATGCATATTTCTCTTGCCTAATGAAAAGAATTATGATAGTAGGAATAAGGAGTTGCTGGCAATTAAGAAAACCTTTTCTGAATAGAGGCATCTGCTGGAAGGGACTCAGCATCCTGTAACAGTTCTCACTGATCATAACAATGTAGAATTAATTTGCTCTGCCTAGAGGATGTCTTTTAGACAAGCACAAGCTGTTATTTTTCAGGTTTCATTTTCTCATCTTGTATCTACCTGGGTCAAGGAATGGTAAGGCCAATGCCTTATTGAGGATATTGACCGAACCTCTCCAGGAAAGAAACTCTGAATGTACAATCCTACCCCCTCCACCAAATGATTTGGGCCAGTGCACAAAGCAAGGTCCATAAAGACATGGATAAGCGAGTTTGGGGTGGAGGAACTTGACTGGCCTGCACAGAGTCCTGACCTCAACCCGATAGAACACCTTTGGGATGAATTAGAGCAGAGACTGAGGGCCAGGTCTTCTCATCCACATCAGTGCCAGACCTCACAAATGTGCTTCTGGAAGAATGGTCAAACATTCCCATAAACACACTCCTAAACCTTGTGGGAGAATTAGTTCGTTTTTGGCAAATGGGGACACAGCTGTATACATTCATAGGAACAGTGTACTTCTTTTCACATTATTCTACGGCCGTATCTCCAATAATATTGCGACCGGACCATTTCCTGCCCCTTCAACCTACAACAAAATGGCAGATGTGCTATTTCCAGTTCTATATCATTGGCAAAATGGCGGACCGAGTACTTCCGGTTTTAAATTTAGTTCAATTGATTTCTATGGCATGGCGTACTTTTGAGACCTTACAAAAAGATGATGGTCATTAAGGATGGTCCCAATGATTGGCCAAAGCATGCACCTGACTTGCATGCTTCAGCCAATCACAGCGCAATCTGCTGTGAAAGCTATGATTGGCCAAAGGCAAGGTGCCTTTGGGCAATCATGGCTCAGGGGCTCCACACCCCTCACTATACAGTATAAGGCTGCTTACACAGCGACCGTATGTAGTCTGTTTTGGAGAACTGGAGATAGATTAGGCAGGTTAGTTAGTGGATAGAGTGTGTAGTCAGTGTAGCGTGTGTGTGTGTATGTATATATACAGTGGGGACGGAAAGTATTCAGACCCCCTTAAATTTTTCACTTTTTGTTATATTGCAGCCATTTTCTAAAATCATTTTAGTTCATTTTTCTTCTCATTAATGTACACACAGCACCCCGTATTGACAGAAAAACACAGAATTGTTGATATTTAAGTATGCAGACCCTTTGCTGTGACACTCATATATTTAACTCAGGTGCTGTCCATTTCTTCTGATCATCCTTGAGATGGTTCTACACCTTCATTTGAGTCCAGCTGTGTTTGATTATACTGATTGGACTTGATTAAGAAAGCCACACACCTGTCTATATAAGGCCTTACAGCTCACAGTGCATGTCAGAGCAAATGAGAATCATGAGGTCAAAGGAACTGCCGAAAGAGCTCAGAGACAGAGTTGTGGCAAGGCACAGATCTGGCCAAGGTTACAAAAAAAAATTCTGCTGCACTTAAGGTTCCTAAGAGCACAGTGGCCTCCATAATCCTTAAATAGAAGACGTTTGGGACGACCAGAACCCTTCCTAGAGCTGGTCGTCCGGCCAAACTGAGCTATCGGGGGAGGAGAGCCTTGGTGAAAGAGGTAAAGAAGAACCCAAGCTGGCTGAGCTCCAGAGATGCAGTCGGGAGATGGGAGATAAGTTGTAGAAAGTCAACCATCACTGCAGCCCTCCACCAGTTGGGGCTTTATGGCAGAGTGGCCCAACGGAAGCCTCTTCTCAGTGCAAGACACATGAACGCCCGCATGGAGTTTGCTAAAAAACACCCGAAGGACTCCAAAATGGTGAGAAATAAGATTCTTTGGTCTGATGAGACCAAGATAGAACTTTTTGGCCTTAATTCTAAGCAGTATGTGTATAGTCCCAACAGTGAAGCATGGTGGTGGCAGCATCATGCTGTGGGGGTGGGGGTGTTTTTCAGCTGCAGGGACAGGACGACTGGTTGCAATCGAGGGAAAGATGAATGCGGCCAAGTACAGGGATATCCTGGACGAAAACCTTCTCCAGAGTGCTCAGGACCTCAGACTGGGCCAAAGGTTTACCTTCCAACAAGACAATGACCCTAAGCACACAGCTAAAATAACGAAGGAGTGGCTTCACAACAACGCTGTGACTGTTCTTGAATGGCCCAGCCAGAGCCCTGACTTAAACCCAATTGAGCAGCTCTGGAGAGACTTAAAAATGGCTGTCCACAATCGTTTACCATCCAACCTGACAGAACTGGAGAGGATCTGCAAGGAGGAATGGCAGAGGATCCCCAAATCCAGGTGTGAAAAACTTGTTGCATCTTTCCCAAAAAGACTCATGGCTGTATTAGATCAAAAGGGTGCTTCTACAAAATACCGAGCAAAGGGTCTGAATACTTAGGACCATGTGATATTTCAGTTTTTCTTTTTTAATAAATCTGCAAAAATGTCAACAATTCTGTGTTTTTCTGTCAATATGGAGTGCTGTGTGTACATTAATGAGGAAAAAAAATGAACTTAAATTATTTTAGCAAATGGCTGCAATATAACAAGGAGTGAAAAATTTAAGGGAGTCTGAATACTTTCCGTCCCCACTGTGTGTGTGTATGTATGTATATATATAAAAAAATCTCTCACAAAAGTGAGTACACCCCTCACATTTTTTTGCACATATTTTATTATATCTTTTCATGTGACATGTGAAGAAATATATAAAAACATATTGGGGGGGGCACACCCTAAAATGCGTTAAAATTCAAGATGGTGCTGCTATAAGACCAACAAACAGTACAAAACATTACAGCGCACACACTCAAGAATGACATTTTATCCTGCAAGGCTAGTTAAAAACACCTGAACATATTAAAAAAAAAAAAAAAAAGGACCCACTAATTCGGGGTATTTTGTAAGTGGGCTTAGCACTATATGACCATATAGTGTAACCAAACCCCCGTATTTTTTTTAATATGTTCAGGTGTTTTTAACTAGCTTTGCAGGATGTCATTCTTGAATGTGTACGCTGTAATCTGTTTTGTACTTTTAACACTGAAGAAATGACACTTTGCTACAATGTAAAGTAGTGAGTGTACAACTTGTATAACAGTGTAAATTTGCTGTCCCCTCAAAATAACTCAACACACTGCATTTAATGTCTAAACCGCTGGCAACAAAAGTGAGTACATCCCTAAGGGAAAATGTCCAAATTGGGCCCAAAGTGTCAATATTGTTTGTGGCCACCATTATTTTCCAGCACTGCCTTAACCCTCTTGGGCATGGAGTTCACCAGAGCTTCACAGGTTGCCACTGGAGTCCTCTTCCACTCCTCCATGACGACATCACAAAGTTGGTGGATGTTAGAGACCTTGCGCTCCTCCACCTTCCGTTTGAGGATGCCCCACAGATGCCCAATAGGGTTTAGGCGCAGAGACATGCTTGGCCAGTCCATCACATTTACCCTCAGCTTCTTTAGCAAGGCAGTGGTCGTCTTGGAGGTGTGTTTGGGGTCGTTATCATGTTGTAATACTGCCCTGCGGCCCAAGGGAGGGGATCATGCTCTGCTTCAGTATGTCACAGTACATGTTGGCATTCATGGTTCCCTCAATGAACTGTAGCTCCCCAGTGTCGGCAGCACTCATGCAGCCCCAGACCATGACACTCCCACCACCATGCTTGACTGTAGGCAAGACACGCTTGTCTTTGTACTTCTCACCTGGTTGCCGCCAGATACGCTGACACCATCTGAACCAAATAAGTTTATCTTGGTCTCATCAGACCACAGGACATGGTTCCAGTAATCCATGTCCTTAGTCTGCTTGTCTTCAGCAAACTGTTTGCGGGTTTTCTTGTGCATCATCTTTAGAAGAGGCTTCCTTCTGAGTCGACAGCCATGCAGACCAGTTTGATGCAGTGTGCGGCGTATGGTCTGAGCACTGACAGGCTGACCCCCCACCCCTTCAACCTCTGCAGCAATGCTGGCAGCACTCATTTGTCTATTTCCCAAAGACAACCTCTGGATATGATGTTAAGCACGTGCACTCAACTACTGTTGACCATGGCGAGGCCTGTTCTGAGTGGAACCTGTCCTATTAAACTGCTGTAGGTCTTGGCCACCGTGCTGCAGCTCATTTTCAGGATCTTGGCAATCTTCTTCTAGCCTGGGCCATCTTTATGTAGAGCAACAATTCTTTTTTTCGAATCCTCACAGTTCTTTGTTATGAGGTGCCATGTTGAACTTCCAGTGACCAGTATGAGAGAGTGAGAGCGATAACACCAAATTTAACACACCTGCTCCCCATTCACACCCGAGACCTTGTAACACTAACGAGTCACATGACACCGGGGAGGGAAAATGGCTAATTGGGCCCAATTTGGACATTTTCACTTAGGGGTGTACTCACTTTTGTTGCCAGGGGTTTAGACATTAATGGCTGTGTGTTGAGTTATTTTGAGGACAGCAAATTTACACAGTTATACAAGCTGTACACTCACTACTTTACATTATAGCAAAGTGTCATTTCTTCAGTGTTGTCACATGAAAAGTTATAATAAATTATTTACAAAAATAAGAGGGGTGTACTCACTTTTGTTAGATACTGTGTATGTGTGTGTGTGTGTGTGTGTATATATATATATATATATATATATATATATATATATATATATATATACACACAGTATCTGAGTGCAGGCAGGGTACAGTATATATTACAGTACAGGCGGTATACAGTATATAATACGGTGCAGGTGGTGTACACAGTATATAATACAGTGTGTACAGTATATAATACATTGCAGTCAGTGTACAGTATATAATACATTGCAGGCATTGTACAGTATATAATACAGTGCAGGCAGTGTATAGTATATGTTAGGGTTATGCTTTAAGTTAAAATTCTACTGAGATATATTCTGCAGTTTCATGTACAGTTTTTGTAATGCTATCTGACCTGCGGGAACAGTTTTGTTTTCCCGTTATTTCTGCTATTCTGTTTTCTTTCCTCCCTGAGTTAGTTTTCCTGATTCATACACATTTGTTTCCTTTACGTAAAAACCTATGGTTAATTGTTCCTTGCTGACTAATTATTGTAAAGTCCTTTTTTCTTGTTATGCACAGTATGTTCATGATATATAGAATATGACGTGTGTACAATTAAAACAGGATACTGAACTTTTCCTGTTTCAAACTGTATATAAGATTGAGACACAGGAAATAAAAGTTAAGTTGACATTCAGCAGATTTTGAGTTGAGTGTACACTTCCAGAGCTGCTCCGAGGTGTCGGACGTGTGGAACGGAATAATGCCGTCAAAAGGTTAGCAGAGATTACATAGACAGATAATATAGAAAGAGATAAAACCCTTAGGTAAATAGATAGTTACCTTGTTGCAGTTCTGGGGTAATCTTTTAGATAGAATAAAGTAATATATAAGAGACTATTGATATGTACCATTAGCTTGTTGTTATATATCAGATATGTTAATCCATCAACTATTGATCAGAAGTGTTGGGTGGGGGATGCCATCGGTGAACAGGCTGCTTCGGTGCATCCTGTTGTCCCCAATTGCCCTCCATTTCGGACAGAAGCCTTGAGCGCTTTGTTAGCGCCAGGAATTAGCACTTGAGCTGTGGGAGCTTAAGCCTAGGCAGTAAAGGTAGGGACTAGGTAGGCGCTAGAAAATTTTCCTTTCAGTTGAGAGGTTTCTCCCTTCCACACGCCCACACATCTTTCAGGTAATAACTTTTTATTTTATAATTGCTTACTGTATTTACGCTTTCATATAGAACATTTCTAAGTAGATGTATTATTCAGTCTCTTGAAAAATTATAATACTCCCTGGTTTTTAGTTCCACGTGAGTGCTACTCTGAAAGACAGACTATGGGTATTTTTTGATTGTGCAACCTTTCCTCTTTGACGCCCATGCACAGCAGTTGAACAGTTTATCAGGTGCTATTTCAGTGCCAGCAGGTTTTTTTTTCCTCCCAGAACTGTTGCACATTCAAAAGGATCATAGTAGGTCTGCTCGCATAATTTGCTATTTTTGTTTACAGGATGGGTAAAAGGAAAATACCGCACTTACCATTGTTTAAATTGTTAATATTTTCTAAGGGTAAAATATTACAAAACCATAGATTGTTTCAGATTTTACAGACAAATGGGTTTTTTGTAATAAAAACTGGCCTTAAAGCAAATTTTAGAATGAAACAGAAGACAGCTAACGGCCTACGGAGCGTAACCAGGAGAATTCCTACACAGAGCACTAAGCAACATATAGGCCTCCGCTCTCAGCACTCTCTTCTGGCCTAAACCAAATTAACTATCTCCTTGCTGACTTGGAAATGTCACAAGGAGATACCACAAATGTAGGGTACCTGGAGAAGGTTCGGAGAGAGTGTCAGGGTGAGTTCAGCAGGTGTTGCAGGAACACATGTCTTTAACGGTCAGACTAAAAGATAATTATGCATGCAATTAAGGAATCCATTTCCCAGTTTGCAGAATATTTTGCACTATTAGAAGCCCCCACACCTACCGCTTTTGTAAATATGCCCCAGGCTGATATACCTATTATGCCAGAAATAGGGAGTTGTGTTTCCCCCTCACTAAACTTAGATGATTGTGAGTTTGGGAATACTGTGTATGTCCCTCAACCGCTCCCATGCCAGAAACTGTGCAGCATAATTGCTCGTCTTCCCCTACTTCAAATAGGATGTTGTCCCCACATGTCAGTGCACAGAAATATCATGGACCAATAAGTGTCCCACCTCAACACCTTTTGTCCCTCTTGACAAAAGGGGACTTATACGAGTACCCCAAACCCTAGTGGATACGGATTACTTCCTTGTACAGGTGGATGTTGATATCCAGTACCAGAACCTTTCATAAGCAACACAGGTATGGTAAGGCCCCCTTGTCCTGAGCCTCCCTTGGAGAGTGAGGAATTTCTTTAGATTTCTACTCCTGATCCGAGGGCATTAGGTAGAAATCTAAAGAAATTCCTCACTTTCCAAGGGAGGCTCAGGACAAGCAAACCAAACTCTTGTTCTCTTTAGTAGTTAAGTCCTGTTACTGCTTTTAGCAGGGACTCACTGTTTATCATTTGCTGTTGTTGTTAACAATAGTCTTTGTTTTACGGTCAGTTACATGGAGTTCAATCAGCATTGCTGTCAATGCTGATGCTTCTAATGCTGCTCTCTTGCAGGTTTGCATAATAGGGAAATGTATGCTCATCTATGTGTACATAGATCTATAGTATGATTTTCTCCACTGTTCTGGTTGCCTAAGTTTGCTTTTTAATATTGTAGCCATTATCACATGTTGAGCCCCTGCCAAGGGACAGGATTCATTTGAATGGGAATTGGTAAATATGACGTAATTTCTAAATGTTATGTATTACAAGGTACCTAAACATTTTGTAGCTACTTCCTCTCCTGAGGAACCTGATCAGGTAACATTAGCAACATCATAGGTGTAACTAATATATTTTGCATATCTCTGTTGCATTCTGCCTTAATTTTATATATTGACATGTCTTTTTCCCTCTTTAAAATGTCTATTATTGAACGTGCAGATACTGGTTTAGCTGTTCTGCAACTACTAGTTTAATATGTGAGGTTTGGGTTATTTGCAATGGTTTATTGTCAAGCATATGAGGTATTAAATGGCGGATCATTTTTTCTGCTAATATTTTGTATGCTAACATTATGATGTACTAATTGCTTATGGTAAAGGGTTATAAATATACTGTATTGACTTAATAGAGTTTGCATGTTGCCTTTACGGACTGTTCTGGGCTGCTACCCTTCATGATTGTTTTTAAGTCCTGTTGGATATCAGGAATTTGTTGTCTTATTGATGCAATTTACAGTTATACCTCTATTTTCTGGTACAACTCAGCCTGCTCTGCATTTAAGCCCCTGACAACAGGGACTTTTTGATGGGATATATAGGAAATAACGGGCGAGACGATAGAAAACAACAGAATGATCTGCCTGTTCCATGATACCAACCCCTCTAGTAAGCAACACATGGAAAAAATAATTTCAAGATTACTAAACGCAGCAAAGGGAGCAATCCCAAAAAACTGGTTAAAGAGCGAAGGCCCAGACCTAAGAGATTGAATTAAACAAGTGGAGTACTATCATAAAATGGAACTTCTCTGTTGCAAAGATAAAGAGCAAATAGAAAAATGTAAATCTGTATGGGCTAGTTGGGAAAAATTTAAGACCTCAGAAAAATACTGGCAGAAGAAACTAGACGGTATTAAATATTAAAAGGAAGAAGGAAGGGGAGGAAGGAGAAAAAGGGAAAAGGAAAGATAGGAGATACCAGAGATAAAAGGAAAAACACTGAGAGTAAGGCGGGGGGAATTAGAAAGGGTGGGTAATAGGTAGGTGGGGTAAGACGAGAAAATTTTTTATACGGTAACTATTAAAGAAGGGAACTTTAGTGTCTCTAGCTCATGTTTGTTAATTTTCTTTTGAAAAGAAGCCACAATGATGTGAATTTGAGAAGGGGCGAGTTTTGAACGTCAAGTTGAAAAAGGTCTCTCAAAAGAAAACACTGATGTGGTAACAAATTAAAAAAAAAAAAAAATACTGTATTGACTTAATAGAGTTTGCATGTTGCCTTTACGGACTGTTCTGGGCTGCTACCCTTCATGATTGTTTTTAAGTCCTGTTGGATATCAGGAATTTGTTGTCTTATTGATGCAATTTACAGTTATACCTCTATTTTCTGGTACAACTCAGCCTGCTCTGCATTTAAGCCCCTGAAAACAGGGACTTTTTGATGGGATTACCACTGCTCACTTTGTTGCCAGTCTTGTGGATGTTTGAATACTTGTGTATAAGGTTCATGGCTTATGCATCAAATTGATACAGTGGGGACGGAAAGTATTCAGACCCCCTTAAATTTTTCACTCTTTGTTATATTGCAGCCATTTGCTAAAATCGTTTAAGTTCATTTTTTTTCCTCATTAATGTACACACAGCACCCCATATTGACAGAAAAACACAGAATTGTTGACATTTTTGCAGATTTATTAAAAAAGAAAAACTGAAATATCACATGGCTCTAAGTATTCAGACCCTTTGCTCAGTATTTAGTAGAAGCACCCTTTTGATCTAATACAGCCATGAGTCTTTTTGGGAAAGATGCAACAAGTTTTTCACACCTGGATTTGGGGATCCTCTGCCATTTCTCCTTGCAGATCCTCTCCAGTTCTGTCAGGTTGGATGGTAAATGTTGGTGGACAGCCATTTTTAGGTATCTCCAGAGATGCTCAATTGGGTTTAAGTCAGGGCTCTGGCTGGGCCATTCAAGAACAGTCACGGAGTTGTTGTGAAGCCACTCCTTCGTTATTTTAGCTGTGTGCTTAGAGTCATTGTCTCGTTGGAAGGTAAACCTTCGGCCCAGTCTGAGGTCCTGAGCACTATGGAGAAGATTTTCATCCAGGATATCCCTGTACTTGGCCACATTCATCTTTCCCTCGATTGCAAACTGTTGTCCTGTCCCTGCAGCTGAAAAACACCCCCACAGCATGATGATGCCACCACCATGCTTCACTGTTGGGACTGTATTGGACAGGTGATGAGCAGTGCCTGTTTTTCTCCACACATGCCGCTTAGAATTAAGGCCAAAAAGTTCTATCTTGGTCTCATCAGACCAGAGAATCTTATTTCTCACCATCTTGGAGTCTTTCAGGTGTTTTTTTAGCAAACTCCATGCGGGCTTTCATGTGTCTTGCACTGAGGAGAGGCTTCCTTTGGGCCACTCTGCCATAAAACCCTGACTGGTGGAGGGCTGCAGTGATGGTTGACTTTCTACAACTTTCTCCCATCTCCCGAATGCATCTCTGGAGCTCAGCCCCAGTGATCTTTGGGTTCTTCTTTACCTCTCTCACCAAGGCTCTTCTCCCCCGATAGCTCAGTTTGGCTGGACGGCCAGCTCTAGGAAGGGTTCTGGTCATCCCAAACGTCTTCCATTTAAGGATTATGGAGGCCACTGTCCTCTTAGGAACCTTAAGTGCAGCAGAAATTTTTTTGTAACCTTGGCCAGATCTGTGCCTTGCCACAATTATGTCTCTGAGCTCTTCAGGCAGTTCCTTTTGACCTCATGACATGCACTGTGAGCTGTAAGGTCTTATATAGACAGGTGTGTGGCTTTCCTAAGCAAGTCCAATCAGTATATTTAAACGTAGCTGGACTCAAATGAAGGTGTAGAAGGGGTCTCAAACTGGCGGCCCTCCAGCTGTTGTGGAACTACAAGTCCCATAATGGCTCAGCCAATGGAAGTCATGCTTGTAACTTTCAGCCTTGCAAAGCCTTATGGGAATTGTAGTTTTGCAACAGCTGGAGGGCCACCAGTTTGAGACCCATGGTGTAGAACAGGGATAAGCAATTAGCGGACCTCCAGCTGTTGCAGAACTAGAAATCCCATGAGGCATAGCAAGACTCTGACAGCCACAAGCATGACACCCAGAGACAGAGGCATGATGGGACTTGTAGTTTTGCAACAGCTGGTGGTCCGCTAATTGCATATCCCTGGTGTAGAACCATCTCAAGGATGATCAGAAGAAATGGACAGCACCTGAGTTAAATATATGAGTGTCACAGCAAAGGGTCTGAATACTTAGGACCATGTGATATTTCAGTTTTTCTTTTTTAATAAATCTGCAAAAATGTAAACAATTCTGTGTTTTTCTGTCAATATGGGGTGCTGTGTGTACATTAATGAGGAAAAAAAAAATGAAATTAAATGATTTTAGCAAATGGCTGCAATATAACAAAGAGTGAAAAATTTAAGGGAGTCTGAATACTTTCTGTCCCCACTGCATATTGCTTTACACTGGCTCCAATGTGAGTACACTACATGGTATTGTGGTACTCCTTTCTTAGGCCCTCTGGTGGTACATACCTGGGTTTTAAGCAATACATTCTACTTATTTCCCACTTAATTATTCGTTCCTTCTAGCATAGATGGTATTATCTGCTTATAATCTGCCCCTAATGTTTGCTGATAAAATAGAAGTTCCTTTAGTCCATGGTATCTAATCGTTTTTTTTAAAGCTATTTTTGTGTGCAGAGCTACATGAAGTTTTGAAGTTTTGTGAGATGTTTTCTAGTTCCCTTCAGTTAATAGTTTACTTGCTTGCTCCAGTCCTGATCTACAATATAACACATAAAGAAAAAAAAGGGGGATAACTCAGCTAGTGTTTAATGAACTAAAATATGATATGTGCTAATGACATGGGTTTGTCATAGATATGCATAGGTATATATGAATATGTGTGAGAAAAATATATGAAAGAATGCTTTCTGTTTCCAAATGAGTGAGTGATTGGATGGCCAATGAATGAAGCAATGATAGGTCTATTTGTGACTACAGACTGGAGGGATCCTTGATTTTGAGATTTTAGCCAGTCTGGGTATAATCCTGTCAGATAATGTTGTATTACATCCAAGATAAGTCTGGGTCATGTTTAGCCACTTCAGTCCCGGACCATTTGGTTGTCCAAAGACCAGAGCACTTTTTGCGATTCGGCACTGCATCGCTTTAACTGACAATCGCGCGGTCGTGCGACGTGGCTCCCAAACAAAATTGATGTCCTTTTTTCCCACAAATAGAGCTTTCTTTTGGTGGTATTTGATAACGTTTGCGGTTCTTATTTTTTGCGCTATAAACAAAAAAAGAGCGACAATTTTGAAAATAAAAGCAATATTTTTTACTCTTTGCTATAATAAATATCCCCCAAAAATATATAAAAAAACATTTTTTTTCCTCAGTTTAGGCCGATATGTATTCTTCTACATATTTTTGGTAAAAAAAAAATCGCAATAAGCGTATATTGATTGGTTTGCGCAAAAGTTATAGCATCTACAAGGGGATAGTTTTATGGCATTTTTATTATTAATTTTTTTTTTTTACTGGTAATGGCGGCGATCTGCGATTTTTATCGGGACTGCGACATTATGGTGGACGCGTTGGACAATTTTGACACATTTTTGGGACCATTGTCATTTTTACAGTGATCAGTGCTATAAAATTGCATTGATTACTGTGAAAGTGTCACTGGCAGTGAAGGGGTTGACCACTAGGGGGCAGTGAAAGAGTTAAGTGTGTCCTATTGTGTGTTCTAACTGAAGGGGGGATGGGACTGTGCAGGGGAGATGACAGATTTCCGGTTCTCAGATGATCTGTCTGTTCTCCCCTCAGAGAACCGGAAACTGTGTGTTTACACACACAAATCCCGGTCCTCCGTGTGCCCCGAGTGATCGCGGGAGCCCGGCGGTGATGACGACAGTCGGCACTCGCATCGGCTCCGTGGGCGAGCAGGGGGCACGCATGCACACGCCCCCTAATGGCCGTCTATGGTACCGACGTACCATGACAGCGATTTGAGCTGCCGAGCCATGTTGCCGCAGTATAACTGCAGTGGCTGGTCGGCATGCGGTTAATAGATGCACAAGATTTATTGTTTACTTAATTAAATTATCTAAGGCAAGGATATTGGTGTTGGTATTAGGTAACTAATAACACTGCATGTTTGGTGAATTCCTTAAAAGGTATATAAATAAGTGTTATATGCATGCCTTTGAAGAAAATGCTAAGGTTTAATGGTGGGAAAGTTTGGTCACAATTCAAAAGTAATTGCCTTTTGGATATTTTACTTATTGTTACATTATTCTCATTCATTATTATTTTTATTTTCTTATGATAATCATGTATTGCAAGGTTAAGAAACTATGGGGGTTATTTACTAAAGGCAAATCCACTTTGCACTACAAGTGCAAACTACAAGTGCAAAGTGCACTTGAAATTGCACTGAAAGTGCCCTTGGAAGTGCAGTCGCTGTAGATCCGAGGGCGACATGCAAAGAAAATAAAAAACAGCATTTTAGCTTGCACGTGATTGGATAATAAAATCAGCAGAGCTTCCCCACATTTCAGAACTACCCCTCAGATTTACAGCGACTGCACTTCTAAGTGCAATTTCAAGTGCACTTTGCAGTGTAGTGCAAAGTGGATTTGCCTTTCGTAAATAAACCCTATGTTTTGAGATAGAATATGTGTTGAAGTAAGGTGTAAGGTTTTGTTCTGGGATTACTTGGTTCCACCTAGTCCAAAGGATAAGAAACTAAAGGTGTTTTGCCTCAGGTCACTTCTGAATCCAATCTGAGAATTGGAAGCTCTTCTTTCTGATTTGTTGAATTCTGCTGCAATATTGAGTGTATATGCCTAGTAATGAAAACTGCTACTAGAAAACACTTTATTTCTGCATACTTAACCACTTCAGCCCTGGAAGGATTTACCCCCTTCCTGACCAGACACTTTTTACAATTTGGCACTGCGTCGCTTTAACTGCTAATTGCGCAGTCATGCAATGCTGTACCCAAACGAAATTTGCATCCTTTTCTTCCCACAAATAGAGCTTTCTTTTGATGGTATTTGATCACCTCTGCCATTTTTTTTTAGCGCTATACACGGAAAAAGCCCGAAAATTTTGAAAAAAAATGATATTTTCTACTTTTTGTTATAAAAAAAAAATCCAATAAACTCAATTTTAGTCATACATTTAGGCCAAAATGTATTCGGCCACATGTCTTTGGTAAAAAAAATGTCAATAAGTGTATATTTATTGGTTTGCGCAAAAGTTATAGCGCCTACAAACTAGGCTACATTTTCTGGAATTTACACAGCCTTTAATTTATGACTGCCTATGTCATTTCTTGATGTGCTAAAATGGCAGGGCAGTGCAAAACCCCCACAAATGACCCCATTTTGGAAAGTAGACACCCCAAGGAAATTGCTGAGAGGCATGCTGAGCCCATTGAATATTCATTTTTTTTGTCCCAAGTGATTGAATAATGACAAAAAAAAAAAAATTACAAAAAGTTGTCACTAAATGATATATTGCTCACACAGGCCATGGGCATATGTGGAATTGCACCCCAAAATATATTCAGCTGCTTCTCCTGAGTATGGGGATATCACATGTGTGGGACTTTTTGGGAGCCTAGCCACGTACGGGGCCCCGAAAACCAATCACTGCCTTCAGGATTTCTAAGGGCGTAAATTTTTGATTTCACTCCTCACTACCTATTCGGAGGCCATGGAATGCCCAGGTGGCACAAACCCCCCCAAATGACCTCATTCTGGAAAGTAGACACCCCAAGCTATTTGCTGAGAGGCATGGTGAGTATTTTGCAGCTCTCATTTGTTTTTGAAAAATTTTTTTTTTTGAACATTTTTTTTTTTTTTCTTTTTTCAATTTTCAAAACTTTGTGACAAAAAGTGAGGTCTGCAAAATACTCACTATACCTCTCAGCAAATAGCTTGGGGTGTCTACTTTCCAAAATGGGGTCATTTGGGGGGGGGGGGGGGTTTGCCACCTGGGCATTCCATGGCCTCCAAAAACTGTGATAGGCAGTGAAGAGTGAAATCAAAAATTTACGCCCTTAGAAAGCCTGAAGGCGGTGCTTGGTTTTCGGGGTCCCTAGGCTCCCAAAAAGTCCCACACATGTGGTATCCCCATACTCAGGACAAGCAACAGAATGTATTTTGGGGTGTAATTTCACATATTCCCATGGCATGTTTGAGCAATATATCATTTAGTGACAACTTTGTGCAAAAAAAAAAAAAAAAATTTGTCTCTTTCCCGCAACTTGTGTCACAATATAAAATATTCCATGGACTCGACATGCCTCTCAGCAAATAGCTTGGGGTGTCTACTTTCCAAAATGGGGTCATTTGGGGGGGTTTTGAACTGTCCTGGCATTTTATGCACAACATTTAGAAGCTTATGTCACACATCACCCACTCTTCTAACCACTTGAAGACAAAGCCCTTTCTGACACTTTTTGTTTACATGAAAAAATTATTTTTTATTATTGTGCTTTTTTTTTTTTCTTTATTATTTTTTTACTTTTTTATCTTATTTTTAAACTGTTCCTTTCATTTTTTTAAAATCATTTTTATTGTTATCTCAGGGAATGTAAATATCCCCTATGATAGCAATAGGTAGTGACAGGTACTCTTTTGTGAAAAAATTGGGGTCTATTAGACCCTAGATTTCTCCTCTGCCCTCAAAGCATCTGACCACACCAAGATCGGTGTGGTAAAATTCTTCCCCAATTTCCCAATGCGCTGTTTACATCCGGCGAAATCTAAGTCATAAAATGCTCGTAGCTTCCGGTTTCTTAGGCCATAGAGATGTTTGGAGCCACTCTGGCCTCTGATTAACTCTATGGTCAGCTGGCTGAATCACCGGCTGCATTCTCAGGTTCCCTGTTGAGACAGGAGAGCCAGAGAAAAACACGGAAGACGGTGGTGGGGGGGCATTCCCTCCCACTGCTTGTAAAAGCAGTCTAGAGGCTAATTAGCCGCTAGGATTGCTTTTACATGAAAGCCGACCGCTGGCTGAAAAGAATGATACCAAGATGATACCTAAACCTGCAGGCATCATTCTGGTATAACCACTCAAAGTCGTGAATGGCGTGCCTGAAGACAAAAAAATGGTTAACAATAAAGCACAGTAAACGGTAAAGTATAAAAAAATTGCATACCTGAAAAGCAAACATGATAAAACATAATAACAATAAAACATTGCAGAATAGAATACAGTAAAAAAGAGCAGAACAATAGAGAGAGAATAGAGAGAGAGAGAACAATAAAACGACAACTATTTTTTTTATTTTATATTTTTGTTTGTGTTTTTTTTTTTTTTTTACACTTTTTTTTGTAACTTTTATAACTGTAACCGGTTCCAGGTTCGGGTCTCTCAAAATGCGATGGCATCTTGGGAGACCCTGTGAAAGTGTGCCTAGTCTGTGCAATGCTGTACCCTACGCTAATACTCAACTAGTGTATGGTAGCGTTCAAAACATTCACCAATGCAAAGGCCAGGATTGTCAGGACAGGAGGGACAATAATAGCGGGTGTCACGCCTATATCCGCGCTTGCTGCAGACACAACATCTTTTTTGAGGGGGTTCGTTGGGTGGGGGTACTCGGGAGGACATAAAGAAAATGCCTCTCATGCAGCCGACTGCAGTTGGTTGGGGATGTGAATGGGGGAAGTACGGGCGCTGCAGAAGTGGTGGGTTCCCAATTAGGATTGGCGAATGTAGCAGTAAGGGCATTATGGGCACGACGGGCCTGTGTTTGTCTTTTTGGTGGCAGCGGGACACTGCTTGTGCTTGCCACCTCACCAGCTTGAACTGCACTTATGGGACACGCCACGTCACCAAGTGTTACTGCAGTGTTGGTTTGACTACGACCGGGGTGTACTAGGCCACTGGCGCTTGCCAGTTGACCAAAACGCTACCAAAAAAACTGTTAGCGATAGCAGGGATCAGGCCTGACTCTGCGAACGCTGCAGTTATGCGTTTAATGTTTTGTAAGTGACAGTAATCGATCGATACTGCACTTGGGTGGGCTGGGCTGGGCCGGGCGGAGGGGCAAAACGCAGGTGCTAGCAGGTATCTGGGCTGATCCCGCTAACACTGCGTTTTTGGGAACCCTAAACTGCTAGGGACGCCAGTATAGATCTGATCAGACCAGATATTGATCCGTTCAGATACTATACCACTAAGGGAGGTGTACGGTGCGTGTGTGGGTGTTAGCGCTACTGGCACTAACCTGACGTTGCCTGGGGCTGGTGCTTGCCAGTTCACCAAAACGCTACCAAAAAAACTGTTAGCGATCACAGGGATCAGGCCTGACTCTGCGAACGCTACAGTTATGCGTTTAGTGTTTTGTAAGTGACAGTGATCGATCGATACTGCACTTGGGTGGGCTGGGCTGGGCCGGGCGGAGGGGCAAAACGCAGGTGCTAGCAGGTATCTGGGCTGATCCCGCTAACACTGCGTTTTTGGGAACCCTAAACTGCTGGGGACGCTAGTATAGATCTGATCGGATCAGATATTGATCCGTTCAGATACTATACCACTAAGGGAGGTGTACGGTGCGTGCGTGGGTGTTAGCGGTACTGGCGCTAACCTGATGCTGCTTGGGGCTGGTGCTTGCCAGTTCACCAAAACGCTACCAAAAAAACTGTTAGCGATCGCAGGGATCAGGCCTGACTCTGCGAACGCTGCAGTTATGTGTTTAGTGTTTTGTAAGTGACAGTGATCGATCGATACTGCACTTGGGTGGGCTGGGCTGGGCCGGGCGGAGGGGCAAAACGCAGGTGCTAGCAGGTATCTGGGCTGATCCCGCTAACACTGCATTTTTGGGAACCCTAAACTGCTGGAGACGCTAGTATAGATCTGATCGGATCAGATATTGATCCGTTCAGATACTATACCACTAAGGGAGGCGTATGCTGCGTGCGTGGGTGTTAGCGGTACTGGCGCTAATCTGACGCTGCCTGGGGTGACGCATATCACCGGCGGGCGATCAGGGGGCTAAACCTTTATTCGGTAATAAACGGCGGGTGCCCTGACACTACAAAAAATAAACGAACTAACCAGCGTCACCCGTAACAGTTATACGGTGATCAGTGGTGAAAGGGTTAACTAGGGGGCAATCAAGGGGTTAAAACATTTATTAGGTAGTATATGGGGGTCCCTGTCGCTATAAAATGCTGACGGCGAACCTAAATATTTACCTCCCTAACTAGCGTCACCTGTGTCACTAATACAGCGATCAGAAAAATGATCACTTAGCGACACTGGTGACGGGGGGGTGATCAAGAGGTTAAAACTTTATTAGCGGGGGTTAGGGGGTACCCTAGACCTAAAGGGGGCTAACACTCACTGCCCTAACACACTAACTGTCACAAACTGACACCATGCAGTAATCAGAAAAAAAAACAAACTGCTTGGTGTCAGTGTGACGGGGGGGAGGGGTGATTGGGGGGCGATCGGGGGGCGATGGGGGGGGGATCGGGGGTGTAAAGTGTGCCTGGCATGTTCTACTGTGAGGTGTAGTGTTGTGCAACTCACTCAGATGTCTTCTCTCCTCGGCACCGGAATGGAAACTGCCGAGCCGAGGAGAGATGACATCACATCCTCTGCCTCTGTGTACTACACAGAGGCAGGGGACGATTCCCATTGGCTGGGAGCAATCGCGAGGGGGGGGCCACGAATGGATGGCCTCCCCCTCATCTCTGATCGCTGCCAGACCAAAGCCGACCGCCTCGGGCATCGGGGGGGGGTCCGATCAGACCCCCCGCCCGCGGGAAGGCAATCACGTACCAGGTACGTGATTTTGCCTGCCCGTGCCATTGTGCAGACGTATATCTGCGTTAGGCGGTCGGCAACTGGTTAATGGACTTATGTTTGAATTCTTAAAATGGCAGAATATTTTTCTTTTAAATACCTCCAATGGTTAAGAAAGACTTTATCTGAGGGGTGTGGTTTTGACATGCAGCATTGAGGACGCGTCTCTCCCGAGCTCCGACGCCGACACCTCATCTATAGCACTTTATCAGCTCCTTACCGTGGCTATTCACCTGAAAACGATGTGGAAGAAATCAGGCAAGTCCCTGCCTAAAAAGGGAACTTTGGCAGACTCTATAAAGCGGTTTCTGGCCACAGAACCAGAAGACTCGGCAGACATGGACGGCCTAGGCCGCTCTCCTTGTGGCGTGAGCTCCGGCAAAGGCTCCGCCTCTCACCACAGGCCAGAACACAGACACCGATCCCCAGCCTCATCAGCCGGCTCGGAAGGTGAGGAGAGCACATCCAGACACTCAGGGGTTGAGGCCTTGTTGAGTGACTTAACTACCAAAACAATAAATCGAGGACTAGGAGAACCGCAACAGGTGGAATAATATCCGGATCAGAGGCCTACCTGAGGCGACTGGGGAGGAGGACCTCCTCCCCTCCATTTGGGACATCTTTAATGGCCTATTAGGCCAGGCGGCTGATCATCCTTTGAAAAACGACCGAGTGCATAGGGCCCTTCGCCCCCGCAATCTCTCTTCGGACCTCCCTCGTGATGTCATTTGCAGGGTCCACTTTTATGAGGAAAAATAACTAATTATGAAAAAGGCCAGAGATGCCACATCGTTGGACTTTGACGGCGCAATACTATATTTTTTCCCGGACCTAGCCAGGGAGACCTTGGAACGACGCAGGGGCCTGCGTCCCATGACGGAGAACTTGCAAGCTGCTTCTATTAAATACAGATGGGGTTTCCCAGCGTTGCTGATTGCAAACAGAGAAGGCAAAACGGCGATTCTTTGGTTTCCAGGGGACCTGGAGAAATTCTGCATGGATGTCAGCATATCCCCACTGGAGCTACCTGGTTGGCTGGATGCCATCCCGCCCCATCCCAGCAACTCCGAACCAAGATGGCAAAAAGTGGATCGTAAACAACGTTCTTCCACCTCTGGAGCTTCACCTTAGCTGGGATAACCACCGGGCCGGATGGCCCAGGCCTCCTCTCCTCACTTCTTTCACCTGGCCTGCCGAAACTTTCGTGGCCACAAGTATATCTTTACCATTTAAGTTTTGTTGCCAGTCTTTTAGTCTAGTATCTGGGCCTTAAAGTACCTAACTGAGCTGATGTCGTCACATGGGACAGATGACATGTCCTGGGTTTTACGTTTTTTGTTTCAGGTTCTTAGTCATACTTTTTAATGTTAATTGTTTCGGGTTTAAAGTATTACAATAAATGCTTTTTTATAAGCGTTAATTTCTGCAAATATGGTGTCGATGCCAGAGCATCGCGACGGCGCCCACACCAATTTTGGTGCCCGTGGTTGGATGCACAGGGTCCCTCACCCCCCCTTCATAGGACGCTGCGTGGCCTCATGTCCCCATGCTCCTGCCCCTCTTGGTGTCGGGCCTCGCATGTGTCCTCCTTATGCACCGCAGATTTATGCGTGCAACATGCTGACCATCCTCCTGAGTGGTCTTTGTTTTTCTTGTTAACTGTTTGTCCTTTCTCGTTCTGCTTTTCTCTCCTTTTTATCCTCCTCCCTCCTCCCCCCCTCATCTTAACTTTCCGCTCCCTGCCTCAGGTCCAACCTCTCTTGAAAACAGTGCTCGCGGATCCCTCCTACTGGTCCCCATGGCTACGGTAAACCTATTATATTTTTAATGTACGGGGTCTACACGCCCCTGAAAAGAGACACAATTTATATAGAGAGTTGGGTCACCTGCGGGGAGACATAGTTTTTTATCTACAGGAGACCCACCTCACACACACCTCTTCTGTAAAACTTTTCTCCCAACAGTACCCTACATGGTACTATAGCTTATCAGATGTTCATAAAGCAAAAGGCATGGCCATTGGGCTCCGCAGGGGTACCTCATTTACACTAGAAACCATGTTATGTGACCAAATGGGCATTTCCTGTTCCTGAGAGGCAACCTGGGTAGTATGCCATGTACTTTAGCGACTTTATATGCCCTCAACCATGATCAGGCAGGCTTTATAGCATCCACCCTTAAGAAACTGAGAGACTTCGTGCGCGGGTGTGTTCTCCTAGCTGGAGACTTCAATACCCCACTGGAACCTGCTATAGCCAGTCCAAAGGGAGATCTAGTATCTCACATAAACGCTTGTTCATATGCAAACGTTTGCATGAATTCCAGTTGGTAGATATCTGGAGAATTATGCACCCGCGAATGAAAGACTACACCCACTTCTCCCAGGTTCACCATACTTATTCTAGAATTGGCTTTTTCTTCAGAGATCATCGTCACCTCTCACTACCCGTAAGTGCTCTTATTGAGTCTTCTCCCATATCCAATCATGCTCCGATTATGCTCAAATTAAAAATCCCTTCCCTGCCACATAAGGCCACAAATTGGAAGCTTAATGAAGCTCTCATAGCTGAGGTCATAGATAAAAAACGAATAGGGGAGGAACTATCCTTCTATTTTACAGAAAACACACAACCCATATTGGAGGTAGTACTAGGAAGTACTTGAGCAACAACATAAAGCTAGCCAACCCCAAGCAGTATTTCACACCTTGACCTTGAAGAGGGAAAAACTGAAATCCCTCTTCCACACTGAACAGAAGCAACAGGCTTGCATAGTGGCCCACTTCTATGAATGGGGCAATAAGCCGAGTAGACTACTGGCCCATTCATTGCAACAGAGGAAATCTGCTTTTTTCTCCTTTATAGCAAGAATTAAAAATTTGTCAGCTACTCTAGTTCACGATATACCAGCTATAGCTAAAGAATTTTGTGTGTTTTATCAACATTTGTATCATATTCAACACCTCATTGCAGATCGCGACACTAAGGATAGGCTCATTAGGGACTATCTATCGCGAGCCAATCTGCCTAGACTCCCATCTGACACCCTAGCTACTCCGGAAGGGGAGCTCACCACATCAGAGTTACACGTTGCTCTAAAAGATATGGCTAATGGCAAAGCACCTGGTCCTGACGGCTTTACAGTAGCATATTATCAATCCTTTGCAGACATCCTGCTGCCTCGCTTGACCTGCTAGACTAACACGACCTTTGCTGGTGGTACCCTCTGACCTGAGACTATTCATGCGCATATTATTATTATCCCCAAACCGGGCAAAGATTCCAGCAACTGTGGAAGCTATCACCCTATTTCGTTGTTGAACATTGATGCCAAACTGTATGCTAAAGCTATCGTGAATAGACTCCTCCCCTTGATCCCGCAGTGGGTCTCCAAAGATCAAACAGGTGTCATCCCGGGCAGGGAGGCAAGGGACAATTCCCTTCATACCCTCTCCTTGATGGCATATGTTTGCAGGTTGTCCCAGCCCACCCTGTTATTGTCAATGGATCTGGAAAAAGCGTTTACTAGGGTGGACTGGGACTACCTCATGGCAACGTTATTCCACCTAGGAATTGGAGCTCCACTTCTGTCCCAAATCTCAGCTCTTTATAACTACCCCACCGCTCAATTGCGCATAAATGGCACTCTCAGCAACCCCTTCACCTTATATAATGTCTCTCGCCCATTTTATTCGCCTTATTGATGGAGCCTTTCCTATCCATGCTGAGACATAACCTCTCCATTCATGGGATCACCTTAGGAGAATCAGAACACAAATGTAGCGCTTACCCCCCTAGGAGCAGCTTAATATATGCTATATCCGTAGTTCACGTTTACTACTCAACCCTCGCAGCCCATAGATTTAAAAGTCATAGTCCTTAATGCTTTTTCTTAATGCTTTATTCATCAACATAAACTGGGATGGGAGAAGGACTTCCTTTGAGATGCTCTGTTGTTACATTGTCATCTTTCAATGAATCATACAGGAAAATCTGAGTACAATTGCGGGTAGTCAAGAAATCCTTTTTAAACGATCTCTTCAATCAGGGATGATGGAAGTAGATTTGATAGAGAATGAGTTGATAAAGAGTCACTCTGAATAACTTCTTCATCTGGATAACTTTAAAAGGAACGATCCATATCTCTACATGTGTGCTTGCAGCTTCACCGCTACCTCTTTACCACTACTTCCCACCGACATGGTACTTCCAAATTAAGCTAAAGGAGAGCCAATCTGAATAACTCCTTCTGCTTAACTGATTGGAATTCCTCGGCAATGCTGAACTCAAAGTCATAGGCCATTACTGCCCATCTCACCGACTTGTGCACCAACAACCCTCAGTCTCTGGCAGTACCTTTCCCTTAGGCTTTCACTGACGTGATCAATAGTCCATGTGCCACTCATAAACGATCGATCGCCTAGTTTCCTTCCGCTTTGTTGCTACTTCATTCGCAATGATCCTCAGTTTTCTCTACCTCTTTGTGGCCTGTTCCCCTCCCCGCAGGGGCGGCCTACGACATCCACGACTACATGCGGCAAGATGTCGTCTGTTCCTCCATGAGGACCGGATCTCCACTCTTCTCGCTAAGGTGAAGATCCGTTGGCTCCCCGGAGGGGAAAACCTCCAACTTCCCCTCCAGGAACCAGGCTGGCTCTCTCACTCCTCAGAGCAGGACTGGACTGGACTCGGACCCCCTCGGAACCATGTGACCCCGCTTTTATATGAGAGTCCCGGGATTACCAAGCAAATTAATGATTGGCCGAAACCAACACATAAACCACCTGTCACTCAAATATGGAAATCAAACAAAACAGGCCTGCTGCAAATAGCATCAGCCTGTCTAAATTTACCTATAACAGAAAGCTAACAAGAAAGGTCACCTACTTAAAAGTAGATGCCCGCTACACAAATATGCTTCATATGCAGATGACATCTTGTTGTACGTACAACAATCCCCGATATCCCTTCCTAACATTATTTCAGAATTTTTAACGTTTAGTGCTATTTCCAATTTTAAAATTAACATGACGAAGTCTGAAATCTTAAACATATCTATCCCCGCCAAGATTGTAGCCCAATTGAAACGGTCCTTCCCCTTTAGCTGGCAGGCGCACAGGATGAAATACTTAGGGATTTACCTTACCTCAAACCAGGCCGCCCTATTTCGTAATAACTTCCTGCCCCTACTGAATACGATTAGGTCGGACTTGCAGAAATGGTCTCAAATAGCTCACTCATGGCTGGGGAGGATTGGAGTAGTGAAGATGAATATACTGCCCAGGTTGCTGTTCCTGTTCCAAATGATTCTGTTTGGTATACCTGCAGGTTTCTTTACGACAATAAGATTGTTGATTGGTAAATATGTATGGAACAGAAAACGACCCTGACTTGCTAGGACCCTCCTCATTAGACCCAAAAGGGAAGGGGGCTTAGCCCTACCAGACTTTAAAAGATATTTTCTGGCAATTGTGTTGAATAGAATCTCTGATTGGAAGTACCATAAAGACTCTAAGCTTTGGGTGAACCTGGAAATTGAGCTAAGTGGCTTGGATCTTCTCACACAAATTTGGATCCCTAGGAAACACAGAACCCTGTCCTCAACCACATCACCGCTTAACACGCTCTACCCTCATGGTATGGGACTCACTGTGTAAGGCGAATAAATGGTTATATAACTACCCTCTTTTGCCATTGGCTGGCCATAACTATTTCCCTCCGGGCAACATAGACCCCAAGACTCATGCTTGGAATCTTGTGGATTGTGGATACAGCTCAACTACATCAAGTAACCACCCCAACTAGTATTGTCCCTTTGTCTACAATAACACAGGTGGTACCTCCACAGTGACACCCATGGACCAGTGGAGGTACCACCAGCTGGCGGCTTTTGTTCTCTCCCAAAACCTATACGGACCATATCTGACTTGACACCTATAGAAGCCACCTTTTTTGAAGACCAACCAGTGGAGAAGCCTGTCTCCCACTTCTACCAAGCATTGCAAACGTTAACCCCCACAAGAGATCCTACTTTCCTAAACAACTGTGAAAAAGATCTGCACAAAGAGTTGTCAACAGTTCAAAGATCCACTATTCTCATAATGTCCCATACCTCCTCTGGGGCTTCCAGAATAGTGGAGGTGAACTATAAACTGCTGACGAGATGGCATTACACTCCTTTGGTGCTACACAAAAACTTCCCTCAAGCATCACCCCATCCTCTTCTTCAGCCAGCGTTCCGCTTTCTGATAAGAGTGGTCTCTGAAGTGGATTCACCGCGAGATCACTTTTATCGGCGGCGGGAGAGGGACCCCCCCTTCCACCACCCTCCGGTGCCTTCCGCCGCTTACCGCAGCCATTGGCAGTGGCGGAGGCGATCGGATCTTCACCCTTGCTGGGTATGGAGATGAGTGAGGGGAAGATGGCTCCCACCCATCTCCATAACATTGCAGCATGGAAGCGACGTCATTTTAGTGTAAATATGAGATCTAAGGTCTTTTTGACCCCAGATCTCATATTTAAGAGGTCCTGTCATACTTTTTTTCTATTACAAGGGATATTTACATTCCTTGTAATAGAAATAAAAGTGACGCAATTTTTTTTTTTTAATAAAAACTGTGTAAAAATAAAAGGTAAAATAAATAAGAGAAAAAAATGTTTTTAAACGCGCCCCGTCCCGCCGAGCTTGCATGCAGAAGCGAACGCATACGTGAGTAGTGCCCGCGTATGAAAACAGTGTTCAAACCACACATGTGAGCTATCACCACGATCGGTAGAGCGAGGGCAATAATTCTAGCCCTAGATCTCCTCTAAACCTTAAAACATGCAACCTGTAGAATTTTTTAAACGTCGCCTATGTGGCTTAACCGCAGAAGAAGATGGCCGCTTAACTCCTCAGCTCCCGCTGACAGAGCTGATTATCAAACTACTATGGAGGTATTTTTCGTTATTTCACACCCGTATTAACATGGCAACATCTTCCAGAAGTTCCTCCACTACAAGGTCACGATTTCCCCGTGATTTGAGCGGTAATTCTTCACACGCGATCTCGGAAATGTTCCGGTCACAATCGGCCAATATGGCGCCCGCTCAGAGTGCGCAGTTAAATTCCAGTCAGACGCAGGCGGGTATATCCCTCTTACAGCCGCCTCATACTGACATAGTGTTAATGCCACATCAACACCCCAGCATTACCAATCTACACTCAGTAGCGGCAGATATTAAAGATACGCTAACGGCGGCTATCACTGACCTCCGCATTGACATCCAGTCGATTGCAGGATGAGTACAAGAGGTGGAAACGTACAGGCCTTACACTCCAATACAATCCGCAGGGCCCACCAATCTATTGATGCACACTCCCTTCAGCTTAGGGATCTCAATAGACATGTGAAAGATCTTGATAACCGTGGAAGACGCCGCAATTTGAGACTGAGAGGCCTTCCAGAAACGGTCGATGCAGACCAAGTTGATTCAACAGTTATGGGTATTTTCAATAACCTCTTGGATAAACCCTTAGACCTCGGGGTAAAGATTCATATCCACCCAGGAATGTAATTTGTCACATAATTGATTATCAACTTAAGGAAGAAATACTAAGAAAGGCACAAAATAAAGCTCAGATTTCACATAATGGCACAGAATTACATTTATTCCAAGATCTTTCTAATATTACACTCCAGAGACGTAGAGAACTTAAGCCCATTCTTGAAGTCCTTCGCACAAAAGGAATTACATACAGGTGGAAGTTTCCCTTTTGCCTGCCAGCATCATCACTGAGCCGCACAGCCCTCCTCAGAGTTCCAGAGGATCTACGTCATTTTTGTGAAACACTAGATATTCCTTTAATAGAAGTGCCAGATTGGTATGCTGAATTTTGTCCGAAGGTCACAAAATCCTTACAACCCAGCAGTGAACCTATGAAAACCCTTGCGGTTCATTACCGGAGGCAACGATCACCATCGGAAACACGTCCCACACAAACAGCTTCTGATACCGGCAGAGGATCAAGTCCCATGAGAGCACCTCAAACCCATAGACCTCGCCGTGGTCATTAAATATATATTATATTGTCATACTGATTCCATTTAACTTTGCTTAATATATTGGATCTATTAGTTCTTTATTCTTGTTATGACTGTTAAACTTAAGATAACTTTCAATATATTCTGTTTGGATAACTGGATTTCCTATTTTCATTTTATATGAACCACATGCCCTAATAGGGTTAACACCGTCAAGCTGTACTCCCCCCAATGCGCATTGAAAAAAAAAAATTTTTTTTTTTTTTTTTTAGCCATATCTAGGGATGATGAAGCATTCTACATATGCTGCCATGCATTATTCACCCTCAGATCTGTTGTAATTATTAGGATGAATTAATGTTTTTTCTAAGTTACCTGCAACCTCACAGACTTGAATACCCTCTTTGTAACAAACATTAATGACCTATATAAGTTAATGTATGCCTTTTCATTATAGGATATACTTATATTCACACTAATATTCTTATCTAATTTCATTTACTCTTATCTATCTCTGATGTCTAATCTTACTTCAGATTTGTTCTGGATACTATGCCTTTCTTTTGCTTATACGTTTGAATGTAATAGAAAGGGTAATTTCTAATTTATTGATAATACAAGATTGGGGTTTGATTTGCTGAAGCTTAAAGCGGGGTTCCACCCAAATTTTGAACAATATCTGTATGTATTCTCTTCCTTACCTAGATGCTGACATGCCGTTTAAAAAAATTTAAATCGCCGTAATTACCTTTTATTTTTCTATTCTTCTTTGCACTTCCTGGTTCTCCTCCCGTGGGAGTAGGCGTGTTTCCAGCCTCTCCCAGACTCCTGGGAGCTAGTCTCAGGCTTCTCAGGATGCCACTGAGCATGTGCGGGAACGAGCGGTGAATGCTGGGAGCACAGCATTCACCACATCCAGGAAATAAATGCTTGTGGGCTTCAAATGCCCACAATGAAGAAGGAAACCGCCTGCAGTGAATAATATAAGTTATTCTTTCCGACGAAATCTGACACAGGCGGACATATTACACACAATATGTCAGTATGTAATGCTGAGAAGAAAAGTTTGTGAATGAATTAAAAAAGAAAAAAAACGACAGATAGGTGGACCCCCGCTTTAACTAATTTTTCAGCCTTGTTATTACCGTCTGCGCTAATTGATAGATTATTTCAGCAGACAGGTATTACCTTTGTCAGCAAGATTATAAAAATGTTACTCACACAAACCACAAAGCTTATTTTCGCTGATCTTAATCCACCTTTCTGTGACACTTATTGTATCTTCAATTTCTAATTATAATAACAAATCATTTACTTATTGGGATAGTTGTTCCTGCGGATCATCTCCTGAGTTTGTTATCATTAAGTTTTCAGCCGATTTCCTTACGTCATTAAGGTTGGTAATTGATATTCATACAGTCAGGTCCATAAATATTGGGACATCAACACAATTCTAATCTTTTTGGCTCTATACACAACCACAATGGATTTGAAATGAAATGAACAAGATGTGCTTTAACTGCAGACTTTCAGCTTTAATTTGAGGGTATTTACATCCAAATCAGGTGAACGGTGTAGGAATTACAACGGTTTGTATATGTGCGTCCCACTTTTAAAGGGACCAAAAGTAATGGGACAATTGGCTGCTCAGCTGTTCCATGGACAGGTGTGTGTTATTCCCTCATTATCCCGTTTACAAGGAGCAGATAAAAGGTCCAGAGTTCATTTCAAGTGTGCTATTTGCATTTGGAATCTGTTGCTGTCAACTCTCAATATGAGATCCAAAGAGTTGTCACTATCAGTGAAGCAAGCCATCATTAGGCTGAAAAAACAAAACAAACCCATCAGAGAGATAGCAAAAACATTAGGTGTGGCCAAATCAACTGTTTGGAACATCCTTAAAAAGAAAGAACGAACCGGTGAACTCAGCAACACCAAAAGACCAGGAAGACCATGGAAAACAACTGTCGTGGATGACCGAAGAATTCTTACCCTGGTGAAGAAAAGACCCTTCACAACAGTTGGCCAGATCAAGAACACTCTCCAGGAGGTAGGTGTATGTGTGTCAAAGTCAACAATCAAGAGAAGACTTCACCAGAGTGAATACAGTGGGTTCACCACAAGATATAAACCATTGGCGAGCCTCAAAAACAGGAAGGCCAGATTAGAGTTTGCCAAACAACATCTAAAAAAGCCTTTACAGTTCTGGAACAACATCCTATGGACAGATGAGACCAAGATCAACTTGTACCAGAGTGATGGGAAGAGAAGAGTATGGAGAAGAAAAGGAACTGCTCATGATCCATAGCATACCACCTCATCAATGAAGCATGGTGGTGGTAGTGTCATGGCGTGGGCATGTATGGCTGCCAATGGAACTGGTTCTCTTGTATTTATTGATGATGTCACTGCTGACAAAAGCAGCAGGATGAATTCTGAAGTGTTTCGGGCAATATTATCTGCTCATATTCAGCAAAATGCTTCAGAACTCATTGGACGGTGCTTCACAGTGCAGATGGACAATGACCTGAAGCCTACTGCGAAAGCAACCAAAGAGTTTTTTAAGGGAAAGAAGTGGAATGTTATACAATGACCAAGTCAATCACCTGACCTGAATCTGATTGAGCATGCATTTCACTTGCTGAAGATGAAACTGAAGGGAAAATGCCCCAATAACAAGCAGGAACTGAAGTTGCAGTAGAGGTCTGCCAGAGCATCACCAGGAATGAAACCCAGTGTCTGGTGATGTCTATGCATTCCAGACTTCAGGCTGTAATTGACTGCAAAGGATTTGCAACCAAGTATTAAAAAGTGAAAGTTTGATGGATGATTGTTAATCTGTCCCATTACTTTTGGTCCCTTAAAAAGTGGGAGGCACATATACAAACAGTTGTAATTTCTACACCGTTCACCTGATTTGGATGTAAATACCCTCAAATTAAAGCTGAAAGTCTGCAGTTAAAGCACATCTTGTTCGTTTCATTTCAAATCCATTGTGGTGGTGTATAGATTCAAAAAGATTAGAATTGTGTCGATGTCCCAATATTTATGGACCTGACTGTATATTGTATTACACCTTATCTAGTTAATACTTTTTACATTATTTGTTTATCTCTTCTTTATATAACATCATATTCAATATAGATTTGAATACCTTTCGCTTGACTAAACATATCTAAGCTTCTTCATATTTTACCCATAGTGTTGCACTGGATACACCAGTTTCCCCCTTCCATTTATTTTACACTCGCAGTGTAACCCTTTAAATCCTTTTCAAATACACTGTATTTCATAACCCCTATTCTTTCCCTGAATCCCTTCCATCTCCCTTCGACAGCTCCTGACCATTTTACACCACATAATACTTGTTAAGTAATTCTTTTCACACATAATGGCATCCTCATGCCCCAAGACAATCTTACCCGTTATTAAAATCATCTCCTTAAACATACGAGGTCTCAACATCCCGGAAAAACATTCACAATTACTTTCTTCAATGCATAAAAACAAAGCCGACATAATCTTTTTACCAGAAACGCATTTTAAAATAGATTCCATTCCAAAACTTTCTAATGCCCGATACCCAACCTCCTTTCATGCAGCCAACACAACTTCAAAATCTAAAGGAGTTTCTATCTTATTTGCAAATATTTGCCCATTTCAAATTTCAGACACCTGTAAAGACCTGGAGGATTGATACTTTTTCTTAAAAGGATCACTTTATGGAAAACCAATAACACTGGCAAATATTTACGTACCAAACGCTAAACAAGCTTTGTTCTTTAACCACTTCCCTACCCGCGTATGTACATATGACGTCCACAGATGGGATCTCCCATCCTGGGTGGACGTCATATGACGGACTCGGGTTCCTGGCTGCCTAGGGGGCGCGCGCGCCCACCGCGTTGCTCGGGTCCCGGTGCATGTGCCCGGCGGCCGCGATGTCCGCCGGGCACCCGCGATTGCCCGTTAACCGGGCCGGACCGTGGATCTCTGTGTGTAAACACAGAGATCCACGTCCTGTCAGCTCAGAGGAGAGCGATCTGTGTTCCCAGAACGGAGGAACACTGATCGGTCTCCTCCCCTTGAGCGTCCCCTCCCCCTAAAGTTAGAAGCATTCCCTAGGAAACACATTTAACCCCTCCCCGCCCCCTAGTGGTTAACCCCTTCACTGCCTGTCACATTTACACAGTAATCAATGCAATTTTATAGCATTGATCGCTGTATAAATGTGAATGGTCCCAAAAATGTGTCAAAAGTGTCCGATGTGTCCGCCATAATGTCGCAGTCATGAAAAAAAATTGCGATCGCCACTATTACTAGTAAAAAAAAAAAAATAATAATTTTTTTTTTAAAAATGCCATAAATCTATCCCGTATTTTACTTTTGCGCTAACCAATCAATATACGCTTATTGCGTTTTTTTTTACCAAAAATATGTAGAAGAATACGTATCGGCCGAAACTGAGGAAAAAATTTTTTTTTTTTTTTTTAAATTGGGATATTTATTATAGCAAAAAGTAAAAAATATTGTGTTTTTTTCAAAATTGTCGCTCTTCTTTTGTTTATAGCGCAAAAAATAAAAACCGCAGAGGTGATCAAATACCACCAAAAGAAAGCTCTATTTGTGGGGGAAAAAAGGACGTCAATTTTGTTTGGGTACAACGTCGCACGACCGCGTAATTGTCGTTTAAAATGCGACAGCGCTGAAAACTAAAAATTGGTCTGGGAAGGAAGGGGGTGAAAATACCCTGTATTGAACCGGTTAAATCAACTTTACAAACACTATCCAATTTTCAAAGAAGGCATTTTGATTTTGGGTGGAGCTTTTAATGTCCCCCTTAATCCCCTCCAAGATACTTCCACTGGTACCTCATCAATGCCATACAAGGTTTTACGCTCTATTAAAACTCAACTTCAAAATCTATCGCTACATGATGCATGGCGTACGTTGTATCCTACTTTGAAAGATTATACATTCTATTCTGCCCCACACAAACGTTACTCTAGCCACTTCCCTACCAGGCCAATTCTGACATTTCTCTCCTACATGTAAAAATCATCATTTTTTTGCTAGAAAATTACATAGAACCCCCAAACATTATATATGTTTTTTTAGCAAAGACCCTAGAGAATACAATGGCGGTTGTTGCAACTTTTTATCTCACACAGTATTTGTGCAGGAATTTTTCGAACGCTTTTTTTTTGGGGAAAAAAACAGTTTTGTGTTTAAAAAAAAAAAAAACAGTAAAGTTAGCCCAATGTTTTTGCATATTGTGAAAGATGAAGTTACGCCGAGTAAATAGATACCTAACATGTCACGCTTCAAAATTGCACACGCTCGTGGAATGGCGCCAATGTTCGGTACTTAAAAATCCCCATAGGCGACGCTTGAAATTTTTTTACTGGTTACATGTTTTGAGTTACAGAGGAGGTCTAGGGACAAAATCATTGCTCTCACTCCAACGTTCGCGGCGATACCTCACATGTGTGGTTTGAACACCGTTTTCATACGTGGGCGGGACTTACGTATGCGTTCGATTCTGCGTGCGAGCACACGGGGACAGCGGCATTGTAAAAAAATTTTTTTATGGTTAATTATATTTTCTTTTTTTTATTTTGACACTTTTTTGAAAAAAAATAAATAAAAAAATTTTGATTACTTTTATTCCTATTACAAGGAATGTAAACATCCCTTGTAATAGGAATATGACATGACAGGTCCTCTTAATAGTGAGATATGAGGTCAATAAGACCCCATATCTCACCACTAGGCTGGGAAGCCTGAAATAAAAAAAAAATAAAATGATCACCGCTTCCCAGCCGAAGAGGCGCTGTTTTTTTGAATGGAGAGGCCGGGCGTGACGTCATAACATCGTGCCCGGCCTCCGATGTTCATAGAGACTCCGGCGACCATCTGGTCCGCCGGAAATCTCTATGATCTACATCCGGCACCGGCAGATCCACTCTCCACCTCACCTATCGTAACGGTGAGTCGGAACAAGCACCGGAGGGCGGCGGGAGGGGGGGGACGTCCCCTCTCGCCTCCCATAGGAACGATCAAGCGGTGGAACGGCTGCTATGATCTTTCCTATGGTGTAGAGATTCGCCGGCTGAAACTGGCAATATCTGAATGATGTTTGTAACTACAGGCATCATTCAGATATACCCACCCAAAGCCCAGGACGTCATACGACGGCGGGAAGTGGCTAGACTTGATTATATTTTTATTTCACAAAGAGACCTAACGTTTCTCTCTTCAGCCACGATTGATCCCATGTTCTTGTCTGATCACAACCCTATTTCTATATCTATAACGTTTCCAGATATATTGATGCGATCCTCAATATGGCGCTTAGATCCCTCCCTTCTTACGGATAACAAGATAGTACCCGAAATTAATAAACGATTACTCCAATATTTTCAAGATAATTCTTCACCTGACATATCACCTATGATGTGTTGGGAAGCACACAAATGTGCCATAAGAGATTACTTGATCGTGATCTCCATAAAACGTAAAAGAGAAAGACAATCTTACATTAATAGGCTAACAACACGTATCCAGACATTGGAAAGGGCACATAAATCTACACAAGCAGTAGCTTTATTACATGAACTTGTTCAGGCTAGAAAAGAGCTATTAGAAGAACTGGACAAAAGATCTAAACGAAACTATATTCTACCTCAAAAAACTTTTTTATGAATATGGGAATAAAGCTGGAAAACTATTGGCTAATGTCACTCCCTCAATGATTCCAGATTGGTTACCAATAATGATATAGCTAACAAATTTGTTACCTATTATATCCATCTCTACAATCTAGCACCTTCAAATACACAATCTGAGAAAAACGTCCGTATACAACTGATCAAAGACTTTCTGACTAAACATACCCCTAAAAGACTTTCTGATCAGGAAGCAAGAGATTTGGCACACCCTATATCTCCTGAGGAGGTTGATACTGCTCCTAAACAATTGAAGCCTGGAAAAAGTCCTGGACCTGATGGCTTAACGTCAGGTTATTATAAATGCTTTCAAGAAACACTTCTCCCACATTTTTTTACCAGCTTATAACTCCATTTCACCAGACCAATCTCCGCCCCGTGATTTACTCACAGCTCATATAGCTGTTATTCCGAAACCTAATAAAGATCCTTCCATAGTAACGAATTATCGACCGATCTCTTTATTAAATGTGGACCTCAAACTTTATGCAAAGATTTTAGCCAATCGTCTTTTACCCCTATTGCCCAAACTTATTTCATTAGACCAGGTAGGTTTCATACCTGGTAGGGAAGCAAAAGACAACACCACGAAAGCTATTACTCTGCATAGATGGTTGACTTCCTCCCGACAACCTGGCTTTTTCTTATCCCTAGATGCGGAGAAGGCATTCCATAGAGTGGCCTAGGATTATATGCTAGAAGCCCTTAAAATGTTGGACTACATCAGACCGTATGTTGCAATTTATATTGGCTTTGTACTCTTCCCCATCTGCAAGGGTTAGAGTTAATGGCCACCTATCGAACGCCTTCCCAATTTCGTATGGTACTTGTCAGGGCTGTCTTGTGTCTCCTTTAATTTTTGTATTTACTCTTGAACCTCTACTACAACGTCTTAGATCTAACAGTGACATCAAAGGAATCACCATTGCTCAACACACGTGCAAACTGGCAGCCTTCACTGATGACATTCTTTTATTTCTCACAGATCCTCACATTACCATTCCAAACATACTCAAAGACTGTGATACATTCAGAAGTATGACTAATCTCCAAATAAACTTTAACAAATAAGAAGCCCTAAATGTTTCCCTAGATAACGATGAGATTTCTCGTTGTCAATCAAATTTCCTTTTCAAATGGAGTAAAGATTAGATCACTCATCTTGGTATCCAATTACCCACACATTTATCCAACCTTTATTCCAAAAATTACATCCCCATCCTTCAACACATCCAAAAAGATTTGAAATCATGGTCCACTGGTCTCTTTTCATGGTTTGGCAGAGCTCCCATAGTAAAAATGAACATCCTTCCAAGAATTTTTTATATCCTACAAAAAATACCCATAAAGTTACCACAGGCTTTTTTTGCTTCGGTTCGCAATGCTTGCTCTACATTTATATGGGGTAAGGCAAAACCAAGACTAAATTTTGACAGACTAAACATACCCAAATTAAAGGGAGGTTTTGGATATCCGGATATATCTAAATATTATTGGGCCTACCAGATGGCAAGAATTATTGATTGGAATGTTCATTCTTCTACCAAAGACTGAGTAAACATTGAACATTCCTTCTCTCTCATACCTCTACACCAACTACCCTGGACTATTCACACTCACGTGCCACATAACTGTAAACAACACCCTCTAATTGGCAATACTTTACAAGTATTCAGAAAGGCTTGTCAAAAATTGTCCTCTACTCCAGGCCCTCTCATACTTATTCGCACCAACCCAGATTTCCCTCCAGGCCTTTCAAACTCCTTCCTAGCTAAAGTTTGGCCTCACAACACCATGAGAGCTGCACAATTTTTTTGGGGTGGTTCTTTTCTGGCCTTAACGGATTTGACTTCACAAACCTCAGATTACCCCTTTCCATTTTGGTTGTATTTTCAAATTAGACATTTCTTGAACAACCTTCTTACACAAAATGCTCATGCTAGACAATTACCCTCTTTTGCTATTGTGCAGAAAAACGGAACCACAGAGACATATTATTTCCGAACTGTACTCCCTTCTCTTCTCGAACCACAGCCCTAAATCCAACGTTGCTAGTCAACACTAGGTAAGGGATCTTTCTATTGACCTTACGGAGGAGGAATGGAGTAGAGTTTATTCCTACATACATAAAGGTTCAATTAATGTCTCTGCACAAGAGAATGGATTCAGGATTTTTTCTAGATGGTACAAAACTCCACTCAGATTACATAAAATCTCCCCCTTAATACCACCTAACTGTTGGAGATGTACAGAAGCAGACGGTTCCTTACTTCATGGGCTTGTTGGCACCACTTTCAAACCTCAACTGAATTCAAACAATTAATCTCCCACTAAAATTTAAACATATTTTCATGTCAGGTAGACGGAGGAGGAAGAAGTTACTTCTACTTCCCATTTCCCTCTCATTGCCCTATCTATACTTTCCCCTAAATATAGTTATACCAATATTGAGATTGTTACTCTAGGTAGTCCCTAAGTGTTTCTTTCACCCCCTTTATACACTTCATCCTACCTTTTTACTCTCCTAGGAATTCTGATTGGAAATTCCATTCTTCCCGAACTAGAGTTTCCTCCCTATTATATACCTTGTTTTCAATACATTTTTCGTGTCTTATTTTTCATGGATATAATTTTTTTTAATCCATGATTAAAACACATATATACTTCTAGCCTTGTATGGATTTGCTAGAGGTCCGGAGACCGCAAACCCAATGCCCCATACACACGATCGGACATTGGGCCAGCAAAAGACCGATGAGAGCTTTTGGTCAGAAAATGCGACCGTGTATATGCTCCATTGGACTTTTGCTGGCGGAATTCCAGCCAGCAAAAGATTGAGAGCATGTTCTCAATTTTTCGGTTGGAAAAAGTTCAGATTAGAAATTCCGATCGTCTGTACCAATTCCGACGCACAAAATTCCTACGCATGCTCGGAAACAATTCGACGCATGCTTAGAAGCATTGAACTTAATTTTCTCGGCTCGTCGTAGTGTTGTACATCACCGCGTTCTTGACGGTCGAAAGTTCAGCTTTGTTCGTACTGCAACGACTGCCATTTTATTCTCTAGGGTGTTAGAAAAAAATGTATAATGTTTGGGGGTTATAAGTAATTTTATAGCAAAAAAACCTTGTAAACACCACATCTCAAAAAGAGGCTTGGTCCTTAAATGGTTCATCGCTTCTGGACCAGCCACCGCAGTTATACTGCAGCAGGTTGGCTCCCCTGGGCGAGCCATTGCAACTGTATGTTGGCTCTTTAAGACCCCGTAGGAGGCGCGTGAGCCCGCAGCTTGTCCCCGGAGCCGATGCGAGTGCCCGGCGGGTGCGGGATCGCTCGTGACAGAGCGAGAACCGGGATCTGTGTGTGTAAACACACAAATCCCGGTTCTGTCAGGGGAGAGGGAGAGGAGACCGATCGTGTGTTCATACTAACTATTAACACCAATCGGTCTCCTCCCCCGTCAGTCCTCTCCTCCCCACAGTTAGAACACACCTAGGGAACACAGTTAACCCCTTGATTGCCCCTAGTGTTAACCCCTTCCCTGCCAATGACATTTATACAGTAATCAGTGCATTTTTATAGCACTGATTGCTGTATAAATGTCACTGGTCCCAAAAATGTGTCAAAAGTGTCCGATTTGTCCGCCACAATATCGCAGTACCTCTAAAAATCGCAGATCACCACCATTACTAGTAAAAAAAATGAAAAAATAATAATAATAAAAATGACAATATACGCTTATTGCGATTTTTTTTTTTTTTTACCAAAAATATGTAGAAGAATACATATCAGCCTAAACTGAGGAAAAAACTATGTGTTTTTTTTTGCAAAATTGTCGCTCTTCTTTTGTTATAGCGCAAAAAATAAAAACCGCAGAGATGATCAAATACCACCAAAAGAAAGGGAAAAAAAGGACGTAAATTGTGTTTGGGTAGAGCGTTACACAACCGCGCAATTGTCATTTAAAGCGACCCAGTGCAGTATCGTAAAAAATGGCCTGGTCAGGAAGGGGGTAAATTCTTCCAGGGCTGAAGTGGTTAAGTTAAAATTCTACTGAGATATATTCTTACACATGTTTCCTTTACGTAAAAGCCTATGGTTAATTGTTCCTTGCTGACTAATTATTGTAAAGTACTTTTTTCCTGTTATGCACAGTATGTTCCTGATATATAGAATAATCTTTTAGATAGAATAAGATAAAATCTGGGATAATCTTCTAGATAGAATAAAGTAATATATAAGGGACTATGGATATGTTGGATATGTATGGATATGTACCATTAGCTTGTTATATATCAGATATAATAATCCATCAGTATTACAGTGTAGGCAGTGTACAGTATATAATACAGTGCAGGTAGTGTACAGTATATAATACAGCGCAGGTGGTGTACAATATATATTACAGTGCAGGCGGTGTACAGTATCTAATACAGTGCAGGCGGTGTACAGTATATAATACACTTCAGGCGGTGTACAGTATATAATACAGTGCAGTCGGTATACAGTATATAATACAGTGCAGGAGATGTACAGTGTATAATACAGTGTAGTGCGGAGAAAAACATTCCCATCATGTCTGGAAGGCCACCAAGGAGAGACAGACACTCACAGGCCACTAAAAGAGGGCAAGCAGCCTCTGTGTCTACGGTGAAAAGTGGTGATCGCGGACATGGTGCATCCTCTGCAGGCAGGGCACGCTTGTCCTTTTTTTCTGCTGCTGGGCATGTTATTGAGCCACAACATACAGAAGATTTGGTGGAGTGGATAACCAAGCAATCCTCATCTTTTGTCACCCAGCCTCATACTAGTTTGCCTTCCAATGCAGCTGCCAAAGCAGACTATTCCACCAACTCCTTGTCCACAGTTATTTCTTCTGTAGCCCCACCATCATGCACGGAGGAGTCACCAGAATTATTTGACCATAGAGTCGGTTACATGCTGCTGGAGGATGCGAAGCAATTTGAATGCTCCGATTTGAGTAAGGGAGTAACGTGAGCCTAATAAGAGGGGGTGCCACAGAAGGACAGGAAACTAGCAGTCATGTACCCCCAGCTGCAGCATACTGCCAAGTTTGCTCCAGTGACGAGGAGGGAGAGGATGATGAGGTCACTGACTGTACTTGGGTGCCTGAGAGGAGATAGGAGGAAAGTGAAGAGGAGGCACAACTCCAATGAGGCAGGATGTCCTCCAGGGGCCAGCTTAAGGAGAGCCACCCTATTGCATCACACCACAGAGCTCCGCAGGTTCATTGGTGAGGGCTTTTTTCAAAACGTGCAGTAGATCACACCGTTGCTCTTTGCAATCTCTGTCTGACCTGCCATGCAGTCTGTTGGCAGCAGTACTTAAAAGACCCACCTCAAAAAAAAGTGGACTTCTCCTTGCTCCTCATCTGGGATCTCAACCCCTACTATACCTCAACTCCTCTTAAAAACCTGCACTGAGAGGAATAAAGGTATAGCAATAGGTGCCACAAGTACTTGCAGCCAATCTGCTAGCAGTACACCACCTGTTGATTTCAGCAGGCAAATGGTGTTACCCCAGTTGCTGAACCATAAAAAAAAATACTGTCCTGGCCATCCACATGCTCAGCGTCTAAATGCTAGCTTGGCCAAATTTCTAGCACTACAACTGCTGCCTTTTAATCTGGTAGACTCTGCCCCCTTTCATGAATTTGTGGAATGTGCTGTACCACAGCGACAGGTTCCAAAAATAATTTTCTTTTCACATAAGGCCATTCCAGCTCTCTACCGTCATGTGGAAGGCAATGTTTTTGCCTCGTTGGACAGGGCAGTCAGCATCAAGGTTCACATTACCACTGACTCATGGTCCAGCAGGCATGGTCAGGGATGTTACCTTTCTTTCATGGCGCACTGGGAAACTCTGCTGGCAGCTGGGAAGGATGCAGGACAGGGTTCAGTGTTGGAGCTTGTTCCACCACCACACCTCCAAAAAGCTAGTGGTGATTCTGCCACATCTGTCTGCTCCACCTCCTCCTCTTCTTCTTCCTCTATGGCCTTTTCTGCTGAATTGTCCTCTGAACCAGCAGTGCTCCCTAAGCGTTCAAGGGGCTACGCAAGCAGTCAGGCTAAAAGATGCCATATGGTGCTTCAGTTGGTCTGTCTAGGGGACAGGAGCCATACTGGGGCAGAGATTCTGTCAGCTCTGCAGGGGCAGGCTCAGAGGTGGTTGACACCATGGCAGCTTGAGCAGGTAATGGCTGTATGCGACAATGGCATCAACTTTCTCTCTGCCCTCCGACAGGTACACTTGACACATGTTCCATGCTTGGCACATGTCCTGAATTTGGTGGTGCAGTGTTCCTTGACCAGGTTCCCAGGCTTACAGGATCTCCTGAGGCAGGCCAGAAAAGTCTGTGGTCATTTCTGGTGGTCATACAATGCCAGTGCTTGGCTGGCTGACATTCAATAGAAATTTAACATGCCCACTAACCGCCTCATTTGTGACATGCCCACCAGGTGGAACTCAACATTGGCAATGCTTCAGCAGCTGTACACACCACAGAGGGCCATTAATGAGTACCTGTGTGAGTATGGCACCAGAACAGGCTCAGGGGAGCTTGGCTTCTTGGCTTAGTGGCAACTGATTAAGGATGCATGCACTGTCCTGTCACCATTTGAGGAGGCCACAACTGGTGAGCAGCGACAATGCATGCATCAGTGACACTGACCCTCTGGTCATCCTGCTGGAGCATACGCTTCGTGGAATCATGGACAGGGCACTTGAGGCAGAACAGCAGGAGGAAGAGGAGGACTTCCTTTCCTCTCAAGGCCTACTTTGTGCAGAATCCATTCCTGCGGGATTGCCAAACACACAGGAGGAGGAGGAGGATTGTGTCAGCATGGATGTAGAGGATAACATGCAGCAGTCTTCAAGGGATGTTTTTCAGTCCCCAGAAACCCAAGGAGTTGTACGTGGCTGGGAGGAGGTAGTTCCTGACAATGTCATCCTTG
This sequence comes from Aquarana catesbeiana, assembly GCF_042186555.1. Classification (NCBI taxonomy): domain Eukaryota; kingdom Metazoa; phylum Chordata; class Amphibia; order Anura; family Ranidae; genus Aquarana; species Aquarana catesbeiana. The sequence continues at coordinate 172,759,755 of NC_133330.1, forward strand.
TGACCCTTGAGGACTCAGAATCTCATGCCTCTTCATACTTACACTGCATGGGCTCCCTAATTCTGCAAAGCCTGCGTAAGGACCTGAGGATTCATGGTATCAAGGAGAGGGATAATTTCTGGTTGGAAACCCTTCTTGATCCACGTTACAAGGATAAAGTTGTAGAGGTCATCCTGCCCTCGCAGAGGGAGCAGAGGATGAAACATCTTTAGGACGCCTTGAAGAAAAATTTTTGTGTAACACCTTTCCAGACCCTGGGAGGTTACCATTTCCTGGTGCTGGACAACGTGATTCTGAAGCTTCGTTCGGTCAGAGGAAGAGCGTTGGAGTAGGTGGCCGGCTGTCAGGGCTGGGCTCAGCAATTCCTTTTCTGAGCTGGCCGCTCAGCTGTCGGCTAATTGCCAGCTCCTATCTCTCCACAGTGATTCACCTGCTGGTGATATCCTGCTCGTCAGTCCTGCTTACTTAAGCCGTCCAGCCCAGAAGATCTCTGCCTTCGCCTTGGTCAACATCACAGTGACTTTCTCCTATGCTCCTGTTAAAGACTTGCTTGGTTGACATTCCTTCTGGCTTCAGATCCTGCGTGCTGTTCCACTCTGCTGATTCCTGGCTTCCTGACTTTCTGGCTTGTCTGACTATCTGTTCCAGTTACCGAACTTTGGCTATGTTTTGGCTACGTTTGTTCTATTTACTTTTATTATTAAACAAGTGTGATTTAACTGTACCTCTGTCTCGGTCTGATTCATGGTTTCTGACAGTAGGCGAAGGCCATGAATTCAGAAGATGCCGTCAATTCACTTGTTGGTAATATTTTTTCCAGATTGGATGAGCAGGATCACCACATGGATCGTTTGCCATGGCGTTACAAACGCTCCTGAGTCGCATGGCTCACCTGGAATCTCCCACTGTGGCTGCTCCGGTACAACCTGTGTTGCAGGCTGTCCCTGCTGCTGCTCCAGTCTCTGTGCAGGCACCTGCCTCGTGTACTACCTCTATAAGAGGTATGTTTGGTTCTGCTCCACTTCCCCAGCGATTTGGGGGTGATCCAGTCTAATGCAGAGGGTTTTTCCAACCAGGTTGAGATATAGTTTGAGACGCTGCCCCATGCATTTACCAGGGACACCAAGGATTACCTTTCGCTTAAAGGTTGAAGGTTCACCCTGTTTTTCACATATCACTACTCAAACCATTTCATGTAAATTCCTTTTTCTGAAAGAATTCTTCCCCCTCCTCTACCTGTTGAGGTACAGAGTGAAGAAGAAATTGTGGTAGAGAAAATTCTTGATTCCAGAAACTTTAGAAACAAATTACAATATCTGGTTCATTGGGAAGGATATGGGCCAGAAGAAAATTCTTGGGAGCCTGAGGAGAACGTTTGTGCCGCTATATTAACAAGAGAATTCCATCAAAGGTTTCCTCACAAACCTGGCTCTAAGGCCCTGTATACACGATCGGACATTGATCGGACATTCCGACAACAAAATCCATGGATTTTTTCCGACAGATGCTGGCTCAAACTAGTCTTGCATACACACGGTGGCACAAAGTTGTCGGAAAATCCGATCGTTCTGAATGCGGTGACGTAAAACACGTACGTCGGGATTATAAACGGGGCAGTAGCCAATAGCTTTCGTCTCTTAATTTATTCTGAGCATGCGTGGCACTTTGTGCGTCGGATTTGTGTACACACGATCGGAATTTAACTGATCAGATTTTGTTGTCGGAAAATTTTATAGCCTGCTCTTAAACTTTGTGTGTCGGAAATTCCGACGGAAAAAGTCTGATGAAGCCCACACACGATCGGAATTTCTGACAACACAATCCGATCGCACTTTTTCCGTCGGAAAATATATTTATTTATTTCAGGTACTTATATAGCGCCGTCAATTTACGTAGCGCTTCACATATACATTGTACATTCACATCAGTCCCTACCCTCAAGGAGCTTACAATCTAAGGTCCCTAACTCACATTCATACTAGTTTAGATAGGTTCCAATTAACCTACCAGCATGTCTTTGGAGTGTGGGTACCCAGAGGAAACTAACGCAGGCACAGGGAGAACATGCAAACACCAGGCAGGTAGTGTCGTGGTTGGGATTCGAACCAGCGACCCTTCTTACTGCTAGGCAAAAGTGCTATCCACTACACCACTGACCGTGTGTACAGGGCATGAGACATCCAGGGGATGTCATGGAAGGAGGGGAGCACTGTCAAGGCCTGGACTTGAACCTGGGACCTCTGCTGTATCTGGCAAATACTCTACACGCTGAGCTACATGAGATGGTGTCCTGTCTGCCTAAACTTCTGATGAACCTTGAACTCTTTACTCCTCCCATGAACGTTCTGATTTAATCCATGTCTCTGCACATCCTGTTTGCTAGATTACTGTGCTCTCTTCAGCCAGTATCTCGCTCTCGTCTTCCCTGCTGCTGTCCATTAGACATGTGCATTTCGTTTTGTTTCGAATCGAAATTCGGACGAATTTTTCATTATGCATCCGAATTTCCGAATTACAAAAGTAACTAATTTAAACATATTCTAATCAAATTCAATTCGAAGACAAATTCAAATCGAATTAGAAAAAAATAGAAAATGATTTTCTAAAAAATACAATGAAATAGAATATAAAATAATAAAGCAATATAATATATATATCTATATCTATAGATATATATCTATATATCTATAGATATAGATATATATTGACCATAAAGGAGCCATAGATGCTGTTAGATGGGCTCTGGAGAATGAAGGGGATAGAACGGAAGATGATCAATGTATATTTATCCTCAAGTGTCTGGAATTTTGTTTACAGCACAATTTTTTTGGTATGAAAATAAATTTTATTTGCAAGTCAAGGGCGTCGCTATGGGCGCTAAGTTCGCCCCTAGTGTAGCGAACCTCTACATGGCCAAGTGGGAAGCAGAAGAGGTCCTGGATGGAACCCATACAGGGATTGTGTGGTATAGGAGGTTTATAGATAATTTATTGATCATCTGGAATCATGATTTGCGAGACAAGTTGTTACATAATATTGTAGAACCACTGCCCTCTGAACCAAAAAATGTTTTGGGACACAAAAGGGTTTTTTAGTTGTGGAAGATGCTACAGTTATATGAGAGTTCCAAACAATATAAAGAAAATTAAAGAATTCAGTAACCCCCAAACTGACCATACTTATACCATTAAGTATTTTATTTCTTGCGACACAGTAGGTGTTGTATATGTGGTAAAGTGCCCCTGTAATTTATTGTACGTTGGCCGCACCATTATAGCACTCAAAGACCTATGGAAGTGCACGTCAGGAACATATGTAAGGGGTTTGAAAAACATTACCTGTCCATACATTTTAGAGATGTTCATGGACAAAGCACAAAAGGGATGCAATTTTGGGGTATGGAAGCACCCAAACGTCATTGGAGGGGTTGTAATTACATGAGGGAAATCAGTCAGCGAGAGTCTTGGTGGATACACCAGTTGGGATCTTTGCACCCAAGGGGGTTGAATAGGGATTTCGACTTGGGTTGTTTTTTGAGTAATCAATAATTTTGATTTGATATTTTAATTTATTATTGTTCCCTATGGTGTATATGGGTTAGATTAGGTAGGTGGATATAGTTTTTATATAATTTAGATATATAGCATACACGTCTGGCTTATCTGTCCTTATTTTACATTTATGGATTGGGGGGGTCGTATACTTTTCCCATACTTTTTCCCATGTAAATTTGGACAGAATTCATGGATGTGGACCCTCACCTTCCATGGTTCTTATTGTTATTAAATTGTGGATCTGTTGGAACTACTACTATATATATTTATTAAATGAAGGTATATTTCATATACACATACATTTTAATTTTAATTTATTTATATTTATATTTATTTTATTATCTGATTATTGATTTTGATATTTCTATGTTGAGTTCTAATTAAATTTATTTATGTATTAATAGGTATGATTTTATTTGTTTAGATTGAGCGTTCTGCTCATTTTTCCCCATACACAGTCAGAGATTGGTGGATATGATTCTTTATATATATGTGTTGAGAGAGGGGTTTTATTAACACTTATATTTATGAAGTGAAAGATTGGTCTAACAGCGTTGTCTCATTGGCTGGATTTATGTTAATCATTTGCGATATGCACATACTACTGAATGTTATTTATATGTACCAGTGATGGATATGGTGCAGCGTCCTGTAACCTCCGACCTGGATAATGAGCTATTGATGTTATGCAAAATTTGCTTCTTCTTACTCACACACTGTATGTCGAGACACATTTAGATGTGGATCGGCATAGTTAAATCGTAAGGCATATTTTATTTTGCAGATTGGCATAACTTTAGTCAGTTAGAATCCATTCACATTAGTAGTAATGTTTTCACCTGTAGCCCAGCACTAGAGTGTCCGCGGACCACGGCAAGATGGCCGCCATCACTATATATTAAAATGATAGAACAACCATCCAATCACATTCCCCCTGATGATGACACGTATGCCCTGTGTCGAAGACGCGTAGGGGAGGGGCCAGGACGGAGTGTTAGGCAGCGGTCGCTGCCAGTGTTGGGACGGACATCATATCCTCGCTGTGGCATGTGGAGATTTAAGCACGTTTGAACACACCACCATTGAAGATCTTGTACAAGCATTTGATATCTATGTGCAGGACTGCTCATATGCTTGATGCATTTATATAGTTCTTAAGGACACATTGCATTTATGAATTGTGTGGCACTCAGCACCTTACAGTTTGTTTGGCACATAGCACTTTCTGGAATTTATTTCCACATATGATGCAAGTTATTGTGGTTTGGGTTTGCCGTATGTGTTTATGCACTTTAAATTTATTTATATTTTATTATTTATTATTATTTTTATTTTATTTTGTGATTATATTTAATCAAATAGTATTTGATACGCTTTCACATATATTTGATGCACAATTTTGTATCATCACATGGGCACACCCAGTACACTTTAGTGCACTATTTATATTGCATTAATATTTATTGATTTGTGATGTATTTATTTCACTAGTGTTCAATACGCTTTTACATATATTTGATATATTAGAGGTTATGACATTACATGGACACACCCAGCACACTCTAGCGCATCATTTTATTTATTGATTTGCAATATAAGCCCTACCCCCCAAATAAGCCCTACCCTGTTTCCCCGAAAATAAGCCCTACCCTGAAAATAAGACCTACAAGGATTTTAAATTAGGGCTTATTTGGGTGGTAGGGCTTATCCTGCAGCCATCACCGACAATCACGCTAGGTCTTATTTTCGGGGAAACAGGGTATATATATAAAACCATCTTCCGAAATTGAAATTTGGTACAGAATGAATTCAAATTCGAATAGAAAAGATTAGAATAGAATAGAAAATAATAGACAAGCATAGCATAGAAAAACAATAGAATAGAATAGAAAAAAATATAATATATTCTATTCTAATCTTTTCTATTCAAATTCATTCTGTATCAAATTCGAATTTCGGAAGATGGTTATATATATATATTTTTATTATTTTTTTTCTATTCTGCTCTATTGTTTTTTCTATTCTAGTCTTTTTTTTCTATTAGAGTTCTATTTCATTCTATTCCATATATAACCATATTCCGAAATTCAAATTTCGTATAAAATTAATTTGAATTTGAATAGAAAAGATTAGAATAGAGTAGAAAAGAATAGACTAGAAAAACAATAGAACAGAATAGAATAAAATATAAAATATTCTATTCTAATCGTTTCTATTCAAATTCATTCTGTATCAAATTCCAATTTCGGAAGATATATATATATATATATATATATATATATATATATATATATATATATATATATATATAATTTTTTTTCTATTCTGTTCTATTGTTTTTTCTATTCTAGTCTTTTCTATTAGAGTTCTATTTCATTCTATTCCATATATAAACCATATTCCGAAATTCGAATTTCATATAAAATTAATTTAAATTTGAATAGAAAAGATTAAAATAGAGTAGAAAAGAATAGACTAGAAAAACAATAGAACAGAATAGAATAAAATATAATATATATATTATATTTTATTCTGTTCTGTTCTATTGTTTTTCTAGTCTATGATTTTCTATTATTTTCTACTCTAATCTTTTCTATTCAAATTCAAATTCATTCTATACAAAATTCGAATTTCAAAAGCCATCTTCCGAAATTCGAATTTCGTAAAGAATGAATTCAAATTCGAGTAGAAAAGTTCAGAATAGAATAGAAAAGAAAAGAATAGCATAGAAAAACAATAGAACAGAATAGAATAAAAAAATAATATATATATTATATTTTATTCTATTTTTCTATTTTTATTTTATTCTATTCTGTTCTATTGTTTTTCTAGTCTATTCATTTTATATTATTTTCTATTCTAATCTTTTCTATTCAAATTCATTGTATACGAAATTCGAATTTCAGAAGCCATCTTCCGAAATTCGAATTTCGTATAGAATGAATTCAAATTTGCGTAGAAAAGTTTAGAATAGAATAGAAACGAATAGTATAGAAAAACAATGGAACAGAATAGAAAACAATATAATATATATACTATATTTTATTCTATTCTGTTCTATTGTTTCTCTAGTCTATTCTTTTCTATTGTTTTCTATTCTAATCTTTTCTATTCAAAGCAGAAATATATATATATATATATATATATATATATATATATATATATATATATATATATATATATATATATATATTATATCTTTTTCTATTCTGTTTTGAATAGAAAAGACTAGAATAGAAAATAATAGAAAAGAATAGACTAGAAAAACAATAGAACAGAATAGAATAAAAAATATAGTATATATATATATATATATATATATTATATTTTATTCTATTCTGTTCTATTGTTTTTCTATGCTATTCTGTTCTATTATTTTCTATTCTATTCTAATCTTTTCTATTCAAATTTGATTTCAGTCTACATGAAATTTGAATTTCGGAAGATGATATATATATATATATATATATATATATATATATATATATATAATATTTTTCTCTATTCTGTTCCATTGTTTTTCTATGTTATTCTTTTCTATTCTATTCTAAACTTTTCTACTCGAATTTGAATTCATTCTATACTAATTTCGAATTTCGGAAGATGGCTTCTGAAATTCGAATTTCGTATATAATGAATTTGAATAGAAAAAATTAGAATAGAAAATAATAAAAAAGAATAGACTAGAAAAACAATAGAACAGAATAGAATAAAATATAATATATATATTCTATTCTATTCTGTTCTATTGTTTTTCTATGCTATTCTGTCCTATTATTTTCTATTATAGTCCAATCTTTTCTATTCAAATTTGAATTCAGTCTACATGAAATTCGAATTTCAGAAGATGTTTATATATTTATAATTATAATTTATAATTTTTCTATTCCGTTCTATTGTTTTTCTATTATATTCTATTCCAATCTTTTCTATTTGAATTCAAATTCATACTATACAAAATTCGAATTTTGGAAGATGTATATATAATATTTTTTCTATGCTGGTCTATTGTTTTTCTATGCTATTCTTTTCCATTTTTTTCTATTTTATTCTAATCTTTTCTATTTGAATTTGAATTCATTCTATACGAAATTCGAATTTCGCAAAATGGTTATATAGAAATAGAATGAAATCAAATTCTAATAGAAAAGACTAGAATAGAAAAAACAATAGAACAGAATAGAACCTAGCATGATTGTCGGTGATGGCTGCAATATAAGCCCTACCCCCCCAAATAAGCCCTACCCTGTTTCCCCTAAAATAAGCCCTACCCTGAAAATAAGACCTACAAGGACTTTAAACTAGGGCTTATTTGGGGGGTAGGGCTTATCCTGCAGCCATCACCGACAATCACGCTAGGTCTTATTTTTGGGGAAACAGGGTATATATATAAAACCATCTTCCGAAATTGGAATTTGGCACAGGATGAATTCAAATAGAAAAGATTAGAATAGGATATATTATATATTTTTTTCTATTCTGTTCTATTGTTTTTCCATGCTATTCTTTTCTATTATTTTCTATTCTATTCGAATTTACTTTCATTCTATACGAATTTCGAATTTTGCAAAATGGTTATATATAGTTTACTTTTTCAAATTCGGTCAAATTTTTTCAAATGCGGTAGATTTTTTTCGAATTTAATAGTTTTTTTTCGAATGCGTTAGAATTTTTTCGAATTCGATAGTTTTTTTCAAATGCGGTAGAATTTTTTCGAATTTGATAGTTTTTTCGAATGCGGTAGAATATTTTCAAATCTGATAGTTTTTTTCGAATGTGGTCAAATTTTTCTAATTTGGATACGAAACTAAATATATCCCGAAAACGAATGTAATGAATGCAACAAATTTAACTAAACGAATTTAGTTAAATAACAAATCGAAACAAAACTAAACAAATTTTTTCATCATGCACATGTCTATATTTGCTACCACTCATTATCAACCCTTGGCTTGTTCCTCAACTTTGCTTCTGCCTGATCCCATCCTGCAACTACTCGTTACTGACCTTTGGCTTGTTTTACTAACTATGCTTCTGTTTAATCCTTTCTTGCTATCTGCTTCTGGGCCGTGACCTGGTACTAACACGCAGCAATATCCATCTCTACCACCAGGAGCTCTGCTGAACACTGGTTAGTATTTAGACTCCGCACCTCAGGTGAGCCCGCCTCATCCGCCAGGGTGACTGCCTATGTACCTATCCTGCTGGTCGGTGGTAATTCTGCTATTGCAACTGGTCCTCGAGCCTGATTGTGACAGGTGAAACCACTTTATACTATATATATATATATATATATATATATATATATATTTATATCTATATATGAAGCCCTTTAACCCACTGTCCATGACAGTCTTGACAAGTTGTTATTATTATTATTATTATTATACAGGATTTATATAGCGCCAACAGTTTGCGCAGCGCTTTACAACATAAGGGCAGACAGTACTCTTACAATACAAATCAATACAGGAGGGATCAGAAGGCCCTGCTCGTTAGAGCTTACAATCTAGAAGGGAGGGTCAAGTGGAAACAAAAGGTAATAACTGTGGGGGTTGAGAAAATAAAAAAACAGCTGTTAGGTGTAGGTAGGGTAGGCTTCTCTGAAGAGAAGGGTTTTCAGGCGAGTAGGTTGGTATTTAGAGACTAGGCTAGTGATGTAGCTAAATTGTGGATGGCTTTGTATGTAGTTGTTAGTATTTTGAATTTAATTCTTTGGCCGAGTGGAAGCCAGTGGAGAGATTGACAGAGAGGGGTAGCAGAGACAGAGCGATTAGTAAGGTGGATGAGTCTGGCAGCAGCATTCATGATGGATTGAAGAGGTGATAGACTATGTAGAGGTAAGCCAATGAAAAAGGAGTTGCAGTAGTCAAGGCGAGAGATGACCAGTGAGTGAATTAAGAGCTTTGTTGTGTCATTGGTTAGAAAGGGGCGTATTTTGGAGATGTTATGGAGGTTGAGGCAGCAAGATTTGGACAGTGACTGGACGTGGTGCTTAAAGGAGAGTTCAGAGTCAAGGACTACACCTAGAACCTTGGCATGTGGGGATGGGCTTATAGTTGTGCCATCGATTTTGACAGAGAGATCAGGGGAAGGGGCATATGTGGGAGGGAAAATTATAAGTTCGGTTTTGGATAGATTGAGTTTGAGGAAGTGGTGTGACATCCAGACTGATATATCTGAAAGTAAATTAGTGATACGTGAGGAGACAGAGGGAGTGAGCTGAGGAATAAATTTGGGTGTCGTCAGCGTAGAGGTGGTATTGGAAGCCATGGGAGGCTATCAGCTGACCCAGGGAGGAGGTGTAGATTGAAAATAGGAGAGTTCCAGGAACAGAACCTTGGGGGACACCAACCGAGAAAGGAAGAGGAGAGAAGGAAGTAGAGTTGTAAGAAACGCTAAAGGTGCTGTTGGATAAGTAGGAAGAGTACAGTCACGGAGACCAAAGGCGTGGAGATTTTAGAGGAGGAGGGGGTGGTCAACCATATCAAAGGCAGCAGAGAGGTCCAGGAGTAGGAGTACAGAATAGTGCCGATTGGTTTTGGCTGTTAGTAGATCGTTTGTTAGTTTTAGGAGAGCAGTTTCTGTGGAGTGTTGCGGGCCAAATCCAGACTGAAGGGGATCAAGAAGGCTATTATCAGCGAGGTGGACACTCAGTCGGTTGTAGACCAGACGTTCGAGGAGTTTGGATAAGAAGGGAAGCAAGGTGATGGGGTGTAGGTTGTTAAGATTGGATGGGTCCAGTGAGGACTTTTTAATTATGGGTTTGACAAGTGCATGTTTTAGAGAGTTCGGGAAGATGCCAGAAGAGAGGGAAAGATTGAAGATGTAGGTTAGGGAGTATAGCATAGAGCCAGAGGGTGAACGTAGCATTTGTGAGGGAACAGGATCCAGAGGGCAGGTGGTAAAGTGGACATTAGCAAATAGTTTAGCAACATCGTCTATAGTGGTGGGATTGAAAGAGGGAAGTAATGATTGTACCTGTGGGCATGAAGTGTAAAGCATTGAGGGTATTGGAACAGTAGAAATCTCCTCGCGACTTGTATCAATCTTCTGTTTGAAGTGATTGGCGATCTCCTGGGCAGTGAGTGAGTTGGCGGGTGGAGGCGGTGGAGGATGAAGTAGAGAGTTAAAGGTAGAGAAGAGTTGACGGGGATGGGATGATAAGTTGCTAATGAGAGTGATAAAATAGGTCTGCTTGGCAGTGAGGAGGCTGGAATTGTATTTTTGGAGGGCAGATTTATATTGGTAGAAATCTCTCTGAGACTTAGTCTTATGCCACATGCGCTCATGAGCACGACTACGTTTTTTCAGACTTCTAGTATCATCTGTTTGCCAAGGTTGAAGGGGTCGGGGCCTGATTCTGTGTGTAGTGAGGGAGGCCAGGGAGTCCAGTGAGGCGTTGTAGGCAGAAGTGGCTAAGTTGGTGCAGGATAGGGGTGAGATTTTGTCGTAGAGGTTGTCGATAGCAGAGTAGAGAAGAGAAGGGTTGAGATGATGTAGGTTTCTGCGGGTAACTTTTAGGCGGTTAGAGGGAGAGGAGGTGGAGGAGAGGGAGAGAGTGAAACTAATAAGGTGGTGATCAGAGAGAGGGAATGGATAGTTAGAGAGATTGCATGGAGTGCAAAGGTGAGAGAAAACGAGGACAAGGGTATTGCCTTCGGAGTGAGTAGGAGCGTGTATCCACTGCTTCAGGTCAAAGGAGGATGTTAGGCTGAGAAGTTTGGAAGTGGCAGGATTGTTAGTATTAATAGGGATGTTGAAGTCCCCGAGAATGAGTGTGGGGATTTCAGAAGAAAGAAAGTAGGGTAGCCAGGCAGAGAAGTCATCAAGAAAGGTTGATACTGGTCCAGGGGGCCTGTAGATCACAGCTATCCTTAGAGAAACTGGAGTGAAAAGACGAATGCAGTGTGCTTTCGAAAGAGGAGAGTGAGGAGGGTGAAGTACCTGAAAGGTGCTATGTGGGGCTAGAAGGATTCCAACACCTCCTCCCGTACGTCCACTGGATCTGGGGGAGTGAGTCCAGAGAAGACCACCATGGGATAGGGCATTAGAAGACGCTGTGTCGGATTCGTGGAGCCAGGTTTCGGTAATGGCGAGTAGGTTAAATGACTTGGCGATAAAGAGGTCATGGAGAGAGGTGAGTTTGTTGCAGACAGAGCAGGAGTTCCGAAGGGCACAAGAGAAAGTCTGGTCTTGGGAAGAATAGAAATGGGAACTAAATTGTGTTGATTGTGGCTGCTACTAGAGGGTGCAGGGTGATGGGTGCATGAGGTACAGTTAAATGGTGGAGGCCTGGGGTTTGGGGATATATCTCCAGAGGTTAGGAGAAGCAGGAGTGTGAGGGAGGTAATATGGGAGTGGGATTTATATGAAGGGACATGGATCAGAGTCTTGGAGATTTTTAGTGTGTATGGATTTAGAATTAGCAGGAGCTGGTTGGTGCAGTAATAAGGAGAGGACAGAAGTGAGGGTGATATATATATATATATATATATATATATATATGCTGTGGGGTGAAGGAGAGATAGTTTAAGGATAGAGGACAGAGCTGTCAAAAGGAGTGGTAGAGAGTGCATGTTACAAGGAGAAAGAGCTAAAGGGGTAAACAAGGTCACCTGATGTCTGTGTGGTGTTTTTCAAAGTATTTTCTTGTGTTCATTTGCTTTGTGCATTCGCTGAAGTGCAGAATCAGAAGTGCTCCCACTTATAGAAATAGCCCCACTTTGAGAAAGGGCCCCAGTTGCAAATGTGCCCCCTGCAAATGTTTCCCCCATAAGAAGCTTATATTTATACTGATAGGGGTGGATATCAATTAGCAATCAAGAGGTAATAAAGGTTGGCTGGTTAACAGGGCAAAATTCTTACTTCAGAAACAGACTGGCAAGAGGGCACTAAAGTTAACTGGCCATAATTCTGGGTAAGACAAGGGAGATAATAAAGCATTGTAATGTGGACAGGTCTATAGACAGTTAAGCAAAAATAACATACCAGCAATTATTAAAGACACATAAGCAAAACAGATAGCAGTGTTTCAGTTTTTGGGTGAAGATGGTTCAGTTAGCACATACGTAGAAAGACAGAAGATATTTACAGATGAGACAATCAGATAATGATGAGTGCAGAGTAGGGATGAGCCGTACACCCCCCCCCCCCCGGTTCTGTTTGCACCAGAACCTGCGAACAGACCGAACTTTAGAACCCAATTAAAGTCTATGGGACATGAACATTCAAAATCAAAAGTGCTAACTTTAAAGGCTAATATGCAAGTTATTGTCCTAAAAAGGATTTGGGGACCCGGGTCCTGCCCCAGGGGACATGTATCAATGCAAAAAAAGTTTTAAAAATGGCCGTTTTTTCGGGAGCAGTGATTTTAATGATGCTTAAGGTGAAAAAAAAGTGAAATATTCCTTTAAAGCGGAGTTCCACACAAAAATGGAACTTCCGCTTTTCGGAACCCTCCCCCCCTCCGGTGTCACATTTGGCACCTTTCAGGGGGGAGGGGGGTGCAGATACCTGTCTAAGACAGGTATTTGCACCCACTTCCGGCATAGACTCCCATGGGAGTCTACGCCTCTTCCCGTCCCCACCGCGCTGTCTCCTGGGAACACACAGCTCCCAGGAGAGAGCGGGGACCACTTGGGACGCTCAGCACGACTCGCGCATGCGCAGTAGGGAACCGGGAAGTGAAGCCGCAGCGCTTCACTTCCTGATTCCCTCACCTAGGATGGCGGCGGCAGCTGCCGAGAACCGAGCGGGTTCTCGGCGTCCCCTGCCGACATCGCTGGACCCTGGGACAGGTAAGTGGCCATGTATTAAAAGTCAGCAGCTGCAGTATTTGTAGCTGCTGGCTTTTAATATTTTCTTTTTTTTGGCAGTGTGGGCGAACCCCCGCTTTAAATATCGTACCTGGGGGGTGTCTATAGTATACCTGTAGTGGCACATGTTTCCCGTGCCTAGAACAGTCCCTGCACAAAATGATATTTGTAAAGGAATAAAAGTCATTTAAAACTGCTTGGGGCTTTAATGTAATGTTGGGTCCAGGCAATATGGATGAAAATCAGTGAGACAAACGGCATGGGTACCCCCCATACCCCAGTCCATTACCAGGCCCTTTGGGTCTTATATGGATATTAAGGGGAACCCCGCACCCAAATTAAAAAAAGGAGAGGCGTGGGGCCCCCAGGCCCTATATACACTGAACAGCAGTATACAGGCGGTGCAAACAAGACAGGGACTGTAGGTTTGTTGTTAGGTAGAATCTGTTTGTAATTTTTAACTGGTACATTTGTAAAGTGTAGCTCCAGCCAAACAATCTATTTTTAAGTTTTTTGGAAAATATAGGGAAGGGTTATCACCCCTGTAACATTTGTTTTGCTGTCTGTGCACTTCTTCAGAAGGTTTCACCTCACTTTTTGTCCCAATGACAAATGTTTTTTGAAAATTTGGGGTTTTTAGTGAAACAAGGATTTTCCTTCCTAGGGGTAGATTTCATCTCTCTTCCTGTTGTCTCCTTCCGTTTGCAAGTAGGAGTCGTTTGTAAGTTGGATGTTTGAAAGTAGGGGCCTGCCCTATATACTCTGCAGAAATTGGGGCCTTAGGTGTTGGTGTTGCCACAACACTGTAAGCCCTCATAGTTACTCTTGGTGGGCACAGGAACGGGCCCTGCTGTGAAATATTAGATCAAGAATTGTAATTACATGCCATTGTTGAACAGTGAAAGAAAAATTGGGCCTTTGGTGGTGGTGCCACAACACTGTAAGTCCTCATAGTTACTCTTGATGGGCGCTGGAAACAGGCCCTGCTGTGAAATATTATATCAAGAATTGTAATTACATGCACCTGTTGAACAGGGGCAGAAAAATCGGGCCGGTGGTGGTGGCGGTGTTACCACAACACTGTAAGCCCTCACAGTTACTCTTGGTGGATGCAGGAACGGGCCCTGCTGTGAAATATTAGATCAAGAATTGTAATTACATGTCCCTGTTGAACAGGGGCAGAAAAATTGGGCCTTAGGCACTGGTGCCATAACACTGCAACCCCTCACAGATACTCTAGTTGGAGCGCAGGAATGAGCCCTGCTGCAAAGTATTGCATCAAAAATTGTAATAATACGCTCCAGTTAAACAGGGGCTGAAAAATTGGGCCTTGGGCACTGGTGCTGGTACCACAACACTGCAACCCCTTACAGATACTCTAGTTGGAGCGCAGGAATGAGCCCTGTTGCAAAGTATTGCATCAAAAATTGTAATTACACGCCCCTATTAAACAGGGCCAGAAAAATTGCCACAACACTGCAACCCCTCAGAGGTGCTATAGTTGGAGCGCAGGGGTGAGCCCTGCTGCAAAGTATTGCATCAAAAATTGTAATTACATGGGGCAATTACAGGGGCAGAAAAATTGGGCCTTGGCCACTGGTGGTGGTGCCCAGAACCAAAAATGTTCTTACAAGCTATCAGCATGAAAATTGAGGAGGAAGAGGATTGTGACTCAGCATAACGGGATAGTCACTCAGCATCAGCATAGGCAGTCTTGAAGGGATCTCATATTAAAAAAAATCAATCAGTTACATCAGCATCAGGTGCTTGGTAGCTGGTGATCCAAGACTGATTCATTTTTATGAAGGTCAGCCGATGGACCAATTCAGTGGACCGGTGCAATCCCTGATGAAGTTACGTGTGGTGTGAGGTCACGCGTAGGGACGGGACAGGCTGCATACACTGATAGAGGCTTACGAGCTAGCTCGCCGCTCGTCGGATCAAATTGCTGTTCATTTATTTCTGATGTGAGTACCTGAATTTCTTTAATAAAAATCACCATTGTACTAAACGGAATTACACTATTGGGATCCTTCCTGCTTTATTATCTTATGTACCTCCCTGCACTACATCTGAGGGAACTTATCCCGTGTGACGGGAGTCACTAATAGAGGCACGGGGTGAATGGGAACCCCACTGTGATCTGTGCTGGTCAGAGACTCAATGCTGTGTATGTGTGTGTGTATGTGGTGTGTGCTGTTTGCTGTGCTGGTTTGGGGTGGGGCTGTGTTCCAATGTTCTATTGTGTTTGTCTGCCTTGGATCACAGGATGTGTATTGCTGTGAGGAAAGAGGGGGGGGATTCCTCCAGCAGCCCCCCTGTTAAGACTGTTTACTGATGAGAAGTTAAGCACACCTGACCTGTGTGTCCATTGCTATTGGACAGTTTAACCCGCCCTCTTTTCCAAGGGTGAGGGGGAAATGTTTTTAAGTGGGACCTGTATAACATGTGTTTTTTGAATAAAGATTCATTCCTGTTTGAAACCTGAAGAAGGAGCCGTGCCTCGTTTTTGGGGTGGATTATTTGTATGGGTTCCTTGTTCGGCTGATTGGAGTGTTCGGTAGCTGCCTTTGTGTTTGGGTATGAAATGTCCTAAACGACTTTAACCCCTTTCATACTCGGGGAGTCGTTACATCCCGGATCTAGGACGGTGAGGGATGCGCTGGAGCCCCTAGGTGGACGCCCCAAAAAGCTTTTCTGGTCATATGCTTTTGCCCTATTACCCTAAGGTAAGGGGCCATTACCCACTTGTGTGTATGCACACGAAGATGCACTAGATGTTATCCATTTTGAGCACCATAATTGCAACGATTGCATGCTAGGACGTTGCTGTCACATATTTCATTTATACAAGGACTTTGTTTTGTGAAGCACTTTTTATTTTATTTTTTTAATCTTTTTTGGGATATTTATGTTGTATCTATTTGAATGGACTTTTGCACATCTGTCACTTTATGTAAAGCATGGTGTACTGACCCATTCGATATCCATGTTGTATTGATCTGTGTACACCATTGTACATTGTCACTTTTTTGAGCAGTTTTTGCACATAGTCTAAATTACTCTTTCATTCTTATTTACCTGCACTGCATTAAGGAATGTTTTTTTCACTAATTGTGAGTTAATCACATGTTACGGTGGTATTTTTTAAATATGTGTGTCCTATGAACATGTTTCCACGTTTAAGATATATGCTTCTATTTATAATTTTTGATTAGTGTCATGTACCACTTGATTTAGCTTATTTTCTGGTGATGTAAGATCTGATCATAAGTCTTTTTATTTATATTTATTTTCATGTCGAATTGGCTTAGTCCCACTTAGGATTAGCGCAGCACCACCCATTTATATATAACAATTCGGTGGACAGGCGCACCCTGTGATCGGTTACAAAGCCTCCAGCAGCACTGAATGTGCTTTCCGAAAGAACGCTGGATGCCAAACAGGCCAGTAGCTCAATTGCATACTGTGCAAGCTCTGGCCAGTGATCCTTCCTCAAGACCCAGTAACCCAGAGGATTTTCGGTGGGAAAGGTGTCCAAGTCTGATCTTGCCCCTAGGTAATCCTGCACCATGTGAATCAGACGCTGGCGATGGTCACTGGAACCGATCAGACCTTGGGGCTGCGAACTAAAAAATTGTCTGAACGCATCGGTCAGATGGCCACCTTCTCCACCTCTCCTTCTGTGACTGACCGAAGCCTCAGCAACATGTTGTCCAGGAGGACCAGGAAATTGTAACCTCCCAGGCTCTGGAAACGCAATGCACAAACCTTTCTGCAAGGCCTCCCAAAGATGTTTCATCCTCTGCTCCCTCTGTGATTGCAAGATAAGGTCTGCAACCTTACCCTTGTAACGTGGTTCAAGGAGGGTTGCCAGCCAGTAATCATCCCTCCTCTTGATACTACAAATACGAGGATCCTTCCACAGGCTTTGCAGGATAAGGGAGGCCATGCAGCGTAGGTTTGCTGAGGCATTCGGTCCAGAGTCCTCTGGGTCACTAAGGACGACATGATACGCAGCCACCTCCTCCCAGACACGTATAAGTCCATGGGTTTCTTCGGACTGTAAATGATCCCTTGAAGACTGCTGCTGATGCTGAGTGCCAGGCTCCACCTCCATGCTGACACAATCCTCCTCCTCGTCCTCTTTCTGTGTGATCGACGGGCACGCAGGAACACTGTCTGGATAAAGGGGGCCTTGGGAGGTAAGGAAGTCCTCCTCTTCCTCCCTCTGTTCTGCCTCAAGTGCCCTGTCCATTATTCCACGCAGCGTGTGCTCCAACAGGTGGACAAGAGGGACAGTGTCATTGATGCATGCACTGTCACTGCTCGCCATCCTCGTGGCCTCCTCAAATGGTGACAGGACAGTGCATGCATCCCTGATCATAGCCCACTGGCGTGGGGGAAAAAAAACAAGGTCCCTTGACCCTGTCCTGGTGCCAAAGTCGCATAGGTACTCATTGATGGCCCTCTGCTGCATGTGGAGCCGCTGCAGCATGGCCAGCGTTGAGTTCCACCTGGTGGGCATGTCACAGATTAGGTGGTTCTTAGGCAGGTTAAATTCCTTTTGGAGGTCAGCCAGCCGAGCACTGGCATTATATGACCTGCGGAAATGCACACAGACTTTCCTGGCCTGCCTCAGGACATTCTGTAAGCCCGGGTATCTGCCCAAGAACCGCTGCTCCACCAAGTTAAGGACGTGAGCCAAACAGGACACATGGGTCAGTTGTCCCTGTTGGAGGGCAGAGAGGAGGTTGGTGCCATTGTCGCAAACCACCATACTTGGCTTAAGCTGGCGTGGCGTCAACCACCTCTGAACATGCCCCTGCAGAGCTGACAGAATCTCTGCCCCAGTGTGGCTCCTGCCCCCCAAGCACAACAGCTCAAGCACCACATGGCATCTTTTTGCCTGTGTGCTTGCGTAGCCCCTTGAACGCCTACGGAGCACCGTTGGTTCCGAGGACAAATCAGCACAGGAAGAGGCCATGGAGGAAGAAGAAGAGGAGGGGGTGGAGGTGAGAGGTGTGACAGATTTACCACTAGTAGAATTGTGGAGACGTGGTGGCGGAACAACCTCCATCACTACTGCACCCTGTCCTGCATCCTTCCCAACTGCCAGAAGAGTCACACAGTGCACGGTGACAGATAGGTAACGTCCCTGTCCATGCCTGCTGGACCATGAGTCAGCGGCAATATGCACCTTACTGCTGACTGCCCTGTCCAGCGAGGCCAAGACATTGCCTTTCACATGTCGGTAGAGAGCCGGAATCACCTTCCGTGAGAAAAAGTGGTGTTTGGGAACCTGCCACTGAGGAACCGCACATTCCACAAACTCACGAAAGGGGGCAGAGTCTACCAACTGAAAAGGCAGCAGTTAAAGTGCTAGCAATTTAGCCAAGCTAGCATTCAACCGCTGGGCATGTGGGTGGCTGGGGTGCAGCAGCTGGGGCAGCGAAATTTGCCTGGTACAATCTGACATCGCTTTACCAATAGCAGATTGCTCGCGAGTACTTGGCTGTGACACACCTAATTCTACACCTTCATTCCTCTCAGTGCAGGTTTCAGAGAGGACTGAAGGTATGGTGGGGTTGGAGATCCCAGCTGATGAGGAGCAAGGAGAGGTCCGCTTTGTTCTTTGGTGTGGGTCTTTTAGGTACGCTTGCCAACGAACTGCATGGCAGGTCGACATATGTCTGGACAAGCATGTGGTGCCCAAGCGGGTGATGTTTTGGCCACTTGAGATACGCTTGAGACATATCTTGCAAATAGCGGTGGGATCTGATGCACTCATCTCAAAAAAGGCCCACACCAAAGAACTTTTGGAATAACGCGCAGAGACAGCAGCACCCTGCACATGCGGAGCTCTGCGGTGTGATGCAGTCGGTGTGCTGCCCTTAAGATGGCCCCTGGAGGGCATCCTGCCTCGTTGGAGATGTGCTGCCTCCTCCTCCTCTCTCCTATCAGGCACCCACGTGGAGTCAGTGACCTCATCATCCCCTCCCTCCTCATCACTGGGGCAAAGCTGGCAGTATGCTGCAGCTGGGGAAACATGGCTGCCAGATTGCTGTCCTTCTTGGGCACCCCCTCTCTCTGGGCTCACGTTACCACCTTCCTCTAGCTGGGTACCATCATTGGAACCTTCAAAACACTGGGCATCCTCCTGGAGCATTTACCCAACACTGTGGTCAAACAGTTCGGGGGACTCCTCAGGAGGACATGATGGGGCTAGGGAAGGAGTGACTGATGCCATTGAGCCGAGGGAAGAGGCCACATTGGCAGCTGCTTTGCCAGACAAAGTACACTGAGCCTGGGTAAGAGAGGATGAGGAGGATGAGGACGGCTTGGTCATCCACTCTACCAAGTCTTCTGCATGTTGCGGCTCAACATGACCAGCTGCCGAAAAAAATGACAAGTGTGTCCCACAGCCACGTGCTGATGAGGATGCACTGTCTCCATGACCATGGATGTATATATATATACTGATACTGCAGCTAGCAGAATAAACTGCCTGCCTATAGTATTATTAGTATGAAAACACCAGCAATTGTCTTCAGGTAGCTTTAGGTGCACACTGTGCAGAGGACACAGTACACTAACTGTAAATATTTCAGCTGCCTGCCTGTGGTATTAATAGGATCAGAACAACAGCAATTGTCTTCAGGTAGCTTTAGGTGCACACTGTGCAGAGGACGCAGTACACTAACAGTAAATACTGCAGCTGCCTGCCTGTGGTACTAATAGGATCAGAAGAACACCACCAATTTTTCTTCAGGTAGCTTTAGGTGCACACTGTGCAGAGGACACAGTACACTAACTGTAAATACTGCAGCTGCCTGCAGTATTAATAGGATCAGAACAACAGCAATTGTCTTCAGGTAGCTTTAGGTGCACACTGTGCAGGGGACACAGTACATAACTGTAAATACTGTAGCTGCCTGCCTGTGGTATTAATAGGATCAGAACAACAGCAATTGTCTTCAGTAGGGATGAGCCGAACACCCCCCTGTTCGGTTCGCACCAGAACATGCGAACAGGAAAAAAGTTCGCTCGAACATGTGAACACCGTTAAAGTCTATGGGACACGAACATGAATAATCAAAAGTGCTCATTTTAAAGGCTTATATGCAAGTTATTGTCATAAAAAGTGTTTGGGGACCCGGGTCCTGCCCCAGGGGACATGGATCAATGCAAAAAAAGTTTTAAAAACGGCCGTTTTTTCAGGAGCAGTGATTTTAATAATGCTTAAAGTCAAACAATAAAAGTGTAATATCCCTTTAAATTTCGTACCTGGGGGGTGTCTATAGTATGCCTGTAAAGGGGCGCATGTTTCCCGTGTTTAGAACAGTCTGACAGCAAAATGACATTTCAAAGGAAAAAACCCATTTAAAACTACCCGCGGCTATTGCATTGCCGACAATACACATAGAAGTTCATTGATAAAAACGGCATGGGAATTCAACACAGGGAAACCCCGAACCAAAATTAAAAAAAAATAATGGCGTGGGAGTCCCCCTAAATTCCATACCAGGCCCTTCAGGTCTGGTATGGATATTAAGGGGAACCCTGGCCAAAATTTAAAAAAAAAATGACGTGGGGTTCCCCCTAAATTCCATACCAGACCCTTCAGGTCTGGTATGGATTTTAAGGGGAACCCCGCGCCAAAAAAAAAAAAAAAAAAAACGGCGTGGGGTCCCCCCAAAAATCCATACCAGACCCTTATCCGAGCACGCAACCTGGCGGGCCGCAGGAAAAAAGGGGGGGATGAGAGTGCGGCCCCTCCCCCCCTCCTGAACCTTACCAGGCCACATGCCCTCAACATTGGGAGGGTGCTTTGGGGTAGCCCCCCAAAACACCTTGTCCCCATGTTGATGAGGACAAGGGCCTCATCCCCACAACCCTGGCCGGTGGTTGTGGGGGTCTGCGGGCGGGGGGCTTATCGGAATCTGGAAGCCCCCTTTAACAAGAGGACCCCCAGATCCCGGCCCCCCCTGTGTGAAATGGTAAGGGGGTACTTACCCCTACCATTTCACTAAAAAACTGTCAAAAATGTTAAAAATGACAAGAGACAGTTTTTGACAATTCCTTTATTTAAATGCTTCTTCTTTCTTCTATCTTCCTTCATCTTCTTCTTCTTCTGGTTCTTCTGGCTCTTCTGGTTCTTCCTCCGGCGTTCTCATCCAGCATCTCCTCCGCGGTGTCTTCTATCTTCTTCTCCTCGACCGCTCCGCACCCAGGGCATGGGGGGAGGCTCCCGCTCTTCTCTACATGTTCTTCTTCATCCTCTTCTCTTCTTCCTTCTTCTCTTCTTCTCTTCTTCATTTTCTTCTCCGGGCCGCTCCGCACCCATGCTGGCATGGAGGGAGGCTCCCGTTGTGTGACGGCGTCTCCTCGTCTGATGGTTCTTAAATAACGGGGGGCGGGGCCACGTCACGGGGAATGCCACAGGGAAGTCCCGTCATGTCCCGTGCGTCAGAGGGGGCGGGGTCACCGGGTGGCCCCGCCCCCCGTTATTTAAGAACCGTCAGACGAGGAGACGCCGTCACACAGCGGGAGCCTCCCTGCATGCCAGCATGGATGCGGAGCGGCCCGGAGAAGAAAATGAAGAAGAGAAGAAGAGAAGAAGGAAGAAGAGAAGAGGATGAAGAAGAAGATGAAGAGAAGAGCGGGAGCCTCCCCCCATGCCATGGGTGTGGAGCGGCCCGAGGAGAAGAAGATAGAAGACGCCACGGAGGAGATGCTGGACGAGAACGCCGGAGGAAGAACCAGAAGAGCCAGAAGAACCAGAAGAGGATGAAGGAAGATAGAAGAAAGAAGAAGCATTTAAAGAAAGGAATTGTCAAAAACTGTCTCTTGTCATTTTTAACATTTTTGACAGTTTTTTAGTGAAATGGTAGGGGTAAGTACCCCCTTACCATTTCACACGGGGGGGGGCGGGATCTGGGGGTTCCCTTGTTAAAGGGGGCTTCCAGATTCCGATAAGCCCCCTGCCCGCAGACCCCCACAACCACCGGCCAGGGTTGTGGGGATGAGGCCCTTGTCCTCATCAACATGGGGACAAGGTGTTTTGGGGGGCTACCCCAAAGCACCCTCCCAATGTTGAGGGCATGTGGCCTGGTACGGTTCAGGGGGGGCGCACTCTCGTCCCCCCCTCTTTTCCTGCGGCCTGCCAGGTTGTGTGCTCGGATAAGGGTCTGGTATGGATTCTTGGGGGGACCCCACGCCGTTTTTTTTTTTTTTTTTGGCGCGGGGTTCCCCTTAAAATCCATACCAGACCTGAAGGGTCTGGTATGGAATTTAGGGGGAACCCCACATCATTTTTTTTTTTAATTTTGGCCGGGGTTCCCCTTAATATCCATACCAGACCTGAAGGGCCTGGTATGGAATTTAGGGGGACTCCCACGTCATTTTTTTTTATTTTGGTTCGGGGTTTCCCTGTGTTGAATTCCCATGCCGTTTTTATCAATGAACTTCTATGTGTATTGTCGGCAATGCAATAGCTGCGGGTAGTTTTAAATGGGTTTTTTCCTTCGAAATGTCATTTTGCTGTCAGACTGTTCTAAACACGGGAAACATGCGCCCCTTTACAGGCATACTATAGATACCCCCCAGGTACGAAATTTAAAGGGATATTACACTTTTATTGTTTGACTTTAAGCATTATTAAAATCACTGCTCCTGAAAAAACAGCCGTTTTTAAAACTTTTTTTTGCATTGATCCATGTCCCCTGGGGCAGGACCCGGGTCCCCAAACACTTTTTATGACAATAACTTGCATATAAGCCTTTAAAATGAGCACTTTTGATTTCTCCCATAGACTTTTAAAGGGTGTTCTGCGGCATTCGAATTTGCCGCGAACACCCCAAATTGTTCGCTGTTCGGCGAACTTGCGAACAGCCAATGTTCGAGTCGAACATGAGTTCGACTCGAACTTGAAGTTCATCCCTAGTCTTCAGGTAGCTTTAGGTGCACACTGTGCAGAGGGCACAGTACACTAACTGTAAATACTGCAGCTGCCTGCCTGTGGTACTAATAGGATCAGAAGAACACCACAAATTTTCTTCAGGTAGCTTTGGGTGCACACTGTGCAGAGGACACAGTACACTAACTGTAAATTCTACAGCTGCCTACCTATAGTACTAATAAGATCAGAAGAACACCACCAATTTTCTTCAGGTAGCTTTAGGTGCACACTGTGCAGAGGACACAGTACACTAACTGTAAATACTGCACCAATTGTCTTCAGGTAGCTTTAGGTGCACACTGTGCAGAGGACACACTACACTAACTGTAAATACTGCAGCTGCCTGCCTGTGGTACTAATAGGATCAGAAGAACACCACCAATTTTCTTCAGGTAGCTTTAGGTGCACACTGTGCAGAGGACACAGTACACTAACTGTAAATACTGTAGCTGCCTGCCTGTGGTACTAATAGGATCATAAGAACACCACCAATTTTCTTCAGGTAGCTTTAGGTGCACACTGTGCAGAGGACACAGTACACTAACTGTAAATACTGTAGCTGCCTGCCTGTGGTACTAAAAGGATCAGAAGAACACCACCAATTTTCTTCAGGTAGCTTTAGGTGCACACTGTGCAGAGGACACAGTACACTAACTGTAAATACTGTAGCTGCCTGCCTGTGGTACTAATAGGATCAGAAGAACACCAAGAATTTTCTTCAGGTAGCTTTAGGTGCACACTGTGCAGAGGACGCACTACATTAACTGTAAATAATGCAGCTGCCTGCCTGTGGTATTAATAGAATCAGAACAACAGCAATTGTCTTCAGGTAGCTTTAGGTGCACACTGTGCAGAGGACGCACTAAACTAACTGTAAATACTGCAGCTGCCTGCCTGTGGTACTAATGGGATCAGAAGAACACCACCAATTTTCTTCAGGTAGCTTTAGGTGCACACTGTGCAGAGGACACAGTACACTAACTGTAAATACTGTAGCTGCCTGCCTGTGGTATTAATAGGATCAGAACAACAGCAATTGTCTTCAGGTAGCTTTAGGTGCACACTGTGCAGAGAACACAGTACACTAACTGTAAATACTGTAGCTGCCTGCCTGTAGTACTAATAGGATCAGAAGTACACCACCAATTTTCTTCAGGTAGCTTTAGGTGCACACTGTGCAGAGGACACACTACACTAACTGTAAATACTGCAGCTGCCTGCCTGTGGTACCAATAGGATCAGAAGAACACCACCAATTTTCTTCAGGTAGCTTTAGGTGCACACTGTGCAGAGGACACAGTACACTAACTGTAAATACTGTAGCTGCCTGCCTGTGGTACTAATAGGATCAGAAGAACAACAGCAATTGTCTTCAGGTAGCTTTAGGTGCACACTGTGCAGAGGACGCACTACACTAACTGTAAATACTGCAACTGCCTGCGGTACTAATAGGATCAGAAGAACACCACCAATTTTCTTCAGGTAGCTTTACGTGCACACTGTGCAGAGGACGCACTACACTAACTGTAAATACTGCAGATGCCTGCCTGTGGAATTAATAGAATCAGAACAACAGCAATTGTCTTCAGGTAGCTTTAGGTGCACACTGTGCAGAGGACGCACTAAACTAACTGTAAATACTGCAGCTGCCTGCCTGTGGTACCAATAGGATCAGAAGAACACCACCAATTTTCTTCAGGTAGCTTTAGGTGCACACTGTGCAGAGAACATAGTACACTAACTGTAAATACTGTAGCTGCCTGCCTGTGGTACTAATAGGATCAGAAGAACACCAAGAATTTTCTTCAGGTTGCTTTAGGTGCACACTGTGCAGAGGACGCACTACATTAACTGTAAATAATGCAGCTGCCTGCCTGTGGTATTAATAGAATCAGAACAACAGCAATTGTCTTCAGGTAGCTTTAGGTGCACACTGTGCAGAGGACGCACTACACTAACTGTAAATACTGCAGCTGCCTGCGGTACTAATAGGATCAGAAGAACACCACCAACTTTCTTCAGGTAGCTTTACGTGCACACTGTGCAGAGGACGCACTACACTAACTGTAAATACTGCAGCTGCCTGTGGTACTAATAGGATCAGAAGAACACCACCAATTCTCTTCAGGTAGCTTTAGGTGCACACTGTGCAGAGGACGCACTACACTAACTGTAAATACTGCAGCTGCCTGCTGTACTAATAGGATCAGAAGAACAACCCCAATTTTCTTTAGGTAGCTTTAGGTGCACACTGTGCAGAGGACGCACTACACTAACTATAAATACTGCAGCTGCCTGTGGTACTAATAGGATCAGAAGAACTCCACCAATTTTCTTCAGGTAACTTTAGGTGCACATTGTGCAGAGGACGCACTACACTAACTGTAAATACTGCAACTGCCTGCGGTACTAAAAGAATCAGAAGAACACCACCAATTTTCTTCAGGTAGCTTTAGGTGCACACTGTGCAGAGGATGCACTACACTAACTGTAAATACTGCAGCTGCCTGCGGTACTAATAGGATCAGAAGAACACCACCAATTTTCTTCAGGTAGCTTTATGTGCACACTGTGCAGAGGATGCACTACACTAACTGTAAACACTCTAGCTAATAGGACTAATAGGATCAGAAGAACACCACCAACTTTCTTCAGGTAGCTGTAAATACTGTAAAAACACCTGCCTGCCTGTCAGTAGGAAGAATAACAGGAACTGATCTAGCTAAACTGAATACTGTGATTGATATATATATATATATATATATATATATATACACACATACACACAACACCTAGAATGCATATATATACATAATACACTGTAAGTGCAGCTAACTGACTCACCTGCCTACTCTATCTAACCTAAATCAAATGACACTGTCTCTCTGTCTATCTCTCTGCCGCAACACACTACACAAAGGCGGCCTTATATAGTGTGGGGCGTGTACTAACCCCCCTGAGCCATAATTGGCCAAAGCCACCCTGGCTTTGGCCAATTACGGCTCTCTGTACAGACGGCGCTGTGATTGGCCAAGCATGCGGGTCATAGTGCATGCTTGGCCAATCATCAGCCAGCAATGCATTGCGATGCCGCAGTGACATATGGGCCATGACGCGCCACTCGAATTTAGTACGAATGGCCCATAATGTTCGAAATTTCGACGAATGGTCAAACATGGGTTCAACTCGAACTCGAAGCTCATCCCTAGTGCAGAGTGAGAAGTGTTCCCACTTATAGAAATAGCCCCACTTTGAGAAAGGGCCCCAGTTGCAAATGTGCCCCCTGCAAATTCTTCCCCCAAAAGAAGCTTATATTTATACTAATAGGGGTGGGTGGTGGGTGGATTTCAATTAGCAATCAAGAGGTAATAACGGTTGACTGATTAACAGGGCAAAATTCTTACTTCAGAAACAGACTAGCAAGAGGGCACTAAAGTTAGCGGGCCATAATTCTGGGTGAG
This sequence comes from Aquarana catesbeiana, assembly GCF_042186555.1. Classification (NCBI taxonomy): domain Eukaryota; kingdom Metazoa; phylum Chordata; class Amphibia; order Anura; family Ranidae; genus Aquarana; species Aquarana catesbeiana. The sequence goes on from NC_133330.1 coordinate 172,786,549, forward strand.
ACAAGGGAGATAATAAAGCATTGTAATGCAGACAGATCTATAGATGGTTAAGCAAAAATAACACACCAGCAATTTTTAAAGACACATAAGCAAAGCAGATAGCAGTGTTTCAGTTTTTGGGTAGAGATGGTTCAGTTAGCACATACCAGAAATTATTAAAGACACATAAGCAAAGCAGATAGCAGTATTTCAGTTTTTGGGTGGAGATGGTTCAGTTAGCACATATCAGCAATTGTTAAAGACACATAAGCAAAACAGATAGCAGTGTTTCAGTTTTTGGGTGGAGATTTTTCAGTTAGCACATACCAGCAATTATTAAAGACACATAAGCAAAGCAGATAGCAGTGTTTCAGTTTTTGGGTGGAGATGGTTCAGTTAGCACATACCAGCAAATATTAAAGACACATAAGCAAAGCAGATAGCAGTGTTTCAGTTTTTGGGTGGAGATGGTTCAGTTAGCACATACCAGCAATTATTAAAGACACATAAGCAAAGCAGATAGCAGTGTTTCAGTTTTTGGGTGGAGATGGTTCAGTTAGCACATACCTGTAGAAAGAGAGAAGAGATTTACAAATGAGACAATCAGATAATGATGAGTGCAGAGTCAGAAGTGCTCCCACTTATAGAAATAGCCCCACTTTGAGAAAGGGCCCCAGTTGCAAATGTGCCCACTGTTATCTTGCTGGCATGAGGAGGTGCCAGGTTTGGACTCTGAAGACTGGGAGCACATATGAGAATATCCTATGCAACAACTGGTCCCTACCTAGGACCTCTTAATTCAATCTAAAATTTCCCTAGATTTAATTTTACTCCTCAAATTACACAGGATCTTTCCTTCACATCTATCCAAATCATGGTGTTGCTCAGAGGAGCCAGCAATGTTCATGCATGTGTTTTGGGACTGTCCAGTAATTAAGTCCTTTTGGGCAGATGTTTCCATATGTATCCGCTCTGTAACAGCTATCTCTGTATCCTTAACTATAGATGTCTGTATTCTGGGTTTGGTCCAGCTCTTGGCTATATCTAGAGCCATGAGAACCTTGACTGGATTGTTGCTATTCTATGCTTATAAGACTATACTCCTAATGCCGCGTACACACGAGCAGACTTTATGACAGACTTTGTCCTGCAAACTTTTCGACTGACTTTACGACGGACTTCCCGAATGAACGGACTTGCCTACACACGATCAACCAAAGTCCGACGGATTTGTACGTGATGACGTACGACTGGACTAAAACAAGGAAGTTCATAGCCAGTAGCCAATAGCTGCCCTAGCGTCGGTTTTTGTCTGTCGGACTAGCATACAGACGAGTGGATTTTTTGACCGGACTCGAGTCCGTCGAAAAGATTTGAAACATGTTTCATTTCTAGGTCCGTCGAACTTTTGGGGAAAAAAAGTCCGCTGGAGCCCACACACAATTGAATTGTCCGACGGACTCCGGTCCGCCGAACCAAGTATGTCGTAAAGTCCGGTCGTGTGTACGCGGCATTAAATTCTCCAGAGGCCCTTACATCTGATTTCTGGAAATGCATATTTAACAGAACGGTGCCGCTATATAAATTCACATATGAATCCAGAGGATGCCTCAATAAATTCTCTAAGGTCTGGGACATCTGGACAGTGTCCACAGATACTGTAGCTGCCACTGAGACATCCCAGTAGAGAGTACTATAACACATTCCTTTTTTCTGTTATAAGGTATCCTAATGCACTGTGGGTAAATATTCATGTTTATCCACTTACTGACCCATCGGCGTTGGGTGGAGTGGAGTGTGCCAATAGGCACCAGTTGGCATGGTATAAGTGTTTTTTTGTTATGTGTTCTTATTATGTTTTTATGTTTTTTCTAAGCCTTGGTATGCCCAATAGGCTTTGTTTTGTATTGAAACCTTACCCTTTCAAAAAAATAAAATAGTTTGCAAAAAAAAAAAGGTTTGGAAAAAATACTTACCTAAAGTCATTTTAGGGCTCCCATTTAAAACACAAGTGATACTAGTTTTTCAAGTATTATTTAGATATTCAAGTGATGTAGGAGCACCCTTGAAAAGAAGCATACATTTCTTTGATCTGCACCCATAATTCTAATCACAGTGTTTATTCTTTAGCAATTGTTCAAGGATAGAAAATGCCACCGATGCAAAGGTTCCACTTGAATGAACTGATCCTTACACTGGTGTGATGTCCGCATTTTTTGCTGTAGCACTTGAAGCTACAAACATGAGCTCCAGCGTCCACGTTAGAATATGGGCTTACCCGAACTGTCAGCTAGAGTAGGCAGCTTTGGACTATGCTGTGGTTCCTCTATTTTCTAGACATGTCCAATTCATTTCGTAACAAACCAAAATTCGGCTGAATTTTGCATCTTTCGGACATTCGGATGCATCCGAATGTCCAAATAAAAAAATGATGAATTTCAACTGATACGAAAGAAATGATAGTGAATATAACGAATGAATTCGTCATGATTCGGTAATTCGTTAAAGATCTAATGAAACAAAAGGTCAACTCAAAGTAAATCTTACAGTCCAATCAGCTGATTAATTTTGTGCTGGAGGTTGGATTACTGGCAAAGTGCATTCCTGAGAACTGAGTGAGAAGGGTGTTGTATTGTATTTGAGCAGAGGAGAAGAGATATTGTCATTGTGTGTGTTAATAGATTCAATAAACAAACGACTTTCCAAACTACAAATCATTATCACGAATATACTGTAACGAAACGAAAGAAATTATAGCGGATATAACAAATGAATTTGACATGATTCCAGACTCAGTATAACGAATATCGACACAATATAACAGAACGAAATTATGTATTTTACGAATGACAATGAACCGAAACTAAACAAAATTTTCCGTTGTGCACAAGTCTACTATTTTCCCTAAGTGATTTATTCTAGTGGATAATACTATGTCATGTGACCATCACCCAATGAGATTACTATGGGATGCTGAATGTGTTCCCATCCTTGCCTGCTTGTCCATGCTACCTGCAGTGGCACTGCCAACCAGGGAAATGTGACATCCACGTTTATGTGCCCCCCTGCAGTGCCACAGAAAACTTTCATCCCCCCCACCCCCTTTCCACTAAACTAGTGGAGCACTTACCTTTAATAGGGTTCCAAGGCCATCCTTACTGCAAAATAATTGCAAGAGAACCGTGTCTATTTTTTCATGGTGCTCTTGCAATTATTTAGCCCTAACAATGGGTGTCTGAGTCCAATAAAAGGGAAGTCTTTACAGAGATTATGTAAAATTTTCTCAGTTTTTCTTTTCTTTTTAATTCTAATCAGTCATGCAGTCTGATCAACTAGCCTTTATACTTGGATCTTTTGTAGCCTACTACCATACAATTACAAAACCAGTTAAATACTCTTTATTTTATTGAAACTGGACTCTGGGATAAGCAAATACTGTCTAAAACAGGAGGCATGTGTATTCTTACTTAAATCTTGGTGTGATCTGTGTATTTCTTTCAGATCTGTGCAGTAATCCAGCTTGAAACTTCACCTTTGTTTAGGAGCTTCCTGTAATAATGTCCAGTCGGCTGTTCTTTTGTGCAGAGTGACTGGTCTTGTATCTACCCCCTTCCTCTAGTTTTCTGTAGGCAGCCTGTGGGGAGGTACAGCGTGGTGTGGCAGCAGTAAACACTTAAAGTCCAGTTACAGAAAACAGAACTGTATTGAACACGAAGTTCAGCAATTCACAACAAGCCCAGTGGGAAAACAATCAAACCAGGCACACTCACAGAATGTACAGCCATGAGTAGCAGCAGTAGGTCTCAAGTGTGCTGACAGCGTCTGTCTCCAGGGGCAGAATGCAGCCTGGCTGGTCCGTACGAAACGGCTTCCAGGAAGAATGGCATGTCTCTGCAGCATCTGGAACCTCTTCCTGACGCTGAGCGGTGTTCCTTACCAGTGCTGTATCCTGGCCTAGGCCAACAAGGCCCAGGCCTTGGGCGGCACTTTGTAGGGGGCGGCAAAGAAGCCACATCCACCGCTAGGGTGACGGCAAAAAAGCCGCCCCTGCTATGTCCTGCAATGAAACAGACACAGAGCAGTCAGAGAATGCAGGCAACAGGGGCAGACAGAGCCGCCGTAGCGCTGGCTCCACCCCCACCTGAGACTGGTCACTAGTTGCTAGAGCCACTTGGCGTCTAGCAACCAGTGATGTCACAGCCGCGACTCCCTGGCCTTGCCCAGCATTCAAAGCGGAGGAGGATTCAACCTACTCCTCTGCGCCTGGTGCTCGTGGGGCCCAAAGCAGCTGCCAAGTTGAGCCCCTGTCATGGAGAGTTCCAGCGGCGGGGTGCAGGGCAGCGAACTAAATTGGCAAATCAGCGTACTCAAATAGTGAGCGGGCAGCCCTAGAGTGTGGGGGGAAGGCAAGCAGCACTAGCACAAGGCTGTCTAGAACCGGGAGGGAGAAGACATCCACTGCCAACCTGACCTGAGCATCAGCGGGTGCAGCATCCCTGACGCCTCCCAGAGCCTGCAAACCTTCTCTAACCTCCTCTCTGCTCCCCACTGTGACATCAGAAGGAAGACAGGCTGACCGAGGGCCCAGAGGACGAGGATGGGCAGGAGGTAGGTGCATCATACACACACCTACCCACAGACAGGTTGGCATAGGAGGGACTGCAGGTAGGGCTAGGGGGTCTCTCCCCCTCTCGTTTTTTTTTTACTAGTAATGGCAGCGATTAGCGACTTATAGTGGAACTGTGACATTGCAGCAGACAAATCGAACACCTAACTCAGACTTTTTGGGGGCTAGTGACACCAGTACAGTGATCAGTGCTAAAAAAATGCACTTTCACTGTACTAATGACACCAGCAGGGAAGGGGTTAACATCAGGGGGTTAAATGTGTTGCCTAGGGAGTGTTTACTAACTGTGGGGGAGGTGCTTTCACTGCATGAAGACATGGATCGGTGTTCCTGCTTAACAGAAACACAGGATCCATGTCTTCTGTACTCATGGAATAACAGTCTGCCTTGTTTACATCGGTACTCTGGCAGAATGACAGTCTGCCTAATGATTAATGGATCCCAGTGAACATCGGGTCTGTGAGACCCATTGACCTATTCCCGCTGTATAAAATCACAGTGGAAATGAGCTGGCGGTGGGCAGCGCGCACCCAACACCCGGAAGTGCAGGATCACGTATTCTATGCACAGGGGCTGCCCTGTAGCAGTAAAGCGGTCAAACAGGAAGGGGTGGGTCAAATTTACATGGGGGTGCCCAATTTTAGACTTGCCTAGGGCAGCACAAAACCAGAATACCACTGTTCCTGACACAGAGGTAAACTGTCTATATTATATCCGCATGCGAAATGCGCATCAAACCTGGGAGCCAGGGTCTTAAATAGACTCCCCCTGATGAGTCACGAGACCATGTGATGTATCACATAGGGGAGGGGCAGATTGGTTTGGCAAGACGCTTTTGCATCTCTTACGAAGAGGCACGAAGTAGCTGCAGCATCGTGGTTTTATATGATATACGCTGTATACAGTTGGTGCACTGGACCATCTTTTAAATGTGAGTTCTATGCACATTTTTTAATAAATTGAATATTGTTTAAAAAACAATATAAGCACTATTTGGAGTTCTTTTTCTCTCATATATATTGAGTCATAGTGGAGTCACATCAATGGAGCAACGAGGAGGAAAGCATAATCTGTTAGTCTGGGGTGATTAAAAAGCTTTATTTGATCAAACTTAAAGCGGAGTTCCACCCAAAAATGGAACTTCCCCTGTCCGGATTCCTCCCCTCCTCCGGTGTCACATTTGGCACCTTTCAGGGGGGAGGGAGAGCAGATACCTGTCTAATACAGGTATTTGCTCCTACTTCCGGCGAAAGATCGCTGCAGTATCCGTGGCGATCTACGCCATGTCCGGCCCTTCCTCTGTCCCCCAAACTGTCTTCTGGGAAACACACAGGTCCCAGAAGACAGCAGGAACCACTCAGGATGTGCAGCATGACTCGCGCATGCGCAGTAGGGAACCAGGCTGTGAAGCCGCAAGGCTTCACTTCCTGATTCCATTACTAAGGATGCCGGCGCCTTCACCTGGGAGCCGAGGGACAGGTCGGCTTCGGGTGAGGACATCGTGGGCGCCCTGGACAGGTAAGTGTCCTTATTTTAAAAGTCAGCAGCTGCAGTATTTGTAGCTGCTGACTTTTATTTATTTATTTTTTTCAGCAGAACTCTGCTTAAATGTGAGGTCACACTCTGTGAGGTAAATGCATTACTTATGGGGGAGCAGTGTGGTGAATAGATACAAAGCATGGATTTTTGAGAAATTGTGAAGACTCAACAAGTTACAACTTTTTTCTGACATTCCCATTAATTAAATATTTGACTGCACTCAAGCATGGGATTTATATTATTACAAGAAGAAATACACATGAATGTATGATATTATTGTATATTCACATGTTATTATGTTGGCACACATATGTGCACAGGAGAATTGATTCACTAAGTGGTTGGATACATTTACGATCACTAGCGCAGCATTATTTATATTGAGTTTATTTGCACATTTATGTTGGGAGTGTGCTACTCGCTGCTTGCATATATTACTCTGATTATATTTTAGTTGCTCGCAAGACTACCTATTATGTTCTTAAATAGACTCTGCCTGACTCAAGATGGCCACCAAGGTCACGCGGGTTACCAGCATCCAATCAGATGCTGCCTCTCTCTGATCAAAGTTATATTAATAGAAATGGGGCTCCTCTCAACTTCCTCCTCCACCCGCATTGCCACTATGGATGAGCGCTACCTGCAGTGGAGAAAATAGACTGCACCTGCCTACAAGCCTGTAAAGGATATGTACAGCACAGTGATGCTAGTTTATATATTCTGGTTTGCAAAGGCATTTGGCGCACATAAATTTGATGTATATCCTTTATGCTATTATATATAAAGAAAACTAAAGTTTTTGTTTGTTCTGCTTATAGTACAATTTTAAAGTTTATGTCCAAAAGTCTATGTAAAAAAATAAAAATAAACATAAAATTGTTGGATTAGAGCTTTATCTAATTTAGGCAAAGTTTACATGTGTGTCAGTCTCTGTGGTGGATAGCTTTTTAGAGGGCTTTAGCGCAGCGGCTTCCAGGCATTAGAAGCTGATACTGCCTCCTTCTGAATGCCTGCTTTTTAATTTTTTTTCCGAGTTGTGATTCTTAATGGGTGGTGCTGCCTGTCAAAATTGACAAGCCAAGTTAAATTTGCCATGGGCGCGGTATGTGTAAGACTGTATGGTGCATGTTTTCTTTACGGTGCTCCGAAAGGGCATGAATAGCAAGCATTCCTGATGAATACCTGTCCCAGGTTCATCAGCTCTATTAATCCTTGCCCCAAGATAAGATTACGGCAGCAGGAGTGGGGGTTGGAGGAGGAAGATAAGCTAATATAATAGCCAGCAGCACAAAGGAGACACCCTATTGACTGTATAGTAATAGCCCTCAGGCTGATTTTTGTTTTGACTAAACTGAATAAATGTTGATATAAGCCTTCAAACCAAATATGAATCAGACTGTTTTGGATGAGTAGGCTCACAGACTTGCATTGTACAAAGAAGCAGTAAAGCACATAAGGAACCAGCAGGAACTAAAGCTATGTGTACTGCGCAATAATGACTACCTCCAGGTACATATATCATTACTATTACAAAATAACAAAAAGAGAGCACACCAGCCTAGCGCATTACTGTTATACCACTTTATTAAATGTGTAAAAGCAAGTAATATACTCACAATATACTCAGAAACGCATGACAATGTCAGGCATATCATATAACACAAATGAGACTGCCGCCAGATCTCCACCACTCCGCCAGTGTCACGGGAAGACCCTTCAGCATCCAAAACGGCTTATGTGAGCCCAGGGCTCTGAAGAAGAGGAGAAAACATTTAAGCCATTTTGGACACTGTAGATTTCATAGAAGCAATGATGAATGGTAAGATGAATCTTGTGAAGAGCTTGTTTATTCCAGTCAGCAGAGAGCCACATGTAAAAACTATTTTTTCTAGTTTCACTTCATAACTTCCTACTTCCTGTTCCCACCCCCAGGTTCTCACACATGTAAATACAACACAAACATATTCTACATCTTTCCCCTTTTAACCTCTTGCTTACTGGGCACTTAAATCCCCCTCCTGCCCAGACCAATTTTCAGCTTTCAGTGCTGTCGCACTTTGAATGACAATTGGGCAGTCATGCTACACTGTACTCAAATGAAATTTTTATAATTTTTTTTCACACAAATGGAGCTTTCTTTTGGTGGTATTTAATCACCACTTGGGTTTTTATTTTTTGCTAAACAAACAAAAAAAGACATCAATTAAAAAAAAAACAAACATGTTTCATAGTATGTTATAAAATTTTGCAAACGGGTAATTTTTCTCCTTCATTAATATTCGCTGATGAGGCTGCACTGATGGGCACAGATAAGGTGACACTGATAGGCACAGATAAGACGACACTGATGGGCCCTGATGGGTGGCACTGCTGAGTGGCACTGCTGGGTGGCACTGATAGATGTCACTGATGGGCACTGATAGGTGGCACTGGTAGGTGGTATTGATAGGCAACACTGGTGATGATGCCCTGATTTGTGATTTATAGGCGGCACTGTGGGCACTGATAGGTGGTACTGTGGGCACTGATAGGCGGCACTGTGGGCACTGATAGGTGGCACTGTGGGCACTGATGGGTGGTACTGTGGGCACTGGTAGGTGCCACTGCTGGACACTGGTAGGTGGCGCTGGTAGGTGACTCTCCACAATCGGGACTGATGTCTCTCTCGCAGCCGCCGGTGATCTGCTTTTTTTTTCCTCCTCACGCTACCAGCGTGAGGAGGAAAGCTAGCCGATTACCGGCTCTGTTTATATCACATGATCAGCTGTCATTGGCTGACAGCTGATCACATGGTAAGGGGTCAGGATCGACCTCTTACTCTGATCGGTGATCAGCCGAATCTCATAGACTCGCTGATCACAGAGTGCACCGCGCTCCTGCAGGCTGCTCAAGCACAGGAGGACGTCCATGGACGCCCTCCCGGCAAATTAAGTCCACGCTGCAGCCGTCTTTCGGCTATAGCGTGGACAGCAAGTGGTTAAAGAAAGGAAATGCATTAATAAATGAAGTGTAATATAAAACCAACAAGGCATGCAGCATAGCAAGGAACAATAACAAACTATAATATAAAACGAAAGATGCTGAGTAAAAGTTAGTGTGTGATAAAGTCTTGGAACTTTGGATTGGGTTCACATACTCTTCCAGATCGAGAAACAACTTGTGGGGCTTGAGAGTCTAAAACCTCTTGGCACATGGGCAGCGGCAGTACAGTGTGATTCTGGTACCTGTATTAGGTGACCGCGGTTCCTTACATAGGTCCTACCATCAGAATGGACAACATAGCTGTTTGGTTGGCAGGCTTTTCCATGAACCATGGCCAGTTTGTCAAACCCACGGGTTGTGTCCATCCTTACCACCTGCCCAGGCTCCAGAGTGGAAAGTCGTCTGGCTGATTTGTCATGGCTTATTTTTCTGTTTTGCCTGAGTGTAAATAAAGCAGACTGAACATCACTCTCAACTCTTGGCAGGAGCTGGGATGGGACCATGGGAATCAGAGTCTTGGTTCGTTGTGATAGTAAATATTGTGCCAGAGAAGGCATGCCATACCTAGGTGTGTTGCGGAGGTTGAGTAAGGCTGCATGGAGCGGGTGAACAAAAATACCCCCCACAAATTCTGAAAAACTCCATGCATTGATTATGCAAGAATGGTCTGCCAGTCAAGATGTTGCCCCGAATTTGATTGACAGCATGCCGTGGTGAATTGCAGAGGTTTTGAAAAAGAAGGGTCAACACTGCAAATATTGACTCTTTGCATAAACTTTATGTAATTTTCAATAAAAGCTTTTGACACTTATGAAATGCTTGTAATTATACTTCAGTATTCCATAGTAACAGCTGACAAAAAGATCTAAAAACACTGAAGCAGCAGACCTTGTGAAAATTAATATTTTTGTAATTCTCAAAACTTTTGGCCAAGGTTGTACATAAAATGCATCAGGAAGGGCATGCCAGTAAGCAAGATGGCCCCTCTGGGATGATTCCGCTGTGCAGTCACAGGCCAGTTCCCCACCCTTCACATGCATTTAGGAAATGTGCACATGCTCATGCAAACAGGGGGAAATTTTGAGGGAACGTTTTTTGGATAAAATGTATTGACAAAGCAACTTTCAGGAAGTTAATTATGCAGTAGGTGCAGTTAATAGGGATGAATTGCTATTAGATGGACCATCAAATAAGAATAGGGAGGACAAATTTCTATGGTCTATGGTTACTACCTGTTTGACATTTGAGTAATGGGGCGTACACATGGTCGGACTTTTCGACTGGACTGGTCTGACGGACGCCGATGGACGAAATCCTGCTAACAATGCGATCGTGTGTGGGCTTCGCCGGACCTTCAGCGGACTTTTCCAGTCGCAAATCTGACGGACTTTAGATTTGCAACATGCTTCAAACCTTTACGTCGTAACTCCGCCGGACCCAGAAATCCACTCGTCTGTATGCTAGTCCGACGGACAAAAACCGATGCTAGGGCAGCTATTGGCTACTGGCTATCAACTTCTTATTTTAGTCCGGTGTACGCCATCACGTACGAATCCGTTGGACTTTGGTGTGATCTTGTGTAGGCAAGTCTGGTCATTAGAAAGTCCGTCAAAAGTCCGTCGAAAGTCTGTAGGACAGGCTGTAGGACTTTTGTAGCTGAAAAGTCCGACCGCGTGTACACGGCATTAGGCTCATTGCATTAAATTGAGAACCTATATCATGCGCACTGTTCTTCGGATTGAGACTACAAATTATAGGTTAGAGTTCCCCTTTAGGATATCATGAGGCTTCTTTAAGGAGAATTGGTCGGGGTGAGTTGTATGTTACTGCTATCGTGCATTTTTACATGTTTGGATGCTCTGTGGCGGCCGCCTTCTTTTTTACCATGCAATGCTGTTTTTAATATGGATACATGCAAGTTCAATACTTTGTATTAAATGCAACACTTAATAGGTTTTACACTATCTAGAGTTTTATGTTCTATTTGGATCTGTCTGCACGATCGTTGTTTGGGTGGGGTCCCCTGGATACTCTGGAACTGATTCTGACGTGGTTCCTTTATATATTCCCTACTGATTACCTCTATCGGGATATATACATCAAGCCTGTTTGACCCTTCGTAATAAAGGGTCCAGGCTCTCTATTAAGAGTCCAACTTATTGTGGTGGTGGCCTGTTCACTTGGTGAAGAGTTTGCCATTTGACCATTATGGTCCATCTGAGAGACCGATACATTTCTGGATTATTTATTTGTACTTTTTTCAATATTTTTTAATATCAATTACTGTAGTGCAACATACCTTTATTTTGTTTCTTGTTTTTGTGGTAATATCTCAAATTTGTGGTGCTGCTCTTTTTTCACACTGAATTACCTTTCACATGCGCAGTATTATTTTCGTATTAATATTAGAAGTAATAATCAGTATGGTTGAGCCATTTATTGCCACCTTGTGGTTAATATAGATTGCTCTAGCCCCCATTCTCATATAATGGTATACATGCGTGATGAGCGGCACTCCTGAACCCCCTGGAAGATGTCACATTTTGACGAAACATGCAGGAGCTGGACACCATGACGTCATCATGCATACCGGCAATTCTGGTCGGATCCGCTACTACTGGATTGATGAGCGCTTGTTTACTGCAACATATGTGAGTCTTTTTAATCCTACTTAATAAACTTGCTTACCGCAGATTTATACTATTTCTGACTTTTGTTTGTCATATACTGTATGTTACACCATTTGTGAGCCTGGGAAATTAACAGCTGGAAGCCTGAGAAAAATCAAGGCAGAGGATTTACAGTATATGATGCTTATCATGACCACTCTTTGAATGAGAGTCATGAATCTCAGGTAAGCACATTTTTTGTGTGTGCACCAGGACCTTAGTTTGCTTGGTGTTAAGAAGACTTTCTCCTGAGCTTATTGGGATTTTGCACCGGGATTTCAGAATTTTTCTGGCATCGCAGTGCTTTTTATATTTATGTGTTTTCACTTTTGCTGACACAGGTGTCACATTATTATTATTATTATAATACATGTGTTGTGATGATGCATGATTTATATATGTATTGGATGTTTTATTGAGATTTCACTCACGCATGCATGATTTGGATAGATTAAAATGTTTGTATTAATAAATGAAGGCAGCACTTACTGTATAAATCTGTAAATATATTTTTTTTAAATTGCAGTAAAATCAACTATATAATATTAACCTTATTTCTGTGTGATGTGCAAAAATAGAGTGCAGAATATGTGAAAAATCCACAGATCCTGTGGAATTCTCATTGCATTTCATTGCTCTACCCCATTTACCTTACATTCAGAAATTAAGAACCCTGAGGGTCGCTACCTAATTCTAATGGGATACATTATGGACACAGCTGTAACGGGGGTCTCATATTATGCACCAAATTATCGTCCTGTACCCTTTTTATCGCACCTATTTAATATCATTAATACCCACAAAATGGGATCAATTTTTATATGTGGGGACTCCAACCAGGTTCTCCTTCCATTTCTTGACAAAACCCCTTATACCCCACCACGAACACAAGATACTAGGTCTTTATCTCAACTTCTTTCTAGACACAATTTGATTGACTCTTGGAGAGAATCTAATCCAGCTAAAAGAAATTATACATATTTTTCTAATCCACATCAAACTTTTAGTCGCATAGACCATATCTTTGTAACAATAGGGATGGTTCCTGACGTAATTTTATCTAAAATTATCCCTATACCCTGGTCAGATCACAATGCAGTTTATACCTCGGTGGCTTCTACTATACCCAAGGGGCATGACCCTTCATGGTATCTTCCAGATGTGCTACTTAAACACCCCTCCCACTGTTTAACAATCCAACAGGCTCTAAATGACTACTTAGAACATAACAAAAGTGACAAAATCTCCTCACTTACAATTTGGGAGGCACACAAACCAGTTCTGAGAGGAATACTTCAGCAGCAAGCAGGTATACTCAAACGGGATCGTGTAAAATTGGCTAGACAATTAGAAACAGAATTTAATGCATCATTTGTAGCTTTTCAAAACAATCCTAACCAGAAAGGGAAAATTTGCTTAGAGAAAGCCTGCCTAGAATATAATCTTTTCTTAACTGAATCTGCTGACAAATCCCTCAGGAAAACTAAGCATATGTTTTATAAGAATTCCAATAAACCAAGTACTCTCATGGCAAGGGCATTAAAGTCTATCGACAAATCTTATAAACCTATTAGACTCAAATTAGCAGACAATGTATACACCAGTAATCCTCTTAAAATCGTACAGAAATGTAGCTCTCATTTGAAAACTCTATACACAGAGACAAATAAAACTAACATTGAGGAAGCTGACGCTTTTTTTTTCATGTATCAACCTACCCAAAATGATGGAGTCCCAAAAATTGTCAATAGAAAAACCCATAACTAGCGATGAAGTAGCAGAGGCTATTAAAACATTAAAAATAAATAAAAGGCCGGGACCAGACAATCATCTGCATGATTCCTAAACCACACTCAGATGATACCTGTGACAGACCTAGCCGGGAGAGAGACTTTTGGAGGGGACTGTATGCTAGCCTCTTGCCGATTGATCGTGGGCCCTTGCATTTGGGGGAACGGTGCTCTTTGTGAGCTGTATGCCTGGGGACCCTTGAGGTGGTATTACTGTGGATTCGGGTCCTGGTCCCCCAGGACACACAGACTCTGGGGACCCTGGATTTGCCATATTGGAATAGTGGCTGATTCATAATGCTGGGACAGATACTGTTAGGAGATGCTGATGTAAATTCCAACACCTGTCTGTCTGTTGTCTGCTAAAATGTGTATTGTAAATAAGTCTACTATGGGATCTAAGAGTCATTAGATCTCCATTGTTGTTTGTGTTAATTAACTCTGCTATTGTGTAAAGAAGAGTCTATGTTGATTGTGATAATGTTGATTGGATTTTCTGAACTACAAGACGGCCAGTCTGGCCTAAAGGTCATGTCTGAGTCATCTAGGCTGTCTAAAGGGATTAGTTAATTAGCTCATGTTAATTAGGTTAATTAGGTTACAGCTGTATTGTTAGAGTAAAATGAGCAGGAGCCTCCTCTTTTATTGTATAAATAAGACTGTATTCCTGTCAATAAAGAGAGATTACTGGTTGAACTTACATACAGCCTGCCTGGTGTTTGTTCTGAGCTATCACAACTGGGTTAGAACGGCACATAGCTGTAATTCTAATCCCGGAGCATTGGATGACTGAACCATCAGACGTTGCAATCTGATTCAATAGCTGCAGAGGAGAGTCGGGAGAGTAGAACCGAGCGAGCAAAGGGGCTTGTTACATTGGTTGGCAGGGATTTGCTCTCCAGTTACTGGGACACTCCAAACCAGCCTGCAGGAGAGCCACGCTGAAAGACTTACTTGAGAGCCGTGGAGGGAATGGTGGGATCATGCTTCCTTGCCGTGAACACATCCAAACCATCACCTGGATCCAAGGTAGCAGGATAGCAGGAGAGGAGAAATACCAGCCACAATGGATGAGGAATTCAGAAGGAGGTTGCGAGAGAAGGAGATACAGCACAGAGGACCAGTATCAGAGCAGGTCCTGCTAGGATGGTTTGATTCTATCCGCTGTGAACTCTGGAAGGAAGCGCTTTCTTAACTGAATCTGCTGACAAATCCCTCAGGAAAACTAAGCATATGTTTTATAAGAATTCCAATAAACCAAGTACTCTCATGGCAAGGGCATTAAAGTCTATCGACAAATCTTATAAACCTATTAGACTCAAATTAGCAGACAATGTATACACCAGTAATCCTCTTAAAATCGTACAGAAATGTAGCTCTCATTTGAAAACTCTATACACAGAGACAAATAAAACTAACATTGAGGAAGCTGACGCTTTTTTTTTCATGTATCAACCTACCCAAAATGATGGAGTCCCAAAAATTGTCAATAGAAAAACCCATAACTAGCGATGAAGTAGCAGAGGCTATTAAAACATTAAAAATAAATAAAAGGCCGGGACCAGACAATCATCTGCATGATTCCTAAACCACACTCAGATGATACCTGTGACAGACCTAGCCGGGAGAGAGACTTTTGGAGGGGACTGTATGCTAGCCTCTTGCCGATTGATCGTGGGCCCTTGCATTTGGGGGAACGGTGCTCTTTGTGAGCTGTATGCCTGGGGACCCTTGAGGTGGTATTACTGTGGATTCGGGTCCTGGTCCCCCAGGACACACAGACTCTGGGGACCCTGGATTTGCCATATTGGAATAGTGGCTGATTCATAATGCTGGGACAGATACTGTTAGGAGATGCTGATGTAAATTCCAACACCTGTCTGTCTGTTGTCTGCTAAAATGTGTATTGTAAATAAGTCTACTATGGGATCTAAGAGTCATTAGATCTCCATTGTTGTTTGTGTTAATTAACTCTGCTATTGTGTAAAGAAGAGTCTATGTTGATTGTGATAATGTTGATTGGATTTTCTGAACTACAAGACGGCCAGTCTGGCCTAAAGGTCATGTCTGAGTCATCTAGGCTGTCTAAAGGGATTAGTTAATTAGCTCATGTTAATTAGGTTAATTAGGTTACAGCTGTATTGTTAGAGTAAAATGAGCAGGAGCCTCCTCTTTTATTGTATAAATAAGACTGTATTCCTGTCAATAAAGAGAGATTACTGGTTGAACTTACATACAGCCTGCCTGGTGTTTGTTCTGAGCTATCACAACTGGGTTAGAACGGCACATAGCTGTAATTCTAATCCCGGAGCATTGGATGACTGAACCATCAGACGTTGCAATCTGATTCAATAGCTGCAGAGGAGAGTCGGGAGAGTAGAACCGAGCGAGCAAAGGGGCTTGTTACATTGGTTGGCAGGGATTTGCTCTCCAGTTACTGGGACACTCCAAACCAGCCTGCAGGAGAGCCACGCTGAAAGACTTACTTGAGAGCCGTGGAGGGAATGGTGGGATCATGCTTCCTTGCCGTGAACACATCCAAACCATCACCTGGATCCAAGGTAGCAGGATAGCAGGAGAGGAGAAATACCAGCCACAATGGATGAGGAATTCAGAAGGAGGTTGCGAGAGAAGGAGATACAGCACAGAGGACCAGTATCAGAGCAGGTCCTGCTAGGATGGTTTGATTCTATCCGCTGTGAACTCTGGAAGGAAGCGCTAGCCCGTGAGCAGCGACACCAGGGAAAAGTTTTCCCCTCCATCCATGTGAGGTACTGGTCGCAGTATGAAGTGCGAATGCTGTTTTTGAGGGAAAAGCCGAACCAGGAGTGGACAGCCGAGTTAAGCAGGCTGATCCGGGCATAAATGCGGTTGGACGAGAGCTACAGAGCCCTCCAGTGGTATGTAGCCCAAGTGTGCCCGTGGACAGCGGATGACAGCCCCACGGAAGGCTTTGACTACGATGGCCTGGGATTGTTATACTGGAGGCTGTCCAGGGACCCTGACTTTGGGAGTGATCGGGAGTGGCATTTGGAGGAAATAATGGAGCACAGAGAGCGGAGACTGAATGTCTCAGAAGTGCACTGGGCACTGGAAGATTTGGAGTTTCTGGCCGTTCAGGAATGGGAGCTGGAGATCACCTACAAACAGCTGTTAGACTCTGCTCAGCAGCAGGGTGGTGCTCCCTTTGCCTGGGACTATCAGGAAATACCAGTTGACAACTCTGAAATCCTGGCTGAAGAGTTGACAATGTGGCAGAGTAACAGTGTGCTTTGCCAACCTGCCCCCGCAGCTATGGAGGCGGAGGTCTTATGGCGGATGCAGCAAGTGCTGACTGACCTTGATGAACCTGTTTCTGCATTGGATGATCTTGGATGGAGGAATGTGCCTGTCCAGCAGAATGCCAGAGAATCGGCAGTGGAAAATCTGAAGATTGCCGTCCCCAAACCTGAAGTGCTGACAACAGGGCAGAGCTCTGCTAACCTCTGCCCAGCACTGATAGCATCTTCTGGGTTCCACGGAGAGGAGATGGTGAACCTTTATCCCCAGACACCAGTTGCAGAGACAGGGGATTTGATAGACTTTTCTGCTGAGGAAGAACAACCTGGTGAGCCTCCAGCAGAAGAGGAGCTGTTATTAGGGCTAAACTTCACTGTGCTCTGCCCAGCACCAACAGAAGTATCTGTGAAGTTACAAGGAACTTCCCCAGCTGAAGCGCTGACAACCGAACAGAGGGTCCAAGATCACTGCCCTACACCTGTGGCAGTTTCGGAGGCTCAGGGTGAGAAGGTGGCAATCACTTCCCAGCAGCAGATACAGGGGGAGAAGGGAGAGGAGGTGTTCGTCGTCCCTCCCCAACAGCTAGCCGGAGCAGATGGTGTGGGGTTTCCAGCAGAAGGGCTGGCAACAGGGCCGAGTACTGCTGGACTCTGCCCTCAACTAACAGAGGATGGATTTCCTGTGAAGGTGGATGGGACTTCGGTCTCCACCTGTATACCCAAGGGATGCTGGGCAGTCGGCCGAGATCCCCAACAGCATGACGGAGTGAGCCCAGACACCCTGTCTTCTCTCCAGCGGCAGAAAGAACTCCAGGGAGAAGGGCCAGTCCAGGCCTCTTCCCAGCGGCAGATATGTTCTCTGAGAGAGGCAGAGGTTGGCTGGGTGAGTAATGCTTTGTTTGGAACAATTTGCTTGGGATACTGTGTGGGTACAGGCATTAGAGGACTGGAACTACTGACTAACTTCGGAGTCAACCCGTCTGGGGTCTCCTCCTGTGTTAGTCTCCTACCGAAACGGGGGAAATGTGACAGACCTAGCCGGGAGAGAGACTTTTGGAGGGGTCTGTATGCTAGCCTCTTGCCGATCGATCGTGGGCCCTTGCATTTGGGGGAACGGTGCTCTTTGTGAGCTGTATGCCTGGGGACCCTTGAGGTGGTATTACTGTGGATTCGGGTCCTGGTCCCCCAGGACACACAGACTCTGGGGACCCTGGATTTGCCATATTGGAATAGTGGCTGATTCATAATGCTGGGACAGATACTGTTAGGAGATGCTGATGTAAATTCCAACACCTGTCTGTCTGTCGTCTGCTAAAATGTGTATTGTAAATAAGTCTACTATGGGATCTAAGAGTCATTAGATCTCCATTGTTGTTTGTGTTAATTAACTCTGCTATTGTGTAAAGAAGAGTCTATGTTGATTGTGATAATGTTGATTGGATTTTCTGAACTACAAGACGGCCAGTCTGGCCTAAAGGTCATGTCTGAGTCATCTAGGCTGTCTAAAGGGATTAGTTAATTAGCTCATGTTAATTAGGTTAATTAGGTTAATTAGGTTACAGCTGTATTGTTAGAGTAAAATGAGCAGGTCTGCACCTCCTCTTTTATTGTATAAATAAGACTGTATTCCTGTCAATAAAGAGAGATTCCTGTTTGAACTTACATACAGCCTGCCTGGTGTTTGTTCTGAGCTATCACAACTGGACTAGAACGGCACAGAGCTTTAGTTCTAATCCCAGAGCATTGGATGACCGAGCAATCAGATGTTGTGATCTGCAGTCTGATTCTATAGCTGCAGAGGAGTGTCGGGAGAGTGGAACCGAGCGAGCAAGGGGCTCGTTACAATACCCTATGTACAAATTATCGCCCCATATCCATGTTGAACATGGACATTAAAGTGTTGGCAAAAATTCTAGCAGCCCGCCTTAATATGATCATTGGTACCCTCGTACATCGTGACCAAGTAGGCTTCATGCCCTCCCGACAGGCAGGTGACAATGTACGAAGAGCAACCCTCTTGGCACACATAGCTAAAAAATGTCACATACTTGTTTGCTTTCTCTCACTTGACATAAAGAAAGCTTTCGATTCTATTGCATGGCCTTACTTGCATGGAACTATACCTTGCAGAAATGGGGATTCGGTCCAAATTTTATAAATTACAGCTCTATACAACAAACCTAAAGCGTATGTCAAATACGCAGTTTATAAATCTGACTTCTTCAACATTGAGAGAGACACAAGACAAGGATGTCCCCTATCCCCATTGATATTCGCCCTCCTAATAGAACCACTCGCACTACCAATTAGATCTGACCCCACTATAACAGGGATAGAAATGGGAGGATTTCAACATAAGCTCTGTTTGTTTGCAGACGATATCCTCCTATTTCTTTCATCTCCATAAGTGTCAGGCCCAAACCTAATCCCAATTCTCAATAAATTTGCTAACATTTCTGGTTTATACATAAACCCTAAAAAATGTTTAGCATTGAACATATCTCTTTCTAACATTGAACTGACTTCAGCTAAAATTAGTCTTCCCTTCACATGGTCGAACAAATCAATCCCATACTTAGCCATACATCTTACAGCATCATTAGCAGATCTATTTTCAGTTAATTACCCTCCAATCTTAAAACAATTATCAAACTTAATGAAATCATGGTCTCATCTTCCATTATCGTGGTTTGGAAGAATCAACGCGGTAAAAATGACGATACTACCTAAATTACTGTACTTATTCAGAGTATTACCAATTCCTATTCTAGCTTATCACCTAAGAATATTACAAAGGAAAACATCGTCATACATATGGGGTTCCTCCAAGCCACGCATACAGCTACATACACTATATCTCCCAAAATTAAACGGAGGCCTAGGTTGCCCTAATTTTGCTTATTACTATAGTGCTGCACACATAGCAAGCCTGGCTAAATATCATGCTTATCAGGAGACCCTGTTATGGGTACATATTGAAGCCACAGAATGCGATCCTATTCCAATATCAAACCTACTATGGATCACTCCAAAAGATCGCATAGACCTAAAGAATCCAATTACTAAACACTACATTTCCCTTTGGGATAGATTCAAAAAGAATAACCATTTACAATCATCTCATAACCCAATGTTGTCATTCTATAAAAATCCTGCTTTCTATCTAGCATGGATATTCCCTAATTCCTTTAATGAATGGGTATCTAGAGACGTACTGTGTATGTATACATTTGTACATTCCTCATCATTCATCCTTTTTTCCTTGTCAAAAGAAGTTTATTGAGTATACAATGTTATAAACATACATAAAGTAAGTTTACAAGGATCTATAAAGTAAGCTCATTGTTTTACAGTAGGGTTTATATAGGTAAATATCATGAAATTTCAAATATTAAACATTGGGTTCACGTAAACCTAAATTAAAGATATATATCATTTCCTTAGTTACTTTTGTAGGTATTTAAATGATTTATACCTACTATACATATTGTTTACAAGTAGAGTGTATATAGGTCAAATAAATTCTGATAATGAGCTTTAATCATAAGGTGGAGAAAAGGAAAGAGAAAGAAGAAAAAGGGTTGAAAGGTAGAGGTATGGTCCACAAGGTTGTCCCGCTCGTCAGTTTATTATTCTTTTTAGTTCTCTTTGAAGCCTTAGAATGGGTGTCTCTGTAAGTCATTTAATCTGTTACCATGGCAACAGGACAGAGTCATTGAAGTTTGACAGGAACTGTTGTTTTATCCAAGGATGCCAAAGTTTTTCAAATTTTGGAATTTGATTTTGATCGATGACTACCATCTTAGCATGGGACATTGTATTATTCATTCTGTGAATTGTTTCTGCTAGTACCAATGTAGGAGATTTCCATGCCTTGGCCACTGTTTGTTTTGCAGCCGTTATTAGTTGGATCATAAGTTTGAATTGAGAGAGTGTTAACCATTCCGGTTTTAGATTAAGTAAAGTTAAATATGGATCTGGTTGTATTATTTTTTTAAATATTTTAGATGCAATCACGAAGACTTCCTTCCAGAAGGTTTGGATTACTGGGCACGTCCACCATATGTGTAAATATGTGCCTATTTCTGGGCATCCTCGAAAACAAAGAGCTGAGGTATTAGGTGAATATTTTGCCACTCTAGCGGGTACAAGGTACCAGCGAGTTAGGACTTTATAATTTGTCTCCAGTGCTAAGATGTTGGGTGAAGATGACTTAGATGTGAGCCATATGTTAGACCAGTCCGTGTCTTCTAAAGTTCGTCCCAGGTCCTCCTCCCACCTCTGAACGTAAGAGGGTCTATTAAGATTTGCTACTCCATATAATTGATTATAAAGTGATGAAATTGTACCCTTAGCAAATGGATCTTTTGTACAGATTGATTCAAAAATGGATAATTGGGATAATGGTGTATCCCCCTTTAGGAATGGTGTATAGAAATTTTTGATTTGGAGATATCTAAATATCTCAGAGTTTGGTAGATCATATTTTTCTCTAAGCGATGGGAATGAAAGGAATGATTTAGATGCTATGAAGTCATTTAGTGACTGAATGCCTGATGTTGTCCAAGCTTTAAAAGAATTTGGGTAGATCCATGCCGGATAAAAGGCCGGATTTCTGATAAAAGAAAGGAGAGGATTGTGTGGAGATTGTAACTGATATTTGGTTTTTAGTTTATCCCAGAGAGATAAGAAGTGTTTAGTTATGGGATTATGAATTTTAAAGCGGTCTTTAGGATCAAGCCATAATTTATTTATTTTATTTATTTATAATAAATAATAAATATAATAAATTTAATAAATATAATATAATAATAATATAATATAATAATAATATAATAAATAAATATAATAAATTTGATATTAATAGAGGGTCATTTTCTGAAGCCTCTATAAATACCCATAATGGGATTTCCTGTTTTGCATGGTATTTGGACAGACTGGCCAAATGTGCTGCTCTGTAGTAGTTAGTAAAATTAGGGTATCCCAGGCCTCCTTTATTTTTGGGAAGATGTAGTGTGTGTATAGGTATACGTGGTTTAGAAGAGCCCCATATAAACGAAGTTGCTCTTTTTTGTACTATTCTCAAAAAATAGGAAGGAATTGGAATAGGGAGGGCTCTGAATAGATAAAGCAATTTGGGTAGAATAGTCATTTTGATTGCATTAATCTTCCCTATCCAGGATAAAGGAAGTTGCGACCATTGTTTTATTAGATTTGTGATCTCTCTTAATACAGGAGGATAATTGGTTGAGAATAAGTCAGAATGAGATGCTGTTAAATGAATTCCAAGATATGGGATTGATTTTTCTGCCCATGTGAATGGGAGTGCAGCCCTAGCCGGGATCAATTCCATGTTTGTGAGTGAAATATTAAACACTAGGCATTTCTTAGGATTAATCATAAGGCCGGATAGGGCTGCAAATCCATCAAGAGCTGGTATTAAGTTAGGACCAGAGACCTGTGGTGATGATAGAAAAAGTAATATATCGTCTTCAAATATACATAATTTGTGTGTAATACCTCCTACTTCAATGCCAGTTATAGTTTGGTTTGTTCTGATGTATTGGGCCATGGGTTCGAGTATAAGGGCAAATAATAAGGGAGATAATGGGCAACCCTGTCGGGTACCTCTTTTGATATTAAAGGCTTCAGATTTGTATCCAGCATATTTTATATAGGCTTTGGGTTTATTATATAATGCTTTGATCCATGTTAAAAAGTGGGGTCCAAAACCCCATTTTTGTAATGAATATTGCATATATTGCCAGTATACTGTGTCAAATGCCCTCTTAATATCGAGAGATAGAAAACATAAAGGGATTTTCCGTTTTTTAGCAATATGTGCAAATAACACTGCCCTGCGTATATTATCGCCTGCCTGTCTATTTGGCATGAAGCCTACTTGATCTCTATGTATTAATTTTCCTATAATGCTATTGAGGCGTTTTGCTATTATTTTTGCTAATAATTTAATATCGAGGTTTAACAGAGAGATAGGCCGATAATTCACACAGGAAGTATCATCAGAAAGGGGTTTTGGGATCATACAAACAATTGCCATTAGTGTTTCTTGCCGAAAAGAATGTCCATCTAGAAGTTTGTTAAAAGTTTCAGTGAGAATGGGAGAGAGTATTTCTGAGAATGTTTTAAAGTATAAAGCCGAGTAGCCGTCTGGGCCTGGTCTTTTGTTAAGTTTTAGGTCTTTTATGGCGTTAGCAACTTCATCTATAGTTATAGGCTCATCCAAACTGCTTTTTTGATTCTGAGATAACTCAGGTAAGGTTATTTTTGAGAAGAAGGATTCAGCCTCTGTAGGATTAAATTCATTGTTTGTCTTATATAAAGTTGCGAGATGTGAGTGAAATTTATGGACTATTTTAACTGAATTACAAGTGTAAACATTTTTTGATAATTTCAAACGTATTGGTTTGAAAGATTTGTTAGTTGAATTTAATGCCCGAGCCAAATATGTACCTGGTTTGTTTGTATTCATGTAGAAATTGTGTTTGGAGCGTTTGAGGGATTTATCAACTGACTCAGTGAGAAATAGATCGTATTCCAATCTAGATTTTTCCAGATGAGATTTTGTACTCTGAGATGGATTATCTTGAAATGATATGTAGGCTGCATTAAAATTGAGTTCTAGTTTTTTTGCTAGATTTTTGCGTTCCCGTTTAAATAGTGCCATTTGTCTTTGTATTGTACCACGCAAGACAGGCTTATGAGCTTCCCACAGTGTTATTGGGGAGATGTCTGTTGTATTATTAATTGATATGTATTCCTTTAAAGCTTGTTCAATGGCCATCTGATGTAGTGGGTGTTTGAGCATTATGTTCGGTAAGTACCACGTTGGGTCATGCGCTTTTGGTATGGCTGAGGCTATAGTAGTGTATACTGCATTATGGTCAGACCACGGAATCGGAATTATATCTGATGCAATAATTTCTGGTATCATTCCTATTGTTAGAAAAATATGATCTATTCTGGTGAAGGTTTGATGAGGGTGCGAGAAATAAGTGAATTTCTTTTTCATTGGGTTACTTTCTCTCCACGAATCTACCAGATTGTATTTGGAAAGAAGTTGAGAAAAAGGTAATCTAGAGGTTATTTTGGATGGTGTAAAAGGTGATTTATCTAGAAATGGGAGGAGGACCTGGTTCGAATCCCCACACATTATCACTGTTCCTATTTTGTGTATATTAATCACTTGTAATATATGTGAGAGGAATGGTGTAGGTTGTTTGTTAGGAGCGTAGTAGGAAATCACAGTGATTGCTGTATCCATTATATAACCCATGAGTATCAGGTATCTACCTTCTGGGTCTTTAATTTCTGATGATAAGGTGAATGGTGTGGATCGGTGAAATGCAATTAGAGTTCCCCTTTGCTTGGTACAGGCAGAAGCCGTGTAAATTTGTTGATAAAAAGGAGAAATATATTTTGGAGTAGAATCTTTGGTGAAGTGTGTTTCTTGGAGGCATACTATGTGAGTCTTCTTGTTATGGAAAGTACGGAAGGCTTTGGTCCTTTTTTGAGGGACATTTATTCCCTGACCATTCAGGGAAAGTATATTCAGTGGTGCCATGGCAACAGATCAAATAGTTTTGACTTACTTTTTGTTATGCAGAGCTGACTGCGCAGATCAACCTGTGTGGACTGAAGAGATGAATAGATAGAAAAGAAACCAGTGAATTCTGGAGTAAAGAGTAAACAAAAAACATATGAGATTAGATGATACATTGTATAAATTATTTTTTGCAAGTAATCACAATTTACCCGTGAAAGAGAATAAATATCTCTCTCAGGGGAATAAGTGCCTTCGTCACACTCCCACATAATATGGTTGGGAGAATGAGGAGGGCTAATGGGGGTACACGGATCTTCCGCTTACAGGAGAGAAGTGCTATGTCAAAAGACATCAAAATGATGTTTCATTAATTGGAGTGCAGAATATAGTTTTTGTTGAAATTATTTATTCCAGGGTGGTTGTATATGGTTAGTCTTGCCCTAGGCTAAATAATTCAGTTAGAAAGGTACTGTTAATAACTTTGGTATTGATGAAGATAGTTTGAATTATTTTGGGATTTTAACCCTTTTAGAGTAAACAATTACATATTTTATTCATATGTAACTGTTTAGATATGTTAACTCATAAAATTGAGGTTGTATTGCTTCAGATTAGAATAAA
Source organism: Aquarana catesbeiana (assembly GCF_042186555.1). NCBI lineage: Eukaryota > Metazoa > Chordata > Amphibia > Anura > Ranidae > Aquarana > Aquarana catesbeiana. The sequence goes on from NC_133330.1 coordinate 172,811,601, forward strand.
CAAAAACATAATTCTAGGAACTAGTTAGGTAATAATATATTTGTTTTAAGAAAAGAAAGAAAAAGCTTCCATTACTTCTGGATTATTGAACATATTTGTTCTAAAAAGTAATAAATCTATTGTTATTACCTGATAATATATAACTGAACAAGAATTTCCTTATTTCACTTATATATTCTACGGCTATATAAATCAGAAGTAATAAGAAATATAACTGAAATGTAACATGATCCCACACAGTGTGTGACTATCAGAATGCAGTTACATTCAGTTATAAATACAGGTTTTTTATAGAGAACCATCTCTTAGTATAATAAATGAAGAGATATCAGGAATTAGGATGTCAGTCCATTGAATCTTCTTGGTCCATGGATGATGTGGCATAACGGCCTCTTTTGTGAGAATGATGATTCCCATTTTGTTCTGAAATTTTCTGAGTGCTGCCTGAAGGTGAAGATGATGCCATTCTTCTGCGTGTGGGAGAGTTGCTGCTTGTGGGTTCTGTCAGATTTATTTTAAAAGGGTTTGTTGTAGTTCATCTGCTGATCTGCTTCTGTAAATTGTACCTTGGTAGTTAAATCTGACTGAAAAGGGGAAGCCCCATTGATACATAATGTTGTGGCATTGCAGTTCCATTAGTTGGGGTTTCATGGATCGTCTTTTAGTAATAGTAAGTTGGGATAGGTCAGCAAAAATTTGATAATTGTGTCCTTGAAAATTAAGTTCCTTTTTTTCTCTTGCAGCAATTAGTATTTGTTCTTTCGTTCTGTAATAATGAAATTTTGTGATTATATCACGTGGGGGTCCATCTTTCTTTTTGGCTGTGAGGGCTCTGTGTACTCTGTCCAGTTCTAAACGTTCAATAGGGATATCTGGCTTTAGTTCTTGTAATAGAGCAGTAATAGTAGATTGCAGGTCTGTCACAGTTTCAGGTATTCCCCTTATGCGCAAGTTTGAACGTCTGGCTCTATTTTCGTAATCTTCGAGCTTAGTTTGAAGTATTAAATTCTCTTCTTTCAATTGTTCCAATTCTGTTATATTTACTTGGGTTGTAATTTCAATTTCATCCATTTTTATTTCTAAGGCTGCGGTGCGGTTTCCCAGCTCTCTTATTTCTTTGGTTAGGCTTTTTGTTATTTGGTCTGAGGTTTGTTTTAAAGCCTTATGAAGCATCTTTTCAAACTGTAATAATATTACTGGGGATGCTGAGGAGGCTTGTGGAGAAGTTTGTGAGAGGATTTGTTCTGTATCTGACTCAAATGGAGAGTCTGACATTTTCTGTCTGTGAGAGCGCCCTGATGCTGTATCTTGTGAGGTGACTGGAGCTGCTTTAGTTGCAGTGAGTGCCTGTGAGCTCTTTGTGAGGTGATTTTTATTTCTGCCACGGTTTCCTCCCAGTACCATATTTCCTGCCCAAACTTTCACAGTTTGTTCCCTGGGGCAAAAAGGTTCAAATGGATACCTTTTGAGCCTGCAGGCTCCGCTTTGTCCTTCTATTCTTTCCTCAGCGGTGCGGAGCTCTAACAATGCATGTCTGCTCCGCTAGGCTCCGCCCATCTCCCCCCATTCATCCTTTTTTCAACCCTTTGTGAGAGATATGGTCTACCGCAGTCTGAATTATTTAGATACTTCCTAATTATAAATTTCTTCGCACCCTTAGTGTCTACCACATCCCCATTAACACATATGACTAGTTTCGAAGAAGTTTGTAAAAAAGATCCGCACGCTAGAGGCACAATTTCTACCATATATTCTCACCTGCTGGTTCTTTCCAGTAAAGACAAATTATCCTATGTCCAGAAATAGGAGGAGGACCTTGAGCGTACTTTTGATAATTCAGATTGGAAACAAATATGGTCAACAACAAAAACAGCTTCCCCTAATATATTGGCGGTTGAGGCTAATTATAAAGTTTTAACACGCTGGTATCTAGTACCTACTAGAGTAGCAAAATATGTGCAAAATTATTCGCCGCAATGTTTTCGAGGTTGTTTGGACCCTGGCACATACCTTCATATCTGGTGGTCGTGTCCATTAGCTAAAATATTCTGGAAGGGAATTTTTAACATTGCAACTAACCTTATTGGGAAAACAATCCCTTTCGATCCAGCAATGGCCCTTCTCAACTTAAAACCTGAAATCATAACGCATACCCAATTCAAATTGTTGGTATATCTCTTCACAGCAGCTAAACAGACTTTAGCAAAATCTTGGAAATCACCAACATTAGATATAAATGAAGCAAAAGCTAAAATGAATTACTATATGACTCATGCCAAGATGATAGCTATAGAATTGGACACGATCCCCAGATTTGAGGCAATATGGCAGCCTTGGATTACATATGCCATGCCAACCCTAGACAAGAGTGTTCTACTGCCATGGTAGTTGTGATAACAAGACATAGGCTATATTTCAGCCCTAGTTGTTGTGGTTACTTTCGGCCTGACCTCGCGGATTCTTTCCCTTAACCTCCTTCTCTTCTCCCCTTCCTACTATACTTTCTGTCCTTTCTTTTCCTTATACCATATTATTCTATGATATTAAAGCTCTAAATGATATTTAAATAATAACTCCTTTAATTCTATTCTTTTGAAATGGACAAGGACTCCAAAGTTCTTTTTCTCTCCTATTTCTTTATTTCCTTTTAAAATATATTGTCTTGTGTTAGAATATAATGTCTTGTTTTACGATATTATTAATGAATTAACTATTCTATAATTGTAAATGAGCTTCCTTACATTGAATGTATGTTATTATTCAATGTTATCTATACATAATCTTCGTACTCAATAAAACTATTTTGACAAGGAAAAATCCACAAATCCGGAGAGAGTTTTGGGTGTGCAAACATAAATACTCCAATAAATGTGACCATAAAGAAAAAAAATGTTTACGTAAATAAAAAAATGTTTACGTAAATAAAAAAATGTTGTCACATAAATAAAATATGTGCTCCAAAATTCAAATCATTAATTGTGCTCTATCCACACATGAATTATAGTGTAGCAAAACATAAATGTCCTTATTAACAGTGTCCATAAAGTGATTCCACTGTACTCCACCAAAAATGAAAATATTCAGTGTTTTTTATTACACACACAGCTTTGTGCAATTCTTGTGCAAACCCCTTAGGACAGCCTAAACTCACCAGAACATAAAGACTGGAATGCACTCAACAGCATAAACCTCAGAGTGTTTATCAATCTTGCTCCTTAGCCCAGGAAACCATCAATAAATTCCACCAGCAACTGTTTCAAAACCAGATTAACAGGCATCCATAAAAGACAGAGGGGGGAACTCATTACATAAAACCATAATGCATTTCTTTAGTTAAAAGAAAGCACAGTAAAAACGCACATTTGGTGGTGCAGTCTGGCCCAAAAAGCACAGCGTAAACTTTTTACAGAGAGTACCGCCACTTCACACAGATGACTCGGGAGCTGGTGTGCGTTTCACTGTGGTTACAACCAGGACACCAACATGCCGGATGTGACTTCACCAATGACCGACACACTGCAACACGTTTCATCCAATGGATGAGTACAGGGAAAAACCAAAGGTATTTTGAATATCAGAATTATAAGGGTGGAAGAAACGATTGGTAGTTTAATGATAACTGCACATAGGGATATTCAACCAATGAGGGAAGCAAAAACGGGGGGGGGGGGTTACTGGAGTTGGATACCTTATTGGCCCCAAATACACACCCAAAGAAACATAAGCGACAGGAACAGAATTCAGGCAGAAAGGGTGCAGAGGGGGAAAAGAAAGAAAACAAAAAGGAGAGCAATAGTTGAAGGCATTTTTAATCTTAGTGGTATTAACTTGACAAAAGATGAATTTATGATTTTGGATAAAGGTCTTAAATAAGCACCACGTTTTAATAAATTTGATACATATATTGATTTAAAAACGTTTACCAGGAGGTTGAATATATATATAATTTTTTTTAATAGAAAGTGAAAGGTGATGAATGTTGGCCATGAATATGTGGATGCATTCACGAGTATGGGTGAGAGGGCTAACAATGATCTATCAAACTTTAGGGGAACCCTGATAAAACTAATAAAAATAACCTCAAAAAAATGATTTAAAAAAGGTGAATAGAAGGGGATCTTTGAAAAAACAAAGGAAGTATTTCATTTTGGAAGCCCCGAAGTTTCCTGTTATTTACCAACTCCTTAAGATTCACAAAAATAAGCAGACACCTCCGGGAAGACCAATTATCAGTGGAGTTGATTCTATTTTCTCAAGGTGAGGAGAATATATAGATTTTTTTCTTGCCACCTTTATAATGGAAAAGCATACCTCAAAGATAGTAAAGATTTAAAGTGTTACTAAACCCACAACAGTAAAATCAGTCTGCATATGCAATAAAGCATGCTTGTTCTACTCACTGTGGAACCTAATAGCTTAATCCTCTGTGTAATTAGGCTGTTTGATCCTGGCTTCTCTGACCCTCCACTCCTTCCACTGTCCCCTAATAATTTACTGGTAACACAGAGTCAAGTTGCATATGCTCAGTTTGGGGTGTATTGCTAGAGAGGTTTTTTTTTAGTGGGAGGGTGCATGTGATCAGCACAGGGCCAATCAGTACTGTCCAAACAGAGGGTCATAGAACAGTCAGAGAACTCCTCCTACAAGCTTTAACCAGTGCTTGGCTGGACACTGATAGAAGTCACAAGACCGCTCTAACGGCTGATGAGAAAAATTATTTAGCATCTATATTTACTAAAATAATTGCATTTCCATGTTCTGTGTACTGTGGGAGACCAGATTTTGTGAATGCAGGGTCCTGGGTTTAATAACACTTTAACAAACTACAGAATGTGAGGGTCAAAAAGGACTGTTTTTTAGTTGACAACTGACAACAGTTACTGTATATACATACACTATAATATAAAACAAGCGGATGGATTAGAAGCAGTGGAATTGTCTTTAAATATTTTTTTCTGATCTGAAACAAGCCCACACTGAGTTTATTTTGAAGTCTCTGAACTTGGCCATGGAAAATATTTTTTTCTGGCACAACAAAAAGTTTTTTAATCAAATTAGATACTTCACAATGGGCATTAAGTATGCGTCCAGGGTGGCGAATTTCGTTTTTAAATAAGTGGGAGGTTGAGGATATTATCAGCAGAGAATGGATTGGCTTAAAATTGTACAGTTGCTTGATTGACGGTATCGTTATCGTATGGAAGGGGACATATGTTGCATGGAAAGAAACATATTTTTTGGATCCAGTGATTTTTATGCATGAGGATTAGTTACACACAAAAAAAGGTTCTTCAAAGAAACTAATCGTAATTGCTTTTACATCCTGCTTGGTTAAAGAGCATAATGAAAAGTCAATTTGTGTGCATCAGGAGGAATTGTCATCTGCAAAGTGACTATGAAAATCAAAGTCAATTGTTAGCTAATAAGTTCTTAGGTAAGGGATATAATGAATGAGAAAGATTACCAAACAGGATTCCTTGATGTGCAAATCTATGAGCTCAGAAGAGAGGCTGATAGCGACGCTATGTTTTCTGGCTACAGGCAGATCTTTTGAAGGTTTAAAGTTCTCTGCAGGGATATTTGCAGTCAGTAGGCAGATTTATCCTTGAAATGTGTGCAGCAATAGTAAAGGTGCTGCAACCAGAGTTTAAAGGTAAGAGAACATATTCCATGCTATGCTAATATTTAATATTATATTTAATATGATGTATTATTGACTGCCTTATTATTTATATATACTGTATATATATATATATATATATATATATATATATACACACACACACACAGTATCTCACAAAAGTGAGTACACCCCTCGCACTTTTGTAAATATTTTATTATATCTTTTCATGTGACAACACTGAAGAAATTATACTTTGCTACAATGTAAAGTAATGAGTGTACAGCTTGTATAACTGTGTAAATTTGCTGTCCCCTCAAAATAACTCAACACACAGCCATTAATGTCTAAACCGCTGGCAACAAAAGGGAGTACACACCTAAGTGAAAATTGACAAATTGGGCCCAATTAGCCATTTTCCTTCCCTGGTTTTTATATGACTTGTTAGTGTTACAAGGTCTCAGGTGTGAATGGGGAGCAGGTGTGTTAAATTTGGTGTTATCGCTCTCACTCTCTCAAATTGGTCACTGGAAGTTCAACATGGCACCTCATAGCAAAGAACTCTGAGGATCTGAAAAAAAGAATTGTTGCTCTACATAAAGATGGCCTAGGCTATAAGAAGATTACCAAGACCCTGAAACTGAGCTGCAGCATAGTGGCCAAGACCATACAGCAGTTTGACAGGACGGGTTCTACTCAGAACAGACTTCACCATGGTCTCGACCAAAGAAGTTGAGTGCACGTGCTCAGCGTCATAGCCAGAGGTTGTCTTTGGGAAATAGATGTATGAGTGCTGCCAGCATTGCAGCAGAGGTTGAAGGGGTGGGGGGGGACGTCAGCCTGTCAGTGCTCAGACCATACACCACACACTGCATCAAATTGGTTGCATGGCTGTCATCCCAGAAGGAAGCCTCTTTTAAAGATGATGCACAAGAAAGCCCGCAAACAGTTTGCTGAAGATAAGCAGGCTAAGGACATGGATTACTGGAACCATGTCCTGTGGTCTGATGAGACCAAATAAACTTCTTTGTTTCAGATGGTGTCAAGCGTGTGTGGCGGCAACCAGGTGAGGAGTACAGAGACAAGTGTGTCTTGCCTACAGTTAAGTATGGTGGTGGGAGTGTCATGGTCTGGGGCTGCATGAGTGCTGCCGGCACTGGGGAGCTACAGTTCATTGAGGGAACTATGAATGCCAACATGCACTGTGACATACTGAAGCAGAGCATGATTCCCTCCCTTCGGAGACTGGGCCGCAGGGCAGTATTCCAACATGATAACAACCCCAAACACACCTCCAAGATGACCACTGCCTTGCTAAAGAAGCTGAGGGTAAAGGTGATGGACTGGCCAAGCATGTCTCCAGATCTAATCTCTATTGAGCATCTGTGGGGCATCCTCAAATGGAAGGTGGAGGAGCGCAAGGTTTGTAACATCCACCAGCTTAGTGATGTCATCATGGAGGAGTCGGAGAGGACTCCAGTGGCAACCTGTGAAGCTCTGGTGAACTCCATGCCCAAGAGGAAAATAAAGGTGGCCACACAAAATATTGACACTTTTGGCCCAATTTGGAAATTTTCACTTAGGGGTGTACTCACTTTTGTTGCCAGCGGTTTAGACGTTAATGTGTGTTGAGTTATTTTGAGGGGACAGAACATTTACACTGTTATACAAGCTGTACACTCACTACTTTACATTATAGCAAAGTGTCATTTCTTCAGTGTTGTCACATAAAAAGATCTAACAAAAAAAGTGAGGGTTGTACTCACTTTTGTGAGATACTGTATGTGTGTATATACAGTGGGGACGGAAAGTATTCAGACCCCCTTAAATTTTTCACTCTTTGTTATATTGCAGCCATTTGCTAAAATCATTTAGATCCAGTTTTTTCCTCATTAATGTATTGTTGACATTTTTGCAGATTTATTAAAAAAGAAAAACTGAAATGTCACATGGTCCTAAGTATTCAGACTCTTTGCTGTGACACTCATATATTTAACTCAGGTGCTGTCCATTTCTTCTGATCATCCTTGAGATGGTTCTACACCTTCATTTGAGTCCAGCTGTGTTTGATTATACTGATTGGACTTGATTTGGAAAGCCACACACCTGTCTATATAAGACCTTACAGCTCACAGTGCATGTCAGAGCAAATTAGAATCATGAGGTCAAAGAAACTGACTGAAGAGCTCAGAGACAGAATTGTGGCAAGGCACAGATCTGGCCAAGGTTACAAAAAAATTTCTGCTGCACTTAAGGTTCCTAAGAGCACAGAGCAATCCTTAAATGGAAGACGTTTGGGACGACCAGAACCCTTCCCAGAGCTGGCCATCCGGCCAAACTGAGCTATCGGGGGAGAAGAGCCTTGTTGAGAGAGGTAAAGAAGAACACAAAGATCACTGTGGCTGAGCTCCAGAGATGCAGTCGGGAGATGGGAGAAAGTTGTAGAAAGTCAACCATCACTGCAGCCCTCCACCAGTCGGCAGAGTGGCCTGATGGAAGCCTCTCCTCAGTGCAAGACACATGAAAGCCCGCATGGAGTTTGCTAAAAAAAACACCTGAAGGACTCCAAGATAGTGAGAAATAAGATTCTTTGGTCTGATGAGACCAAGATAGAACTTTTTGGCCTTAATTCTAAGCCATATGTGTGGAGAAAACCAGGCACTGCTCATCACCTGTGCAATACAGTTCCAACAGTGAAGCATGGTGGTGGCAGCATCATCCTGTTGGGGTGTTATCAGCTGTAGGGACAGGACGACTGGTTGCACTCGAGGGAAAGATGAATGCGGCCAAGTACAGGGATATCCTGGATGAAAACCTTTTCCAGAATGCTCAGGACCTCAGACTGGGCCAAAGGTTTACCTTCCATCAAGACAATGACCCTAAGCACACAGCTAAAATAACGAAGGAGCGGCTTCACAACAACTCCGTGACTGTTCTTGAATGGCCCAGCCAGAGCCCTGACTTAAACCCAATTGAGCATCTCTGGAGAGACCTAAAAATGGCTGTCCACCAACGTTTACCATCCAACCTGACAGAACTGGAGAGGATCTGCAGGGAGGAAAGGCAGAGGATCCCCAAATCCAAGTGTGAAAAACTTGTTGCATCCTTCCCAAAAAGGCTCATGGCTGTTTTAGATCAAAAGGGGGCTTCTACTAAATACTGAGCAAAGGGTCTGAATACTTAGGACCATGTAATATTTCAGTTTTCCTTTTTTTAATAAATCTGCAAAAATGTCAACAATTCTGTGTTTTTCTGTCAATATGGGGTGCTGTGTGTACATTAATGAGGAAAAAAATGAACTTAAATGATTTTAGCAAATGGCTGCAATATAACAAAGAGTGAAAAATTTAAGAGGGTCTGAATACTTTCGGTCCTCACTATATATAGATCATCCGGAAATTATTCACAGCGCTAAACTCTTTCCACATTTTGTTGCATGTTACAGCCTTATGGATTACATTCATTATGCTCCTCAAAATTCTACAAACAATATCCCATAATGACAATGTGAAAGAAGTTTGAAATCTTTGCAAACGTATTAAAAATAAAAAACGAAAAAAATCACATTAAGCTCAGGTGCATCCGGTTTCCACTAATCATCCTTGAAATGTTTCTACAACTTGATTGGTAAATTCAGTTGATTGGACAGGATTTGGAAAGGCACACACCTGTCTATATAGGGTCCCACAATTAACAGTGCGTGTCAGAGCACAAACCAAGCCAGGAAGTCCAATGAATTGACTGTAGACCTCCCAGACAGGATTGTTTTGAGACACAGTTCTGGGGAAGGGTACAGAAAAATTTCTGCAGCATTGGAGGTCCCAATGAGCACAGTGCCCTCCATCATCCGTAAATGGAAGACGTTTGGATCCAACAGAACTCTTCCTAGAGCGGGCCGCCCAGCCAAACTGAGCGATCGGGGGAGAAGGGCCTTAGTCAGGGAGGAGACCAAGAACCTCATGGTCACTCTGACAGAGCTCCAGCATTTCTCTGTGGAGAGAGGAGAACCTTCCAGAAGAAAAACCATCTCTGCAGCACGCCACCAATCAGGCCTGTATTGTAGAGTGACCACATATATAAAAAAATATACACATTTTATTGATTCACATGAAATACATACAAATACATCACAAAATTATGTTAAAGCTATATGGGACACACTGTTTTATCCCAGAGGTGACACTACAAAAATACTTTCTGTGTGGCAATATTGGAAAAAATGCCCACGCTGCAATGTAGTGTCCCTCTTGGTGATTCCAACAGTCCTCATAGAATAAAAAGAATTGCTTGCTCTACATGTTTCGCGACATGTTGTTGCTTCAGGAGCTTCAGTAATTCTATTTGAAGAAATATACTAAATTTAAAAATGTACAAGATTGCCAGGGTAATACAGGTGTGTGTATGTATATGAACTTACCAAAATTATGGTGCTTAGAGACATAGTCTCAATATTCATCTACACCGGAGTAATGACCACTGAATAACCCCCTCCAATTGGATATGACCGCCAGGGTCACCAGAACCAAATTGTAGCTACAGCACAGGCACGGTGAATTGGGACATGGGGATGTACATATACAACTGGATATGGAAAGTATTAATGCTATGTATTAATATAAACTAGTATAAATTACTTGAATTCCAACTAAGGTATGGTAAAACTTCTAATCCTATACGTACATAGTTGTATAAAGACGGGTATATCTTCACTGCTGTGTGTGTCACATTAGAGCCAGTGGGTCTTCACTACTGTGTATGTCACATTAAAACAGGAACTTGCCAGTCTGGGGAAAAAAGCACCATAGAGTCGGTCCTCCCAGGCTTATTAACCACTTGGTGGCCACTAACAACTAATATAGAGAAATATAGAACATAAAGATAGAAACAGGGAAGGCAAACTAATAAGGCTCAGAGTACCTTGGTTAGCTGGTCCAGAGTGAAAGATCACATAAGGTCATATATGTGCAATCCCAGGGGATATCCAGATGTTCAATACCGGCTGGTGAAGCGATCACCGTCTGGGAAACAAAGTATACAGATACATCATAAACTGCCAAAAACGTATGAACACACAGAAGCAAAAGATCCACAGTGAATAATACTGAGTACAATACCTGGATGTATAGGGTTCTGGATAAGGGGTGTTTGGGTCCACTACTCCAGGAGTGGGCAGACCAATGCTCCCACAGGACACCTGGGGATCACCGTCCTCTCCCCTCCATAAATACATCCCAACTGAGCTGGAATAGGCGCATGCGCACTGGGAAACCAGACGTTCCGGTCCCAGTGCTCGCCGTCTGCAGCGATTGTGGTGAACGAAGGGGACACAGATGGAGAGTGTCCCAAAATTGCCGCAGGCGGATACATGACCCCACCCATCCGGGGAAAAAAACATACCCAGGAGGGCGGGTCGCAACCCCTGCAGCTTGGGTGGCCACACATCCCAAACATGCCTCCAGCAGCATTCCGCGGCTGATGTCCCTAGCGAAAAAAAGGGGAACAGCAGGCAAAACTCCGGTATAGGGAATGAGAGGCATGTATACAGTAAAATTAATCAAAGTAAAATACAATGCCGAGGCACATGTACCCGGCACATACAATTGTTCAATCTAGCAGTCCAATAAAATTGGACAGTTGCTATATTTGTACACTTAAATTAATGAGAACATTGACTTCAGAAAACATTTCACACTAAAAGTGATAAAGCCCACTATATGCAAAAAACAATTATATAAAAAATCATAAATTGTTTGGGCCAACAAAATAAATGCATATATCTGATAATTATGGTTTGTTGTATGACCAAACCAAATAGCCCACATAGTATTCTATAGTATGCTATAATGCTGATTATTTGGGAATAAGGGAAGCCACCCAAGGGTCCTCACAAAAAGGGCCGATAAGATAGCACCTGACTAATGCCCGGCAACTTAGTCGATTCGAGACTTTCAATCCAGAGTGTCTCTTTCTGGAGGATGTGTTTATCCCAGTTGCTGCCACGTGGGTCCTTAGATATCACCTCTAATGCCGCGTACACACGAGTGGACTTTCCGGCAAACTTGGTCCGGCGAACCGGAGTCCGTCGGACAATTCAATCGCGTGTGGGCTCCAGCGGACTTTTTTTCTCAAAAGTTTGACGGACTTAGATTTGAAACATGTTTCAAATCTATCCGACGGACTCGAGTCCGGTCAAAAAGTCCGCTCGTCTGTATGCTAGTCCGACGGACAAAAACCGACGCTAGGGCAGCTATTGGCTACTGGCTATGAACTTCCTTGTTTTAGTCTGGTGGTACGTCATCATGTACGAATCCGTCGGACTTTGGTTGATCGTGTGTATGCAAGTCCATTCATTCGGAAAGTCCGTTGTAAAGTCCGTTGAAAAGTCTGCCGGGCAAAGTCTGCCGTAAAGTCCGGTCGTGTGTATGCGGCATAAAACAAAGAAAGGAACATGAGTGACATCAAACTTGTGGTATAGACCCAGGTAGCGGCTGACTGGTGTAAGCATTTTAGCAGATCGAAAGTAGTAAATGTGGTCATATATGCATTGTTTGAGTTGGCGAATCATCTTACCTACATAAAATGCTCCGCATTTGCACACCATCAAGTATACCACCCCCTGTGTGTTGCAGGTTGCATAGAAACGGGGATAAAACATTTCCCTATTAGGTAAACGGAATCTTGTGCCCGTTTGCACCCAGGGGCAGTATGCACATTGTCCACAGGTAAACATTCCTCGATTTGTCAATGTGGGATTGCGATTTGGTGTATACTGGCTAGATGTCATTTTATTGCCTATTGAGGGGCTTTTGCGGAACACTATCTCCGGAGTATTTCTAACATATTTATGAAGAGTGACATTTTCACTCAGGAGATGCCAATTTTTTTGCAAACAGGTGCGAAGTTGTTGGCATAGACTCTTGCTGTATCCCCGTTGCAGCAGGCGTAATCGTAGCCCTGCAGCTTGGGTCTTGAAATCTGATTCGTGTGTAAAATTTCGCCAGAGGCGAATATACTGGGCATATAGGATAGGGGTGCTGAAATTAATCGTTGCATCGATGCATCGCGATTCGGGTGTCCCCGATGTGGCATCGATGCATAAAAACCCAAAAATCGATGTTCGGTGACGTCATTAGTAGCCCCGCCCCTCCCGGGAAAGCGCTCGAGCAAATTTTTAAAACGTCTTTATTTTAATAAATGTGTTACAATTGATGCTGTGCCCCCGCTGTATGTGCTTTTTAAAAAACAATGTCACTTCATACCGAACTTCGCCGGTATACGATCATGTGACTCCCGGCCCGCCCCTCTCTGCTCTCCTCTTCGCTCTCCGCTTCCGTCTCCTGAGTCCTGACGTCAGCGGGGATTTCTCAGTCCCGCCCGCCTCTCTTCTGATACGATAACTATAGTCAGTGGGCGGGACTGAGAATTCCCCGCTGACGTCAGGACTCAGGAGACACGTGAGCGGAGAGGGAAGAGGAGAGCGGAGAGGGGCGGGACGGCCGGGAGTCACATGATCGTATACCGGCGAAATTTGGTATGAAGTGACATCGTTTTTTAAAAGCACATACAGCGGGGGCACACCATCCATTGTAATATATTTATTAAAAGAAAGTAATTGTGGGGGGTCAGTGATGGCTGCATTTAATGGGCACAAGTGGCTGCGTTTGGGCACAAGTGGCTGCGTTTGGGCACAAGTGGCTGCGTTTGGGCACAGGTGGCTGAGTTTGGCGGGCACAAGTGGCTGCGTTTGGGCACAAGTGGCTGAGTTTGGGCACAAGTGGCTGAGTTTGGGCACAAGTGGCTGCGTTTTGGCACAGGTGGCTGAGTTTGGCGGGCACAAGTGGCTGCGTTTGGGCACAAGTGGCTGAGTTTGGGCACAAGTGGCTGCGTTTGGGCACAGGTGGCTGCGTTTTGGCACAGGTGGCTGAGTTTGGCGGGCACAAGTGGCTGTGTTTGGGCACAGGTGGCTGCGTTTGGGCACAGGTGGCTGAGTTTGGGCACAGGTGGCTGCATTTGATGGGCACAGGTGGCTGCGTTTGACGGGCACAAGTGGCTGCGTTTGACGGGCACAAGTGGCTGCGTTTGACGGGCACAGATGGCTGCGTTTGACGGGGGAGGTTCAGTATTATTTCAGTTTGTTTGCACCCCCCAAAAAAATTTTGAGCACCAGCCGCCACTGGTCAGCACAGAGACAGTACAGGGAACTTCACAGGGCTGTTTGTCATCTGTGGATTCTTTCCCTTTTGACCTCCCAGCAGCAGTGTGTGTGAATGTCTGTACCCTGTAGTGCACCGGATTACTGCACTTTTTAGGGAGTGAGGTTATTTTTAATTCAAAGCGGAGTTCCAGTCAATTTTTTGTTTATTAGAAGTCAGCAGCTACAAAAAAAGTGCATCTTCTGACTTTTAATAAAAAGACACTCACCTGTCCCACAATCCAGCGACGTGGCCACCCAAACCCTGGAAAAGAGGGGGGGACGAGAGAGCGCCCCCCCTCCTGAAACGTACCAGGCCACATGCCCTCAACATTGGGAGGGTGCTTTGGGGTAGCCCCCCAAAACACCTTGTCCCCATGTTGATGGGGACAAGGGCCTCATCCCCACAACCCTTGCCCGGTGGTTGTGGGGGTCTGCGGGCGGGGGGCTTATCGGAATCTGGAAGCCCCCTTTAACAAGGGGACCCCCAGATCTCGGCCCTCCCCCCTGTGTGAAATGGTAAGGGGGTACAAAAGTACCCCTACTATTTCACAAAAAAAGTGTCAAAAATGTTAAAAATGACAAAAGACAGTTTTTGACAATTCCTTTATTTAAATGCTTCTTCTTTCATGCTTCTTCTTTCTTCTATCATCTTTCTTCTATCTTCTTTCTTTTATCTTCCTTCAGTTTCTTCCTTCATCTTCATCTTCTTATGGTTCTTCTGGTTCTTTTGGTTCTTCCTCCGGTGTTCTCGTCCAGCATCTTCCTCCGCGTCGCCAGCGTCTTCTTCCCTTCGTCTTCTGGGCCGCTCCGCATCCAGCATGATGGGATGGGAGGCTCCCGCTGTGTGACGCTTTTCCTCTTCTGACGGTTCTTAAATAATGGAGGGCAGGGCCACCCAGTGACCCCGCACCCTCTGACGCACAGTGACTCTCCTGTCCGCTCCCCTCGGATGTCACGGGGAATGCCACAGGGAAGTCCCTGTGCGTTTGGGCGTGGTCACATAAAACTGTTGACACTGACATGTCAAAAGATACACCACCCCCTCAGTTTTACAATTATAAAATAACATGTTGTAAAGCTCTGCACAAACTGTTGATGCTAGATAAATCCTGTATAATAATAATAATAATAATAATAATAATAATAATAATGAGGTTTGTATATCCGTCCATTAGGGAGTACTATGTCCTGCCTGATGTTCATGTATTGACATATAGAACAGCCGCCCTACAAACTTACTCTGAGCCAATAGGTCCTTTAGTGATGCTGCCTGTCGGTATGTAATAGCCGGACTATCTGGCACATGAGAACTCAATAAAGGGTCCATGCACAAGAGGTGCCAGAACCTCCCGATAATTTTTCGAACTGCTTTATGTTGGTTATTGTACTTGGTGATCACTCTAACGACCTGAGGGTCACTAGTTTTTTTCTTCATGCCAAATAGCAGCTCCCGCCTCAACTGTCCATTGGCCCACATAAAGGCCTTTTTCAGACAGGTATGAGAGTAACCTCTCATCAAAAGCCTATTCCTCGGGGCACCGGCCTCCTGTATGAAGGCATCCTGACTCGAACAATTCCGTTTAAGCCTAAGGTATTGGCTATACAGGATTGAGCATAAGAGAGGCTGAGGATGTGAACTGGAGGCATGTAGAATTGTATTTCCTGCCGTTTGTTTGTGATAGAGTCCACTTGAAAGAGTCTCGTCATTATTTCTGGTTATAGTGACATCCTAAAAGGTAATCCTTGTTTCGCTGAAAGTTACAGTGAATTTTAAATTAAATTAATTTTGATTCATCGCAGAAATACATTCCTCCAGTTCAGCCACAGAGCCCTCCCACAACAGTAGGATATCATCTATATAGTGAAACCAAGCCGCTACATGATGAGTATGTGACTTAGATGATTCGTCGGCCAAAAACGACTGCTACCACTCCCCCAGGTACAGGTTGGCATATGATGGGGTACAAGCTGTCCCCATCGCCACCCCCTGCACCTGGAGGAAGTAGGAGACATCAAACGAAAACCCATTGTGGAAGAGTATAAATTCCAATGCCATGATGATAAATTCATGCAGCTTCTTGTCATCTCTATGTGTTTGTGAGATCACATGTCTGATGGCAGTCCCAAATGGTGGGGGATAGAGCTATATAAAGCTTCTATATCTATGACAATCAATAAAGCATGTTGAGATATATGGAGGCCTTCCAAGTTCTGTAGGAGATGTATAGTATCTCGCACATATGACGGTAAATTAGTCACAAAGGGTCTTAAGTGTGTATCCAAGTATAAACTCAAATTTTCCGTAATTGCCCCATTACCAGAGACTATCGGTCTCCCTGGCGGTGACAATAAGTCCTTGTGGAACATAGGTAAACAGTAAAATGTGGGGATCCTCGGGTATTTTACACGCAAGAATTCCCAAGTGTCCTGATCCACGATGCCTTGAGAGAAGGCACCATCAATCAATGCATAGAATTTGACTTCAAACCTAGAAATACTTGCTCTCGAGATAACAAAGGCCGCTAGGTTCGGGTTGGTATTCAGAGGGGGAAATTTATCGGATTTGTTCTTCAATTTAACTGACTGGGGTAGGGGTATCTCTGTAGTAACATGTTCCTGTAAGAGTGCATCTAGATCTATGGTGTCAATTAGATCCGATGGATCCTGCTCATCCAATAAGGACAGCAGGTCATCAAGATCCTTATCATGTTGTAAGGTATTATGTTTCTCCCCATTCTTAGAATAGAGACTTTTAAAGTACACTTTCCTTGCAAATAGATTTACATCCTTGATTACCTCAAAGGCATCAAGGTTAGAATCCGGACAAAAGCTGAACCCCTTGGATAATAATGTCTTTTCCTCGACAGAGAGTGTATAACCCGACAGATTGATAATGTCCATATTATTTATATTCGTTTGATGAATATCAGACGGTACAGTTTCTATACTTCAGGGGTCGGTACTGAGCCCTGTGGAAAAAAAAACCCTCCCCCCTTCCGCTAGTGGTAGTGCGGTTACTGGCTTGTGTAGAGAGTCTGCCCATGTGCTGAGAAGAAATGTGACCTTCACCTGTAGTACCGGAGGAGCGGATAGAGATATCACCTCGTGTATCAGTCTTAGTATAGTTACCCGACACCCCAGATACAGACGGAGTAGAGGAGGAAGCAGTGTCCATAATTTGTTTTTTCTGTGTGTTTGAATCATCACCAGATAGTGGATGCTTCGCTTTCTTTTTGTCTATTCCTGCTGCGATGAGAGGAGGAAGAAACAGAGAAGTTAACCACTTCAGCCCCGGAGGATTTTGCAGCTCAATGACCAGAGGACTTTTTACAATTTGGCACTGCGCTGCTTTAACTGGTAATTGCGCAGTCATGCAATGTTGTACCCAAACAAAATTTGCTTCCTTTTTTCCCACAAATAGAGCTTTCTTTTGATGGTATTTGATTGCCTCTGAGATTTGTATCTTTTGCGATATAAATGGAAAAAGACCAAAAATTTCGAAAAAAAAAGATATTTTCTACTTTTTGTTATTAAATAAGTTATTAATAAACTCAAATTTAGTCATACATTTAGGCCAAACTGTATTCAGCCACATGTCTTTGGTAAAAAAATGTCAATAAGCGTATATTTATTGGTTTGCGCAAAAGTTATAGCGTCTACAAACTAGGGTACATTTTCTGGAATTTACGCAGCTTTTAGTTTATGACTGCCTATCTCATTTCTTGAGGTGCTAAAATGGCAGGGCAGTACAACCCCCTCCCCCAATGACCCCATTTTGGAAAGTAGACACCCCAAGGAAATTGCTGAGAGGCATGTTGAGCCCATTGAATATTTTATTTTTTTGTCACAACTGATTGAAAAATGACAAAAAAAAAAAATTACACAAAGTTGTCACTAAATGATATATTGCTCACACATGGCATGGTTATATGTGGAATTACACCCCAAAATAAAATCTGCTGCTTCTCCTGAGTATGGGGATACCTCATGTGTGAGATTTTTTGGGAGCCTAGCCGTGTACAGGACCCCAAAAACCAATCACCGCCTTCAGGATTTCTAAGGATGTAAATTTTTGATTTCACTCCTCACTACCTATCACAGTTTCAAAGGCTATAAAATGCCAAGATAGCACAAACCTCCCCCAAATGACCCCATTTTGGAAAATAGACACCCCAAGCTACTTGATGAGAGGCATGTTGAGTCCATGGAATATTTTATATTTTGCCACAAGTTGCGGGAAAATGTATTTATTTTTTTTGCACAAAGTTATCACTAAATGATATATTGCTCAAACATGCCATAGGCATATGTGAAATTACACCCCAGAATACATTCTGCTGCTTCTCCTGAGTATGGGGATACCACATGTGTGAGACTTTTTGGGAGCCTAGCTGTGTACAGGACCCTGAAAACCAATCTCCGCCTTCAGGCTTTCTAAGGGCGTAAAATGGTGATTTCACTTCCTCACTACCTATCACAGTTTCGGAGGCCCTGAAATGTCAAGATAGCACAAAACCCCCTCAAATGACCCCATTTTGGAAAGAAGACACTTCAAGCTATTTGCTGAGAGGCATGTTGAGTCCATGGAATATTTTATATTTTTCCACAAGTTTCGGGAAAATTAAATTTTTTTTTTACACAAAGTTGTCACTAAATGATATATTGTTCAAACATGGCGTGGTTATATGTGTAATTACACCCCAAAATACATTCTGCTGCTTCTCCTGAGTACGGGGATAATACATATGTGGAACTTTTTGGCAGTCTAACCGCATACAGGAGCCTGAAAACCAATCACCGCCTTCAGGCTTTCTAAGGGCATGCATTTTTTATTTCACTGCTCACTGCCTATCACAGTTTCCGAGGCCATGAAATGCCCAGTTAGCACAAACCTCCCCCCCAAAATGACCCCATTTTGTAAATTAGACACCCCAAGCTATCTGCTGAGAGGCATGTTGAGTATTTTGCAGATCTCACTTATTGTCACAAAGTTTTGAAAATTGAAAAAAGAAAAAAAAAAATTTCTTTCCTTTCTTCATTTTCAAAAATAAATGAGATCTGCAAAATACTCACCATGTCTTTTAGCAAATACCTTGGGGTGTCTACTTTCCAAAATGGGGTCATTTGGGGGGGTTTGTGCTATCTGGACATTTCAGGGCCTCCATAACTGTGATAGGTAGTGAAGAGTAAAATCACAATTTTACGTCTTTAGAAAGCCTGAAGGCGGTGCTTGGATTTTGGGGTCCTGTACGTGGCTAGGCTCCCAAAAAGTCTCACACATGAGGTATTCCTGTACACAGGAGAAGCAGAAGAATGTATTTTGGGGTGTAATTCCACAATTCCACATATAACCATGCCATGTTTGAACAATATATCATTTAGTGACAACTTTGTGTAAAAAAAAAAAAAATAAATAAATTTTCACGAAACTTGTGGCAAAATATCAAACATTCCATGGACACAACATGCCTCTCAGTAAAAAGCCTGAAGTGTCTTCTTTCCAAAATGGGGTCATGGGGGGGGGGGGTGTTGTGCTATCTTGACATTTCAGGGCCTCCAAAACTGTGATAGGTAGTGAGGAAGTGATATCACCATCTTACACCCTAAGACCCCATTCACACAGGGGCAACACGACTTGCCGGTCGCCTCAGCGAGGCGACCTGCAAACGAATGGCCGGGCGACTTGCAAAACGACTTCTGCATAGAAGTCTATGCAAGTCGCCCCAAGTCGCCCCCGAAGTCGTACAGGAACCTTTTTCTAAGTCGGAGCGACTTGCGTCGCTCCCCTTAGAATGGCTCCATAGTACAGAACGGGAGGCGACTTGTCAGGCGACTAGGTCGCCTGACAAGTCGTCCCTGTGTGAATGGGGTCTTAGAAAGCCTGAAGGCGGTGATTGGTTTTCAGGTCCTGTACACGGCTAGGCTCCAAAAAAGTCTCACACATGTGGTATCCCCGTACTCAGGAGAAGCAGCAGAATGTATTTTGGGGTGTAATTTCACATATGCCAATGGCATGTTTGAGTAATAGATCATTTAGTGACAACTTTGTGCAAAAAAAGATTTTCATTTTCCTGCAACTTGTGGCAAAATATAAAATATTCCATGGACTCAACATGCCTCTCATCAAATACAGTAAGGTCCATAAATATTGGGACATAGACACAATTTTAATCTTTTTGGCTCTATACACCACCACAATGGATTTGAAATGAAACAAACAAGATGTGTTTTAACTGCAGACTTTCAACTTTAATTTGAGGGTATTTACATCCAAATCAGGTGAATGGTGTAGGAATTACAACAGTTTGTATATGTGCCTCACACTTTTTAAGGGACTAAAGGTAATGGGACAGATTAACAATCATCCATCAAACTTTCACTTTTTAATACTTGGTTGCAAATCCTTTGCAGTCAATTACAGCCTGAAGTCTGGAACACACAGACATCACCAGATGCTGTGTTTCATCCCTGATGATGCTCTGACGGGCCTCTACTGCAACTGTCTTCAGTTCCTGCTTGTTCTTGGGGCATTTTCCCTTCAGTTTTGTCTTCAGCAAGTGAAATGCATGCTCAATCGGATTCAGGTCAGGTGATTGACTTGGCCATTGCATAACATTCCACTTCTTTCCCTTAAAAAAACTCTTTGGTTGCTTTCGCAGTATGCTTCGGGTCATTGTCCATCTGCACTGTGAAGCGCCGTCCAGTGAGTTCTGAAGCATTTTACTGAATATGAGCAGATAATATTACCCGAAACACTTCAGAATTCATCCTGCTGCTTTTGTCAGCAGTCACATCATCAATAAATACAAGAGAACCAGTTCCATTGGCAGCCATACATACCCACGCCATGACACTACTACCACCATGCTTCACTGATGAGGTGGTATGCTTTGGATCATGAGCAGTTCCTTTCCTTCTCCATACTCTTATCTTCCCATCACTCTGGTACAAGTTGATCTTGGTCTCATCTGTCCATAGGATGTTGTTCCAAAACTGTGAAGGCTTTTTTAGATGTTGTTTGGCAAACTCTAATCTGGCCTTCCTGTTTTTGAGGCTCACCAATGGTTTACATCTTGTGGTGAACCCTCTGAATTCACTCTGGTGAAGTCTTCTCTTGATTGTTGACTTTGACACACATACACCTACCTCCTGGAGAATATTCTTGATCTGGCCAACCGTTGTGAAGGGTGTTTTCTTCACCGGGGAAAGAATTCTTCGGTCATCAACCATAGTTGTTTTCCGTGGTCTTCCTGGTCTTTTGGTGTTGCTGAGCTCACCGGCGCATTCTTTCTTTTTAAGGATGTTCCAAACAGTTGATTTGGCCACACCTAATGTTTTTGCTATCTCTCTGACGGGTTTGTTTTGTTTTTTTTTCAGCCTAATGATGGCTTGCTTCACTGATAGTGACAGCTCTTTGGATCTCATATTGAGAGTTGACAGCAACAGATTCCAAATGCAAATAGCACACTTGAAATGAACTCTGGACCTTTTATCTGCTCCTTGTAAATGGGATATTGAGGGAATAACACACACCTGGCCATGGAACAGTTGAGCAGCCAATTGTCCCATTACTTTTGGTCCCTTAAAAAGTGGGAGGCACATATACAAACTGTTGTAATTCCTACACTGTTCACCTGATTTGGATGTAAATACACTCACATTAAAGCTGAAAGTCTGCAGTTAAAGCACATCCTGTTTGTTTCATTTCAAATCCATTGTGGTGGTGTCTAAAGCCAAAAAGATTAGAATTGTGTTGATGTCCCAATATTTATGGACCTGACTGTAGCATGGGGTGTCTAGTTTCCAAAATGGAGTCATTTGGAGGGGGTTTGTGCTATCTTAGCATTTTATGAGCTTCAAAACTGTGATAGGTAGTAAGGAGTAAAATCAAAAATTTACACCCTTCAAAATCCTGAAGGCGGTGATTGGTTTTCGGGGTCCTGTACACAGCTAGGCTCCCAAAATTCTCACACATGAGGTATCCCCGTACTCAGGAGAAGCAGCAGAATGCATTTTGGGGTGTAATTCTACATATAACCATGCCATGTTTGAACAATATATCATTTAGTGATAGGGATGACTTGAACACCCCCCGGTTCGGTTTGCAGCAGGACATGCAAACAGGCAAAAAATTAGTTTGAACACGCGAACACCGTTAAAGTCTATGGGACACGAACATGAATAATCAAAAGTGATAATTTTAAAGGCTTCTATGCAAGTTATTGTCAAAAAAAGTGTTTGGGGACCTGGATCCTGCCCCAGGTGACATGTATCAATGCAAAAAAAAGTTTTAAAAACAGCCATTTTTTCAGGAGCAGTGATTTTAATAATGCTTAAAGTGAAACAATAAAAGTGAAATATTCCTTTAAATTTCATACCTGGGGGGTGTCTATAGTATGCCTGTAAAGTGGCGCATGTTTTCCATGTTTACAACAGTCCCTGCACAAAATGACATTTCTAAAAGGAAAAAGGTCATTTAACCGTTTCAATACAGGGCATTTTTGCCGCCTTCCTTCCCAGGCCAATTTTTAGTTGTCAGCGCTGTCGCACTTTAAACGACAATTGCGCCAATTTTGGTGGTATTTGATCACCTCTGCAGTTTTTATTTTTTGCGCTATAAACAAAAGAAGAGTGACAATTTTGAAAAAAACATATTTTTTGCTTTTTGCTATAATAAATATCCCAATTTTTTTTAAAAAAAAACAAATTTTTTCCTCAGTTTCGGCCAATATGTATTCTTCTACATATTTTTGGTAAAAAAAAATCGCAATAAGCGTATATTGATTGGTTTGCGCAAAAGTTATAGCGTCTACAAAATACGGGATAGATTTATGGCATTTAAAAAAAAAAAAAAAATTTATTTTTTTTAGCGGCGATCGCAATTTTTTTTCATGACTGCGACATTATGGCGGACACATCGGACACTTTTGACACATTTTTGGTCCAGTCACATTTATACAGCGATCAATGCTATAAAATTGCATTGATTACTGTGTAAATGTGACAGGCAGTGAAGGGGTTAACCACTAGGGGGACACAAGGGGTTAAATGTTTCCTAAGGGAGAGTTTCTAACTGTAGGGGGCGGGGACGTACAAGGGGAGGAGACCGATCAGTGTTCCGCTGTACTAGGAACACAGATCGCTCTCTTCACAACTGACAGGACGTGGATCTGTGTGTTTACACACACAGATCCACGGTCCGGCCCGGTTAACGGCAATCACGGGTGCCCGGCGGACATTGCGGCCGCCGGGCACATGCTCCGAGTCCCGAGCAACGCGGCGGGCACGCACACGCGCCCCCTAGACGGCCGGGAATCCCAGGTCATCATATGATGTCCACCCAGGATGGGAGATCCCATCTGTGGACGTCATATGTCTATGGCTGGGTAGGGAAGTGGTTAAAAGTACTTGCAGATATAATGAATTGTCGGTCCAGGCAATACACATAAAAGTCATTGAAAAAAACGGCATGGTATTCCCCCACAGTCCATTACCAGGCCCTTTGGGTCTGGTATGAATATTAAGGGGAACCCCGAACCAAAATAAAAAAAAATGGTGTGGGGGTCCTCCCAAATTCCATACCTGGCCCTTCAGGTCTGGTATGGATTTTAAGGGGAACCCCGTGCCAAAATAAAAAAAAAATGGCGTGGGGGTCCCCCCAAAAATCCATAGCAGACCCTTATCTGAGCATGCAACCTGACAGGCCGCAGGAAAAGAGGGGGGATGAGAGAGATCCCCCCTCCTGAACCGTACCAGACCACATGCCCTCAACATGGGGAGGGTGCTTTGGGGTATCCCCCCAAAGAACCTTGTCTCCATGTTGATGGGGACAAGGGCCTTATCCCCACAACCCTTGACCGGTGGTTGGACCCCCAGATCCCAGCCTCCCCCCTGTGTGAAATGTGTGAAATTGTAACGGGGTACAAATGTACCCCTACCATTTCACAAAAGAGTGTCAAAATGGTAAAAATGACAAGACATGGCTTGGGACAAGTCCTTTATTAAAAAATAAAAAAATAAAAATGTCCCACAAAGTCTTCTTCTTCTCTTGCTTCGCCGATGGACCGTAAAAGAAAGAAAAAAGCCGCACCAACCCGCCTCCATGGGAGGCACCCGCCATATGACGCGTCCTCGCAGGTGACAGTTCTTTTATAACTGAGGGCGGGGCTACATGGTGACATCGCTGGGTGATCCCGCCCCCCTCTGATGCACGGGGACATCCCTATGGCTTCCCCGTAGCATCAGAGGGGGGCAGGGTCACCCATTTTTTTAAAATTTTGGCACGGGGGTTCCCCTTAAAATCCATACCAGACCTGAAGGGTCTGGTATGGAATTTGGGGGGACCCCCATGCAATTTTTTTTTTCAATTTTGGTTCGGGGTTCCCCTTAATATTCATACCAGACCCAAAGGGCCTGGTAATGGACTGTGGGGGGAATCCCATGCCATTTTTTTCAATGACTTTTATCTGTATTGCCGAGACCCGACAATTCATTATAGCCGCGAGTAGTTTTAAATGACTTTTTTTCCTTTAGAAATGTCATTTTGTGCAGGGACTGTTCTAAACACAGGAAACATGCTCTACTTTACAAGCATACTATAGACACCCCTTAGGTACACAATTTAAAGGAATATTTCACTTTTATTGTTTCACTTTGAGCATTAATAAAATCACTGCTCCCGAAAAACAGACGTTTTTAAACCTTTTTTTGCATTGATACATGTCCCCTGGGGCAGAACCCAGGTCCCTAAACACTTTTTGACAATAACTTGCATATTAACCTTTAAAATTAGCACTTTTGATTTCTCCCATAGACTTTTGAAGGGTGTTCCGCATCTTTCGAATTTGCCGCGAACACCCCAAATTGTTTGCTATTCGGCGAACGGGCGAACAGCCAATGTTCGAGTCGAACTCATGTTCGACCCGAACATAAAGCTCATCCCTATTTAGTGACAACTTTGTGCAAGAAAAAAAAAGGGTAATTTTCCAGAAACTTGTAACAAAATATAAAATATTCCATGGACTCAACATGCCTATCAGCAAATAGCTTGGGGTGTCTACTTTCCAAAAAGGGGTCATTTGGGGGGGGGGGGGGGGTTTTGAACTGTCCTGGCATTTTATGTACAACAATTAGAAGCTTATGTCACACATCACCTACTCTTCTAACCACTTGAAGACAAAGCCCTTTCTGACACTTTTTGTTTACATGAAAAAATATTTTTTTTTGCAAGAAAATTACTTTGAACCCCCAAACATTATATATTTTTTTTAAAGCAAAGGCCCTACAGATTAAAATGGTGGGTGTTGCAATTTTTTTTCACACAGTATTTGCGCAGCGATTTTTCAAACGCAATTGTTTTGGAAAAAACACACTTTTTTAATTTTAATGCACTAAAACACACTATATTGCCCAAATGTTTGATGAAATAAAAAAGATGATCTTATGCTGAGTACATGGATACCAAACACTACATGCTTTAAAATTGCACACAAATGTGCAGTGGCAACAAACTACATACATTTTTAAAAGCCTTTAAATGCCTTTACAGGTTACCATTTTAGATCTACAGAGGAGATCTACTGCTAAAATTTCTGCCCTTGATTTGACCTTTGCGGTGATACCTCACATGCATGGTGCAATTGCTGTTTACATATGACACCAGACCGACACTTGTGTTCGCCTTTGCGCGTGAGCACGGGGGGACAGGGGTGCTTTTTTTAAATTATTTATTTTGCATTTTTATTATATTTTTAAACTGTTCCTTTCATTTTTTTTTGTAATTATTTTATTGTTATCTCAGGGAATGTAAATATCCCCTATGATAGCAATAGGTAGTGACAGGTACTCTTTTTTGAAAAAATTGGAGTCTATTAGACCCTAGATCTCTCCTCTGCCCTCAAAGCATCTGACCACACCAAGATCGGTGTGATAAAATGCTTTGCCAATTTCCCAATGCGCTGTTTATACCCGGCGAAACCTAAGTCATGAAATGCTCGTAGCTTCCGGTTTCTTAGGCCATAGAGATGATTGGAGCCATTCTGGTCTCTGATCAGCTCTATGGTCAGCTGGCTGAATCACCAGCTGCATTCTTGGGTTCCTTGTTTGGACAGGAGAGCCCGAGAAAACCATGGAAGACGGTGGGGGGGGGGAACGTTCCCTCCCACTGCTTATAAAAGCAGTCTAGAGGCTAATTAGCCACTAGGATTGCTTTTATATGAAAGCCAACCTCTGGCTGAAAAGAATGATACCAAGATGATCATTTTGGTATAACCACTCAAAGTCCAGCAACATACCAGTATGTTGCTGGTCCTTGTTGGGCATACATTGTAATTTTATTTTTTTCATGCAGCCTGTGGGCTGAACGAAAAAAAGAGATTGATCAGTGGGTATGCCCACCATTATAATGCCGCCCTTCATCCACCCACTTCTAATGATGGGCATACATGCACCATTTTGTTTTTAACTGTGGTGGTGAAATCACCTCCTACATTGCTGGAGTCGCTGATTTACGTATCGTGGGAGCAAACTCTGTTGCTGTCAAGATAAATAAATAAGTGCTGCAGCTGAATGGCCTAAAAAATATATGCCGATGCATGTGGGCATCCGCCCCAAAAGTTAGGAGCAAATTGCTCCTCCACCCCTGCTGCCCCCATGCTTCGGCATATATGCTTTTTTTTAACTGTGGTGGTGAAATCACCTCCGACAGCACTGGAGTCACGGCTTTATGTATCGTGGGAGCAAACGCTGTTGCTGTCAAGATAAATAAACCCGTGCTGCAGCTGAATGGCGTGCCTGCTAAGCAAATGATGGTTAACAAGAAAATAAAGTAACATTACAGTATAACAGTAAGACTTACCATACCTGCAAAGCAAATACAATAAAACATAGTGAAAATAAAACATTGCAATCTGTGCCTAAAAAATATATGCCGAAGCATGGGGCAATCTGCCCCAAAAGTTAGGAGCAAATGGCTCCTCCACTCCTGCTGCTCCCATGCTTCGGCATATATGCTCTTTTTTTTAATTGTGGTGGTGAAATCACCTCTGACAGCGCTGAAGTCACGGCTTTATGTATCGTCGGAGCAAACGCTGTTGCTGTCAAGATAAATAAACCCATGCTGCAGCTGAATGGTGTACCTGCAAAGCAAATGATGGTAACAATAAAACAAACATTACAGTATAACATACCATACCTGCAAAGCAAATACAATAAAACATAGTAAAAATAAAACAGAGAGAGAACGATAGATATTGAACAGTAGAGAGCAAACATAAGAGAGAGAACAATAGAGAGAGAGAGAAGAAAAATACAACCACAACTATTTTTGGCTTTTTTATTTTATTTTTTGTGTTTTTGTGTGTGTTTTTTTATTTTTATTTTTTTCACTTTTTTTACTTTTATAAAAACTGTAAAAAAACTTTAAACTGAATGTTGCAGATTAGGGTCTCTCAAAATGTGATGGCCATCACATCTTTCGAGACCCCAAGACCCTGTGTTAGTGTGCCTATGACTGTGTGGTGCTGTACCCTATGCTAAAACTCAACTAGTGTGTGGTAGCATTTGAAACATTCACCAATGCAGAGACCAGGTTGGTCAGGACAGGAGGGACACTAAAAGCGTGTGTTACGCATAAATCTGCGTTTGCTGAAGACACAAAATCTTCTTTGGGGTGTTATTTGGGTAGGGGTACCAGGGAGGACAAAAGGAAAATGCCTCTCATGCAGCCGGCTCACTGCATTTGCGTTGGGAAGTACCGTCTGGAATCAGAAGGGCTCTGACGATCTCTTCCTGGAATTTAAGGAACGAAACAGCCCATCTTGAAGCTTTGTATAGCACAAAAGCGTTCAGCAAAACCAATTGAAATAAATAAACAGACACTTTTTTGTACCAGCGTCTGGCCTTACGGGAAATTAGGTACGGCGCCAACAACTGGTCGTTGAGGTCCACCCCTCCCATGTTAAGGTTGTATTCGTGGACACAGAGGGGTTTCTCCACAACACCAGTCGCCGTAGGAATTTGGACTGCCGTGTCTGCGTGAAGCGAGGACAGAGCAAAAACATTCCGTGAATCCCTCCACTTCACTGCTAACAAATTATTACACTTCAAGCAGGTTCTCTCCCCCCGTCTAAGTCGGGATTCTACAAGCCGTTGGGGCAAGCCCCGGTGATTAGATCGCACGGTGCCGCATGCACCAATTCCATAATCAAAAAGGTGACTAAAAAGTGGCACGCTCATGTAATAATTGTCCACGTACAAGTGGTACCACTTTCCTAATAAGGGTGACACCAAGTCCCACACTATCTTACCAGCGCTCCCTATGTAGTCTGGGCAGTTCCCTGGCTCTATAAGACTATCTTTTCCCTCGTAAATTTTAAAACTACATGTATAGCCTGTGGCCCTGTCACAGAGCTTATACATCTTGGCCCTGTATCTGGCACGCTTGCTGGGAAGATACTGTTTGATAGGCAAGCGGCCACAAAACTTAATTAGGGACTCAACGCAGACAACTTGATCGGGAGTAAACAAGGCTACAAAATGTTGGTTGAAGTGGTTTACAAGGGGGCGAATTTTGTAGAGCCGATCGTATCCAGGGTCTCCATGAGGACGACACAGTTCATTGTCATTGAAGTGCATGAACCGCAAGATCTGCTCGTATCGTTTCCTGGCCATGGAGGCAGAGAACACGGGCGTATGGTGAATTGGGTCAGTGGACCAATATGACCGCAACTCACTCTTTTTAGTTACGCCCATGAGGAGGGATAGGCCCAGGAAGGTCTTAAATTCGGAGACCGTAATAGGTCTCCAATCTCTGGCAAGGGTCAGCTGGGGATTAGCGGCGATGAATTGACCAGCATACAAATTGCTTTGGTCCACAATAGATCTATAGCAGGGGTCTCAAACTGGTTTGAGACCCCTGATCTATAGAGATCTTCGGTGAAAAACAGCGAATAAAAATCAAGTGACGTAAAATCAACTGTTTCCACCTGAATTCCGGGTTGGCCAGTGAATGGGGGAAGTACGGGTGCTGCAGAAGTGGTGGATTCCCAATTAGGATTGGCGAATGCAGCAGGAAGGGCACTATGGGCTTGATGGCCTGTGTTTGTCTTCTTCTTGGTGGCAGCGGGACACTATTCGTGCTTGCCACCTCGCCAGCATGAACTGCACTTATGGGACTCGCCACGTCACCAAGTGATACTGCAGTGCTGGATGTACGACCAGGATGTACTAGGCCACTGGTGCTTGCCAGTTCACCAGAAGGAATAGCGGGCTAGTACTGGCTCTCTGCTTCATACGAGAGCCCTGCGGTTCTTGCACCTCAACGACAGCAGAAGATGATCGGGGTCTGGTACGCCTGACCTTGGCAGGGACCACAACTCCGCAGTCAGAGCTATCTGTCAGGGTGCTGCTGCTGTCTACAGGTTCGTATTCTGGGCCTGAATCTGACAGATGAGTGACTTCCTCTTCACTATCTGTCATGCTCAGAAACATGTAGGCCTCTTCACCACTGTACGTTCGATTTGACATTTTGGTCTCTAAATTTACTGGTACAGTAGTCACAGGTAAAAAAGCTCCTGACTGTTAGAGACTGCTTCAAACGCTACAAAAAAAATCAGGCCTGACTCTGCGAATGCTGCAGTTATGTGTTTTGTGTTTTGTAAGTGACAGTGATCGATTGATACTGCACTTGGGTGGGCTGGGCTGGGCTGGGCAGAGGGGCTAAACGTAGGTGCTAGCAGGTATCTGGGCTGATCCCGCTAACACTGCATTTTTGGGAACCCTAAACTGCTGGGGACACTAATATAGTTCTGATCAGATCAGATATCTGTTCAGACACTATACTACTAAGGGAGGCGAATGGTGCGTGCGTGGGTGTTAGAGGTACTTGCACTAATCTGACGCTGCCTGGGGCAACACAGACCCTATTTGACGCTAAAACCTAACTTTGATCACCCACCGGGTGATCAGGGGGTTAAACCTTTATTGGGTAAAATACGGCGGGTGCCCTCACGCTATAAAAAAAAAATAGCTAAACTGCGCCACCCGTGACACTTATACTGTGATCACAGGTGACAGGGGTTAATCAAGGGGTTAAACCTGATCTAAATGAGTTTTAATATTCTCCTCCTGTTCTTTAAATGCAGGGAGACCTTTAAAAGCTTGTAACTAAGTATAAATACGGTCAATATCTTTCTCTAGCAACAGAGTTCGTGCCCTGTATTTCTCAACTAACAACTGCATCATATTACGTGTGCATAGTTGTAAATTATTTTCCCATTTCTTTTTAAAATCAATACTGATATTTTCAACCAATGGGAAAATCTAGATGCGTAATCCGTATGGATTAATGTAATCTCTAATGTATTTCTCTAAACCTTCAATATGCCAAAAGAGGTCTGCTTTCTGCTCAACTAGTTTCCCTAGTTGAGCACAAAGGGAAGACAGTTCAGATTGAATCGCCTCACCCTTATCGTGCTTCTTGGAGTAATCTGCCATGAGGGCCTCCCACTCTCTACCTTGAAACATGACCGAACAGGTTTGAGCTTAATACTGCAAAACACGTTTCCTGTATATCCAAAGAAAACAAACTGATTCCACAAAAAAAGTAAACAACAAAGAATGTGCAGTCTAGTTGGATGAACAAAAAAAGAGGGATTTTGTGGGTATTTTCTACCCTGTACATAGACATAAAAAGAGAACATCCAACTATACCAATTGGAGCTGCCAACATCCCTTATACAGTTAGATATATAAATATGGATGAATCCAATGAAATCACATACAAAGGTAAGATAGAGAAGGAAATACCCCCCAATAATTGGGACTTTAACGCCAAGAAATACAAATAACATACAATATAGTTTATTCAACAATGTGTACATGTATACAAAAATGGATTTTCAAACCAATAAAAATAATGATGAAAATGGTGATGGCTGTTGTTTTTCCCTGCTCTATCCTGTTTGTGGATTCTACGAAGGTAGGACGTGTTGTCATTGATATTCATGAAATTGTGTTGCTTTATTTTTAATTGGCCCATGTCTGTTAAAAGGTGGATTCCTTCAAACATGGAGTAGTTTAATATTAATTGCTGAATTAAACACCTCCCCTACCTTCTTTTTAGTTTGCACACTGAGGAGAGATTTTAGGAACACTGAAGGGTGATATCTACTTGTGCGTAATCTTTCACTGCCATAGTGAGGGACGTGTGTGGATGATTGGGGGCCCACCCGGTACAACTTTGTCCTTGAGACATAGGTGTTGTCTGTTCACGATGCTAGTGCCTCAGTCCAGCAGTGAATTCTCATGATGATCGTTCTGAGTATGCTTTTTATGCAATTGTACAGTGTGATCCCTTCCTGACAAATTCCCCTGACGAAAGGACGTATTTTGTCCTGAAATACGTCGGGCCGTCTGGACTTATATGGGAATTCATCACCATTTTCATCATTGTTTTTATTGGTTTGAAAATCCATTTTTGTATACATGTACATGTTGTTAAATAAACTATAATGTATTCTATTTGTATTTTGTTGCCGTTAAAGTTGGGGGATATTTCCTTCTCTATCTTACCTGTGTATGTGATTTCATTGGATTCATCCATATTTGCCTTAGGCGACATTGCAGACGTGTCTGACAAGTTCATGCAGTAAGGTTGCTAGGTAACAATGTTAGATCTGGCACCTCATCCCTGAAATAGTATATACAGAAAAAGAAGTATATAACACTGCGCTAACCCGATGTATAGAAAAAAGCAGCTACATACAAATATGACCAATATTCTTATACATGTAACAGAAATAAATGTAGCGCTAACTATGGTAATAATAACCAGTCAGAGGTAATATCCAGAGACAGAAAAGTGAGGATAACCAATATAGCACAATGAATCAATAAAGTTCAGTGATGCCAAAATAGGTAGCAATAGAGTAGTAGTCCCATAATGGAAAATGAATGGAATGAATCCGACCAGAATGGAGAATCTTCACGTCTGTATGTCATTAGTTATACGATCTTGTTTTTGTTTTTTTTCCTTTATTAAATGCCATAGAGAAAACAGTATACAAAACACACTATATTTTAGTACAAATATCAAAGACTAAAAAAGAAAAGAATACGAGGAGAACCATTGAATGGAAATGTGAGAATATTTTTTATTGGTCTGGTTTTATCTATGTATAAATAAACTTTATATGTTTTATACTTAGTGTTTCTATTATCATTTGTTGGCACCGTAATAATCTCTTAAACTACTTTGGCCTGTATATACTGTTAACAGAAATAAATGTAGCGCTAATGATGGTAATAATAAACCAGTCAGAGGTAATATCCACTGAGACAGAAAAGTGAGTATAACCAATATAGCACAATGAATCAATAAAGTTCAGTGGTGCTCAAATAGGTAGCAATAGAGTAGTAGTCCCATAATGGAAAATTAATGGAATGAATCCGACCAGAATGGAGAATCTTCACGTCTGTATGTCATTAGTTATACGATCTTGAATAGGAAACAGATGAAATACGCTTACCAGAGAAGGTGGATTCGGATTCCGGTGACACCGAATCAAACAGGCTCAGAGATCCCAGATGGAAGTGGTTGGTTCAAGAAACCCCGGATCTCAAGGGGAACCCTCCCTCTGTTGTTCTTCTGGACTGTACCCTTTCCAATGCACCAGGTACTGTATGCGCCCACAGAACCTACAGGAGTCAACAATGGACTGTACTTCATACTCCTTATGGTTCTCAAACTGTACAGGGTGAAGATGAGGCACCGAGGTGGCAAAGCGGTTGCAGACCAAAGGTTTTAATAAGGAGACATGAAATACATTCGAGAAACGCATATTAGAAGGAAGGTCTAATGCGTAAGCCATTGGGTTAATCCTGCGAAGAATACGGAAAGGCCCAATAAACCAAGGTGCAAACTTCAGAGAGGGAACACGAAGTCGGAGGTTGCGAGGTGACAGCCAGACCCTGTCCCCGACCTGGTAGGAAGGCGCAGGCAGGTGTCTGCGGTCAGGAGTCTGTACCTATCATTAGCATGTTGCAAAGCCTCCTGGACTTGTGTCCAAGTGGAATGAAGACCACAGAGATACTCCTCTAACGCAGGAATACTCTGCGGAACAAATGAGTCAGGCATCATGGAAGGTTGGAAACCATAGTTCGCCATACACGGGGACAATCGAGAAGCAGAATTCAAGGCTCTATTGTGATCAAACTCCACCCACTATAAGAGGTCTGACCAGTTGTTATGATGGTCATAAATATAGCAATGTAGGAATTGCTTCAAGGACTGATTGGCTGGATTGGATTGATAACTGTGTTGCCCTGGGAGTTGGGTAACTCCACAATGAAATCCATAGACAGGTGGGTCCAGGGCCTCTCTACATTGGGTATGGGTTGTAGGAGGGCCACTGGAAGGTGTCATGGAGTCTTACTCTGAGCACACACGGAACAGGCAGCTACGAAGGCGGTTACATCAGCACATAGACTAGGCCACCAGAATTGTTGGGAAATGGCCCAAAAGAGTTAATTCTTCCCAGGGTGGCCAGCAGCCTTGGGAGAATGGTAAGTCTGGAGCACGGCAGTATGGAGACTATCTGGGACAAAGCAGCAGTCACAAGGTTTCTCAGGAGGAGCATGGACCTGAGCGGCAAGAATTTTGTCACTGAAAGGAGAAGTGAGACTGGTGCAAACCGTAGCCAGAATACAATCAGGAGGAATCACAGGAAGCGGAACCGACTCCATCTTTGAAGTGGAGGAAAATTTTCGTGAACGGGGTCAGCCCTTACATTCTCAGTACCGGGTAAGAATGAGACAATGTAATTGAAACTAGACAAGAAAAGAGCCCATTGCTCCCTTCTGGGAGAAAGGTGTTTAGCCTCAGACAAGAATGTGAGATTCTTATGGTCAGTAAGAATGAGAACCGGCACAGTGGTACCTTCGAGGGGATGTCTCCATTCTTTCAGGGCTAAAATGATCGCTAACAGCTCTCTGTCACCAATCTCATAATTGCACTCCGCAGCTGACAATTTCTTGGAAAAGTAGCCACAAGGATGCATAGCGCTCTCAGAGGTAGGACGTTGAGACAGAAGGGTGCCAACTCCAGTCTTAGAAGCATTAACCTCAAGGATAAAAGGTAACGTAGGATCAGGATTTGCCAACACAGGAGCAGAAACAAAGGCAGCCTTGAGACTCTCAAAGGCCTTAATGGACTCCAGAGACCAACTCTGTGGGTTACCGTCCTTTCTGGTCATATCAGTCACGGGCTTGACCAGAGACGAGAAGTTACGAATAAACTTCTGATAATAGTTGTCAAAGCCAAAAAACCGCTGCAGAGGGCGTAAACCCACGGATCGGGGCCACTGTAGGACTGCTGAAAGTTTCTCTGGGTCCATCAAAAACCAGCAGTGGAAATTACATTACCCAGGAATTTAACCTATTCATGGTGGAATTCGCACTTTTCCAATTTACAATGCAGATTGTTTTCTCTTAGTTTCTGAAGCACACGACAGACATCTGTGTGGTGGCTCTCCAGGGACTATGAAAATATGAGGATATTGTCGAGATAAACCATCACACATAACTGCAACAAATCTCGGAGGACATCATTAATAAATTCCTGGAAAACTGCCGGGCGTTACAAAGGCCAAAAGGCATTACGAGGTACTCATAATGGCCTGTTCTGGTATTAAATGCAGTTTTCCACTCGTTGCCCTCCCTAATCCTCACGAGATTGTATGTCCCTCTCAAATCAAGCTTTGTGAAAACCGTTGCTCCCTTGAGGTGGTCAAATAACTCTGTAATCAACGGAATCGGATAGGCATTCTTAATCGTGAAACGATTGAGACCGCTATAATCAATACAAGGTCTCAGTTTACCACTCTTCTTCTTTGCGGACGAAACCTCGAAAAAAGTGCTTCTGCAACATACCCCTCCATGGCCCTATCCTCCAAGACTGACAAAGGGTAATCCCGGCCATGAGGGGGTATGGCACCAGGTTGAAGGTCAATTGCGCAATCATACGACCGGTGTGGAGGCAAACTACCGGCTTGACCTTTGTCAAAGACATCGCTAAAATCATGGTACTCCTCTGGCAGGGAGGAAAGTGAAGAGGTGCACAGGACCTTGGCTACCTTCTGGAAGCATAACTTACTGCATTGTGGTGACCAGGAGAGAACCTTAGCACGCAGCCAATCAAAAGAGGGGTTGTGCCTCTGTAACCAAGGATAACCAATAACCAGCGGAAACTTAGGTGAGGAAATAACTTGGAATTGGATTATCTCATGGTGAAGAGCCCCTACGGCTATGGACAACGGAACAGTCTCATGAGTAGGGATGAGCTTCGAGTTCGAGTCGAACCCATGTTCAACTCGAACATCGCATGTTCGACCGTTCGTCGAATTGAGAACGATATGGGCCGTTTGCGCCAAATTCGAGTGGCGCATCACGGCCCATAATTCACTGCGGCATTGCAGTGCATTGCTGGCAGATGATTGGCCAAGCATGCACTATGACCCGCATGCTTGGCCAATCACAGCGCCGTCTGCACAGAGAGCCAAAATTGGCCAAAGCCAGGGCAGCTGCCCTGGCATAGCTACCTGAAGACAAGTGCTGGTGTTCTTCTTCTGATCCTATTAATACCATAGGCAGGCAGGTTGAAGTATTTACAGTTAGTGTACTGTGTACCCTGCACAACTGCGCCTATAGCTACCTGAAGACAAGTGCTGTTGTTCTTCTTCTGATACTATTAATACCACAGGCAGGCAGATTGAAGTATTTACAGTTAGCCCGGGTTCACACCTATGCTAATTAGATGTGCGTTTCCGCACATCTAATTCGCATAGCAGGAGAATGTGACTGGCTCCCTATGGAGCCGGTTCACATATCTCTGGGGCGGCTGTGGTGCGCACTGCACAAAAATGCTGTGCGTCTTTGGCTGCGTTTCAGGGCCGAATTCAGGCATAGAATCGGCCTTGATTCATCCCTGAAACGGTGAACAGGGACGCACAGTGCTCCTGTGCGGTCCGCAGCGCATTATAGTGTGAACCCGGGCTTAGTGTACTGTGTACCCTGCACAGTTGCACCTATAGCTACCTGAAGAAAAGTGCTGTTGTTCTTCTTCTGATCCTATTAATACCACAGGCAGGCAGCTTAAAGTATTTACAGTTAGTGTACTGTGTACCCCTGCACAGTTGCACCTATAGCTACCTGAAGACAAGTGCTGGTGTTCTTCTTCTGATTCTATTAATACCACAGGCAGGCAGCTTGAAGTATTTACAGTTAGTGTACTGTGTACCCTGCACAGTTGCACCTATAGCTACCTGAAGACAAGTGCTGTTGTTCTTCTTCTGATCCTATTAATACCACAGGCAGGCAGCTTGAAGTATTTACAGTTAGTGTACTATATACCCTGCACAGTTGCACTTATAGCTACCTGAAGACAAGTGCTGTTGTTCTTCGTCTGATCCTATTAATACTACAGGCAGGCAGGTTGAAGTATTTACAGTTAGTGTACTGTGTACCCTGCACAGTTGTACCTATAGCTACCTGAAGACAAGTGCTGTTGTTCTTCTTTTGATCCTATTAATACCACAGGCAGGCAGATTGAAGCATTTACAGTTAGTGTACTGTGTATCCTGCACAGTTGCACCTATAGCTACCAGAAGAAAAGTGCTGTTGTTCTTCTTCTGATCCTATTAATACCAAAGGCAGGCAGCTTAAAGTATTTACAGTTAGTGTACTGTGTACCCTGCACAGTTGCACCTATAGCTACCTGAAGACAAGTGCTGGTGGTCTTCTTCTGATCCTATTAATACCACAGGCAGGCAGCTTGAAGTATTTACAGTTAGTGTACTGTGTACCCCTGCACAGTTGCACCTATAGCTACCTGAAGACAAGTGCTGTTGTTCTTCTTTTGATCCTATTAATACCACAGGCAGGCAGGTTGAAGTATTTACAGTTAGTGTACTGTGTACCTTGCACAGTTGCACCTATAGCTACCTGAAGACAAGTGCTGGTGTTCTTCTTCTGATCCTATTAATACCACAGGCAGGCAGGTTGATATATTTACAGTTAGTGTACAGTGTACCCTGCACAGTTGCACCTATAGCTACCTGAAGACAAGTGCTGTTGTTCTTCGTCTGATCCTATTAATACCACAGGCAGGCGGGTTGAAGTATTTACAGTTAGTGTACTGTGTACCCTGCAAGACACCTGAAGACAAGTGCTGGTGTTCTTCTGATCCTTTTAATACCACAGGCAGGCAGGTTGAAGTATTGACAGGTAGTGTACTGTGTACCCTGCACAGTTGCACCTATAGCTACCTGAAGACAAGTGCTGGTGTTCTTCTGATCCTATTAATACCACAGGCAGGCAGCTTGAAGTATTTGCAGTTAGTGTACTGTGTACCCTGCACAGTTGCACCTATAGCTACCTGAAGACAAGTGCTGGTGTGCTTCTTCTGATCCTAATTATACCACAGGCAGGCATTCTGCTAGCTGCAGTATAATCAGTATATATATATATACCCCTGAAGGAGCTGCTGGAATTTATATGGGCCTGTACTTTGCTTTATTTCCCCCTTTGAATACCTCAGTCCCCCGACACAACTGTGGTGTAATAGTGTGCAGTCAAGACAAAACCTTAAAGACAAGTTCACAGTACACAATATGATATACCTGTTTGTCTTTGCCTTGGCCTCCACTTGCAGGATGATGCAGAGGAAAACAACACTCACACAGTTGTACTTACCCTGTTTCCCCGAAAATAAGACCTAGCGTGATTGTCAGTGATGGCTGCAATATAAGCCCTACCCTCCAAATAAGCCCTACCCTGTTTCCCCTAAAATAAGCCCTACCCTGAAAATAAGACCTACAAGGACTTTAACTAGGGGTAGGGCTTTTATTGCAGCCATCACCGACAATCACGCTAGGTCTTATTTTTGGGGAAACAGGGTAAATAAGAACTTTGTTTACTGTAATTACTTTATAGTAAGTACTACAATGGTTATACTGTCAGACCAACATAGCCTGACAATCAACTGAACTTTATCTTACAAATACCTTACAAATATATTACACACATATAAAGAGTCTGAAATAATTTGTGAGTAATGTATTAAAGTAAATAGGATAACCGTCAGAGTGAATTGTTCTCACTATGAGCACTATCCTATTCTATGCGCACTTATAACTATACCAAATCAGAGATTAACTTGATAAAGTATAATGCAGTATTAGAGAGCTCCCATATTTAGTATCACATTAACCTTAATATAGTAAAGGAACACAAGGCCTTGTATTTTACTAAACAGTCCTTCTTTTCTTCTGTCTTCTGCTAGCAAAAATAAAGTAAATTTGTAATCCAAGGGTTAATGACTACTGATCAAAGTAGGCTGAAAGATAGAAGCAAAGTTCTGGTGCCACAGCACTATAACTATCTTTGGTGTCAGTGACTCAGTACTAAATCTCTCAATGAGGTACAGGCCCAAAGCCTAATATTAACTCAATCTAATCCTTTTGGTTCCGCTTGTGGGACTATGGGTCCCAGCAACTCTGTCTTGTACAGACGGATGTGTAAAAGTGCATCAAGAAGCTTTTTGGGCAACAGCCCTCTCACCCAACCAGGACAGTGTTGTCAGAAGACTCCGTTCTGATGTACTGAATTATGTCTTCGGCCGGCCGGCACTGCTCCGCTGCTCCGCTCCACACAACAAGACGCTGTGACACTCTCAGATGGCTCCGACAAGCTTCTCCGGCTCCTTCCCAGTCTTGCTCCGTCAGCCCAGCTCACAGGTGTGTCGCAGTATTGCTGCTCGGATCGATTTCCGTGGAGGTAGGCCGCGCTGCGCTGGAGACCTCACACAGATCCTCACAGGCTGGCCATGCATGTCCAAGAGACCTAAAATGGCTGCTCCCAGCCCTTTTATAATCTTCCCACAATGCAGTTCAGCTCTCCCAATGTTCATGGGAGTTAATGGGCATCATGGGTAGGTCAAGTTAATGTCCAAATGTAAACAAACAAAACACTTCCATGTCAACTTCTTAAATGATGAAAAATAAAGATGGTGCCATATACCAACTTATTAACATTACAGCATTACATAGAATTAGAAGCAAAAATTGTCAGCGCTACATATACATCCCAGTTTTGTGCAGCTACATCTCACTGCAGGCCATTAGTATGTCTGGAGGGCCAACAAGGAGAGGCAGACAGTCACAAGCCAATAAAAGAGAGCAAGCAGGCTCTGTGTCTAGAGGCAACAGTGCTGGTCGTGGACACGGTACATCCCCATCAGCACGTGGCCGTGGGACATGCTTGTCCTTTGCTTTCAGCAGCTGGCCGCGTTGAGCCGCAACATGCAGAAGACTTGGTAGAGTGGATGACCAAGCTGTCCTCATCCTCCTCATCCTCTCTCACCCAGGCTCAGGGTACTTTGTCTGGCAAAGCAGCTGCCAACACATTCTCTTCCCTCGACTCAATGGCATCAGTCACTTCTTCCCTAGCCCCACCATGTCCTCCTGAGGAATCCCCCCAAAACTGTTTGACCACAGTGTTGGGTACATGCTCCAGCAGGATGCCCAGCGTTTTGAAGGCTCCGATGATGATACTCAGCTAGAGGAAGGCAGTAACGTGAGCCCAGAGGGGGTGCCCAAGAAGGACAGCAATCTGGCAGTCATGTTCCCCCAGCTGCAGCATACTGCCAGCTTTGCTCCAGTGATGAGGAGGGAGGGCATGATGAGGTCACTGACTCCATGTGGGTGCCTGATAGGAGAGAGGAGGAGGAGGCACATCACCAATGAGGCAGGATTCCCTCCAGGGGCCAGCTTAAGGGCAGCACACCGACTTCATCACACCACAGAGCTCCGCATGTGCAGGGCGCTGCTGTCTCTGCATGTTATTCCAAAAGTTCTTTGGTGTGGGCCATTTTTGAGATGCATGCATCAGATCCCACTGCTGCTATTTGCAACATATGTCTTAAGCGTATCTCGCGTGGCCAAAACATCACGCGCTTGGGCACCACATGCTTGACCAGACATATGTTGACCTGCCATGCAGTTCGTTGGCAAGCGTACCTAAAAGACCCACACCAAAGAACAAAGAGGACCTCTCCTTGCTCCTCATCAGCTGGGATCTCTATGGCACTCTATGACTATGGCACCAGGACAGGGTCAGGGGAGCTTGTTTTTTTTTCCCCACGCCAGTGGGCCATGATCAGGGATGCATGCACTGTCCTGTCACCATTTGAGGAGGCCACGAGGATGGTGAGCAGTGACAGTGCATGCATCAGTGACACTGTCCCCCTTGTCCACCTGTTGGAGCACACGCTGCGTGGAATAATGGACAGGGCACTTGAGGCAGAACAGAGGCAGGAAGAGGAGGACTTCCTTAGCTCTCAAGGCCCCCTTTATCCAGACAGTGTTCCTGCTTGCCCGCCGATCACACAGGAAGAAGACGAGGAGGTGGAGGAGGATTGTGTCAGCATGGAGGTGGAGCCTGGCACTCAGCATCAACAGCAGTCTTTAAGGGATCATTTACAGTCTCAAGAAACCCATAAACTTGTACGTGGCTGGGAGTAGGTGGCTGCGGATCATGTCGTCCTTAATGACCCAGAGGACTCCGGACTGAATGCCTCAGCAAACCTACGCTGCATGGCCTCCCTGATCCTGCAAATCCTGTGAAGGGATCATCGTATTCGTGGTATCAAGGAGAGGGATCAATACTGGCTGGCAACCCTCCTTGATCCACATTACAAGGGTAAGGTTGCCGACCTTATCTTGCCGTCGCAGAGGGAGAAGAGGGTAAAACATCTTCGGGAGGCCTTGCAGAAAGGTCTGTGCAACGCGTTCCCAGAGACTGGGAGGTTACAAACTCCTGTACCTGGACAACGTGTTGCTGAGGTTTCGGTCAGTCAAAGAAGGAGCGGTGGAGAAGGTGGCCATCTGACCAGTGCGTTCAGACAATTTTTTAGTCCGCAGCCCCAAGGTAGGATCGGTTCCAGCAACCATCGCCAGCGTCTGTTTTACATGGTGCAGGAATACCTAGGGGCAAGATCTGACTTGGACACCTTTCCCACCGAAAATCCTCTGGGTTACTGGGTCTTGAAGATGGATCACTGGCCAGAGCTTGCACAGTATGCAATTGAGCTACTGGCCTGTCCTGCATTCATCGTTCTTTCGGAACGCAAATTCAGTGCTGCTGGAGGCTTTGTAACCGATCACAGGGTGCGCCTGTCCACCAACTTGGTCGATCGACAGACCGTGCCGATGGACAGGCGACTCGGTCAGTCTTGGATCACCACCAGCTACCAAGCACCTGATGCTGATGTAACCGAATAATTTTTTTTTTAAATGTCAGATCCCTTCAAGACTGCCTATGCTGATGCTGAGTGACTATCCTGTTATGCTGAGTGACTATCCTCTTCCTCCTCAATGATCATGCTGATAGCTTGTAAGAATAACATGTGATAAGCGACTTGATAGAATATGTGACACCTGTACCACTTGATGTAAACTCAGTCAATCTCTTGTCATGTAACGCATTTACCCTGCAGACACTGCACCTCCTGCAGGGAGAAAAACCTTTTAAGTCTCCAAAAAAAGTCCATCAGTCTCTTCACGCATCACTAACTTACTAACCGACATATCTGTATGGATGTCACACCACTTCCTCAAACTCAACTTGTCCAAAACTGAGCTTATAATATTTCCTCCCCCACGTGCCTCTTCCCTTGATTTCTCTGTCAAGAGCAATGGCACAACCATCCACCCGTCCCCACATGTCAGGGTGCTAGGTGTTATCCTGGATTCTGAACTCTCCTTTCAGCCCCACATCCAATCACTTTCCAAAGCTTGCCGCCTCAACCTCCGCAACATCTCTAAACTACGTCCCTTTCTAACCAATGAAACCACAAAGCTCCTAAATCACTCCCTGGTTATCTCTCGCCTTGACTACTGCAACTCACTCCTCATTGGCTTACCTTTAAACAGACTATCCCCCCTGCAGTCCATCATGAATGCGGCTGCCAGACTCATCCACCTTACAAACCGCTCAGTGTCTGTTACCCCTCTCTGCCAATCCCTCCATTGGCTGCCACTCGCCCAACTAATTAAATTCAAAATACTAACAATAAGTTACAAAGCCATCCACAACTTTGCCCCCAGCTACATCACTAACCTAGTCTCAAAATACCAACCTAATCGCCATCTCCGTTCCTCCCAAGACCTCCTGCTCTCTAGCTCCCTCATCACCTCCTCCCATATCCGCCTCCAGGACTTCTCCCGAGCCTCGCCCATCCTCTGGAATTCCCTACCCCAATCTGTCAGACTGTCTCCGAATTTATCCACTTTTAGGCGATCCCTGAAAACTTTCCTCTTCAGAGAAGCCTATCCTGCCTCCATCTAATAACTGCACTATTTTCTCCATTAGCTCATCCCCACAGCTATTACCCTTTTGTATAACTTGACCCTCCCTCCTAGATTGTAAGCTCTAACGAGCAGGGCCCTCTGATTCCTCCTGTATTGAATTGTATTGTACTTGTATTGTCTGCCCTAATGTTGTAAAGCGCTGCGTAAACTGTCGGCGCTATATAAATCCTGTATAATAATAATAAGCGTGTGGAGGGGTCTGGGACATTGGGTGCCAATATATGTCTGAAATTAGTGGCTCCCTTGAAAAGAACATGAGGTTTGTCAGACAGCAAGGGTCCAAGAATCTGGTCATTTTTAACGACCGGCCAATGATTTTTAATAATTCTTTTAATAGCCCAATGCTGGCTGGAGTAGGTTGTGAGGAAGGCTAGTTCAAAATCCTCTCTGTTTTCAGCCTGAGGGGGTTTTCACCCAATAGGTCCCTACGGTTCCTATTACCTGCCTCTATAATCAAGGAGTCCAGGGTTGCATTATCATAACCTTTACTTAGAAATCTGGATTTCAAAGTTGAAGCCTCCCTATAGAACTCATTCAAGTCAGAACAGTTCCGCCTTAGGTGTAGAAATTGGCCCTTAGGGACAGCAGATAACCAAGAAGGATGGTGGCAGGAATCTAGCAGAATAAAACTATTCCTGTCGGTTGTTTTAAAAAAAGTGGAAGTGGTAATCATGCCATTAACAATTGTGATGACTAAATCCAGAAAATGAATTTGAATCGGACTGGCTTCATAGGTAAGCACTATACCCCTATCATTATTATTGAGAAGAGATAGGAAGGTGGCCACAGAATCAGAATCGCCGTCCCATATGAACAGGACGTGGTCTATAAATCTTCTCCACATGACAAGCTGAGGTGGTCTGTCACGCAGAACCACATCTTCCTCCCACTTGGCCATGAAGAGATTGGCCATGCTTGGAACGAATTTGGCTCCCATGGCCACTCCCTTTATTTGTAAGTAATGCGCACCATTGTGCCAAAAATGATTGTGTTCCATCGAGAAGTCCAGTAGCTCCATCACGAAATTGCATTGCGTGGTGGGGATACTGGAATTCGATAGAGAAAATGTCGCACCGCATCATACCCCAACCTGTGAGATATTGACCTGTAGAGCGATGCAACG
The DNA here is from genome assembly GCF_042186555.1 of Aquarana catesbeiana. Classification (NCBI taxonomy): domain Eukaryota; kingdom Metazoa; phylum Chordata; class Amphibia; order Anura; family Ranidae; genus Aquarana; species Aquarana catesbeiana. The sequence goes on from NC_133330.1 coordinate 172,854,962, forward strand.
TCAGCCGTCACTAGCGTGTATGTAGCCTTCCACTCAATTTCGCTCGGTAAATTGAGGACATGTTTAGTGTCCTTAAGAAAAGATTTCATTTTAAAACGGCAGTGGAGTTTTTTCTGTTATCCCTGCTACGAATTTTATATTGGTTTTGTACTGTTTATTTTTAATAAACCAACCTAGTTTATCTACACTACTGGAGTCTATTTTTCTTTTTGGCACTTATGGTTTACCCTTGCTGGATTACACTGGAAGCAAAACCTTGATTGGTATACAAGAAATACCCCTGGGATCGCATTCTTTGAATTGTTCCTTGGTGTCGCTGGTTAGCCCTTCAGGAAGGAGGTTGGAGGAACTTCCACAGAGCTCCTTGCGGGACATACCCTGAGGTCTACATATTTCTACTGAGCCTGTTTTACCCCCCTGAATAAGGGCGGTCGCAGGCTGTCTGGTAAGCCTCCATTACTTTATCACTAGGTGGTGGGCAGCACCAGCGGTGGAACATAAATCCAGGATTTCGTATTTGAACACTGTCATGAAGCTTGGAATAGTGGCTGATTCATAATGCTGGGACAAATGCTGTTAGGAGACGCTGATGTCAATTCCAGCCACCTGTCTGTCTGTTGCCTGCTAGAATGTGTATTGTAAATAAGTCTACTATGGGATCTAAGAGTCATTAGATCCCCATTGTTGTTTGTGTTGATTAACTCTGCTATTGTGTGAAGAAGAGTCTGTGTTGATTTGTGATAATGTTGATTGTGTTTTCTGAGCTACAAGACGGCCAGTCTGGCCTAAAGGTCATGTCTGAGTCATCTAGGCTGTCTAAAGGGATTAGTTAATTAGCCCATGTTAATTAGGTTTCTGGTCACAGGTGTATGTTCAGAGTAATATGAGGTATGCACCTCCACTTTTGTGTATAAAAGAGCCTGTATTTTGCAATAAAAGAGATTCCTGTTTGAACTTACATACAGCCTGCCTGGTGTTTGTTCAGAGCTACACAACTGGACTAGAATGGCACATAGCTGTAGTTCTAGTCCCGGAGCATCGGATGACCGAACCATCAGATGTTGCGATCTGCAATCTGATTCTATAGCCGCAGAGGAGTGTCGGGAGAGTGGAACCGAGCGAGCAAAGGGGCTCGTTACAAACACCAATACTTTTGGGACTTTATTTTCACTTTCACCCCATTATATCAATTGTATTTACACTTTAATATATTTTATTATGGTTGATTAATCACATACCAGCTGTTATTATGTTATTGGTAGTTATTTATTGCTGTTGGTATTCCATTTATTGATTTAACACATTTCACATTTGTGATATTTATGAAGCGCTGCACTGTTCTTTCTATATCTACCATATTAACTCCTTACAGTTGACTGTACGCACATATGCAGCCTCGGCTTTCAGGGGTTATACCGGGATGATGCATGCAGTTGCGGCACCGTTTTTTAGAGCAGGCGGTTGGCTAAAAGCCGCTCGGCTGTTATCCTGGAGGAGCGAGAGGGGACATCCCCCCCTCTCGCCGCCTTCCGTTGCTCTTCCCGGGCCTCCCGTCCCACCAGGAGACCCGAGACACGATCCGGCACATCCGCCAGCTAGAAGAGGACTGGAATGAAGCCGGAAACAGCTTCGTTCCAGTCTTCTTTTTGTAAACATGGAAGCGACATCGCAACGTCACTTCCGGTTTACTCGGATGACAATGGCGCAGTTTTTAAGAAAAACGACAGTATTCAGAATCGCCGTTTTTGGCGATCTAAATACTTTGAAGTGCAAAGGGGGGTTTGGGGTCTTTTAGACCTCCGATTCCTCCATAAAGAGTACCTGTCACCACTTATTACTGTCACAAGGGATGTTTACATTTCTTCTGACAGCAATAAAAGTGATTAAATTATTTTTTTTTAAAGTGACAATGTAAAAAAAGAAAACTAAATCAAATAAATAAGAAAAAAAAATAATTTTCCCGCGAGCTTGCGCAGCAAAGAAAACGCACATGTAAGTCGCGCCCGCATATGTAAACGGTGTTCAAATCACACATGTGAGGTATCGCCACGATCGTCAGAGTGAGTGCAATAATTCTAGCACTAGACCTCCTCTGTAACTCTAACCTGGTAATTGATGGTGATTTTTAGGTACCGTAGTTTGTCACCATTCCACGAGTGTGTGCAATTTCAGAGCATGACATGTTGGGTTTACTCAGCGTAACACCATCTTTCACATTATACAAAAAAATTGGGCTAACTTTACTGTTTAGTTTGTTTTTTAATTCATGAAAATGTATTTTTTCCTAAAAAATTGCATTTGAAAGACCACTGCACAAATACAGTGTGACATAAAATATTGCAACGATCGCCATTTTATTCTCTAGGGTCTCTGCTAAAAAAATATATATAATGTGTGGGGGTTTTAAGTAATGTTCTAGCAAAAAATTTGGATTTTAACTTGCAAGCAACAAATGTCAGAAATACTTAGTCATGAAAGGGCCACTGCTGAGGGATCATCATCAGAATTCAGACTTTACAAAGAATGCAACAAGAAATGTAAGGGTGCAATTAGGGTGGGTAAGATAGAACACGAAAGACACATAGTGGAGGAGAGCAAAAAAAATCCCAAGAAATTCTTTAAGTATATAAACAGTAGAAAAGGGAGGACAGACCATATTGGCCAAATAAAGAATGAGGAAGGAAATCTGGTTACAAAGGATGGGGAGATGGCGAAGATATTGAATTTATACTTCTCCTCGGTCTTCACAAGGGAATCAGAGGGCTTCAGTAACCAAAACTGCAGTGTCTATCCTCATGACACATCACAGTGTCAGGGCTGGGCTCAGCCCTTCCTTCTCAAAGCTGGCCGCTCAGCTGTCGACTAATTGCCAGCTCCTTTCTCTCCACAGTGACTCATCTGTTGATGATATCCTGCCTACTTAAGCCGTCCAGCTCAGATGATTTCTGCCTTCGCCTTGGTCACATCTCTAGAGACGCTCTCCTGTGTTTCTGTTAAAGACTTGCTTGGTTGACATTCCTTCAGATCCTGCTTGCTGTTCTACTACGCTCATCTCTGGCTCCCCGACATTTTGGCTTGTCTGATTATCCGTTCCGGTTCCTGAACTATAGTTTGACTATGTTTACCTTTTTTATTATTAATATTAAACAAGTGTGATTTAACTGTACTTCTGTCTCAGTCTAATTCATGGTTTCTGACAGTAGGCGAAGGCCATGAATTCAGAAGATGCAGTTAATCCACTTGTTGGTAATATTTTTTCCAGATTGGATGAGCAGGATCACAGCATGGATCAGTTTGCCATGGCGTTACAAACGCTCCTGAGTCGCACGGCTTACCTGGAATCTCCCACCGTACAACCTGTGTTGCAAGCCGTCCCTGCTGCTGCTCCAGTCTCTATGAAGGCACCCGCCTCAAGTATTACCTCTATAAGAGGTATGTCCAGTTCCGCTACACTTCCCCAGTGATTTGGGGATGATCCAGTCCAATGCAGAGGGTTTCTCAACCAGGTTGAGATATACTTTGAGATGCTGCCCCAGGCGTTTCACACGGACAGAAGCAAAGTAGGTTTAGTGATATCTTTGCTTTCTAAGAGGGCCTTGGCCTGGGTAAACCCTCTATGGGAGACGCAAAAACCTGTTGTCTTGAAATACACAGAGTTTGTGGCTTTTTAAAAAAAGGGTATTTGACATTCTCGCATGCTTCGCTTCTGCTGCCAAGTGCCTCATGTCCATCAAAAAGAGTACGAGAGCTGTTGCCGATTACGCCATTGAATTGCGTACTCTGGCAGCAGAGGTTGCTTGAAATAATGAGGCCCTCGTGGCTGCTTTTTCTCATGGTCTCTCTGATACCATCAAGGATGAGATAGCAGTCCGTGATAAAGCCACTGAGTTGGAGAAGTTGATCACATTTGCCATCCTCATTGACTCCAGACTCAGTGAAAGACTTCCTTTTAAGGAGCGCTTGTGGAAGCGTCCTGTACATTTGTCTCTGAACTTTGCAGTACCACCCTTGCCTCCCTCACCTTCCATGCCTCCTATTACCGAGTCAGTGAAGATGAACCCATGCACTCGGGCTTCATGCGTCTTTCTGCAGATGAGAGAACCCTTAGGAGGAGGGAGAGATTCTGCCTTTATTGTGGCCAGGCAGGTCACTTTTTGAAGTCTTGTCCTACCCGTCCAGGGAACGCCAGAACCTTGAGGTCTTGTCACAGACAGACCTTAGGTGGTGTTGTTTTGTCCCCAGTTATCCAGAAGGTTAAGCCCCTGGTTTCGGTTACCCTTTCTTGGGCTGAGTCGTCCGTCGAGATGCAGGCTCTAATTGACTCTGGGGCTGCAGGCCTCTTCATTGATGCTGCCTTTGTATCGAAGCACTCGATTGCGCTTCAGCTGTGTGACACTCCACTTGCCATTGAGGCTCTTGACGGGAGACCTCTACAGCCTGCCCATGTGACTCATGAGTAGGAATGAGCCAAACACCCCCTGGTTCGGTTCGCACCAGAAAATTTGCACGAACTTTAGAACCCCATTGAGGTCTATGGGACTCGAACGTTCAAAATCAAAAGTGCTAATTTTAAAGGCTAATTTGCATGGTATTGTCCTGAAAGGGGTTTGGGGACCCGGGTCCTGCCCCAGGGGACATGTATCAATGCAAAAAAAGTTTTAAAAATGGATGTTTTTTCGGGAGCAGTGATTTTAATGATGCTTAAAGTGAAAAAAAAAAGTGAAATATTCCTTTAAATATTGTATCTGGGGGGTGTCTATAGTATGCCTGTAAAGTGGTGCGTGTTTCCCGTGCTTAGAACAGTCCCTGCACAAAAATGACATTTTTAAAGGAATAAAAGTCATTTAAAACTGCTTGCGGCTTTAATGTAATGTCGGGTACCGGCAATATGGATGAAAATCAGTGAGACAAATGGCATGGGTATCCCCCACCCCCAGACCATTACTGTATGGATATTAAGGGGAACCGCGCACCCAAATTAAAAAAAGGAAAGGCGTGGGGCCCACAGGCCCTGTATACTCTGAACAGCAGTATACAGACAGTGCAAACAAGACAGGGACTGTAGGTTTGTTGTTAAGTAGAATCTGTTTGTAATTTTGAACTGGTACATTTTTAAAGTGTAACTCCAGCCAAAAAAACTATTTTAAGCTTTTTGGAAAACATAGGGAAGGGTTATCACCCCTGTGACATTTGTTTTGCTGTCTGTGTACCTCTTCAGAAGATTTCACCTCACTTTCTGTCCCAATGACAAATGTTTTTTGACAATTTGGGGTTTTTAGTGAAACAACGATTGTTAATAAAGCATCAGTGGAGAAGAGACATGTTTTGACCATATTAACTCTTACAGGAGAGAATTTCCCTTCCTAGGGGTAGATTTCATCTCATATCCTGTTGTCTCCTTCCGTTTGCAAATAGGAGTCATTTGTAAGTTGGATATTTGAAAGTAGGGGCCTGCCCTATATACTCTGCAGAAATGTGGGCCTTAGGTGTTGGTGTTGCCACAACACTGTAATAGGGCGTACACACGGTCGGACTTTGTTCGGACATTCCGACAACAAAATCCTAGGATTTTTTCCGACGGATGTTGGCTCAAACTTTTTTTGTCTACACACGGTCGCACAAAGTTGTCGGAATTTCCGATCGCCAACCACGCGGTCACGTACACCACGTACGACGAGACTAGAAAAGGCCGGTTCAGAACCAAGCGCGGCACCCTTTGCGCTCCTTTTGCTAATCTCGTGTTAGTAAAAGTTTGGTGAGAGACGATTCGCGCTTTTTCAGACTCGTGGCTTTCAGATCGTTTTCTGCCATTCAGTTTGTGCTTGTGGGTTTGTATCTGCTCTTCAGTGCATGCAGTCAGTTCGTATCGGAGTTTTCTGTGCGATCTTGCCCGCTCGTTGCTGTTTTTCAGGTCGCTCTTCACAGGCCTTGCTGTTCTTCAGTGCGTTCTGTTACTTCGTTCTGAGCAGCCGACCGTTTCCTAGCCATGTTTCGTATGCGTACTCCTCGTAGAGTTCGTGCTGTGCGGGGGCTTGGTGTTGGGGTCCTGACCTTGACACAAGTCCAGTCCATGAACAGGGTGGGGAGGAGTTCATGGACCAAGAATTGGTTGCTTCAGCGTGACCAGTTCTCTCATATGCCTTTGCTCCGTGAGATCCGTGAGAATAATCCTGATGATTTCAGGAACTTTCTCAGGATGACGGACCCCGTGTTTCACCGTTTGTTGGCTTCGCTGACCCCCTATATCAGCAGGCAGGATACCTGCATGAGGCAAGCCATCACTCCGGAGCAGAGGTTGGTCGCTACCCTGCGGTATTTGGCGACAGGGAGAAGCCTGCAGGACTTGAAGTTCTCGACAGGCATCTCCCCCCAGGCTCTGGGTATCATCATCCCAGAGACCTGTTCTGCCATCATACAGGTCCTGCAGAAGGAGTATATGAAGGTAAGATTTTTATCCTTTTATATCACATTTTATTGTATTGAATGTTTGCTAATATATTGTATTTCTTTCCTCATTCCCTAATTACCATGATTGTAATATGCTGTGAATGTCCCCTTTGTCCTCATGCATGCTGGATTTTTATGTAATTATTATTTTAGGTCCTTCATACATATTTGTCCTTCAATAACCTCCCCAGCATGGTGTCTCTTGGCTTATATTCACCTCATGTAGTCACTTAACAATGTATTTTATCAGCTCTATAGTAGTGCTTTTCCCCAAAAACCCCCTAAAATGTTTGGAAATGTTATTTTTGATTTAAATTCTGGCAGAGTGCCAGAGGCTTTTTTTTGTTGGTGTCCCCAAATAATTTTTTGTAACCCTCCCTCCCCCAACTGCTAAGTCAGCTGATCCCAATTCTCTATGTATCCTCAATCATCTATCTGCTGACTTTGCCAAACCCATACACACTATACCCACCTCTTTACTGGTCAGATTTATGGATGAATTGCCCAAAGCATGTAGTGCAAGGGCCTGCCTGTATACTTTCCAATGGTACTGTTTCAAGTTTTTGTATTCTATTATTATCTTGATAGGTAATAGCAGAATGTCCAAATGTCCTCAAATGTGTACAATGTGTATTTATATCTTTGTATTATGACACTTCTTACCTGTCCAGTGGTCTGCCAATAGCGTAACTAAGGAGGGGCTGTTCCAAGTAATACCCATTATTTAGGCATTCAGCTCTCAATGAAGTGAAGAGGGTTACCTGTCCAAGATTCCCCCCCTCCTATAATGTTAGAAATGGCCCATGAGAGGGGGGGAGGGGGAATATGATAGGTGTACCTTATACTTTGGCCTTATTAAATTCCAGTAACTAAATGCTATCTGGAGGTTGCCACATAATGTTTGTGCCTAATCTGCTTGCCATGTTTCTGTGAAAAAATAGTAATGTTTATTGTTTTTTCCCCAACAGTTTCCTTCCACGCCACAGGAATGGCAGACTGTGGCCTCCCACTTTGCCCAGCGGTGGGACTTTCCTAACTGCGGAGGGGCAATTGATGGGAAACACATCCACATCGTCCCACCACCCAACTCGGGGTCGTACTATTATAATTACAAGGGGTTCAATAGTATAGTGATTTTGGGCGGTGGTGTCGGCTAATTACGACTTCCTGTATGTGGACGTGGGGAAGAATGGCCGGATGTCCGATGGTGGAGTCATCGCCCAGACGGAGTTTTACAGGTGTCTCCAGAATGGCAGCTTGGACTTGCCAGCTCCAGAGGACAATGTTGAAGGACTCCCATTTGTGTTCATTGCTGATGAAGCGTTTGCGCTGGGGGACCACCTGATGCGGCCATTCCCAATGAGGACCCTCACCCCGGAACAGAGGGTTTTTAATTACCGGCTAGCCAGAGCCCGAAGAGTGGTTCAGAACACATTTGGAATCCTGGCCAGCTGGTTCTGACTATTTCTGACACCCATCCATATGGCGGAGTATAAACTGAACCATATTATACTGGCGTGCTGTGTTCTCCATAACTTTTTAAGGAAACATTTGGCCAACTATGCTGGCTCTGTTGGGCCTGAGGCCGGAATCCTACATCAAACCACACTGACGGCGCTTGAAAGTGGCCGTCCTGGCTTGCTCTCCCTGAGTGCCCGTCATGTCCGGTTACGCTACCTGGAGTTCTTTGCAGGTAGGGGGTCTATCAATATGCCAGACAATCTGTGAAGCCTTTTTATAATAAAAAAAAAAAAGAAATTCTTGGTGGACATTTACTGCTTGTGTTTGTTTTAGCTGACCCTGACAGAAATGTGTTGAGTCCAGAAAATGTCGTGATTGTGTAACCTTAAACAAAGCACTGTTGGCTGTTATTTCCTAAATGCAAAAACACATTTCACTACAAGTGCACTTGCAACTGCACTGAAACTGCACTTGTAGTGCAAAGAGGATTTGCCCTTAGGAAATAACACCCATTTTTGCAGAAAACAGCAATTACATCACCCCAAAAGTGTTGTATTGTAGTGTTGAGACAATAATCCACACATTCTTGAGTAAGCAACTTTTTTATACCTGCACAATCACATGTGCATTTACCAAAGGTTTTTAAAACAAACCAACATGTTTGTTGTATAACAATTTTTGATGTGAAACGTTCTGGATCCACAACATCACGATCACCTAAAAAAGAGAGAAAGAAAACAAAAACAGGTCTCAAAAATCTGCCACCATCCATCTCTTTTACCTGAGCCTGTGGTCGCAGACACTCACCTGTTGTGGTGCCAATCTCCACCACATCTTCTTCCTCCTGCTCTTCTTGGGTTGGTGTTAGTTCCCCTTCTTCCAGAGGTGGAGGGTCTCTGGTCTCCTTGGATGAGGGGTGTCCTCCTAGTCTTTTCTCCTCTATGTAAAACAAAAATGATATAATTAGCACACAGATATTTGATGGCAGAAATAGGAAACATTGCCTGGAAGTGGGGTACAATTGTCTATTTTAGCCGAGTTCCAAGATGTATTTTTTTTATTGGCCTTTGTCAAGCTGCAATACTTTACCTGTTTAGTACAAGCTTCACAGATGGAGACCCCCCTATAGTATACACTGGAGCACCTGTGTGGCCCCCTAATAAAAATGGTGTTCTTGTGTCCCACACTAGTGCTCCAGTGTCCAGATGTGAAAACAGCTGCTCAGTGTCCTCTCCTTACACAGAATCTAGTTGGCATTTCATTCTAGTAACAAACCCATCTACACAAACAACTATTTGGCATCCAAGTAGGCCCAAAAAAATGTGGGAAAATGCATATGGCCTAAACAATGGTGTTTTAGAGGCCGAAAGAAAAATGTTTGATACGAACGAATAATGGGCCCATGAACATTAAAGTTGCCCTTTTAAACTGTACAATTAAGAAAAGCATATGGAGCAGCACGAACGCAATAAAGACAGAAAGAATAGGAACACAGCACAACTACTTACTTTTTTGCAGCACTCTCCGGATCTTTCTGTACTGCTCTGGCTCTCTTAACTTCAGGTCCGACCACCGCTTCCTGAGCTGATCTTTCGATCGTCGTACCCCGAAATTCTTGTGAAGGCTTTTGACCACTTTCGCCATGATCTTTGCCTTTCTGATGTTGGGGTAAGGCCCATACTTTCCGTCATAGTCGGACTTCTTCATGATGTCGACCATCTCCAACATCTCCCCAAAGGACATATTTGTGGCCTTAAAACGTCTCCTTCTGGATCGGGACGTGTCCGGATCCGGGCTTTCCTCCTCCTCCTCCTCGTTCCTGCAATTAGCACGCACCTGCTGTGACTCCGCCATGTGCTCTTCCCCCACTGCGCCGAACGAAAAGGGGCGGGGAATAGACTAGAAAGAACGTCAGGGGCGGGCGGAGTTACACGCATGCACAGTGTGTATAAAGCGTAACACGCGTGCGTATTACGTATGATCTGTGAGCGGAGGAAGGAGCATTGGACGCGCCGATCGTAAGAACGAAGGTAAGAGACAAACTTGTGCCTATACTGCTTCTACATTGAAGCCTATATTGTAACAAGATTAGGAGAGTTTGTCTGACATTAGGCTTTGTCTTGTGTTGTGTCTTGCAGTGAACATGGATATCTTAGTGAAAGACAATGACTTCATGTTAGTATTCATAGATATCTTAAGGGAGCTGCCATGTCTGTGGGAGATTAAACACCCCCATTACAAGAACCAAGCAAAGAGGAAGGCAGCACTGGTGCAATTGTGTGAAATTGTGAAGCAGGTGATCCCCACGGCAGACATCACCTATTTAAAGATCTTAATTGGTGGCCTGAGGAGCACATATCTAAGGGAGCGCAAGAAAGTCCTGGATTCACAGAGATCCGGAGCAGCAGATGACATCTATTTCCCCAGGATGTTGTACTACGACAGGCTGCATTTTCTGGCAGGCCAGACTGAACCCAGGCCCTCCCTCTCCAGTCTTCCTTCCACGCTTCCTTCCCCCCCCGGCTGAGGCTTCTGACGCCCAACCTGGGCCTTCCAGGCCACATGTGGAGGAGCCCAGATTGAGCCAGGTATAGCATTCCTCTAAATATTTCTGCTTGTCCAATCAATGATGTTACCTAGGATTGTGATTGATGAAGCAAAACATTACAACCATGTCCCTTTTTCATACACAGGGAAGTCTCAGCCAGGAGGTGGCTGGGCCGAGCCGGCTGGCTGATCTGCAGGTCCCTCCACCCCCCCTGAAAAGAGAAAGTGGCTGTAGGAGGAGTGCCCTAGAGGAGGCTACCGGAGGACTCTTTTGGAGGGCTACAGAGGTCCTGGGAGCACGACAGACCGTGGAGGAAGACATTGCTGCCGTCATTGCATATAAAATGCAGAGGATGGAGGAGGGCCAACAAGTCTTGTGTGAGGCGCTCATATTGGAGGCTCTTAACAAAGGTATGAGGGGCCAAGTGACAGCTCAGACACACCTTTGCGATGGTCCTCCTCCTCCTCCTGCAGGTCCTCCTCCTCCTCCTCCTTCTCCTCCAGGTCCTCCCAGTCCTCCTCCAGGTCCTACTCCTCCTCCTGCCACATCTCCAACTGCACAGCCACAGCCCGGAATGAAGCGTGAAAGGAAGACCAGAAAGTGAGGACCCTGGATCCAGTCTGGTCGGCCAAAAAATGCAGCCTCTTGTGGTACCACAGCCTGGGGACACACATGTCATCTGCTGCTATCTGGATCTCTGCGAATTCTGGACCAGACTGCCCTCCCTTACATATGGACTCCTCAGGCCACCAATTTTGATGTTCAAGAATTGATGTCTGCCCTGGGGGTCCCAGGCTTCGCTAATTTCTCCTGTTGATCCAGTGTTGCCTTCCTCTTTGTTTGGTTCTGAGCCCTTAATAAAGGATTTTTGTTTTGAATTATACTCTCCTATGTGTTTTACTTGAAAAAGGACAGTTGGTTTGTGAGGATTCAGGTACATTTCAAATATACAATGTGAAATGAACAAGGGACACCAACACCAAACAATCTCCTGGAGATTAAATAATAAAAGATATCAATGGTGTTGGGGTAACTTGACACACAAAACACACACAAAAATATTCTGGAGTAAAAATAAAAATAACATTGAACAAAGATCAGCCTTTGAAAAAATTCAAACATTAAAAATAATAAAAGGTTTAAAATCCCCCAAAAAATCAAATAAAAAAAAAAATTCAGTCAGATGTGACAACTAATAACAATATATTCAGGGAATCCCAATAAAAAAACAAAAATAAAACTTTGTGAGAAGTGTGTGTGAATATGAGCAGCAAAACTACTTAATTCTTGTCACATTATAAAGAAGAAGAGAGTGCGCTGTATTAAACCATTTTTAACATTGCAGCGTGACGAAAGTGCTGTATCCATTGCGAACGCTAAATTTACCAGAACGAGCTGTTCCGTCTTGGAATTTCTTCTGAGCATGCGTGGCACTTTGTGCGTCGGAACAGGCCACACACGGTCGGAATTGACGCGATCGGATTTTGTTGTCGGAAAATTTTATCTCCTGCTCTCCAACTTTGTGTGTCGGAAAATCCGATGGAAAATGTCCGATGGAGCCCACACACGGTCGGAATTTCCGACAACACGCTCCGATTGGACATTTTCCATCGGAAAATCCGACCATGTGTACGGGGCATAAGTCCTCACAGTTACTCTTGATGGGCGCAGAAACGGGCCCTACTGTGAAATATTAGATCAAGAATTGTAATTACATGCACCTGATGAACAGGGGCAGAAAAATTGGGCCTTTGGTGGTGGTGGTGTTGCCACAACACTGTAAGTCCTCACAGTTACTCTTGGTGGGTGCTGGAACGGGCCCTGCTGTGAAATATTAGACCAAGAATTGTAATTACATGTCCCTGTTGCACAGGGGCAGAAAAATTGGGCCTTAGGCACTGGTGCCAAAACAATGCAACCACTCACAGATACTCTAGTTGGAGCGCAGGAATGAGCCCTCCTGCAAAATATTGCATCAAAAATTGTAATTACACGCCCCTGTTAAACAGGGGCTGAAAAATTGGGCCTTAGGCACTGGTGCTGGTGCCACAACACTGCAACCCCTCACAGATACTCTATTTGGAGCACAGGAACAAACCCTGCTGCAAAATATTGCATCAAAAATTGTAATTACACGCCCTTGTTAAACAGGGGCTGAAAAATTGGGCCTTAGGCACTGGTGCTGGTGCCACAACACTGCAACCCCTCACAAATACTCTAGTTGAGCACAGCAATGAACCCTCCTTACAAAATATTGCATCAAAAATTGTAATTATACGCCCCTGTTAAACAGGGGCTGAAAAATTGGGCCTTAGCCACTGGTGGCGACGCCCAGAACCAAAAATGCAATTTTGTCCAGAACCAAAAATGCTATTTCACAATGGAGCTATTGGACTTCTCGATGGAACACAATCATTTTTGGCACAATGGTGCGCATTACTTACAAATAAAGGGAGTGGCCATGGGAGCCAAATTCGCTCCGAGCATGGCCAATCTCTTCATGGCCAAGTGGGAGGAAGATGTGGTTCTGTAGACCACCTCAGCTTGTCATGTGGAGAAGATTTATAGACGACATCCTGTTCATATGGGACGGCAATTCTGATTCTGTGGCCACCTTCCTATCTCTTCTCAATAATAATGATAGGGGTATAGTGCTTACCTATGAAGCCAGTCCGATTCAAATTCATTTTCTGGATTTAGTCATCACAATTGTTAATGGCATGATTACCACTTCCACTTTTTTTAAAACAACCGACAGGAATAGTTTTATTCCGCTAGATTCCTGCCACCATCCTTCTTGGTTATCTGCTGTCCCTAAGGGCCAATTTCTACACCTAAGGCGGAACTGTTCTGACTTGAATGAGTTCTATAGGGAGGCTTCAACTTTGAAATCCAGATTTCTAAGTAAAGGTTATGATAATGCAACCCTGGACTCCTCGATTATAGAGGTAGGTAATAGGAACCATAGGGACCTATTGGGTGAAAAACCCCCTCAGGCTGAAAACAGAGAGGATTTTGGACTAGCCTTCCTCACAACCTACTCCAGCCAGCATTGGGCTATTAAAGGAATTATTAAAAAACATTGGCCGGATTCTTGGACCCTTGCTGTCTGACAAATCTTGTGTTCTTTTCAAGGGAGCCACTAATTTCAGACATATATTGGCACCCAATGTCCCAGACCCGACCACACGCTTAACTTTTTTTGGGAACTTAAAAGGTTTTTCTCCCTGCAGGAGGTGCAGTGTCTGCAGGGTAAATGCATTACATGACAGGAGATTGACTGAGTTTACATCAAGTGGTACAGGTGTCACATATTCTATCAAGTCGCTTATCACATGTGCCACAAAATGTGTCGTGTACCTCCTAAGGTGTCCATGTGGGTTGGCATATGTGGGACGAACTATTAGGATGTTGCATGTCAGGTTGGGTGAACATATCACTAATATAAGACAAGGCTTTGACAAGCACAGTGTCTCTAGACACTATGATCTTGTGCTTAACAGGGACCCTAAGGGTACCATTTTTATAGGCATAGAAAAATATGTTCCCCATTGGTGTGGCAGTAATGGCAAGAGAGCCATTTCTATAGCTGACACGAACTGGATCTACAAACTTGGTTCTCATGCCCCCAGTGGTTTGAATATTGAGTGGGACATCAACTGTTTTATCAATAACAGTTGAAGTCCCCCTCGGCTAAGGTATACATTATTTATTCAAACAAATACATTTTTCTGGGTAGTGGTTCTGCTACACTTGTTTTGGCTATCCCACATTTCTTATTTATATTCATTTTGTACTTATTTATATTAGGGACTTTTTGCCCCTATTTTTACCATATTTATCATATTTAGGTATATGCACAGTATTCTAAAAACAATCTCCCTTTTTGGGAGTAGGTGGTTTAGTTATCAATTTTTTTGCCTATATCTACTGCAGGGTTCCACATGCCAACTTTTATATTATATATATAATTTTTTGCACCTTTAGCATATGTTTTCTCTGGTAAACATTTATTTAACATGCTGTATATTTAGGGTATTTCTTTCAATCAGCCACTAGATGGCACTGGTCCTATTGATACCTCTCTAGTTCTTATAGGTATATTGTCCTGTTTGCCTCTATCTGTCAGGAAAGGTATTTTTTATGTTAATTAAGCAGGCATTTCATCCCCTGCCTCATGAGACAATTATGTTTATTGTGACCAATCAGTTTTTAACTTTGTTCTTAGCCAACGGCGGCGTCTCTGAGCGCGCCGTTCGGCCTTATAAGGCGCATGCGTGTGCACGGTTGCGTACCCGATGACGTCAGTTGTGACGAAACAGCCGTAGGGTCACAATGTAAGCACGCATGCGCGATTTCATTTTAAAACGGCAGTGGAGTTTTTTCTGTTATCCCTGCTAGGAATTTTATATTGGTTTTGTACTGTTTATTTTTAATAAACCAACCTAGTTTCTCTACACTACTGGAGTCTATTTTTCTTTTTGGCACTTATGGTTTACCCTTGCTGGATTACACTGCAAGCAAAACCTTGATTGGTATACAAGAAATACCCCTGGGATCGCATTTTTTGAATTGTTCCTTGGTGTCACTGGTTAGTCCTTCAGGAAGGAGGTTGGAGGAACTTCAACAGAGCTCCTTGCAGGGTATGTCCCGCAATAGGTCCCTAATAGGACCCAATAGGTCCCTACGGTTCCTATTACCTACCTCTATAATCAAGGAGTCCAGGGTAGCATTATCATAACCTTTACTTAGAAATCTGGATTTCAAAGTTGAAGCCTCCCTATAGAACTCATTCAAGTCAGAACAGTTCTGCCATAAGCATAGAAATTGGCCCTTAGGGACAGCAGATAACCAAGAAGGATGGTGACAGGAATCTAGCGGAATAAAACTATTCCTGTCGGTTGTTTTAAAAAAAGTGGAAGTGGTAATCATGCCATTAACAATTGTGATGACTAAATCCAGAAAATGAATTTGAATCAGACTGGCTTCATAGGTAAGCACTATACCCCTATCATTATTATTGAGAAGAGATAGAAAGGTGGCCACAGAATCAGAATCGCCGTCCCATATGAACAGGACGTGGTCTATAAATCTTCTCCACATGACAAGCTGAGGTGGTCTGTCACGCAGAACCACATCTTCCTCCCACTTGGCCATGAAGAGATTGGCCATGCTTGGAGCGAATTTGGCTCCCATGGCCACTCCCTTTATTTGTAAGTAATGCGCACCATTGTGCCAAAAATGATTGTGTTCCATCGAGAAGTCCAGTGGCTCCATCACGAAATTGCATTGCGTGGTGGGGATACTGGAGTCCGATAGAGAAAATGTCGCACCGCATCATACCCCAACCTGTGAGATATTGACGTGTAGAGCGATGCAACGTCAGCCGTCACTAGCGTGTATGTAGCCTTCCACTCAATTTCGCTCGGTAAATTGAGGACATGTTTAGTGTCCTTAACCACTTCAATACCGGGCCAATTCTGACATTTCTCTCCTACATGTAAAAATCATCATTTTTTTGCTAGAAAATTACATAGAACCCCCAAACATTATATATTTTTTTTAGCAAAGACCCTAGAGAATACAATGGCGGTTGTTGCAAGTTTTTATCTCAAACAGTATTTGCGCAGGAATTTTTCGAACGCGTTTTTTTGGGGAAAAAAACTGTTTTGTGTTTAAAAAAAAAAAACAGTAAAGTTAGCCCAATGTTTTTGCATTTTGTGGAAGATGAAGTTACGGCGAGTAAATAGATACCTAACATGTCACGCTTCAAAATTGCACACGCTCGTGGAATGGCGTCAATGTTCGGTACTTAAAAATCCCCATAGGCGACGCTTGAAATTTTTTTATTGGTTACATGTTTTGAGTTACAGAAGAGGTCTACGGCCAAAATTATTGCTCTCGCTCCAACGTTCGCGGCGATACCTCACATGTATGGTTTGAACACCGTTTTCATATGTGGGCGGGACTTACGTATGCGTTCACTTCTGCGTGCGAGCACGTGGGGACAGCGGCGCTTTAAACATTTTTTTTTTTTATTGTTAATTATATTTTATTTTTTTTATTTTGACACTTTTTTGAAAAAAAAAAATTGATCACTTTTATTCCTATTACAAGGAATGTAAACATCCCTTGTAATAGCAATATGACATGTCAGGTGCTCTTAATAGTGAGATATGGGGTCAATAAGACCTCATATCTCACCACTAGGCTGGGAAGCCTGAAATAAAAAATAAAAATAAAATGATCGCCGCTTCCCAGCCAAAGCGGCGCCGTTTTTTTGAATGAAGAGGCCGGGTGTGACGTCATAACATCGCGCCCGGCCTCCGACGATCATAGAGACTCCGGGGACCATCTGGTCCGCCGGAAATCTCTATGGTCTACATCCGGCGCAGGCGGATCCACTCTCCGCCTCACT
Organism: Aquarana catesbeiana; assembly: GCF_042186555.1. Classification (NCBI taxonomy): domain Eukaryota; kingdom Metazoa; phylum Chordata; class Amphibia; order Anura; family Ranidae; genus Aquarana; species Aquarana catesbeiana. The sequence continues at coordinate 172,871,836 of NC_133330.1, forward strand.
GATTGTAACGGTGAGTCGGAGCAAGCACCAGAGGGCGGCGGGAAGGGGGGGTTGTCCCTTCTCGCCTCCCATAGGAACGATCAAGCGGCGGAACGGTCGCTATGATCATTCCTATGGTGTAGAGATTCGCCGGCTGAAACCGGCAATATCTGAATGATGTCTGTAACTACAGGCATCATTCAGATATACCCACCCAAAGCCCAGGACGTCATATGACATCCGTGGGCTGGAAGTGGTTAAGAAAAGATTTCATTTTAAAACGGCAGTGGAGTTTTTTCTGTTATCCCTGCTAGGAATTTTATATTGGTTTTGTACTGTTTATTTTTAATAAACCAACCTAGTTTCTCTACACTACTGGAATCTATTTTTCTTTTTGGCACTTATGGTTTACCCTTGCTGGATTACACTGGAAGTAAAACCTTGATTGGTATACAAGAAATACCCCTGGGATTCTTTGAATTGTTCCTTGGTGTCGCTAGTTAGCCCTTCAGGAAGGAGGTTGGAGGAACTTCCACAGAGCTCCTTGTGGGACATACCCTGAGATCTACATATTTCTACTGAGCCTGTTTTGACCCCCCTGAATAAGGGAGGTCGCAGGCTGTCTGGTAAGCCTCCATTACTTTATCACTAGGTGGTGGGCAGCACCAGCAGTGGAACATAGATCCAGGATTTCGTATTTGAACACCAATACTTTTGGGACTTTATTTTCACTTTCACCCCATTATATCAATTGTATTTTCACTTTAATATATATTATCATGGTTGAGTAATCATATACCAGCTGTTATTATGTTATTGGTAGTTATTTATTGCTGTTGATATTCCATTTATTGATTTAACACATTTCACATTTGTGATATTTATCCAGCACTACACTGTTCTTTCTATATCTACTCTTTGTGCCCTCATATCGGGGTTATAGTGTTCAGCAGCAGGACTCCTTTCACGTTTTTTTATTTTAATTTTTCTAATAATTTTTCACGTATTGTGTATGCACTTAGCGCAAATCTTTCCTTTTACATTAGGGAGTTAATATGCTCTTAAAGCAAACCCATCTCCCCTCCGTGTTCTTTGGTCCTAAGATTCTATCCCAATTTATATATTCTAGTAAGGTTCATAGTTTAGGGAAGTTGGCTCTTTTGAAATTCAGTGTCTTTATATTCCCCTTATGTTTCCTATTTGTGTGATTTATACTGAAGCTAATTGACCTGTGATCACTGTTTCCTAAATTGCCCCTTATTTCCACATCTATGATCAGGTCTGTATTGTTGGTAATCAGTAGGTCTAGTAAAGATTTGTTTCTAGTTGGTGCGTCTACCATCTGACCCATGAAATTGTCCTGCAAGACATTTAAGAGCTCGCGAGCCTTAGACGAATGCGCGGTTCCTTCCGCCCAGTCTATTTCTGGATAATTAAAATCTCCCATTATGATGACACTTCCCATTCTTGCTGCTAATCCAAATTGTGATAGGAAGTCTGTCTCCCCCTCCTCCCTCAGGTTAGGGGGCCTATAGCATACTCCCAGTATTATTTTCCCCTTAGTTTCATTCTTTCGGAGCCCTACCCATAAGGATTCCACCTCCTCCCTAGCTCCCTTAGTGATGTCATCCCCCATATTCACTTTTACATTATTATTGATATACAGGCATACCCCTCCCCCTTTTTTACCCTCTCTATCCCTGCGATAAAGAGTATACCCTTGAATGGTTGCCAGCCAACCATGAGAGCTGTTGAACCAAGTCTCTGAAACTCCCACAAAATCTAAATCCTCCTCGTACAACAGTATCTCTAGTTCTCCCATCTTGTCCGACAGGCTCCTGGCATTGGTGAACATGCCACGTAGTTTAGACCGATCGCACACTGTCCTCTTATTGGGTGTTCCGAGATTGCAAATAGGACTTGTTACTATACTATACTATATTGAGGCCTGAAAATGGCAGCACAGTACAAATATCCCCCAAATTATCCTTTTTGGAAAGTAGAAAGTCCAAGGTATTTAATAAGAGGCATGTCAAGTTATTTGAAGTTGTAATTTTTTGTCAAAATTTTTGGGAAAATGTAGAAATAAAAAAAAAAGTTCACAATTTTTTTTTTTTGCATGCTGTCACCAGTGCAGTACCGCGTTATCATATAATGGGTGTGGTGGTGATCAGGGACACTGGCTGATGACAGTATGTACACACTGTGACCAGAGCAATACAGTGTTACCATAGTAACACTGCACTACTCTGGGGAAGTAATCAGGTTTTTTTTTCTACACATTATGCTTGTTTATACCAGTGAATTTCATTTGTATAAGCACCAATTTTTACTGAATGAAACTGATTTTTCAGCGTGTTTAGTTGTGATTACCTGCAATTGGTCATATCTAATCATATGGTACAGATGGGCTGTGATTGACCCTGTCTGTACCATGTGGTTACTGTGACTGATCACAGCTAGCAACACAATAGATGGCATTAACCATTAGCCGACCAGCGCACGACGATGTATGTCGGCACAATGGCACAGCTGGGCAAATGGGCGTACAGGTACATCTGTGAAAAAAAAAAAAAGAAAAGAAACTGCGCTATGATATATAAGAAGCACCTATAAACATTAAAATTAATCTTAAATTGTGTGATGGAAGCAGCAATTCTCCTGTGCAACACCAGTACAGTAAATAGAAGTAAAAATAAATTAGAACCGCGCTAAACCTGTGAATTAAACAGATGTAAACCATAAATTAATCAATGAAAAACACCAATTGTGAAACCATCCAGAATTCGATGTGAACCATAAGAAACTAAGTGAACAGATATATATGTACAATTTCTTAAAAAATGATCTCTAAGAAAACATAAATGAAAAACCATGTGAACTGTGGGATAATAAAATTATTCAATGTCCAAACAAGACAAAAGTCTATGGGGGTTATTTACGAAAGGCAAATCCACTTTGCACTGCAAGTGCACTTACAAGTGCAGTCGCTCTAAATCTAAGGGGTACATCTGAAATTAGGGGAAGCTCTGCTGATTTTATCATCCAATCATGTGCAAGCTAAAATGCTGTTTTTTATTTTCTTTGCATGTTCCCCTCGGATCTACAGCGACTTTACTTCCAAGTGCACTTGCAGTGCAAAGCGGATTTTCCATTAGTAAATAACCCCCTATGTGTATATAACTTGAATAAATAACATTCACCCATGCAAAAAACTTAATAAATAAAGTCCATCCACAAATGAAACAAATCTTCAAACGCTGATGAAAAAAGACTGTGTTGAGTCCACCACCACTATAGAAAGAATCACTTCTTATCAGATATCCGTGATCCCCCGTTACAGAGGATCAGGGAAAGCATGTAGTATAGGCACAGACTGTTTCCAGAGCGCACTGAGCGTGCTTACTGCTCTTCAGATCGCCTCATTGATATTCAAGCCCATGAGTGGATACACGTGGCATGTAAGAAACATAAGTGCTTCAATAGTGTAAAAACCTTTGGGTTTTATTTAAAAAGTTAAAACAAAGTATCACACTTACAAATGTTACATCAGTAAAAAGCCTGAAGTCTGGTGTGCTGGCCGGCGAACACTGAGACAAACCCGTCCTACTGGGTATACGAACAGTAATACGAGGTGACGTCAGCGCGTCGCTCCTCCCTACACGTTTCGTAACAGAATTACGTCATCATGGGGTACAGGTACATCCCCTTTGAATCATGGCATTGTGTGCACCGCGTGCTCCGTGACTGTGGGTCCCGCGGACTCGATGTCTGTCGGGGGCCCGCGATCGTGTCACGGAGCAGAAGAACGGGGAGATGCCTTTGTAAACAAGGCATTTCCCCATTCTGCCTAGTGACATGACAGGGAGTTACTGCTCCCTGTCATCGGGAGCAGTGATCGCTGTCATGTCAGTGGAAGCCCATCCCCCCACAGCTAGAACACCTCCCTAGGACACACTTAACCCCTTGATCGCCCCCTAGTGTTTAACCCCTTCCCTGCCATTATCATTTACACATTAATCAGTGCATTTTTATAGCACTGATCGCTGTATAAATGACAATGGTCCCAAAATGGTGTCCGATGTGTCCACCATAATGTCGCAGTCATGATAAAAATCGCAGATTGCCGCCATTACTAATTAAAAAAAAAATAATAAAAATGCTATAAATCTATCCCCTATTTTGTAGACGCTATAACTTTTGCACAAACCAATCAATGTACGCTTATTGCAATTTTTTTTACCAAAAATATGAAGAAGAATACATATCGGCCTAAACTGAGAAAAAAATTAGTTTTTTTATATATTTTTTGGGGATATTTAGTATAGCAAAAAGTAAAAAATATTGCTTTTTTTTTCAAAATTATCGCTATTTTTTTGTTTATAGCGCAAACAATAAAAACCACAGAGGTGATCAAATGCCACCAAAAGAAAGCTCTATTTGTGGTTTAAAAAAAGGACGTCAATTTTGTTTGGGTTGAAGTGGTTAAAGGATGTCATCCATTGTTTACAATTGTCATGTGATCTGCTGTGATTGGTCACAGCGATCACATGGTACTGGCAGTGAGCCGGTACACTGATCAGTCATTCACTGTGTCTGATGGCCAGTGACTGATCGCCCTGCAGCGTGCCCCCCCCCACTAGCCGCGATCTGGTAAGACGTCATATGATGCCCACCCAGGTCGACGAGCCGTCATTTGGCTATAGGCCAAGCGGGAACTGGTTAAAAACAGTATGCAGGTTGGTAATCTTTTGTGTTTCACAATCTTTAGTAGGTTTAACACAAACTGCAGTACATAACTCTCATAAGCACAAGTGTTCTCTGTACATGTCTATGAACTGCGAAAGAAAATCAGAAGTAAATTTCTCTGTCATGAAAAAAAGTTGGTATATTTGCAACAACTTGACATACATTAAATACAAATAACACATATAACATACAGTATACAGCACAAATGCACATAGTACCAATACACAGATAGAACATAAAGAAGCGAACCAGCAATATTTATCAAACACCTGAGGAATATGATTATAAAATATGTTATTATTATTATTATTATACAGGATTTATATAGCGCCAACAGTTTGTGCAGCGCTTTATAAAACTAGAAAAGCTACAATATCTGGGGAAATTGTGTAAAGTGTTCTTGCCTCTACAACTGGAGTGGGCGGAGTAACTGGGTGGAGTGGCTTGAGTAAGGCCTCTTTCACACGGCCAATCCGTTCAGGTCCGCCTGTCAGTTTTTTAGGCGGACCTGAACGGACGCTCTATAGACCTCTATGGAGCATCGGATGTCAGCGGTGACATGTCCGCTGACATCCGACCCGCTCCGATCCGAAAAAGTGTGACGGAGGAAAAACCTACTTTTCAATCCGTCTGCAGATCGGATCGGGTGACGACGGACTCTACAGTCCGTCGTCATCCGATCCCCCATAGGGGAGAGCAGCACTCTGACAGGTCTGTCGCTGCACAGTGTTCAGCGACAGACCTGTCATCTGCCTGCTCAGCGGGGATCCACGGAGCGATCCCCCGCTGAGCAGAGCAGGCTCCGTACACGGACACGTCCGTGTGAAGGAGCCCTAACTCTTCTGTGGTTGGAGTGGCTGGAGTAACTGTGAAAAGTGTTAAAAGCTCAATATTTTAAAAAGTATAAATAGTAGTAAAACAGTTGAAGTCCCATCATTAGCTGAAAGAGCTGAACATTTTTTTCAAAAATAATTTTTTTTTTCAAAAATGATTTTTTTTTTTTCAAAAATGATTTTTTTTTAATGATTTTTTTTTTAAATGATTTCTTTTTTAAATGATTTTTTTTTCAAAAATGATTTTTTTTTCAAAAATGATTTTTTTTTCAAAAATGATTTTTTTTTTAATGATTTTATTTTTTTTTTCAAAAATGATTTTTTTTTCAAAAATATTTTTTTTTTCAAAAATGATTAAAAAAAATAAATATATATATATATATATATATATATATATATATATATATATATATATATATTTTTTTTTTTTTTTCATGGGGTGGTCATAATGTTTGGCTGATCATGAGGTAGTCATAATGTTTTGGCTGATCATGGGGTTGTCAGATTTTGTCACCTCCCACTCTAGTTTTGAACATTTCGCCATTCATTCCTATGGGACCAATTTTGCCGCAAAAACGATGATATTTCGTGAACCATTTGGCAAAACGTTCCACAAAGTAATAGCACACCAATCCGGAACAATCCGCACGTTTTGGTATATTACTGTCTATGTAGTGTAAAAGCTGTGGGAGGTGTTAAGGTGGTAAATTTGGCTATGATAAGAATAATATATATGTGAGATAACAGTAAGTGGTCTGGCTATGCAAGAACACTTAATGAAGGCAGACATTACAGTTACAATACAATATGGTACAAGAGGAATTAGAGGGCCCTGCTCAAGAGCTACTCAATAGGGATGAGCTTCGTGTTCGAGTCGAACCCATGTTCAACTCAAACATTGTCTGTTTGTCCGAATTGCGAACGATATGGGCCGTTCGCGCCAAATTCGTGTGGCGCGTCACAGCCCATAATTTACTGCGGCATCGCAGTGCATTGCTGGCTGATGATTGGCCAAGCATGCACTATGACCCGCATGCTTGGCCAATCACAGCGCCGTCTGAACAGAGAGCCAAAATTGGCCAAAGCCAAGGAGGCTTTGGCCAATTATGGCTCAGGGGATTTAGTACACGCCCCACACTATATAAGTCCGCCTGCACGGCGGCCCTGTGTAGTGTGTTCCGGCATTCGTAGATAGAGAGAGAGAGAGACCGACAGTGTCATTTAATTTAAGTTAGATAGATTAGGCAGGACAGTCAGTCAGTTAGCTGCACTTACAGTGTATTGTGTATATATATGTGTATATATATGCATCCCAGGTGTTGTATATATATATATATATATATATATATATACACTGTATTCAGTTTAGCTAGATCCATTCCTGTTATCTTGCTACTGACAGGCAGGCTTGTGTTGTTACAGTATTTACAGTTCTTTTGATCCTATTAGTACCACAGTCAGGCAGCTAGACTATTTACAGTTAGTGTAGTGCGTCCTCCTCATAGTGTTCAGTCAAAGCTACAAGTTAGTTTAGTGTGACCTCTGCACAGTGTTCAGCTAAAGCTACAAGCTAGTGTAGTGCGTCCTCTGAACAGTGTTCAGCTAAAGCTACAAGTTAGTGTAGTGCGTCCTCCTCACAGTGTTCAGCTAAAACTACAAGTTAGTGTAGTGCGACCTCTGCACAGTGTTCAGATAAAGCTACAAGTTAGTGTAGTGCGTCCTCCTCACAGTGTTCAGCTAAAGCTACAATTTAGTGTACTGCGACCTCTGCACAGTGTTCAGCTAAAGCTACAAGTTAGTGTAGTGCGTCCTCTGAACAGTGTTCAGCTAAAGCTAAAAGTTAGTGTAGTGCACAGTGTTCAGCTAAAGCTACAAGTTAGTGTAGTGCGTCCTCCTCACAGTGTTCAGCTAAAACTACAAGTTAGTGTAGTGCGACCTCTGCACAGTGTTCAGCTAAAGCTACAAGTTAGTGTAGTGCATCCTCCTCACAGTGTTCAGCTAAAGCTACAAGTTAGTGTAGTGCGACCTCTGCACAGTGTTCAGCTAAAGCTACAAGTTAGCGTAGCGCGTCCTCCTCACAGTGTTCAGCTAAAGCTACAAGTTAGTGTAGTGCGACCTCTGTACAGTGTTTAGCTAAAGCTACAAGTTAGTGTAGTGCATCCTCCTCACAGTGTTCAGCTAAAGCTACAAGTTAGTGTAGTGCGACCTCTGAACAGTGTTCAGCTAAAGCTACAAGTTAGTGTAGTGCGTCCTCCTCACAGTGTTCAGCTAAAGCTACAACTTAGTGTAGTGCACAGTGTTCAGCTAAAGCTACAAGTTAGTGTAGTGCGTCTTCCTCACAGTGTTCAGCTAAAGCTACAAGTTAGTCTAGTGCGTCCTCCTCACAGTCTTCAGCTAACACTACAAGTTAGTGTAGTGTGACCTCTGCACAGTGTTCAGCTAAAGCTACAAGTTAGTTTAGTGCGACCTCTGCACAGTGTTCAGCTAAAGCTACAAGTTAGTGTAGTGCGTCCTCCTCACAGTGTTCAGCTAAAGCTAGAAGTTAGTGTAGTGCGACCTCTGCAGTGTTCAGCTAAAGCTACCTGTAGAAGGTTGGTGTTGTTTTCCTGATCCTATCACTACCGCAGGCAGCTAAATAAGCTACAAGTTAGTGTAGTGCGACCTCTGCACAGTGTTCAGCTAAAGCTACCTGTAGAAGGTTGGTGGTGTTTTCCTGATCCTATCACTACCGCAGGCAGCTAAATAAGCTACAAGTTAGTGTAGTGCGACCTCTGCACAGTGTTCAGCTAAAGCTACCTGTAGAAGGTTGGTGGTGTTTTCCTGATCCTATCACTACCGCAGGCAGCTAAATAAGCTACAAGTTAGTGTAGTGCGACCTCTGCACAGTGTTCAGCTAAAGCTACCTGTAGAAGGTTGGTGGTGTTTTCCTGATCCTATCACTACCGCAGGTAGCTAAATAAGCTACAAGTTAGTGTAGTGCGACCTCTGCACAGTGTTCAGCTAAAGCTACCTGTAGAAGGTTGGTGGTGTTCTCATACTACAGGCAGGCAGTTGATTTTGCTAGCTGCAGTATAAGTATATATATATATATATATATATATATATATATATATATATATATATCCCAGCTTAGTGCATCTACAGGCCATTAGTATGTCTGGAAGGCCAACAAGGAGAGGCAGACAGTCACAAGTCAATAAAAGAGGGCAAGCAGGCTCTGTGTCTAGAGGCAACAGTGTTGGTCGTGGAGAAGGTGCATCCTCATCCATACATGGCCGTGGGACACGCTTGGCCTTTTTTTCGGCAGCTGGCCGTGTTGAGCCCCAACGTGCGGAAGACAGAGGGGGTGCCCAAGAAGGACAGCAATCTGGCAGTCATGCTCCCCCTGCTGCAACATACTGCCAGGTTTGCTCCAGTGATGAGGAGGGAGGGGATGATGAGGTCACTGACTCAATGTGGGTGCCTGATAGGAGAGAGGAGGAGGAGGATGAGGCACATCACCGAGGAGGCAGGATGCCCTCCAGGGGCCAGCCTAAGGGTAGCACACTGACTGCATCACACCCCAAAGCTCCACATGTGCAGGGCGCTGCTGTCTCTGCGTGTTTTTTGGTGTGGGCCTTTTTTGAGACGAGTGCATCAGATCGCACCGCTGCTATTTGCAACATATGTCTCAAGCGTATCTCGCGTGGCCAAAACATCTCCGGCTTGGGCACCACATGCTTGACCAGACATATGTTGACCTGCCATGCAGTTCGTTGGCAAGCGTATCTAAAAGACCCACACCAAAGAACAAAGAGGACCTCTCCTTGCTCCTCATCAGCTGAGATCTCCAACCCCACTATACCTTCAGTCCTCTCTGAGACCTGCACTGAGAGGAATGAAGGTATAGAATTAGGTGAGTCACAGCAAGTACTTGTGGGCAATCTGCTTTCGGTACACCAACGTCAGATTGTACCAGGCAAATTTCCCTGCCCCAGCTGCTGCACCGCCGAAAGAAGTTCGCTCCCAGCCATCCACATGCCCAGCGGTTGAATGCTAGCTTGGCAAATGTGCTAGCACTTCAACTGCTACCTTTTCAATTGGTAAAGTCTGCCCCCTTCCGTGAGTTGAAATAAAAAAACGACACTCATTGAGAAGAAAATGGCTGCACACCCCGGATAATGTTAAAAAATACGAAATTGTTCCTCGTGGGGTTTTTTAGCAGCAAAAAAGAGGGTAAAAAAGTAGTTCTTTTGTACCCTCTTTTTTGCTGCTAAAAAACCTCAGGGGAACAATTTTGTATTTTTTTCCCCTTCCGTGAGTTTGTGGAATGTGCGGTTCCTCAGTGGCAGGTACCCAAATGCCACTTTTTCTCACGGAAGGCGATTCCGGCTCTCTACCGGCATGTGGAAGGCAATGTCCATGCCTCGCTGGACAGGGTGGTCAGCGGTAAGGTGCATATTACCGCTGACGCATGGTCCAGCAGGCATGGACAGGGACGTTACCTAACTTTCACCATGCATTGGGTGACTTTGCTGGCAGCTGGGAAGGATGCAGGACAAGGTGCAGTAGTGTTGGAGGTTGTTCCGCCACCACGCCTCCAAAATGCCACTACTAATGATTGTGACACACCTCTCTCCTCCACCCCCTCCTCTTCTTCTTCCTCCATGGCCTCTTCCTGTGCTTTGTCCTCGGAACCAGCAGTGCTCCATAGGCGTTCAAGGGGCTATGCAAGTACGCAGGCCAAAAGATGCCATGCGGTGCTTGAGCTGGTGTGCTTGGGGGACAGGAGCCACACTGGGGCAGAGGTTCTGTCAGCTCTGCAGGGGGGAGGTTCAGAGGTGGTTGACGCCACGCCAACTTAAGGCAGGAATGGTGGTTTGCGACAATGGCGCCAACCTCCTCTCCGCCCTCCGACAGGGACAACTGACCCATGTGCCCTGTTTGGCTCACATCCTTAACTTGGTGGTGCAACGCTTCTTGGGAAGGTACCCGGGCTTACAGGATGTCCTGAGGCAGGCCAGGAAAGTCTGTGTGCATTTCTGCCAGTCATATAATGCCAGTGCTCAGCTGGCAGACCTCCAAAAGGAGTTTAACCTGCCCAAGAACTGCCTAATCTGTGACATGCCCACCAGGTGGAACTCAACGTTTGCCATGCTGCAGCGGAGGGCCATCAATGAATGAGTACCTGTGCGACTATGGCACCAGGACAGGGTCAGGGGAGCTTGTTTTTTTTTTCCCCACGGCAGTGGGCCATGATCAGGGATGCATGCACTGTCCTGTCACCATTTGAGGAGGCCACGAGGATGGTGAGTAGTGACAGTGCATGCATCAGTGACACTGTCCCCCTTGTCCACCTGTTGAAGCACACGCTGCGTGTAATAATGGACAGGGCACTTGAGGCAGAACAGAGGCAGGAAGAGGAGGACTTCCTTAGCTCTCAAGGCCCCCTTTATCCAGACAGTGTTCCTGCGTGCCCGCCGATCACACAGGAAGAGGACGAGGAGGAGGAGGATTGTGTCAGTATGGAGGTGGAGCCTGGCACTCAGCATCAGCAGCAGTCTTTAAGGGATCAGTCCCAAGAAACACATGGACTTGTACGTGGCTGGGAGGAGGTGGCTGTGGACCATGTCGTCCTTAGTGACCCAGAGGACTCCGGACCGAATGCCTCAGCAAACCTATGCTGCATGGCCTCCCTGATCCTGCAAAGCCTGTGTAAGGATCCTCGTATTCATGGTATCAAGGAGAAGGACCAATACTGGCTGGCAACCCTCCTTGATCCACGTTACAAGGGTAAGGTTGCGGACCTTATCTTGCCGTCGCAGAGGGAGCAGAGGATGAAACATCTTCGGGAGGCCTTGCAGAAAGGTCTGTGCAACGCGTTCCCAGAGACTGGGAGGTTACAAACTCCTGTTTCTGGACAACGTGTTGCTGAGGCTTCAGTCAGTCAAAGAAGGAGCGGTGGAGAAGGTGGCCGTCTGACCGATGCGTTCAGACAATTTTTTAGTCCGCAGCCCCAAGGTATGATCGGTTCCAGCAACCATCGCCAGCGTCTGTTTTACATGGTGCAGGAATACCTAGGCCCAAGATCTGACTTGGACTTCTTTCCCACCGAAAATCCTCTGGGTTACTGGGTCTTGAGGATGAATCACTGGCCAGAGCATGCACAGTATGCAATTGAGCTACTGGCCTGTACTGCATCCAGCGTTCTTTCGGAATGCACATTCAGTGCTGCTGGAGGCTTTGTAACCAATCACAGGGTGCGTCTGTCCACCGACTCAGTCGATCGACTGACCTTCATAAAAATGAATCAGTCTTGGATCACCACCAGCTACCAAGCACCTGATGCTGATGTAACCGAATAATTTTTTTTTAAATGTCAGATCCCTTTAAAGACTGCCTATGCTGATGCTGAGAGACTATCCTGTTATGCTGAGTAATTATCCTCTTCCTCCTCAATGATCATGCTGATAGCTTGTAAGAACATTTTTGGTTCTGGGCGCCGCTACCAGTGCTGAAGGCAGGGGCGTGTAATTACAATTTTTGATGCAATACTTTGCAGCAGGGCTCGTTCCTGCGTTCCAACTAGAGTATCTGTGAGGGGTTGCAGTGTTGTGGCACCAGCACCAGTACCTAAGTCCCAATTTTTCAGCCTCTGTTTAACAGGGGCGTGTAATTACAATTTTTGATGCAATACTTTGCAGGAGGGCTCGTTCCTGCGGAGGGGTTGCAGTGTTGTGGCACCAGCACCAGTGCCTAAGGCCCAATTTTTCAGCCCCTGTTTAACAGGGGCGTGTAATTACAATTTTTGATGCAATTCTTTTGCAGCAGGGCTAGTTCCTGCGCTCCAACTAGAGTATCTGTGAGGGGTTGCAGTGTTGTGGCACCAGCACCAGTGCCTAAGGCCCAATTTTTCAGCCCCTGTTCAACAGGGACATGTAATTAGAATTCTTGATCTAATATTTCACAGCAGGGCCCGTTTCTACACCTACCAAGATTAACTGTGAGGACTTACAGTGTTGTGGCACCAGCAGCAGCACCACCACCAAAGGCCCAATTTTTCAGCCCCTGTTCAACAGGGGCATGTAATTACAATTCTTGATTAAATATTTCACAGCAGGGCCCGTTCCAGCGCCCACCAAGAGTAACTGTGAGGACTTACAGTGTTATGGCACCAGCACCACCACCATCATCACCAAAGGCCCAATTTTTCTGGCCTTGTTCAACAGGGGCATGTAATTACAATTCTTGATCTAATATTTTACAGCAGGGCTCTGTGAGGGCTTACAGTGTTGAGGCCACAACTAAGGCCCAAATTTCTGCTGAGTATATAGGGCAGGCCCCTACTTTCAAACATCCAACTTACAAACGACTTCTACTTGCAAACGGAAGGAGAAAAACTTTTCTCCTTTCCACTGATGCTTTATCACCAATCCTTGTCTCACTAAAAACCCCAAATTTTCAAAAAGCATTTGTCATTGGGACAAAAAGTGAGGTGAAATCTTCTGAAGAGGAACACAGACAGCAAAACAAATGTCACAAGGGTGATAACCCTTCCCTATGTTTTCCAAAAAGCTTAAAAACAGATTTTTTTGGCTGGAACTACACTTTAAAAATGTACCAGTTCAAAATTACAAACAGATTCTACTTAACAACAAACCTACAGTCCGTGTCTTGTTTGCACCGCCTGTATACTGCTGTTCAGAGTATATAGGGCCTGGGGGCCCCACGCCTTTCCTTTTTTTAATTTGGGTGCGGGGTTCCCCTTAATATCCATACAGGACCCAATGGGGCTGGTAATGGACTGGAGGGTACCCATGCCGTTTGTCTCACTGATTTTCATCCATATTGCCAGTACCCGACATTACATTAAAGCCGCAAGCAGTTTTAAATGACTTTTTTTCCTTTAAAAATGTCATTTTGTGCAGGGACTGTTCTAAGCACGGGAAACACGCGCCACTTTACAGGCATACTATAGACACCCCCCAGGTATGATATTTAAAGGAATATTTCACTTTTTTTTTTTTTTTTTTTACTTTAAGCATCATTAAAATCACTGCTCCTGAAAAAATGGCCGTTTTTGAAAGTTTTTCTTGCATTGATACATGTTCCCTGGGGCAGGACCCGGGTCCCCAAACCCTTTTTAGGACAATACCATGCAAATTAGCCTTTAAAATGAGTACTTTTGATTTCGAACGTTCAAGTCCCATAGACGTCAATGGGGTTTTAACGTTCGTGCAAATTTTCGGTCCGTTCGCAGGTTCTGGTGTGAACCGAACCGGGGGGGTGTTCGGCTCATCCCTACTCCTCAAATACTTATTTCAGAGTTAATAGTATGTAATTCCAAATCAAACAAACTAAAAAAACAAGGCAGAATTTCTACTGCAATAGACATGCTTGGAAAAGACTGATTGTTCTACTGTTATTACAAATTTGTTATAGTATTTTGTTTTTTGAAGTAGAATTCCACCCTAAAACTAAAATCCCTGCATCTACAGACACCAGCGATCTAACACTAACCTATCTAGCCCTGTGAAGAAAAAATAAGTATAGATACCTTTTCTGCAGGCGATTCAACCTGATCCCACGCTGAGCTGTCAGCCACTTCTCTGTGGAGGCGTGTGCAGAGGACATGTCTGACAACGGAAGCCCCATAGTAAGTCTATGAGTGAAGTCACTTCCCATTCATTTCACAGCCGTTGTCGGCCATGTCCTCTGCAGAGCTTCCACCGCTGGAGATCGGGTCGAATCAGCTTCAGAAAAGGTATGTATACTGATTTCTTCCTTACAGGGATAGATAGGTAAGTGTTAGAATGTGCATGTCTGTAGATGCAGGGATTTTAGTTTTAGGGTGGACTTCCCCTTTAAGTGAATGTACATATTGTTTTGTATTGCTAGCAAAACACTTTGGAATAAAAAAGGCAAAAAAAAAAGGTATTTTTTTAAAAATATAATTGACATCGATAAGATATTTTCCAGAATTTGTGTTTCACGTCTTTCATTTGGTTACTGTGGCTTGATCGGAACTGTATATTTTATAAAATCTGTATTTTGTGCATTAAAGAAAAAACACATACTTCTCCTGTATACCACCTATGTACTTATATTCTCCTATTGCCAGACTTTTTATGTTTACAGGTCTATTTTTAAAGAAACTCACCTGGCAAAAGGAGTATATTAGTATATATGGCGTGAAAGCACTTAAAGGAATGCAAACAAATTTGTACATGGCCTACTACATGCAGACACTTCATTATAACACATGTACTAATACCCTCCTGTTGCCAGACTTGATGTATTCATAAACAAACTTACTAAAGTCTGTAAACATTAGTGCATTAGTACATAAGCTGTCAAAACATTTAAAGGATAATGCATACAAATGTGTGTATTCCCCTCTACAGGCAGACATTTCCATATAGCACATTATGTACCAATTCATACACCTTGGCATGGAGGCCCTATTTTGGTGCTATTAGGTGTTTTAATGAAAATGGCCTCATTAAAGGAGAAGTATGGCCAAATATTTTTTTTATTCTACTGTGGGTCACAGGAGTGCACTTCATTCTACACTCCTGTGAACCATATTCAGTCAACAGCGGCTAAAATCCGCTGTCGGCTAGCGTCACTTAGCAGGTGCAGACTCTGGAAGGATCCCGACTTTAATATTGGGATCCACTTAGATGTCTGACTGGCAGCTGGCTTAGCCTCTCAGCATGCCACGTAACCTGAGCCAACTGCACCCACCCCCTGTACTCTTCATAGCCTGGCACCTCCGTGAGCACTGAAGGGATAGAGCACAGAGCCGATGACTGTCAATCACAGGCTCTCTGCTCACTGAAGACCAAAAACTGAGCAATCAGCAGTTTTTGATCACTCAGTTCTTGATCTTAGAGGTGGTAGGGGACAAATGCTGCATCAGACCAATGCTGCAACCACCTAAGTGAATATGTGTGTTTATTTATTTTTTTTAAATCTTTTAATGGATTGCTACCTCTGTCTGTCTGCATTTCTTGTTGTGGAGCTTTTACTGCAAAGTGCTGCAACTACATAAAATGTGGATTTAAAAAGTAGATGAGGAAAAATGTAAAATGTAAAAAAAAAAAAAAAAAAAAAAAGGCTCTCTGTGGAGCGATCGCAGGTGGCCGGCAGACATCACAGCTGCCGGCCAAGCACACTGGCTCCGGCGTCGCACTCCAGGCACGCGCGCCCCCTATGCCTGCTGTACTATGTACTTGTATGAAAAATTATCCTGTTCTCCTTGTATTGCTTTCTCTATGTGAAATCTAGGGATGAGCTTCATGGGTTCGACTCGAACATCGTCTGTTCGCCCGTTCACCGAATTGCGATCGATATGGGCCGTTCGCGCCAAATTCGTATGGCGCGTCACGGCCCATAATTCACTGCGGCATCGCAGTGCATTGCTGGCTGATGATTGGCCAAGCATGCACTATGACCCGCATGCTTGGCCAATCACAGCGCCTTCTGAACAGAGAGCCGTAATTGGCCAAAGCCAACGAGGCTTTGGCCAATTATGGCTAAGGGGATTTAGCACACGCCCCACACTATATAAGGCCGCCTGCACGGCGGCCCTGTGTAGTGTGTGTTCCGGCATTCATAGATAGAGAGAGAGAGAGACAGACAGTGTCATTTGATTTGAGTTAGATAGATTAGGCAGAACAGTCAGTTAGCTGCACTTACAGTGTATTGTGTATATATATGCATCCCAGGTGTTGCATATATATATATATACACTGTATTCAGTTTAGCTAGATCCGTTCCTGTTATCTTCTTACTGACAGGCAGGCTTGTCTTGTTACAGTATTTACAGCTACCTGAAGAAAATTGCTGGTGTTCTTTTGATCCTATTAGTACCACAGTCAGGCAGCTAGACTATTTACAGTTAGTGCAGTGCGTCCTGCTCACAGTGTTCAGCTAAACCTACAAGTTAGTGTGGTGCGTCCACCTCACAGTGTTCAGCTAAACCTACAAGTTAGTGCGGTGCGTCCTGCTCACAGTGTTCAGCTAAAACTACAAGTTAGTGCGGTGCGTCCACCTCACAGTGTTCAGCTAAACCTAGAAGTTAGTGTGGTGCGTCCTGCTCACAGTGTTCAGCTAAAACTACAAGTTAGTGCTGTGCGTCCTCCTCACAGTGTTCAGCTAAACCTACAAGTTAGCGTAGTGAGACCTCTGCACAGTGATCATCTAAAGCTACAAGTTAGTGAAGTGCGTCCTGCTCACAGTGTTCAGCTAGATCCGTTCCTGTTATCTTCTTACTGACAGGCAAGCTTGTCTTGTTACAGTATTTACAGCTACCTGAAGAAAATTGCTGGTGTTCTTTTGATCCTATTAGTACCACAGTCAGGCAGCTAGACTATTTACAGTTAGTGCAGTGCGTCCTGCTCACAGTGTTCAGCTAAAACTACAAGTTAGTGTGGTGCGTCCACCTCACAGTGTTCAGCTAAACCTACAAGTTAGTGCGGTGCGTCCTGCTCACAGTGTTCAGCTAGATCCGTTCCTGTTATCTTCTTACTGACAGGCAGGCTTGTCTTGTTACAGTATTTACAGCTACCTGAAGAAAATTGCTAGTGTTCTTTTGATCCTATTAGTACCACAGTCAGGCAGCTAGACTATTTACAGTTAGTGCAGTGCGTCCTGCTCACAGTGTTCAGCTAAAACTACAAGTTAGTGCTGTGCGTCCTGCTCACAGTGTTCAGCTAAACCTACAAGTTAGTGTAGTGAGACCTCTGCACAGTGTTCATCTAAAGCTACAAGTTAGTGCAGTGCGTCCTGCTCACAGTGTTCAGCTAGATCCGTTCCTGTTATCTTCTTACTGACAGGCAGGCTTGTCTTGTTACACTATTTACAGCTACCTGAAGAAAATTGCTGGTGTTCTTTTGATCCTATTAGTACCACAGTCAGGCAGCTAGACTATTTACAGTTAGTGCAGTGCGTCCTGCTCACAGTGTTCAGCTAAAACTACAAGTTAGTGGGGTACGTCCACCTCACAGTGTTCAGCTAAACCTACAAGTTAGTGGGGTGCGTCCTGCTCACAGTGTTTAGCTAAACCTACAAGTTAGTGTGGTGCATCCACCTCACAGTGTTCAGCTAAACCTACAAGTTAGTGCGGTGTGTCCTGCTCACAGTGTTCAGCTAAAACTACAAGTTAGTGCGGTGCGTCCACCTCACAGTGTTCAGCTAAACCTAGAAGTTAGTGCGGTGCGTCCTGCTCACAGTGTTCAGCTAAAACTACAAGTTAGTGCTGTGCGTCCTCCTCACAGTGTTCAGCTAAACCTACAAGTTAGTGTAGTGAGACCTCTGCACAGTGTTCATCTAAAGCTACAAGTTAGTGCAGTGCGTCCTGCTCACAGTGTTCAGCTAGATCCGTTCCTGTTATCTTCTTACTGACAGGCAAGCTTGTCTTGTTACAGTATTTACAGCTACCTGAAGAAAATTGCTGGTGTTCTTTTGATCCTATTAGTACCACAGTCAGGCAGCTAGACTATTTACAGTTAGTGCAGTGCGTCCTGATCACAGTGTTCAGCTAAAACTACAAGTTAGTGGGGTACGTCCACCTCACAGTGTTCAGCTAAACCTAGAAGTTAGTGCAGTGCATCCTGCTCACAGTGTTCAGCTAAAACTACAAGTTAGTGCTGTGCGTCCTGCTCACAGTGTTCAGCTAAACTTACAAGTTAGTGTAGTGAGACCTCTGCACAGTGTTCATCTAAAGCTACAAGTTAGTGCAGTGCATCCTGCTCACAGTGTTCAGCTAGATCCGTTCCTGTTATCTTCTTACTGACAGGCAGGCTTGTCTTGTTACAGTATTTACAGCTACCTGAAGAAAATTGCTGGTGTTCTTTTGATCCTATTACTACCACAGTCAGGCAGCTAGACTATTTACAGTTAGTGCAGTGCGTCCTGCTCACAGTGTTCAGCTAAACCTACAAGTTAGTGGGGTACGTCCACCTCACAGTGTTCAGCTAAACCTAGAAGTTAGTGCAGTGCATCCTGCTCACAGTGTTCAGCTAAAACTACAAGTTAGTGCTGTGCGTCCTGCTCACAGTGTTCAGCTAAACTTACAAGTTAGTGTAGTGAGACCTCTGCACAGTGTTCATCTAAAGCTACAAGTTAGTGCAGTGCGTCCTGCTCACAGTGTTCAGCTAGATCCGTTCCTGTTATCTTCTTACTGACAGGCAGGCTTGTCTTGTTACAGTATTTACAGCTACCTGAAGAAAATTGCTGGTGTTCTTTTGATCCTATTACTACCACAGTCAGGCAGCTAGACTATTTACAGTTAGTGCAGTGCGTCCTGCTCACAGTGTTCAGCTAAACCTACAAGTTAGTGTGGTGCGTCCACCTCACAGTGTACAGCTAAACCTACAAGTTAGTGCCGTGCGTCCTGCTCACAGTGTCCAGCTAAACCTACAAGTTAGTGTGGTGCGTCCACCTCACAGTGTTCAGCTAAAACTACAAGTTAGTGCGGTGCGTCCACCTCACAGTGTTCAGCTAAACCTACAAGTTAGTGCGGTGCGTCCTGCTCACAGTGTTCAGCTAAAACTACAAGTTAGTGTGGTGCGTCCTCCTCACAGTGTCCATCTAAACCTACAAGTTATTTTTTTGCGAGCTCTGCACAGTGTTCAGTTAAAGCTACCTGTAGAAGGTTGGTGGTGTTTTCCTGATCCTATCACTACCGCAGGCAGCTAAAAAAGCTACAAGTTAGTTTTTTGTGAGCTCTGCACAGTGTTCAGCTAAAGCTACCTGTAGAAGGTTGGTGGTGTTCTCATACTACAGGCAGGCAGTTGATTTTGCTAGCTGCAGTATCAGTATATATATATATATATATATAGATATATATATATATATATATATATCTATATATATATATATATATCTATATATATATATATATATATATATATATATATATATATCCCAGCTTAGTGCAGCTACAGGCCATTAGTATGTCTGGAAGGCCAAGAAGGAGAGGCAGACAGTCACAAGCCAATAAGAGAGGGCAAGCAGGCTCTGTGTCTAGTGCTGGTCGTGGAGACGGTGCATCCTCATCAGCACGTGGCCGTGGGACACGCTTGGCCCTTTTTCCGGCAGCTGGCCGTGTTGAGCCGCAACATGCGGAAGACTTGGTCGAGTGGATGACCAAGCCGTCCTCATCCTCCTCATCCTCTCTCACCCATGCCCAGGGTACTTTGTCTGGCAAAGCAGCGGCCTCTTCCCTTGGCTCAATGTCATCAGTGACTCCTTCCCTAGCCCCACCATGTCCTCCTGAGGAGTCCCTCGAACTATTTGACCACAGTGTTGGGTACATGCTCCAGAAGGATGCCCAGCGTTTGGAAGGCTCTGATGATGATACTGAGCTTGATAAAGGCAGTAACGTGAGCACGGACAGAGGGGGTGCCCAAGAAGGACAGCAATCTGGCAGTCATGCTCCCCCTGCTGCAGCATACTGCCAGGTTTGCTCCAGTGATGAGGAGGGAGGGGATGATGAGGTCACTGACTCAACGTGGGTGCCTGATAGGAGAGAGGAGGAGGCGGCACATCACCAACGAGGCAGGATGCCCTCCAGGGGCCAGCCTAAGGGCAGCACCTTGACTGCATCACACCCCAAAGCTCCACATGTGCAGGGCGCTGCAGTCTCTGCGCGTTATTCAAAAAGTTCTTTGGTGTGGGCCTTTTTTGAGACGAGTGCATCAGATCGCACCGCTGCTATTTGCAACATATGTCTCAAGCGTATCTCGTGTGGCCAAAACATCTCCCGCTTGGGTACCACATGCTTGACCAGACATATGTTGACCTGCCATGCAGTTCGTTGGCAAGCGTATCTAAAAGACCCACACCAAAGAACAAAGAGGACCTCTCCTTGCTCCTCATCAGCTGAGATCTCCAACCCCACTATACCTTCAGTCCTCTCTGAGACCTGCACTGAGAGGAATGAAGGTGTAGAATTAGGTGTGTCACAGCCAAGTACTTGTGGGCAATCTGCTTTTGGTACACCGACGTCAGATTGTACCAGGCAAATTTACCTGCCCCAGCTGCTGCACCGCCGAAAGAAGTTTGCTCCCAGCCATCCACATGCCCAGCGGTTGAATGCTAGCTTGGCAAAATTGCTAGCACTTCAACTGCTGCCTTTTCAGTTGGTAGACTCTGCCCCCTTCCGTGAGTTTGTGGAATGTGCGGTTCCTCAGTGGCAGGTACCCAAACGCCACTTTTTCTCACGGAAGGCGATTCCGGCTCTCTACCGGCATGTGGAAGGCAATGTCCATGCCTCGCTGAACAGGGCGGTCAGCGGTAAGGTGCATATTACCACTGACTCATGGTCCAGCAGGCATGGACAGGGACGTTACCTAAGTTTCACGGCGCATTGGGTGACTCTGCTGGCAGCTGGGAAGGATGCAGGACAAGGTGCAGTAGTGTTGGAGGTTGTTCCGCCACCACGCCTCCAAAATGCTAATGATTGTGACGCACCTCTCTCCTCCACCCCCTCCTTTTCTTCTTCCTCCATGGCCTCTTCCTGTGCTTTGTCCTCGGAACCAGCGGTGCTCCGTAGCTGTTCAAGGGGCTACGCAAGTACGCAGGCCAAAAGATGCCATGCGGTGCTTGAGCTGGTGTGCTTGGGGGACAGGAGCCACACTGGGGGAGAGGTTCTGTCAGCTCTGCAGGGGCAGGTTCAGAGGTGTTTGACGCCATGCCAACTTAAGGCAGGAATGGTGGTTTGTGACAATGGCACCAACCTCCTCTCTGCCTTCCGACAGGGACAAATGACCCATGTGCCCTGTTTGGCTCACGTCCTTAACTTGGTGGTGCAGCGGTTCTTGGGCAGGTACCCGGGCTTACAGGATGTCCTGAGGCAGGCCAGGAAAGTCTGTGTGCATTTCCGCCGGTCATATAATGCCAGTGCTCGGCTGACGGACCTCCAAAAGGAGTTTAACCTGCCCAAGAACCGCCTAATCTGTGACATGCCCACCAGGTGGAACTCAACATTTGCCATGCTGCAGCGGCTGCACACGCAGCAGAGGGCCATTAATGAGTACCTGTGTGACTATGGCACCAGGACAGGGTCAGGGGAGCTTGTTTTTTTTCCCCACGCCAGTGGGCCATGATCAGGGATGCATGCACTGTCCTGTCACCATTTGAGGAGACCACGAGGATGGTGAGCAGTGACAATGCATGCATCAGTGACACTGTCCCCCTTGTCCACCTGTTGGAGCACACGCTGCATGGAATAATGGACAGGGCACTTGAGGCAGAACAGAGGCAGGAAGAGGAGGACTTCCTTAGCTCTCAAGGCCTCCTTTATCCAGACAGTGTTCCTGCGTGCCCGCCGATCACACAGGAAGAGGAGGAGGAGGAGGAGGAGGAAGATTGTGTCAGTATGGAGGTGGAGCCTAGCACTCAGCATCAGCAGCAGTCTTTAAGGGATCAGTCCCAAGAAACACATGGACTTGTACGTGGCTGGGAGGATTTGGCTGCGGACCATGTCGTCCTTAGTGACCCAGAGGACTCCGGACCGAATGCCTCAGCAAACCTACGCTGCATGGCCTCCCTGATCCTGCAAAGCCTGCGTAAGGATCCTCGTATTCGTGGTATCAAGGAGAAGGACCAATACTGGCTGGCAACCCTCCTTGATCCACATTACAAGGGTAAGGTTGCGGACCTTATCTTGCCATCGCAGAGGGAGCAGAGGATGAAACATCTTCGGGAGACCTTGCAGAAAGGTCTGTGCAACACGTTCCCAGAGACTGGGAGGTTACAAACTCCTGTTTCTGGACAACATGTTGCTGAGGCTTTGGTCAGTCAAAGAAGGAGCGGTGGAGAAGGTGGCCATCTGACCGATGCGTTCAGACAATTTTTTGGTCCGCAGCCCCAAGGTATGATCGGTTCCAGCAACCATCGCCAGCGTCTGTTTTACATGGTGCAGGAATACCTAGGGGCAAGATCTGACTTGGACACCTTTCCCACCGAAAATCCTCTGGGTTATTGGGTCTTGAGGATGAATCACTGGCCAGAGCATGCACAGAATGCAATTGAGCTACTGGCCTGTCCTGCATCCAGCGTTCTTTCGGAATGCACATTCAGTGCTGCTGGAGGCTTTGTAATCGATCACAGGGTGCGTCTGTCCACCGACTCGGTCGATCGACTGACCTTCATAAAAATGAATCAGTCTTGGATCACCACCAGCTACCAAGCACCTGATGCTGATGTAACCGAATAATTTTTTTTGAAATCTCAGATCCCTTCAAAGACTGCCTATGCTGATGCTGAGTGACTATCCCTGAGTAATTATCCTCTTCCTCCTCAATCATCACGCTGATAGCTTGTAAGAACATTTTTGGCTCTGGGCGCCACCACCAGTGCCTAAGGCCCAATTTTTCAGCCCCTGTTTAACAGGGGCGTGTAATTACAATTTTTGATGCAATACTTTGCAGCAGGGCTCGTTTCTGCGTTACAACTAGAGTATCTGTGAGGGGTTGCAGTGTTGTGGCACCAGCACCAGTGCCTAAGGCCCAATTTTTCAGCCCCTGTTTAACAGGGGCATGTAATTACAATTTTTGATACAATACTTTGCAGCAGGGCTCGTTTCTGCGTTCCAACTAGAGTATCTGTGAGGGGTTGCAGTGTTGTGGCACCAGCACCAGTGCCTAAGGCCCAATTTTTCAGCCCCTGCTTAACAGGGGCGTGTTATTACAATTTTTGATGCAATACTTTGCAGCAGGGCTCATTTCTGCGTTCCAACTGGAGTATCTGTGAGGGGTTGCAGTGTTGTGGCAACAGCACCAGTGCCTAAGGCCTAATTTTTCAGCCCCTATTCAGCAGGGGCATGTAATTACAATTCTTGATCTAATATTACACAGCAGGGCCAATTTCTGCACCCACCAAGAGCGAGTGAGGACTTACAGTGTTGTGGCACCACCACCACCAAAGGCCCAGTTTTTCTGCCCTTGTTCAACAGGGGCATGTAATTACAATTCTTGATCTAATATTTCACAGCAGGGCCCTGTGAGGGCTTACAGTGTTGTGGCCACAACAACACCTAAGGCCCAAATTTCTGCGAGTATATAGGGCAGGCCCCTACTTTCAAACATCTAATTTACAAATGACTCCTACTTGCAAACGGAAGGAGACAACAGGAAGTGAGATGAAATCTAACCCTGGGAAGGGAAATTCTCTCCTGTAATGCCCCGTACACACGGTCGGACTTTGTTCGGACATTCCGACAACAAAATCCTAGGATTTTTTCCGACGGATGTTGGCTCAAACTTGTTTTGCCTACACACGGTCGCACAAAGTTGTCGAAATTTCCGATCGCCAAGAACGCGGTGACGTACACCACGTACGACGAGACTAGAAAAGGCCGGTTCAGAACCAAGCGCGGCACCCTTTGGGCTCCTTTTGCTAATCTCGTGTTAGTAAAAGTTTGGTGAGAGACAATTCGCGCTTTTTCAGACTCGTGGCTTTCAGATGGTTTTCTGCCGTTCAGTTTGTGCTTGTGGGTTTGTATCTGCTCTTCAGTGCGTGCAGTCAGTTCGTATCAGAGTTTTCTGTGCGATCTTGCACGCTCGTTGCTGTTTTTCAGGTCGCTCTTCACAGGCCTTGCTGTTCTTCAGTGCGTTCTGTTACTTCGTTCTGAGCAGCCGACCGTTTTCTAGCCATGTTTCGTATGCGTACTCCTCGTAGAGTTCGTGCTGTGCGGGGGCTTGGTGTTGGGGTCCTGACCTTGACACAAGTCCAGTCCATGAACAGGGTGGGGAGGAGTTCATGGACCAAGAATTGGTTGCTTTAGCGTGACCAGTTCTGTCATATGCCTTTGCTCCATGAGATCTGTGAGAATAATCCTGATGATTTCAGGAACTTTCTCAGGATGACGGACCCCGTATTTCACTGTCTGTTGGCTTCGCTGACCCCCTATATCAGCAGGCAGGATACCTGCATGAGGCAAGCCATCACTCCGGAGCAGAGGTTGGTTGCTACCTTGCGGTATTTGGCCACAGGGAGAAGCCTGCAGGACCTCAAGTTCTCGACAGGCATCTCCCCCTAGGCTCTGGGGATCATTATCCCAGAGACCTGTTCTGCCATCATCCAGGTCCTGCAGAAGGAGTATATGAAGGTAAGATTTTTATCCTTTTATATCACATTTTATTGTATTGAATGTTTGATAATATATTGTATTTCTTCCCTCATTCCCTAATTACCATGATTGTAATATGCTGTGAATGTCCCCTTTGTTCTCATGCATGCTGGATTTTTAGGTAATTATTATTTTATGTCCTTCATACATATTTGCCCTTCAATAACCTCCCCAGCATGGTCTTTCCTGGCCTATATTCACCTCATGTAGTCACTTAACAATGTATTTTATCAGCTCCATAGTAGTGCTTTACCCCAAACACCCCATAAAATGTTTGGAAATGTTATTTTTGATTTAAATTCAGGCAGAGTGCCAGAGGGTTTTTTTTGTGGTGTCCCCAAATTTTTTTTAACCCTCCCTCCCCCCAACTGCTAAGTCAGCTGATCCCAATTCTCTATCCTCAATCATCTATCTGCTGACTTTGCCAAACCCATACACACTATACCCACCTCTTTACTGGTCAGATGTATGGATGAATTCCCCAAAGCATGTAGTGCAAGGGCCTGCCTGTATACTTTCCAATGGTACTGTTTAAAGTTTTGGTATCCTATTATTATCTTGATAGGTAATAGCAGAATGTTCAAATGTCCTCAAATGTGTACAGTGTGTATTTATATCTTTGTATTATGACACTTCTTACCTGTCCAGTGGTCTGCCAATAGTGTAACTAAGGAGGGGCTGTTCCAAGTAATACCCATTATTTAGGCATTCATCTCTCAATGAAGTGAAGAGGGTTACCTGTCCAAGAGTCCCCCCCCCTATAATGTTAGAAATGGCCCATGAGAGGGGGGGAGGGGGAATATGATAGGTGTACCTTATACTTTGGCCTTGTTAAATTCCCCTTAGTAAATGCTATCTGGAGGTTGCCCCATAATGTTTGTGTATAATCTGCTTGCCATGTATCTTTGAAAAAATAGTAATGTTTATTGTTTTTTCCTCAACAGTTTCCTTCAACGCCACAGGAATGGCAGACTGTGGCCTCCCACTTTGCCCAGCGGTGGGACTTTCCTAACTGCGGAGGGGCAATTGATGGGAAACACGTCCACATCGTCCCACCACCCAACTCGGGGTCGTACTATTATAATTACAAAGGGTTTAATAGTATAGTGATGTTGGCGGTGGTGTCGGCTAATTACGAGTTCTTGTATGTGGACGTGGGGAAGAATGGCCGGATGTCCGATGGTGGAGTGATCACCCAGACGGAGTTCTACAGGCGTCTCCAGAATGGCAGCTTGGACTTGCCACCTCCAGAGGACAATGTTGAAGGTCTCCCATTTGTGTTCGTTGCTGATGAAGCATTTGCGCTGGGGGACCACCTGATGCGGCCATTCCCGATGAGGACCCTCACCCCAGAACAGAGGGTTTTTAATTACCGGCTGGCCAGAGCCCGAAGAGTGGTGGAGAACACATTTGGAATCCTGGCCAGCCGGTTCCGATTATTTCTGACACCCATCCATATGGCGGAGTATAAACTGAACCATATAATACTTGCCTGCTGTGTTCTCCATAATTTTTTAAGAAAACATTCAGCCAACTATGCTGGCTCAGTTGGGCCTGAGGCCGGAACCCCTAATCCATGAACACTGACGGCGCTTGAAAGTGGCCGTCCTGGCTTGCCCTCCCTGAATGCCCGTGATGTCCGGTTACGCTACCTGGAGTTCTTTGCGGGTAGGGGGGCTATCAATATGCCAGACAATCTGTGACACCTTTTTCAAATAAAAAACAACCAAAAGAAATTCTTTGTGGACTTTTAGTGCTTGTGTTTGTTTTAGCTGACCCTGACAGAAATGTGTTGAGTGCAGAAAATGTCGTGATTGGGTAACCTTATAAAAAACAGTGTTGGCTGGTACTTCCTAAATGCAAAAACACATTTCACTACAAGTGCACTTGCAACTGCACTGAACCTGCACTTGTAGTGCAAAGTGGATTTGCCCTTAGGAAATAACCCCCATTTTTGCATAAAACAGCAATTACATCACCCCAAAAGTGTTGTAGTGTTGAGACAATAATCCACACATTCTTGAGTAAGGCACTTTTTTATACCTGCACAATCACATGTGCATTTCCCAAAGGTTTTTAAAACAAACCAACATGTTTGTTGTATAACAATGTTTGCAGTAGCATTATCAAAAATCGAAATATCCATTTCAGATAAAACAGGCCTGTGTAAAACCAACAAGAAAGCCAAAAAACTTGAACTTACAAAGTTCACATATGGTAAAACCTAAAGGCTATATCAGACATGAGTATTTAGGAACTGTGTTTGATATAGCGTTCAGATGGGGGGAAATCACCCCTGGAAAAGCCAAATTTGGAAGATGCACACCAATTTACGAATGTCAACATGTGCTATCTGCCATCAGGGGGGATCAAGGGACGTGTTTTGGGGGAGCAAGCCCTTCCTCAATGCGACTTTATAATTGAGGAAGGGGTTGCACCCCCAAAACGCGTCCATTGATCTCCCGTGATGGCAGATAGCACATGTTGGCACACTGTGTGCATCCTCCAAATTTGGCTTTTCTAAACATTGAAAAAATTTTCGTACGATAAAACAGGTGATTTTGTGGGGTTTAAATTCGCCCCAAAACATCAATGATGTTATTATTTTTTTTAATAACATCACTGATTTGTTGCTGGATGTTTTGCAATTGGAGATTACACCCCATGATCTCCCCGATGAGTATCTGGGCACTTTCAGATGTAAAGCGTTCTGGATCAGGATCACCTAAAAAGATATAAAGAACAAAAAAAAGGTCTCAAAAATCTGCCACCATCCATCTCTTTTACCTGAGCCTGTGGTCGCAGACACTCACCTGTTGTGGTGCCAATCTCCACCACGTCTTCTTCTTCCTCCTGCTCAGCTTCTTGGGTTGGTATTTCCCCTTCTTCCAGAGGGGGGGGGTCTCTGGTCTCCTGGGATGAGGGGTGTCCGAGTCTTTTCTCCCCTATGTAAAACAAAAATGGTATACTTAGCACACAGATATTTGAAGGCAGAACTAGAAATAGGAAACATTGCTTGGAAGTGGGGTACAATTGTCTATTTTAGCCGAGTTCCAAGATGTATATTTTTTAGTGTCCTTTGTCAAGCTGCAATACTTTACCTGTTTAGTACAAGCTTCACAGATGTAGCCCCCCCTATAGTATACACTGGAGCACCTGTGTGGCCCCCTAATAAAAATGGTGTTCTGGGGTCCCACACTAGTGCTCCAGTGTCCAGATGTGAAAACAGCTGCTCAGTGTCCTCTCTTTACACACAATCTAGTTTGCATTTCATTCTAGTAACAAACCCATCTACACAAATATTTGGCATCCAAGTAGGCCCCCAAAAATGTGTGAAAATGCATATGGCCTAAACAATGGTGTTCTAGAGGCCGAAAGAAAAATGTTTGATACGAACGAATAATGGGCCCATGAACATTAAAGTTGACCTTTTTAAACGTTACAATTAATAAAAGCATATGGAGCAGAACGAACGTAATAAAGACAGAAAGAATAGGAACACAGCACAACTACTTACTTTTTTGCAGCACTCTCCGGATCTTTCGGTACTGCTCTGGCTCTCTCAACTTCAGGTCCGACCACCGCTTCCTGAGCTGATCTTTTGATCTTCGTACCCCGAAATTCCTCTCAAGACTCCTGACCACTTTCGCCATGATCTTTGCCTTTCTGGTGTTGGGGTTGGGGTAAGGCCCATATTTTCCGTCATAGTCGGACTTCCTCATGATGTCAACCATCTCCAACATCTCCCCAAATGACATATTTGTGGCCTTAAAACGTCTCCTTCTGGATCGGGACGTGCCTGGATCCGGCCTTTCCTCCTCCTCATTGCTAGAATTAGCACGTACCTGCTGTAACTCCGCCATGTGCTCTTCACCCACTGCGCCGAACGAAAAGGGGCGGGGAATACACTAGAAAGAACGTCAGGGGTGGGCAGAGTTACACGCATGCGCAGTGTGTATAAAGCGTAACACGCGTGCGTATTACGTACGAGCGGAGGAAGAAGCATTGGACGCGCCGATCGTAAGAACGAAGGTAAGAGACAAACTTGTGCCTATACTGCTTCTAGATTGAGGCCTATATTGTAACAAGATTAGGAGAGTTTTGTCTGACATTAGGCTTTGTCTTGTGTTGTGTCTTGCAGTGAACATGGATATCTTAATAAAAGACAATGACTTCATGTCAGTATTCATAGATATGCTAAGTGAGCTGCCCTGTCTGTGGGAGATTACCCACCCCCATTTCAAGAACCAAGCAAAGAGGAAGGCAGCACTGGAGCAATTGTGTGAAATTGTGAAGCAGGTGACCCCCACGGCAGACATCACCTATTTAAAGATATTAATTGGTGGCCTGAGGAGTACATATCTAAGGGAGCGCAAGAAAGTCCTGGATTCACAGAGACCCGGAGCAGCAGATGACATCTATGTCCCCAGGATGTTGTACTACGATGGGCTGCATTTTCTGGCAGGCCAGACTGAACCCAGGCCATCCCTCTCCAGTCTTCCTTCCACGCTTCCTTCCCCCCCGGCTGAGGCTTCTGACGCCCAACCTGGGCCTTCCAGGCCACATGTGGAGGAGCCCAGATTGAGCCAGGTATAGCATTCCTCTAAATATTTCTGCTTGTCCAATCAATGATGTTAACTAGATGTTAGTTGGGAGTACTAATTTAGGATTGTGATTGATGATGCAAAAACTAAAACTATGTCCCTTTTTCATACACAGGGAAGTCTCAGCCAGGAGGTGGCCGGGCCGAGCCGGCTGGCTGATATCAAGGTCCCTCCACCCCCCCTGAAAAGAGAAAGTGGCAGTAGGAGGAATACCCTAGAGGAGGCTGCTATAGCATTCTTTTGGAGGGCTACAGAGGTCCTGGGAGCACCACACACCATGCAGGAGAACATTGCTGCCTTCATAGCCTATAAAATGCAGAGGATGGAGGAGGGCCAAAAAGCCTTGTGTGAGGCCCTCATATCAGAGGCTCTGGAGAAAGGTATGAGGGGCCAAATTACACCTCACACACATCTTTGGGATGGTCCTCCTCCTCCCTCTCCTCCAGGTCCCCCCAGTCCTCCTCCAGGTCCTCCCAGTCCTCCTCCTCCTCCAGGTCCTACTCCTCCTCCTGCCACATCTCCAACAGCACAGCCACAGCCCGGAATGAAGCGTGGAAGGAAGACCAGACAGTGATTGCCCTGGGTTCAATCTGGTCGGCCAGAAGATGCAGCCTCTTGTGGTACCACAGCCTGGGGACACAGATGTCATCTGCTGCTATCCGGGTTTCTGCGAATTCTGGACCAGACTGCCCTCCCTTACATATGGACTCCTCAGGCCACCAATTTTGATGTTGAAGAATTGATGTCTGCCGTGGGGGTCCCAGGCTTCGCTAATTTCTCTTGTTGATCCAGTGTTGCCTCCCTCTTTGTTTGGTTCTGATCCCTTAATAAAGGATTTTTGTTTTGAATTATACTCTCCTATGTGTTTTACTTCAAAAATGACAGTTGGTTTGTGAGGATTCAGGTACATTTCAAATATACAATGTGAAATGAACAAGGGACACCAACACCAAACAATCTCCTGGAGATTAAATAATAAAAGATATCAATGGTGTTGGGGTAACTTGACACACAAAACACACCCAAAAATATTCTGGAGTAAAAATAAAAATAACATTGAACAAAGATCAGCCTTGGAAAAAATCCAAACATTAAAGAAAAAAAAGGCTTAAAATCCAAAATAAAAAAAAATTTAAAAATATAAAACTGTCAGATGTGACAACTAATAACAATATATTCAGGGAATCCCACTAAAAAAACACAAATAAAAGTTTGTGAGAAGTGTGTGTGAATATGAGCAG
This sequence comes from Aquarana catesbeiana, assembly GCF_042186555.1. Taxonomy (NCBI): domain Eukaryota; kingdom Metazoa; phylum Chordata; class Amphibia; order Anura; family Ranidae; genus Aquarana; species Aquarana catesbeiana. The sequence continues at coordinate 172,902,362 of NC_133330.1, forward strand.
CAAAACTACTTAATTCTTGTCACATTATAAAGAAGAAGAGAGTGCGTTGTATTAAACCATTTTTAACATTGCAGCGTGACGAAAGTGCTGTATCCATTGCGGACGCTAAGTTTACCAGAACGAGCTGTCCAGTGTCGGAATTTCTTCTGAGCATGCGTGGCACTTTTTGCGTCGGAACAGGCCACACACGGTCGGAATTGACGCGATCGGATTTTGTTGTCGGAAAATTTTATATCCTGCTGTCCAACTTTGTGTGTCGGAAAATCTGATGGAAAATGTCCGATGGCGCCCACACACGGTCGGAATTTCCGACGACACGCTCCGATTGGACATTGTCCATCGGAAAATCCGACCGTGTGTACGGGGCATAAGAGTTAATATGGGAAAAACATTTCTCCTTTCCACTGATGCTTTCCAATCCTTGTTCCACAAAAAACCCCAAATTTTCAAAAAACATTTGTCATTGGGACAAAAAGTGAGGTGAAATCTTCTGAAGAGGAGGAAAGACAGCAAAACAAATGTCACAGGGGTGATAACCCTTCCCTATGTTTTCCAAAAAGCTTAAAAAAGATATTTTGGCTGGAGCTAAACATGTTAAAAATGTACCCGTTAAAAATTACAAACAGATTCTACTTAACAACAAACCTACAGTCCCTGTCTTGTTTGCACCGCCTGTATACTGCTTTCAGAGTATATAGGGCCTGGTGGCCCCACACCTTTCCTTATTTTAATTTGGGTGCGGGGTTCCCCTTAATATCCATACAAGACCCAAAGGGCCTGGTAATGGACTGGGGGGTACCCATGCCGTTTGTCTCACTGATTTTCATCCATATTGCAAGGACCCGACATTACATTAAACCCGCAAGCAGTTTTAAATTAGATTTTTTCCTTTAAAAATGACATTTGGTGCAGGGACTGTTCTAAACACGGGAAACACGCGCCACTTTACAGGCATACTATAGACACACCCCAGGTATGATATTTAAAGGAATATTTCTTCACTTTTTTTTTTTTACTTTAAGCATCATTAAAATCACTGCTCCCGAAAAAACGTCCGTTTTTAAAAGTTTTTTTTGCATCAATACAAGTCCCCTGGGGTAGGACCCGGGTCCCCAAACCCTTTTTAGGACAATACCATGCAAATTAGCCTTTAAAATTACCACTTTTGATTTCGAACGTTCGAGTCCCATAGACGTCAATGGGGTTCTAACGTTCGTGCAAATTTTCGGTCCGTTCGCAGGTTCTGGTGCGAACCGAACCGGGGGTGTTCGGCTCATCCCTAGTGAAATCCCTAGTGTTCCTGCCAGTCCATCAGCTTTCCTAATAAAAAACAACCCCACTAGGCAGGAGAGCACACCATGGTCAGTTCTCTAGCTATGCTAGGAACTCAGCCTGCTCTCCTCCAATGATCAGACTTGTCCTGAACTCCCCCCCCCCCCCCGCACACACACACACAGCCTATCACTGGGAAGATCAGTGTGCTGTTGTATTTATAATGTTTGTTTATATCTATACATAAATGTTTTGCCTTTTTATTTCAATTTTAAACTGAATGTGCTGTCTTACAAGGTGATTGTTTACAATCATTTTAATTGTTCAGTTGGCTTAATGTTTAAACTGCAAGGTCAGCCTATGAAACTAAAATTGCAAATTCCTATACAGATATGTATATGCATATGTTCATTTCAGTATGGTATGAAAGACCTTTTGTGACAGTGAATGTTCTTTGCATTCTAAGTCACACTCTTTCCTGGCTCATGCACTTTTCTTTTTTTTTTTTTCTCAAACGAGTCCCCTATTAATGATTAGAAAATCATTCATTCTTAAAAAAACTTCCAACATGTTCGTTCAGTTAGTTTTGACAGCAGCATGAAAATTGCCAATCTCTGCTGTCACACTGATTATGTTAAAATCGAACAATCAGTCTATCAACCTGAATTTTTAGGTTATTCTCATGTATGGCCTGCTGTAGTCTGTTTTTGCCCCTGCCTCTAGCTGTAGAATTGGATTACAATGTTGCTGGTGTTACTTTGATGTTTGAATATTGTTTTAGCTGCTTTATGATTGCCTGCTGTTGGCTTTTTTTTGTGGGGTTCCTGGCTTCTTTAAACATTTGCTTTCTATTTTATTGCATAAACTCAGGTGCTATTTGCTTCTCCGAATATACAAATTATCCTGCTTTAGAATTGTGCTGAGAAGACAAAAGGTTTTCCCATGTTTATTTGCATATGTCTTTATTTCAAGCATATTGAATACTTTTTAATAAATAATACAATAAGATTCTGAATAGAAGCTAGCAGAATTGTATGCTATTAATCCAGCATTAACTTGTATTTACACTTTCCTTCTCAATATCATTGTAAACCTCTCTCTTTGTAATATGGGGGAATTTTAGACTTGTTGAAGCTGTACTTTGGGATTCCTAGCTACAAAACTATATAACTTGTTATCAGTGGCAACTGGTGCTCAATATTTTGGGGGGGGGGGGGGCAAACCTCCCCCCCTCACTCGCACAGCCATTACCCACCGCTGCCAACTCCCCCCCCCCGCCCTCTCACTAATACCGCTGCCGCCGCTACCCACATGCAAAAATGTGAGAAAGTACTGTGGAGTGTAGGGGTCCCTCTACACTCCACACTGACCTACCCCCTGTCATAGAGGGGCCCCTACACTCCACACTGACCTACCCCGTGTCATAGAGGGACCCCTACACTCCACACTGACCTACCCCCTGTCATAGAGGGACCCCTACACTCCACATTGACCTACCCCCTGTCATAGAGGGTCCCTCTACACTCCACACTGACCTACCCCCTGTCATAGAGGGGCCCCTACACTCCACACTGACCTACCCCCTGTCATAGAGGGACCCCTACACTCCACACTGACCTACCCCCTGTCATAGAGGGACCCCTACACTCCACACTGACCTACCCCCTGTCATAGAGCCTCTATGACAGGGGGTAGGTCAAGACACATCAGAACTGGTGCACTGACTCACAGGGCTGCTGTTAGAAATTATCTGGGCCCCGTACAGCCTGAGGAGGGAAAGATGGAGGTGAGAGAGAGGAAGTAGTGAGGGGGGCATGAGAGAAAGGGGGGAGGAGGGGAGAGAGGTGAAAGAGGGGGGTCTGACAGAGAGGAGGGCGGTCTGAGAGAGAGGAGGGGGGTCTGATGCACTCACTCACAGGGCTGCTGTTAGGCTGTACGGGTCAGACAAAAAAGAGGGGGGTGAGACATAGAAGAGAGGGTCAGACAGAGGAGGGGGAGTCAGACAGAGAAGGGAGGTCAGACAGAGAGGAGGGGGGGTCTGACAGAGAGGAGAGGGTTCTGACAGAGAAGAGGGGGGTCTGACAGAGAGAAGAGGGGGGGGGCTGACAGAGAGGAGAGGGGGGCGGCTGACAGAGAGGAGGGGGGGTCTGACAGAGAGAAGAGGGGGAGCGGCTGACAGAGGGGAGGGGGGTCTGACAGAAAGGAGGGGGGCCTGACAGAGAAGAGGGGGGTCTGACAGAGAGAAGAGGGGGGCGGCTGACAGAGAGGAGGGGAGGGAGGCTGACAGAGAGGAGAGGGGGGCGGCTGACAGAGAGGAGAAGGGGCGGCTGACAGAGAGGAGAAGGGGCGGCTGACATAGAGGAGGGGGGGCGGCTGACAGAGAGGAGAGGGGGGTCGCCCTCTCACTCATACCGCTGCCACCACTACCCACCTCCAAATATGTGAGAAAGTACTGTGGAGTGTAGGGTTCCCTCTACACTCCACACTGACCTACCCCCAGTCATAAAGGAACCCCTACACTCCACACTGACCTACCCCCTGTCATAGAGGGACCCCGACACTCCACACTGACCTACCCTCTGTCATAGAGGGACCCCTACACTCCACACTGACCTACCCCTGTCATAGAGGGACCCCTACACTCCACACTGACCTACCCCTGTCATAGAGGGACCCCGACACTCCACACTGACCTACCCTCTGTCATAGAGGGACCCCTACACTCCACACTGACCTACCCCTGTCATAGAGGGACCCCTACACTCCACACTGACCTACCCCCTGTTATAGAGGGACCCCTACACTCCACACTGACTTACCCCCTGTCATAGAGCCTCTATGACAGGGGGTAGGTGAAGACACATCCGAACTGGTGCACTCAATCACAGGGCTGCTGTTAGAAATTATCGGGGCCCCGTACATCCTGAGGAGGGAAAGATGGAGGTGAGAGAAAGGCAGTAGTGAGGGGGGGTGAGAGAAAGGGAGGAGGAGGGGAGAGAGGTGAAAGAGGGGGGTCTGACAAAGAGGAGGAGGGTCTGACAGAGAGGAGGGGGATCTGAGAGAGAGGAGGGGGGTCTGGTGCATTCACAGGGCTGCTGTTAGGCTGTACAGGTCAGACAAAAAAGAGGGGGTGAGACAGAGAAGAGGGGGGTCAGACAGAGGAGGGGGAGTCAGACAGAGAAGGGGGGTCTGACAGAGAGGAGGGGAGTCTGAGAGAGAGGAGGGGGGTCTGAGAGAGAGGAGGGGGTCTGGTGCACTCACTCACAGGGCTGCTGTTAGGCTGTACAGGTCAGACAAAAAAGAGGGGGGTGAGACAGAGAAGAGGGGGGTCAGACAGAGAAGGGGGGTCTGACAGTGAGGAGGGGGGTCTGACAAAGAGGAGGGGGGGTCTGACAGAGAGGAGGGGGGGTCTGACAGAAAGGAGGGGGGTCTGACAGAGAGAAGAGGGGGGGCGGCTGACAGAGAGGAGAGGGGGTGGCTGACAGAGTGGAGGGGGGGTCTGACAGAGAAGAGGGGGGTCTGACAGAGGGAGAGAGGAGCGGCTGACAGAGAGGAGAGGGGGCTGACATAGAGGAGGGGGTCTGATAGAAAAGAGGGGGTCTGACAGAGAAGGGGGGGTCGGACAGAGAGGAGGGGGGTCTGACAGAGAGGAAGGGGGTCTGACAGAGAGGAGGGGGGTCTGACAGAGAGAAGAGGGGGGGCAGCTGACAGAGAGGAGAGGGGGATGGCTGACAGAGAGGAGGGGGGGTCTGACAGAGAGGAGGGGGGTCTGACAGAGAGAAGAGGGGGGGCGGCTGACAGAGAGGAGAGGGGGTGGCTGACAGAGTGGAGGGGGGGTCTGACAGAGAAGAGGGGGGTCTGACAGAGGGAGAGGGGAGCGGCTGACAGAGAGGAGAGGGGGCTGACATAGAGGAGGGGGTCTGATAGAAAGGAGGGGGTCTGACAGAGAAGGGGGGGTCGGACAGAGAAGAAGGGGGGCAGCTGACAGAGAGAAGAGGGGGGTGGCTGACAGAGAGGAGGGGGGGGTGGCTGACAGAGAGGAGAGGGGGGCGGCTGACAGAGGGGGGGGCGGCTGACAGAGAGGAGAGGGGGCCGCCCTCTCACTAATACCGCTGCCACCGCTACCCACCTCCAAATATGCGAGAAAGTACTGTGGAGTGTAGGGGTCCCTCTACACTCCACACTGACCTACCCCCAGTCATAGAGGAACCCCTACACTCCACACTGACCTACCCTCTGTCATAGAGGGACCCCTACACTCCACACTGACCTACCCCCTGTCATAGAGGGACCCCTACACTCCATACTGACCTACCCCCTGTCATAGAGGGACCCCTACACTCCACACTGACCTACCCCCTGTCATAGAGCCTCTATGACAGGGGGTAGGTCAAGACACATCCGAACTGGTGCACTCACTCACAGGGCTGCTGTTAGAAATTATCGGGGCCCCGTACAGCCTGAGGAGGGAAAGATGGAGGTGAGAGACAGGCAGTAGTGAGGGGGGTGAGAGAAAGGGAGGAGGAGGGGAGAGAGGTGAAAGAGGGGGGTCTGACAGAGAGGAGGAGGGTCTGACAGAGAGGAGGGGGGTCTGAGAGAGAAGAGGGGGTTCTGGTGCACTCACTCACAGGGCTGCTGTTAGGCTGTACAGGTCAGACAAAAAAGAGGGGGGTGAGACAGAGGTGGGGGAGTCAGACAGAGAAGGGGGGGGGTCAGACAGAGAGGAGGGGGGTCTGACAGAGAGGAAGGGGGTCTGACAGAGAGGAGGGGGGTCTGACAGAGAGAAGAGGGGGGGCAGCTGACAGAGAGGAGAGGGGGATGGCTGACAGAGAGGAGGGGGGTCTGACAGAGTGGAGGGGGGTCTGACAGAGAGGAGGGGGGTCTGACAGAGAAAAGAGGGGGGGGGCGGCTGACAGAGAGGAGAGGGGGGGCGGCTGACAGAGAGGAGGGGGGTCTGACAGAAAGGAGGGGGGGTCTGACAGAGAAGAGGGGGGTCTGACAGAGAAAAAGAGGGGGCGGCTGACAGAGAGGAGGGGGGTCTGACAGAAAGGAGGGGGGGTATGACAGAGAAGAGGGGGGTCTGACAGAGAAGAAGAGGGGGGGCGGTTGACAGAGAAGAGGGGGCGGGGTCTGACAGAGAAGAGGGGGGTCTGACAGAGAAGAGGGGGGCGGCTGACAGAGAGGAGGGGGGGTGGCTGATAGAGAGGAGAGGGGGGGGCGGCTGATAGAGAGAAGGGGGGCTGACAGAGAGAAAAGGGGGGCTGACAGAGAGAAAAGGGGGGCTGACAGAGAGAAGAGGGGGGGCTGACAGAGAGAAGAGGGGTTGCAGCTGACAGAGAGGAGGGGGGACTGACAGAGAGGTGGGGGGTCTGATAGAGAATAAAGGGGGGGGGCTGACAGAGAGGAGGGGGGTCTGACAGAGAAGAGGGGGGGGTCTGACAGAGAAGAGGAGGGGGGGTCTGACAGAGAGGAGGGGGGTCTGGCAGAGAGGAGGGGGTCTGACAGAGAGGAGGGGAGGTCTGACAGAGAAGAGGGGGGGCGGCTGACAGAGAGGAGAGGGGGGGCGCTGACAGAGAGGAGAGGGGGGGTGGCTGACAGAGAGGAGGGGGGGCGGCTGACAGAGCAGATGACAGAGACGCACAGCACGAGTATAGGACACTCCGGGAGCATACAGGGCTGGCGCGATTACTCACAGACCTAGTCCAGCACTGCATCCACATGTGACCAGCTCCTCCAGGCGAATCATGTCCTCCGTCTGTCCCGCACATGACCTGCTCGGCCTATCACAGGACACCCACTGCTGCCCATTGCTGAGCTCAAACACAGAGCGCATTAAAAAAAAAATTGTGAAAAAAGGGATTTCCCGGGACATTTCGCGGGAAACATTAAAATCGGGAAAAGGGTCTAAATCACGGGAATGAAATTCGGGACTATTGGCAACTATGCTTACCTCTAATGCATACCTCTCAACTTTTGAACTTGGGAATGAGGGACATTTGAGGACATTTGAGGGAGAAAGTGACCTCACTTTATTCATCTCAGAGCAGCGTAGCTCCTGTGGCTTACCACACTGGGCTGATCCAGCTGACAGCTTCACAAGTGCATACCTCCCAACTTTGAACTTGAGAATTAGAGACATTTCAGGGGGAAAGTGGGTGTGGCCAAACATGATGTTGGGAGGGCCTTAAGAGCCATGGTTAAAGCGGACCTTCAGTTATTTTTTTCAACATTCCTAATATTAAATCTTCTGCCCTTGTTGTTTTAACTTTGGATAATAAAACATTTTTTTTTCTCTGCCAGTAAATACCTTATGCATTCAGATTTCATATAGGAGTGGTGGGGTAAATGCGCTTACCAGAAGGGATGGACACTCTCACCGTACGGCAGGGTGTCATACGAGCTTACGGATCCAAATGATCCTAAGGGTGTTCACTGAAGACTCGCTGGAACTTGCTAATGGAAGGTACCGATAAGTGCATCCAAAACGACTTCAGGAGCGGGATGGACCGTGAGTCATCAGGTGGGTAGATGAATGGATTCCCCTCTCCCAGTACACAGGTGGCCAAAAAGATGTAGTTCTCACCACGTCATATAGCATCCACATAAGGAAAAAAAGGGAATCTCCACATGGTGCATGAACCAATAAAAGCAGGTTTATTTGAAATCATCAACTATAAAGCAGATGTTTCACAAGTATCAGGTAAAAAAGTTGAACAAGTGATCACAAGTCAGATAAAAAAGTGGTTAGCGTGGTAACAGGGTAACAGCAATCAGCAACCCGACATGTTTCGGACAAACGTCCATCTACAGGGGCATATGTCACGTGTTCAACTTTTTTACCTGATACTTGTGAAACATCTGCTTTATAGTTGATGATTTCAAATAAACCTGCTTTTATTGGTTCATGCACCATGTGGAGATTCCCTTTTTTTCCTTATGTGGATGCTATATGACGTGGTGAGAACTACATCTTTTTGGCCACCTGTGTACTGGGAGAGGGGAATCCATTCATCTACCCACCTGATGACTCACGGTCCATCCCGCTCCTGAAGTCGTTTTGGATGCACTTATCGGTACCTTCCATTGGCAAGTTCCAGCGAGTCTTCAGTGAACACCCTTAGGATCATTTGGATCCGTAAGCTCGTATGACACCCTGCCGTACGGTGAGAGTGTCCATCCCTTCTGGTAAGCGCATTTACCCCACCACTCCTATATGAAATCTGAATGCATGAGGATTATTCACCAGATGTAGCAACATATACTGGATTTCCTCTTTGCCATATACTACATAGTGTTGCTGTTACAGATTTTTTCACTTATGGACTATATTTTGGCTTTATAAGTTTAATTTGATTGTATATATCACCACACACGTGCCTGATGAACATACATATTATTTATGAAAGGCGACACATACCACTTATGAAAGGTGACATATTTTTGCATGCACTGAACACATGTTAGTTTTTCCCTTGTAATATAGGGTTCTTGTCATAGATTCTATTCTGTTGTACAAGTCTTACTATGTTTTTTGAATTATCACCACACTCTTAGTGTTGAGTACACATATTACTTTTGAAAGGTGATATATTTTTGTATTCACTGAACGCATGTTAAATGTCACTTAGCGCTGCATTTATATATTTCTCACATTTACTATACGGTTATTATACTGGTGATGCTGGCTGCTGACTTATCATAAAAATATAAAAAATAGAAACTTTCTTAGTAGCGCAACAATACCCCCCTTTTTTCAGTACAGTGTAGCATTGCTTGAACAAATGAACATCAGAAGGAAATCTTATCTCAAATGTCAGAAATATGCAACATAACATTTAGGGCTCATTCACATCAGTGGTTGTAGGGGTGGTAAAACTGTTACTCAACCACAGGGTTTTACCACCTCACCAAGTGCAGAGGCAGCAGCTGAGGGTGTACATATGCTGCAGCTGCAATGCTTTGCTTTGTGGCTGATGCATTGGCAGGTAATACTGCCCACCGAACACTACCCATTCAAGTGAATGGGAATGCTCTGCAAAGCACTACTTTTTCAATTTGTACCACACCAAACTGCATAGTACTGCAGTACTATGTGGTTTGGTGGCTGCAAACACGCTACCATTAACAATTAATAGCACCCGCATGGGTCTCACAAGGCAGCATGGTTGCATGCAGTGTGAGAAATGTTCACAGAACACACCTTTCCTGCACTGTGTTCCAGTGTAAATCAACCCTTAGGGAGCGAGGTTTGAGAGAGGGAAGGATCACTGTTGTATGAAAGGAAGGATCACTATGGTATATGGAACTAAGGATGGAGGGATTACTATGGGACATGGAAGGCAGGAAGGATCATTATGCCACATGGAAGACAGGAAGGAAAGATCACTATGGTACATGGAAGAGAGGAAGCAAAGATCACTATGGTACATGGAAGGCAGGAAGGATCACTATGGCATATGGAAGAAAGGAAGGAGGGGTCACTATGGTACGTGGAAGAAAGGAAGGAAGGATCACTATGGCATATCTACGGCAGGAAGAATCACTATGACACATGAAAGACAGGAAGGATAATCTGTGGTACATGGTAGGCAGGAAGGAAGGAAGACTCAAGGGTAAGTCACAGCTGGGCTCCCAGCAAGTAGCAAGTAGAGAACGGCTGCACAATCAAAGTACTCACTGGGCAGGACTTGGAAAACTCAGCAGCAACTCCCCCGGATTCCTTGGCAGGCAACAGAGGAAGGCTCAGAAAGGATGCTCAGACAGCCAGCACTTAAGCTGATGGATGATAGGTGAGCCAGACACTCCCGCAGACCGTGATGGAGCTGACACCGGGTCCCTCAGATTCTTTGGACCAGCTGTAGAGAAGCAAACAGACAGACCTGCCTGATTCTAATACTATTGGCTTCTGGCTGACGACATTGTGATACGATGTAGATGAAGGTGCGGTGGAGATTCAGCTAGTCGGATTTCTGTTCAGCCACTTAGACACGCTGTATGCTACGGGGTAAACAAGAGCAGGAGCGGGAGCCAAGGCTCACACAAGCTGTGTCCTCACACGGCCATCAACAAACCCCTCCCCCTGAAATATTTACAAAAATGTGAGGGGTGTACTGTAGCAGTCTTGTGACATCTATCAGTATTTGTGGGAGGAGTTTTCATTCTACTCTGACTGTACTATGAGGCTGTAAGACCCCTGACCCTCTGGACAGTGCTGATTGGCCCTGTGCTGATTACATGCACCCTCCCAAGAAAAAAAAAACTCTCTAGCAATACACAGCAAACTGAGCATATGCAGAGTGACTCCAAAGGCTCTGTTGTCACGGATCAGCTGCGAAGCTGATCTGTGTCTTACTGATTGCATACGTTTTTTACCTTTTGCTGATGTAGATTTGCTGGCAACTGCGGTTCCACAAGCTTGTGCTCTGCTCTTGCTGCACTGACTTACAGTAGCAGCTATGGGTGTCGCCGGCTTCAGCTTCACCTGATGGTTTATCTACCTTCCTTAATCCTGTTCAGCCTCCCATGTGTCTCCCTATTTAAATTCCATTCAGACCGGTTTCTGGTTGCTTGAGCAACACTTGTTCCTGAGCCTCTTCCGTGCAACCATTCCCAACCTGACTTCTTGTGGACCAATCTCTTGTGTAATGCTGCCCGTCCTGACCTTGGCTCATTATCCGGCTCTCCTTTTGCACCATCCATCCATCCTTCTGTGTCTGCACTGTGTCTTTGGATACTCTCCTCGAGAGCAGGGTAAACCTGGGGGTTGTGACCTGGGATCAGCATGCAGCTAAATCCAAACTCCCGTGAGGGGTTCCCTGGCTGAATACTGGCTGACCCTTAGATTCCATGCCCTGGGGGATCCCGTGTCACCTGCTCACCTGTGGGCTCACACCAGTAGCACCGTGACAGTTTGCTTATCAGGAACCATGAATCAGACCGAGACAGAAGTATAGTTAAATCACACTTGTTTATTATTAATAATAATAATAATAATAATAATAAGGTAAACAGAGAAAGCTTAGTCAAAACAAGCCAGAGTTCAGTAACCGGATCGGGTGGTCAGCCAAGCAAATGTCAGAGAGCCAGAGATAAACGTAGTAGTACAGCAAACAGGATCAGGAGCCAGAAAGAACGTCAGCCGAGCAAGTCTTCAACAGGAACGCAGGAGAAAGTCTGTGAGATGTTGACAAAGGCAAAGGCAGAGATCAAGTGAGCTGGATGGCTTTAAGTAGGCAGGACTGATGAGCAGAATCAACAACAGCTGGGTAACTGTGGAGAGAGATGGGAGCTGGCAATTAGCTGACAGCTGAACGTCCAGCTCAGAGAAGGAAAGGCTGAGGCCAGCCCTGACATTGCTCAAGCTATGAGCTAATCAGAGAGCCCGTCACTGGCCATAGACCAAATGCAACACCTAGTTCAGAGACTTAACTTCCAGCAAGCAAATCAAGAGCAAATAATGCTGTTTCTACAGGATCTCAGCTCCCGTTTGAATCGTCTGCAAGCCGCTGTAACCTTGACTTCTTCAGCCCTTGATTCTCCCTCATCGGCTCCCGGGGTACCTGCAACACCCACCATCCCTGCCTGCATCTGCTACCACCCCCTCATTTTTCTGGTGACCCTAAGGTGTGTCGTGGATTCCTTAATCAGTGTTCCATCCACTTTGAAATTTCCCGCCACCATTTACCAACAGATCGCACCAAAGTGGCATATATCATCTCTCTCGTTGGACGCACCATTCCTACCACGCTTGATGATCTGATCACATTGAGCATTAAAATAGACATTCGCTTCCAGGAGCGGGCCCTGGAGAGATCCAGAACCAGTTGTCCTCCTTCTGGCTGTCCAGCACAGGTTTTCCAAAAACGTATGGATCCTTCTCCGTCTCCAACTTCTCAAACCTTGGAAGAACCTATGCAGCTTGGGTGAACTTGCCTCACTCCAGGGGAACGCACCAGTCGCATGGCTTTGTGCCCTTTCCTTTACTGTGGCAATAAAGGACATCTTTTGAACTGTCCAGCTCATCCAGGAAACCCCAGGGTCTAGGTCACTCTGAGGGAGGTGATCTAGATCGATCCTTTAATTCTGTCAGCTTCCCTCGTTTTACCCTACCCATGTCTATCCATTGGGCTCAAAATGTTTATCAACTCCCTGCATATGTGGACTCTGGAGCAGCCGGGAATTTCATTGAGCAATCTTTGGCCTCCAAGTTGGGCATTTCCTTTGTTGCCCTGACTATCCCCCTCTCCGTGACTGCAGTAGATGGCTCCTTTTTGCTGAATGGCCCCATCCAGTTTCATACCCCTCCTATTGTGTTACACATTGAGGTTTTGCATGGTGAGGAAACTTCTTTCCCAAGTCTGCCTAAATCCTCCAGTCCCATCATTCTGGGCCTCCCATGGTTGCAGAAACACTCACTGCATCTAGATTGGAACTCTGAACAAGTATTGGCTTGGGGCCCTCAGTGTCATGAATGATATGTGTCCAAGGTACTACCACCTCTTTCCATCCCTCTGGGTGAAACCTCCATGGCTCCCATTTTGCCTTCACAATATCAGTCCTTTCATGATGTTTTTTGCAAAAAGTCTGCTGATCGCCTTCCTCCTCACAGAGACTATGACTGCTCCATTGATCTGTTACCAGAAACCTCTCCTCCCCGAGTCAGAGTCTACCCTCTATCTATTCCAGAAACACAAGCCATGTCTCAATGCATTCAGGAAAACCAGCAAAAGGGTATCATCAGGAAATCCAACTCACCTGTATGAACTGATGTTTTTCTTTGTAGGATGGTTCACTCCGTCCATGGATCGACTACAGGGGCCTTAACGCCATCACCGTGAAAAAACGATACCCTCTCCTTTTAATCTCGTAACTCTTTGATAGACTGCAGGGTTCTCATATTTACACTAAATTGGATCTTAGAGGGGCCTACAATTTGAAAAGAATCCGGGAAGAAGACAAGTGGAAGACTTTACACCAGGGACAGCCATTATAAATATCTTGTGATGCCCTCTGGCCTATGTAATGCCCCAGCTGTATTCCAAAACTTGGTTAATGAGATCTTCCGTGACCTTTTGTATGTCTGTGTTATTGTATATCTGGAAGATATTCTTATTTTCTCTCCAGACTTGCACACCCATCGTCTCCATGTGAAAGTGTGCTGCAGCGACTGTGGGGCAATTGTCTCTATGCTAAGATTGAGAAGTGCCTATTTGAACAAACCCCAGTCCTGGGATACATAATCACATTTCAGGGTCTCATGATGAAGTGTGGGCCCCATCAACCCTTCACACTAAATTCTGGCCACTACTCAGCGCCTAGCTACGCAGCCTCCTCCAGGTAAAACATTTGTGGTGCCCACACTTCATCCCAAACTCCTTGTGTGGGCACATGACTCCAAGTTCTCTGCTCTGGACACCCTGGTATACATTGTACCTTTGACCTTCTTCTGCGTCACTACTGGTGGCCCTCTCTTCATAAGGACGTCAAATAGTATGTTCAAGCTTGTATGGTTTGTGCACTATCCAAGTCGTCCACGTCCACCCCAGCTGGGCTGTTTCTACCCTTACCAGTTCCCAATATACCTTGGCGTTATATTTTCATGGATTTTATCTCAGATCTGCCCCCCTCAGAAGATCCTATGGTCGTCTGGGTAGTGGTGGATTGGTTCTCCAAAATGTGTCACTTGATTACTCTCCCAGGTCTACCTACAGCTACCAGTCTTGCCATGACTTTCATCAAGGAGATCTTTTGTCTCCATTGGATGCCTTCACACATTATCTCAGACAGAGGAGTTCAATTTACAGCTCGTTTTGGAGAGCCTTGGCCAGCTCCTAGAGGATTAAATTCGATTGTTCTTCTGATTTTTTTCTCCAGTCCAATATGCAAACAGAACGTGTTAATCAAAATGTAGAACGTTATCTCCGTGCCTTCATCTCAGCCCACCAAGATGACTGTGAGGACCTTTTGCCCTGGGCAGAGTTTGCCTTAAACCACCACTTCAATGCCAGTACTGGAAAATCTCCCTTCTTCACTGTTTACGGGAAGCATCCATCCGTTCCCTTACCTGTTCCAATCTCTTCTCTCGTACCAGCAGCAGCTGAGACCCAAAGGACCTTCAACTCAGTCTGGGAAGAAGTTTCTAAGAATCTTCATCTGGCTGCTTTCAGGGATTAAACGGCAGCAGATCGCCATCGTCGTCTTGGTCCTAAGTTCCTACCTGGTGATAGAGTTTGGCTCTCTACCAAGCACATTTGACTCCGGGTGCCCATGATGAAATTTTCCCCTCTCTTCATTGGTCCCTTTCCCATTCTCCATCACATCAATCCAGTTGCTTTTAGGCTCCGCCTGCCCTCTCATCTCAGGATCCCCAGTGCCTTCCATGGAGGATCCCGTGTCACCTGCTCACCCGTTGGCTCACACTTGTAGCACCGCGACATATGTCTTATCAAGAGATGGATGGGGATAGTGGAAGAAGGGGAGGATCAGAGAAGACCGAGTGAAACAACCTTTTTACATAATGCAGAGGATTAACCCCTTAGGTTTCACAGTGCGTATAACCAGCCTGCTTTACTGCATATACAGACTGATTTTACTGTCGTGGGTTTAGTAACACTTTAACACTTTAAGTAAAAAAAAAATCTGGAGATTTAGGTGATTTTAAAATGAAGAGAGAGAATTTGGTTAAGGATACCAAATTCACCTCTTGGTCTCAAGAACTATTGAGTAGAGAGAGCCCGAATTGCGGCAGAATTCTCGACCATTGCAAAAGTTTAGACCCGAACGACGGACCCCATTGAAGTCGATGGGACCCGAACTTGAAAAATCAAAAGTCCACATTTTGAAGGCTTATATGCAAGTTATTGGCAATAAAAAGGGTATGGGCAACATGTCCCAATGCAAAACATTTTTTTTAAAAAGATCGTTTTTAAAGGAGCAGTGATTTTAATGATGCCTAAAGTGAAACAATAAAAATGAAAAATTCCTTTAAATATAGTGCCTGGGGTATCCACTTAGTCTGGCTGTAAAGTGTCTCATCTGTACCATGTATAGAACCTGCTGCAGCAAAACTGACATTTATAAAGAAAAAAAATTACATTTACATTGATTTCCATGCAAGTTTTCTTTATTTTGTAAATGACGGCTTGGGGAGCCAATCTGTATGATGAGGCCACAATTTAGTGCACTCAGAACAAGATTAGAGATTTTTGGGATAAATTCTGCTGTCTCTTTGTCAGACTTTGGATGAAAATAACAAATTTTTGCACCACCGTGAGAAAGCCTTATGTAAAGAAGCAAAATTATAGTACACTTAGGCCAAGATTAACGATTTTTTTTAGATAAAGTCTGGTGTCTTATTTGCAGACTTTGGATATAAGTGACAGGTGTGGGAAAATTGTGCTATGGGTGTTGGCAGTGCCTTCACACTGTAACCCTACAGAGGTAATCTTGGTGAAAGCAAAAATTGGCCTTGCTGTAAAAGAAATCAATCAATTTGATGCCCCTGTCATATAGTTGCCAAAAAATTGGTCTTTGGATGTTGGTGGTGCCTTCCCCCGTAACCTTTTAGAGGTACTCTTGATGAAAGCAAGACTTGGACATGCTGTAAAATTTTTTAATTTGATGCCCCGTTCAAACAGTTGCCAAAAAATTGGTCTTTAGGTGTCAGTAGTGTCTTCACCCCATAATCTTCTAGAGGTACTCTTGATGAAAGCAAGAATTGGCTTGCTGTAAAAAAATTTAATTTGATGCCCCTGTCAAACAGTTGTGGAAAAATTGGGCTTTGGGTGTTAGTGGTGCCTTCACACCGTAACCCTATAGAGCAGGGATATGCAATTAGCGGACCTCCAGCTGTTGAAGAACTACAAGTGCCATGGGGCATAGCAAGACTCTGACAGCCACAAGCATGACACCCAGAGGCAGAGGCATGATGGGACTTGTAGTTTTGCAACAGCTGGAGGTCCGCTAATTGCCTATCCCTGCTATAGAGGTACTCTTGATGAAAGCAAGATTTGGCAGGAGTTGCAGAAAATTGGTCCTTGGGTGTTAATTGTGCCCATGAAACTTATACCAAAAAATTATTTCAAGATAAAATCAACACCCACAAAGTTAGGCAGCCTAGACAGTCTTGCAGTAATTTGAGATCCCAATAAACCTTAATCAGTGACCTCGTCATCAGGGGCTTGATAGCTGCTTCTAATCCAGGACTGATTGATTTTGACAAATGTCAGTGGAGTCTGTGGACAGACGCACTCCTTTATCTGTCACAAAACCTTAAGGAAGCGCTGAATGCCCGTTCGCAAAGCATGCTGGATGCAGGGCAGTAAAGCAGCTCAATTGCATACTGGCCAGTGGTCTATTCACATGACCCAGAAACCCAGTGGATCGTCTACTGGAAAGCTGTCCATGTCTGTTTTCGCCCCTAGATAATCTTCCATTATGATGCTGATGCTGCCGATGAATCTTGAAGCTGACAGCTCTGGGCACCGAGAACTAAAATAATTTTAAAATGCATCACTGAGGCGGCCCCCTTCTCCACCACTCCTCCTTTGACTTAAGGATGCCTCAAAACTAGCTTTTTCATGAGACTGTTACCTACCAGAGTCTGGAAAGGCGTTACATAAACTCCTCTTTAAAGTGTCCTCAAGATAATTCATCCTGTGCTCTCTCTGCGAGGGCAGAATTATTGCCACACAATAATGATCCCTAAATTCTTGGGTCCTTTTGCAGGCTTCGAAGAATAAGGGAGCCAATGCACTGCAAGTTTGCCAAGGCATGGGAAACACAGACCTCAGGGTCATTGAGGATTACAGTATCTGGAACTGCCTCCTCCCAGCCACGTACTACTCCCAAGGTTTCTGGGGACTAAAACAGCATCTCTTAAGGTTTGACGTATGTCTTCCTCTGCTTCTATGCCTCCAAAACTGTCAGAATCCTTCTCCTCCCTCTCCTCTTGTGTGTTCTGTGGCATCACAAGAATTGTGTTTGCATAAAGCGGGCCTTGAGAGGAAATTAAATCCTCCTCTTCCTCCCGCTGCTCTGCCTCAAGTGCCCTGTCCATAATGCCGTGCAGCGTATACTCCAGCAGGAACACAAGAGGGATTGTGTTACTGATGCATACATTGTCACGGCTCACCATCCTTATCGCCTCCTCAAATGGTGACAGTACAGTGCATGCATCCTTTATTAGCAGCCATTGGCGTGGAGAAAAAAAGTCGAGCTGCCCTAAGCCTGTCCTTGTGCCATACTCACAAAGACACTCGTTGATGGCACTCGTTGCTATAGCATTGCCAAAGTTAATATGTGTATAACCTCCTGAAATTACTCTTATGGCCTGCTTTAGAAGATCTTGCAAACCTGGGTACCTGTTTAAGAAACCGCACCACCAAATTGAGTGAAATTTCCCTGTCGAAGGGCAGACAGCAGGTTAGTACAATTATTGCACACCCCATTCCTGGCTCAAGCTTCTGTGGCGAGAACCATCCTTAGGCCTGCCCCTGCAGAGCTGAAAGAATCTCTGCTCCAGTATGGCTCCTGTCCCCTAGACAGACCATCTGAAGCACTGCATGGCATCTTTTAGCCTGACTTGTTGAATGGCCCCTTGAATGCTTAGGGGGTACTGGTGGTTCATAGGACAATCCAGCAGAGGAGGGCATAATGGAGGAGGAAAAGGCAGTGGAGCTGACAGATCTCGCATCATTACCACCAGCTGTATGGAGACATGGTGGCAAAACAAGTTCCAGCACTGAGCCTTCTCCCGCATCCTTCCTAGTTGCAAGCAGAGTTACGTAGTGTGCTGTGAACAAAATATTTAATCCCTGACCATGCTTGTTGGACCACGTGTCAGAAGTAATGTGGACCTTGCGTCTGACTGCCTTGCCCAACGATGCCAAAACATTGCCTTCTACGAGATGGTACAGAGCTAGAATGGCCTTACGTGCAAAGAAATAGTGACTGGGAACCTGCCATTGTGGTACAGCACATTCTGCAAATTCACAGAAGGGGGCAGAATCCATCAGATGGAAAGGCAGGAGTTGTAAAGCCAGTAATTTGGAAAAGCTGGAATTTAGATGCTGGGCATGTGGGTGGCATGGAGTGTATATTTTTTGTGCTGCAGCAGCTGGGGCAGAGAAATGTGTCTGCTATACTCTACAGTAGGAATGAGCTTGATGTTCTGGACGAACATGAGTTTCGGTTCGAACATCGGGTGTTCGCCCGTTCGACAAATATCAAACATTATGGGGCATTCATGGGAAATTCGAGCACTCGCAGAATGCCCCATAATGCACAGGGAGATCGCAGTGCATTGCAGTATGATGATTGGCCAAAGGATGCACCTGACCTGCATGCTTTGGCCAATCCCAGCACCCTCTGCTAAGAAAACCATAATTAGCCAAAGGCAGGGTGCCTTTGGCCAATCATGGCTCAAGGGGACTAAGTCCATGCCCCACACTATATAGGGCTGCCTTGTGTAGTGTTGTTGGCATGGACGGAGACATAGCTTGATTTGGATTATGCAGGTAGGTTATTCAGTTAGTGGCAGTGTATTTAATATATATATATATCTATATATCTATATATATAGATATATAGATATATATATATATACAGTCAGTCTAGTGTATATATATATATAATACTCTGCAGCATCCAGTCAGTGTAGCCTAGAGATCTACAGTGCATTCATGGGGTACTATTTCTAATCTACATAAGGCAGTGTATTTGATATATATATACAGTTAGTTTAGTATATACAGTATCTCACAAAAGTGATTACACCCCTCCCATTTTTGTAAATATTTTATTATATCTTTTCATAAGACAACACTGAAGAAATGAAACTTTGCTACAAGGTAAAGTAGTGAGTGTATAGCTTGTATAACAGTGTAAATTTTCTGTCCCCTCAAAATAACTCAACACACAGCCATTAATGTCTAAACCACTGGCAACAAAAGTGAGTACGCCCCTAAGTGAAAATGCCCAAATGTCCCAAAGTGTCAAAATTTTGTGTGGCCACCATTATTTTTCAGCACTGCTTTAACCCTATTAGGCATGGAGTTCACCAGAGCTTCACAGGTTGCCAATGGAGTCCTCTTCCACTCCTCCATGACGACATTACAGAGTTGGTGGATGTTAGAGACCTTGCGCTCCTACACCTTCCATTTGCGGATGCCCCACAGATGCTCAATAGGGTTTAGATCTGGAGACATGCTTGGCCAGTTCATCATTTTTACCCTCAGCTTCCACAGCAAGGCAGTGGTCGTCTTGGAGGTGTGTTTGGGGTCGTTATCATGTTGGAATACTGTCCTGCAGCCCAGTCTCCAAAGGGAGGGAATCATGCTCTGCTTCAGTATGTCACAGTACATGTTGGCATTCATGGTTCCCTCAATGAACTGTAGCTCCCCAGTCCCGGCAGCACTCATGAAGTCCCAGACCATGACACTCCCACCACTATGCTTGACTGTAGGCAAGACACACTTGTCTTTGTACTCCTCACCTGGTTGCTGCCACACACGCTTGACACCCTCTGAACCAAACAAGGTTTATCTTGGTCTCATCAGAGGACATGGTTCCAGTAATCCATGTACTTAGTCTGCTTGTCTTCAGCAAACTGTTTGCGGGCTTTCTTGTGCATCATCTTTAGAAGAGGCTTCCTTCTATGATGACAGCCATGCAGAACAATTTGATGCAGTGTGTGGCGTATGGTCTGAGCACTGACAGGCTGACCCCCCACTCCTTCAACCTCTGCAGCAATGCTGGCAGAACTCATACGTCTATTTCCCAAAGACAACCTCTGGATATGATGCTGAGCACATGCACTGAACTTCTTTGCTTGACCATGATGAGGCCTGTTCTGAGTGGAACACCTGAGACCTTGTAACACTAACGAGCCACGTGACACGGGGAGGGAAAATGGCTAATTGGGCCCAATTTTGGGGTATACTCACTTTTGTTGTCAGCGGTTTAGACATTAATGGCTGTGTGTTGAGTTATCTTAAGGGGACAGCAAATTTACACTGTTATACAAGCTGTACACTCACTACTTTACATTGTAGCAAAGTGTAATTTCTTCAGTGTTGTCACATGAAAAGATATAATAAAATATTTACAAAAATGTGAGGGGTATACTCACTTTTGTGAGATACTGTATATATATATATATATATATATATATATATATATATACTCTGCAGCATCCAGTCAGTGTAGCCTAGATCTACAGTGCATTCCGTGGTGTACTGTTTCTACTACTTTTCTGGCGGTGTACACAGTACACAATACAGTGTAGTGTGGTGTTGCAAAACAAAATCCCCATCATGCCTGGAAGGCCACCAAGGAGAGGCAGATGCTCACAGGCCAGTAAAAGAGGGCAAGCAGGCTCTGTGTCTACAGTCAACAGTGTTGGTCATGGACATGGTGCATCCTCTGCAGGTGGCCATAGGGCACGCTTGTCCTTTTTTCTGCTGCTGGGGCAGGGGCAGAAAAATTGGGCCTGTGGTGGTGGTGCCACAACACTGTAAATTCTCACAGATACTCTTGCTGGGCGTAGAAACGGGCCCTGCTGTGAAATATTAGATAAAAATTGTAATTACATGCCCCTGTTAAACAGGGACAGAAAAATTGGGCCTTAGGCAATGGTGGTGGTGCCCTAAAACAAAAATATTGTTGGAAGCTAGCATCATCAAGATTGGGGAGGAATAGGATAGTCAGCATAGGCGGTCTTCAAGGGATCCCAGATCAAAAGCATTTCAATCAGTTACATCAGCATCAGGTGCTTGATAGCTGCTGATCCAAGACTGATTCGTTTTTATGAATGTGAGCCCATCAACAGAGTCTGTGGACAGGCACACTCTTTGATCTGTTACAAACCCTTCAGCAGCACTGAATGTGCGTTCAGAAAGCACGCTGGATGCAGGACAGGCCTGTAGCTCAATTGCATATTAAACAAGTTCTGGCCAGTGGTCCATGCTCAATACCCAGTAACCCAGTGGATGCTCTGTTGGGAAGGTCTCCAAGTCTGCTCTTGCCCCTATATATTCCTGCACCATGTAATGCAGACGCTGGCGATGGTTGCTTGAACCGATCAGACCTTGGTGCTGAGGACTGAAAAATTGTCTAAAGGCATTGGTCAGGCAGCCACCCTCTCCACCGCTCTTCCTCTGACTGAACGAATCCTCAGCAACACGTTGTCCAGCACCAGGAAATTGTATCCTCCCAGGGTCTGGAAATGCATTGCACAAACCTTTCTTCAAGGCGTCCTGAAGATGTTTCATCCTCTGCTCCCTCTGCGAAGGCAGGATGAGTTCTTCAAACTTACCCTTGTAATGTGGATCAAGAATGGTTGCCAGCCAGTAATGATCCCTCTCTTTGATACCACGAATCCTAGGGTCCTTACGCTGCATGGCCTCCTTGATTCTGCGAAGCCTGCAAAAGTTTGCAGAGGCATTCGATTCTGAGTCCTCTGGGTCACTAAGGATCACATGATCCTTAACAACCTCCTCCCAACCATGTACAACTCCTTGGGTTTCTGGGGACTGAAAACATCCCTTGAAGACTGCTGCTGAGTGTTATCCTCCACGTCCATGCTGACACAATCCTACTCCTCCTCCCCCTCTTCTTCCTGTGTGTTTGGTGGGCCCACAGGAATAATATCTGGCTAAAGGGGGCCTTGAGAGATAAGGAAGTCCTCCTCTTCCTCCCGCTGTTCTGCCTCAAGTGCCCTGTCCATTATTCCATTAAGCGTATGCTCCAACAGGAAAACAAGAGGGGCAGTATCACTGATGCATGCATTGTCAGTGCTCACCATCCTCGTGGTCTCCTAAAATGGTGACAGGACAGTGCATGCATCCTTGATCAGTAGCCACTGGTGTGGCAAAAAGAAGTCAAGCTCCCCTGACCCTGTCCTGGTGCCATACTCCCACAGGTACTCATTGATGGCCCTCTGCTGCATGTGCAGCTGCTGCAGCATTGCCAACGTTGAGTTCCACCTGGTGGACATGTCACAAATGAGGCGGTTGGTGGGCAGGTTGCATTCCCTCTGAATGTCAGCGAGCCAAGCACTGGCCTTGTATGACCAGCGGAAATGACCACAGACTTTTCTGGCCTGCCTCAGGAGATCTTGTAAGCCTGGGTACCTGCTCAAGAACCGCTGAACCACCAAATTCAGGACGTGTGCCAAACATGGTGTCAAATGTCCCTGTCGGAGGGCGGAGAGAAGGTTGGTGCCATTGTCGCATACAGCCATTCCTGGCTGAAGCTGGTGTCAACCACCTCTGCCCCTGCCCTTGCAGAGCTGATAGAATCTCTGCCCCAGTGTGGCTCCTATTCCCTAAGCAGTAGTTTAACCTTAAACTCATAGAGGGTTCTTTACTGTAAGAGCAACAAGGATGGAGAATTCCCTTCCACAGGTGGTGGTCTCAGCGGGGGGCCATCGATAGTTTCAAGAAACTATTATATAAGCACCTGAATGACTGCAACATACAGAGATATACAATGTAATACTGACATATAATCACATACATAGGTTGGACTTGATGGACTTGTGTCTTTTTTCAACCTCACCTACTATGTAACTCCTGCACCGTATGGCATCTTTTTGCCTGAGTGCTTGCGTAGCCCCTTGAACGCTTACAGAGCACCACTGGTTCAGAGGACAAATCTGCAGAAGAGGCCATAGAGGAAGAAGAAGAGGAGGGGGTGGAGAAGAGAGCTGTGGCAGAATCACCACTAGCATTTTGGAGGTGTGGTGGCAGAACAAGCTCCAACAATACTGAACCCTGTTCTGCATCCTTCCCAGCTGCCAGCAAAGTTACCCAGTGCGCCATGAAGGAAAGGTAACATCCCTGCCCATGCCTGCTAGACCATGAGTCAGCGGTAATATACACCTTACTGCTGACCGCCCTGTCCAACGAGACAAAAACATTTCCTTTCCGCATGCCGGTAGAGAGCCGGAATGGCCTTCAATGAAAAGAAATGGCGTTTTGGAACCTGCCACTGAGGTACAGCACATTCCACCAATTCACAAAAGGGGGCAGAGTCTACCATCTGAAAAGACAGCAGTTGCAGTGCTAGCAATTTGGCCAAGCTAGCATTCAGACGCTGAGCATGTGGATGGCTGGGACTGAATTTCTTTTTAAGGTTTAGCAACTGGGGTAGGGAAATTTGCCTGCTAAAATCAGATGGTGGTGTAACTGCTAGCAGATTGGCTGCAAGTACTTAGGACACCTATTGCTATACCTTAATTCCTCTCAGTGCAGGTTTTTGAGAGGACTGGAGGTATAGTAGGGTTGGAGATCCCAGATGAGGAGCAAGGAGAAGTCCGCTTTTTTCTTTGATGTGGGTCTTTCAAGTGCTGTTGCAAACTGACTTGTTGCCTTATGAGAGTTTATGTGAAATCTCCATTAATAGCTGTAAAATATTGCAATTATGAATATATTTAATTTAGCTTGTATCTATGTAGGGCGGAACATATTATCTTCACAGAAATCTCTGGTAGACCAGACAAGTCGGTGCCTAGGCTTGTGTATACAAACAATGGGATCCAAACCTCATTGTTTTACACATTCTCACTTCAAAGGATCCCATGCTGGGATATGCAATGAAGGGAGGCCAACCCGTAATCAATACCTAACTTCCCAGGAAAATTCAAGTTAATCTCCTGCTCAGAACAGTCACAAGGATTTGCATTAAAGGGGTCTGACTTATGCAAAGTATAGGGATTTCAGATTTAGCCAGTCCTTAACCAGGAATAGGGAAGCTCACCAATCAGAGCCACGCAATGCCAACCAATGAGGCATCAGCCTGTAATGATATACACAGACTAGATGGGAGGGAAACACACACTTTTATGGGAGAGCAGCCATCAGAATGGAACCTTGGTGTAAAGGGTAATTATGGGAAAGGTCTGCATTTTACTTGTAACTAAATATGTTTGTAGATTAATGTTTTAAGGAAAATTCTCTGTATTCCTTCATGTAATTCTCTTATTTTAACCTAATATTTTCTTCCTTGGTGTGTAGACTATAGATAGATGGTTGTGTATTAGACTTTCAACTAGTACTCACCAATAAATGTTGTTATTGTGTTAAAGCTTTCACTCATGGTCAAAAAACTCTCATTTAACCCAAATCATGTCTGAGAGATAATAAATCTCAAATATAGTATACGGGAAACAGATTGCATGGAGGTCGTCATATGTCTGGTCAAGCATGTGGTGCCCAAGTGGCTGCTGTTCTGGCCACGCTTGATCCGCTTCAGACAAAGGTTGCAAACAGCAACGGTGCGATCTGCTGCACATGTGTCAAAAAAGGCCCACACCAAGGAACTTTTCAAAATCAGCGGGGAGTCAGCAGTGCCCTGCACCTGTGGAACTCTGCGGTGTGATGGAGTAGGGTGGCTGCCCTTAAGCTGCCCCCTAGAGGACATCCTGCCTCGTTGGAGTTGTGCCTCCTCCTCCTCTATTCTATCAGGCACTCAAGTAGAGTCAGTGACCTCATCATCCCCTCCCTCCTCATCACTGGAGCAAACTTGGCACTATGCTGCAGCTGGGGGAACATGACTGCCAGTTTCTTGTACTCCTTGGGCACCCCCTCTCTCTAGGCTCACCTTACTCCCTTCCTCAATCTGGGAACCAATATCGGAGCCTTCAAATCGCTGAGCATCCTCCAGCAGCATGTACCCGACACTGTGGTCGAATAGTTCAGGGGAACTCCTCTGTGCATGACGGTGGGGCTACTGAAGGAGTGACTGTGGACAAGGAGCCGCTTTGGCAGCTGCATAGGAAGGCAAACTACTCTGAGCCTGGGTGACAGGAGGATGAGGACAGCGTTGTTATCCACCAACTCTTCTGCATGTTCTGGCTCAATAACACAGCCAGCAGCAGAGAAATAGGACAAGCTAGCCCCATGGCCACCTGCAGAGGATGCACCATGTCCACAACCAGCACTGTTGGACACAGAGCCTGCTTGCCCTCTTTTATTGGCCTGTGAGCATCTGCCTCTCCTTGGTGGCCTTCCGGACATGATGTATATTTTGTTTTGCAACACGACACTGCACTGTATTGTGTACTATGTATACCACCAGAAAAGTAGTAGCAACTGCACTATGGCTGCACTGTATTGTAATTAAAATTTTTGATCTAATATTTCAGAGCAGGGCCCATTCCTGCGCCCAACAAGAGTATCTGTGAGGGGTTACAGTGTTGTGGCACCACCACCCAAGGCCAAATTTTTCTGCCCCTGTATAACACGGACATGTAATTAAATTTTTTGAAATAATATTTAACAGCAGGGCCTGTTCCTGTGCCCAACAAGAGTAACTGTGAGGGGTTACAGTGTTCTGGCACCACCAACACCTAAGGCCCAATTTTCTGCAGAGTATATAGGGCAGGTCGTATAGTATATATACTTCTGTTCAGAGTATATAGTGCCTGGGGGCCCTCCCACGCCATTTTTTTTTATTTGGGTGCAGGGTTCTCCTTAATATCCATACCAGACCCAAAGATCCTTGTAATGAGCTGGGAGTACCCATGCCATTTTTCTCAATGATTTTCATCTATATTGCCGGGACCCGACAATACATTACAGCTGCAAGCAATTTTAAATTACTTTTTTTCTTTAGAAATTTAATTTTGCTGTGGCATTGTTCAAAACACGGGGAAACTGTGCCACTTTACAGGCATGCTATATCAAATGGTTATGGGGTATTCCTGCGCTATGGTAAAACGGGGTGAGGGAGAAAGAGAAGAGGGGAACCAAATCTAAGTGAAACAAGGAAAAGCAGCCTACACCGAATGGGGTACAGCCTGTCCCCGACTAAAGAGAAATTGGGTAAAATGTGGTGCTGCGCTAATCCTATTTAGATAGGCAATGATACTAAGTGTAATGACCCTTGTAGATCGCCAACTCGGGGTTTCCCAGGGCGTGGAGTCTAAGCCCATCCTGCTTCTTCACCAGAGCCCCTGATGGTGAGGATTGACTTGCAGCAAGCTGGAACCAGGTCGCAGCCCCCAGGTACGCCCAGCTGAGGATGCATAGACCACTCATGTGTGCAGAGTACAAGCAGCAGGAAACAATTGGAAATCCAGGAGACAAGCTGAGGTCAGGTCTGGTAGCGAACAAGCACAGACGGTAAATGAAGCCGGGTTCGGTACACAGGTAGTCAGACACAGGATAAACAAGCGATCAGGAGCTCAGAGAACCGTGAAGTTGCTCAGGCAAGGAGCAATGCACTGAGCACGTGTATATATAGGGAAGCAACAGGGAAGTGACCTAGGAAGAAAGAATGGAAAAGGATACAAACCCACAGTGGAGAAGGCAACGCCCATAGGAGAACAGAGAAGCCAGCAGCAAACTTGAAATGGAGTCAGAGATCAAGCAAAACACTGCAACAAGGAGGCAAGACATTTGACATACAGAACTCTGCAGGCTAAACCATGACACTGGCATGTCAGTCTCAGCCTTGACAGCTGCAGCGTGGTGCACACTGACAGGTAGAGTCAATTGCTGGAACTTATTCCAGCACCGGCCTCCGCTGCGAGATTCAGCCCAGATTCGTAGGGAAACCCCGGACTGTTTCAGTGAATCAGGGATGGTTGAAGGTATGTAGGTGCTGTATACAGTATGTCAGGCGCTACAAGATGCAAATTATTTACTCTTTCAATATGACTTCATCAAGGGGATCAGATTGCTGAGTAAGAACCCATTAAATAGACACCGCATCGCTGGATTGGGAGGTGTCAGTGAGAATTATAACAATGGAATAAATGTAAACAACACTCAAACAATATTGCAAAATCAATCCTCAAATAATAGATGAATGTAAGAATCGATTATATCAATGTTCTGGAAAATGCCAAAATCCTAAGAAATACATTTTCCTCATATAAAAATATGTATGTTATAATCATAAAAAGAATAAAAATATAAAAAAAAATAAAATAAAACTTAAAGCGGGGTTCCAACCAAATTTTGAACAATATCTGTATGTATTCTCTTCCTTGCCTAGATGCTGACATGCCGTTTAAAAAAATTTAAATCGCCGTAATTACCTTTTATTTTTCTATTCTTCTTTGCACTTCCTGGTTCTCTTCCCGTGGGAGTAGGCGTGTTTCTAGCCTCTCCCAGACTCCTGGGAGCTAGTCTCAGGCTTCCCAGGATGCCACTGAGCATGTGTGGGAACGAGCGGTGAATGCTGGGAGCACAGCATTCACCACATCCAGGAAATAAATGCTATTGGGCTTCAAATGCCCACAATGAAGATGGAAACCGCCTGCAGTGAATAATATAAGTTATTCTTTCCGCCGAATTCTGACACAGGCGGACATATTACACACAATATGTGAGTATGTAATGCTGAGAAGAAAAGTTTGTGGAATGAACTAAAAAAAAAAAAAACGATAGATAGGTGGACCCCCGCTTTAAAAAAATAATTATACATCAAAATAATATAAATTACCTACATACTGCCCTCCCTACATGATGTGCCACAGTAACGGATTAATCTCTCCGCTATTGAAAATCATATTCCAAATACACAAATTATGAAAAATATGTATATAAAATGTTTTTAGAAAACTACGAGGAAATATGAACATTACCTAATAGCCTTATCCAACCACAATTGCCACATTAATCCCCTTGTCAGATAGATCATTTATAAGGCAATTGAGATCTATATCTACATTTAACCCTTTAGGAACAAGAGTACCAGCCTCATATATTCACCAGTTCTTCTTTCTGGTTAACTGTCTTTTCCAACCCCCCTGACCCCAATGCTGACACTAGTGCGCAGTCCACCGCAGCTGTCAAAGTGGCTTATTCTGCCTCTTTGTCCACAGCTACTCCTGCCATAGCCCCAGCATCATGCATAGAGGAGTCAACTGAATTATTTGAACACAGTATCAGCCGCTTGCTTCTTGAAGATGTACAGGCATTACTTGATTCTGATTTGGTATATGAGCCTACAGAGAGGGGAGAACACTGATAAACAACAAATTGGCAGTCATGTTTCTCCAGCCTCAGCGTATTGCCAAGTTGGCACCAGTGATGATGAGGATGGAGGGGGTGATGATGAGGTCACTGACGTGACTTGGGTACCAGAAAGAGCAGAGGAGGAAAGTGAGAGAAACAACCCAAACAAGGCAGGATGTCCTCCAGAGGTAGCCATCATGGAAGAGTAGAGAGCAGCCTCCCTATTCCATTATAATGTGGAGCTGTTATCTCCCGGACCACTTCCTACAACTCAGCTGAGTGGGCATTTTTTAGCACATGTGCAGCCGATCGCAATGTTGCAATTGGCAATCTCTGCTGCAAGCAAAAACACCAGCCATTTGGATACCACATGCTTGACAAGGCATTTAACCTCCTACCACTCAACCCCTTGGCAAGAGCACCTGAGAGCCACACACAAGGGACACAATTCTTCTTCTCCTTACTCTGCACCTTTCATGTCTACCTCAGCTATATCTCATGACCTCTCAGCATCCTCCACTGACAGGGATGATGGTATAGCAAAGGGTGTCACAGGTCCTTGCAACATGTCTGCCAGCAGCACACCACCAGCTGTAGAGTAGGAATGAGCCGAACACCCCCCCCCCCCCCCCCCGTTCAGTTCACACCAGAACATCCGAACATGCAAAAAAGTTTGTTTGGACACGCAAACACCGTTAAAGTCTATGGGAAACGAACATGAAAAATCAAAAGTGCTAATTTTAAAGGCTTATATGCAAGTTTTTGCCCTAAAGCAAGTTTGGGGATCCGGGTCCTGCCCCAGGGGACATGTATCAATGCAAAAAAAAGTTTTAAAAATGGCTGTTTTTTCGGGAGCAGTGATTTTAAGAATGCTTAAATGAAATATTCCTTTAAACATCGTGCCTGGGGGTGTCTATAGCATGCCTCAGTGATGGTGGGTACCTCCCAGCAGTACAGATGAAATAAATATTTACAGTAGAAAAGTAACCTAATGTGACAGTGGTGTAATTATGTACTGGTGATATGTATGATTATATACTAGTAATGCAGGTACTCAGCTGGTGCTGATAAAAAATTAATTAAAAAACATGCACAATAAGTGAAAAGTGATCAGTGCTTATACATCATATTCACAAAATATAGGTATATATAAAAAATATATAAAAGTATATAAAGAGTATATAGCAGCTAACTTACAACATAGCCAGTCTCTGACTGGATTAACATATACCTAGTATAAATCAACACACTCTCAGGTGCGTGTATAAACAAAGTGGATAGTGCTTAAAGTGCATAACATACAGTGACAATTCTAATGTGGCTGAGTGCTAAAAGGTTCATTTCTATGCATGCAGATCATGCGTGCAAAATAATATAGAATATGGTGCTCCGTTCGGCAATGAACAATTATTCAAAGTCCATAAAATATGAGTGATCCCTTCGGTGCTAAAATATAGGTGACAATGGTGATCAATCTTCATGCAGCAACGCGCACACTGGTGGGCACATTTAGCCACTTTGAGGCATGGCAGCCTTTGTAGAAACTGTGGATATAACCAGCCGTGAGGGATGGTGGAAAACGTACCACTTTTATTTAAGAAAAACGTCTTTTTTGGGAGGAAACCGGAGTACCCGGAAGAAACCCACGCAGGCACAGGGAGAACATGCAAACTCCAGGCAGGTAGTGTCATGGTTGGGATTCGAACCAGTGACCCTTCTTACTGCTAGGCGAAAGTGCTATCCACTACACCACTGTGCTGCTGTGACCGTGACGTCACGTGTAGGGACAGGACAGGCACTCTATGACTGTTGTTGTACTACGAGCTCGTCGGATCTCCACCCGGTTCTAACGTTTTGTTATGTGAGTACATATGTTTTTCTTAAATAAAAGTGGTACGTTTTCCATACAATACTGCACTATTGTGGGCTTCCTTTTTAATTTATCTGGGTGACCCCGGGACACTACTTGAAAGGACCAGACGCCCCCTTGAGAGAAGTGACCAGGATAGGACCATATCTCCACCATCCCTCACAGCTGGTTATATCCACGGTTTCTACAAAGGCTGCCATGCCTCAAAGTGGCTAAATGCGTTTACCCCATTACCTTCAGGTAAGGGGCAACTGCCCACCAGTGTGCGCGTTGCTGCATGAAGATTGATCACCATTGTCACCTATATTTTAGCACCGAAGGGATCACTCATATTTTATGGACTTTGAATAATTGTTCATTGCCGAACGGAGCACCATATTCTATATTGTTTTGCACGCATGATCTGCATGCATAGAAATTAACCTTTTAGCCACATTAGAATTGTCACTGTATGTTATGCACTTTAAGCACTATCCACTTTGTTTATACACGCACCTGAGAGTGTGTTGATTTATACTAAGTATATGTTAAGCCAGTCAGAGACTGGCTATGTTGTAAGTTAGCTGCTATATACTCTTTATATACTTTTATATATTTTTTATATATACCTATATTTTGTGAATATGATGTATAAGCACTGATCACTTTTCACTTATCGTGCATGTTTTTTAATTAATTTTTTATCAGCACCAGCTGAGTACCTGCATTACTAGTATATAATCATACATATCACCAGTACATAATTACACCACTGTCACATTAGGTTACTTTTCTACTGTAAATATTTATTTCATCTGTACTGGGAGGTACCCACCATCACTGAGGCATGCTATAGACACCCCCAGGCACGATATTTAAAGGAATATTTCATTTAAGCATTCTTAAAATCACTGCTCCCGAAAAAACAGCCATTTTTAAAACTTTTTTTTTGCATTGATACATGTCCCCTGGGCAGGACCCGGATCCCCAAACTTGCTTTAGGGCAAAAACTTACATATAAGCCTTTAAAATTAGCACTTTTGATTTTTCATGTTCGTGTCCCATAGACTTTAACGGTGTTTGCGTGTCCAAACAAACTTTTTTGCATGTTCGGATGTTCTGGTGTGAACTGAACGGGGGGGGGGGGGTGTGTTCGGCTCATTCCTACTCTACAGCTGGTGGTGTGCTGCTGGCAGACATGTTGCAAGGACCTGTGACACCCTTTGCTATACCATCATCCCTGTCAGTGGAGGATGCTGAGAGGTCATGAGATATAGCTGAGGTAGACATGAAAGGTGCAGAGTAAGGAGAAGAAGAATTGTGTCCCTTGTGTGTGGCTCTCAGGTGCTCTTGCCAAGGGGTTGAGTGGTGGGAGGTTAAATGCCTTGTCAAGCATGTGGTACTCAAATGGCTGGTGTTTTTGCTTGCAGCAGAGATTGCCAATTGCAACATTGCGATCGGCTGCACATGTGCTAAAAAATGCCCACTCAGCTGAGTTGTAGGAAGTGGTCTGGGAGATAACAGCTCCACATTATAATGGAATAGGGAGGCTGCTCTCTACTCTTCCATGATGGCTACCTCTGGAGGACATCCTGCCTTGTTTGGGTTGTTTCTCTCACTTTCCTCCTCTGCTCTTTCTGGTACCCAAGTCACGTCAGTGACCTCATCATCACCCCCTCCATCCTCATCATCACTGGTGCCAACTTGGCAATACGCTGAGACTGGAGAAACATGACTGCCAATTTGTTGTTTATCAGTGTTCTCCCCTCTCTGTAGGCTCATGTACCAAATCAGAATCAAGTAATGCCTGTACATCTTCAAGAAGCAAGCGGCTGATACTGTGTTCAAATAATTCAGTTGACTCCTCTATGCATGATGCTGGGGCTATGGCAGGAGTAGCTGTGGACAAAGAGGCAGAATAAGCCACTTTGACAGCTGCGGTGGACTGCGCACTAGTGTCAGCATTGGGGTCAGGGGGGTTGGAAAAGACAGTTAACCAGAAAGAAGAACTGGTGAATATATGAGGCTGGTACTCTTGTTCCTAAAGGGTTAAATGTAGATATAGATCTCAATTGCCTTATAAATGATCTATGCTGACAAGGGGATTAATGTGGCAATTGTGGTTGGATAAGGCTATTAGGTAATGTTCATATTTCCTCGTAGTTTTCTAAAAACATTTTATATACATATTTTTCATAATTTGTGTATTTGGAATATGATTTTCAATAGCGGAGAGATTAATCCGTTACTGTGGCACATCATGTAGGGAGGGCAGTATGTAGGTAATTTATATTATTTTGATGTATAATTATTTTTTTAAAGCGGGGGTCCACCTATCTATCGTTTTTTTTTTTTTAGTTCATTCACAAACTTTTCTTCTCAGCATTACATACTCACATATTGTGTGTAATATGTCCGCCTGTGTCAGAATTCGGCGGAAAGAATAACTTATATTATTCACTGCAGGCGGTTTCCATCTTCATTGTGGGCATTTGAAGCCCAATAGCATTTATTTCCTGGATGTGGTGAATGCTGTGCTCCCAGCATTCACCGCTCGTTCCCACACATGCTCAGTGGCATCCTGGGAAGCCTGAGACT
Source organism: Aquarana catesbeiana (assembly GCF_042186555.1). Classification (NCBI taxonomy): domain Eukaryota; kingdom Metazoa; phylum Chordata; class Amphibia; order Anura; family Ranidae; genus Aquarana; species Aquarana catesbeiana. Next base: position 172,935,047 of record NC_133330.1, read on the forward strand.
AGCTCCCAGGAGTCTGGGAGAGGCTAGAAACACGCCTACTCCCACGGGAGGAGAACCAGGAAGTGCAAAGAAGAATAGAAAAATAAAAGGTAATTACGGCGATTTAAATTTTTTTAAACGGCATGTCAGCATCTAGGCAAGGAAGAGAATACATACAGATATTGTTCAAAATTTGGTTGGAACCCCGCTTTAAGTTTTATTTTATTTTTTTTTATATTTTTATTCTTTTTATGATAATAACATACATATTTTTATATGAGGAAAATGTATTTCTTAGGATTTTGGCATTTTCCAGAACATTGATATAATCGATTCTTACATTCATCTATTATTTGAGGATTGATTTTGCAATATTGTTTGAGTGTTGTTTACATTTATTCCATTGTTATAATTCTCACTGACACCTCCCAATCCAGCGATGCGGTGTCTATTTAATGGGTTCTTACTCAGCAATCTGATCCCCTTGATGAAGTCATATTGAAAGAGTAAATAATTTGCATCTTGTAGCGCCTGACATACTGTATACAGCACCTACATACCTTCCAACCATTCCTGATTCACTGAAACAGTCCGGGGTTTCCCTACGAATCTGGGCTGAATCTCGCAGTGGAGCCCGGTGCTGGAATAAGTTCCAGCAATTGACTCTACCTGTCAGTGTGCGCCACGCTGCAGCTGTCAAGGCTGAGACTGACATGCCAGTGTCATGGTTTAGCCTGCAGAGTTCTGTATGTCAAATGTCTTACCTCCTTGTTGCAGTGTTTTGCTTGATCTCTGACTCCATTTCAAGTTTGCTGCTGGCTTCTCTGTTCTCCTATGGGCGTTGCCTTCTCCACTGTGGGTTTGTATCCTTTTCCATTCTTTCTTCCTAGGTCACCTCCCTGTTGCTTCCCTATATATACACGTGCTCAGTGCATTGCTCCTTGCCTGAGCAACTTCACGGTTCTCTGAGCTCCCGATCGCTTGTTTATCCTGTGTCTGACTACCTGTGTACCGAACCCGGCTTCATTTACCGTCTGTGCTTGTTCGCTACCAGACCTGACCTCAGCTTGTCTCCTGGATTTCCAATTGTTTCCTGCTGCTTGTACTCTGCACACATGAGTGGTCTATGCATCCTCAGCTGGGCGTATCTGGGGGCTGCGACCTGGTTCCAGCTTGCTGCAAGTCAATCCTCACCATCAGGGGCCCTGGTGAAAAAGCAGGATGGGCTTAGACTCCACGCCCTGGGAAACCCCGAGTTGGCGATCTACAAGGGCTCACTACCACAGACGCTTGATAGATAGCCAGCACTGCCCCCCACCTTTCTCATCCCGCTCGCCCACCCACCCGCTTTAAATCCCATACAAAATGGAGAGGAGGGAGGCTGGGTCTCCTCCACCTTCTCCCCATGTCTCCCTGTGCCTGCCCACAACTCCTGGAGTGCACCCAATGCTGTGTCTGTGAAGGGGTTGTGTGGGCGGGAATATTGAAGCAGTGCACATGGTTTTAATGCCTGAGTTTCTGGAGACCAGCAAGCCTCGGGTGAGTGAAAGTCTGTGACTGAACTCACCCCTCCCTCTTCCTTCCATCTAATCCTTTGTTTCTTCCACATAATATAATGATCCTTCCTCCCTTCCTGGTATCATAGTGTTCCTTCCTTCCATGTACCATAGTGATCCTTCCTGCCTTCCATATACCATGATGATCCTTTCTGCCTTCCATACACAATAGTGACCCTTCCTACTGTGCCATAGTGACTAGAGATGGACCGAACAACCCCATGTTCGGTTTGCAGCAGAACTTTTGAACGTTGAAAACGTTCGGAAACAAAGAACGAACTCCATTGAAGTCTATGGGACCCAAACTGGAATAATCAAAAGTGCCCATTTTATAGGCTTAGATGCAAGAAATTGTGCATACAATGGTTATGGGGGTCCGGGTACTGCCCTGGGGGGACATATATCAATGAAAAAAGTTTGTAAAAAACATATTTTTTAAATGAGCAGTGATTTACGGATGCTTAAAGTGAAACCATCAAAATGAGAAATAAAAATAAAAATTAAAAAGTCCTTTAAATATAGTGCCTGGGGGTCCCCTTAGTCTACCTGTAAAGTGGCACATCTGTAGCGTGTATAGAACATACTGCAGCAATAATGACATTTATAAAGCCAAAAAAATGACATTTTCCATTCAAGCTTTCTTTATTTTATAAACAATGGCTTGAGGAGACAGTCTGTATGACTGTCCTCCCTGGATCAGCCTCCCATGGCTTCCACTACCATTTATATGCTGATGACACCCAAATCTATTTCTCTGCCCCTCAGCTCACCCCATTAATCTCCTCACGCATCACTGATTTACTAACAGACATATCTGCCTGGATGTTAAACCATTTCCTCAAACTGAATCCATCTAAAACTGAGCTCTTAATATTTCCTTCCCCACGTGCCCCTTCCACTGACTTCTCTGTCAAGATCAATGGCACATCTATCAGTCTGTCCCCACATGCCAGGGTGCTAGGAGTAACCTTAGACTCTGAACTGTCCTTTCAGGCCCACATACAATCCCTGTCCAAATCATGCCGCCTTAGCCTCCGCAACATTTCCAGAATACGCCCACTTTGACACCACCAAGCTTCTAATTCACTTCCTGGTTATCTCTTGCCTCGAGTACTGCAACTCCCTCCTCATTGAATTATCTTTACATAGACTATCCCCCCCTTCAGTCCATAATGAATGCTGCTGCAAGACTAATCCACCTTACCAACTATTCAGTGTCCTCCATCCCTCTCTGCCAATCCCTCCACTGGCTTCCACTCACCCAATGAATAAAATTCAAAGTACTAACATTCATTTACAAAGCCATCCATGACTCTGCCCCCAGCTACATCACTAACCTAGTCCCAAAATACCAACCAAGCCGCTCTCTTTGTTCATCCCAAGACCTCCTGCTCTCTAGCTCTCTTGTCACCTCCTCCCATGCTCGCCTCCAGGATTTCTCCAGAGATTCTCCCATCCTTTGGAACTCCCTACCCAACTCTGTTCGACTGTCCCCTAATCTATCCATCTTTAGACGATCCCTGAAAACCCTTCTCTTTAAAGAACCCTACCCTGCTTCTAACTAATACACTGTTTTACTTCCTCCATCAGCTCACACCCCACAGCTATTACCTTTTGTATCAATTGAAACTTCCTTTTTAGATTGTAAGCTCTAATGAGCAGGGCCCTCTGATTCCTCTTGTACCAAATTGTAATGTAACTGTAATGTCTGCTGTTATTTTGTTAACGCAAACTGTTGGCACTATATAAAACCTGTATAATAACAATAATAATAATAATAATAATAATATGACAAGGCCACAATTTAGTGCACTCGAAACAAGACTAAAGATTTTTGAGATCTGGTGTTTCTTTCGCAGACTTTGAATAGAAGTAACAGGTGCGGAAAAATTGGGCTTTGGGTGTTGGTGTCTTCACATCGTAACTCTATAGAGGTATTCTTGATGAAAGCAAGAATTGGCCTTGCTGTCAAAAATTGAAATTTGATGCCCCGCTCAAACAATTCGAGAAAAATTGGTCTTTGGGTGTCGGTGGTGTCTTCACACTGTAAACTTATAGAGGTACTCTTGATGAAAGCAAGAATTGGCTTTGCTGTAAAAAAAAAATGCAATAATATGCACCTGCCAAAAAAATGAAAAAGTAATCGAATAGCAGATTGCTATTTAAAATAACATAAGCAGCTACTATAAAAAAAAAAATTGTACCAGAAATATGTTAGAGCAAAGAAATACTAAAACATTAGTAGCGCTAAACAATCAAAGTATTTTTTGTGTGATTGCTAAAAGGTCCACTTTAACCGTGAAAATAAGAAGAAAGTCCACTTTAACAATGAAAATAAACAAATGTGAAAGTGAATATAAAATTGTCCATCACAGAAAAAATTGTTGCAGATTGTAATTCAAGACGATCCTTCACCACACCGCATGTATAACACTCCCCAAGGTAATCCACTTACCAGATAATACTGGGTTATACGCTTGTCTTTAAATGGTTGTTGTTAGCATACACTCCATCTAAATATTTGCTCGTCACCGGAAAAGGACAAGAATGCACATAGCGTAATCCAGTAATTAAAAGGTATTTATTTAAAATGTATCCTTAAGGTTGTGCACTTACAATGTAACAATATAAAAGTAGCATATAACAACAATGCATCTAGGTCAATGTATCCTGTCTACCTCTCACCGCTCCGGCGGTGTTCCCGGGTAAGGCAAGCAGGAAAAGCCGACGAGGTGGGTTGCTGCATGGTCACGCCCTGACGTGTTTCGTCATTACTTCGTCAGAGGGCGTGGCGCAGCTTCCAACTTTAAATAAACGTCAAGGCGCCAGGGAATTAACCCCCTCGCGCATGCGTGTGCTAGGCTAGCCAATGGCGCTTACTGTCCATCATACAAGCCTCATTATACAGGTTTTTGATGCCTGTCTTGCCACCATTTGTATTTTAGCGCTACTTTCATTATTTTGCTATATAAGGGCCTGAGTGCTTTTATTATTTTATTTTAATAAAGCCGTTTTTTTAGCTGATTTATACTATGGGGAAGCCTCTTTTCTTTTCCCATCATCTCTGAGGAGTGACATCCTTCCTATGGAGCCGGAGTCCCAATAGGTACCTACCATTGCAACCTATGGAGTGACGGGTCTGTGAGATCGGAGTGATCAGGTCGGTGAACATCGCCACTCTTCTAATACCTCCAGCTGTCGGGGACCAGGAACTACCCTCCATATTTTTACACAAGCCTGTTTGACTCTCAAGTCGCTGACTGGGAGTCCATCCTATCCGGTAAGGGTATTTTTGCCTACATCATTTACACAGATGTTCAAGATCGCAACTTGTGGATGCCATCTTTGGATCCATTGGTCCTGTCTCAGTTGACTCAGTGGTTGCTGATCGTTGTTTCCAATACATGATTTGGACTTAGTGTCATCACTTTATTTTTCCAATTTGGATGGACTTTTTATTGTAATAGCATATTTGGTTTTCTTTATATACCAACTTATATTTATTTGTATTACACTTGTGTTGTGCACAATCCCCCACACATACACATACCGTTTTTTCATGTACAATATGTCAGTGTTGCACATCATATTTACTTTTCACAGCGTTTTATGAAGACCTTTTCCTTTTGTTTGGATTTTGAGGTTCTTTTCATACTACCCGTTTCCTTATAGCACATATTAGTTATACCTTTCACGGTACATAAATTTATGGATTCACACATTTTTTAGCCATCCATGTTGTATTGTTTCTGGAACTAATTCTTAGTCCTGGCAGGACTTTTTTTTCATTAATAATCTTTATTGTGCATTTTGCCCTCCAGATACCATTCTGTTTGGCTTTGCCCAATAAAGGACACTTTCTTTTAGCGCCACACTTGTTTTTAATTTTGTTTTTAATTATACAAGTATAAACACATTGTGTTAGTATTTCTGCAAGATCCAAAACATGCCATAACTTATAAGTTTATAAACAGGTACCGTAATTCACATACCTGAAGTAGGTATGTCTGGAATGCCACTGACACAATTAATGTCCGAGTCAGATCGGTAAAAAAAGAAAGATTACGATCCGAGCCGGTCGTTCCGTGTATGGCTCACAAACACTGCATAATGCCTCACAAAGGTGCAACTGGGATTAAATTTCAAATCGCAGTATAACTACACATTACAAAGCATGTCATCGTCTATCCCATAATGGTGCCATACTTATTTGCATTGCAAATACTCCAAGTGAGATGTTGCTCACACAGAACGATTAAATGCATAAAATTTACATATACATAAATTCGCATCCCACATGTATCTAATGCTAATACCATACATATTGGTACCATACTAATACAATGCATATTAAAAAAAATTAAAAATATCAGGAAAATACCATACATGTTAATAACATGCTAATATCATGCATGTTAAAAATATTAAAACATCATGATTACTGTATAAGGTGCCTAGAGGGTTTAAATGCATAAAAGCTACGTGTAAAACAACAGCTTATCCCATATGTTGTAATTAAAGCGATGTTAATACATAATACCCCAATGTGCTTTTTCTAGCATCATTATTGGGCATAGACACACCAGCTCAATATAATGCATATCTGTCTATCTCCAAACCACATATCAGAAGCTGGTAAATGTGCAATAAATGTATTCATTCACCTAAAATCCATATGTATAATATCATGTATCGTTATAAATTCATAAAAAGACTAACCAAAAAAATCAATAAAATCAATAATCACTAATAAAACAATTTAAATCTAACTCAACGTTCATTCCTCTCAGATTCAAGATATCAGTTAAATAAATCAATTTTGTCTCGCATTTAGACAATTCTCTTACCCTATTGCTTCCTCTCCAATCAGGGTACATTCTTTCTACCCCCCAGAATTTTAGTCCTGAGGGATCACTATTGTGTTTAGTTTTAAGTGCATTGAAACACTGTGTTCCTTATAGCCATTCTTAATACTATTGATGTGCTCTGATACACGCTTGCCTAAAGTGCGTTTGGTGCGACCAATATACATCAAATCGCATGGGCACTGGAATGCATACACCACATAGTTGGACTTAAATGAGATAAAATCTTTTATTTTAAACATCCTATAATTGGCTGTCGATTGAAATTCTGTTAACCTTTTAGTCTGGTGTGTACTTGTCGACAAGATGTGCATCTGTGACATGTGAAGAAACCTAGCTATCCCAAAACATAGTGGGTCTGATCGGTGGGTTTAGAATTTTTTTTAACAACCTTATCACCGAACAATTGTCCCTTTCTGTAAATGAAGATTGGATTATCCGGAATAGCTTTTGTTAAAATTTTGTCAGTGCTTAATAGCGGCCAATATTTCTTAAAAATCGCTTCCACCTCTTTATATTGTGCACGATAGGCACTGATGAAGCCCCATTCATGCTTAGTATCCTTTTGTTTGGTTCTGTCAAACAGACAGCTATTTTGAGGAACTTTATGTATTTCATTAATAGCCTTATCAAGGACAAAAGTATTATACCCCTTCTCCACAAAACGGTTCCTTAAAATTAGTGCTTGTTCTGAGTAGTCGATATCTCGTGTGCAATTCCTCCTAACTCTTGTAAATTGGCCCTTGGGTATATTCTTCAACCATATAGGGTAGTGTCCACTATGGATCGACAAGTAACTATTCCAATCTGTCAGTTTGAAGAAACATTTAGTCACCAGTTGACGGTTAGTGAGCATCACTGTGATGTCTCAGTAGTTTATTATTTCAAGGCTCCATTTGCATTCTAATTTAATGCAATTCACATTTTTATTCAGCTCGTTGACAAATGCTACTGTAGTGTAACCGACACAGCCAAATAATCAGACCAGTGGTGATATGCAATCTCTACTTTACTTAACAGTGAACTTCAACATAAATTGTACCGGAAATCGTGCAAAACTGGGTATACAGTACAGAACATTAATATGAACCATAAAGGAAGAGGATATAACAATTTCACTGCCTTTCAACTGATGTCCACAAGGTGGCAGCAGCGTGTTCTGAGTCCAATCAACAGATAGAAATGAAAACTTAAGAATCTCACGTATTCCAAAATAGTAATCGTTCATTCCACAGACTGTGAGCTGAGTGGACCTCCTGCTGGCACAAACTTCACGCTGGCACTGCTTTCTACTTGCTTTGGTCAGGGGGTTCTGGTGGCTGGAGATAGGGCCAACTCACTTCAAGGACAGCTTCCACCAGTGGACTGTAACAGAGTCCTCTCCAGTGACTGGGGCTTGGAAAGATACTGTGTGCTCTTGTGCTCACTGCTGGTGGCCCGCACACCAGACTTAACAGGGGAGGACCCAGTACCTGGGAACAGCTCACTTGCCCAGTCACTGCTGTCCCATCAGGCAGGATCTCTTTGAGCACAGGAAGCTGGGTGGAGCTGACTTTTATATCCCCACTTGAACTTGCAATTCCAGGCAAGTTTACCGACCAGACAAAGTCCTCATGTGCAAAACGTTCAGGTGGTTTCCCAAAGTTGTGTCTCTGAGAGCATCTCAAGGGTTGAGGTTCAGGCTCCTCTTCAGGAGCAGGCAAAGGTACATCTTCACTTTCAGGCATCTCAGTGGACAGTGGGTCAGAGGGCTCCACAGCAGGAGTAGGAATCCGAGCTGGGCAATCATTGGGCTGTCTGGCATTGTCTGTATCTGTAATCTCTCCTTGGAGATTTGGAGGCAACAGTGAAGGGACAGGGAGTAACCACCACTGATTCTCTGCTGGGACTGCTACGGGTGGCTTGGAAACCTGTTCCTCCGGCTCTCTAGATAAGCTTTCAGGCACCTCTATGTAATTTCTAATAGGTCTGAGGAGCCGGCGGTGTAGCCTCCTTGGCCTATCTTGTGTATTTTCCTTCTGGACGTCATAGACTGGCACTCCTGGAATTGGTTGCTGTAGCACCACTCCGGCCACTTCCTCCCATGGGGTTTGTAGCTTGCCCTGCTGATGTGCACCTTTGCGCCTGATCAAGACCCTGTCTCCCGGCTTCAGGTCATAGACCTCCGTTCCTGACTCTTCTTGTTCCACCCAAGTTCGCTCCTTTACAAACTGTTGGACTTCTGACAGGCGTCGCCTCCACTCTCGAATCCAAGTTGCTGGAGTATACTCCAGATCTTCAGTGGGGACAGCACCCCATAGATCTGTGGGTCCCCCAAGAGTACGGCCAAACATCACGTGGTAAGGTGGCTGTCGCTGAGTGCACAGTATGATTATACTTCCAAACCACTTCGGCCAAGTAATGGGTCCATCTGGTTCGTTTCTCACGGGTCAGCCCTCTCAACAGTTGTATCAGGGTACGGTTAAACCTCTCGCAGGCTCCGTTACCCTGTGGGTGATATGGGGTCGTATGCGTCTTCTTGACACCTAAGGAGCGACACCACTCCTGGAAGAACTCACTTTCAAAGCAGGGCCCTTGATCTGAATGTATCTTCTGAGGGCAACCATAAGGGAGACAGAAGTGCTTCCACACTGCTTGAGCTGCAGTCTTTGCAGTCTGGTCACGAGTTTGGTACAGCTACTGCAAACTTGGTAAAGTGGTCCACCATGACAAGGACATGGCGATGTCCATCTTCCGACATGTCGAGGGTGAGGAAGTCAACTGTCAATACTTCCAATGGGGCAGACGTGTTCCAAGTCATGGGAGGCACCTGGACCTCAGCCCCCTTGGTCACGGAGCATACCGCACATTGCCGACATATCTGATCAATCAACTGGAACAGCCCCACACACATGGCTTGCCTTTTGAACCAGGCGAATGTCTTATGGATACCCCAATGTCCTCCTTCCACATGGATCCTTTCTGCCACTGGTCGAGCTCTGGCCGGGACAGTACGACCTGCCAGGTTACCGAAGAGTCATGGAGGAACATTATTCTGCGATACAATATGCCATTTCTCAAGAGGAGGTGTGACCGTTCGTTCAGCAGTTTTTGTGTTTCTGATAGCAGTTGTGATCTTTCAATTCTACTGGGCCAGCGCCGTAACTGCATTGCCTTTATGACTGGGGCAATTACAGGGTCATCCTTCTGCGTTTCTGCCCAGTTACAATCTTCCAATACCTGGATGAGGTCCACCCGTGGTCTACTCTTAGGTCTAGCCCCCATTAAGGGTGGGATTTCTTCGTCTTCGGCCTCTTCATCCGCATCTCGCTGTGGTTGGGCTGAAGGGTACCGTGATAGGGCATCAGCCACGTGGTTCCCCTTTCCTGGGTGGTAATGCAGGGAAAAGTTAAACTTTGCCAGACATGCTGCCCATCTTTGTTCCAGAGCGCCAAGTTTGGATGTCTGGAGATGTACTAAGGGGTTATTGTCCGTCCAGACTTCGAACTTAGACCCTGTGAGATACTCGGTGAAACGTTCTGTGATGGCCCACACCAGCGCTAACAGTTCCAACTTGAAGGAGCTGTAGTTTGCAGGGTTTCTCTCGGTTGGATGAAGGCTGCGGCTGGCATAAGCAATAACCCATTCCTTACCATCTTGCATTTGTGAGAGCACGGCCCCCAGGCCCTGGTTGCTGGCATCAGTTTGTAACCGAAAGGGAAGGGAGAAATCAGCAAAGGCCAATACAGGGGCTGACACCAACTGTTGCTTTAAGAAGTCAAATGCCTCTTGCTGTTCCAGTCCCCATTCTACCCTCTTGTGACCTCCTTTCTGGTCTACTCCATGTAGTAACTTCTGGATTGGAGCAGCATGATGGGCGTAGTGCTTGATGAAGCGTCGATAGTGCCCCGCTAACCCTAGGAAGGCTCTAACCTCAGTCACGGTTGATGGTGCCTTCCATTCTTGTATTACCTTGATTTTCTCTGGGTTGAGGAGCACACCCTGTTTTGAAATGACATGTCCCAAATATTCAATCTCACTTTTAAACAGGTGGCATTTTTTTGGCTTAAGCTTCAGCCCATACTGATGTAGCCTGGCTAGAACAGCATCGAGGTGGGCGAGGTGTTCCTCGAAGGTGGCAGAGAACACCACGATATCATCAAGATAAATTAAGATGCTATCCAGGTTCATATCCCCAAGACAATGCTCCATTGTCCTCTGGAAGGTAGCAGGTGCATTGTTCAGTCCGAAAGGCATTCTCTTGAACTGCCATAGTCCCATAGGGGTGATGAAAGCAGTTTTTGGTCGATCGGCTTTGGCCACAGGGATCTGCCAATACCCACTGGCGAGATCAAGCGTGGAAAAGAACTTTGCTTTCCCTCGAGCTGTTAGGGACTCTTCAATCCGCGGCAGGGGATAGGCGTCTCTGGTAGTGACAGCATTCAACCGTCTATAATCTACACAGAAGCGGAGGGTGCCATCCTTTTTCCGCACTAATACAACGGGAGCTGCCCATGGGCTTTTGCTGTCTTCAATTACGCCTTGTTGCATCATCTGTTCCAACATCTGCTTGACTTCCTGATAAAAGTGAGGGGGTATGCTTCTGTAGCGATCCCTGATGGATGGATTTCCTCCTGTTGAGATCTCATGTTCAATTCCATTGCTACAGCCCAGGTCAAAATCCCCCTGGGAAAACGCCTCTGACCACTTATCCACCAGTTGCCTTACTGCTTCTATCTGGGTGGGTGTGAGTTCCTCAGTGGACAGCTGTAGAAGTGGAAGTATCTCTTCTCCTACCCATGCTGGGTCTGCTCCTGCTGGACATTTGGCAACATTCACTTTAGCTACATAACGTCGTCCGTGAAATTTCTGGAGCTCTATGTGGTCCACTTTGGGGGAAATCACACCTGAAATCAGGGCCAGTTCCACCACTGGTGTCCCTGGGGGCAAGTGAAGTGGGATCGTCTTGCTGTTCCGCATCCTAACTAGCACGGTGCCTTGACGAACTACTGTGAGAGTTCCAGCAACAAAAGGGGCCATATCTGAGGGTAAGGGTTCCACTAGCACTGGGACGCCCTGAAGTCTATGGCATGATCCAACATTCATGGGAAGTACAAGTTCTTTGCAGGGAGGTATTGCAATCTCTGTCCCAAAAGGAACCCTCACGACACCAGCCTTTTCATTAATGTTTGCGATACTTGCGTCAGAGCCCTTTAGTGCTGCCAAGGTAAGGAGCAGCTTTCTAACTTCTTTAGGTGGTCCCAGGTGTGTAGGACACCGTTTTAACAGCTCAGGCCTCAGCCCCTGGATGATATTCATGTCCAATATCACCTGCGGTCGACCTTTTCCGGATGCTCGTGTAACCACAACACCTTTTTGGCCAAGGTCCTGTCCCCACAGTTCTACTTTCATCCAGGTAATCCCAACCACTTCTATAGGAAGTTCGTTGGCAGCTGTCAGTGAGATCCAGGGGGTATCCTGACTCATTTTCTTCTTTGGGAAGTATCGCTGGAACAAGGGTTCTGGTAGAATGGTGACTTGGGACCCAGTGTCGAAAAAGACGTTCGACCTCTTGGCCATCGAAGTACCCGTGTACCACAGGGCAATCGACCACCACGCCCTCCGTGTGTGACGGGGGAGTCGTTTTGCTGGGCCGCCCCACTACTTGACTCCTATCGGCAGGGCGCTCTGAGTTTAATGGCTCCCTCGGTATTCTATCAGGACAGTCCCTCAAGCTTTGTCCCTTTTGTCGACAGCCCCAACATGGAGAGGGTGACCTCTCCCGTCTTGGTCGTCTGTGGGGCGGTGATCGGTTTCTCCATGAATGGGTGTGTTCCCTTGCCCCCCTTGGATTGTCTCGCTCACGTCTCAGTGTGGCAAGTTCTGTCTGGAGCTGGGCCATTCCTTCTGTCAGTTTGTGGATGGCCACCTCCCACGGAGCTGTGTGTCCAGTTTGTGGCGGTTTACATGGTTTATCACCTGTGCTGGCCATGAGGACGTCCGTACTGGCACGTCTGGGTTCTGAATATAGGATAGCTGCTTCCAGAATTTCATGGAATTTTAAGTTTGGGATACTTCTGTCCTTCTCTTGTAACTTTTCCCTGACTTTGTCAGACAGAAGCCCATCCACAAACTGATCCTTCAGCCACCCATCTGTATCACTCCAGCCAGCACGTCCTGCTCGCCTCCTCTCCTTGCGGCGGATCTCGGCTGCTATATCCTGTAGTTCCAGGGCATACTGCGGAATGGATTCTCCCACTCTCTGCCTTTTACTGATAAAGCGAGCTCTAAGATCCCCTAATGCAACCGTCTGGGTGTACACTGCTTCCAAGCGGCTGATTATCTTGTCTAGGGAGTCCTGGTCCTCTGCTGGAAGGTGTAGGATCAACTTCCTTGCTTCCCCTTCAAGGGCATTAATGGCCAGGTCTGCCTGCTGTGCTGGTGGGACCCCATATGACTGGATCAAGCCCCGCAACCTCCTAATCCAATCATCTAAGTCCTGATCCGGTCCTGTATACTTAGGCAGCTGTTGTGGTAACAATCCTGCCAGCAGTAGAGAAGCTATGGCAGACTGTTTAACTCCCTCAGTGCCGCTGCGGACTGGCTCTGCCCTTGTGCTGTTCTCCTCATCACTGTCTGACATAGCTGTATCCTATTCGTGATGCCAAGTGTAGTGTAACGGTCACAGCCAAATAATCAGACCAGTGGTGATATGCAATCTCTACTTTACTTAACAGTGAACTTCAACATAAATTGTCCCAGAAATCGTGCAAAACTGGGTATACAGTACAGAACATTAATATGAGCCATAAAGGAAGAGGATATAACAATTTCACTGCCTTTCAACTGATGTCCACAAGGTGGCAGCAGCGTGTTCTGTCCAATCAACAGATAGAAATGAAAACTTAAGAATCTCACGTGTTCCAAAATAGTAATCGTTCATTCCACAGACTGTGAGCTGAGTGGACCTCCTGCTGACACAAACTTCACACTGGCACTGCTTTCTACTTGCTTTGGTCAGGGGGTTCTGGTGGCTGGAGATAGGGACAACTCACTTAATGGACAGCTTCCACCAATGGACTGTAACAGAGTCCTCTCCAGTGACTGGGGCTTGGAAAGATACTGCGTGCTCTTGTGCTCACTGCTGGTGGCCCGCACACCAGACTTAACAGGGGAGGACCCAGCACCTGGGAACAGCTCACTTGCCCAGTCACTGCTGTCCCATCAGGCAGGATCTCTCTGAGCACAGGAAGCTGGGTGGAGCTGACTTTTATATCCCCCGGGCGTGTCCAGGAGCTCAGAGGATTGTGGGGAGTTGAGTTAAAGGGACCTGCACCAGAATCTGGACAAAAGGGCATCCCACTACACTACTAAAGAGGATTCCGTACCCACCCATATAAAGAATAGATCGTCAATGAACCTCTTGTAAAAAAAGGAGTTCTCTCCTTTGTTGTCCATATATAAATTTATCCTCCCATGCACTCATAAAGAGGTTTGCAAGTGATGGCGCAAACTTCGTGCCCATTGCTAAGCCTTTAATTTGTGTAAAAAATGTATGGCTTAAGCAATAGTCTAAAGCCATTCCTAAGAATTTCTTCTGAATAAATGGTAAATCCTCCCTTTTGCTTAGTGCCCAGTTTAGGAATAATAGAGCGTCATCATGTTGTATTACTGTGTACAATGAGGCTACGTCTGCGGTGACCAAAACTAAATCTTGGGCATCCGGGATGTTCACAGTATTCAAAAGCTGTAGAAATTGCCTTGTATCCTTCAAATAGGCTTTTGTTTCTACTACGCTTTCTTGTAAAAAGTTGTCTAAATACTGACTTACTCTAGCTGATACAGAGTTGATACTGTTTACTATGGGTCTAGCAGAGGGATTCTGAGAGTCTCTGTGTATCTTAGGTAATGTATATACTGTTGGGACACTGCTAAAACTAGGGATGAGATATCTTTTTTCTTTCTTATTCAGTACTCTCATATTGTACCCGTGTTCAACGAGATTAGTCAAATCCTTTCTATAATTATCAGTGGGATCACTGGTTAGTTGTATATATGTACTGTCATCAGATAACAAATTATTTAGTTGAGCATGATAAAAAACACTATCCAAAATCACAAACCCTCCCCCCTTATCTGCTGGTCTAATGACCACATCTTTCATTGCTTCCGGGGATTTTAGGCCGTCTTCTATATATTTTGGATTCACGTTTTTCTTAGGTACCAATTTTTCTACATCTTTTAAAACCACTTTTTTTTTAAAACTTCCACATGTTTGTTAGAAGGATGTGGTGGGTTGAATAGTGATTTATTTTTTAAACCGCTATCCACACCTATGGTTGTGTAGTCAATTTTATTCGTTGGGCCTGAATTCATACCCAAAAAATACCTTTTCATGTTTATTTTTCTTATATATTTCTGAACATCAATATACACACTAAATAATAAATCGATTTATTAGCTGCACATTTGAGTCCTGCATTTAAAATATTTAATTCTTTGTTGTTGAGTTGGATGTTAGCTAAGTTGTAAATTCCCTCTAATTTCCCTTCTTCTTTTTTTGGACTCTATGTTCCCCTCTACAGCCTCTGTATCCTGTGTTCTTTTTATTAATGGTAGGCTGGATTGTTGTTCCCGTTGAGGAGGGTTCCCCCACCCTTGTTCTTTGGGGTATTGTGTCTTCCCTGGGGCTCTGCCTTTCCACTGGTTCCCTCCCCATTCTCTAGTCCACCCCTCTAGTCCACCCCTCCACCCCTCCCTCCTCATCCTAAAAAAGGCCTACTTGGTTTTGGGGTGTCACCATTATGATTATTTAACCTCTCAAATCTATTGGAGGTTGGTATTGGGTATGGACTCCATTGATCCCTATCCTCATAATATTGCTGTTAGTTAGGCCATGGATTGCCTTGCTGCTGTTCCCTATTAGGGTATGAACTATAGTGCTCCCTATTATCATTATAATAGTTCTGCACAGGAGGTCTCAATTGAGAGTCCACAGTATTATTCGGGTACTGGTGGTGCGGGTATGCATTTAGTTCATTTGATCTATTTTTTACATTTTTTCTCCCTCTTCTCCCTCTTTGTCCACCTGTACCTATTTGTATGTAGGATTGAGGGATGTGTGTCCATTTTGGCGTTTGTGGTTCAGTATCATCACCTACAATGGGAATGGCTCTCACTGGTAGTTGCGCTGGTATGGCCTTCTCATCCACATCCTTTGCCTCATTGGTTTGCCATAGAAAAATAGAATTATTTTTGAAATCACACGTCTCTATGATACTTTTTAATTTTCTTTTTTCTGTGTTTCTCTATCTATTTTTTCTAATTTCTTTTTTATATCAGCATTGAAATTTAAAGCTTGCTGTGTGTCCTTAATCAGATCCAATTTCGTTTGCAAATCTGCTATTTTTGTTTTCAATAGCCTTGTTTTTGGTTTTTCCTTATTAATACAAGTTGCTGTACCCAACTCCATTGAAAAAAATCTAGCCATTCACTCCTAGATCCTTCATAATTTAAGCCATCCTGTGGGGTCATTTCCCATCTGAGGCTTCTCATGATGATATTTTCTTTTAGATATTGTTCAAATATACAAATATCCCACCAGGTACGAATTTGCTTCTCTAATGTGTACCCCAGTGTTGTTAATAATTGACTGTGATCCACATTATCAACTGGTGTGATATCTAATGCAAATAGGGAATCCAAATTAATTGTTCGGTTACTGATAAATTTAACCACATCCATGGTAGCTGTCGGTAGTGAGATTTAAATGTAAAAAAATTAGAAAATAAGAAATAATGAGAAATAATCAAACAGCAGATCAATATTTCTCCCTCAGCGCTCAAAGAAAGATTGCTATTTAAAAAAACATAAGCAGCTACTATAAAAAAAAAATTGTACCAGAAATATGTTAGAGCAAAGAAATACCAAAACATTAGTAGCGCTAAACAATCAAAGTATTTTTTGTGTGATTGCTAAAAAGTCCACTTTAACGGTGAAAATAAGCAGAAAGTCCACTTTAACAATGAAAATAAGCAGATGTGAAAGTGAATATAAAATTGTCCATCACAGAAAAAATGTATCATTTGTTCAGAAGAAATTCTTAGGAATGGCTTTAGACTATTGCTTAAGCCATAATTACTTTTGGTACGCGGGAAAATGTTTTACACAAATTAAAGGCATAGCAATGGGCGCAAAGTTTGCGCCATCACTTGCAAACCTCTTTATGAGTGCATGGAGGATAAATTCACATATGGACAACAAAGGAGAGAACTCCTTTATTACAAGAGGTTCATTGACGATCTATTCTTTATATGAGTGGGCACAGAATCCTCTTTAGTAGCATTTGTCAACGAGCTGAATAAAAATGTGAATGTGGATGGCATTAAATTAGAATGTAAATGGAGCCGTGAAATAATAAACTACTTAGACATCACAGTGATGCTCACTAACCATCAACTGGTGACTAAATGTTTCTTCAAAGCGACAGATCGGAATAGTTATTTGTCGATCCATAGTGGACACCACCCTATATGGTTGAAGAATATACCCAAGGGCCAATTTACAAGAGTTAGGAGAAATTGCACACGAGATATCGACTACTCAGAACAAGCACTAATTTTAAGGTACCGTTTTGTGGAGAAGGGGTATAATACTTTTGTCCTTGATAAGGCTATTAATGAAATACATAAAGTTCCCCAAAATAGCTGTCTGATCGACAGAACCAAACAAAAGCATACTAAGCATGAATGGGGATTTATCAGTGCCTATCATGCACAATATAAAGAGGTGGAATTGATTTTTAAGAAATATTAAATAATAAAAAATTCTAAACCCACCGATCAGACCCACTATGTTTTGGGATAGTCCAGGTTTCTTCGCATGTCGCAGATGCATATCTTGTCAACAAGTACATACCAGACTAAGAGGTTAACAGAATTTCAATCGACAGCCAATTCTAGGATGTTTAAAATAAAAGATTTTATCTCATGTAAGTCCACCTATGTGGTGTATGCACTCCAGTGCCCATGCGATTTGATGTATATTGGTCGCACCAAACGCACTTTAAGCAAACATGTATCAGAGCACATCAATGGAATTACAGTAAGATTGGCTATAAGGAACACAGCTTTTCAATGCACTTTAAAACTAAACATAATAGTGATCCCTCAGGACTAAAATTCTGGGGGGTAGAAAGAATGTACCCTGATTGGAGAGGAAGCAATAGGGTAAGAGAATTGTCTAAATGTGAGACTGATACCTTGAGTCCGAGAGGAATGAACATTGGTTAGTATTTTTTGGTTAGTCTTTTTATGAATCTATAACGATACATGATATTATACATACATATTTTAGGTGAATGAATACATTTATTGCACATTTACCAGCTTCTGATATGTGGTTTGGAGATAGACAGATGTGCATTATATTGAGCTGGTGTGTCTATGCCCAATAGTGATGCTAGAATATGCACATTGGGGTATTATGTATTAACATCGCTTTAATTACAACATATGGGATAAGCTGTTGTTTTATACGTAGCTTTTATGCATTTAAACCCTTTAGGCACCTTATACAGTATTCATGATGTTTTAATATTTTTAATATGCATGATATTAGCATGTTATTAATATGTATGGTATTTTCCTGATATTTTTAATATTTTTAATATGCATGGTATTAGTATGGTATCATTATGTATGGTATTAGCATTAGATACTTGTGGGATGCAATTTTATGTATATGTAAATTGTATGTATTTAATTGTTCTGTGTGAGCAACATCTCACTTGAAGTATTTGCAATGCAAATAAGTATGGCACCATTATGGGATAGACGATGACACGCTTTGTAATGTGTAGTTATACTGCGATTTGAAATATAATCCCAGTTGCACCTTTGTGAGGCATTATGCAGTGTGTTTGTGAGCCATACATGGAACGACCAGCTCGGATCGTGATCTTTCTTTTTTTTTACCAATCTGATTCGGGCATTAATTGTGTCAGTGGCATTCCAGACATACCTACTTCAGGTATGTGAATTATGGTGCCTGTTTATAAACTTATAAGTTATGGTATGTTTTGGATCTTGCAGAAATACTAACACAATGTGTTTACATTAAAAGGGAATTGGGACTTTAAATGAAGCGGTTGAAATGCGGAGGTGATTGTAGAAAATAGTTTTATTCATATCAAAAAGGGTGATAGAGAAATTTCATATATATACATATAAGCACAAGGTATAGACATAATGGTACAAAGGTATATATAAATAAACACGGATAAATTCATGGTAATCAATTGATGGTATATACAACAGCAATATGGCCTAAAAATGTTGAAAACAACATGCTCGGCACCAGAGGCGTCATCAGGGGGTGGCTATTGGGGCTACAGCCCCGAGCCTAGGGCTAATAGCCCCGAGTCTCTTGTCCTGGTCCTAGAATGCAGGGGACAGGGGTGGACTGAGCCGTGGTAGCGCTGGCTCCAGCTCCAGCTCCGCCCCCGCCTGACTCTACTCTTGGTCACTGGTTGCTATAGCTGCCTAGCGGCTAGCAACCAGTGACGTCACTGCCCACTGTGCCCACACTGCCCAGCATTCAATGCGGAGGAGGATTGCACTTCCTCCTCCTCCGCGCTAGTGCTTATGGGGCCTGCCATTTCTGGACTGGAGCGGCCCTCCGGTGGCACCGTGGAGTGCAGAGCAGCAGGGTTGGGGATACCTGGGCAGCCGGGAACAGCCCAGGAGGGAGAAAGAGAAGACACCGCCACCCTGAGCAGCATCCCCAGCGCCTCCCAGAGCCTGCACTCCACCTATCAGTCCTCTCCCAGCGTGCTGTGACTGGAAGAGGAAGAAGGCGGCAATTACAATTTGGCCGCCGTGCGACATCGATCGGTGCTTGGGCGGGCAGCTCTCCTCCTCTACTCTGGCTGCCTCACACACCAGCACCACAGCTGAGCTGCTGCTGCAGGACCTGGACACAGATAGGTCAATCAGTGTGTGTATGGCAGGTACCAGGTCAGTGTGGGTCAGTGTATGTAGGTCAGTGTGGGTCAGGTAGGTCAGTGTGGGTCAGGTAGGTCAGTGGGGGTCAGTGTGTGTGGGTCAGTGTATGTAGGTCAGTGTGTGTGGGTCAGGTAGGTCAGTGTGGGTCAGGTAGGTCAGAGTAGGTCAGTGTAGATCAGGTAGGTCAGTGTGGGTCAGGTAGGTCAGTGTGTGTGGGTCAGTGTATGTAGGTCAGTGTGGGTCAGGTAGGTCAGTGTGGGTCAGGTAGGTCAGTGTATGTAGGTCAGTGTATGTCAGGTAGGTCAGTGTGGATGGGTCAGTGTATGTAGGTCAGTGTGGGTCAGGTAGGTCAGTGTGGGTCAGGTAGGTCAATGTATGTAGGTCAGTGTGGGTCAGGTAGGTCAGTGTATGTCAGGTAGGTCAGTGTATGTAGGTCAGTGTGGGTCAGGTAGGTCAGTGTATGTAGGTCAGTGTGGGTCAGGTAGGTCAGTGTGTGTGGATCAGTGTATGTAGGTCAGTGTGGGTCAGGTAGGTCAGTGTGGGTCAGGTAGGTCAGTGTATGTCAGGTAGGTCAGTGTGGGTCAGGTAGGTCAGTGTGTGTGGGTCAGTGTATGTAGGTCAGTGTGGGCCAGGTAGGTCAGTGTGAGCCAGGTAGGTCAGTGTGGGCCAGGTAGGCCAGTGTGGGTCATGTAGGTCAGTGTATGTCAGGTAGGTCAGTGTGGGTTGGTCAGGTAGGTCAGTGTGGGTCAGGTAGGTCAGTGTATGTAGGTCAGTGTAGGTCAGTGTGGGTCAGGTAGGTCAGTGTGTGTGGGTCAGTGTATGTAGGTCAGTGTGGGTCAGGTAGGTCAGTGTGCGTGGGTCAGTGTGGGTCAGGTAGGTCAGTGTATGTCAGGTAGGTCAGTGTATGTAGGTCAGTGTGGGTCAGGTAGGTCAGTGTGGGTGGGTCAGTGTATGCAGGTCAGTGTAGGTCAGTGTGGGTCAGGTAGGTCAGTGTCGTAGGTCAGTGTGGGTCAGGTAGGTCAGTGTATGTCACGTAGGTCAGTGTATGTAGGTCAGTGTAGGTCAGTGTGGGTGGGTCAGTGTATGTAGGTCAGTGTGGCCCAGTGTATGTAGGTCAGTGTGGGACAGGTAGGTCAGTGTATGTAGGTCAGTGTGGGTCAGGTAGGCCAGTGTGGGTGGGTCAGTGTGGGTCAGTGTGGGTCAGGTAGGTCAGTGTATGTCAGTTAGGTCAGTGTATGTAGGTCAGTGTAGGTTAGGTAGGTCAGTGTGGGTCAGGTAGGTCAGTGTGTGTCAGGTAGGTCAGTGTATGTCAGGTAGGTCAGTGTATGTAGGTCAGTGCATGTCAGGTAGATCAGTGCATGTCAGGTAGGTCAGTGTATGTCAGGTAGGTCAGTGCATGTCAGGTAGGTCAGTGTATGTAGGTCAGTGCATGTCAGGTAGGTCAGTGTATGTCAGGTAGGTAGGTGTGTGTGTCAGGTAGGTCAGTGTATGTCAGGTAGGTCAGTGTGGGTCAGGTAGGTCAGTGCATGTCAGGTAGAGTCAGTGTATGTGGGTCAGTGCATGTCAGGTAGGTCAGTGTATGTAGGTCAGTGTATGTCAGGTAGGTAGGTCAGTGTGTGTATGTCAGGTAGGTCAGTGTGTGTGTCAGGTAGGTCAGTGTATGTCAGGTAGGTCAGTGTGGGTCAGGTAGGTCAGTGTGTGTGGGTCAGTGTATGTAGGTCATTGTGGTTCAGGTAGGTCAGTGTGGGTCAGGTAGGTCAGTGTATGTCAGGTAGGTCAGTGTATGTAAGTCAGTGGGGGTCAGGTAGGTCAGTGTGGGTGGGTCAGTGTATGTAGGTCAGTGTGGGTCAGGTAGGTCAGTGTGGGTCAGTGTATGTAGGTCAGTGTAGGTCAGTCAGTGTGGGCCAGTGTATGTAGGTCAGTGTGGGACAGGTAGGTCAGTGTATGTAGGTCAGTGTGGGTCAGGTAGGCCAGTGTGGGTGGGTCAGTGTGGGTCAGGTAGGTCAGTGTATGTAGGTCAGTGTGGGTCAGGTAGGTCAGTGTATGTCAGGTAGGTCAGTGTATGTTAGGTAGGTCAGTGTGTGTCAGGTAGGTCAGTGTATGTAGGTCAGTGTATGTCAGGTAGGTCAGTGTATGTAGGTCAGTGCATGTCAGGTAGATCAGTGCATGTCAGGTAGGTCAGTGTATGTCAGGTAGGTCAGTGCATGTCAGGTAGGTCAGTGTATGTAGGTCAGTGCATGTCAGGTAGGTCAGTGTATGTAGGTCAGTGTATGTCAGGTAGGTAAGTCAGTGTGTGTATGTGAGGTAGGTCAGTGTGTGTGTCAGGTAGGTCAGTGTATGTAAGGTAGGTCAGTGTGGGTCAGGTAGGTCAGTGCATATCAGGTAGGTCAATGTATGTAGGTCAGTGAGTGTCAGGTAGGTCAGTGCATGCCAGGTAGATCAGTGTATGTAGGTCAGTGTATGTCAGGTAGGTAGGTCAGTGTGTGTGTCAGGTAGGTCAGTGCATGTCAGGTAGATCAGTGCATGTCAGGTAGGTCAGTGTATGTCAGGTAGGTCAGTGCATGTCAGGTAGGTCAGTGTATGTAGGTCAGTGTATGTCAGGTAGGTAAGTCAGTGTGTGTATGTGAGGTAGGTCAGTGTGTGTGTCAGGTAGGTCAGTGTATGTCAGGTAGGTCAGTGTGGGTCAGGTAGGTCAGTGCATATCAGGTAGGTCAATGTATGTAGGTCAGTGCGTGTCAGGTAGGTCAGTGCATGCCAGGTAGATCAGTGTATGTAGGTCAGTGTATGTCAGGTAGGTAGGTCAGTGTGTGTGTCAGGTAGGTCAGTGTATGTCAGGTAGGTCAGTGTATGTCAGGTAGGTCAGTGTGTGTCAAGTAGGTAGGTCAGTTTAATGGTCAGTATTGATGGGCACTAGTAAGCCAAGCAGCAACCAACAAGTCAGCCTACCCCCCGCCACACAACCACACAACCCCCCACGCAATGCCCCTGCTCGTCACCTGTGTTAATATTTGCATGGTATAATTCTAAAAGTACTAGGTTCATGATAATGACATAATGACCATGTCTCGCTCACCCCATATCGCACTCACGGCCGGGGTTGGTGAGTGTGCTTGGCTAAATACTACTATTTTTATCCCCCTCTATTAGAATGTGGTTTACTTTGTTTGTATAATTCACAGGAATCTGTCGCATCTGCTCCTGACGAGTGGAGACACATCCACGCAACGCGTAGAGCTACCTGATGCTACAGAGACACATATTACGCCCTGATGATGTCATTATCATGAATCTAGTACTTTTAGAATTTTACCATGCGATTATTAACACAGGTGCCTGGCATGCTGTTTTCAACATTTTTAGGCCATATTGCTGTTGTATATACCATCAATTGATTACCATGAACTTATCCGTGTTTATTTATATATACCTTTGTACCATTATGTCTATACCTTGTGCTTATATGTATATATATGAAATTCCCCTATCACCCTTTTTGATATGAATAAAACTATTTTCTACCATCACCTCCGCATTTCAACCGCTTCATTTAAAGTCCCAATTCCCTTTTAATGTATTCGATATAGGGATGGAGGCTCCCACCCAGGCCTCATATAAAGTCCCAAACCTTCCCCTTTTTCCATTTTTTAACACAATGTATTTATTCTTGTATAACGGGGCTTGTATGATGGACAGTAAGCGTCATTGGCTAGCCTAGCACACGCATGTTAATTCCCCGGCGTCTTGACGTGTATTTAAAGTTGGAAGCTGCGCTTCGTGGCCACGCTGTCATGGTTATGCAGTAATGTGTGTCTGTCAGCTCACCTTTCCTTCTGTGTTCACCTTTAGAGGCCAGCCACCCTCACCTGACTGTTTAAATAATCTTCCCTCAGCATAGCTCCACCCTGGTCTCTAATTAGAAACACTATATTAACCTGGGCATTGCAAGGCAACCTTGCTGATCAACCATTGTGTGTTAGCTTTCGTGTGTACTTGCTGTGTTGCCTACGTCTGATTCCAGTTACCGACCTTGGCCTGTTCTTGACTATCCCTGTCTGCTTGTGACCCTGAACTTTGGCGTGTTATGTTTATCCTTGTTTGCTAGTCGCCCTGACATTTGGCTTATCCCTTACTGTTCCAGCCTGCTGCCTCCTACCTCTTCTCCTGTAGTCTACCGTGAGCGTGAGCTGTGAGACCCTGGGGGCCGCGACCTGGAGCCAGACTGCAGCGCAGTCCATCATCACCACTAGAGGCTCTGGTGAACACCTGCTGGCTCTTAGACTTCGCGCCCTGGGGAATCTATGCTCTAGCTCCCAGTGGGATCTGTGTCAATGTTCCAGTAGACCTGCTTCCTGAACCTCCCAGGGTTCAATCCGCAGCAGTCAGTCCTAGGGTCCACTACCTTAGCGGTGCACTCCTGACTTCCATGGAGTGCATCTGTCACCTGGTCCCAGGTAACCTGACAGTTTGATCAGCCATGGACCTGGCTGACGTGCACCTTCCTGCAGATGATTCATTACAGGGCATAGTCTGCAGACTTGAGACCCAGGAATCGCATCAGACCCAGGTGATGCGATTCCTTCAGGATTTGGCCTCTCGTTTTGAACAGGTTCAGGTCTCATTAGGACCCCCGGTTCAACAACCTCAACTGCTATCTGCTGCTGCACCTATCGCATCAGTCGCAGCCACACATTCATTACAACTACCAGATCCGGCCTGTTTCTCTGGGGACTCCAAGGCCTGCAGGGGGTTCCTTAGCCAGTGCACAATTCATTTTGAGCTTCAGCCCTAAAACTTCCTGTCCGATCGGGCAAAGGTAGCCTATATTATATCCCTCCTGTCCGGCGAGGCGTAAGCCTGGGCTGCCCCTCTGTGGGAACTGAATGATCCAGTGGTTTCTATCCTGTCTGATTTCTTCAAGGAACCGGGTCGTGTCTCCTCAGCGGCCAGCTCCCTTTTACGTCTCCATCAAGAGTCTGCTTCTGTGGGACAGTACGCTCTTCATTTTCGTACTTCGACTGCTGAGCTGAGCTGGAATAATGAGGCCCTAGTTGCAACCTTTTTACATGGCCTCTCTGATAGAGTGAAAGATGAATTAGCAGGAAGATCCCTCCCTGCTGATCTGGACGGTGTCATCCCCTTGTGTAACCAGACCAGTGACTGGGCGAGGTGGATATAGGCCCAGGAGAGCATGCTGGGGAGGTAAGTGAAGGCAAATATGTATGAAGGACAAAAAAAAAGTTAAAAAATTCCAGCATGCATGAGGACAAAGGGGACATTCACAGCATATTACAATCATGGTAATTAGGGAATGATGAAAGAAATACAATATATTATCAAACATTAAATACAATAAAAATGTGACGTTAAAGGATAAAAATCTTACCTTAATATAGTCCTTATGCAGGACCTGGATGATGGCAGAACAGGTCTCCGGGATAATGATACCCAGAGCCTGGGGGGAGATGCCTGTCGAGAACTTGAGGTCCTGCAGGCTTCTCCCCGTTGCCAAGTACCGTAACGTGGCAACTAGCCTCTGCTCCGGAGTGATGGCTTGCCGCATGCAGGTGTTCTGCCTGCTGATATAAGGGGTCAGTAAAGCCAACAAAACTGTGAAAAATGGGGTCTGTCATCCTGAGAAAGTTCCTGAAATCGTCAGGGTTATTTTCACGGATCTCACGGAGCAAAGGCATGTGACAGAATTGGTCATGCTGGAGCAACCAATTCTTGGTGCATGAACTCCTCCCAACCCTGTTCATGGACTGGGCTTGTGTCAAAGTAAGAACCCCAACACCAAGCCCCCGCACAGCACAAACTCTACGATGTGTACGTACACGCAACATGGCTTCAAAACGGTCGGCTGGTCAGAACGAAGTAACAAAACGCACTGAAAAACAGCAAGGCCTGTGAAGAGCGACCTGAAAATCAGCAACGAGCAGACAAGAACACAATGATAAATCAATGCAAACTCACTACACGCACTGAAGACCAGATACAAACCCACAAGCACAAACTGAACAGCAGAAAAACGCTCTGAAAACCACAAGTCTGAAAAGCTCGAATCGTCTCTCACCAAACTTTTACTAACACGAGATTAGCAAAAGGAGCCCAAAGGGTGGTGCGCTTGGTATTGAACTGCCCTTTTATAGTCCCATCGTACGTGTTGTACGTCACCGCGTTCTTGATGTTCGGAAATTCCGACAACTTTGTGCGACCGTGTGTATGCAAGACAAGTTTGAGCCCATGTCCGTCTGAAAAAAATCCAATGGATTGTGTTGTCGGAATGTCCGATCAATGTCCGATAGTGTGTACAGGGCATTAGGCTCAACCAATCATAGGAAGGATCATAGAAGGAAGAAATCGCTACATAGCATAAAATCCTTAGCTAAGGTTTTATTGAGTAATGTTGCACTTACATCAATGTAGACTGATACAGGCACTGTATATAATGTCATCACAAGAAATAGTGTAGAACGCAGTATCGTGGAGCCAGCACAGTACGTTCTGACGTGTTTCATCCACTAAGACATCATCTGGGGTATAGGCTGGCCTCCTATGAACTGCAACAATATATAGTAATAATCATAGTCAATTATCCAATCGTATCGGGGGGACCGCGCACCCTCCAAACCGGAAACAAATCCAGCATGGCGTCTGGCATGTGCTCCAAGCCTCCGCATAGATAATATAGGATCCTGAAGTCTTAACAAAATGCACCAATGGCGCGAGCAAAGCCTCGCTTTGGTCCAATGACACGTGGTGTACCATCATGTGATGGGATCCTGAAACCTTAACAAAATGGCGCTTGTGGCGTGAACCAAGCCTCACTTTGTTCCGCTGACACATGACGTGCCATCCTGTGATAGACCAAAATGGCGCCTGACCGCATAGCCAAGCCTCACTATGGGTGGGCGTCATACACATATAACAGTAAACAGGCCTCGTTACATGAGGCTGTCAGGTGACGTGTGTTTATGCAAATATGGAGTAAAAGACATACATGGCCAACAAGTTTACACATACTCGGGCCATGTGTCACATGACATAACCACATCGACAATGTAATACCGTGTCATAGATGAACATATGAATTATTGGACAACCTGAATAAGAATAAAAACATAACTGTTGAAGCATGGGAAATATTAAAAATGTGCAAAATAAAATACAAATAGATGGCGAGAAATCACCATCTATATGATGATAAAGTAAAATAATGCTTCATAAAAAAAGGTTAAAATGAATGTCAAAAATAAAATCAACTCCTGGAATGAATGTAAAACGTGTCACATTATGATTTGTTGATGAACGTGTTAATGTCCCAATCGACATTCTTACCATGGGGCCAATAGGATTTTAATTCATATATCCAGAAAGTCTCTAAAAGCAATAAACCCTTAATGCTGGAATCACCTCTCCAATGCGAGATAAATAAAAACTGGGTGCCTGAGGGGTCTCTGATATGGTGGCGAAGATAATGTTTGGAAACGTTGTGATTGGCTTACCGTTCTTAATATTCGTTATATGTTCGTTTACCCTGACAGAAAAGGGGCGTATGGTGCGACCCACATATTGTTTCTTGCAAGGGCAAGTTAACAGATAAACTATGTGGTGTGTAGCACAGGTGAAATGTTTCATCTGATAAGAACGGTCAGTCGTGGTAGACTTGAAAACCTCGGTTTTCCTCCTACCACAGGTATTATGATTGCAGTACATTACACTTACGGCAAGGATAAAAATCTTTCAACTGATTAAAAAAAGAAGTTCTCATTGGAGGGTCCACCACATTTGGTCCGACACTCCCCTGCATAGATATGGCACTCCTATAAATAACTCCAGCTCCAGTCTGGAAGTACAGGACCCAGATAACGGTCATTTTTCAAGACCTTCCAATGCTTGCTAATGATGTCTTTAATCTATGTTGAAAACGTCTTAAAAAAAAGACTATTTGAATTTTGATCATCTTTCTGACGGACCCCCATCCACCTGTAGCAAGATCTAAAATAGAAACTTTATAAATTTCAGCATCAATATTGTGGGCTAAATACCCCTTGCCTATAAATTGACGCTTGAGACTGATCTATAAAGTCAGATAAATTGGTACAATCGCAACAAAATCGCAAAAATTGGCTATGGGGGACTGACTTTAACCAAGCGTTGTGATGACAACTGTCAACTGTGATGTAACTGTTCCTATCAGTTGATTTGAAATGCGTTTTGATCTCCAGCTGATGATTAATGACATTCATTTCTAAGTGTAGATAATTAATTTCTTTTTGCTAGCCTCGTAAGTTAGCAAAATGCCCATATATTTAATATTCAAATATGTCATAAAACTGTTTAGAGAATCCAGGTCTCCATCCAAAAGGAGAAGGCTGTCTTCTTTATATCTTGCTCAAAGTACCAATTCTGTTTTTCTATGGGCGTAGACGACATCCTCCTCCCACTTGGCCATAAACAGATTCACCAAACTGGGGGCAAATTTAGCCCCCATGGTGACTCCTTTCTGATGTGGATAAAAGTTGTTATTAAACCAGAAGTAATTGTTTTGGGTGCAAATTCAAGCAAGTCCATAATACAGTTTTGTTGATATAGGGGCACACGGCACAATCATGAGAGAGATAATGTTTTACATCTGCAAGACCCAACTGGTGGGGAATACAGGTGTATAAGGCAGCAACATCTGCTGTTACTAGAATGCAGTCCCTGGGATAGTCCACACTATGCAATAATTTAATGGTGTCCTTAGTATCTCTTAGGTAAGATAGCATTCTCTTAACTAAAGGCTGGAGGTAAAAATCAATGTATTTGCCCACTCGTGAAGTGATGGAACGATGCCACTCACTATCCGTCATCCCTGTGGGTGTCTTTGTGTACCTTGGGGAGATAGTATAGGACAGGGATTTTAGGAGTGGCAGGTACCAAATAGGATTTCTCCTTTTTATCTAGGATCGCCTTACTCGCACCCTTGTCTACCAAATTAATCAGTTCTCTCTTGTATTTTGGCGCAAGTTCATGGGGAGCCAGCCTATACCCCAGATGACGTCCTAGTGGACAAAATGCTTCGGGACGTACTGTGCTGGCTCCATGATACTGCATTCTACACTATTCCTTGTGATCACATTATATACAGTGCCCAGTCTACATTGATGTAAGTGCATTACTTTACTAAAAAAAAAACCTTATTTAAGGATTTTATGCTATGTGGCAATTTCTTCCTTCTATGATCCTTCCTATGATTGGTGGAGCCTAACACTTTCTGGACGCTGGGTCTTGGCCATAATAGTGTTGCACTGTCACTTTAACTGTTTGCATATTTTCACATTCATTCATATTCAGCGCTGCACTTTACCCCTCAATAATATGCACCTGTCAAGCAGGTGTAAAAAAAATGGTCTTTGGGTGTCAGTGGTGCCTTCAGACCATAACAGTATAAAGGTACTCTTGATGAAAGCAAAAATTGACCTTGTGTCAGGAACCATGAATCAAACTGAGACAGAAATGTATTAAAAATCGCACCTTTTAATATGATGGTAAAAATTGTACAAATCAGTAAACGTGGTCAAAACATAAACCAGGGATCGGTAACCAAAGCACGTAAGTCAGACAGGTTAGTAATCAGGAAACCAGAGATCAGTGCAGTCAGAGGCAGAAGAACAGGAACAGGGACCAGAAGGGATGTCAGCTGGGCAAAGTCTTTCACAGGAACACAGCAGAGAATCTCCAGATATGTTGACAATTCGGCAGCATAGCAGCCTGAGCACAGAGAGGGATGCTGCTAAGAGCCCAGCCCTGATAGTACCCTCTCCTAAACAATCCCTCCCCCTCAGAGAGGCACCAGGTTTGAGGGGGAAATATCTATGGCAAGCACGGAGGAGGACAGGGGAATGTATGTCCGAGGATGAGACCCAAGATCGTTCTTCTAGACCGTACCCTTTTCAATGAACAAGGTACTGTATGCGCCCATGGAACCTACTGGAGTCAATGATCGATTGTATCTCATACTCTTCATGGTTCTCAACCTGAACCAGGCAAGGACTTGGTACCGAGGTGGTGAAGCGGTTGCTCACCAAAGGTTTTAATGAGGAAACACGGTATACATTCTAAATACGCATGTTAGAAGAAAGGTCTAATGTGTAAGCCACTGGGTTGATCCTACGGAGAATACGGAAAGGCCCAATATACCACAGTGCCAGTTTTAGTGAGGGAACACAGAGTCGGAGGTTACGAGATGACAGCAAGACCCTGTCCCTGACTTGGTAGGAAGGCGCAGGTAGGCGTTGGTGGTCAACATGAAGTCTGTACCTATCACTGGCACATCACAAGAACTCTTGGACTTACACCCAAATGGAACGGAGATCACAGAGATGCTCCTCTAACGTGGAAATTCTTTGAGGAACAAATGAATCAGGCAACATGGATGGTTGGAAACCATAATTCGCCATAAACGGAGACAAGCGGCATTGACTATTTTGAGCAAACTCTGCCCAAGGTAAGAGGTCTGACCAGTTGGTCAGAAATATAGCAGCGCAGGAACTGCTCCAATGCCTGGTTGGCTCATTCTGCTGCCCCATTGGACTGCGGGTGATACGTCGAGGAGAAGGAAAGCTGAATTCCCAACTGTGCGCAAAAGGCTCGCCAAAACCTGGAGACAAACTGACAACCCCTGTCTGAGATGATAACCTTGGGTAGCCCATGTAACCGAAAGATCTCCTAAGCGAAAATGGATGTCAGTTCTTTGGATGCAGGCAACTTCTTACAGTGCCTTGAAAAAGTATTCATACCCCTTGACATTTTCTAAAATTTGTCATGTTACAACCAAAAAACCTAAATGTATTTTATTGGAATTTTATGTGATAGACCAACACAAAGTGGCACATAATTGTGAAGTGGAAGGAAAATGATAAAATGGTTTTCTAAATTTTTTACAAATAAATATCTGAAAAGTGTGGCGTGCATTTGTATTCAGCCTCCCTGAGTCAATACTTTGTAGAACCACCTTTCGCTGCAATTACAGCTGCAAGTCTTTTGGGGTATGTCTCTACCAGCTTTGCACATCTAGAGAGTGACATTTTTGCCCGTTCTTCTTTGCAAAATAGCTCAAGCTCAGTCAGATTGGATGGAGAGCATCTATGAACAGCAATTTTCTAGTCTTGCCACAGATTCTCAATTGGACTTAGGTCTGGACTTTGACTGGGCCATTCTAACACATGAGTATGCTTTAATCTAAACCATGCCATTGTAGCTCTGGCTGTATGTTTAGGGTTGTTGTCCTGCTGGAAGGTGAACCTCCACCCCAGTCTCAAGTCTTTTGCAAACTCTAACAGGCTTTCTTCTAAGATTCCCCTTTATTTGGCTCCATCCATCTTCCCATCAATTCTGACCATCTTCCCTATTCCTGCTGAAGAAACGCATCTCCACAACATGATGCTGCCACCACCATGTTTCACGGTGGGGATGGTGTGTTCAGGGTGATGTGCAGTGTTAGTTTTTGGTCCCATCTGACTAAAACACCTTCTTCCACATGTTTGCTGTGTCCCCCACATGGCTTCTCACAAACTGCAAACAGGACTTCTTATGGCTTTCTTTCAACAATGGATTTCTTCTTGCCACCCTCCCTAAAGGCCTAATTTGGGGAGTGCGTGACTAATAGCTGTCCTGTTGACAGGTTCTCCCACTTGTGCTGTGGATCTCAGCAGCTCCTCCAGAGTTTCCATGGGCCTCTTGGCTGCTTCTCTGATTAACTCTCTCCTTGCCCGGCCTGTCCATTTAGGTGGACAGCCTGGTCTTGGTAGGTTTGCAGTTGTGCCATACTCTTTCCATCTTTGGGTGAACAGTGCTCCATGAGATGTTCAAAGCTTGGGATATTTTTTTATAACCTAAACCTGCTTTAAACTTCTCCACAACTTTATCCGTGACCTGTCTGGTGTGTTTGTTGGCCTTCATGATGCTGTTTGTTCACTAAGGTTCTCTAACAAACCTTTGAGGGCTTCACAGAACAGCTGCATTTATACTGAGATTAAATTACACACAGGTGCACTCTATTTACTAATTAGGTGACTTCTGAAGGCAATTGGTTCCACTAGATTTTAGTCAGGGGTATCAGAATAAAGGGGGCTGAATACAAATGCACGCCACACTTTTCAGATATTTATTTGTAAAAAAAATGAAAACCATTTATCATTTTCCTTCTACTTCACAATTATGTGCCACTTTGTATTGGTCTATCACAGTGATGGCGAACCTTGGCACCCCAGATGTTTTGGAACTACATTTTCCATGATGCTCAACTACACTGCATGAACATCATGGGAAATGTAGTTCCAAAACATCTGGGGTGCCAAGGTTCGCCATCACTGGTCTATCACATAAAATCCCAATAAAATACATTTATGTTTTTGTTTGTAACATGACAGTATGTAGAATATGTCAAGGGGTATGAATACTTTTTTAAGGCACTGTAAGTGGAATACAATGGGACATCTTTGAGAACCGGTTAAGCACCATAAGAATAACTGTGTTGCCCTGGGAGTTGGTTAACTCCACAATGAAATCCATAGACAAATGGGTCCAAGGCCTCTCTCCATTGTGTATGGATGGTAGGAGGCCAACTAGAAGGTTTAGTGGTGTTTTGCTCACTGTAATTGAAGCTTGACAGAAAAAGAGCCCATCGTGCTCTTCTGGGAGATAAGCGTTTAGCCTCAGACAAGAACGTGAGATTCTTATGGTCAGTGAAAATAAGGACTGGCACAGTGGTACCCTGGAGGATATGCCTCCATTCTTTAAGAGCTAAAATGATAGCTAGCAATTCTTTGTCCCAAATCTCGTAATTGCATTTTGCCGGAGACAATTTCTTAGAAAAGTAGCCACAAGGATGCATAGCGCTCTCAGATCTAGGACGTTGAGACAGAAGGGTGCCTACTCCAGTCTCAGACGCATCAACCTCAAGAATGCAGGGACACATAGTATCAGGATGTGTCAGTACAGGAGCTGAAACGAAGGCAGCCTTAAGGGAAACCAGAGACCAATTCTGTGGGTTGCCATCCTTCCTGGTCATGTCAGTCAGGGGTTTGACCAGAGATGAGAAACTATGAATATATTCCTGATAATAATTGGCAAAGCCAAGAAAACGTTGTAGCGGATGTAGACCTACGGGTCGAGGCCACTGTAGAACTGCAAATAGTTTCTCTGGATCCATCGAAAAAGCGGCAGTAAAAATCACATAAACCACAATCACATAAACCAGGAATTTAACTTGTTCACGATGGAACTTGCACTTTTCCAACTTACAATACAGGTTAATTATGTGGGGGTCTTGTGAGCCAAAGATGGACTGATGCCTCTGTGAGGTGAAACAAATATAGATAAGCTGCAAACACTAACCACGTTTCATTGCGTGCATAAACCAAAAAATATAAATAAACGTGCCTGCGCTGAAAAAACAGATATATCCCAATAGTTGGGAGGTGCATATATAGTGTAAAACTATACTACAAAATTTCAATATAAAAAAAAAATGCTAGTAATATATAAATTATAGAATGAATACAATCCTTATATAAAAGTATCCCATAAAGCGCAACATGCAAAAAAACAATATATATATGTGGTTATAAATATAAGATCAAAGTGCAAAATCAAGTGTCCACATTTAAAAAGTTCAATTCATTGATATCAACATATAAAGTGCAAGTAAGTGGTGTCCACAAAAAACAGTGTTCCTCATGCTCCTCCTTAATGGTGTTCACAATCCAGCATGCTTCAGTGCTCTCCTGTGACCCCCCACTTGTGCTTGCGCTCACCTCTGAGCGTGTGACACGGTAATTAAACGGTGTCTAAACACGCATTGGAGCCATCCCTTGGGCTCATACAGGGTATGCTGGTATAAACTCCACCACTCTCAGATGTCATCAGATAGTCTCACATACAAGAAAGAAAAAGCTCCATAGTGTGATACAGTAGGGATTTATTTAAAATATATTAAAACTTCCCTCCAGAAGGGTACTCACAATATGTAGGTGCGTGAGTGCACCAATCTTTCCAGAGAGTGTTTGTATAAAACAAGCGTTTGTATGGCGTGCAGTGTGTCGTTCCTCATCTACCTCTGTTGCTGACAGCTCCGTCCTACCCCTCCCCGACGCGTATTCGGCACAGGGATCACGTGCCTTCCTCTGGGGGATCTAATTGGACGGATGTTCTGTGTGTGTGTTTATATGCTGTCGGTGGCCATTTTGCCTAGGACCGCTGACAGCTCTAGTAATAGGCTACATTGATATAAGTATATCCTGTCGGCGGCCATTTTGCCTAGGACCGCCGACATCTCTAGTGTTAGGCTACAACCGCACATGGCGGCCATTTTGCCTAGGACCGTTATCTCCTATAATCATAGGCTACATCACCATGCTCCTTTATTAAACAGCTGTGATAACTACAAGAAAAATTATAACGAAAACTAGCAGTGATAATTACCATTAATCACTGTCATTATTATGTATATGTTACCTAATTAATAATCCAGGACGGAGCTGCACCCTTCAGATGACGCCACACCACACCTCATAGATCATTAAATCATATGCAGAAATAAAAAAAAAAATAAAATGTTTATATACTTCAATAAGCCGCCAAGAAAACAGTGAACATAAATAATATTAAATTAGAATAAAAACCAGATCCCAGCATACAATCCCAATTTTAATGCATACTTAATTAATACTCAATATGGAGTCACATACCGAGTGTTAAAACGAGGAATCTAAATCCTATATTATTTAATTAAAAACAAAATATTGTCCTCATCTACCAGAGGGGCTACTTGTAATAGAATATACCTATCAATAATACATGATGAGATATACCAGCCTATTCCTATACCATCTGTAATACTGGTATATATATGGGGTATAATGGGGTATATTAAAAATTACTAAGAAAATTACAAGACATATATATGGGGTATAATGGGGTATATTAAAAATTACTAAGAAAATTACAAGACATATATATGGGGTATAATGGGGTATATTGAAAATTACTGAGAAAATTACAAGACATATATATGGGGTATAATGGGGTATATTAAAAATTACTAAGAAAATTACAAGACATATATATGGGGTATAATGGGGTATATTAAAAATTACTAAGAAAATTACAAGACATATATATGGGGTATAATGGGGTATATTAAAAATGACTGAGAAAATTACAATTCAAAATGAATACATACCAACTTATTCTTATATTATCTGCGATGCGGGAATATATATGGGGTATAGTAAAATATATTTAAAAATTACTAAGAAAACATCTCAAATCAAACTCCTTGAGTTTTAAACGAAACATGCGACAACATCTTATTATATAGGAGATTCATCGACGACCTGCTAATTATATGGAAAGGCAACATGGAGTCACTGATGTGTTTACTAGACTCCATGAACATCAATGATCTCAACATCTCATTGACTTGGGATGTGAATAGGGAGTGCATTCATTTTTTGGACCTAGAAATTTTTAACACTAGTGACGGTATTAGCACCAGATCGTTTTTTAAAACAACAGACCGCAATTCTTACATCCCAACTACCAGCTGCCATTATAAGCCCTGGCTGGCGAATATACCCAGAGGCCAATTTACAAGGATGAGAAGAAATTGTACGAGAACTGAGGATTATGAGCTCCAATCCAACAAGCTAAGCAGCATGTTTCTGGATAAGGGATACCATAAGGATATGCTGGAGAGAGAAAAATTAGAAGTTGCATGCCTCGATAGGGAAAGTTTGTTAGAGGATAAGATCGACACCAGGGGGAATGACACTAACGAAGGTATCAGTATCGTTTTAGACTATTTCTTACAAAATAAAGAAGTACAGAGAATCATACGAAAATACTGGAATGTCTTGAAGCAGGATGTCCATCTTAAAGAGGTACTCCCAGAGAAACCTAGAATCATTTTCAAAAAAGCACCAAGTTTATGAGACAAATTAGTTCACAATGTGGTAGAACCACCTCCCTCAAAACCTAAGATGTTTTGGGATCTTAAGGGCTTTTATGGCTGTGGTAGATGTTACAGTTGTGTGAGAGTTCCGGGTGTTGATAAAAGAGTGAAGGATTTCTTTAACCCCAGAACTAATCAGTCTTATGCCCCGTACACACGATCGGACTTTGTTCAGACATTCCGACAACAAAATCCTAGGATTTTTTCCGACGGATGTTGGCTCAAACTTGTCTTGCATACACACGGTCACACAAAGTTGTCAGAAAATCCGATCGTTCTAAACGCGGTGACGTAAAACACGTACGTCAGGACTATAAACGGGGCAGTGGCCAATAGCTTTCATCTCTTTATTTATTCTGAGCATGCGTGGCACTTTGTCCGTCGGATTTGTGTACACACGATCGGAATTTCCGACAACGGATTTTGTTGTCGGAAAATTTTATATACTGCTCTCAAACTTTGTGTGTCGGAAAATCCGATGGAAAATGTGTGATGGAGCCCACACACGGTCGGAATTTCCGTCAACAAGGTCCTATCACACATTTTCCGTCGGAAAATCCGACCGTGTGTACGGGGCATTACACTATCAGAGACTTCATATCCTGTGACACTATAGGGGTCGTGTATGCATTGAAATGCCCATGCAACTATATTTATGTGGGTCGTACCACGAGGGCCCTGAAAGATCGCTTGGAGGAGCATGTGAGGAACATACGTAAAGGATCAGATAAACACCATCTATCCTTACATTTCAAAAAAGTGCACAATCAAAGTACAGCTGGTATGAAATTTTGGGGAATTGAGGCTCCTAGACGCCATTGGAGAGGTTGTAATTTTGTGAGGGAAATCAGCAAACGAGAATCTTGGTGGATACACCAGCTGGGCTCCTTATCTCCTGGTGGGCTCAACAAGGAGTTTGATTTGAGATGTTTTCTTAGTCATTTTTAAATATATTTTACTATACCCCATATATATTCCTGCATCACAGATAATATAAAAATAAGTTGGTATGTATTAATTTTGACTTGTAATTTTCTCAGTAATTTTTAATATACCCCATTATACCCCATATATATGTCTTGCAATTTTCTTAGTAATTTTTAATATACCCCATTATACCCCATATATATGTCTTGTAATTTTCTCAGTAATTTTCAATATACCCCATTATACCCCATATATATGTCTTGTAATTTTCTCAGTAATTTTTAATATACCCCATTATACCCCATATATATGTCTTGTAATTTTCTTAGTAATTTTTAATATACCCCATTATACCCCATATATATGTCTTGTAATTTTCTTAGTAATTTTTACTATACCCCATTATACCCCATATATATATACCAGTATTACAGATGGTATAGGAATAGGCTGGTATATCTCATCATGTATTATTGATAGGTATATTCTATTACAAGTAGCCCCTCTGGTAGATGAGGACAATATTTTGTTTTTAATTAAATAATATAGGATTTAGATTCCTCGTTTTAACACTCAGTATGTGACTCCATATTGGGTATTAATTAAATATGCATTAAAATTGTGATTGTATGCTGGTATCCGGTTTTTATTCTAATTTAATATTATTTATGTTCACTGTTTTCTTGGCGGCTTATTGAAGTATATAAAAAATTTTTTATTTTTTTATTTCTGCATATGATTTAATGATCTATGAGGTGCGGTGTGGCGTCATCTGAAGGGTGCAGCCCCGTCCTGGATTATTAATTAGGTAACATATACATAATAACGACAGTGATTAATGGTAATTATCACTGCTAGTTTTCGTTATAATTTTTCTTGTAGTTATCACAGCTGTTTAATAAAGGAGCATGGTGATGTAGCCTATGATTATAGGAGATAACGGTCCTAGGCAAAATGGCCGCCATGTGCGGTTGTAGCCTAACACTAGAGATGTCGGCGGTCGTAGGCAAAATGGCCGCAGACAGGATATACTTAAATCGATGTAGCCTATTACTAGAGCTGTCAGCGGTCCTAAGCAAAATGGCCACCGACAGCATATAAACACACACACAGAGCATCCGTCCAATTAGATCCCCCAGAGGAAGGCACGTGATCCCTGTGCCAAATACGCGTCGGGGAGGGGTAGGACGGAGCTGTCAGCAACAGAGGTAGATGAGGAACGACACGCTGCACGCCATACAAACGCTTGTTTTATACAAACACTCTCTGGAAAGATTGGTGCACTCATGCACCTACATATTGTGAGTACCCTTCTGGAGGGAATTTTTAATATATTTTAAATAAATCCCTACTGTATCACACTATGGAGCTTTTTCTTTCTTGTATGTGAAACTATCTGATGACATCTGAGAGTGGTGGAGTTTATACCAGCATACCTTGTATGAGCCCAAGGGGTGGCTCCAATGCGTGTTTAGACACCGTTTAATTACCGTGTCACACGCTCAGAGGTGAGCGCAAGCACAAGTGGGGGGTCACAGGAGAGCACTGTAGCATGCTGGATTGTGAACACCATTAAGGAGGAGCATGAGGAACTCTGTTTTTTGTGGACACTACTTACTTGCACTTTATGTGTTGATATCAATGAATTGAACTTTTTAAATGTGGACATTTGATTTTGCACTTTGATCTTATATTTATAACCACATATATATATTGTTTTTTTGCATGTTGCACTTTATGGGATACTTTTATATAAGGATTGTATTCATTCTATAATTTATATATTACTAGCATTTTTTTTTTTTTATATTGAAATTTTGTAGTATAGTTTTACACTATATATGCACCTCATAACTATTGGGATATATCTGTTTTTTCAGCGCAGGCACGTTTATATTTTTTACAATACAGGTTATTGTCTCTCAACCTTTGCAGCACACGGGAGACGTCTGTGTGGAGGCTCTCTAGGGATTTTGAATATATGAGAATATCGTTGAAATAAACCACCACATATTGTTGCTATATATCTCAGAGGACATCGTTGATGAATTCCTGAAAAACTGCAGGAGCGTTGCAGAGACAAAACGGCATTATGAGGTATTCGTAATGTCTGGTCCTGGTGTTAAACTCAGTTTTCCATTCGTCGCCCTCCTTAATCCCCACCAGATTGTATACCCTCTCAAATCGAGCTTTGTGAAAACCATTGCTCCCATGAGGTGGTCAAATGATTTAGAAATCAATGGAATCGGCTAAGCGTTCTTAATTGTTATGCGATTAAGACCCCTATAATCGATACAAAGTCTCAGTTCACCACTCTTCTTTTTCACGAAGAAGAAGCCAGCACTGGCAGGAGATGAGGATTTGCAGATGAACCCTCGAGAATGAATCGGCAACATAGTCCTCCATGGCTTTTACCCTGCGAGACGGACAAAGAGTAGACCCGGCCACGAGCGGGCATGGCACGAGGTTGAAGGTCAATTGTGCAATCATACGACCAGTATGGAGGCAAAATACTGGCTTGACCTTTGTCAAAGACATCACTAAATTTGCGGTACTCCTCTGGCAAAGAGGAGAGGAAAGACATGCACAGGACCTTAACAACTTTCTGAAAACATGTTTTGCTGCATTGTGCCGACCAGGAAAGAACCTCAGCATGCTGCCAATCAAAAGAGGGATTGTGCCTCTGTAACCAAAGATAACCAATGACCATCAGGTAATGAGGTGAGGAAATGACTTGAAATTGGATTATCTCATTGTGTAGCACCCCTATGGCCATGGTTAACAGAGCAGTCTCATGAGTCACATGAGCAGGCTGTAAAGGTTTCCCATCAGTAGCCTCAATGGCAAGTGGAGTAGCACAAAGCTGCAGGGCAATCGAGTGCTTAGACACAAAGACACTATCAACAGGCCCACAGCCCCAGAGTCGATTAGAGCTTGTGTATTGATGGATGATTCAGACCAAGAAAGGGGTAACCAGAACTAGAGGCTTATCATTCAGGATAGCTGGGGACGCAACAATTCCACCTAAGGTCTGTCTCCTACTGAGCCTCAAGGTGCGGGCGTTTCCTGGACGTGTAGGACAAGACTTCAAAAAGTGACCTGCCTGGCCACAATAAAGGCACAATCTCTCACTCCTCCTAAAGGCCCTCTCCTCCGCAGAGAGACGTGTGAAGCCCAACTGCATTGGTTCTACTTCACTGGATGGACTCGGTACCAGGAGGTGAGGGAGGCAAGGGTGGGGATGCAAAGCTCGGAGCCAAAGGAACAGGTGGCTTCCACAAGCACTGCTTAAAGGAAAGTCTCTCTCGGAGTCTGGAGTCAATGAGAATGGCAAACGTGATTAACTTCTCCAGATCCGTAGGTATGTCTCGGGCTGCTATCTCATCTTTGATGTTACCCGAGACCATGAGAAAAAGCAGCCACGGGGGCCTCATTATTCCAAATGATCCCAAGGTTGAGGGATCATCCTCAGCATTCAGACTTTATAAAGAATGCAATAAGAAATGTAAGGGTGCAATTAGGACGGCTAAGATAGAACATGAAAGACACATAGCGGAGGAGAGCAAAAAAAATCCCAAGAAATTCTTTAAGTATGTAAACAGTAAAAAAGGGAGGACAGACCATATTGGCCCCATAAAGAATGAGGAAGGACATCTGGTTACAAAGGATGGGGAGATGGCAAAGGTATTGAATGTATTCTTCTCCTCAGTCTTCACGAGTGAATCGGGGGGCTTCAGTAACCAAAACTGCAGTGTTTATCCTCATGACACAACACAGGAAGCACCTCCATGGTTAACAAAGGACGGAATTAAAATTAGACTTGAGAAACTTAACATTAATAAATCACCGGGACCAGATGGCTTGCATCCGAGGGTACTTAGGGAACTCAGTCAGGTGATTGCCAGACCGTTGTTCCTAATTTTTACAGACAGTCTATTGACTGGAATGGTACCAGCTGATTGGAGAAAAGCCAATGTAGCACCAATATTTAAAAAGGGCCCAAAAAACATCCCCGGGAATTACAGACCAGTTAGCCTAACATCAATAGTATGTAAAATCTTGGAGGGGATGATAAGGGACTATATACAAGATTTTAGTAATAAGAATGATATCATTAGCAGTAATCAGCATGGATTCATGAAGAATCGTTCTTGCCAAACCAATCTATTAACCTTCTATGAGGAGGTGAGTTGCCATCTAGATAAAGGAAGGCCCGTAGATGTGGTGTATCTGGATTTTGCAAAAGCATTTGACACAGTTCCCCATAAACGTTTACTGTATAAAATAGGGTCCGTTGGCATGGACCATAGGGTGAGTACATGGATTGAAAACTGGCTACAAGGGCGTGTTCAGAGGGTGGTGATAAATGGGGAGTACTCAGAATGGTCAGGGGTGGGTAGTGGGGTTCCCCAGGATTCTGTGCTGGGACCAATCCTATTTAATTTGTTTATAAATGATCTGGAGGATGGGATAAACAGTTCAATCTCTGTATTTGCGGACGATACTAAGCTAAGCAGGGCAATAACTTCTCCGCAGGATGTGGAAACCTCGCAAAAAGACCTGAACAAATTAATGGGGTGGGCGACTACATGGCAAATGAGGTTCAATGTAGAAAAATGTAAAATAATGCATTTGGGTGGCAAAAATATGAATGCAATCTATACACTGGGGGGAGAACCTCTGGGGGAATCTAGGATGGAAAAGGACCTGGGGGTCCTAGTAGATGATAGGCTCAGCAATGGCATGCAATGCCAAGCTGCTGCTAATAAGGCAAACAGAATATTGGCATGTATTAAAAGGGGGATCAACTCCAGAGATAAAACGATAATTCTCCCGCTCTACAAGACTCTGGTCCGGCCGCACCTGGAGTATGCTGTCCAGTTCTGGGCACCAGTC
The DNA here is from genome assembly GCF_042186555.1 of Aquarana catesbeiana. NCBI lineage: Eukaryota > Metazoa > Chordata > Amphibia > Anura > Ranidae > Aquarana > Aquarana catesbeiana. The sequence goes on from NC_133330.1 coordinate 172,976,250, forward strand.
CTCAGGAAGGATGTACTGGAAATGGAGCGAGTACAAAGAAGGGCAACAAAGCTAATAAAGGGTCTGGAGGATCTTAGTTATGAGGAAAGGTTGTGAGCGTTGAACTTATTCTCTCTGGAGAAGAGACGCTTGAGAGGGGATATGATTTCAATTTACAAATACTGTACTGGTGACCCCACAAAAGGGATAAAACTTTTTCGCAGAAGAGAGTTTAATAAGACTCGGGCCACTCATTACAATTAGAAGAAAAGAGGTTTAACCTTAAACTACGTAGAGGGTTCTTTACTGTAAGAGCGGTAAGGATGTGGAATTCCTTTCCACAGGCGGTGGTCTCAGCGGGGAGCATTGATAGCTTCAAGAAACTATTAGATAATCACCTGAATGACCGCAACATACAGGGATATATAATGTAATACTGACACATAATCACACACATAGGTTGGACTTGATGGACTTGTGTCTTTTTTCAACCTCACCTACTATGTAACTATGTAACCTCTGCTGCCAGAGCACAGAATTCAATGGTGTAATTGGTAACAGTTCTCGTACTTTGTTTGATGGACATGAGGCTCTTGGCAGCAGAAATGGAGCAAGCAGGAACATCAAATGCCCTTTTAAAGGACGCCACAAACTCAGGGTAACTCAGGACAATGGGTTTTTGCATCTCCCATAGAGGGTTTGACCAGGCCAAGGCTCTATCAGAAAGCAAAGAAATAATGAAGCCTACTTTGCTTCTGTATGTGGGGAACGCCTGGGGCAGCATCTCAAAGTATATATGTATGTATATACTTGTATATGTATATGTATATCTCCAAATATGTTGACAATTATCCGGCAGCTGAGCAGCCTGAGCACAGAGAAGGAAGTTGCTAGGAGCCTAGCCCTGATACCTTGCTGTCAATGATATGCACCTGTTAAATAGGTGCAGAAAAATTGATCTTTGAGTGTTGGTGGTGCCTTCTCACTGTAACCCTATAGAGGCGCTCATGATGAAAGCCAGAATTGGCCTTGCTTCAAAAATTGCAATGATGTGCACCTGTCAAACAGGTGCGTAAAAATTGGTCCTTGGGTTTTAATTGTGCCCATGAAACCTACACCAAAAAATTTCATCCAGATGAAATCAACACCCACTAAGCTAGGCAGCCTAGACAGTCTTTCAGAGATTCGAGATCCAGAAAGCACTTAATCAGCCACATCGGCATCAGGGGCTTGATAGCTGCTGCTAATCCAGGACTGATTCATGGAGTCTGTGGAAAGATGTGCTCTCTTATCTGTCAAAAAACCTCCGGCGGTACTGAATGCCTGTTTAGAAAGCACACTGGATGCAGGGCAGCCCAACAGCTCTATTGCATACTGGGCAAGTTCTCACCCAGTAACCCAGTGGATTGCCAACTGGAAAGCTCTCCATATCTGTTTTTGCCCCTAGATAATCTCCCACCATATGATAAAGAGGCTGCTAATGGGATGTGGAAGCTGACAACCCTTGGCGCCGAGGACTAAAAAAGTTTTATAATGCATCACTGAGGCGGCACCCTTATCCACCGCTTATCTCTTGACCATCAGAAGCCTCAAAACAACTTTTTTCACCAGACTGTAACCTACCAGAGTTGGGAAAGGTGTTACATAAACTCCTCTGTAAGGTGTCTTCAAGAGATTTCATCTTCTCTCTGTGAGATGAGTTCTGAGGCTTTCCTCTTGTAACGGTGGTCAAGGAGGGTTGTGAACCAAGAGTGATCCTTCTCCTTGATGCCACGTATTCTTGGGTCCTTTCGCAGGCTTTGAAGAATGAGGGAGCCCATGCACTGCAAGTTTACGGAGGCATGAGAAGCAGACTCTTTGGGGTCACTGAGGATTATAGTATCTGGAACTGCCTCCTCCCAGCCACATACTACTCCCAATGGTTCTGGGGATGGAAAACCATCTATTAAGGGTTGACGTATGTCTTGCTCTGCTTCAATGCCTCAAAGCTGCCAGAATCCTCCTCCCTCTCTTCTTATGTGTTCTTTGGCATAGGAAGAATGGTGTCTGCATAAAGCTGGCCTTGAAAGGAAAGGAAGTCCTCCTCTTCCTCTCGCTGCTCTGCCTCTAGTGCCCTGTCCATAATGCCACGCAGAGTCTGCTCCAGCAGGAACACAATAGGGATTGTGAGTTGAGTCCTACCTGCTGGGTATGTCACAATTCAGGCTGTTTACGGGCAGGTGGAATTCCCACTAAATTTCAGATAACCGAGCACTGGCTGTGTATGACCGCCTAAAATGGCTACAGACTCTTCAGGCGTGCTTTTGCAGATCTTCCAACCCTGAGTACCTCTTTAAAAAACGCTGCACCACCAAATTGAGAACATGTGCCAGGCATAGAAGAGGAAGATCAGGGCTGCTCTGTGCAAAACCCTTGCACAGAGCAGGTAAGTATGACATGTTTGTTATTTTACAAAAAAAAACAATCCTTTACAATCCTTTTTATAAATAAATTATGTATGCTTTTTATTATATTGTTAAATTGAATAAAATCCAATTTTTACTTATTACCTGCTTTCCATGCGTCTGTATGGTACCATTAAAGTCCACTATGGCATCAACACAAAACATTTCTGTGAACGAAATATATCGTCCCTTACCATACTTGCTGGACCACATGTCAGCAATAATGTGGACCTTGCGGCTGACTTCCTTGACCAACGATGCCACAACATTGCCTTCCACGTGATGGTTGAGAGCTGGAGTAGCCTTACGTGAAAAGAAATAGCGACTGGGAACCTGCCATTGTGGTACAGCACATTCTGCAATTTCACGGAAGGGGGCGTAATCCACCAGGCGGAAAGGCAGGCGTTGACAAGCTTGAATTTAGACGCTGGGCATGTGGGTGACAGTGACTGTATTTTTATTTTTTTTGCTGCAGCAGATGGGGCAGAGAAATTTGCCTGCTATAGTCTACAGCTGGTGGTGTACTATTGGCAGAAGTGCTGCAAGGACCTGGGACACCCTGCGCTATACCATCATCTCTGTCAATGGAGGCTGCTGAGAGGGCATGAGGTATAGCGGGGGTAGATCTGAAAGGTGAGGAGTGAGGAGGAGCAGAATTGCATACTTTTTGTGTGGCTTTTAGGTGCTCCTGCCAACAGGCTGAGTGGTGGGAGGTTAAATGCTTTGTCGTGCATGTGGTACCCAAATGGCTGGTGTATTTGCCAGGCATTCCATAGTTAGTCAAGTTAAAAAAAGACAAAAGTCCATCTAGTTCAAAAAATATATATAAATAAAAAAAAAATATCATACAATCACACATACCCACAGTTGATCCAGAGGAAGGTGAAAAAAACCCCAGGAAAGCAAGATCCTATTTGCTACAGTAGGGGAAAAAATTCCTTCCTGATCCCAGAGAGGTAAAAAAAATAATAAAAGTGTAGCGCTATAATCCATATCTACAAACGTGTACATCACAGTACATAAGTGCATATATATAAGGTGAATGCTAACAAAACATATATGACCATAAATATGGATAATACCAAATAATTAAACTGTGTTGATCACAAGAAAAATTAAATAAAACAATAAATGTACTTTGTTATCAAATGTACCAGTGATTAATAATAAGAAACCCGTGACGGTTCCATGAACCAAACACCTCAAAATAAAAAGTCAAAAATCATAAAACATAACAGTCCATATTGAGTATGTAGAAATATGTGAAAAAATTGTGAAGATAACGTCACCAAAGGTCTATGGGGGTAATAAATGGCCAGTGAAAAAAATCCCCCAAGTTCACAGATGGATGGCTTCACCAAAACTGGCAACCACAAGTGTACAAAGATTTTACAACAGTGCCGGGGCCATCACCAGGAGTTGAGGAGGCTTACCGGAACTATATGACCTGAAATGGCATACGCCAAACAAGTCAGAAAGGCTTAATGACCAACGATTCTGAGGAGTGTGTCTTGTCAGATGTCATCAGCATATGGGGAGAAAGGGATAACAGCACAGCTTCCTCACCCATGGACAATCCAGCATAAGCCAAACGTATAATTCATATGCCATGCGAGGAGCAAAGAAAACTCACATAGTGTAATAACGTTTTTAACCACTTCAGCCCAGGAAGGATTTACCCCTTCCTCACCAGAGCACTTTTTACAATTTGGCACTGCGTCGCTTTAACTGCTAATTGCGCGGTCATGCAATGCTGTACCCAAACAAAATTTGCATCCTTTTCTTCCCACAAATAGAGCTTTCTTTTGATGGTATTTGATCACCTCTGCCATTTTTATTTTTTGCGCTATACACGGAAAAAGACCGAAAATTTTGAAAAAAAATGATATTTTCTACTTTTAGTTCTAAAAAAAAATCCAATAAACTCAATTTTAGTCATACATTTAGGCCAAAGTGTATTCGGCCATATGTCTTTGGTAAAAAAAAATGTCAATAAGTGTATATTTATTGGTTTGCGCAAAAGTTATAGCGCCTACAAACTAGGGTACATTTTCTGGAATTTACACAGCCTTTAATTTATGACTGCCTATGTCGTTTCTTGAGGTGCTAAAATGGCAGGGCAGTACAAAACTCCCACAAATGACCCCATTTTGGAAAGTAGACACCCCAAGGAAATTGCTGAGAGGCATGTTGAGCCCATTGAATATTCATTTTTTTTGTCCCAAGTGATTAAATAATGACAAAAAAAAAAAATTACAAAAAGTTGTCACTAAATGATATATGTGGAATAGCACCCCAAAATACATTTAGCTGCTTCTCCTGAGTATGGGAATACCACATGTGTGGGACTTTTTGGGAGCCTAGCCGCGTACGGGGCCCCGAAAACCAATCACTGCCTTCAGGATTTCTAAGGGCGTAAATTTTTGATTTCACTCCTCACTACCTATCACAGTTTTGAAGGCCAAAAAAAAACCCAGATGGCATAAACCCCCCCCCCCCAAATGACCTCATTTTGGAAAGTAGACACCCCAAGCTATTTGCATTGAGGCATGTTGAGTTCATGGAAAATTTTATATTTTGACACAAGTTGCGGGAAAGTGACAAATTTTTTTTTTTTTTTTGCACAAAGTTGTCACTAAATGATATATTGCTCACACAGGCCATGGGCATATGTGGAATTGCACCCCAAAATACATTTAGCTGCTTCTCCTGAGTATGGGGATACCACATGTGTGGGACTTTTTGGGAGCCTAGCCGCGTACGGGGCCACGAAAACCAATCACCGCCTTCAGGATTTCTAAGGGTGTAAATTTTTGATTTCACTCTTCACTGCCTATCACAGTTTCGGAGGCCATGGAATGCCCAGGTGGCACAACCCCCCCCCAAATGACCCCATTTTGGAAAGTAGACACCCCAAGCTATTTGCTCAGAGGCATGGTGAGTATTTTGCAGCTCTCATTTGTTTTTGAAAATGAAGAAAGACAGTATTTGCACAGTATTTGCGCAGCAATTTTTTTTGTGAAAAAACACACTTTTTTTAATTTTAATGCACTAAAACACACTATATTGCCCAAATGTTTGATGAAATAAAAAAGATGATCTTAGGCCGAGTACATGGATACCAAACATGACGACTTTACAATTGCGCACAAACGTGCAGTGGCAACAAAATAAATACATTTTTAAAAGCCTTTAAAAGCCTTTACAGGTTACCACTTTAGATTTACAGAGGAGGTCTACTGCTAAAATTACTGCCCTCGATCTGACCTTCGCGGTGATACCTCATGCATGGTGCAATTGCTGTTTACATTTGACGCCAGACCGACGCTTGCGTTCGCCTTAGCGCGAGAGCAGGGGGGACAGGGGTGCTTTTTTTTTTTTTTCTCTTTATTATTTTTTTGCTTTTATCTTATTTTTAAACTGTTCCTTTCATTTTTTTTTTAAAATCATTTTTATTGTTATCTCAAGGAATGTAAATATCCCCTATGATAGCAATAGGTAGTGACAGGTACTCTTTTTTGAAAAAATTGGGGTCTATTAGACCCTAGATTTCTCCTCTGCCCTCAAAGCATCTGACCACACCAAGATCGGTGTGATAAAATGCTTTCCCAATTTCCCAATGGCGCTGTTTACATCCGGCGAAATCTAAGTCATAAAATGCTCGTAGCTTCCGGTTTCTTACACCATAGAGATGTTTGGAGCCACTCTGGTCTCTGACCAGCTCTATGGTCAGCTGGCTGAATCACCGGCTGCATTCTCAGGTTCCCTGTTGAGACAGGAGAGCCAGAGAAAAACACGGAAGACGGTGGGGGGCATTCCCTCCCACTGCTTGTAAAAGCAGTCTAGAGGCTAATTAGCCGCTAGGATTGCTTTTACATGAAAGCCGACTGCTGGCTGAAAAGAATGATACCAAGATGATACCTAAACCTGCAGGCATCATTCTGGTATAACCACTCAAAGTTGTGAATGGCGTACCTGAAGACAAAAAAATGGTTAACAATAAAGCACAGTAAACGGTAAAGTATAAAAAATTGCATACCTGAAAAGCAAACATGATAAAACATAATAACAATAAAACATCGCAGAATAGAATACAGTAAAAAAAAGCAGAACAATAGAGAGAATAGAGAGAGAGAGAACAATAAAACGACAACTATTTTTTTTTATTTTATATTTTTGTTTGTGTTGTTTTTTTTTTTTTTTTTTTACACTTTTTTTTGTAACTGTAACTTTTATAACTGTAACCGGTTCCAGGTTCGGGTCTCTTAAAATGCGATGGCATCTTGGGAGACCCTGTGAAAGTGTGCCTAGTCTGTGGAATGCTGTACCCTACGCTAATACTCAATTAGTGAATGGTAGCGTTCAAAACATTCACCAATGCAAAAACCAGGATTGTCAGGACAGGAGGGACGATAATAGCGGGTGTCACGCCTATATCCGCGCTTGCTGCAGACACAACATCTTTTTTGGGGGGGTTCGAAAATGCCTCTCATGCAGCCGACTGCATTTGGTTGGGGATGTCAATGGGGGAAGTACGGGCGCTGCAGAAGTGGTGGGTTCCCAATTAGGATTGGCGAATGCAGCAGGAAGGGCATTATGGGCACGATGGGCCTGTGTTTGTCTTCTTCTTGGTGGCAGCGGGACACTACTTGTGCTTGCCACCTCACCAGCTTGAACTGCACTTATGGGACTCGCCACGTCACCAAGTGTTACTGCAGTGCTGGTTTGACTACAACCGGGGTGTACTAGGCAGCTGGTGCTTGCCAGTTCACCAAAATGCTACCAAAAAAACTATTAGCGATCGCAGGGATCAGGCCTGACTCTGCGAACGCTGCAGTTATGCGTTTAGTGTTTTGTAAGTGTCAGTGATCGATCGATACTGCACTTGGGTGGGCTGGGCTGGGCGGAGGGGCAAAACGCAGGTGCTAGCAGGTATCTGGGCTGATCCCGCTAACACTGCGTTTTTGGAAACCCTAAACTGCTGGGGACGCTGGTATAGATCTGATCGGATCAGATATTGATCCGTTCAGATACTATACCACTAAGGGAGGCGTATGCTGCGTGCGTGGGTGTTAGCGTTACTGGCACTAACCTGACGCTGCTTGGGGCTGGTGCTTGCCAGTTCACCAACACGCTACCAAAAAAACTGTTAGCGATCGCAGGGATCAGGCCTGACTCTACGAACGCTGCAGTTATGCGTTTAGTGTTTTGTAAGTGACAGTGATCGATCGATACTGCACTTGGGTGGGCTGGGCTGGGCCGGGCGGAGGGGCAAAACGCAGGTGCTAGCAGGTATCTGGGCTGATCCCGCTAACACTGCGTTTTTGGGAACCCTAAACTGCTGGGGACGCTAGTATAGATCTGATCGGATCAGATATCGATCTGTTCAGATACTATACCACTAAGGGAGGTGTACGGTGCGTGCGTGGGTGTTAGCGGTACTGGCACTAACTTGACGCTGCCTGGGGCTGGTGCTTGCCAGTTCACCAAAACGCTACCAAGAAAACTGTTAACGATCGCAGGGATCAGGCCTGACTCTGCGAACGCTGCAGTTATGCGTTTAGTGTTTTGTAAGTGACAGTGATCGATCGATACTGCATTTGAGTGGGCTGGGCTGGGCCGGGCGGAGGGGCAAAACGCAGGTGCTAGCAGGTATTTGGGCTGATCCTGCTAACACTGTGTTTTTGGGAACCCTAAACTGCTGGGGAAGCTAGTATAGATCTGATCGGATCAGATATTGATGCGTTCAGATACTATACCACTAAGGGAGGCGTATGCTGCGTGCGTGGGTGTTAGCGATACTGGCGCTAATCTGACGCTGCCTGGGGCGACGCATATCACCGCCGGGCGATCAGGGGGCTAAACCTTTATTCGGTAATAAACGGCGGGTGCCCTGACACTATAAAAAATAAACGAACTAACCAGCGTCACCCGTGACGGTTATATGGTGATCAGTGGTGAAAGGGTTAACTAGGGGGCAATCAAGGGGTTAAAACATTTATTAGATAGTATATGGGGGTCCCTGTCGCTATAAAACGCTGACGGCGAACCTAAATATTTACGTCCCTAACTAGCGTCTCCAGCGACACTAATACAGCGATCAGAAAAATGATCGCTTAGCGACACTGGTGACGGAGGGTGATCAAGGGGTTAAAACTTTATTAGGGGGGGTTAGGGGGGTATCCTAGACCTACAGGGGGGCTAACCCTAACTGCCCTACCACACTAACTGTCATAAACTGACACCATGCAGTAATCAAAAAAAAAAAAAAAAAAAGTGCTTGGTGTCAGTGTGACATAGAGGGGGGAGGGGTGATTGGGAGGTGATCGGGGGGGATCGGGGGTGTTATGTGTGCCTAGCATGTTCTACTGTGTGTGTTCACTGACTGTGAAGTCTTCTCTCCTCGGCGCCGGAACGGAAACTGCCGAGCCGAGGAGAGATGACATCACATCCTCTGCCTGTGTGTACTATACACAGGCAGGGGATGTTTCTCATTGGCTGGGAGCGATCGCGAGGGGGGGCCACGATCGGATGGCCTCCCCCTCGCCTCTCAACGCTCCCAGACAAATGCCGACCGCCGCTGGCACCGGGGGGGGTCCGATCGGCCCCCCCGCCCGCGGGAAGGCAATCACGTATGGGTACGTGATTCTGCCTGCCCGTGCCATTCTGCTCACGTATATAGGCGTGAGGTGGTCGGCAAGTGGTTAAAACACTAATTAATTAAAATAATTAAAAAACAAACTCACATTTTTGAAGATTGAAAAAAGCTAAAATATCATATAGCGGCAATCGTGAGGGGTCCACCTGACATGTTTCAGCTAAGGAGCCGTCATCTGGGGTATGGACCACCCTCACCTCACCGCTCTATAAACAAAAAATTACCCCCACTGGGAGTGTCCACATACCGGAAGTGCAAAGAATGAAGGTCACTTCCGGTTTATTAGGGTCATAAGATAACTAATTTACTATCTATTATGTACAGAAATTGCAAAGCAGGGATCGTTATACCACATGCCTCAAAGATTAGAATAGGAAATTAGAATCAGGGAGTGTTCTAAACACAATAAGCTGTGCTCTGGCTCGGTCCGTCTAACCGGAAACGATCCGAGCACAAGCCAAGCCTCGCTTTCACTAACCAGGCAGCACTTCCTGTATGGGCACAACGACGCCGCCACGCTCCACCCACATGATTGAACATCATTTCCGGAGAGCGTCAATGCCCACCAGCCTGCTCCCCAAGCCTCACTCCAATAATAACAACACTTCCCATCTCGTAAAGAGAATAAGGCGCCGCTGCGCTCCACAGGGTGGAACCAAGCCTCAATCTGAGGCCAGCCGCAACCTCCAGAGTGTCAGCAGAGAAGAACTTTGAATAAATGTACCAGAAAGGGGCACTTATAATAAAATATTAGGAATGAAAAATTATAAAAAATGATACAAAAGGCTGATGTCCAAAATAAAATTACCTTGAAAAAGATAATACAGGAGCATCTTCCTAGCATCTAATAGTATTCAATACTAAAATCATAAAAACGGGATCTGGAGTGACACTGCCAATGGGGGGCATCAATTACATTCATATCCAGAAATGTATTACACATATTGAAGTGAGCAATAATCACCCCACACTCTATATCATATATTAAATTAACCAATAATCAACTTAAATAATAAAGATATAACAGTGATTTCTAATAGTTGAATAGTAAAGGAGAGATCATAATTATGCTTAAGCTTGATTGATAAAAGAGTTGATGTCCCACTCCACGTTAATACCCTGTGGAAAATGGGACCCCAACTCATATATCCAATATGTCTCTAAACGCGAGACACCCCTAAGAGTCGACCCACCCCCACACAGGGTTCCGATCGTGAAATTCCCTGTAGTGCCTAGGGACAGTGTGTTTAGTACTGCCTGCTTTAATGAGATTGATATGTTCCGAAACCCGTGTGGTAAAAGATCTGATGGTCCAGCCGCAATATTGCTTGCCACAAGGGCAAGTCAGGAGATAAACTATTCCTGTAGTGGCACACGTACAGAATTGTTTAATCCTATATGTACGGCCAGTTACAGTAGAAGAAAAACTATGACTGGCCTTTCTGCCGCAGGTGTTAAACTTGCAGACCAAGCACTTTTTACAGGGATAAAATCCAATCATGAAAAAAGGATGGTTTCCCTGGTGGGTTGATGACATTAGGTGCCAACTTATTCCGAAGAGATGGAACACCTTTAAAAACCACCTTCGGGGTCTTGGGCAACAGAGGTTCCAAGATTTTATCCGTTTTTAAAACATCCCAGTGGCTTTCAAAGATTTTCTTAACATGCTTGTGCTGCATAGAGAAAGACGTCAGAAACGACCATTTAAATTCGTCATTTGATTGTCAAGGTCTCTCCTCTAATAGTATCTGGCGGTCCATTGCACAGGCATTTTCAATCTCTTTATCTAAATCTACAGAGTTATAGCCCTTCTCCAGGAACCTATCTTTCAAGGTTGTGGCCTGAACCCTTAAAGTATCAAGGTCAGTACAGTTCCTACGCAGTCGTAAAAACTGACTTTTAGGAACAGATCTGATCCAGGAACTGTGATGGCAACTATCAGTCGATATGTACCCGTTCCTGTCAGTAGATTTAAAATAGGTACTGAATGTAAATGTATGTTCCCTTCTTTCAATAACAAGATCTAATAAATGGATTGAAGTGGTACTGGTCTCAAAAGATAAGGCAATACCCCTATCATTGTTATTCAAGGTTGCAAAAAAATCAACCAAACTATCAATATCATTTAATTTGAGTGATACGATTCTCACTCAAGAAGAGAAAATTATTTTGAATAAAGGTCTCAAATTTGCCCCCCCGTAAAAACTTAATAAGTTTGATACATTTATCGACATTCAAAAGTTCATCAGAAAAATTAACGTCCAAAGGTATATCATCTCGAATCCCACTAAGAATGTGGCCAGGAGCGGTAACGTCTGGCACTGTCCATTCAGGCTTATCCAATCCCTCTCTCTTCAGTCCCCCAACACAACTTCCACCTACCATTAATTTGTTTAAGAAATTAGTGTTGAGGGATTTGGCTTTTATCCCACTTAAGTGTAAATTTTACAATCCTTTACCCTCAGTGGGTCTAAAGACGTTATGCGCATTTTGGGAGATCGAGAGACCTATATAGAATTACCAAAAAATCCCACACATGAGTACAAAAAGGAACTGAAGAATCTAGTAGCTAAAGGTTTTGATTCTTGTATCTTAAATAAAAAGGAGAGATCTTTTCTAGTCCCCCTTGCCCCACGTATCCCGGTTATATATTACCTGCCCAAGGTCCACAAGGACCCTCTCCACCCCCCAGGTGACCCATAATTAGTGGTATCGATTCGGTCACCTCTAAAATTGGGAAATACATAGATTTTTTTCTACAGCCATCTGTACTTAAGATGCCGTCCCATTTAAAAGATACCAAGGATGTGATTAAACTATTATCGAATGTTTCCTATTCTGGTGACCTTATCATGGCCACTGCGGACTTTGCGTCCCTTTATACCTGCATTCCACACCGTAAAGGTGTGGACACGGTACATTGTTTTCTAAATAGGGATGCCTCCCTTGCTTCACCCCAGATAGACTTTATCGTTGATTTAATTGAGTTTGCAACGCAACACAATTATTTCTGGTTCGATGGTAAATTCTATCACCAACATAAAGGGGTGGCTATGGGAGCAAAATTTGCTCCCAGCCTGGCCAACCTGTTCATGGCCAAGTGGGAGGAGGATGTCGTCTATGCCATGGAGAACCCACACCTTCTGTTGTGGGCCCGGTACATAGACGACATCCTCCTCCTGTGGACAGGCAGCCATGATGGTTTGGTTGATTTTTTTGCAACCTTGAATAACAATGATAGGGGTATTGCCTTATCTTTTGAGACCAGTACCACTTCAATCCATGTCTTAGATCTTGTTATTGAAAGAAGGGAACATACATTTACATTCAGTACCTATTTTAAATCTACTGACAGGAACGGGTACATATCGACTGATAGTTGCCATCACAGTTCCTGGATCAGATCTGTTCCTAAAAGTCAGTTTTTACGACTGCGTAGGAACTGTACTGACCTTGATACTTTTAGGGTTCAGGCCACAACCTTGAAAGATAGGTTCCTGGAGAAGGGCTATAACTCTGTAGATTTAGATAAAGAGATTGAAAATGCCTGTGCAATGGACCGCCAGAGGATAGATAGGATATTAGAGGATAGACCTCGACAATCAAATGACAAATTTAAATGGTCGTTTCTGACATCTTTCTCTATGCAGCACAAGCATGTTAAGAAAATCTTTGAAAGCCACTGGGATGTTTTAAAAACGGATAAAATCTTGGCACCTCTGTTGCCCAAGACCCCGAAGGTGGTTTTTAAAGGTGTTCCATCTCTTTGGAATAAGTTGGCACGTAATGTCATCAACCCACCAGGGAAACCATCCTTTTTTCATGATTGGATTGGATTTTATCCCTGTAAAAAGTGCTTGGTCTGCAAGTTTAACACCTGCGGCAGAAAGGCCAGTCATAGGTTTTCTTCTACTGTAACCGGCCGTACATATAGGATTAAACAATTTTGTACGTGTGCCACTACAGGAATAGTTTATCTCCTGACTTGCCCTTGTGGCAAGCAATATGTCGGCCGAACCATCAGATCTTTTACCACATGGGTTTCGGAACATATCAATCTCATTAAAGCAAGCAGTACTAAACACACTGTCCCTAGGCATTACAGGGAATTTCACGATCAGAACCCTGTGGGGACCCAGTTTCTCATTATTGATAGGTACGTGGCCCCCTGGCGGGGTGGGTCGACTCTTAGGGGTGTCTCGCGTTTAGAGACATATTGGATATATGAGTTGGGGTCGCATTTTCCACAGGGTATTAACGTGGAGTGGGACATCAACTCTTCTATCAATCAAGCTTAAGCATAATTATGATCTCTCCTTTACTATTCAACTATTAGAAATCACTGTTATATCTTTATTATTTAAGTTGATTATTGGTTAATTTAATATATGATATGGAGTCTGGGGTGATTATTGCTCACTTTAATATGTGTAATACATATCTGGATATGAATGTAATTGATGCCCCCCATTGGCAGTGTCACTCCAGATCCCATTTTTATGATTTTAGTATCGAATACTATTAATACAGGAGCATCTTCCTAGCATCTATCTTTTTCAAGGTAATTTTATTTTGGACATCAGCCTTTTGTATCATTTTTTATAATTTTTCATTCCTAATATTTTATTATAAGTGCCCCTTTCTGGTACATTTATTTAAAGTTCTTCTCTGCTGACACTCTGGAGGTTGCGGCTGGCCTCAGATTGAGGCTTGGTTCCACCCTGTGGAGCGCAGCGGCGCCTTATTCTCTTTACGAGATGGGAAGTGTTGTTATTATGGGAGTGAGGCTTGGGGAGCAGGCTGGTGGGCATTGACGCCGCACACGCAGTGCGGAATGACGTCACGACGCTCTCCGGAAATGATGTTCAATCATGTGGTTGGAGCGTCGTTGTGCCCATACAGGAAGTGCTGCCTGGTTAGTGAAAGTGAGGCTTGGCTTGTGCTCGGATCGTTTCTGGTTAGACGGACCGAGCCAGAGCACAGCTTATTGTGTTTAGAACACTCCCTGATTCTAATTTCCTATTCTAATCTTTGAGGCATGTGGTATAACGATCTCTGCTTTGCAATTTCTGTACATGATAGATAGTAAATTAGTTATCTTATGACCCTAATACACCGGAAGTGACCTTCATTCTTTGCACTTCCGGTATGTGGACACTCCCAGTGGGGGTAATTTTTTTGTTTATAGAGCGGTGAGGTGAGGGTGGTCCATACCCCAGATGACGGCTCTTTAGCTGAAACATGTCGGGTGGACCCCTCACGATTGCCACTATATGATATTTGAGCTTTTTTCGATCTTCAAAAATGTGAGTTTGTTTTTTAATTATTTTAATAAATTAGTGTTTTTAAAACGTTATTACACTATGTGAGTTTTCTTTGCTCCTCGCATGGCATATGAATTATACGTTTGGCTTATGCTGGATTGTCCATGGGTGAGGAAGCCGTGCTGTTATCCCTTTCTCCACCATATGCTGATGACATCTGACAAGACGCACTCCTCAGAATCGTTGGTCATTAAGCCTTTCTGACTTGTTTGGCGTATGCCATTTCAGGTCATATAGTTCCGGTAAGCCTCCTCAACTCCTGGTGATGGCCCCGGCACTGTTGTAAAATCTTTGTACACTTGTGGTTTTGCTACTGTCTACCCACTTGCCAGTTTTGGTGAAACCATCCATCTGTGAACTTGGGAGATTTTTTTCCATCACTGGCCATTTATTACCCCCATAGACCTTTGGTGACGTTATCTTCACAATTTTTTCACATATTTTTACATACTCAATATGGACTGTTATGTTTTATGATTTTTGACTTTTTATTTTGAGGTGTTTGGTTCATGGAACCGTCACGGGTTTCTTATTATTAATCACTGGTACATTTGATAACAAAGTACATTTATTGTTTTATTTAATTTTTCTTGTGATCAACACAGTTTAATTATTTGGTATTATCCATATTTATGGTCATATATGTTTTGTTAGCATTCACCTTATATATGCACTTATGTACTGTGATGTACACGTTTGTGGATGTGGATTATAGCGCTACACTTTTATTATTTTTTTTATGTTATTTTTTGCCTTGAGTCTATAGGTGTGTTAGCTGCTATTCTACCTTTCTTTGGCTTAGCGCAGCGCTGTACTTATTTTTTACTTCTGATCCCAGAGAGGCATTCAGATTTTCCATGGATCAACTTTACCTATAAATGTTAGTACCCAGTTATATTATGTACATTTAGGAAAGAATCCAGGCCTTTCTTAAAGCAATCTACTGAGCTGGCCAGAAACACCTCTGGAGGGAGTCTATTCCACATTTTCACAGCTCTTACTGTGAAGAAACCTTTCTGTATTTGGAGATGAAATCTCTTTTCCTCTAGACGTAAAGAGTGCCCCCTTGTCCTCAGTGTTAACTGTAAAGTGAATAACGCAACTCTAAGTTCACTATATGGACCCCTTATATATTTATACATGGTGATCATATCCCCCCTTAACCCCCTTTTCTCAAGAGTGAATAAATTTAGTTCCTCTAATCTTTTCTCATAGCTGAGCTCCTCCATGCCTTTTATCAGTTTGGATGCCCTTCTCTGCACTCTCTCCAGTTCCCCGATATCCTTTTTGAGAACTGGTGCCCAAAACTGAACTGCATATTCCAGATGAGGTCTTACTAATGATTTGTACAGGGGCAAAATTGTATCTCTCTCTGGAGTCCATACCTCTCTTAATACAAGAAAGGACCTTGCTCGCTTTGGAATCCGCAACTTGGCATTGCATGCTATTATTGAGCTTATGATCTACCAAAACCCCCAGATCCTTCTCCATCATTGATTCCTCCAGTTGGACTCCACCTAGTATGTATGAGGCATGCATATTCTTAGACCTCAAGTGCATAACTTTACATTTATCAACATTAAACCTCAGCTGCCACATCAGTTGCCCAATTAGACAGTGCATTGAGGTCGGCTTGTAAATTGGAGACATCCTGTAAGTACATTATTGCAATGCATAGCTTAGTGTCATATGCAAAGACAGAAATGTTACT
Source organism: Aquarana catesbeiana (assembly GCF_042186555.1). Lineage (NCBI taxonomy): Eukaryota > Metazoa > Chordata > Amphibia > Anura > Ranidae > Aquarana > Aquarana catesbeiana. Next base: position 172,992,366 of record NC_133330.1, read on the forward strand.
TTTAATCCCAGACCCAATATCATTTATAAAGTTATTAAAAAGAAGGGTTCCAGCACTGAACCTTGGGGTACACCACTGATAACCTTAGACCATTCAGAGTAAGAATCATTAACCACTACTCTCTGAATTCTGTCTTTTAGCCAGTTTTTTATCCATTTACAAACTGATATTTCCAAGCCTGTAGACTTTACCTTACACATGAGCCGTGTGTGGGGAACTGTGTCAAACACTTTTGCAAAATCCAAGTATACCACGTCCACCGCCATCCCTCTGTCCAAGGTTTTTCTTACCTCCTTATAAAAATAAATCATGTTTGTTTGACAACTTCTGTCTTTCATGAATCTATGCTGTCTGTTGCTTAAAATATTTTTTTCCAGCAAGAACTCGTCTATGTGGTCTTTTATTAAACTCTCCAGTATCTTCCCGACTATAGAAGTTAAACTAACAGGTCTATAGTTACTTGGTAAAGACTTTGTTCCCTTTTTAAATATATGCACCACATTGGCCCTATGCCAATCCAGTGGTACTATTCCCGTCATTAATGAGTCCCTAAAAATTAGATACAATGGCTTTGAAATTACAGAGCTCAATTATTTTAGGATCCGTGGGTGGATGCCATCTGGTCCAGGTGCTTTATCCACCATTATTCTGTCTAAATATTTCTGGACCATATCCCTTTGAGCCATTATGGATCGTTTGGGGCTGTGTCACTACCACCCCCATTATGGACATGAGCTCCCCCATGCTCCTTTGTATACACAGAGCTGAAGAAAATATTTAATAGATTTGCCTTCTCTTTATCCCCAGTCACCCACTCTAGATTATTTTGTAAAGGGCCTACATGCTCAGACCTGACCTTTTTACTATTAATATATTTGAGGATTTTTTGGGGGTTTGACCTACTATCTTTTGCAATCTGCCATTCGTTTTGAGTTTTTGCGTCCTAGATTTCCTTTTTACATATTCTGTTATATTCTTTGTAACATTTAAATGAAACTAGTGTTCCTTCATTTTTATATTTTTTAAAAGCTCTTTTCTTATTGTTTATAGCTTTTTTAACTTTGGCCATGAGCCACATAGGTTTTATTTTTATCCTTTTAAACTTATTGCTCATGGGAATATACTTTGCAGTGAGTTCACAAACAGTCACTTTGAAGAATTCCCATTTCTGTTCTGTGCCCATTGATGCTAATATTCCCTCCGAGTCCAAGTCCTGGAGAGCAGCCCTCATCCTTGGAAAATTTGCTCTCTTGAAGTTAAGTGTTTTTATCTTTCCCGTATGTGTTTTTTGCTTACAGCTAACATCAAATTAAATCATGTTATGGTCACTGCTACCAAGATGTTCCTTTTATATGAACATTAGTAATAAACTCTGCATGGTTTGAGATTACCAGGTCCAACAGAGCATCATTCCTAGTTGGGGCCTCAATAAACTGGACCATAAAATTGTCCTGTAATAGGCAGGGCGTTGCTAGGTGTCAAAAAGACCAGGGGCTTCATCCTGAAGGCCGATGGTGGCACCGTGGGGGGATCCGGGGTGGTCGTGTTGCGGGTGTTTTTGGCTTGGCGATGGGGTTGTGTGGCGTGGGTAAGCTAACTTGCTGGTTGCTGCCTGGCTTACCAGTGCTGCCCATCAATGATGGGCACTAAACTCACCTACCTGACACACTGACCATTACACTGACCTCACCTACCTGACATACATACACTGACGGACAGTAGAGACATACATACACTGACCTCACCTTACCTACCTGACATACATACACTACATTGGCCTGGCTAACTGACATACACTGACCTCACCTACGACGAGTATTATATAAACCTATGTTTAAGTCAGTAGTAATCTTATGAAGGGAGCAGAATAGAGTCTATGCATGGGCATTGCGCACACACACACCCTTTGTGCAATGCACACACCAAAACACATTGACAGAAGAGTAAAGTCAGACTCAAGGAAAAAAATATGCATACAAAATTTCTTAATAAGTTGTATTTTTATTATACTTAAAACAAAGTTATCAACATCCAATACAAACAGATGCAGGTTACACACATCAATTCACTACTTAAAAGTGCAAGGTACTCACTGATGTGAAATACACATCTGTTTAAATATAAAATTCCAAAACTACCCATAAAATGCAGCTTACTCACATCAATTCACTACTAGAAGGGATACTACAGGTAATCGACAACAAAACTAGCTTAATCAGTTTGTGTATAGACCATACACCTTTAGTTTCTCTGCCATTTAGGCGTTGAATCACTTTTGTTTCTGTCCATGGAATGGATGCAGGCAGCCCTAGTTACACCTCCTCCCCTGGATGTGACTGACACAGACATGGAAAAAGGGTTTCATTTTCCCATCAGAATTTGCTCACTGTAGAGGTTTTTAATCTCCTCTGGGTCCTCTGTAAATTAAACCTTAAGCACATACAGAAGGTGGCTCCTACAGGCGAATTACAGTGCAGGAATCAGATGATAAATTTTAAACACAAAACAGTAGAGTGCAAAATCTGGTGGTGCAGCTGTGCACGGTAGCCTATCAGCTTCTAACTTCAGCTTGTTCAGTTCAGCTTTCACAATACCACCTGGAAGCTGATTGGTTACTACGGTACGCACAGATGCACCACATTTTACACTCTCCAGTTTTAGAAAATCAACCCCAATGTACCAAAAAGGAATTCTAAACATTGGATGTCTCCTGACAGCAAAATTTTAGGGAGGCTGTGTGAGTCACTGACACAATAGGCTCAGGAGTCAAAAAAATAAATGTGATTTAACTGCTAAATTGCAGAGAATTGAGCAGTGAAACTTCATGCAGGATTCCAGGGACATGATTAATACACCAAAACTGCCTATAGTATACCTTTAAATATTGTAGCACTATCCCACTTTTAGGCCTGATTCACACCTATGCATTTTTAGTGCTTTTTGCATATTTGCACCACAGAATGTGCTCCATAGGAAATCATGTTAAATGGACTGTAGTGCAATTCTGCAAAATGCAAAAAGCACTAAAAATGCATAGGTGTGAACCAGGTCCAAGAGTCATAGAGGTAGACAGGAAGGAGAAAATACCCTAAACATGGCATGGGCATGGCCCATGCCATGTTTAGGCTATTCTCTCCTTCTAGTCTACCGCAATAAACCCATGCCGCATGGGTGTCTAAGGCTCGATTCACACCTATGCATGTTGCTTTTGAGCGTTTTTGGAGGTTTTTTTTTCATGCTTGCCGCGTTTTTGAGCCGCGTTTTTGCCGCGTTTTAGCGGCGTTTTTGCCGCGTTTTTGCCGCGATTTGCGTTTTGCGTTTTTTTTTTTCTTTTTTTTTTTTCATTTTTTTTTACAGTCTTACAAAAAAATTACAAAAAAAAAAAAATCAAAAAAAAAAAAAAAAAAAAAACGGCAAAAACGCACCAAAAACGCACCAAAAACGCATCAAAAACGCTGCAAAAAAGGTGCACTTGCGTTTTTGATGCTTGTCCATTGAAAACCATTACATGCAAAACGCTGCATTTTGCATGAGAAAAAGTCCCCGACCCTTTCCAAAAACGCGGAGATACAAAAAAGCATTGATGTGAACATGTTCCATAGGAACCCATGTTAAAAAATTCCCGTGCATTTCTGCAAAATGCAAAATGCATCAAAAAACGCGCTAGTGTGAATGGGGCCTTAGGCAATATTTAAGACACGTGTTATACAACACTCATTTAACACAACGGGTTTATTCAATAAATGCCAAACTATAGCAAAGAGCGAAATGCAGGTAAAAATAGCTAATATGGAGAAATTATCAAACTCGCCTTGTAGCCATAGCTTGGCAATTTTAACTTGATCTTTGCCTTTTTGATTCTGGTTCACTAGAATTTGGAGTTTAGTGAAAAAAACAACCAAAAAAGTACAAGGTACTCACTGATGTGAAATAAACATCAGTTTAAAATATTAAAGTCCCAAACTATCCATAAGAGGCAGCTTACACACATCAATTCACTACTAAAAGGGATACTATAGGTAAAAGGCAACAAAATTAGCTTAATCCATTTGTGTATAGGCCACCCATACACCTTTAGTTTCTCTGCCATTTAGGCGTTGAATCACTTTTGTTTCTGTCCATGGATTGGATGCAGGCAGCCCTAGTTACACCTCCCCTGGATGTGACTGACACAGCCATGAAAAAAAGGGTTTTATTTTCCCATCAGAATTTGCTCACTGTAGAGGTTTTTAATCTCCTCTGTAAATTGAACCTTAGGCACATACAGGAGGTGGCTCCTAAAGGCAAATTACAGTGCAGGAGATGATAAATTTTAAACACAAAACGGTAGAATTAAAAATCTGGTGCAGCTGTGCATGGTAGCCAATCAGCTTCTAACTTCAGATTGTTCAGTTCAGCTTTCACACTACCACCTGGAAGCCGATTGTTACTACTATGCACAGATGCACCACATTTTGCACTCTCCATTTTTAGAAAATCGACCCCAATGTACAATAAAGGAAGTCTAAACACTGGATGTCTCTTGACAGCAACATTTTAAGGAGGCTGTGTTAGTCACACAAGGCAAGGTTATGACTAGGCTGAAAAACAAAAACATAAAAAATCAGTGATTTAACTGCTAAACGGCAGAGAATTGAGCAGTGAGACTGAATGCAGGATTGCAGGGGCATGATTAATACACTAAAAATGGCTCATTAAGCTTCCTCCTGTATTGAATTGTATTGTACTTGTACTGTCTGCCCTAATGTTGTAAAGCGCTGCGTAAACTGTCTGCGCTATATAAATCCTGTATAATAATAATAATAATAATAATAAAGCGTGTAGATAGAACTATCCCACTTTTAGGGTCAGACTCATAAAGGTATACTGGAAGGAGAGAATACCCTAAACATGGAATCGGTTTCTTAGTCGATATTTAAGACACTTGTTATAACACTTATTTAACACATAACAGTGGTTTATTCAATAAACTCCAAACGATAGCAAAGATCAAAATGCAAAATGGAGGTAAAAAATAACCAATATGGAGAAATTCTCCAACTCGACTGTAGTACTAGTAGCCATAACTTGATCTTTGCCATTTGTATTTTGGTTCACTATAATTTGGAGTTTCTTGAAAAACTAAAAAAAAAAAAGTGCAAGGTGCTTCATGAGTTGAAAATACACCAGTTTAAAACTTAAAATAAAAGTGCATATTACAACTCGTTAACCATATAGTAAACAATCTGTACTGTAAAATGCCATCATTTTTAAACTGTAGTATAGTATTACAATATTCCATTTTCAGTAACTAATTTTTGATATCTGAGCAAGACAGAGAAGAGATTGTCTACACAAGTGACACGCCAGAGAATCTTTTTTGAAGATTCTGTTATTGGATCTGCACTTAGAACATTTCTTGGAATTTTGTGAACTGAAAGATTTGACAGCACTTGTGTCAGGTTGAACATTGCTTGCACAGATACGAAGTTTCTGCTATCTTTTATCCCTTCCTTGCTTTGTTTGCTACTATTACATACATTCTTGATTAAATTCACTAACAATTGTACTTGTTCAGACATTGTCTTACTGTAGGAAATAATTTTGCAATAGAGGGGTACATATAGCATCTCACAAAAGTGAGTTCACCCCCTCACATTTTTGTAAATATTTTATTCTATCTTTTTATCTGACAACACTGAAGAAATGTCACTTTGCTACAATTTGTGAGAGTACAGCTTGTATAACAGTGGACATTTGCTGTCCCCTCAAAATAACTCAACACACAGCCATTAATGTCTAAACCGCTGGCAAGAGTATACCTATACCCCCATGTGAAAATGTCAAAATTGGGCCCAATAAGCCATTTTCCCTCCCAGTTTCATGTGATTCGTTAGTCGTTAGTTTTACAACAAGGTCTCAGGTGTGAAACTTGGTGTTATCGCTCTCATACTGGAAGATCTAAATACATGCCACGGTGGCACCTCATGGGAAAGAACTGAGGATCTCTATAAAGATGGCCTTGGCTCCAAGATTGCCAATAACCTGAAACTGAGCCGAAGCACGGTGGCCAAGACCATACAGCGGTTTAGCAGGACAGGTTACACTCAGATCAGGCCTCGCCAATGGCCGACCAAAGAAGTTGAGTGCATGTTCTCAGCGTCATATCCAAGGGTTGTCTTTGGGAAATAGACTTATGAGTTTAAAGGTGTTGGACTGGCCAAGCATATCTCCAGACCCAAACCCTATTGAGCATCTGTGGGGCATCCTCAAACTGTAAGTGGAGGAGCGCAAGGTCTCCAACATTCACCAGCTTCGTGATGTCGTCATGGAGGAGTGGAAAAGGACTCCAGTAGCAACCTTGAAGCTTCGGTGAACTCCCATACACAAGAGGGTTAAGGCAGTGCGAGAAATTGGTGACCACACAAAATATTAACACTTTGGCTGCCTGTGTGTTGAGTTATTTTAAGGGGACAGCAAATTTACACTGTTATACGAGCTGTACACTCACTACTTTTACTTTACATTGTAGCAAAGTGAAATTTCTTCAGTGTTGTCACATGAAAAGCTAAAATAAAATATTTACAAAAATGTTAGGTGTATGGGTACTTATTTTGTGAGATACTGTACATAGCATCCAAAAAAGCCAACCACCATTAACTGTTATTCTTGAACTACCCTACTGTAGGTATAGTTTAGAATATTACAGTTTCAGGAGTGAATTAAATTTACTGAGGTAGCTGAAGTGCTTGTAATGGTTAATCTCTTGAGAGAACCAAGGTATGCCTTTGTGATTGTTTGTTACTAAAATGATCAATTACACATTCATCAGACACAGATTCCAAAACACCTTTTTCAATGGAAAGAACTGCAAGATGATGAAGCCTTGATTGCCCCATTGTACCTCTGAGCCATGTATGAAGACGTCTCAAAGCACTAAATGATCTTTCGCAAGAGCAGCTGCTCACAGGAATTGTTAGGACAACTTGCATGATTTTTTTCATCAATGGAAACATTAAGGATCCAAAAGTTTGCAAATGTGCTGTACTGTTAGTACCGCACCTTCCTGTTTTTTGCGTTCAAAGACGTTTTTAGCATCAACTACTTCTTCATAGTGCAGATCAATTTTGTAATGTGGTGCAAGTGCCTTTATGTCTTCTGACAGAAAAGATGAAGAAAGTGGGTTGCATGCCTCAATGCCCTTGACCAAATTTTCTTTAATGCTTGAGAAACGATGGTCAAGTTCAGAGAGCATTTGGTCCAAGCAAGGGTAAAAGATTTTTGTTCTAAGATCATCTTCACTTGACAAATGATCACTTGGTATTGGTCTGGCTTCGTACACAAAGTCTTCCATCATTTTTGTTTTTTTAATTTGCCTGGATGTTTGTGGATTCTCAGTGTCAGTGTCAAAGAAAAAAAACAGCTTTTTGAAGTATATCTCTTGATTTGGCATTGGTTCTTAGAGATCTTAATGAAGTACAAACATCTTTTTTATACTCTAATGCAGTAGACAAATCTAGGTTTTCCTTCTGAAGCAACTTATGGAAACCTTCTGTAGCAGCCAGTAACAATTCAAACGCAAAAAGGCAGTAGCACATTGATAACTTATGCAATTTAATCAACAAGCCAGTGGCTATGGCAGATTTCTCCTCTTTAACCAGTTGCCGACCGCCTCACGCAGATATACTGCGGCAGAATGGCACGGGCAGGCAGAATCACGTACCTGTACGTCATCTGCCTCCCGGGGGCGGGGGGTCCAGTCCAACCCCTCCGGTGCCCGAGGCTCGCTCCCAGCCAATGAGCTTCTTCCTCTGCTGCTGTATAGTAAACAGCAGCAGAGGAAATTATGTCATCTCTCCTTGGCTCGGTATTTTCCGGCGCCGAGGAGAGAAGACATCTGAGTGAGTTGCACAACACAACACACACAATAGAACACGCCAGGCATACTGTACACCCCCATCACCCCCCAATCACCCCTTGATCACCCCCCCCCCCGTCACACTGACACCAAGCAGTTTTTTTTTCTGATTACTGCATTGGTGTCAGTTTGTGACAGTTAGTGTGGTAGGGCAGTTAGTGGTAGCCCCCTTTAGGTCTAAGGGGGTAACCCTCCAATAAAGTTTTAACCCCTTGATCACCCCCCGTCGCCAGTGTCACTAAGCGATCGTTTTTCTGATCGCTGTATTAGTGTCACTGGTGACGCTAGTTAGGTAGGTAAATATATAGGTTCCCCGTCAGTGTTTTATGGCGTCAGGGACTCCCATATACTACCTAATAAAGGTTTTAACCCCTTGATTGCCCCCTAGTTAACCCTTTCACCAGTGATCACCGTATAACTGTTACGGGTGATGCTGGTTAGTTCATTTATTTTTTATAATGTCAGGGCACCCGCCGTTTATTACCTAATAAAGGTTTAGCCCCTGATCGCCCAGCGGTGATATAACTTAGGTTTTAGGGTCAGATAGGGTCTGCGTCGCCCCAGGTAGCGTCAGGTTAGCGCCAGTACCGCTAACACCCATGCACGCAGCATACACCTCCTTTAGTGGTGTAGTATCTGAACGGATCAATATCTGATCCGATCAGATCTATACTAGCGTCCCCAGCAGTTTAGGGTTCCCAAAAAAATGCCGTGTTAGCGGGATCAGCCCAGATACCTGCTAGCACCTGCGTTTTGCCCCTCCGCCCGGCCCAGCCCAGCCCACCCAAGTGCAGTATCGATCGATCACTGTCACTTACAAAACACTAAACACACATAACTGCAGCATTCGCAGAGTCAGGCGTGATCCCTGCGATCGCTAACAGTTTTTTTGGTAGCGTTTTGGTGAACTGGCAAGCACCAGCCCCAGGCAGTGTCAGGTTAGTGCCAGCACCCTTAGTACACCCCGGTCGTAGTCAAACCAGCACTGCAGTAACACTTGGTGACATGTCCCATAAGTGCAGTTCAAGCTGGTGAGGTGGCAAGCACAAGTAGTGTCCCGCTGCCACCAAGAAGAAGACAAACAAGGAACGTCGTGCCCATAATGCCCTTCCCGCTGCATTCGCCAATCCTAATAATTGGGAACCCACCACTTCTGCAGCACCCGTACTTCCCCCATTCACATCCCCAACCAAATGCAGTCGGCTGCATGAGAGGCATTTTCTTTATGTCCTCCCGAGTACCCCTACCCAACGAACCCCCCAAAAAAGATGTCGTGTCTGCAGCAAGCGCGGATATAGGCGTGACACCCGCTATTATTGTCCCTCCTGTCCTGACAATCCTGGTCTTTGCATTGGTGAATGTTTTGAACGCTACCATACACTAGTTGAGTATTAGCATAGCGTACAGCATTGTACAGACTAGGCACACAGGGTCTCCCAAGATGCCATCGCATTTTGAGAGACCCGAACCTGGAACCGGTTACAGTTATAAAAGTTACAGTTACAAAAAAAAGTATAAAAAAAAAAAAACCACAAAAATATATAAAATAAAAAAAATAGTTGTCGTTTTATTGTTCTCTCTCTCTCTCTATTCTTCTGCTCTTTTTTACTGTATTCTATTCTGCAACGTTTTATTGTTATTATGTTTTATCATGTTTGCTTTTCAGGTATGCAATTTTTTATACTTTACTGTTTACTGTGTTTTATTGTTAACCATTTTTTACGCCATTCACAACTTTGAGTGGTTATACCAGAATGATGCCTGCAGGTTTAGGTATCATCTTGGTATCATTCTTATCAGCCAGTGGTCAGCTTTCAAGTAAAAGCAATCCTAGCGGCTAATTAGCCTCTAGACTGCTTTTACAAGCAGTGGGAGGGAATGCCCCCCCACCATCTTCCTTGTTTTTCTCTGGCTCTCCTGTCTCAGCAGGGAACCTGAGAATGGAGCCAGTGATTCGTCCAGCTGACCATAGAGCTGATCAGAGATCAGAATGGCTCCAATCATCTCTATGGCCTAAGAAACTGAAGCTACGAGCATTTCATGACTTAGATTTCGCCGGATGTAAACAGCGCCATTGGGAAATTGGGAAAGCATTTTATTACACCGATCTTGGTGTGGTCAGATGCTTTGAGGGCAGAGGAAAGATCTAGGGTCTAATAGACCCCAATTTTTTCAAAAAAGAGTACCTGTCACTACCTATTGCTATCATAGGGGATATTTACATTCCCTGAGATAACAATAACAATGATTAAAAAAAAAAATGAAAGGAACAGTTTAAAAATAAGATAAAAAAGCAAAAAAAAATAAAGAAAAAAAAAAGCACCCCTGTCCCCCCCTGCTCTCGCGCAAAGGCGAATGCAAGCGTCGGTCTGGCGTCAAATGTAAACAGCAATTATACCATGCATGTGAGGTATCACCGCAAAGGTCAGATCAAGGGCAGTAGATCTCCTCTGTAAATCTAAAGTGGTAACCTGTAAAAGCTTTTAAAGGCTTTTAAAAATGTATTTAGTTTGTCGCCACTGCATGTTTGTGTGCAATTTTAAAGCATGTCATGTTTGGTATTCATGTACTCGGCCTAAGATCATATTTTTTATTGTATCAAACATTTGGGCAATATAGTGTGTTTTAGTGCATTAAAATTTTAAAAAGTGTGTTTTTTCCCCAAAAAATGCATTTGAAAAACCATAATCTGTAGGGCATTTGCTTTAAAAAATATATAATGTTTGGGGGTTCAAAGTAATTTTCTTGCAAAAAAAAATAATTTTTTCATGTAAACAAAAAGTGTCAGAAAGGGCTTTGTCTTCAAGTGGTTACAAGAGTGGGTGATGTGTGACATAAGCTTCTAAATATTGTGCATAAAATGCCAGGACAGTTCAAACCCCCCCCCAAATGACCCCATTTTGGAAAGTAGACACCCCAAGCTATTTGCTGAGAGGCATGTCGAGTCCATGGAATATTTTATATTGTGACACAAGTTGTTGGAAAGAGACACATTTTTTTTTTTTTTGTTGTCACTAAATGATATATTGCTCAAACATGCCATGGGAATATGTGAAATTACACCCCAAAATACATTCTGTTGCTTCTCCTGAGTACGGGGATACCACATATGTGAGACTTTTTGGGAGCCTAGCCGCGTACGGGACCCCGAAAACCAAGCACCGCCTTCAGGCTTTCTAAGGGCGTAAATTTTTGATTTCACTCTTCACTGCCTATCACAGTTTCGGAGGCCATAAAATGCCCAGATGGCACAAAACCCCCCAAATGACCCCATTTTGGTTTTTGGGGCCCCGTATGCAGCTAGGCTCCCAAAAAGTCCCACACATGTGGTATCCGGGACCTCCGCCTCGAGTCTGGCTGTGCCGCTGCATGCTCGCTGCTTGTGACGAATGACGGTGTTAGCGCGCGCCTTGTCTCCCGCCGGCCGCCACTTTATGAAGGTAGGGGCGGGCCGTGGGTGACGCGTCATCACGGTGCGTGCCGCCTATCATGACGTCACACTTCCCGCCGTTCATCCTCGCTCATGCGCGGGAGGATCGTCATTTTAATCAATGCAATCCGTCCTAAAAGGGAGAGGTGATGTTTTTTCCATCGTAGGAGCATGGATCTAATGGAGTGGAAGAGAGGGGAGAAGTTTTCCTGGTAGAGGTTGGCAAATTTTGGGGTGATGCGTATTCCCAAGTATTTTAGGGAAGCAGTTTTCCAATTGTAGGAGAAATTGGCCTGTAAGTGTGTGATTTCTGTTTCAGGGATATTTATTGGAAGGGCTTCTGATTTGGACGTATTCATTTTGTATCCCGAGAGAGCCCCGTACCGATCTAGCTCAGCGTGGAGATTAGGGAGGGATATTCTAGGTTGTGTCAGGGTAAGAATGATATCGTCGGCAAATAATGAAATTTTGAACTCTCTTCCCCTGACTGATATACCGTGAATATCCTGATTGCCTCAGATGGAGGCTGCCAGGGGTTCCACACATAATGCAAATAGCAGGGGTGAGAGGGGACACCCCTGTCGAGTGCCATTAGTAATTGAGAACGAGGGGGAGAAGGCAAAGGGGGTCCTTACCTGGGCAGTGGGGTATGAATATACATGCTGAATCGCTCGTAGGAAGGGGCCCTTAAACCCTACGTGTTGCAGCGTGACGAACAGGAAGGGCCAACCAAGACGGTCAAAGGCCTTTTCGGCGTCCAGGCTAAGGAGCAAGGATGCCGAGTCTTCCCTGTTCGCCACGTCCACTAAGTCAATCACCTTCCTAGTATTGTCTCCTGCTTGTCTGAACGGGACAAAGCCCACCTGGTCCTTATGAATAAGGGAGGGGAGGACTATGTTCAGGCGAATTGAGAGTAGTTTTGTAAAGATTTTTAAGTCAGAATTTAAGAGAGCAATGGGTCGGTAATTGGCACATAGGACAGGGTCTTTATCCGGTTTGGGGATCAAAGTGATGAATGATCGTTGCATGTCTGCTGGGACATTAGTATCCCGGAGAAAAGCGTTAAAGAGTCTGCACATATATGGGAGTAGGAGGGGAAGAAAGGTCTTATAGTACTCATATGGTAGGCCATCTGGACCTGGGGATTTACGGGATGGCAAAGATTTAACTGTGAGTTCTATTTCTTCTTCTGTGACTGGAGCATTTAGGGCTTGGAGACGGATGACTCCACTTTGTTCGAGATAATGGTGCAATCTAAGGGAGAGCTCCGGGGAAGGGGGGTTACTTGGGATGTTGGGGTTATTGTAGAGGTCTGTATAGAAATCTGCAAAGGTGTGGGCAATGTCTTTAGGGTGGGATAACAGGCAACCTGATTTATTCTTAATCTGGTGGGGCGAGTTGAGGGAGTCATCACGTAGCTTTTTTGCCAGTAGGGAGTGTGCTTTATTTCCTCTATCATAATATATTTGCTTTAGCCTAAGTAGAGCCTTTTCTACTCGACCCAGTGCCAAATCCCTCAGGGTCACCCGTAGTTTAATGATTTTCTTAAGCAGGGACAAGGTAGGGGATGTTGGGGATGTAGGGGATGTTTGTAGCTGGGTTTCTAGGGTCTTTAGTTCTTTCTCGGTTCAAAGTTTTGTGACTAACGTGTCCTTCTTCATGGCTGATGACAGAGCTATGCATCTACCCTGTATGACCGCCTTATGTTCTTCCCAAAGTGTGGGGGTGGAGATGTCTGGGGTGTTGTTTTCGGTAAAGTAGAATTTTAAGGTTGAGGACAATTCCGTGGTCGATGGGAGGTGTTGGAGGAGGAAGGTGTTTAGTCTCCAGTTGTAGGGCCTGAGATTAGGGGACCCCAGGTCCAGCGTAAGCAGGATGGGGGCGTGGTCAGGCCAGGAGATCAGGAGTATTTGGGCTTCACGTACTATTCTAAGAGTAGAATTATTATTAACAAAAAAATAATCGATACGGGAGTGGGTTCTGTGGGGTGCTGCATAGAAGGTGTACCTCCGATCGCCCGGGTGGAGAACCCTCCAAGCATCAAACAGAGCATGTCTTCTAGAGAGTTGGCGGAAGAGCTTCGAGTCTCTGAGGGCTCGAGCCGACGATGTCCGGGGGCTCAATATGTGGCGATCGGCAGTCGCAGAATGGGTTAAATTAAAATCACCCCCCACCACTAAAATCCCATGGTCAGACCGAAAGAGGCGATTGAACAGTTTAGAGAGGAATCTATATTGTTGAACATTCGGTGTATATAGAGCACACAAGGTGATCTCCTGAGTCTGCCACAGACCCCTAAGAATGACAAAATGGCCATGTGGATCACTATAGTGAGTCACATATGTAAACGGGGACCCCTGTTTGATGAGTATGGCCACCCCTGCATGTTTATGTAGTCCTGAGGAGAGGTAGCTTTGGGGGAATTGCCTGGATGCAAATGCAAAGGTGCCCCCCCTATCAAAGTGCGTCTCCTGGACAAATATAATATCCGCGCCTGATTGTTTAAATTCCCTTAGTGCCAGATGCCTCTTTTTATTGGAATTTAAGCCATGAACATTTAAAGAGAAAATCCTAGTCATGGTATCGAATAAAGGGAGGAAGGGGGAATGTATTACCTGATGTGGAGATGACGGTCTCGGAGCCTAGAGCTAGGAGCGGGCACACCTTGGGAGAAGATCCAGGCCAATTCCACGGTTCACGCAGGGAGCCACACAAGGACGGAGAGGAAAGAGAGAAAGAAGGAAAGGCTGGAAAAGAAAACCATAGGTTAATACAGAACAAATCAAAACAGACCAAAATAGATCTTTTCATCTGACCTTGAGAGGTTGTTAGACCTAGGCCAGTACGGTTTCCCGAGGATCCACCCAGCCCCGATCCGAAAGGATGGGCCAGGTGGATGCAGGGGAGCCCTAAGTTGAACATGTAACTGGTTAATATCAAAAACTGCTGTGATTGTAATCACTTAACTATGGGGTGGGGTAGTTCAGCATAGAAACACCTACTCTCTCAAGTCTCATCCGAGACACGCCCATAAAGTAGTTCAAAAAATTAAAACTGGGGCAGGGAAGGGGGGACTGAATAAACTAAAATGTCCAGGACAGATCCGCCAGCCTTTTAGAATGGCCGCATATTACTATAGTAGATCACCCAAGAGGAGGGGGTGTGGTCAGTTCAGCCATTCCTGGGTTTGGTGTTTTTTCGGGGGGGTGCCCGCATTCCGGGATCGAGTAGAGGGGGGGACCTTCTGCCAAATCGTAGGCGGTGGGGGTGGTGTAGCTACCAAATCCCACTCTGGGAGTTTGGGGGTAGAAATCCCCAAAGTACCGCAAAAGTTATTTAGATCCTCTGGGTAGCAGAGAACAGCAGATTTGCCTTGTTGTTTAGCTGTGAGGCTGAAGGGGAATCCCCACTGATAAGGGACATTCTCTTCTTGAAGTATGTGCAGTAGAGGTTGCAGGATTCTGCGCTTCTGTGGGGTTATCCATGAGAGATCTGGGAATAGTTGCAGCTGGACATCTTGGAAAGTTACCTTGCGTGTCAGGCCAGCTTGCCGCATGATGTCTTCCTTCAAGGGATAGAAGCTAATTCTACAGATAATGTCCCTTGGTTTGGAGGTGGGATTCTTGGGGTGGAGGGCCCGGTGTGCTCTATCCATTTCAATGCGGTTAGTTAGAGGCTCGCCCAAAAGGTTATTAAAGACATGTTGCAATTTGTAGTGAATGTCCTCAGGACCTTCCGTCTCCGGGACTCTTTTCACCCGTATGTTGTTTCTACGCCCCCTATTATCTAAATCCTCAACGTGGCGCTGAATTTCCCTTAACAGGGTACGGTGATCTGCTCCTTGGAGCTGGGTCCTGTGGACTGCCAGTTTAGTCTCTTGGATTTCTTCTTCGGCCATTTCCACCCTGTCTGCTAGGTGTTTAAGGCCTGTTTGTAGTATCTGTATTTCTGAACGACAAGTAGATTTTACATCTGCTATCAACTGTTTAAAATCTTCTTTAGTAGGCATCGCTTGTAGATATGAATACCACTCCGGGGGAGTGAGTGGGGTTGGGCTAGTAGCAAGGGTTGCTGCGTTTGAAGCTGGTGAGGTGGTTGCTGTTGAAACTGCAATGCAGCCTTATCCTGGGGAGGATGTAGAGGTATCGAGGTCATGGTCCATGGGTCTCCCCAGGGCTGTACCTGGGAAGGGGTGGGGGCCCCCACATCCCCCCGAGCACAGCGGTGAGGGATAGGTGATTGTTCTTTCTGTGCGTAAGTGGCAGAGCATGTAGCCTGTTCCCTGGGAGAGCCTAGGGCCTGTGAGAATGATAGTCTCTGGGCTTTAGGTGGGGGTGAGTCAGGCATGAGGGCTCTGGAGGCCGCTAGAGTGTCATCAGTTCCAGGGGGGGGTATTACTGGCCGGATACATCGGGCTTGGTAAAGCTGGAAAGTCCGACGATATGTCGGAGGATGCCGGGGATCCAGGGGCATCTCCTGGCAGGCAGGGATCCGAGGCCGTCCGCAGCAGATGCAGGAAGGCATCTGAGCATCGGGTGTAGTGAGGGGGGCCGAACATGGCGACTGAGAGCCATGCGGCAAGATCCCGGTCCGTGCAGGGTGGAGGGGACTCACCGCTCCTGATGAGGAGGAGGTGCCCAGGGTATCCAGCGGAGCCGATGGGGGACCCTCCGGGATCCGGCTCACGTCCTGGTCCGGCCGGGAGAGCTGCGTGGAGTTCCTGGAGTGGGCCTCCGAGGCCTACAGCATCATGCTGTCTGCGCCGCCAGGAGGCATGTCTGTCAGCGGAAAGAAGGACCGGAGGTCCGACGTGGAGCCAGGCGGGGATTGTGATGATCCCCGGGCTTTGGCGGATCGGGTGGCTTTAGATCTGCCCATGTAGCTGTGGTTTAACGTCCCCAATTTAGCCTTTAGTCATGGGCTGAGAGAGAGCAGACGAGTCAAGCGTCCATCGAGGTCGGCTTCCGGTCACGCCCCCCGGGGCTGATAACTTTAAAATAAATGGCCTAGACTCAGGGCTTTTCAGGGTCACATTCGGGGCTTCAGCCACCCCTAGCCACCCCCTCCTGACGCCCCTTGTAATAGGTTTATACATTTTTGCCCTTTAACTGTCCCAGCAGTGCCATTACTCCAGTCAATTTCTGGGTAGTTAAAATCCCCCATTATTATCACCGTCCCAGCCCTTGCAGCCCTTTTCATCTGTGCAAGGAGCCGAGTCTCCACCTCCTCATTAACATTGGGTGGTCTATAACAAACTCCAATTAATAACTTTGAACTTCGCACATCTATGTGCAGTTCCACCCATAATGCTTTAGACTCATCACACTCTCCATCAACCAGGTCCTCTTTTACACTCGTTTTGAGATCACTTCTCACATAGAGACAGACCCTGCCACCTTTCGTTTTTACCCTGTCTCTCCGAAAGAGTGCATAGCCAGGAATATTAATAGCTCAGTCATATAAGGAATGAAGACAAGTTTCAGCAATACAGATTACATCATAGCTCTCCTCATGCACCAGAGCTTCCAACTCACCTATTTTGCTTGGCAGACTTCTGGCATTGGGAAACAAACACTTTAATGCATTATTACATTTTGCTCTAGTGTTTTTCATATCTTGTTTAGTAGTACAAATGGCACTATAATTTCCAATGGTTGTTTGCAACATGGGAACTTTCTTGTCACCTGCCATAACCCTCCCCCCATCTATCCCCATTCTACCCTCCATTAATGTCTGACCCTTAACTGACCTGTCTGCCCGATGGAATTCTAGTTCACCCTCCCCCCTTAATCCTAGTTTAAATACTCCTCCAGCCTTCCCATAAACTTCTCCCCCAGCACAGCAGACCCCCTTTCATTCAGGTGCAAACCATCTTTAGCATATAGGTTGCACCCCAATGAAAAGTCAGCCCAGTGCTCTAGAAACCCAAATCCCTCCTCCCTACATCAGGTCTTTAGCCATTCATTCAGCTCTCTAATCTCCCCATGCCTTTCCTGTGTTGCGCATGGCACAGGCAATATTTCAGAGAATATCACCTTTGAGGTCCTTCCCTTCAACTTGCAGCCTAGTTCATTAAATTGATTAATAAGGAGCCTCCACCTTCCATCTATTCGGTCATTGGTTCCAACGTGAACCAAGACAGCTGGGTCATGCCCAGCCCCTCCCAGTAATTTCTCAACCCGGTCCACCACATGCCGAACCCTAGCACCAGAGAGACAGCAAAACATTCGGTTGAGGCGATCCTGGTGACAAATTATATTATCAGTCCTTCTGATTATAGAATCCCCTATTACCACCAACTGTCTAGGCCTACCTGCACTCCCCTCATCGCCTCTACAAGATGGGCTGCTCTCCCGGCTGTTAGGGGTAGCAGTGACATCTAGGGCTGCCACCTCTGTGTTTGCCACCTCCACAACTTCACCCAACTTGGCAAATTTGTTTTGATGCACAAATACAGGACTGGCCTTCCTTTTCTGTGAGCCCCTTCCACTCCCTCTAACTACATTAACCCATCTTCCTATCTGATAATCCTGACTTGCCCCTCCACCCTCCACATCAACCCTACTGACCACCTGCTCAGCGAGCAGAGGACCCCTTTCAAGGTTGTCCTTTCTGCCCAGTGTTGCAACTTGCTCCCCCAGATCTCTAATGCAAGCTTCAAGAAGGGCAACCCGCTCACATTTGTCACAGCGGTATCCATCCTAGAGCGGTTGCACCAATTTTGCATACATGTGGCACACTATGCACTGAGCAAAACCTTCAACCCCACTAGCACTTATTTCCCACCCTACTAGCACTCATTTTGTGCGACACTGCACCCAAACAAAATTGACGTCCTTTTTTTCCCACAAATAGAGCTTTCTTTTGGTGGTATTTGATTGCCTCGGCAGTTTTTATTTTTTGCGCTATAAACAAAAAAAGAGCGAAAATTTTGAAAAAAACTCAATATTTTGTACAATTTATTATAATAAATATTTCCCATTTTTTTTTTAAAAAAGCAAATTTTTCCTCAGTTTAGGCCAATATGTATTCTTCTACATATTTTTGGTAAAAAAAAAAAAAATCGCAATAAGCGCATATTGATTGGTTTGCGCAAAAGTTATAGCGTCTACAAAATAGGGTATAGATTTATAGCATTTTTATTATTTTTTTTTTTTTACTAATGGCGGCGATCTGCGATTTTTATCAGGACTGCGACATTATGGCGGACACATCGGACACTTTTGACACGATTATGGGACCATTGGCATTAATACAGCGATCAGTGCTATAAAAATGCACTAATTACTGTAAAAATGTCACTGGCAGGGAAGGGGTTAACACTAGGGGGCGATCAAGGGGTTAACTGTGTTCCCTGGGAGGTGATTCTAACTGAAGGGGGAGGGGACTGACTAGAGGAAGTGACGGATCGTGGTTCCTAGCTAATCAGAACAGGGATTTGTGTGTTTCCGTGTTCTGTCCCTCGTGCCCACGATCACTCGTGGCCGGCGGCCACAAGCATCAGCACCCACACAGTGTAGCGGGCGCCTGCTATCCCGATCCCGCGAGCCGACGTATAGCTACAACAGTTTGCGGGATCGTGCCGACCTGCCGCAGTAAAATGACGGCGGCTGGTCGGCAAGCGGTTAATTAGCAGAGGGAAAAAAAATGTGCTGTTTAAAAAGTGTCAGAAAAAGGAGGGAAAAAAACTATTTTAAAAACTGGGGAATTGAAAAGGGGAAGCACTCGATTGCCACATCCGTAAATACAGGGAGGAGAAGGTACTAAAATAAGTAACCAAAAGTAGGACTTTATAGGCATGGAAACTGTCAGGTCACCTGAGACCAGGTGACAGATGCACTCTGTAGGAGTCAGAAGTGCACCGCTAGGTAGTGGACCCTAGGGCTGACTGCTGAGGATTGAACCCTGGGAGGTTCAGGAAGCAGGTCTACTGGATCACTAACACAGGTCCCACTGGGAGCTAGAACATAGATTCCCCAGGGCGCGGAGTCTAAGAGCCAGCAGGTGTTCACCAGAGCCTCTAGTAGTGAGGATGGACAGAGCTGCAGTCTGGCTCCAGGTCGCAGCCCCCAGGTTCTCACAGCTCACGCTCACGGTAGACTACAGGAGAAGAGGAAGGAGGCAGCAGGCTGGAACAACAAGGAAAGTAAGGGATAAGCCAAATGTCAGGGCGACTAGCAGACAAGGATAAACATAACACGCCAAAGGTCAGGGTCACAAGCAGACAGGGAAAGTCGAGAACAGGCCAAAGTCGGTAACAGGAATCAGATGTAGGAAACACAGCAAGTACACACGAAAGCTAACACACAATGGTTGATCAGCACTGCTGGCTTGTAGTGCACAGATTAATATAGGGTTCCCTAATAGGGCCTGGGGTGGGGCCATGCTTAGAGGAGAAGTTATAAAACCAGCCAGGTGTGAGTGGCTGGCCTCTTAGTCTGAACACATGAGGAAAAGGTAAGCTGACAGAGAAAGATTACTGCATAACCATGACAGTACCCCCCCCCCTCTTATGAGGCCTCCCCCTCCCCCGCCTGGGCCCTGGCTTAAAAGGAAACTCCAGATAAAACCTACTCAACAGACGAGGAAGATCTCAGATGCAGTGATCCAAGACCTCTCCTCAGGACCAAACCCTTCCCAATGTATGAGGTACTGAAGAATGTCTCTACTGTGCTGGGAATCCAGAACTTGACTAACCTCATACTTAAGATTATCCTCTGAGACCGAAACTGAGGTAGGGAGAGCACAAGAGGACTTATTGAGGGCTAAAGGCTTCTTAGGAATGGGTAAAGGCATAAGAAGACCATCAGGAGTCTGAGCAGGGTCCCCCAGACCCTTAAAGATGAGTTGGACATCCAGCACAGGATCATCAGACTGGGCAGAAGTCAGTGGATCCCTGAGACAAGGTTGGTTAGAAAGTGATGTGTCACAGAAGTCAAGCTGGATAGCTTCACTGGGCATAGGCTGAACTGGTGCAGAGGCTGACTGAACAGCATTGCCAGGTACAGCGACCACCAGAATCGCATCACAGGGCGTAGCGACTGTGGAACTGGTGGACGAGTCAGCCTGGGTGTGTCCAAGGGGGTCCAGGAACAGGCAAAGGTAAATGACCATGCAAACTGGAGTGAATGATCGGCTCAAGTTCACAGATGGGCTCCTCATCCAGAGTGCCACATGACCCAGAGAGTGTCTTAGCCCGACTATTGCAGGAGACATTCCAGAAATCGCTATATGCAGCGGGAAGAGCAGAAGATACTGGGATGGTGGCAACAGGAAGTTTCTCTTTTGGGGTAGCCTTGAGTAGGCACAGGAGGAACCCCAAGCCAGGATCCATCCAGCAGTCCAGTCAATGTGTGGAGAATGGAACCGTAACCAAAGAAGACCTAATATGATAGGAGATGAAGCCTTAGGTAAGACAAGGAAGGATATCCACTCCTGGTGGAGTGTCCCTACCGACATCTTAACAGGGAGGGTCTGAAAGCGGATAGGACCCCCTGAAAGAACGGTGCCATCAATCGCCAAGACCACCAATGGCGTTGAAAGGGGCAAAAGGGTAAGTCTCATGGAAGATGCAGTTTCCCAATCCATGAAATTGCCAGCAGCTCTGGAATCCAGATGTGCCGAGAACCAAACGAGAGGAAGCACCTACATGAAGGAACACAGAAAGAAGAAGACGAGAAGGTGAAGGTGATATTTCAGGGTCTAATATTCCAACTTCCAGATGTATTAGCCCCGAGTGTTTTTCCGGACAAAGAGAACAAGTGTCACGAAAATGACCTTTGGCCCCACAATAGAGGCACAGATCCAGAGTTCTGCGCCTAGCGCATTCTTCAGGAGACAACTTGGTCCAGCCCAGCTGCATAGGTTCCTCAGCGGGCAGGGGGTGCTCCTCAGATCGAAGAGAAAGGACTGGGAGCTCAGGCTGCCTAAGGAACGGGGAGTGCTGGCATCTTTTTTCCAGGGCCCTCTCCTGAAAGCGAATATCGATCTGGTTACACAAGGTGATGACACCGTCCAGATCAGCAGGAAAAGATCTTCCTGCTAATTCATCCCTCACTCTATCAGAGAGGCCACGTAAAAAGGTTGAAACTAGGGCCTCATTATTCCAGCTCAATTCAGCTGTGAGGATACGGAACTGAAGAGCATACTGTCCCAAAGAAGTGGACTCTTGACGGAGAAGTAAAAGAGCACTATCCGCTCAGGAGACACGACCCGGTTCCTCGAAGATATTCCGAAAAAGTTTCAAGAAATCAGACAGGCTGGAAACCACTGGATCATTCAGTTCCCACAAGGGGGCAGCCTAAGCTAGTGGCTCATCGGACAGAAGGCATATAATATAGGCTACTTTTGCCCGATCGCACAGGAAGTATTGGGGCTGAAGTTCAAAATGAATTGTGCACTGGCTAAGGAACCCCCTGCAGGCCTTGGAGTCCCCAGAGAAACGGGCCGGAGCTGGCAGTTGTAATGAATGTGTGGCTGCGACTGGTGCGATAGGTGCAGCAGCAGATAGCAGTTGAGGTTGTTGAACCGGGGGTCCTAATGAGGATTGAACCTGTTCAAAACGGGATGCCAAATCCTGAAGGAATCGCATCACCTGGGTCTGATGCGATTCCTGGGTCTCAAGTCTGCGAACTAAGCCCTGCAACGGATTATCTGTGGGTAGCGGCACATCAGCCGGGTCCATGGCTGATCAAACTGTCAGGTCACCTGAGACCAGGTGACAGATGCACTCTGTAGGATTCGTAAGTGCACCGTTAGGTAGTGGACCCTAGGGCTGACTGCTGCGGATTGAACCCTGGGAGGTTCAGGAAGCAGGTCTACTGGATCACTAACACAGATCCCACTGGGAGCTAGAGCATAGATTACCCAGGGCGCGGTGTCTAAGAGCCAGCAGGTGTTCACCAGAGCCTCTAGTGGTGAGGATGGACTGAGCTGCAGTCTGGCTCCAGGTCGCGGCCCCCAGGGTCTCACAGCTCACGGTAGACTACAGGAGAAGAGGAAGAAGGCAGCAGGCTGGAACAACAAGGAAAGAAAGGGATAAGCCAAATGTCAGGGCGACTAGCAGACAAGGATAAACATAACACGCCAAAGATCAGGGTCACAAGCAGACAGGGAAAGTTGAGAACAGGCCAAAGTCGGTAACAGGAATCAGACGTAGGAAACACAGCAAGTACACACGAAAGCTAACACACAATCAGCACTGCTGGCTTGCAGTGCACAGATTAATATAGGGTTTCCTAATAGGGCCTGGGGTGGGGCCATGCTTAGAGGAGAAGTTATAAAACCAGCCAGGTGTGAGTGGCTGGCCTCTTAGGCTGAAAACATGAGGAGAAGGTAAGCTGACAGAGAAAGATTACTGCATAACCATGACATAAACAATGGATAAGTAACAAAAATAGTATTCATAATATTTATTTAAAAAAGTTCATCATATATAAACAGTGTTCAAAGAGGATAAAACCAAAAACAAATGATACAATTTGTACACTGAGCCCTTGTGGTCTACGCGTTTCACCATCAGGCTTCTTCAGGACACGATCAAGGTTCAAAATGTAACAAAAGAGAGACAAGAGTGAATCTCACTATCTGAAATGAGATATATTCCAGTTAAAATCAAAATGTGATAGACGGTATTGCATACACATGTTATATCATTAACCACTTGCCAACCGCCTCACTACGATATATGTCGGCAGAATGGCACGGGCAGGCAGAATCACGTACCTGTACGTGATCTGCCTCCCGCGGGCGGGGGGTCCAATCGGACCCCCCCCCGGTGCCCGAGGCGGTCGGCATTTGTCCCCCGGTGATCGGAGGTGAGGGAGAGGCCATCCATTTGTGGCCCCCCCCTTCCGATCGCTCCCAGCCAATGGGATCATTCCTCTGCTGCTGTATGGTAAACAGCAGCAGAGGAAATTATGTCATCTCTCTTCGGCTCGGTATTTTTCGTTCCGGCGCCGAGGATAGAAGACATCGATGTGAGTGCACAAACACACACACAGTAGAACATGCCAGGCACACAATACACCCCCCAAACACCCCCCCGATCACCCCCTAATCACCCCTCCCCCCCGTCACACTGACACCAAGCAGTTTTTTTTTTCTATTACTGCATTGGTGTCAGTTAGTGTGGTAGGCCAGTTAGTGTTAGCCCCCTTTAGGTCTAGGGTACCCCCCTAACCCCCCCTAATAAAGTTTTAACCCCTTGATCACCCCCCGTCGCCAGTGTCACTAAGCGATCGTTTTTCTGATCGCTGTATTAGTGTCACAGGTGACGCTAGTTAGGGAGGTAAATATTTACGTTCTCCGTCAGCGTTTTATAGCGTCAGGGACCCCCATATACTACCTAATAAAGGTTTTAACCCCTTGATTGCCCCCTAGTTAACCCTTTCACCAGTGATCACCGTATAACTGTTACGGGTGACGCTGGTTAGTTAGTTTATTTTTTATAGTGTCAGGGCACCCGCCGTTTATTACTGAATAAAAGTTTAGCCCCCTGATCGCCCGGTGGTGATATGCATCACCCCAGGCAGCGTCAGGTACCGCTAAAATCCACGCACGCAGAATGCGCCTCCCTTAGTGGTATAGTATCTGAACGGATCAATATCTGATCTGATCAGATCTATACTAGCGTCCCCAGCAGTTTAGGGTTCCCAAAAACGCAGTGTTAGCGGGATCAGCCCAGATACCTGCTAGCACCTGCGTTTTGCCCCTCCGCCCGGCCCAGCCCACCCAAGTACAGTATCGATCGATCACTGTCACTTACAAAACACTAAACGCATAACTGCAGCGTTCACAGAGTCAGGCCTGATCCCTGCGATCGCTAACAGTTTTTTTGGTAGCGTTTTGGTGAACTGGCAAGCACTAGCCCCAAGCAGCGTCAGCGGCCTAGTACACCCCGGTCATAGTCAAACCAGCAGTAACACTTGGTGACGTCCCATAAGTGCAGTTCAAGCTGGTGAGGTGGCAAGCACAAGTAGTGTCCCGCTGCCACCAAGAAGAAGACAAACAGGACCGTCGTGCTCATAGTGCCCTTCCTGCTGCATTCGCCAATCCTAATTGGGAACCCATCGCTTCTGCAGCACCCGTACTTCCCCCATTCACATCCCCAACCAAATGCAGTCGGCTGCATGAGAGGCATTTTCTTTATGTCCTCCCGAGTACCCCTACCCAACGAACCCCCCCAAAAAAGATGTTGTGTATGCAGCAATCGCGGATATAGGCGTGACACCCGCTATTATTTTCCCTCCTGTCCTGACAATCCTGGTCTTTGCGTTGGTGAAAGTTTTGAACGCTACCATACATTAGTTGAGTATTAGCGTAGGGTACAGCATTGCACAGACTAGGCACACTTTCACAGGGTCTCCCAAGATGCCATCGCATTTTGAGAGACCCGAACCTGGAACCGGTTACAGTTATAATATGCCATGGGAATATGTGAAATTACACCCCAAAATACATTCTATTGCTTCTCCTGAGTGTGGGGATACCACATGTGAGACTTTTTGGGAGCCTAGCCGCGTACGGGACCCCGAAAACCAAGCACCACCTTCAGGCTTTCTAAGGGCGTAAATTTTTGATTTCACTCTTCACTGCCTATCACAGTTTCGGAGGCCACGGAATGCCCAGGTGGCACAACCCCCCCCCCCCCCCCCCAAATGACCCTATTTTGGAAAGTAGACACCTCAAGCTATTTGCTGAGATGTATAGTTTTGAAAATTGAAAAAAGAAATTTTTTTTTCTTGTCTTTCTTCATTTTCAAAAACAAATGAGAGCTGCAAAATACTCATCATGCCTCTCAGCAAATAGCTTTGGGTGTCTACTTTCCAAAATGGGGTCATTTGGGGGGGTTGTGCCACCTGGGCATTCCATGGCCTCCGAAACTGTGATAGGCAGTGAAGAGTGAAATAAAAAATTTACACCCTTAGAAATCCTGAAGGCGGTGATTAGTTTTCGGGGCCCCGTACGCGGCTAGGCTCCCAAAAAGTCCCACACATGTGGTATCCCCGTACTCAGGAGAAGCAGCTAAATGTATTTTGGGGTGCAATTCCACATATGCCCATGGCCTGTGTGAGCAATATATAATTTAGTGACAACTTTGTGCAAAAAAAAATAAAAATGTGTTACTTTCCCGCAACTTGTGTCAAAATATAAAATATTCCATGTACTCAACATGCCTCTCAGCAAATAGCTTGGGGTGTCTACTTTCCAAAATGGGGTCATTTGGGGGGGGGTTTGTGCCATCTGGGCATTTTATGGCCTTCAAAACTGTGATAGGTAGTGAGGAGTAAAATCAAAAATTTACGTCCTTAGAAATCCTGAAGGCGGTGGTTGGTTTTCGGGGCCCCGTACGCGGCTAGGCTCCCAAAAAGTCCCACACATGTGGTATCCCCGTACTCAGGAGAAGCAGCTGAATGTATTTTGGGGTGCAATTCCACATATGCCCATGGCCTGTGTGAGCAATATATCATTTAGTGACAACTTTGTGCAAAAAAAAAATAAAAATGTGTTACTTTCCCGCAACTTGTGTCAAAATATAAAATATTCCATGTACTCAACATGCCTCTCAGCAAATAGCTTGGGGTGTCTACTTTCCAAAATGGGGTCATTTGGGGGGGGTTTGTGCCATCTGGGCATTTTATGGCCTTCAAAACTGTGATAGGTAGTGAGGAGTGAAATCAAAAATTTATGTCCTTAGAAATCCTGAAGGCGGTGGTTTGTTTTCGGGGCCCCGTACGCGGCTAGGCTCCCAAAAAGTCCCACACATGTGGTATCCCCGTACTCAGGAGAAGCAGCTGAATGTATTTTGGGGTGCAATTCCACATATGCCCATGGCCTGTGTGAGCAATATATCATTTAGTGACAACTTTTTGTAATTTTTTTTTGTCATTATTCAATCACTTGGGACAAAAAAAATTAATATTCATAATATGGGCTCAACATGCCCCTTAGCAATTTCCTTGGGGTGTCTACTTTCCAAAATGGGGTCATTTGGGGGGGGGGTTGTACTGCCCTGCCATTTTAGCACCTCAAGTAATGACATAGGCAGTCATAAACTAAAAGCTGTGTAAATTCCAGAAAATGTACCCTAGCTTGTAGACGCTATAACTTTTGCGCAAACCAATAAATATACGCTTATTGACATTTTTTTACCAAAGACATGTGGCCAAATACATTTTGGCCTAAATGTATTGCTAAAATTGAGTTTATTGGATTTTTTTTATAACAAAAAGTAGAAAATATCATTTTTTTTCAAAATTTTCGATCTTTTTCCGTTTATAGCGCAAAAAATAAAAACCGCAGAGGTGAGCAAATACCATCAAAAGAAAGCTCTATTTGTGGGAAGAAAAGGACACAAATTTCGTTTGGGTACAGCATTGCATGACCCCGCAATTAGCAGTTAAAGCGACGCAGTGCCAAATTGTAAAAAGTGCTCTGGTCAGGAAGGGGGTAAATCCTTCCGGGGCTGAAGTGGTTAAAAAACATATGCTAGACTAGCCAAGAGAGACCATAAAAGACAGAAAGACACCATCAAAACAAGATACCTTCAAAAGAGTGAGCCTCAAGTACAAATTTGTAGCAGCCGGAAAATTTCCAAGGATATGGAATAATTATAGCAAACTGTGAAAGGTAAAAAACGTGTCATTGGTTTCAATGAGCTGTGTATCCAGCAGTAGATAGCATATATAGCATGAGGGATAAAAGTACCTGCTATTGTATAAACTTTTAAGTATTTCTATGGCAGAGGCAGGTGTGCGTCATATATCCAAAGGTAAAAGTAACCATACAAACAAACACTGGAAAGTCCAAGATCCAGAAAGGGGAGGCCCTGGTAATGTTCAGCAACGCCAGTAGCAAAACTCAGACTAGCATATACTGCCTATGTATAGAGGATATAGGGAAAGAGTGGTATTAGAAAACTTTACACAATGGATAGTGATTACGGTCAAAGCTACGGAGGTATATGCAACAGTACTTACTTGACCTTTGGAACAGGTAAGTGTGCCCCTGGGAGACAGCCAGTAATAGTATAGCTGAAAAAATGGAAGCAATTTTTTGTACCCTCTGTGAATTATGTACTATTTTGTTTTCTCTTTCTATATGGTGATAAATTGTATATATATTTATTTCTGTTTTCTTATATATATCCAATAGAATTTCTTATGCTCCCAAAGAAGCGTACCTTTACGCGCAACATGTCGAGCAATTAAAAGAACAAGTATACCAGGATTCACATCCTGACCCACAAGCCTATTTATCTACACCCTTAATAGGAACACTACTACGGGAATTTTGATTTCAATTTTTTCCATTATACTATTACTTCTATGTATCGTATGAAGTGGTGTTAAAGGTTATGTGTGGGGTATATAATATCAATCTCATGAAATTTTATATGTATTTATTGTCTTTACCATAGAAATATTTGTATCCAATAAACCAACCTTATCATTTTTAGACAATCTACTTGTGTGCCTCTAAAGTCCATTCTATAGTTTTTAAGTTTTCATATGCCCAATACAGGGACGTTGGCACACTGCTACCCGTGTACCCACAGTGTCACCCTGCGGTAGTACACACTAATTTGGAATCTCTTTCAATAAAGTTCCACAGAGAGATAGAGTCAGCTGGATGAAAGGGAGAATTTGAAAGTGCGTTCAAGACTACTGATAAGTCCCATGCTGGAAATGTTGGTCTTCTAGGAGGCCTGATTTTCACACATGCCCTTATAAACTGTATCAGAAGGGGATGAGATACCCATCTGAAGCCCGTCTTTGCAGAAAAAGGCTGACACCTGCACCTTCAGGGTACTTGAACTTAAACCTTTATTTAGACCTTTCTAAAAAAGGAAGCAATCAAAACTAAATTTAAATTTAAATTAAATTCGATCAAAAAGTAATCTTTCAAACTTCAGCAGCGCTAAAGATTTTACATAGAAGCTTGATAGTCTAAAAATCCAGCTATAACCGGGATACAAACACAGTCTTTTGCATATAACAGTTCATGAGTGATTCATCTGCTGTTTAAAACGTTCGACCATCGATACATCTAGTGCTTGAGCTCCCTCTAGGAATTGCACTCACCAGAAACAAGATCAGTCAAAGCCTCGTAGTGTATGTGAAGTGGCTACGATCACTGCTAAATGAACATCCGTCCAATCCACAGTGAACGATCAGTAGATGTGAAGACCAAAACTCACGTCCTCTAATTCACCAGGATCCAGTAAGCTGAGAGCTATCCATAATTCTCTGACAAATAAGGAGAGAGGAAGCCTCATAGTGTAAAACTGTAAAGCTTTTTATTATCCAAAAAATCCCCTTTCCTTAATACATTAAACGTACAAACGAATGGTAAAAAAAGGCATCCAATAAATAGTAGCGCGGTGCATTCAGTTCTGTCAATCTCACCACCTGTCAGGGAGCTGTAATCATCCGTGGTGGTTCCCGGGAAGAAACCAGAGGCAATGACCTGTATGGCAAGCAGGGTGGTACACCTAGACACGTTTCGTGAATCCGTCTTTATCAATAGGCGTCGTTATTTAGACATGTTTGAAAGAACTCTAGAATCTAAGGTGCCTCTGGAGATAATGGATCCCACTTATTTTGTTAGGCCATGGATGAGAATCTCTCCCACATTTTGTCATAAGTGGCGTTAGTGGTACTCTTCCTAGCCTGAAGCAAAGTAGAAACGCCTTCCTGGGAACAGCCCTGTTCTAGGAGCCTATTCCTCTCAACTTCCATGCCATTAGGTGTAATCTCTCCATGGCTGGATGGAAGAACTGCCCCTGGTAAAGGAGATCCTGAGTCACCGGAAGGGGTAGTGGGTCTTACTACACTGATCTGAAGCAATGTCGTGAACCATGGTCTCCTCGGCCAGAATGGAATCACTGCTATTACTAATGCTGATGACTTCCTGAGTCTGGAAAGGAACCTCGCGATTAGCAGAGTTGGTGGGATTATGTACCCCAGATGAAAGTTCCATGGATGAAGAAGGCAGTCCACTCCTTCCACTGATGGAAAAGCTGTCCTCGACAGGAATCTCTGGCACTTGGTGGTCGGTGTTGCAGCCAGGTCGATATCCGGAGTTCTCCAAGTTTTGGTCAGGAGACTGAAGACTTGGTTGTTCAGAGACCACTCGTTGTTCGACAATTCCCTGCTCAAAAAATTGGCTAGTACCAGAACCTGGGAACGGACCGAAAATTCGCACAAACGTTAGAACCCCATTGACGTCTATGGGACTTGAACATTCGAAATCAAAAGTGCTCATTTTAAAGGCTAATTTGCATGGTATTGTCCTAAAAAGGGTTTGGGGACACGGGTCCTGCCCCAGGGGACATGTATCAATGCAAAAAAAAAACTTTTAAAAACGACCGTTTTTTCAGGAGCAGTGATTTTAATGATGCTTAAAGTAAAAAAAAAATAAAAGTGAAATATTCCTTTAAATATTGTACCTGGGGGGTGTCTATAGTAGGCCTGTAAAGTGGCGCATGTTTCCCTGCTTAGAACAGTCCCTGCACAAAATGTCATTTTTAAAGGAAAAAAAGTCATTTAAAACTGCTTGCGGCTTTAATGTAATGTCGGGTCCTGGCAATATGGATCAAAATCAGTGAGACAAATGGCATGGGTACCCCTCAGTCCATTACCAGGCCCTTTGGGTCTTGTATGGATATTAAGGGGAACCCCGCACCCAAATTAAAAAGGGAAACAGCAGTATACAGGCTCTGTACTCTGAACAGCAGTATACAGGCGGTGCAAACAAGATAGGGACTGTAGGTTTGTTGTTAAGTAGAATCTGTTTGTAATTTCGAACTGGTACATTTTTAACGTGTTTAGCTCCAGCCAAAAAATCTATTTTAAGCTTTTTGGAAAACATAGGGAAGGGTTATCACCCCTGTGACATTTGTTTTGCTGCCTGTGCTCCTCTTCAGAAGATTTCACCTCACTTTTTGTCCCAATGACAAATGTTTTTTGAAAATGTGGGTTTTTTGTGAAACAGGGATTGGTGATAAAGCATCAGTGGAAAGGAGAAATGTTTTTCCCATATTAACTCTTACAAGAGAGAATTTCCCTTCCTAGGGGTAGATTTCATCTCACTTCCTGTTGTCTCCTTCTGTTTGCAAGTAGGAGTCGTTTGTAAGTTGGATGTTTGAAAGTAGGGGCCTGCCCTATATACTCAGCAGAAATTTGGGCCTTAGGTGTTGTTGTGGCCACAACACTGTAAGCCCTCACAGGGCCCTGCTGTGAAATATTAGATCAAGAATTGTAATTACATGCCCAACAGGGGCAGAAAAATTGGGCCTTTGGTGGTGGTGGTGGTGCTGGTGCCACAACACTGTAAGTCCTCACTCACTCTTGGTGGGCGCAGAAACGGGCCCTGCTGTGAAATATTAGATCAAGAATTGTAATTACATGCCCCTGTTGAACAGGGGCTGAAAAATTGGGCCTTAGGCACTGGTGCTGGTGCCACAACACTGCAACCCCTCATAGATACTCTAGTTGGAACGCAGGAATGAGCCCTGCTGCAAAGTATTGCATCAAAAATTGTAATTACACGCCCCTGTTAGACAGGGGCTGAAAAATTGGGCCTTAGGCACTGGTGCTGGTGCCACAACACTGCAACCCCTCACAGATACTCTAGTTGGAACGCAGGAACGAGCCTTGCTGCAAAGTATTGCATCAAAAATTGTAATTACATGCCCCTGTTAAACAGGGGCTGAAAAATTGGGTCTTAGGCACTGGTGGCGGCGCTCAGAACCAAAAATGTTCTTACAAGCTATCAGCGTGATCATTGAGGAGGAAGAGGATAATTACTCAGGATAGTCACTCAGCATCAGCATAGGCAGTCTTTGAAGGGATCTGAGATTTTAAAAAAAATTATTCGGTTACATCAGCATCAGGTGCTTGGTAGCTGGTGGTGATCCAAGACTGATTCATTTTTATGAAGGTCAGTCGATCGACCGAGTCGGTGGACAGACGCACCCTGTGATCGGTTACAAAGCCTCCAGCAGCACTGAATGTGCGTTCCGAAACAACGCTGGACACAGGACAGGCCAGTAGCTCAATTGCATACTGTGCAAGCTCTGGCCAGTGATCCATCCTCAAGACCCAGTAACCCAGAGGATTTTCGATAGGAAAGGTGTCCAAGTCAGATCTTGCCCCTAGGTATTCCTGCACCATGTAAAACAGACGCTGGCGATGGTTGCTGGAACCGATCATACCTTGGGGCTGTGGACTAAAAAATTGTCTGAACGCATCGGTCAGATGGCCACCTTCAACACCGCTCCTTCTTTGACTAACCGAAGCCTCACCAACACGTTGTCCAGAAACAGGAGTTTGTAACCTCCCAGTCTCTGGGAACGCGTTGCACAGACCTTTCTGCAAGGCCTCCCGAAGATGTTTCATCCTCTGCTCCCTCTGCGATGGTAAGATAAGGTCCGCAACCTTACCCTTGTAACGTGGATCAAGGAGGGTTGCCAGCCATTATTGGTCCTTCTCCTTGATACCACGAATACAAGGATCCTTACGCAGGCTTTGCAGGATCAGGGAGGCCATGCAGTGTAGGTTTGCTGAGGCATTCGGTCCGGAGTCCTCTGGGTCACTAAGGACGACATGGTCCGCAGCCACTTCCTCCCAGCCACGTACAAGTCCATGTGTTTCTTGGGACTGATCCCTTAAAGACTGCTGCTGATGCTGAGTGCCAGGCTCCACCTTCATACCGACACAATCCTCCTCCTCTTCCTGTGTGATTGGCGGGCACGCAGGAACACTGTCTGGATAAAGGGGGCCTTGAGAGCTAAGGAAGTCCTTCTCTTCCTGCCTCTGCTCTGCCTCAAGTGCCCTGTCCATTATTCCACGCAGCGTGTGCTCCAACAGGTGGAGAAGGGGGACAGTGTCACTGATGCATGCACTGTCACTGCTCACCATCCTCGTGGCCTCCTCAAATGGTGACAGGACAGTGCATGCATCCCTGATCATGGCCCACTGGCGTGGGGAAAAAACCAAGCTCCCCTGACCCTGTCCTGGTGCCATAGTCACACAGGTACTCATTGATGGCCCTCTGCTGCGTGTGCAGCTGCTGCAGCATGGCCAACGTTGAGTTCCACCTGGTGGGCATGTCACAGATTAGGCGGTTCTGGGGCAGGATAAACTCCTTTTGGAGGTCTGCCAGCTGAGCACTGGCATTATATGACTGGCGGAAATGCACACAGACTTTCCTGGTCTGCCTCAGGACATCCTGTAAGCCCGGGTACCTGCCCAAGAACTGCTGCACCACCAAGTTAAGGACGTGAGCCAAACAGGGCACATGGGTCATTTGTCCCTGTCGGAGGGCAGAGAGGAGGTTGGTGCCATTGTCGCAAACCACCATTCCTGCCTTAAGTTGGCGTGGTGTCAACCACCTCTGAACCTGCCCCTGCAGAGCTGACAGAACCTTTGCCCCAGTGTGGCTCCTGTCCCCCAAGCACACCAGCTAAAGCACCGCATGGCATCTTTTGGCCTGCATATTTGCGTAGCCCCTCGAACGGCTACGGAGCACCGCTGGTTCCAAGGACAAAGCACAGGAGGAAGAAGAAGAGGAGGGGGGTGGAGGAGAGAGGTGTGTCACAATCATTAGTAGTGGCATTTTGGAGGCATGGTGGCGGAACAATCTCCAACACTACTGCACCTTGTCCTGCATCCTTCCCAGCTGCCAGCAGAGTCACCCAATGCGCGGTGAAACTTAGGTAACGTCCCTGTCCATGCCTGCTGAACCATGAGTCAGCGGTAATATGCACCTTACCGCTGACCGCCCTGTCCAGCGAGGCATGGACATTGCCTTCCACATGCTGGTAGAGAGCCAGAATCGCCTTCTGTGAGAAAAAGTGGTGTTTGGGTACCTGCCACTGAGGAACCGCACATTCCACAAACCCACGGAAGGGGCAGAGTCTACCAACTGAAAAGGCAGCAGTTGAAGTGCTAGCAATTTTGCCAAGCTAGCATTCAACCGCTGGGCATGTGGATGGCTGGGAGTGAACTTCTTTCGGCAGTGCAGCAGCTGGGGCAGGGAAATTTGCCTGGTACAATCTGACGTCGGTGTACCGAAAGCAGATTGCCCACAAGTACTTGGCTGTGACACACCTAATTCTACACCTTCATTCCTCTCAGTGCAGATCTCAGAGAGGACTGCAGGTATAGTGGGTTGGAGATCTCAGCTGATGAGGAGCAAGGAGAGGTCCTCTTTGTTCTTTGGTGTGGGTCTTTTAGATACGCTTGCCAACGAACTGCATGGCAGGTCAACATATGTCTGGTCAAGGATGTGGTGCCCAAGCGGGAGATGTTTTGGACACGCGAGATACGCTTGAGACATACGTTGCAAATAGCAGCGGTGCGATCTGATGCACTCGTCTCAAAAAAGGCCCACACCAAAGAACTTTTGGAATAACGCGCAGAGACAGCAGCACCCTGCACATGCGGAGCTTTGGGGTGTGATGCAGTCAGTGTGCTGCCCTTAGGCTGGCCCCTGGAGGGCATCCTGCCTCGTTGGTGATGTGCCTCCTCCTCCTCTCTCCTATCTGGCACCCACGTTGAGTCAGTGACCTCATCATCCCCTCTCTCCTCATCACTGGAGCAAACCTGGCAGTATGCTGCAGCAGGGGGAGCATGACTGCCAGATTGCTGTCTTCTTGGGCACCTCCTCTGTCCGTGCTCACGTTACTGCCTTCATCTAGCTCAGTATCATCATCAGAGCCTTCTAAACGCTGGGCATCCTCCTGGAGCATATACCCAACACTGTGGTCAAACAGTTCAAGGGACTCCTCAGGAAGGAGGGGCATGGTGGGGCTAGGGAAGGAGTCACTGATGCCATTGAGCCGAGGGAAGAGGCCGCGTTGGCAGCTGCTTTGCCAGACAAAGTACCCTGAGCATGGGTGAGAGAGGATGAGAAGGATGAGGACGGCTTGGTCATCCACTCGACCAAGTCTTCCACATGTTGGGGCTCAAAACTGCCAGCTGCCAAAAAAAGGCCAAGCATGTCCCACGGCCACGTGCTGATGAGGATGCACCGTCTCCACGACCAGCACTGTTGCCTCTAGACACAGAGCCTGCTTGCCCTCTTTTATTGGCTTGTGACTGTCTGCCTCTCCTTGTTGGCCTTCCAGATATATTAATGGCCTGTAGCTGCACTAAGCTGGGATATATATATATATATATATATATATATATATATATATATATATATATATATATATTGATACTGCAGCTAACAAAATCAACTGCCTGCCTGTAGTATGAGAACACCACCAACCTTCTACAGGTAGCTTTAGCTGAACACTGTGCAGAGCTCGCACTACACTAACTTGTAGTTTTTAGCTGAACACTGTGCAGAGCTCGCAAAAAAATAACTTGTAGCTTATTTAGCTGCCTGCGGTAGTGATAGGATCAGGAAAGCACCACCAACCTTCTACAGGTAGCTTTAGCTGAACACTGTGCAGAGCTCCCACTACACTAACTTGTAGTTTTTAGCTGAACACTGTGCAGAGCTCGCAAAAAAATAACTTGTAGCTTATTTAGCTGCCTGTGGTAGTGATAGGATCAGGAAAACACCACCAACCTTCTACAGGTAGCTTTAGGTGAACACTGTGTAGAGCTCGCAAAAAACTAACTTGTAGCTTATTTAGCTGCCTGTGGTAGTGATAGGATCAGGAAAACACCACCAACCTTCTACAGGTAACTTTAGCTGAACACTGTGCAGAGCTCGCACTACACTAACTTGTAGTTTTAGCTGAACACTGTGCAGAGCTTGCAAAAAACTAACTTGTAGCTTATTTAGCTTTCTGCGGTAGTGATAGGATCAGGAAAACACCACCAACCTTCTACAGGTAGCTTTAGGTGAACACTGTGCAGAGCTCGCAAAAAAATAACTTGTAGCTTATTTAGCTGCCTGCGGTAGTGATAGGATCAGGAAAACACCACCAACCTTCTACAGGTAGCTTTAGGGGAACATTGTGCAGAGCTCGCAAAAAACTAACTTGTAGCTTATTTAGCTGCCTGCGGTAGTGATAGGATCAGGAAAACACCACCAACCTTCGACAGGTAGCTTTAGCTGAACACTGTGCAGAGCTCGCAAAAAACTAAATTTGTAGTTTTAGCACAACACTGTGAGGAGGACGCACTAACTTGTAGCTTTAGCTGAACACTGTTCAGAGGACGCACTACCCTAACTTGTAGCTTTAGCTGAACACTGTGCAGAGGTCTCACTACACTAACTTGTAGTTTTAGCTGAACACTGTGAGAAGGACACACTCCACGAACTTGTAGCTTTAGCTGAACACTGTGAGGAGGATGCACTACCCTAACTTGTAGCTTTAGCTGAACACTGTGCAGAGGTCACACTACACTAACTTGTAGTTTTAGCTGAACACTGTGAGGAGGACACACTACACTAACTTGTAGCTTTAGCTGAACACTGTGAGGAGGACGTGTGACAAAAATGTAAGCGTAGGTTAGTTTTGCCTTAACAAGACGTGGTGTGATATGTAGAAGTAGTGTAATTGTAGATGTAGTTTAATTCTGGGTTATTAAAAATATAGTATTCAATGTCAGTCATGTACATATGTTCTTTCATTAGCATTTGAAAGGGACAGAGATAGTTTTTTCTAGGATCGGAGTGACACCCAGATGCCAATAAAAGTTCCCATTAGAGTAAACATAGATTGCCACCTCCCTGAGGCTCAAAGAAAACTGCTAGTCATCTTGGCTACACGGATCTGCAGGGGGCATTCCCAAGGCCCCAGCCAGTCTGTAAGCTTTGATTAATATCAAGAGATCTAAGGAACCTATTTTATCTCTCATAAAAGCTAAAATATTAACGGCAGAGAGATGAAAATAATTCCTTTTGATCGTACACGCGACGGGTTACGTGTACATGTAACTCTATGTTTAGCAGGTGTGGAGTCCTAGAGAACCATACAAAACCGTTATATGGCGCCTGATTGCAGCAGGCAGGCAGTGATTGGTACTGTTGCGATCGGATTGATGCGCTGGTATCGAAAATCCTATCCATGACCCAGCAATCAGCGCCGTTCTGGGCCAATTTGACTCTGGTCATTTCAGAACACAAATGTTCTGTGGGCTGAGACAGGAACACCCCCCAGGGTTGATTGGCCAAGGGCTAAAGTCCAGCCCACATCCATATTTCAATAAATTGGGTAGCCTGAGATATGGACATTGTTCTTCCCACATGTTCCAGTCTGCTTCTTAGGTAAAGTTTATTTCTGTTTTCATCCCTTTTTATTTTCATAGCAAATTGCCAATTGTGTGTCTTTCTGCATTTTTGTATCTTTTTTTGGTAAATCCTTTTTCTTTGTATATCTTATATGCACTGCCCACTTTTGGGATATTAAATGATAAAATTAATAAGTGACTTCTGTGTAGTAAGCTAGGACTTATATCTCTGGAGAGGTTGTTGTATTTTAGTGCCTAAGTACTTGGTTTAAGTTACGTACCAATTGGTATGCAATTGCACTGTGTGTTGGCAGATTGCATGCAGATTGTAAGCTAACAGATCTGCCAGACGGAGATCTATGTGTGTGGTGGCTCAGCAGACCAGTCTGAGCTGTTGGGTGGTGGCAGGCTATCGTTTATTGTGTGTCTGATGTGCGGGTGTGGGGACAATGGGAGGAGTGATTAACACCGGGGTTCAAGCTTGCAGGATAGCTGGAGGAATCCTAGAAGTGTGCAGTAATTGCTAGACTGTTCCTCAACCCTTAGAGTGCACCAGATATGTATGTATGTAAGATTTTTATCTGCCTGTGTGTGGTCAGCTAGCTGGATTAGAGTGGAGTCTCCCTCTAGTGGTGGCCAAAGGTAGTGCAGGCTGTGAAAGTACCACAGCCGGTCTTACATGCTCAGTATAAGTTCCCCCTTATTCCCTTAGTTCCTCATATCCCCCGGTCACGGAACGCACATCGCGGTTAGTTAGTCGCTGTGGGCGTGCAAATTCGTGACAGGACGCACTACACTAACTTGTAGTTTTAGCTGAACACTGTGCAGAGGTCACACTAAACTAACTTGTAGCTTTAACTGAACACTGTGAGGAGGACGCACTACACTAACTGTAAATAGTCAGGGGAGAGGAGACCGATCGTGTGTTCCTAGTACAGAGGAACACTGATCGGTCTCCTCCCCTTGTGAGCCCCCTCCCCCTACAGTTAGGATCACTTCCTAGGTAACACATTTAACCCCTTGACCGCCCCCTAATGTTAACCCCTTCCTTGCCAATGACATTTATACAGTAATCAGTGCATTTTTATAGCACTGATTGCTGTATAAATGTGAATGGTCCCAAAATAGTGTCAAAAGTGTCCGATGTGTCTCCCTATAAAATTCATTTAAATCGGAGCAGTTCCATCTTAAACGCAAAAAATGGCCCTTGGGGACAGCAGACAACCAAGAGCGATGATGGCAGGAATCAAGCAGAATGAAGCTATTCCTGTCAGTTGGTTTGAAATAGGTGGAGGTGGTAATCACATCATTAACGATTGTAATAACCAAATCCAAAAAATGGATTTGGGTGGAGCTGGCTTCATGGGTAAGCACTATACCCTTGTCGTTTTAAGAACAGACAGGAAAGTGGTAACAGAGTTAATGTCACCGTCCCAAATGAACAGGACGTCATCTATAAATCTTCTCCACATGACCAATTGGGGTGGTTTATCACGTAGGACTACGTCCTCCTCCCACTTGGCCATGAAGAGATTGGCCATACTGGGAGCAAATTTGGCTTCCATGGCCACTCCCTTTGTTTGCAAATAGTGTGTGCCTCCATACCAAAAATGGTTGTGTTCCATCGAGAAGTCCAGTAGCTCCATCACGAAGTTACATTGCGTGGTGGAGATACTGGAGTCCCCATAGAGATAGTGGATTTGCTGGATTTTTGCTGTTGTTTTATATTATCTGTGCAATTTTATGCAGAACTTGTCTGCGATTTTTAATAAATGAATATGGCATTCTACACTATGGGAGTTTCCTCTTCTCTTTGATATGGTCTATCCCTGCTGGAGTACTTGCTGTTTTGAGTTATCCTGTCAACACGCTCTCCTGAGCGTCCCCTGCTGCCACTAAGGAGATATCCGGAAAGGAGGAAGGAGATCCGAGGACCACCAGCTGGCACCCTGCCGTGATTTCTGTGTTAATCTACTAATCCTGTATTGACCCCCCTGAGTAAGGGCGGTCACAGGCTTTCTGGTAAGCCTCCATCTTTTTCACTTGGTGACGGGCAGCACTATTAGGTTGGAGTATCGCATTTGGATTTTTTTCGCTTCTATATATAGGACTTGTGGACTTTTTATATTTTTTGTTTCATTTGAACTATTCATTATTTTGGTTTGCCACTTTGGGAACATTTATTTGTAAGAAGTGTCGGTATTTCATGATTTTTTATCACTGTTTACACTATTTCATTAGTATTTGTGACAGACCTAGCCGGGACAGAGGCTGTTGGAGAGGACTGTATGCAAGCCTGTTGCCTTTTGATTATGGGCCCTGGATTTTCAATGGATTCATTCTGTTGGGACACATCCTGTGAGGAGATGCTGGTGTCATCAACCTGTGTTTATGTTAATTGAATGAGCTAATGACATTGTCCTCTATACAATGTAGGAGACGGGACGACTGCTATTGTGTTGATATAACTGTGTGAAGCTCGGTGCCCACAAGTCTGGGCGAAAGGTCATGTCTCAGTCACCTAGGCTGTATAAAGGATTAGATAATTAGCTCATGTTAATTAGGTTACATTTGTATTGTTAGAGTAATCTTCTCCTGTGTATATAAGACTGTATTCTGGTTCTGAATAAAGGAAGTTCTTAGTAGCAACAAGCAAGTGTCGCCTTGTTTGTGCTCAGAGAGGTTGGGATATCTGTATACAGACTGGGAGGAAGTGGTATATGACGGAAGCACTCAAGCGGAGTGTGGGACGTTCCGTGACATTGGTGGCAAGCAGCGGGAAAGCTTCCTGAAGTCTGGGACATCCAAACCTCCAACTGGATCCAAGATCAGCATAGCAGACTTCAGTCACCCCAGCGGAGATATGGACCTGGCATCAGAATTCCCGGGGCTGCTGCGGATCATCCTTTCAACATACACCAGGACTGTGTCTGAGGATGAATACCTGGAGCTTAGGCAGCAAATTCGGGTGGAGCTCTGGATTGCAGACCTCCGTCTCGCTGGTATAAAACAGGGCAAGTGCTTTCCAACCCAAGAGCAACGGGCCAGTGACCAACGGGCATTGCGGATGGCATTCCTGGGAGAGCAGCCCCAGGAGCAATGGGTGACTGAGTTGGACAGGTTGGTCCAGCAGGAGATAGAGCTGGACAATCGTTATCGGGCTCTGCAATGGCACGCAGAGGAGGGATATTTAGGGGAGACAACAGAATGCTCTCCGGAGGGATATGACTTTGGCGGCCCTGGATTGCTGTGGGAGAGCCTTACAGATCTTTTTATGTTTGGCGATGAAGGGGAACCTGACCTTGAGGACCTGAGAGACTATAGAGAGTCTATGCTTGGTCTTGCAGGGGTCTCAGAGCTCAAACCTGATCTGGACCATTTGCTAAGGAAGGAACAGCATCTGGAAAGGGCATACAGGAAACTGCTAGAATAAGTTCAGCAGCATGCCAGAGAATCGGCAGTGGAAAATCCGGAGATTGCCGTCCCCAAACCTGAAGTGCTGACAACAGGGCAGGGCTCTGATAACCTCTGCCCAGAAATGATAGCATCTTCTGGGTTCCATGGACAGGAGATGGTGAACCTCTATCCCCAGATATCAGTTGCAGAGACATGGGATTTGATAGACTTTTCTGCTGAGGAAGAACAACCTGATGAGCCTCCAGCAGAAGAGCTGCTATCAGGGCCAAAGTTCACTGTGTTCTGCCCAGCACCAACAGTGGCTTCAGCCTTCCTGAGAGAAGAGGTAGTCGGCCTTTCTCCCACAACACTGACAGGGACATGTGATTTTCTGCCAGCAGCATCTATGGAGTTAAAACAAACTTCTCCAGCTGAAGATCTGGTAACTGAACAGAGGGTCCAAGACCTCTGTCCCACACTTTTACCAATTCCAGAGACTGGATATTTAATAGACGTTTCTGTAGAGGAGGAACCACCTGGCAAACCCCCAGCAGAAGTGCTGGCAACCGGACAGAGGGTCCAAGACCTCTGCCCCACACCTGCAGCAATTGTGGAGGCTCAGGCTGAGAAGATGGCAATCACTTCCCAGCAGCAGATACAGGGGGAGAAGGGAGAGGAGGTGTGTGTTGTCCCTCCCCAACAGTT
Source organism: Aquarana catesbeiana (assembly GCF_042186555.1). Classification (NCBI taxonomy): domain Eukaryota; kingdom Metazoa; phylum Chordata; class Amphibia; order Anura; family Ranidae; genus Aquarana; species Aquarana catesbeiana. Next base: position 173,032,993 of record NC_133330.1, read on the forward strand.
GGCCAGGGGGGAGGAAGTGGGCTTTCCTCCCCAGCAAAGATCCGTGTACCTGGGAGACAGTACCATCGACATGTCGTCCCAGCAGCCAGATGAGGGAATGGAAAAGGAAGCAGCTGGCTCACCTCCCCAATGGCAGCTACACAGTTTGGGAGTGGAGGAAGCCAGCCTCCTGCCCCAACAGTTAGCCAGAGCAGAGGATGCGGAGTCCCCAGCAGAAGTGCTGGCAACAGGGCAGAGTGCTACCAACCTCTGCCCAGCACCGGCAACAACTACAGAGTTCCAGCGAGGCGGGGCAGTCGGCCTCCCTCTCCAACAGTTAGCCGGAACAGATGGTGTGGGGTTTCCAGCAGAAGGGCTGGCAACAGGGCCGAGGACTGCTGGACTCTGCCCTCAACTAACAGAGGATGGATTTCCTGTGAAGGTGGATGGGACTTCAGTCTCCACCTGTATACCCCAGGGATGCTGGGCAGTGGGCCCCGATCCCCAACAGCATGACAGAGTGAGCCCAGACACCCTGTCTTCTCTCCAGCGGCAGAAAGGATTCCAGGGAGAAGAGCCAGTCCAGGCCTCTCCCCAGCGGCAGATATGTTCTCTGAGAGAAGCAGAGGTTGGCTGGGTGAGTAATACTCTGTTTGGAACAATTTGTTTGGGGTACTGTGTGGGTACAGGCAGTAGAGGACTGGAACTATGGACTAACTTCGGAGTCAACCCGTCTGGGGTCTCCTCCTGTGTTAGTCTCCTGCCGAAAGGGGAGAAATGTGACAGACCTAGCCGGGACAGAGGCTGTTGGAGAGGACTGTATGCAAGCCTGTTGCCTTTTGATTATGGGCCCTGGATTTTCAATGGATTCATTCTGTTGGGACACATCCTGTGAGGAGATGCTGGTGTCATCAACCTGTGTTTATGTTAATTGAATGAGCTAATGACATTGTCCTCTATACAATGTAGGAGACGGGACGACTGCTATTGTGTTGATATAACTGTGTGAAGCTCGGTGCCCACAAGTCTGGGCGAAAGGTCATGTCTCAGTCACCTAGGCTGTATAAAGGATTAGATAATTAGCTCATGTTAATTAGGTTACATTTGTATTGTTAGAGTAATCTTCTCCTGTGTATATAAGACTGTATTCTGGTTCTGAATAAAGGAAGTTCTTAGTAGCAACAAGCAAGTGTCGCCTTGCTTGTGCTCAGAGAGGTTGGGATATCTGTATACAGACTGGGAGGAAGTGGTATATGACGGAAGCACTCAAGCGGAGTGTGGGACGTTCCATGACAGTATTTTATTAATTTAATTTGATAGCACTAATTCTAATTTGTCTAGTGCTGCCCTTTATTTATATATATATATTTTATATAATATTTATTTTTTTATAATTTGCACGTATTTAACCACACATTCATTCACTTTGTAATTGGTCCAGCGCTGCACTGTCTCTTTTTATTAATTCTTTTTTATGTGCCCTCGTATTGGGGTTATAGCGCTTAGCTGCAGGACCTCCTTCACGGCTTTTTTTGATTTATCACTTTTTTTTGCTTAGCACCTAGCTCAATTTTTTTTTCTTTTACTTTGAATATATGCTTATTGCAATTTTTTTTTACCAAAAATATGTAGAAGAACACATATCGACCTAAACTGAGGAAAACATTTTTCTTTTTTTTTTTTTTAAATTGGGATATTTATAGCAAAAAGTAAAAAAAAAATTTCAAACTTGTCACTCTTCTTTTGTTTATAGCGCAAGGAATAAAAACTGCAGAGGTGATCAAATACCACCAAAAGAAAGCTCTATTTCTGGGAAAAAAATGATAAAAATTTCATTTGGGTATAGTTTTGTATGACCGCGCAATTGTCATTCAAAATGCGACAGCGCTGAAAATTGGCCTGGGCAGGAAGGGGGTGAAAATGCCCTGTATTGAAGTGGTTAATTAGCAGAGGGGGAAAAAAATGTGTTGTTTAAAAAGTGTCAGAAAAAGGAGGGGAAAAAAGTATTTTAAAAATGATAGCAAACATCAAATAAAGGAGGAAAAAAAAAACAAAAACACTTGCAAGCACAAGCAGTCAAAAGCGCAAAAGCACAACTCCTGTTTATTAACTCTCCACTCAAAATTCAAAATTGCAGTTATGTTCACAAATTGCAGAAGCAAGCCAGCATTAGCAGGGAGCCAGGGGGCTTTGATGTGCTTGATGCAAAGTTTGCAAATTGCAAACAGTGCGATAGGCTGCACATAGGGTTACCACCTTTTCTTCAAGCCAAACCTGAACACTTTTGCAGCACAGGGCAATTTAAAGAATTTCTTTCGCTGTAAACACTATAGGATTATATAAGACCTGGGATACATTTGGGTGCCCCAAGGAGAATAATAATGTAGCACACAGAGCGCGCCTTGGCACACAGTGGGTGTGGCCAAATTTCTCTTGCTGACATTATCACCCTACCCTTCAATTAATCCTGCCCCCAAACAACTTCCCACAGCTCCCGGACGGCAAAAGATTTGTGTATGACTATCTTGGTTACTTGGGGAGCCAGAGCCTGGTCTGAATAATGTGTGGACTGAAACCTGGACACATGATTCAAACCCCGAACTGTCCGGGTGAATCCTGGACAGGTGGCAACCCTAGCTGCACATGTGCTAAAAGGCCCAAACAGCTGAGCTGTGAGAAGTGGGCAAGGAGATAACAGCTCCACAATACAGTGGAATAGGGTGGCTGCTCTCTACCCTTCCATGATGGCTGCCTCTTTGGGGTTATGCCTCACCCTCACTTTCCTCCTCTGCTCTATCTGGCACCCAAGTCGTATCAGTGACCTTATCATCATCATCCCGTCCATCTTCATTATCACTGGAGACAACTTGGCAATATGCTGCGGCTGGGGGAACATGACTGCCAATTTTCTGTGTACCAGTGTTTTTGTACACTCCTCTTTGTAGGCTCATGTTTCTACCTTCCTCACTCTCAGAACCAACATCAGAATCAAGTAATGGCTGCGCATTGTCAAGGAGCAAGTGGCTGTGTTCATCTAACTCAGCTGACTCCTCCATGCCTGATGTTGGGGCTATGGCAGGAGTAGCTGTGGACAAGGAGGCAGAATAAGCCACTCTGGCAGCTGCAGTGGACTGCACCAGTGGTTCTCAACCCTGTCATCAAGTGCCCTCCCAGGCCATGTTTGCAGGTTTTCCTTTATCTTGCACAGGTCAATGGCAGTCAATGGCTTGGTATTTTGGACACCTATTTTATCTAAGAGAAATTCACAAAACATGGCCTGTTGGGGGTACTTGAGGACAGGGTTAAGAACCACTGGACTGCACACTAGTCTCTGCTTGGTTGACGGAGGATGAGGAGGATGAGGAAGATGATGATGGTTTATTAAGCCAGTCCACCACCTCCTCTGCATGCTGTGGATGAAAGGCATGGGCAACATCACTAAACAGAGGAAATGATGCCCTGCCTGAGGACGGACCATGTCCACCTTTGCCTGTGGACATATATGCTGCTGGCTCCCTCACAGTGCCATGGGAGCGTCTGCCTCTCCTTGTTGGCCTCCCAGACATGATGGGGGATGGGGGCGCTTATTAACAAAATGTTATAAAGATGTGAAAATTGTGTACGTGAATGCACTTTAATCAATGAAAAGTAGTGTTTGGTGAACTTTAACTTGAATACTCACTACACAAACACACTCTACTGACACACTACAATATACTGCAGTAAAACTGCAGTAACGCACTGAAATATACTGTGTTAAACGTGCAGTAATGCACTGTTATATATTGCATTAAACATGCACTAACGCACTGAAATGTACTGTGTTAAACGTGCAGTAAAGCACTGAAATATACTGCATTAAACGTGCAGTAACGCACTGATATATACTGCATTAAATGTGCAGTAACGCACTGATATGTACTATTACAAATGTGCAGTAACGCACTGATATATACTGCATTAAACCTGCAGTAACGCATTCAAATGTACGTGCAGTAACGCACTGATATATATACTGCGTAGGACGTGCAGTGATGCACTGAAATATACTGCATTAAGCGTGCAGTAACACACTGATATATGCTGCGTTAAACTTACAGTAACACACTGATATAGACTGCTTTAAATGTGCAGCAATGCATTGATATATACTGCATTAAACATGCAGTAATGCACTGATATATACTGCATTAAACATGCAGTAATGCACTGATAAATACTGCATTGAATGTGCAGTAATGCACTGCTATATACTGTGTTAAACGTTCAGTAATGCACTGATATACACTGCATTAAACGTGCACTAACGCACTGAAATATGCTGTGTTAAATGTGTAGTAAAGCACTGAAATATACTGCATTAAACATGCAGTAACGCACTGATACATACTGCTTTAAACGTGCAGCAATGCACTGATATATACTGCATTAAACATGCAGTAACGCACTGATATATACTGCTTTAAACGTGCAGCAATGCACTGATATATACTGCATTAAACATGCAGTAATACACTGATATATACTGCATTAAACATGCAGTAACACACTGATATTTACTGCCTTAAACGTGCAGTAACCCACTGAAATATACTGTGTGAAATGTTCAGTAATGCACTGATATATACGGCATTAAACGTGCACTAATGCACTGAAATATACTGTGTTAAACGTGTAGTAAAGCACTTAAATATGCTGCGTTAAACGTGCAGTAACGCACTGATATATACTGCGTTAAACGTGCAGTAACACACTGATATATACGATGTTAAATGTGCAGTAGCGCACTGATATATACTGCGTTAAACCTGCAGTAATGCACTAAAATATACGTGCAGTAACGCACTGATATATATACTGCATTAGACGTGCAGTGATGCACTGAAATATACTGTGTTAAACGTGCAGTAACACACTGATATATACGATGTTAAATGTGCAGTAACGCACTGATATATACCACGTTAAACCTGCAGTAACGCACTGATATATATACTGCATTAGACGTGCAGTGATGCACTGAAATATACTGCGTTAAACGTGCAGTAACACACTGATATATGCTGCTTTAAACTTACAGTAACGCACTGATATATACTGCTTTAAACGTGCAGCAACGCACTGATATATACTGCATTAAACATGCAGTAATGCACTGATATATACTGCATTAAACATGCAGTAATGCACTGATATATACTGCGTTAAATGTGCAGTAATGCACTGCTATATACTGTGTTAAACGTGCAGTAACACACTGATATTTACTGCGTTAAACATGCAGTAACACACTGAAATATACTGCATTAAACATGCAATAACACACTGATATATATGGCAGGAAACCTGCCCTGACAAATTAAACTGACACTAAAGTATGGTCACACTACACTTAAAAACTGACACTAAAGAAAAATGAATAGTCACACTACACACGATTCATAGATTCACACTAAACTGATATTCTACACTGACAATAGAATCACAATAGCACACTATAGCACACTAACCCGCTAGCAGCACTGAACAGAGCCCTGTTCTATCTCTCTCCACGCTAATATCACACTGCAAATGACCGCTATGGGGAGAATATTTTTATAGTGTGAGGCGGGACTAAGAGCAATGAGCCATGATTGGATAGAGTCATCATTACTTTTTCCAGTCATGGCTCTGACAGTGCTCTGTGCCCTGATTGGGCAAAGCTCTCATTGCTTCAGCCAATCAGGGCTTCCAATGCACTGTTCAGTGGTGCAGGGCATTGTGGTCATTAGGTGGGCAGAACAAATGGTTCGAACACCCCAATAATTCGGGTGTTCATCGAACGGGCGAACAGCCAATGTTCAGCCCGAACTCATGCTTGGTCCGAACCATTCACCCAACTCTAATAGTGACCCTTCCTGCCTTCCATGTGCCATAGTGATCCTTCCTGCCTTCCATGTGTCATACTGATCCTTCCTGCCTTCCATGTGCCATAGTGACCCTTCCTTCCTACCTTCCATGTGCCTTAATGATCCTTCCTGACTTCCATGCACCAAAGTGATCCTTCCTGCTCTCCATGTGCCTTAGTGATCCTTCCTGCCTTCCATGTACCGTAGTGATCCTTCCTGTCTTCTATGTGCCATATTGATCCTTCCTGCCTTCCATGTGCCATAGTGATCCTTCCTGCCTTCCATGTGCCATAGTGATCCTTCTTTAAGCCACTCCCACTGTTAGACGCAACTTGACAATGACCATCATTTGTTACTATATGCTATACATACCGCAGTACTTATATTTTGGCTCTATCTCAGGGTTCCTCAGGTCCTTCAAAATCCTCTCTTTTAAGCTCTCTATCTATTTTCAGTTTATACAAAATCATATGTATTGGAAGTGGCGCTGCAGTGCCGCTTTGCGGGCGCTGCCCCGTACATTTCAATGGGCAGGGGTGCTGTAGGAGCGGTGTATACACCGCTCCTGCAGCGCCTCAAAGATGCAGCTTGCAGGACTTTTTTTACCGTCCTGCAAGCGCACCGCTCCAGTGTGAAAGAACTCGGGCTTTCACACTGGCGAGACAGGAGAGGCTCTTTACAGGCGCTATGCAGGTGCTATTTTTAGCACTGTAGCTCCTGTAAAGCGCCTCAGTGTGAAAGTAGCCTTAAGCCCCTCTCATGTTTGGCCACACCCACTTTTCACACTATGCACGTGAAGTATGCACTTGTGAAGCTGTCAGCTGAATCAGCCCAGTGTGGTGAGCCACAGGAGCTACCCCGCTCTGAGATGATTAAAGTGATACTAAACAGAGTGCTAATTGCCATAATTCATTCACATAAATTACTGTATACTGTATTTATCATGTCACTGTATTTTGTTTTAAAAAAAATCAGTACATACTGTATATGCAGTAATACATGCTTGTTATATGCACTGTGGAGCCTAAGGGGTTAATCTTCCACATTGTGTAGAAAGGCTGTTTGATCTGATCCTCCCCTTCTTCCACTGTCCCAAATCCATCTCCTGATAAGACAGAACATTTGGAGTCACTCTGCACATGCTCAGTTTGGTGTGTATTGCTAGAATTTATTTTTCTTGGGAGGGTGCATGTGATCAGCACAAGGCCAATCAGCACTGTCCAGACAAAGGGTCAGGGGTTCTGCAGCCTCATAGGATAGTCAAAGTAGAATGAAAACTCCTCCTACAAGCTTTAACCAGACACTGATAGATGTCACAAGACTGCTATATACTGCTGATGAGAAAAGGTATTCAGCAGTTTATATTTCCATGTTCTGTGTACTGTGGGAGACCACATATAGTGAACGCAGGGTCCTGGGTTAAGTAACACTTTAATATGTTGTAGGCAGAGTCAAAGATGATTGCCACTAGCTTTCATTTAGTTTGAACAGCAGCTGCATCCACGGTTCTTTTTTTTTACCTTACAGGTATTATCAATTGAATTGAATATATTTAATATTGGTTTAAATTGAAACTAAGCTTTTTGTGAGTTGGTTAGTGGGTATAATCAATCAGCATATTATATCCCACCCCTATAGTGTTTAGAAATAGAAAGACATGGAGGGGGAGGAAGGGAGAGGAGTGTCATTTACCACTATGTATACACTCACATGTATGACTCTATAGTCATGTGAGCTGCACAGATAAGAAAAAAAAGGAAATTAAGAGCTTAGAAGGAAACTGAAACTGGAGCATGCCCAGTAGAGAACAAGATCAACCAGATATATTTCACTCCACACATAACAAATGCTTTAGTGGCTTTGTGAGTATGCATACTCTGTTATATAGCATGTAATGAGGGTTTTTCATATTCTAGGTTTAATTACACTTTAATACCTCTTATTGTGTGTTTATTGTAAGTGCAGTTTTTTTAACAATAAAACATTTTAACCATTGTAAGACACAGTGAGCACTATTGTTGGTCTTTTATATTTTTCATTGCTGGAAACAAAATACACTATATTACCAAAAGTATTGGGACACCTGCCTTTACACGCACATTAACTTTAATGGTATCCCAGTCTTAATCTGTATGGTTCAATATTGAGTTGGCCCACCCTTTGCAGCTATAACAGCTTTAACTCTTCTGGGAAGCCTGTCCACAAGGTTTAGGAGTGTGTCTATGGAAATGTTTGACCATTCTTCCAGAAGCGCATTTGTGAGGCCAGGCACTGATGTGAATGAGAAGGCCTGGTTCGCAGTCTCCGCTCTAATTCATCCCTATCGGGTTGAGGTCAGGACTCTGTGCAGGCCAGTCAAGTTCCTCCACCCCAAACTCACTCAGCCATGTCTTTATGGACCCTGCTTTGTGCACTGGTGTGCAGTCATGTTGGAACAGGATGGGGCCATCCCCAAACTGTTCCCACAAAGTTGGGAGCATGAAATTGTACAAAATGTCTTGGTATGCTGACACCTTAAGAGTTCCCTTTCACTGGAACTAAGGGGCCAAGCCCAACCCTTAAAAAACATTCCCACACCACCAAATGATTTGGACAAGTTCACAAAGAAAGGTTCATAAAGACATGAATGAGCGAGTTTAGGGTGGAGGAAATTGACTGGCCTGCACAGAATCCTGACCTCAACCCTCCTTTCAGAAGAGTTGAAGCTGTTATAGCTGCAAAAGGTGGGCTAACTCAATATTGAACCCTATGGACCAATACTGGGATGCCATTCAAGTTCATGTGTGTGGAAAGGCAGGCGTCCCAATACTTTTGGTAATATAGTGTATATTCTTCTTGAGTTGACCCATATGGATTGAAGAGCACAGATTCTCAATTGCAGCTGATCCCAGCTTTTAAAAAAGGAGCTAGTCTGGCTAGACTTTTTATAATTTAAAGGGCCACCATAGACGTTGAGAGTCTGTCCTTTATTCTCTGTGGTGGTGGAGATTGCCACCTACAGACACTTATGGGAATCAGAAGTGCTGGGAAATTGGACTCCTTTATGAACTTTCACAGAATAATTTATAAATACTCACAGCTTTTTATCTCTATTTATTCACTTATGAATTTACACTGAAGAATTTACAGATACTTTATTCATTTCATATCTGACTGTGTCAAGGAATTCTGAACTTTTTGGCAATGGTTGATTTGGATTTATAACTGATGATTACTTGGCAATTCATTGGTTTTTGGGTTTTTAGTGAAGTACACGCTTTTTTTGTGCAAACTTATGCTATTGCTCTTTGCACTCTTGTCAAGCAAACCAAACGAAGATAACTCATATAGATCATATCTGGAGTTTTTTTTTTTTTTTAAAGTGTCAACCGTACACTTCATTCTTTCTAACATTTCTAACAAGTGAAAAACAAACTTGGATTACATCACAATAAACCACATCTGTCAAATGCATGAGCATGTATAAAATAGGTGTGTAGTCACAAATAAGAGGGTAGCCAAGTGATGATATATACTGTACTGTCAAAAAGCTAGCTAGAAGTATTCATTGCTCTGGAGACTTGAGTACGGTAACATTGACTTATTTTTTCCTAAATAACTTCCTGGTGAGGAAGTGTTTGCTGTAGAGTAATTGAATATCTTTCCTCTATATGAAAAGTTAACTTCTTACCAGCAGAAAAAATGTAATGCACACCTTGAGTACATTCTGCATTTCTTGTCACTGTAGGAGGGGCAGCACAATCAGAGTTGTAAGCATTCACAAACTAGATGACAAAGAAAAGGAAATAACAGGAAGCTATGGTATAGCAGTTAGCTCTATTACTAAACACTTTGATGAAAAAGAGGATCCTTTTTTTATTGCGTGTCACTTGCACATACGAACACAGAAGCCCGGTAAGTCTTTTGATGTATTAACATTTTTAGAACTGTAAATAGACTTTTTCTGTTGTCCTTTTAGTTGTAATAGAATTAAGTAAATCTGCCAACCACTATTGTTATTGTAACACATTGCAGTTTGTTCATCGTTGCTATAAGGGAACTCCGCAAAGCAAGATGCGCTTCAGTCAGGTTTAAAAAATTAAAAGTCACTGCCACAAATATTGTAGCTGCTGACTTTTAATAAAAAGATTCTTACCAGCCCAGGGATCGGTTCTTCAACATTGTTAGGGTCCCCAGCACCACCATGTTGACTGTGGGAAGTCAGCTGTGACTTCCTGCAGCTTCACAGCCTTCTCCCAACTAGGGTTGCCACCTTTTCTTCAAGCCAAACCCGAACACTTTAGAAGCGCATGGTAAAATTTTTTTTTTTGTAGTACATTAAATTCCTTACCTCTGTACAATGCAATGAACGGCAATTTTATATGTCGTATACATATAGTTTTGTGATTAAATAACATTTCTGGAGGGTATGATGGGGGCAGTATGTACAGGAGAGGAGTGCGGAGGGTATGATGGGGTAGTATGTACAGGAGAGGAGTGCGGAGGGTATGATGGGGGTAGTATGTATGGGAGAGAAGTGCGGAGGGTATGATGGGGGCAGTATGTAAAGGAGAGGAGTGCGGAGGGTATGATGGGGGGCAGTATATACGAGAGAGGAGTGCGGAGGTTATGATGGGGGCAGTATGTACGGGAGAGGTGTGTGGAGGGTATGATGGGGGCAGTATGTACGGGAGAGGTGTGTGGAGGGTATGATGGGGGCAGTATGTACGGGAGAGGTGTGTGGAGGGTATGATGGGGGCAGTATGAACGGGAGAGGAGTGTGGAGGGTGTGATGGAGGCAGTATGTAAAGGAGAGGAGTGCGGAGGGTGTGATGGAGGCAGTATGTAAAGGAGAGGAGTGCGGAGGGTATGATGGAGGCTGTATGTAAAGGAGAGGAGTGTGGAGGGTATGATGGAGGCAGTATGTAAAGGAGAGGAGTGCGGAGGGTATGATGGAGGCAGTATGTAAAGGAGAGGAGTGTGGAGGGTATGATTGGAGGCAGTATGTAAAGGAGAGGAGTGTGGAGGGTATGATGGGTGCAGTATGTACGGGAGAGGAGTGCGGAGGGTATGATGGGGGGGCAGTATGGGGAGGGATTACTTGCAGTGTCTGTGGGGTGACCATGGAATGATGTCCCTCAGCTGAGGGGTAGGAAGCAGCTCTGAGTGATGTCTGTATGAAGTGGTCTGGGTGGGGGGGTGATGTAAGCTGGGGGGGAGTGGGGGGCTGAGAAGTGGTCAGATAGTAATGTTTATAATAAAAAAAAAAGCTATTGTGGTCATCTACTAAAATATACAACAATACTACTCAATGAAAACAATCTGTTATAAGATGCTACCTCCCAGCACTCTGTATGTACAGATGATGTGAAGGTAATTGATGACCATTCATATAACCCCGTGTTATCCAGGCTCTGAGTCTGGACAATCAGAGGTGTAAACTCACCACATACACATAGGGTTAAGTTAGTGGTTATGAATTACTTCACATAATCTAGACAGAGGATGGGGGAAGTTTGTATACATAGATAAGTGTGCTGCTTGGGAGATACTGTGAGTTGGCTGGGCTGTGATCATCGGACTGCAGACTCCCCTCCCCCCCACACTCACTCGCTGTTTCTTCAGATTCTGCTTATCTTAACTATTCAATGCAAAAGAAATCCTCCTGGAACTTTGCACCCATGGAAACATTCCTTACCAAAAAAAAAAAGTCAGCTCACCTCCTAGTGAGCAGCGGCCAGCCTGACAGCAGCTCCAGTGATCTCCTCAGCTCCACCTCCCTCTCCTCTCGGAACATGGCACTAGTGATTGGAGAGGGGGGTCAGATATAACAGAGACTGCAGGAGCCTGGAGGGGGGGGGGGGGGGGGGGCAGAAAGGAGCTTCAGATTCCCAACACACATACCAGAACAGTGTGTGCATTTAGTGAGAAGCAATGACACTGCCGCTGTGACTGTCTCCATAGTGGCAAGTATGCTAATGAAGCTACCCCTCTGCCAGAATGGTCTGTCCGGGTTTCAGGCAGTCTGAAGACCGGACAGTTGATTCAGAACCCAGACTGTCCGGGTGAATCCCGTACAGGTGGAAACCCTACAGTCCCCACTGTACATGCATGACACATCCCAGGGGGTTGTGGGCAGGGAAGGAGGGGAAGAGAACTTCTAGGTAATCTCAGCGGAAGTGGCAGTGGGTACCTTTCACAACTAGGTTCCCCGCTACCCCCCCAAAAAAAAGAATAGGATAAGGAGAGAGGGGGGGAGAAGGATAAGTGGAACTTGATTTTTTTGGTGAAGTTCTGCTTTAAACAGCAGTGTTTGGGAAGGTAAGTATATTCTACCACTGGTGTGTTCCTGTCTAGTATCCCTGCAGTAAAATTTCTACTCTCCCTGCAGTTTACCCCTACCCATGGACTTCACGTCCCAGGCATTGGTCTGCACCATAGACTTCTGTGGGGATAGCTATTTCCTTTTAAGCATTAGTGCTGGGCATGAATGCCTGTAGGTAGCTGGTGAATTGTGGGGATCAAATTTGTTCCAGTTGTTTATTAACCTTGTTCAGTTTCTCCAGTTAGTTTGAATCACTTGCTTTCTTTCAATATCTCCTATGGGCAGCACAATCTTTGTACTTGTGTTCTGCTCTTACAAGGATATTTTACATTCTATCTAAAATTCTAAAGGTTTTATTTATTTTAAATTGTAATAGTGGTTAATCCAAGAAAAGAGATGCACGCAAAACTTTTTGGGAAACGTGCCAAAGAGTTTAGCCCAAAAAGAAAGCTATGCTCAGCCCTTCCTTTTCAGAGCTCAGCTGCTGGTTAATTGCCAAAGACTCTTCTTTCCACAGTGACTCACCTGGTCTTCATTCCCTGCTTGTCAGCTAGAGCTGCTGGTTATATAAACTACTTGGATCAGATCCACTGTGCCTTTACCTTGGTCAACATATCCAGACTCTCTCTGCTGTGGTTTCCTGTGAAAGACTTTTGCTTGGCTGACTTGCCTTCTGTGTCCTGATCCTGTTTGCTGCACCCGACTTCGCTGATTTCTGGACTCCTGTTTCTCTGGCTTGTTCTGACTACCTATCCTGGTTACCAAACTCTGGCTATGTTTTGACTATGTTTTCTCTGTTTATACCATTTTACCATTTTATTAAATAGTGTGATTTTTACTGCACTTCTGTCTCAGTCTGATTCATGGTTCCTGACAGTTGGCAAATACCATGAATTGAGAAGTTGCAGGCAATGCACTTGTTGGTAATATTTTTTCCAGATTGCATGAGCAGGATCACCGCATGGATCAGTTTGCCATAGTGTTTCAGATGCTCCAGAATCGCACTGCTCACCTGGAACCTTCCACTGTGGCTACTCTGGCACAACCTGTGTTGTAGGCCATCCCTGCTGGTGCTCCGGTCTCGCTGCTGGCACCCGCCTCGAATATTACCTCTATAAGAAGTATGTCTGGTTCTGCTCTGCTTCCCCAGTGATTCTGGGGCGATCCAGTTTAATGCAGAGGGTTGCTCAACCAGGTTGAGATTCTTTGAGATGCTGCCCCAGGCATTTCCCACAGACAGAAGCAAAGTAGGCTTCATAATAACTTTGCTTTCTGAGAGAGCCTTAGCCTGGGCAAACCCTCTATGGGAGACACAAAAACCCATTGTCCAGAGTTACCCAGAGTCTGTGGCTTCCTTTAAGAGGGTATTTGATGTTCCTGCACGCTCCACGTCTGCTGCCAAAGGCCTGTCAAACAGGTTACGAGAACTGTTGTAGATTACGCCATTGAGTTCCATACTCTGGCAGCAGAGGTTGCTTGGAATAATGAGGCCCTCATGGCTGCTTTTTCTCATGGTCTCTCGATCACATCAAAGATGAGATCGCAGCCTGAGACATACCCACTGAGCTGGAGAAGTTGATCACGGTTTCCATCCTCATTGACTCCAGACTCCAGGAGAGACCCTCTTTTAAGGAGCGCTTGCGGAATCCTCCTGTACATTTGTAGTTCCACCCTTGCCTTCCTCACCTCCATACCTCCTGGTACTGAGTCTGCCAGTGAGGTAGAAACTATTCAGTTGGGCTTTACACATCTCTCTGCGAATGAGAGGGCCTTTAGGAGGTGGGAGAGATTGTACCTTTATTGTGGTCAGGCAGATCACTTTTTGAAGTCTTGTCCTACCCGTCCGGGAAACGATTGCACCTGAGGTCCTGTAGGGGACAGACCTTAGGTGGTGTTGTTACGTCCCCAGTTATTCAGAAGGATAAGCCCCTGGTACCAGTTAACCTTTCTTGGTCCGAGTCGTCCATCGTGATACTGGCTCTAATAGACTCTGGGGCTGCAGGCCTGTTCATAGATGTTGTGCCCAAGTGCTTGATAGTGCTGCAGCTTCGTGCCACTACACTTGCCATTGAGGCTATTGATCGGAGACCTCTACAGCCTGCTCAGGTGACTCATGAGACTGCTCTGTTGACCATGGCCGTAGGAGCTCTTCACCATGAGATAATCCAATTCCAAGTCATTTCATCACCTCACTTACCAGTGGTTATTGGTTATCCTTGGTTACAGAAGTACAACCCCTCTTTTGATTGACTTCATGCTGAGGTTCTTTCCTGGTCGCCACAATGCAGGGAGACATGTTTTCTGAAAGTGGTTAAGGTCTTGTGCACCCCTTCACTTTCCGCCCTGCCGGAGGAGTACCGCAAATTTTGCAATGTCTTTGACAAAGGTCAAGCCGTTAGTTTGCCTCCACAACGGTTGTATGATTGCGCAATTGACCTTCAACCTGGCCATACCTCCTCGTGGTCTGGTCTACCCTTTGTATGTCTCGGAAGACAAAGCCATGGAGGAGTGGCTTGTGGCCGACGCACTTTCTTGAGGATTCACCCGTAAATCTTCATCTCCTGCTGGTGCTGGTTTCTTCTTTGTGAAAAAGAAGAATGGTGAACTGAGACCTTGTATTGATTATAGGGGTCTCAATCGCTGTACGATAAAGAAAGTGTATCCAATTCCTTTGATTACGGAGTTATTTGATTGCCTCAAGGGAGCAACGTTTTTTACGAAGCTTGATTTGCGAGGGGCATACAATCTCGTGAGGATCAAGGAGGGCGACAAATGGAAAACTGCATTTAATACCAGAACAGGCCATTATGAATACCTAGTTATGCCGTTTGGTCTTTGCAACGCTCCGGCAGTTTTCCAGGAATTCATCAACGATGTCCTCCGAGATGTGTTGCAGCTATGTGTGGTGGTTTATCTCAACGATATCCTCATATTTTCCAAATCCCTAGAGAGCCATCACACAGATGTCCGCCGTGTGCTGCAGAGGTTGAGGGATAATAACATGTATTGCAAATTGGAGAAGTGCCAGTTTCATTGTGAACAGGTGAAATTCCTGGGTTATGTAATTTCCACTGCTGGTTTTTCGATGGACCCAGAGAAACTTTCGGCAGTACTTCAGTGGCCCTGACCCATGGGTTTTAGGACCATTGCAGCATTTTCTTGGCTTTGCCAATTATTATCGGAAATTTATCTTCTCGTCTCTGGTTAAACCCCTGACTGATATAACCAGATAGGACGGAAACCCACAGAATTGGTCTCCAGATACCATTAATTGCCTTTGAGAGTCTCAAGGCTGCCTTTGCTTCTGCTCCTGTGTTGGTACATCCTGATCCTACAGTACCTTTCATCCTTGAGGTTGATGCATTTGAGACTGGAGTTGGTGCCCTGCTGTCTCAACGTCCTACCTCTGAGAGCGCTATGCATCCTTGTGGCTACTTTTCCAAGAAATTATCTCCTGCGGAATGCAATTATGAGATTGGGGACAAAGAGTTGTTAGTGATCATTTTAACCCTTAAAGAATGGAGGCATCTCCTCGAAGGTACCACTGTGCCAGTTCTTATTCTGACTTACCATAAGAATCTCACATTCTTGTCTAGGCTAAACACCTCTCTCCCAGAAGGGCACGATGGGATATTTTCTTGTCAAGTTTCAATTGCATAGTCTCATTCTTACGCAGTACAAAGAATGTAAGGACTGATGCTTTGTCACAACAGTTTTCCTCTACTTCCAAAGTGGAGTCAGTTCCTGTTCCTGTGATTCCTCCTGATCGTTTTCTGGTTACGGTTCATATCAGTCTCACTTTTCCTTTGGGTGACAAAATTCTTGCTGCTCAGATCCATTTTCCTCCTGAGAAACCTTGTGACTGCTGCTTTGTCCCTGAGAGTCTCCGTACTGCCGTACTCCAGACTTACCATTCTCCCAAGGCTACTGGCCACCCATAGAAGAATCATCTCTTTTGGGCCATTTTCCAACAATTCTGGTGGCCTAGTCTACATGCTGATGTATCCGCCTTCGTAGCTGCTTGTTCCGTGTGTGCTCAGAGTAAGACACCACGACAACTTCCAGTGGGCCTTCTACAACCCATACCCAATGGAGAGAGGCCTCGGACCCACCTGTCAATGTATTTTATTGTGGAGTTACCCAACTCTTAAGGCAACACAGTTATCCTTATGATGGTTGACCAGTTCTCGAAAATGTCTTCTTGTATTCCACTTAAGAAGTTGCCCACATCGAAAGAACTGGCTTCCATTTTTGCTCGGGTGATCTTTTGCTTACATGGGCTACCCAAGGTGATCATCTCGGACAGGGGTAGCCAGTTTGTGTCCCGGTTCTAGGGAGCCTTTTGTGCACAGTTGGGAATTCAGCTTTCTTTCTCCTCTATGTATCACCCACAGTCCAATAGGGCCACCGAAAGAGCCAACCAATCCTTGGAACAGTTTTTAGGTTGCTGCATTTCTGACCACCATAAAAACTGGTCAGACCTCTTACCTTGGGTGGAGTTTGCTCACAATAGTGCCATCAATACCACTTCCCGATTGTCTCCATTCATGGCAAATTATGGTTTCCAACCATCCATGTTGGTTGACACATTTGTTCCTCAGAGCATTCCTGCATTGGAGGAGCATCTCCATGGTCTTCGTTCCACCTGGGTACAGCTCCAAGAGCCTTGCAACATGCCAATGATAGGTACAGACTCCATTTGGACCGCAGGCACCTACCTGCGCCTTCCTACCAAGTTGGGGACAGGGTCTGACTGTCATCTCGCAACCTCAGACTTCTTGTTCCCTTATTAAAACTGACACCATGGGGTGTGGCTTGGAGATGGCCGAGTGAGGAAGCAGAACTCTAGAGCTCCTCACATACAGCAGCTAAATCAGCCTAATCCGACGGACACCTTGCTCCTACTTGGCCCACACAGATATGTCCCAGCACCGGAGAGCCTCCTCCAGAAACACCGGCACCATAGGAGCATATTTCGACAGCTGCATGGTGGGTCATCTAAGATGGCAGTCAGGAAGGGCCACGGGACGGACGCTATGGCGGGGATCCGAACGCAGCAAATACCAGCTATGTCCCCCATCCAGACTCCACAAATGGTAAGGGACACTGCACCCCCTGACTCCCCTGGCTCTTCAGCCTCATTAGACCAGGGCTCGGATGTCTCAGAGCTGGTGGGGGACAGAGACCTGAAACAACACATTTGGTCTCTCCCCACAAGAGAGGATCTGGATCGCTTTGCTACCAGGGTAGAAAAAGCCTTTAAGCAAGATATTGAACAGCTAAAAGAGGACACCACTCAGCTAGGCAACAGGCTGGAAACGCTAGAACAGACAGTGGAGGAAGCATTGCCTGCCATCACTCAGCTAAGGGACAAATGCACAGCTCAGGACCAACAAATAGAAGCTCTAATATCACAGCTAGATGACTATGAGAACCGTAGTCGCAGGTCCAACATTCGCATAAGGGGGTTGCCAGAAGCAACAGGAGCTAAGGACATTGTCCCCACGCTGCAAGTCATTTTCAAAGAGCTCCTAGGCCTCCCCCCGAACGCAACAGTGGAGATTAACGGGGCACACAGAGCCCTACGACCCCCCCTCTCAAGATGCAGACAACCCACGTGATATAATCTGCAAACTGCATAAATACACAGTAAAGGATCAAAATATGCAGCTCATGCGTAAATGTCCCTACTTTGATTTTGATGGAGCCCGCTTGTTCTTTTACCAGGACTTATCCCGTCGCACTTTAATGCAGCGCAGAGCATTACAACCTCTCCTGGAATCACTACGCACAGCAGGCATCACTTATAGATGGGGGTTTCCTTTCTGCCATCCTGCGCACTAAGGATGACCTACCACGTTTCCTGTCGCAACTGAATTTGGAACCTGTGGACTTCTCTGACTGGAAACTCTCCATGGATATCCAGACTGTGCCAACACCCCAACCTTGGCAACAGGCCCGATCCAACCGAAACCCACGAGATCGTAAATGCTCTTCCTCTATAGCCGCGAGGCAGGAGCCCCTCGCAGGGAACTGAAAGTGCCATGTGCGCCACTATACTCTCAGAAATGCACCTTTGACAGCCTCTAGTTGTACTTAATGACTAACAATAGTCTCTCCAGCTGAACGCATACTGTATCAGGGATGTGGGACCCAGTTACTTAATTTGAAGCCCCCTTTCCCTCCTTTTTTCCCCATTTTTCCCATTTTTTTTTTTTGTCCCTGGTAGACCATTGCAAACAAAGCCAGCAGGCAAATAGCCATTGAGGTTGTTAAACTATAATGCCACCTTAGAGCGTTACTAAACATTCTGTTTTATTTTTTGGATCCAGTTGGATGTTGATCCCCCGGACAATTGCCACATTTACCTCAGTGGGAAGCAGGAACTTCCTGTTTTCCCATGTCTGATCACGACCCCCCCATAGGATTACCCGTATTGGGTATTAGCTCAGACATGGGCTCTTTGCCACACTTATGTGGCTTCCCTATATTAGGAGAGCCACATGAGTCGGGCAAACAGGTTAGGGTTAATCCACACAGAGCCTTTGAGGCATTAGTGGACCCGAACTGCAAAATGCTATGTGTATTTTATGTTATGCTAACTCTCTCTCTCTCTCTCTCTCTCTCTCTCTCTCTCTTTCTTTTCCTCTCTCTTTCCCACCCCATTTCTGTTTTCCCTATCCCTATTTTGACTCTGTGTGTATCAGATGGAAGAACCATACTTATCCTCACCGGATTCTACAGATCCTGGAAGGTCGCCTGGACGAACCCCTCTGATGCAACATGGCTACAATTAAGGTAGTGTCATATAATGTGCGTGGTATGTGCTCTCCCAACAAATGAAATGGCTGTGGTTAGAATTAAGAAGACTGGGGGTGCAGGTGTTGTTCTTGCAGGAGACCCATTTCACGGACACTTCCCTCCCCAAGTTACCCACCCACCTATTTTCACAATAGTACCTGAGTAACTCTCCCAAATCCAGGGGTACGGCCATAGCCATACACAGAAATTGCCAATTCCAACCCACAGATCACAGAATAGACCCCCAAGGCTGCTATGTGTTCCTGAAGGGTACTATAATGGGGCAATCATACACATTTGCCACATTGTATGCCCCTAATACCCAACAACTCACATTCATAGACCAAGTCCTCTCTAAGCTGGCAGACTTTCAGGAGGGTAGATTAATTCTAGGAGGAGACTTCAGTGTCAGCCCTGACCCTGTGTTAGATACCTCGGCAAAAAGATCGACACACTCTCATGCTTTTTTGCGACACTTCCGGAGGTCCCTTCAGGATTATACCCTGGTGGACTGCTGGAGAGTACTGCATGCGTCTGAAAGAGATTATAGCTACTACTCTATTGTGCACAAGGTATACACTAGAATTGATCTACTACTGGTGGATCAAGGTTCCCTTGACTTGCTATTGGGAGCAACCATAGACCAGATAACGATTTCTGATCATGCCCCTGTGACACTCACACTTTCGCTGTCCCAGGCCCTGACTAAAGCGAGGACCTGGAAACTGAACGAGAACCTGTTAGATGACTTGGGGGTAGTGGCAGGGGTACAGGAGACTTTGACATATTACTTCGCAGAGAATGCCAACGGAGAGGTCAGTGACGGTGTTCTATGGGAAGGCCACAAAGCAGTGGTCCGTGGCACCTTCATTGCCCTCGGAATAATACTTAACAAAGAGAGGCAGGCGGATTTCCAGAGGGTACTGCAGGCTTTACAGCGTGCTGAGCTCGGCCATAAATGAACCTCGGACCCTGAGTAATTTCAACGCCTGATGAGCTACGACAGCTTTTCTCTAAATTGCTAGATCGTAAAACAAATCGCAAACTACGCTACCTGGCTCATACCTATTATGAAAGGGGTAACAAATGTGGTAGGTTACTGGCGCGAGCTCTCTGTAAAAAAAGACTCCTAGCACATGTGCACAAGCTACGCTCCCCTACGGGAGAACCTGCACAGCACACATCAAAAATAGCGTCTATGTTTCGCAATTACTACGCTACCTTGTACAATCTGGACTCCGCCTCCTCTCTAGCAGAAGTAGCCCGTAAACAGTCTCATATAAAAACTTACCTCTCGTCCATAGGGCTCCCCACCTTATCTTCGGAACAGGCGACTGACTTAAAATGCCCAATCACTACAGCTGAATTACTAGCCACTATTAAGTCTCTGCCTACTGGCAAAAGCCCTGGGCCTGACGGCTTCACTAGGGCATACTACCTAAAGTTTTTTGACAAACTACAGGCCCCTTTATGTACCCTCCTTAATTCCCTAGCGACCACTGGATTTCTACCACAGAATCTTCGCTGGCACACATTACAGTGCTCCCAAAGGAAGAGAAAGACCCCACCCAACCACAAAGTTATCGCCCAATTTCCCTACTAAACACGGACCTCAGCATTTTTTCTAAAATCATAGCTAACCGCATGAAACATCTATTACCTGAATTGATACACGCAGATCAGACAGGCTTTATAGTTGGAAGAGAAGCTAGAGATAACTCCAATAGGGCCCTCCAGCTTATTCACTGGGCACTTGCACGCGATCGGATGCCTCCATACTTGATTCTGTCAATGGACGCAGAGAAGGCATTTGATCGCGTAGACTGGGACTTCCTGAGCGCTGTGCTTGAGGGCACCGGTTTGGGCCCACACATGCTGCGATGGATTTCGGCACTTTACGTGTCTCCCACTGCTCAGGTCAAGGTGAATGGTGGCCTCTCCTCAACGTTCCCCATCCGAAACGGCACGAGACAGGGATGCCCACTCTCGCCCCTTTTGTTTGCACTGGTCCTCGAGCCATTATTGCAGAGGGTTAGGGCAAATCAGAGCATCAGGGGGGTGCAGGTGGGCTCCCTGCAGCACAAACTCTCTGCATATGCAGATGACATACTGTTCCATGTAGTGGACCCCCAGGTCTCGCTGCCGAATCTGATGGGTGAACTGACTGCTTATGGAGAAGTATCCAATTTTCGGATAAATTGCACCAAGTCAGAAATATTACACTATTCGACCAACCATGCCGGCCTCCCTGAAGAGATCTTTTCCTTTCACATGGGCTACCCCTTCCATGAAATATCTAGGCGTTCAGCTCACGGACAGACCGGATTCCCTGTATACACACAACTATATACCACTACTCAAGAAGATTTCTCATGATTTATTATCCTGGGACAAGGCAATTTTCACTTGGGTCGGACGGACAAATATCTTAAAAATGACCATACTGCCCCATATCCTTTTCCTCCTACAAATGATACCAATACAAATACCAAAACGATTTTTCATGGACCTGCGTAGCCTCTTTATTAGGTTTGTGTGGGGTGGCAAGAAGCCTAAGCCTAAGAACTAAGTTGAAGGGGGGACTAGGCATACCTTACATATCCCAATATTACCAGGCAATTGCCCTGCAGCGCATATTGAACTGGAAGTTCCATACACCCTTTAAGCTATGGGTCCCCCTGGAGAAAACGATGGTGGGCAGAGACCTATCCTATGCACCCTGGGTCCCTAAAGGAGACAGGAGGCTCTCTGAGTGGGTCTCCCCACTGACGGTTCACTCTCTGAAAACATGGAACAGAATGAACGCACGTTTAGCTCTGGCACCACAGACGTCCCCACTGTCACCAGTGAGCGGATACCCGTGGTTTCCTCCGGGGGAACAGATAGCCTCGCTCGGAATGTGGATGAGCGATGGAATTGTTAGCCTGGCCAGATTCGTAGAGGGAGGCTCGGTGACGTTGCTCTCCACCCTGCGGGAGAGATACGGCAGCTACCCCTTTGATTTTTGGCGACACCGCCAACTAGAGACCTTTGTAGCCAAATGCCACAAACAGGCACAAATTAGAACCACGCTGACGGAATTTGAAAATATGTGGGCATCTACAGACCCACTACCCCATATGATCTCGGCACTATATGGGATATTAGAGACAGCTACACCTAGCCCCAAACCCCTCTATATTAAAGAATGGGAAAAAGACCTTCAACACAAATTCACAGATGATCAGCTCCATCACTTGTACCGCCTGACTCACTCAAGCTCAATAGACTCTAAGACTCAAGAAAACAACTACAAAATCTTATCAAGATGGTACAGGGTGCCCACAACCCTGGCTAAAATTTTCCCTACCGCTTCTGATAGATGCTGGAGGGGGTGTGGTATGAAAGGCACATTCCTCCACATTTGGTGGGAGTGCCCTGTGTTAACACCTTTTTGGGCCATGGTAGGCAAACATATTGCAGACAGCAAGGGAATGGAATTCCCAGTCCTACCGAAACATTTTCTGCTACACATCCCCTCCATGCCCCTATCTCGCTATAAACGAAGTGCTCTCCCCCACCTCCTCAATGCAGCAAAGCGCCTAATACCAATACATTGGAAGAGCTCGCATATTCCAAGCGAGCAGGACTGGTTGGAGAAGGTGGGGGAGATCATGGAGGCAGAGAGTTGGCTAGCCACTTGTAGAGACACTCGTGAACGCTTTGAACTTACATGGGCAGCCTGGACATGACACAACAATGGCACATGACACAACAATGGCCTCATCTAGCCTAGATGTTGCACTCCTTGCTTTGGCAGATCCATCCTTTGGGAGACTCGTCCAGGCGAACCTTCTGTCAACAACTACAGGATCTACTTAAAGTATAGACACCAGCAAATCCAATGAGACTCATTACACATGCTTCTTCCTGCCCCTCTAGCTCTCCTTCCCCTCTACTCCTTTTTCTCCCCTCTTTCTTATTTGTTATACGCATATTGTTTTGTTACAGTCCCAGGATACCCAGTATCCATTTCCCCCCCTTTTTTTTCTGTGTTACCTGGGGGGTTACTAGGTTTTGGTCTGACCCAGATACTCCGAGTTCACCTTCAATGTTTGTAATGTTTGTAAAGAGGGAGCCATGTATACAAGGACTCTAGATTTATAGCTTATGTACACCTTACCCCCTTCCAGTTCGGAGGGGAGGCCTGCCTATATAGCTGAATGTATGGGTCAGGACTCGGACCATGTTAAATGTACACCCTCCCCTATGACTCCCCCTCCCCATACCTTCTTCCCTCTCCCTCTTCCTGTACCTCCCCTCCCCCTTAAATGTTACCTTATTTTAATGTTAATCTGTCTTAAAATTGAAAATGAAAATAAAGATTATACAAAAAAACTGACACCATGGTTCACTGGGCCTTTCCATATTCTCCGTAGGATCAAACCAGTGGCTTACGCTTTAGACCTTCCTTCTATTATGCGTATTTCACAAGTATTTCATGTCTCCTTATTAAAACCTTTGGTATGCAACCGTTTCACCACTTCGGTACCACGTCCTCACCCAGCTCAGTTTGAGAACCATGATGAATATGAGATACAATCTATCATTCATAACCGTAGCTTCCGTGGGTGCATACAGTACCTGGTTCATTGGTCTTATCCTCGGACGTACATGCTCCTGTCCTCCTTCGTGCCTTCCATAGACATTTCCCCTCAAACCTGGTGGTCCTCCGAGGGGGAGAGGTTGTTGAGATGGGAATCCTGTCAGTGCTGTGCTCAGCCCTTCCTTCTCAGAGCTCTGTGCTCAGCTGCTGGTTAATTGCCAAAGACTCTTCTTTCTACAGTGACTCACCTGGTCTTCATTTCCTGTTCGTCAGCTAGAGCTACTGGTTATATAAACTCTTTGGATTAGATCTGTGCCTTTGCCATGGTCAACATATCCGGACCCACTCTGCTGTGTTTTCATGTGAAAGACTTATGCTTGGCTGACTTCCCTTCTGGTTCCTGATCCTGTTTGCTGCACCCGACTTCACTAATCTCTGGACTCCTGTTTCTCTGGCTTGTTCTGACTACCCGTCCTGGTTACCAAACTTTGGCTATGTTTTGACTACGTTTGCTCTGTTTATACCATTTTATTAAATAGTGTGATTTTTACAGCACTTATGTCTCAGTCTGATTCATGGTTCCTAATAGCTAGCTTCTAACAAAAAAAAAAGACTTGCAATTGGTCCGTTTTTAAAATGGCCCTAGGCTTACTGTTAAATCACTGGTACTCCTACTTCTGCTTTCACAGCATGCTCCACACTATCTAAACCTAAACTTTGGGCATATCAAAAGACTACCTTTGAAATTGGGTCCCTCCTCCCGCATTGCAAGGGTTCCAGCCTGGGTTCACACTGGTGCAAAATGCACTTCGACTTTGAGAGCACAAGTCGTATGACATGTAAAAACCAATGTTTCCCTATGAGAGCTGTCTTAACTGGTCAGAGTTTGGAAAAGGTTCCTGCACTACTTTAGTCCAACTTGTGTCCATTTCAGCCCATACAATTGACAGGAATATTGCACAGGCATTCACTGAAGTCGCGTCAAAGTCGCCTGGCAAAGTCACGTCGGACTTTCATGTCGGAGGAGTGTGAACCTGGCCTAATGCTAATTTTTACCTGGGGTACCATACCATTAAAAAGCACTTTTTTATCTTTTTCCAGTGGCCATCACTCCCCTCTTCTCCCCTCCTACCTGCTGATCCTACAACGTACTATATGTGGTGATTAGGGATGAGCTCTATGTTCAAGTCGAATGTAAGTTTGCGGGAAATTCGAACATCGCAGAACGCCCCATAATGCACTGCGAGATCACAGTACATTAGTGCCCGATGATTGGCCAAAACATGCACCTGACCTGCATGCTTTGGCTAATCACAGCGCGCTCTGCGGAGAGAGACATAATTGGCCAAAGGCAGGGTGCCTTTGGGCAAAGGCAGGGTGTCTTTGGCCAATCGTGGCTCAGGGGGACTAAGTCCAAGCCCCACACTATATAAGGTTTTTTACATAGCAGCCATGTATAGTTTGTGACTGTGGATGGAGATACTGTAGATTGAGCTAGATTAGGCAGGCAGGATAGTTAGTTAGTTGCAGTGTATTTGATATATATACAGTCAGTATAATATATATATATATATATATATATATATATATATATATATATATATATATACCGTATTTATCGGCGTATAACACGTGCCGGCGTATAACACGCACCCCAAGTTTAGGAGGGAATTTTAAGGAAAAAAACTTTTAGGAGTAAAGTTTAAGGAAGAAAAACTTACATTAAAATGCCCATCAATGCAGCGTTATCGGTGTCCATCTGCAGCCTTGTCAGTGTCAGTGCAGCCTTGCTCCAGTGTCTATTGCAGCCTTGTCAGTGCAGCTTTGCCCCAGTGCAGAATTGTCAGTGCAGCCTTGTCAGTGCAGCTTTGCCCCAGTGCAGAATTGTCAGTGCAGCCTTGCCCCAGTGTCCATTGCAGCCTTGTCAGTGCAGCTTTGCCCCAATGCAGCCATGTCAGTGCAGCCTTGTCAGTGCAGCCATGTCAGTGCAGCCATGTCAGTGCAACTTTGCCCCAGTGCAGCCTTGCCCCAGTGCAGCCTTGCCCCAGTGCAGCTTTGCCCCAGTGCAGCTTTGCCCCAGTGCAGCCTTGTGTGATCGCCGCCGACATACACAGCCGTGTGTAAATTCAAATATGGCGCAGAGACTGCAGGGACTCGGCGGAGCTGTGATACACATACCCGAGAGTCCTCGGCTTTTCTCGGCACCGCTTACAGTCCCACCCAGTCCCGCCCTATGATGGACATCACACAGGTCCAATGGCGAGGATCGGCCTATAACACGCACCCACGATTTTCCCCTGATTTTCAGGGGAAAAAAGTGCGTGTTATATGCCGATAAATACGGTATATATATATATATATATATATATATACAGTATGTCACAAAAGTGAGTACACCCCTCACATTTTTGTAAATATTTTATTATATCTTTTCATGTGACAACACTGAAGAAATTACACTTTGTAACAGTAAAGTAGTGAGTGTACAGCTTGTATAACAGTGTAAATTTGCTGTCCCCTCAAAATAACTCAACACACAGCTGTTGATGTCTAAACTGCTGGCAACAAAAGTAAGTACACCCCTAAGTGAAAATGTCCAAATTGGGCCCAATTAGCCATTTTCCCCCCGGTGTCATGTGACTCGTTAGTGTTACAAGGTCTCGGGTGTGAATGGGGAGCAGGTGTGTTAAATTTGGTGTTATCGCTCCCACTCTCTCATACTCATCCCTGGAAGTTCAACATGGCACCTCATGGCAAAGAACTCTCTGAGGATCTGAAAAAAAAATGTTGCTCTACATAAAGATGGCCTAGGCTATAAGAAGATTGCCAAGACCCTGAAACTGAGCTGCAGCATGGTGGCCAAGACCATACAGCCATTTACCAGGACAGGTTCCGCTCAGAACAGGCCTCGCCATGGTTGACCAAAGAAGTTGAGTGCATGTGCTCAGCGTCATATCCAGTGGTTGCCTTTGGGAAAAAGACGTATGAGTGCTGCCAGCATTGCTGCAGAGGTTGAAGGGGTGGGGGGGTCAGCCTGTCATTGCTCAGACCATACGCCACACACGGCATCAAACTGGTCTGCATGGCTGTTGTCCCAGAAGGAAGCCTCTTTTAAACATGATGCACAAGAAAGCCCGCAAACAATTTGCTGAAGGCAAGCAGACTAAGGACATTACTGGAACCCTTTGGACAGCTGCCATAATGACTCATGGCTAAAGTCGATACCAAAGAGTCAATTTGTCAGGATGAGACGAAATTGTACGGAAATGGAAGATTACCAATTTCAAGCTGGTATTCTGAAAAACAGATTGCAAGAAAAGGGCTATGATTTGGCCTCTTAAAAGCCACCATAGAGGATGTTGCTAAGCTAGATAGATCAATGTTGCTCGATGCAGGCCCTAGGAAGGTTAAGGAGAAACCTGTCATACCTTTCATCACAACATATTTGACCCAACTTTATCTGATCAAAAAAATCATACGCAAACATTGGCACTTGTTAGGGAACGATAGGATTATTAGAACATTTCTACCAGCTAACCTACAGTTCCCTCCCTTAGGGATAGGATTGCTCCCAATATTGTGGATCCGCCCACCAAAAAAGTGTCTTTCTTCCAGAATCTTTCTGGATATCCTCAGTGTCGCAGATGTCAAGTCTGCACATTGAACAAGAGTAAGATGAGAAAAACTGAATCCTTTGTTTCAACAAGTACTTCTAAGGAACACAAAATCAAACCATTTGTCACCTGCAGCTCTACGGGAATTGTTTATTTATTACAATGCCTGTGTGGGCTTCAATGCATTGGCAGGACCAATCGATCAATGCAGGTTCGCTTGGGAGAACACATCGCCAATATTAAGATTGGTTTTAAATACCGAATCCATTTCCAAACATTATGATAAGTTCCATAACTGTAACCCAGCTAACACACTCTTTCTGGTAATTGACAAATATAGCGCCCATTGGACGGGTGGTTCCCTAGTTAGGGAACTATCAAGGCTAGAGATGGCTTGGATCCATAGGGTACGTTGCTATACTCCATACGGCCTCAACATAGATACAGATGTCAATGCTTTTATAGATAATGGATAAATGATTATGGATGTAAACCAGATCTGAGCTCCTGGATGACCCCTATTCTAAGGGTGGATGCACCATTTTACTGCATGTAGGCGTATCGAAATAGAATAGCGACACACGAGGGCTTATATATGTCTATAATCTCTTGATTTTAACAATGGATGATATTGATGGTACATCAGGACTTGTGGGTTTTATTTTCCCATTTTGGGGGGTGCTCGTTAAGGGCCCCCTTCTGTTGGAGCTGTTCTACAATCTTGCAGTTATTTACTACCGATTGTTTTCTTTGTCCTACATGGCAACATAAGGAAGATGTCATATAGAAACGCACAGGTATTTTTCTTGTTTCCATACCCCCCTTTCATTTTTTCCATTTTTTTCATTTTTCACCTTTTTCTCTTTTAGTACGGACAATAGAACACAGTTTTTTTCTATTTGTCGTATTTTTCTCTTTTTCTCCATTTCTAATTTTAATTTTAAATCTAATTTCAAGGTTTAAATTTTATATTTAATGAGTAGCAACTACATTGCGGCTTAAAACTGCAATGTTATATGCTGACAGACCGCTGGAGGTCACTGGATAGACAGACCAGGAACGATCCCAGTGAGTTGCCATAGAAGCATAGTGAAACTGATGTTATTACTTCCTACAATGCGTGGCACATCTCTGCTTGTATTTGATGGGATGACATCACCACACTGTGCGATTTTAAATGGATAGACAGTTTTAAGTAGTTAATTTTGGCAGTGCGATAGTATTTAGTATTACGCATTGTAAGGGCAGTAGCCCCATTCCAAGATGGTGGTTCCTGCAAGGTGGACACCTGGAGCTCAGAGCTGGGCATTCCCTTCTCGATGTAAAGTATAATTGGTGGTGAGTCAGCACGCCGCCCATGCCCCTGGACGATGTCATCTGTGACAAAACGGCGTAGGGAGGAGCGGCGTGCTGACGTCACCTCAAACAGGCTGTTATTGAGAGCCGGCCAGCTTGAACATTTTATGACACGCCAATTTATTCTTGATACATTGTATGTGCAATCTTGTTTTTAATACTATTAAATGTTATGTTGAATTACACTATGGAAGCCTTCTTTTCTGACATGGGGAACTGCTGACCGTGGGCTATTTGATGATAACTCGAGCAGAGGAGAGGGGACATCTGGCTGGCAAGCATAGAGACCCGGGCTGGGGTATAAGCCACAGGCGAATGTGATCTCACTAGAGAGAGATCAATATAGCTGGTAAGTGGCAGTTGTTTTCTCAGGTGGAGGAATCTGTCTGTCTCAACTTATCACTACTTCTCGTTTTTCGTTTTAAGTAACCAATGATCAGTGAGCTGAGGATTTCCTATATTAATTCAAACTGTGAGTGCTACTTCATTGTGGAACCTTCTTTTTAAGAACATTTGTGGTGTGGACTTTCTCACAGGACTTTTAGCCTCTAATAATATTTTGTGATTGATATTTTTTATCAAATTTATTATTTGGGTTTAACAACTGCACTTTTTATGTTCTCATCTTGGAGCAATGGTATTCAGCGTTCATCACCAGTAGATTGGGAGCTATTATATCCTACGTTTGACACTGATATTTAGTATAAGTTGATATATGTCACCATACCTATATAGTTTCACACAGCACAGCTTATTTTTTTAGATTACTGGAACCATGTCCTGTGGTCTGATGAGAACAAGATAAACTTATTTGGTTCAGATGGTATCAAGCGTGTGTGGCGGCAACCAGATGAGGAGTACAAAGACAAGTGTGTCTTGCCTACAGTCAAGCATGGTGGTGGGAGTGTATTGGTCTGGGGCTGCATGAGTGCTGCCGCCACTGGGGAGCTCCAGTTCATTGAAAAAATCATGAATGCCAAAATGTACTGTGACATATTGATGTAGAGCATGATCCCCTCCCTTTGGAGACTGGGCCGCAGGGTAATATTCCAACATAATGACCCCAAACACACCTCCAAGACGGCCACTGCCTTGCTAAAGAAGCTGAGGGTAAAGGTGATGGACTGGTCATTTTTGTCTCCAGACCTAAACGCTATTGAGCATCTGTAGGGCATCCTCAAACAGAAGGTGGAGGAGTGCAAGGTCTCTAACATTAACCAGCTCTGTGATGTTGTCATGGAGGAGTGGAAGAGGACTCGAGTGGCAACCTGTGAAGCTCTGGTGAACTTCATGCCCAAGAGAGTAAAGGCAGTGCTGGAAAATAATGGTGGCCAGACAAAATATTGACACTTTGGTCCCAATTTGGACATTTTCACTTAGAGGTGTACTCACTTTTGTTGCCAGACATTGATGGCTATTTGTTGAGTTATTTTAAGGGGACAGCAAATGTACACTGTTATACAAGCTGTACACTCACTTCTTTACATTGTAGCAAAGTGTAATTTCTTCAGTGTTGTCACATGAAAAGATATAATAAAATATTTACAAATATGTGAGGGGTGTACTCACTTTTGTGAGATACTGTGTGTGTATATATATATATATATATATATATATATATATATATATATATATATATATATATATATACAGTGGGGACAGAAAGTATTCAGACCCCCTTAAATTTTTCACTCTTTGTTATATTGCAGCCATTTGCTAAAATCATTTAAGTTAATTTTTTTTTCCTCATTAATGTACACCTAGCACCCCATATTGACAGTAAAACACAGAATTGTTGACATTTTTGCAGATTTATTAAAAAAGAAAAACTGAAATATCACATGGTCCTAAGTATTCAGACCCTTTGCTGTGACACTCATATATTTAACTCAGGTGCTGTCCACTTCTTCTGATCATCCTTGAGATAGTTCTACACCTTCATTTGAGTCCAGTTGTGTTTCATTATACTGATTGGACTTGATTAAGAAAAGCCACACACCTGTCTATATAAGACCTTACAGCTCACAGTGCATGTAAGAGCAAATGAAAATCATGAGGTCAAAGGAACTGCCTGAAGAGCTCAGAGAAAGAATTGTGTCAAGGCACAGATCTGACCAAGGTTACAAAAAAATTCTGCTGCACTTTAGGTTCCTAAGAGCACAGTGGCCTCCATAATCCTTAAATGGAAGACGTTTGGGATGACCAGAACCCTTCCTAGAGCTGGCCGTCCGGCCAAACTGAGCTATCGGGGGAGAAGAGCCTTGGTGAGAGAGGTAAAGAAGAATACAAAGATCACTGTGGCTGAGCTCCAGAGATGCAGTCCGGAGATGGGAGAAAGTTGTAGAAAGTCAACCTCCACCAGTCGGGGCTTTATGGCATAGTGGCCCGACGGAAGTCTCTCCTCAGTTCATTTTTTTCCTCATTAATGTACACACAGCACATCATATTGACAAAAAAACACAGAATTGTTGACATTTTTGCAGATTTATTAAAAAAGAAAAACTGAAATATCACATGGTCCTAAGTATTCAGACCCTTTGCTCAGTATTTAGTAGAAGCACACTTTTGATCTAATACAGCCATGAGTCTTTTTGGGAAAGATGCAACAAGTTTTTTACACCTGGATTTGGGGATCCTCTGCCATTCCTCCTTGCAGATCCTCTACAGTTCTGTCAGGTTGGATGATAAACTTTGGTGGACAGCCATTTTTAGGTCTCTCCTGAGATGCTCAATTGGTTTTAAGTTAGGGCTCTGGCTGGGCTATTCAAGAACAGTCACTGAGTTGTTGTGAAGCCACTCCTTGGTTCCTTTTAGCTGAGTGCTTAGGGTCATTGTCTTGTTGGAAGGTAAACCTTCAGCCCATTCTGACGTCCTGGGCACTCTTGAGAAGGTTTTTGTCCAGGATATCCCTTTACTTGGCCGCATTCATCTTTCTCTCGATTGCAACCAGTCATCCTGTCCCTGCAGCTGAAAAACACTCCCCATAGCATGATGCTGCCACCACCATGCTTCACTGTTGGGACTGTATTGGACAGGTGATGAGCAGTGCCTGGTTTTCTCCACACATACCGCTTAGAATTAAGGCCAAAAAGTTCAATCTTGGTCTCATCAGACCAAAGAATCTTATTTCTTACCATCTTGGAATCCTTCAGGTGTTTTTTTAGCAAACTCCATGCGGGCTTTGATATGTCTTGCACTGAGGAGAGACTTCTGTCGTGCCACTATGCCATAAAGCCCCGACTGGTGGAGGGCTGCAGTGATGGTTGACTTTCTACAACTTTCTCCTGTCTTCGGACTGCATCTCTGGAGCTCAGCCACAGTGATCTTTGGGTTCTTCTTTACCTCTCTCACCAGGGCTCTTCTCCCCCGATAGCTCAGTTTGGCCAGACGGCCAGCTCTAGGAAGGGTTCTGGTCATCCCAAACGTCTTCCATTTAAGGATTATGGAGGCCACTGTGCTCTTAGAAACCTAAAGTGCAGCAGAATTTTTTTGTAATCTTGGCCAGATCTGTGCCTTGCCACAATTCTTTCTCTGAGCTCCTCAGGCAGTTCCTTTGACCTCATGATTTTCATTTGCTCTTACATGCACTGTGAGCTGTAAGGTCTTATATAGACAGGTGTGTGGCTTTTCTTAATCAAGTCCAATCAGTATAATCAAACACAACTGGACTCAAATGAAGGTGTATAACTATCTCAAGGATGATCAGAAAAAATGGACAGCACCTGAGTTAAATATATGAGTGTCACAGCAAAGGGTCTGAATACTTAGGACCATGTGATATTTCAGTTTTTCTTTTTTAATAAATCTGCAAAATGTCAACAATTCTGTGTTTTTCTGTCAATATGGGGTGCTGTGTGTACATTAATGGGGAAAAAAATGAACTTAAACGATTTTAGCAAATGGCTGCAATATAACAAAGAGTGAAAAATGTAAGGAGGTCTGAATACTTTCCGTCCCCACTGTATATACAGTATCTCACAAAAGTGAATACACCCCTCACATATTTGTATATTTATTTTATTATATCTTTTCATGTGACAACACTGAAGAAATTACACTTTGCTACAATGTACATTTGCCTCCGAACTTTGCAGTCCCACCCTTGCCTCCCTCACCTCCCATGCCTCCTGGTACCGAGTCAGTCTGTGAAGATGAACCCATGCACTTGTGCTTCACTCATCTCTCTGCAGATGAGAGGACCCTTAGGAGGAGGGAGAGATTGTGCCTTTATTGTGGCTAGGCAGGTCACTTTTTGAAGTCTTGTCTTACCCGTCCAGGGAACGCCCGAACCTTGAGGTCCTGTCACGGACAAACCTTAGGTGGCGTTGTTTCATCCCCAGTTATCCAGAAGGATAAACCCCTGGTTTCGATTACCCTGTCTTGGACTGAGTCGTCCGTCAAGATACAGGCTCTAATGGACTCTGGGGCTGCAGGCCTGTTCATTGATGCTGGCTTTGTATTGAAGCACTCAATTCCACTGCAGCTGCGTTACACTCCACTTGCCATTGAGGCTCTTGACGGGAGACCTCTACAGCCTGCCCATGTGACTCATGAGACGCTTCCATTGTCCGTGGCCGTAGGGGCTCTTCACCATGAGATAATCCAATTCCAAGTTATTTCCTCACCTAAGTTTCTGCTGGTTATTGGTTATCGGTGGTTACATAGGCACAACCCCTCTTTTGATTGGCTCCGTGCTGAGGTTCTCTCCTGGTCGCCACAATGCAGTAAGACATGCTTCCAGAAGGTAGCCAAGGTCCTGTGCACCTTTTCACTCTTTTCCCTGCCAGAGGAGTACCGCGATTTTAGTGATGTCTTTGACAAAGTTCAAGCCGATAGTTTGCCTCCACACTGGTCGTATGATTGCGCAATTGACCTGCAACCTGGTGCCATACCCCCTCGTGGCCGGGTTTACCATTTATTGGTCTTGGAGGATAAGGCCATGGAGGAGCATGTTGCAGACGCACTTTCTTGAGGTTTCATCTGCAAATCCTCGTCTCTTGCTGGTGCTGGTTTCTACTTTGTGAAGAAGAAGAGTAGTGTACTGAGACCTTGTATTGATTATAGGGGTCTCAATCATTTCACGATTAAGAATGCCTATCCGATTCCATTGATTACAGAGTTATTTGACCGTCTCAAATGAGCAACGGTTTTCATGAAGCTTGATTTGAGAGGGGCAATCAATCTCGTGAGGATTAAGGAGGGCGACGAGTGGAAAACTGCGTTTAATACCAGAACAGGCCATTATGAGTACCTCGTAATGCCTTTTGGCCTTTGTAACGCCCCGGCAGTTTTCCAGGAATTTATTAACGATGTCCTCCGAGATTTGTTGCAGTTATGTGTGGTGGCTTATCTCGACAATATCTTCATATTTTCCAAGTACTTGGAGAGCCACCACACAGATGTCTGTCATTAGAAACAATCTCTATTGTAAATTGGTGAAGTGCGAATTCCATCGTGAACAGGCTAAATACCTGGGTTATGTCATTTCCACTGCTGGTTTTTTGATGGACCCAGAGAAACTTTCAGCAGTACTACAGTGGCCACCGACCCATGGGTTTACATTCTCTGCAGCATTTTCTTGGCTTTGCCAACTATTATTGTAAGTTTATTTATAACTTTTTGTCTCTGATCAAGCCCCTGACTGATATGATCAGAAAGGACAGTAACCCACAGAGTTGGTCTCCGGAGTCTATTAAGGCCTTTCAGAATCTCAAGGCTGTCTTTGTTTCTGCTCCTGTGTTGGCACATCCTGATCCTACAATACCTTTTATCCTTGAGGTTAATGCTTCCGAGACTGGAGTTGGCGCCCTTCTGTCTCAACGTCCTACCTCTGAGATTGCTATGCATCCTTGTGGCTACTTTTCCAAGAAGTTATCTCCTGCGGAATGCAATTATGAGATTGGGGACAGAGAGTTGTTAGTGATGGAGAGAATGGAGGCATCTCCTCGAAGGTACCACTGTGCCAGTTCTTATTCTGACTTACCATAAGAATCTCACATTCTTGTCTAGGCTAAACACCTCTCTCCCAGAAAGGCGCGATGGGATATTTTCTTGTCAAGTTTCAATTACATAGTCTCATTCTTACGCAGTACAAAGAATGTAAGGGCTGATGCTTTGTCACAACAGTTTTCCTCTACTTCCAAGATGGAGTCAGTTCCTGTTCCTGTGATTCCTCCTGATCGTTTTCTGGTTACGGTTCATGTCAGTCTCACTTCTCCTTTGGGTGACAAAATTCTTGCTGCTCAGATCCATTTTCCTCCTGAGAAACCTTGTGACCGCTGCTTTGTCCCTGAGAGTCTCCGTACTGCCATACTCCAGACTTATCATTCTGCCAAGGCTACTGGCCACCCATGGAAGAATCATCTCTTTTGGACCATTTCCCATCAATTCTGGTGGCCTAGTCTACATGCTGATGTATCCGCCTTCGTAGCTGCTTGTTCCGTGTGTGCTCAGAGTAAGACACCACAACAACTTCCAGTGGGCCTCCTATAACCCATACCCAATGGAGAGAGGCCTCGGACCCACCTGTCAATGTATTTTATTGTGGAGTTACCCAACTCTTAGGGCAACACAGTTATCCTTATGACGGTTGACCGGTTCTTGAAAATGTCTCATTGTATTCCACTTAAGAAGTTGCCCACATTGAAAGAACTGGCTTCCATTTTTTGCTTACATGGGCTACCCAAGGTGATCATCTCGGACAGGGGTAGCCAGTTTGTGTCCAGGTTCTAGGGAGCCTTTTGTGCACAGTTGGGAATTCAGCTTTCTTTCTCCTCTGTGTATCACCCGCAGTCCAATAGGTCCGCCTAAAGAGCCAACCAGTTCTTGGAACAGTTTTTAGGTTGCTGCATTTCTGACCACAATAAAAACTGGTCAGACTTCTTACCTTGGGCGGAGTTTGCTCACAATAGTGCCATCAATACCACTTCCCGATTGTCTCCATTCATGGCAAATTATGGTTTCCAACCATCCATGTTGGTTGACTCATTTGTTCCTCAAAGCATTCCTGCATTGGAGGAGCATCTCTGTGGTCTTCGTTCCACTTGGGTACAGCTCCAAGTGTCTTGCAACATGCCAATGATAGGTACAGACTCCATTTGGACCGCAGACACCTACCTGCACCTTCCTACCAAGTTGGGGACAGGGTCTGGCTGTCATCTCTCACTGGTTCACTGGGTCTTTCCATATTCTCCGTAGGATCAAACCAGTGGCTTATGCTTTAGACCTTCCTTCTATTATGCGTATTTCTCATGTATTTCATGTCTCCTTATTAAAACCTTTGGTATTCAACCGTTTCACCACTTCGGTACCACGTCCTCATCCAGTTCAGGTTGAGAACCATGATGAATATGAGATACAATCTATCATTCATAACCGTAGCTTCCGTGGGCGCATAAAGTAAATTGGTCTTATCCTCGGACGTACATGCTCCTGTCCTCCTCCGTGCCTTCCATAGACATTTCCCCTTAAACCTTGTGGTCCTCCGAGGGGGAGGGGTTGTTGAGATGGGGATCCTGTCAGTGCTGTGCTCAGCCCTTCCTTCTCAGAGCTCTGTGCTCAGCTGCTGGTTAATTGCCAAAGACTCTTCTTTCCACAGTGACTCACCTGGTCTTCATTTCCTGTTCGTCAGCTAGAGCTACTGGTTATATAAACTCTTTGGATTAGATATGTGCCTTTGCCATGGTCAACATATCCGGACCCTCTCTGCTGTGTTTTCATGTGAAAGACTTATGCTTGGCTGACTTCCCTTCTGGTTCCTGATCCTGTTTGCTGCACCCGACTTCGCTAATCTCTGGACTCCTGTTTCTCTGGCTTGTTCTGACTACCCATCCTGGTTACCAAACTTTGGCTATGTTTTGACTACGTTTGCTCTGTTTATACCATTTTATTAAATAGTGTGATTTTTACAGCACTTATGTCTCAGTCAGATTCATGGTTCCTAATAGCTAGCTTCTAACAAAAAAAAAAGACTTGCAATTGGTCCGTTATCAAAAGACTACCTTTGAAATTGGGTCTCTCCTCCCGCATTGCAAGGGTTCCGGCCTGGGTTCACACTGGTGCAACATGCGCTTCAACTTTGAGAGCACAAGTCGTATGACATGTAAAAACCAATGTTTCCCTATGAGAGCTGACAGGAATATTGCACAGGCATTCACTAAAGTCGCATCAAAGTCGCCTGGCAAACTCACGTCGGACTTTCATGTTGGAGCAGTGTAAACCTGGCCTAATGCTAATTTTTACCTGGGGTACCATACCATTAAAAAGCACTTTTTTATCTTTTTCCAGTGGCCATCACTCCCCTCTTCTCCCCTCCTACCTGCTGATCCTACAACGTACTATATGTGGTGATTAGGGATGATCTCTATGTTCGAGTCGAATGTAAGTTTGACTCAAACATCGGGTGTTCGCCGCTCACCGAACAATATTGGGCATTTCGAACTTCGAACATCGCAGAACACCCCATAATGCACTGCGAGATCACAGTGCATTAGTGTCTGAATGTCTTTGGCCAATCATGGCTCAGGGGGACATAGTTTGTGACTGTGGATGGAGATACTGTAGAATGAGCTAGATTAGGCAGGCAGGTTAGTTAGTTAGTTGCAGTGTATTTGATATATATATATATATATATATATATATATACAGTCAGTATACTGTATATATATATATATATATATATATATATATATGTAGCACTAACTCTCGGTGGGGCTGCTGGTTTAAGCGGGCTTGTTACCTTCACTCTCGACACCCCACCGGCACCGGGTCTAGGGTTTCGTTGAGTTTACCTCTGGACGATTTAAGCACCAACACTTGAGTATGTTTTCAATGCTTTATTGAACCAAGTAACGAAGGAAGTAGCAGGAAAGAGACAGGAGGGAAGCTGCACGTAAGCTCAAATACCTTTCTTTAGGATTCTTGAGAACGTCCTTTAAAGTTGAATATTGTAATCGGATGCAATCCCCTTGTGGGACACAATCTTTGCTCGCCTGGATAGGACTCTCTCGCTAGCCTAGCAGCCAGTACGTAGCACGAACAAAAGTCTCTGCCACAGACTTGCTTGAAATAAACCCGTACGATCCTCTTCCACAGTATTTTTTATTTTTTGCAGTGAATGTCAGATACAGTACTTGGACCTTTAAGCCGACCCGGCAGTACTATGCTGTAGAACTACTTTAGGATACGTCCTCCAACCTAGTCACCAGGCCCCTCTCCAGACCAGCACTCTGCATGATCCTTCCATGACGGGTCCTCCCCTGGGATCTTCTTGGTTGTCCAGCTTCTTCACTCCGGATAGACAGCTCAGGACCATTCCTCGGCTGCTGTGGTAGACCCCAGACATGCTTCTGGGCCCACCCACGCGCCGCAGCGGCGCGGGCCTCCGGAACGGAGGACCACGAGGTAGCACTCTAACGCATACCTGTCGGCCAGGAGGGCCAGCGGGTGGCTGTAAAACGAACCCCAAAACATTGCGTCTGTCCCATAAATACCCTCTCCCAGAATGCAACTTGGAGGACCACCTCCACCGAGTTGTCTCCGGGACAGAGGAGCATCCGTACGCTTCGACACGTTGCCCTTCCAACACCAGCCAATGGTAACATCGACACCCACCGGCCCAGTGTGGAACCACACGCAACGTCAACCAAGCTGGAACAGAGGCAAATCTAACTTCCCTAACGAGCAATTCACTAAATTTACCTATCAGATGGTAGATCATAAATCTACCAGCGCTACATACTCCCCCCACTACAATAGACGTTGTCCCCAACGTCTGTCCAAAAATAATGATAATAACTCCCAAACCTGGGAGTAGGTATTTGAGCTTAAAACTTGGATTAGATAGAGAAGAAGGAAAGACAGTGGAAAGACATTATGAGATTAACATCTATAAAACAATATGTTCACGTCCAAAAACAAAACCATCCTATGACTGTACACAACCTCATTATCTATCTAGCTGAAAAGCCTCACAGCTTGATAGGAGATCAAATGGTTACTGAAAAGGAAAACATGTTAAACACACACACATCCTGTACAATTTCAGGAGCAAAGCCTCATTTAAAAATGAGACTCTCTTCCCATAATCTATTATCAAAAATAATCTTTAGGAGTCCATCCCTTTTTTTTTTCTTTTTAGGTAAATCACACTCTTTCAATGAGGAACCCAGCTAGCAAAAAGACGTCCTTGGATTTAGAAACACTGAGATAAATATCCACACCTTGACCACGAAGATCTCTTTATACTTACACTAACTAACTAACTTCAAAGTTCTTTTGTCCATAGTTACCAATAAAACCGGGGATCTGGCAAGGTCAGTGTCTTTCCCAGTTTATCCACTGTGGTAATGAAAAATACAGCGTCATCTTTTCCCGGCCTGCAGATGACCACTTTATCAGCATAGATGTGCCGACCGAAGTTCCAGTGCATAAAACATCCACTAAAACGTTCATCAATTTTAACAGAACATCCAGTCTTCCGGAAAGGCTTAAGCACAAACACGTAGTCCCAAACAGCTTCACTGTACCAAAGTTCCCAGTTAATTTCAATCACTTGCATTACGTCCTGAGGGACATAGGGTAACTCCAAGCCATACTCTGTAGCTACAGGCTTGTTTAACATTCTCTGCAAATGTGCAAGTTTGGGCAAGGATCTTTTCTTTCCCATACTAGGAGGCACACAGGAATCGAAGGATTTGCTCACCATAGACCCAGCCGGTGTCTGTAGTGAACTAACAACTTTTGACAAAGTCTCATTTACAGTGCTGTGTGGCTCCACACAGGGTGATGTCTTCCCAGGACTCAGGGCTGTCCATTCAGGGAAAGTCATAGCAGAGGCGATGTCTTCGCCTTGTGACCATAACAGCTCTTGTGACATAGTCTCAAACAGGTCATCATCACTGGAAAGATCCGACATGGATTCTATTTCCGAATCTCCCAACTCTTCTGCTGGCAGATACTTATTTACAGTCCCAGATACATTCCCCACCAGCTGCTTACCCGTTCCTGTCGTGGACTTTGCTGGATCCGGTTCAGGTAGCCTCGGGGGTAGGCCTCGGCCATGGCCGCGGGAAGCCTTCACATATCCCACCTTCCTCTGTACAGGTACAACAGAGACAGGAGTGGTAGACTCAGAATTCAAAGCAATGTCCGCTGATGAGACGGCAACAGCAGTGTCTCTCTCCGGAACATTTTCGGCAACAACAGGCAAAGTGACGGCCTGCCGCTCTCTCTCCGTAGTAATAGCAGCTTCTACTGTGGTGATACCCGTTGCCCAATCCATACGATAAGCACGGGGCGACATGGTAGGTTGCTCCACCACAAACAAATACTCTCCACATTGGGGACATCGACCAAATGGACGGAGATGTACGACCAGTCCTTCACATTTATGGCAAATCATGCCCAGTCCCTCGATATCTCCTGAGGTATACAGAACAAACCTCCCCTGCGGCTTCAGACGAACACCAGTATCCGTAAGCAGGGTTCCGGTCAGCACAGTATTCAACGCAGTGCTTGCAGGGAACATTCTTGGTCCCATAATTGGCTGCATCGCCGAAAAAGACATGGCCACACTCTGATCTTCTCAGCACGATCACGAGGCCTCTCTTTTTCTCTGGCGCCAAACACATACACGCGTCCCACGCAGTATCAAGTAGGGTAGGCTACTCCCACTTGTTCTTCTGATCACGTAGCTCCCGGGCTTTCACTGGCCCCTGCCGCCTACGCATTCAGAAATAAAGTCCTGCAACTTTTAACCTCTTCTCTTCCTGGAAAATTTGACAAAGTCCAGCTCTCACCGTAAACTCCCAGTGAAACACCTCTCTGGGCTGCGAGAGTCGATGGTCAACAAATCACGGACGACGCCCACACATGTAGCACTAACTCTCGGTGGAGCTGCTGGTTTAAGCGGGCTTGTTACCTTCACTCTCGACATCCCTGTTCCACCGGCACCGGGTCTAGGGTTCCGTTGGGTTTACCGCTGGACGATTTAAGCACCAACACTTGAGTATGTTTTCAATGCTTTATTGAACCAAGTAACGAAGGAAGTAGCAGGAAAGAGACAGGAGGGAAGCTGCAGGGAAGCTCAAATACCTTTCTTTAAAGTTGAATATTGTAATCGGATGCAATCCCCTTGTGGGACACAATCTTTGCTCGCCTGGATAGGCCTCTCTCACTAGCCTAGCAGCCAGTACGTACAACGAACAAAAGTCTCTGCCACAGACTTGCTTGAAATAAACCCGTAAGATCCTCTGCCACAGGATGTATTAATTTTTGCAGTGAATGTCAGACACAGTACTTGGACCTTTAAGCCAACTTGGCAGTACTATGCTGTAGAACTTCTTTAGGATACGTCCTCCAACCAAGTCACCAGGCCCCTTTCCAGACCAGCACTCTGCATGATCCTTCCATGACGGGTCCTCCCCTGGGATCTTCTCGGTTGTCCAGCTTCTTCACTCCTGATAGACAGCTCAGGACCATTCCTCGGCTGCTGTGTAGATCCCAGACATGCTTCTGGGCCCACCCACACGCCGCAGCGGTGCGGGCCTCCGGACCACGAGGTAGCACTCTAACACATACCTGTCGGCCAGGAGGGCCAGCAGGTGGCTGTAAAACGAACCCCAAAACATGGCGTCTATCCCATAAATACCCTCTCCCAGAATGCAACTCGGAGGACTGCCTCCACCGAGTTGTCTCCAGGACAGAGGAGCATCCGTACGCTTCGACACGTTGCCCTTCCAACACCAGCCAATGGTAACAGTGACACCCACCGGCCCAGTGTGGAACCACACGCAACGTCAGCCAAGCTGGAACAGAGGCAAATCTAACTTCCCTAATGAGCAATTCACTAAATTTACCTATCAGATGGTAGATCACAAATCTACCAGCACTACATATATATATATATACAGTATGTCACAAAAGTGAGTACACCCCTCACATTTTTGTAAATATTTTATTATATCTTTTCATGCGACAACACTGAAGAAATTACACTTTGCTACAGTAAAGTAGTGAGTGCACAGCTTGTATAACAGTGTAAATTTGCTGTCCCCTCAAAATAACTCAACACACAGCTGTTAATGTATAAACTGCTGGCAACAAAAGTAAGTACACCCCTAAGTGAAAATGTCCAAATTGGGCCCAATTAGCCATTTTCCCCCCGGTGTCATGTGACTCGTTAGTGTTACAAGGTCTCGGGTGTGAATGGGGAGCAGGTGTGTTAAATTTGGTGTTATCGCTCCCACTCTCTCATACTGGTCCCTGGAAGTTCAACATGGCACCTCATGGCAAAGAACTCTCTGAGGATCTGAAAAAAAAATGTTGCTCTACATAAAGATGTCCTAGGCTTTAAGAAGATTGCCAAGACCCTGAAACTGAGCTGCAGCATGGTGGCCAAGACCATACAGCCATTTAACAGGACAGGTTCCGCTCAGAACAGGCCTCGCCATGGTCGACCAAAGAAGTTGAGTGCACATGCCCACGTCATATCCAGAGGTTATCTTTGGGAAATAGACATATGAGTGCTACCAGCATCGCTGCAGAGGTTGAAGGGGTGGGGGGGTCAGCCTGTCATTGCTCAGACCATAGGCCACACACGGCATCAAACTGGTCTGCATGGCTGTTGTCCCAGAAGGAAGCCTCTTCTAAACATGATGCACAAGAAAGCCCGCAAACAATTTGCTGAAGACAAGCAGACTAAGGACATTACTGGAACCCTTTGGACAGCTGCCATAGTGACTCATGGCTGAAGTCGATACCAAAGAGTCAATTTGTCAGGATGAGACGAAATTGTACGGAAATGGAAGATTACAAATTTCAAGCTGGTATTTTGAAAAACAGATTACAAGAAAAGGGCTATGATTTGGGCCTCTTAGAAGCCACCATAGAGGAGGTTGCTAAGCTAGATAGATCAATGTTGCTCGATGCAGGCCCTAGGAAGGTTAAGGAGAAACCTGTCATACCTTTCATCACAACATATTCGACCCAACTTTATCTGATCAAAAAAACATACACAAACATTGGCACTTGTTAGGGAATGATAGGATTATTATAACATTCCTACCAGCTAACCCACAGTTCCCTCCCTTAGGGATAGGATTGCTCCCAATGTTGTGGATCCGCCCACCAAAAAAGTGTCTTTCTTCCAGAATCTTTCTAAATATCCTCAGTGTCGCAGATGTCATGTAGGGATGAGCCGAACACCCCCCCTGTTCGGTTCGCACCAGAACCTGTGAACGGACCGAAAATTCGCACGAACGTTAGAACCCCATTGACGTCTATGGGACTTGAACATTCAAAATCAAAAGTGCTCATTTTAAAGGCTAATTTGCATGGTATTGTCCTAAAAAGGGTTTGGGGACCTGGGACCTGCCCCAGGGGACATGTATCAATGCAAATAAAACTTTTAAAAACGGCCATTTTTTCAGGAGCAGTGATTTTAATGATGCTTAAAGTAAAAAAAAAAAAGTGAAATATTCCTTTAAATATCGTACTTGGGGTGTGTCTATAGTATGCCTGTAAAGTGGCGCATGTTTCCTGTGCTTAGAACAGTCCCTGCACAAAATGTCATTTTTAAAGGAAAAAAAGTCATTTAAAACTGCTTGCGGCTTTAATGTAAAGTCGGGTCCTGGCAATATGGATAAAAATCAGTGAGACAAATGGCATGGGTACCCCCCAGTCCATTATCAGGCCCTTTGGATTTTGTATGGATATTAAGGGGAACCCCGCACCCAAATTAAAAAAGGAAACAGCAGTATACAGGCTCTGTACTCTGAACAGCAGTATACAGGCGGTGCAAACAAGACAGGGACTGTAGGTTTGTTTTTAAGTAGAATCTGTTTGTAATTTTGAACTGGTACATTTTTAACGTGTTTAGCTCCAGCCAAAAAATCTATTTTAAGCTTTTTGGAAAACATAGGGAAGGGTTATCACCCCTGTGACATTTGTTTTGCTGTCTGTGCTCCTCTTCAGAAGATTTCACCTCACTTTTTGTCCCAATGACAAATGTTTTTTGAAAATTTGGGTTTTTTTGTGAAACAAGGATTGGTGATAAAGCATCAGTGGAAAGAAGAAATGTTTTTCCCGTATTAACTCTTACAGGAGAGAATTTCTCTTCCTAGGGGTAGATTTCATCTCACTTCCTGTTGTCTCTTTCCGTTTGCAAGTAGGAGTCGTTTGTAAGTTGGATGTTTGAAAGTAGGGGCCTGCCCTATATACTCAGCAGAAATTTGAGCCTTAGGTGTTGTTGTGGCCACAACACTGTAAGCCCTCACAGAGCCCTGCTGTGAAATATTAGATCGAGAATTGTAATTACATGCCCCTGTTGAACAGGGGCAAAAAAATTGGGCCTTAGGCACTGGTGCTGGTGCCACAACACTGCAACCCCTCACAGATACTCTAGTTGGAACGCAGGAACGAGCCCTGCTGCAAAGTATTGCATCAAAAATTGTAATTACACGCCCCTGTTAAACAGGGGCTGAAAAATTGGGCCTTAGGCACTGGTGGCGGCGCCCAGAACCAAAAATGTTCTTACAAGCTATCAGCGTGATCATTGAGGAGGAAGAGGATAATTACTCAGGATAGTCACTCAGCATCAGCATAGGCAGTCTTTGAAGGGATCTGAGATTTCAAAAAAATTATTCGGTTACATCAGCATCAGGTGCTTGGTAGCTGGT
Organism: Aquarana catesbeiana; assembly: GCF_042186555.1. NCBI lineage: Eukaryota > Metazoa > Chordata > Amphibia > Anura > Ranidae > Aquarana > Aquarana catesbeiana. The sequence continues at coordinate 173,077,197 of NC_133330.1, forward strand.
GGTGATCCAAGACTGATTCATTTTTATAAAGGTCAGTCGATCGACCGAGTCGGTGGACAGACGCACCCTGTGATTGGTTACAAAGCCTCCAGCAGCACTGAATGTGCGTTCCGAAAGAACGCTGGATGCAGGACAGGCCAGTAGCTCAATTGCATACTGTGCAAGCTCTGGTCAGTGATCCATCCTCAAGACCCAGTAACCCAGAGGATTTTCGGTGGGAAAGGTGTCCAAGTCAGATCTTGCTCCTAGGCATTCCTGCACCATGTAAAAAAGACGCTGGCGATGGTTGCTGGAACCAATCATACCTTGGGGCTGCGGACTAAAAAATTGTCTGAACGCATCAGTCAGACGGCCACCTTCTCCACCGCTCCTTCTTTGACTGACCGAAGCCTCAGCAACACGTTGTCCAGAAACAGGAGTTTGTAACCTTCCAGTCTCTGGGAACGCGTTTCACAGACCTTTCTTCAAGGCCTCCTGAAAATGTTTCATCCTCTGCTCCCTCTGCGGCGGCATGATATGGTCCACAACTTTACCCTTGTAATGTGGATCAAGGAGGGCTGCCAGCCAGTATTGGTCCTTCTCCTTGATACCACGAATACGAGGATCCTTACGCAGGCTTTGCAGGATCAGAGAGGCCATGCAGCGTAGGTTTGCTGAGGCATTCGGTCCGGAGTCCTCTGGGTCACTAAGGACGACATGGTCCGCAGTCACCTCCTCCCAGCCACGTACAAGTCCATGTGTTTCTTGGGATTGATCTCTTAAAGACTGCTGCTGATGCTGAGTGCCAGGCTCCACCTCCATACTGACACAATCCTCCTCCTCCTCCTCCTCCCCCTCGTCCTCTTCCTGTGTAATTGGCGGGCATGCAGGAACACTGTCTGGATAAAGGGGGCCTTGAGAGCTAAGGAAGTCCTCCTCTTCCTGCCTCTGTTCTGCCTCAAGTGCCCTGTCCATTATTCCACGCAGCGTGTGCTCCAACAGGTAGACAAGGGGGACAGTGTCACTGATGCATGCACTGTCACTGCTCACCAACCTCGTGACCTCCTCAAATGGTGACAGAACAGTGCATGCATCCCTGATCATTGCCCACTGGCGTGGGGAAAAAAAAACAAGCTCCCCTGACCCTGTCCTAGTGCCATAGTCACACAGGTACTCATTGATAGCCCTCTGCTGCGTGTGCAGCCGCTGCAGCATGGCCAACGTTGAGTTCCACCTGGTGGGCATGTCACAGATCAGGCGGTTCTTGAGCAGGTTAAACTCCTTTTGGAGGTCTGCCAGCCGAGCACTGGCATTATATGACCAGCGGAAATGCACACAAACTTTCCTGGCCTGCCTCAGGACATCCTGTAAGCCCGGGTACCTGCCCAAGAACCGCTGCACCACCAAGTTAAGGACGTGAGCCAAACAGGGCACATGGGTCAGTTGTCCCTGTCGGAGGTCAGAAAGGAGGTTGGTGCCATTGTCGCAAACCACCATTTCTGCCTTAAGTTGGCGTGGCGTCAACCACCTCTGAACCTGCCCCTGCAGAGCTGACAGAACATCTGCCCCAGTGTGGCTCCTGTCCCCCAAGCACACCAGCTCAAGCACCGCATGGCATCTTTTGGCCTGCATACTTGCGTAGCCCCTTGAACAGCTACGGAGCACCGGTGGTTCCGAGGACCAAGCACAGGAAGAGGCCATGGAGGAAGAAGAAGAGGAGGGGGTGGAGGAGAGAGGTGTGTCACAATCATTAGTAGTGGCATTTTGGAGGCGTAGTGGCGGAACAACTTCCAACACTACTGCACCTTGTCCTGCATCCTTCCCAGCTGCCAGCAGAGTCACCCAATGCGCGGTGAAACTTAGGTAATGTCCCTGTCCATGCCTGCTGGACCATGATTCCAGCAAGGCATGGACATTGCCTTCCACATGCCGGTAGAGAGCCGGAATCACCTTCCGTGAGAAAAAGTGCCGTTTGGGTACCTGCCACTGAGGAACCGCACATTCCACAAACTCACGGAAGGGGGCAGAGTCTACCAACTGAAAAGGCAGCAGTTGAAGTGCTAGCAATTTTGCCAAACTAGCATTCAACCGCTGGGCATGTGGATGGCTTTCGGCGGTGCAGCAGCTGGGGCAGGGAAATTTGCCTGGTACAATCTGACATCGGTGTACCGAAAGCAGATTGCCCACAAGTACTTGGCTGTGACACACCTAATTCTACACCTTCATTCCTCTCAGTGCAGGTCTCAGAGGACTGAAGGTATAGTGGGGTTGGAGATTTCAGCTGATGAGGAGCAAGGAGAGGTCCCCTTTGTTCTTTGGTGTGGGTCTTTTAGATACGCTTGCCAACGAACTGCATGGCAGGTCAACATATGTCTGGTCAAGCCTGTGATGCCCAAGCGGGAGATGTTTTGGCCACGCGAGATACGCTTGAGACATATGTTGCAAATAGCAGCAGTGCGATCTGATGCACTCATCTCAAAAAAGGCCCACACCAAAGAACTTTTGGAATAACATGCAGAGACAGCAGCGCCCTGCACATGGGGAGCTTTGGGGTGTGATGCAGTCAGTGTGCTGCCCTTAGGCTGGCCCCTGGAGGGCATCCTGCCTCGTTGGTGATGTGCCTCCTCCTCCTCTCTCCTATCAGGCACCCACGTTGAGTCAGTGACCTCATCATCCCCTCCCTCCTCATCACTGGAGCAAACCTGGCAGTATGCTGCAGCATACTGCCAGATTGCTGTCCTTCTTGGGCACCCCCTCTGTCCGTGCTCACGTTACAGCCTTCATCTAGCTCAGTATCATCATCAGAGCCTTCTAAACGCTGGGCATCCTCCTGGAGCATGTACCCAACACTGTGGTCAAACAGTTTGATGGACTCCTCAGGAGGACATGGTGGGGCTAGGGAAGGAGTCACTGATGCCATTGAGCCAAGGGAAGAGGCCGCATTGGCAGCTGCTTTGCCAGACAAAGTACCCTGAGCATGGGTGAGAGAGGATGAGGAGGATGAGGATGGCTTGGTCATCCACTCGACCAAGTCTTCCGCATGTTGCGGCTCAACACGGCCAGCTGCCGAAAAAAAGGCCAAGCGTGTCCCACGGCCACTTGCTGATGATGATGCACCGTCTCCACGACCAGCACTGTTGCCTCTAGACACAGAGCCTGCCTGCCTTCTTTTATTGGCTTGTGACTGTCTGCCTCTCCTTGTTGGCCTTCCAGACATACTAATGGCCTGTAGCTGCACTAAGCTGGGATATATATATATATATAAATATATATATATATATATGTACTTATACTGCAGCTAGCAAAATCAACTGCCTGCCTGTAGTATGAGAACACCACCAACCTTCTACAGGTAGCTTTAGCTGAACACTGTGCAGAGCTTGCAAAAAACTAACTTGTAGCTTATTTAGCTGCCTGCAGTAGTGATAGGATCAGCAAAACACCACCAACCTTCTACAGGTAGCTTTAGCTGAACGCTGTGCAGAGCTCGCACAAAACTAAATTGTAGCTTATTTAGCTGCCTGCGGTAGTGATAGGATCAGGAAAACACCACTAACCTTCTACAGGTAGCTTTAGCTGAACACTGTGCAGAGCTCGCACTACACTAACTTGTAGTTTTAGCTGAACACTGTGCAGAGCTTGCAAAAAACTAACTTGTAGCTTATTTAACTGCCTGCGGTAGTGATAGGATCAGGAAAACACCACCAACCTTCTACAGGTAGCTTTAGGTGAACACTGTGCAGAGCTCGCAAAAAACTAACTTGTAGCTTATTTAGCTGCCTGCGGTAGTGATAGGATCAGGAAAACACCACCAACTTCCTACAGGTAGCTTTAGCTGAACACTGTGAGGAGGACGCACTACACTAACTTGTAGCTTTAGCTGAACACTGTTCAGAGGATGCACTACACAAACTTGTAGCTTTAGCTGAACACTGTGCAGAGGTCGCACTACACTAACCCCTGGGATGCATATATATACACAATACACTGTAAGTGCAGCTAACTCACAGACTGTCTTGCCTAATCTATCTAGCTTAAATCAAATGACACTGTCTCTCTGTCTATCTCTTTCAACACCGGAACACACACTACACAGGGCCGCCGTGCAGGCGACCTTATATAGTGTGGGGTGTGTACTAAATCCCCTGAGCCATAATTGGCCAAAGCCTCCTTGGCTTTGGACAATTATGGCTCTCTGTTCAGACGGCGCTGTGATTGGCCAAGCATGCGGGTCATAGTGCATGCTTGGCCAATCATCAGCCAGCAATGCACTGCGATGCCACAGTGAATTATGGGCCGTGACGCGCCACACGAATTTGGCACAAATGACCCATATCGTTCGCAATTCGGCAAACGGGCGAACAGACGATGTTCGAGTTGAACATGGGTTCAACTCGAACACGAAGCTCATCCCTAATGTCAAGTCTGCACATTGAACAAAAGTAAGATGAGAAAAACTGAATCCTTTGTTTCAACAAGTACTTCTAAGGAACACAAACTCAAACCATTTGTCACCTGCAGCTCTACGGGAATTTTTTATTTATTACAATGCCCGTGTGGGCTTCAATACATTGGCAGGACCAATCCTTATATGTACTATATAAACATATATATATATTTTGTGGTTAGTATCCCTGATAAACATTACCCTTAAACCTAACCTGAGTTTTGGGCCAGCAACTAACAAACTAATGACTGGTTAATACTCTTATATACACTTTACTATACTGTTTGGTACGCCCCCGTGATGACTCTTCATTGCCCCCCTTGTGTGCTCAGCTTATGCCTCTGTAGTCTGGCTGGTGCAAGGTTTTTTGAGCTGTTTTGAACTATTTTATATCATGGTTTTTTGTTCACTGTCAGTCTATGATATACTAATGGTATGTATTTTGCTATTTATCTTTAATAGCCACATTTCCATTTGCTCCTGAAGAAGCGTTAAGGAACGCGCAACATGTTGAGCTATTCTGAAATATGAATTAACCATCATTGATCTGCTGTCCAGCCACAGCCCCTGGACTATTGCACACTTTGGATGGATATCCTCTGGTCCGAGTTGTCTGTTTATTTTACTTTAATGTCAATAAGTATTTCCTATACCTTTATCTACATTTAAATGAATTGTGGTATTTTAATATCAATATTTTTTAATATTTTTTCAATAAACTTATATTTTTTATAAATATTACATTCCAGTGATGTTACTGTGCCTAGAAAGTCCAAAGTCCCTCTCTTTTCTTTTTCACAAATAGTTATAGGACGTGGCACTTTTGCACTTTATATGCATCCACAGTACCACTCTGTGTTTATGATGCATTGACACTGAAATTCACCCCCACAGCATGATGCTGCCAACACCATGCTTCACTGTTGGGACTGTATTGGACTGGTGATGAGCAGTACCTGGTTTTCTCCACAAATGCCGCTTAGAATTAAGGCCAAAAAGTTCTACCTTGGTCTCATCAGACCAACGAATCTTATTTCTTACCATCTTGGAGTCCTTCAGGTGTTTTTTAGCAAACTCCATGCAGGCTTTCATATGTCTTGCACTGAGGAGAGACTTCCGTCGGGCCACTCTGCCATAAAGCCCCGACTGGTGGAGGGCTGCAGAGATGGTTGACTTTCAACAACTCTCTCCCATCTTCGGACTGCATCTCTGGAGCTCAGCCACAGTGATCTTTGGGTTCTTCTTTACCTCTTTCACAAAGACTCTTCTCCCCCGATAGCTCAGTTTGGCTGGATGGCCAGCTCTAGGAAGGGTTCTGGTCGTCCCAAACGTTTTCCATTTAAGGATTATGGAGGCCACTGTGCTCTTAGGAACCTAAAGTGCAGCAGAAATTTTTTTTGTAACCTTGGCCAGATTTGTGCCTTGCCGCAATTCTGTTTTTGAGCTCTTCAGGCAGTTCCTTTGACCTCATGATTTTCATTTGCTCTGACATGCACTGTGAGCTGTAAGGTCTTATATAGACAGGTGTGCGGCTTTTCTTAATCAAGTCCAATCAGTATAATCAAACATAGCTGGACTCAAATGAAGGTGTAGAACTATCTCAAGGATGATCAGAAGAAATGGACAGCACCTGAGTTAAATATATGAGTGTCACAGCAAAGGGTCTGAATAATTAGGACCATGTGATATTTCAGTTTTTCTTTTTTAATAAATCTGCAAAATGTCAACAATTCTGTGTTTTTCTGTCAATTTGGGGTGCTGTGTGTACATTAATGAGGAAAAAAAATGAACTTAAATGATTTTAGCAAATGGCTGCAATATAACAAAGAGTGAAAAATTTAAGGGGGTCTGAATACTTTCTGTCCCCACTGTATATACAGTATCTCACAGCAGTGAGTACACCCCTCACATATTTGTAAATATTTTATGATATCATGTGACAACACTGAAGAAATGACACTTTGCTACAATGTACATTTGCCTCCGAACTTTGCAGTCCCACCCTTGCCTCCCTCACCTCCCATGCCTCCTGGTACCGAGTCATTCTGTGAAGATGAACCCATGCACTTGGGCTTCACACGTCTCTCTGCAGATGAGAGAACCCTTAGGAGGAGGGAGAGATTGTGCCTTTAATGTGGCCAGGCAGGTCACTTTTTGAAGTCTTGTCTTACCCATCCAGGACAGACCTTAGGCGGCGTTGTTTCATCCCCAGTTATCCAGAAGGATAAACCCCTGGTTTCGATTACCCTGTCTTGGGCTGAGTCATCCGTCAAGATACAGGCTCTAATGGACTCTGGGGCTGCAGGCCTGTTTATTGATGCTGGCTTTGTATTGAAGCACTTGATTCCATGGCAGCTGCGTGACACTCCACTTGCCATTGAGGCTCTTGATGGGAGACCTCTACAGCCTGCCCATGTAACTCATGAGACGCTTCCATTGTCCATGGTCATAGGGGCTCTTCACCATGAGATAATCCAATTCCAAGTTATTTCCTCACCTAAGTTTCTGCTGGTTATTGGTTATCGGTGGTTACACAGGCACAACCCCTCTTTTGATTGGCTCCATGCTGAGGTTCTCTCCTGGTCGCCACAATGCAGTAAGACATGCTTCCAGAAGGTAGCCAAGGTCCTGTGCACCTTTTCACTCTCTTCCCTGCCGGAGCAGTACCGCGATTTTAGCGATGTCTTTGACAAAGTTCAAGCTGATAGTTTGCCTCCACACTGGTCATATGATTGCGCAATTGACCTGCAACCTGGTGCCATACCCCCTTGTAGCCAGGTTTACCCTTTGTTGGTCTTGGAGGATAAGGCCATGGAGGAGCATGTTGCAGGCGCATTTTCTCGAGGTTTCATCCGCAAATCCTCGTCTTTTGCTGGTGCTGGTTTCTACTTTGTGAAGAAGAAGAGTGGTGTACTGAGACCTTGTATTGATTATAGGGGTCTCAATCATTTCACGATTAAGAATGCCTATCCGATTCCATTGATTACAGAGTTATTTGACCATCTCAAGTGACCGTCACGAAGCTTGATTTGAGAGGGGCAATCAATCTCGTGAGGATTAAGGAGGGCGACGAGTGGAAAACTGCGTTTAATACCAGAACAGGCCATTATGAGTACCTCGTAATGCCTTTTGGCCTTTGTAACCCCCCGGCAGTTTTCCAGGAATTTATTAACGATGTCCTTGTTGCAGTTATATGTGGTGGCTTATCTCGACAATATCTTCATATTTTCCAAGTACTTGGAGAGCCACCACACAGATGTCTGTCGTTAGAAACAATCTCTATTGTAAATTGGTGAAGTGCGAATTCCATCGTGAACAGGTTAAATTCCTGGGTTATGTGATTTCCACTGCTGGTTTTTTGATGGACCCAGAGAAACTTTCAGCAATACTACAGTGGCCCCGACCCATGGGTTTACATCCTCTGCAGCATTTTCTTGGCTTTGCCAACTATCATTGTAAGTTTATTCGTAACCTCTCGTCTCTGATCAAGCCCCTGACTGATATGATCAGAAAGGACAGTAACCCACAGAGTTGGTCAGCGGAGTCCATTAAAGCCTTTGAGAATCTCAAGGCTGCCTTTGTTTCTGCTCCTGTGTTGGCACATCCTGATCCTACAATACCTTTTATCCTTGAGGTTAATGCTTCTGAGACTGGAGTTGGTGCCCTTCTGTCTCAACGTCCTACCTCTGAGAGTGCTATGCATCCTTGTGGCTACTTTTCCAAGAAATTGTCACCTACGTAGTGCAATTAGGAGATTGGTGACAGAGAGCTGTTAGCCATCAATTTAGCCCTGAAAGAATGGAGACATCTCCTTGAAGATACCACTGTGCCGGTTCTCATTCTTACTGACCATAAGAATCTCACATTCTTGTCTGAGGCTAAACGCCTTTCTCCCAGAAGGGCGCGATGGGATATTTTCTTGTCAAGTTTCAATTACATCATTCTTACCCGGTACAAAGAATGTAAGGGCTGATGCTTTGTCACAGCACTTTTCCTCTACTTCCAAGATGGAGTCAGTTCCTGTTATTCCTCCTGATCATATTCTGGCTACGGTTCATACGGTTCATACCAGTCACACTTCTCCTTTGGGTGACAAAATTCTTGCTGCTCAGGTCCATGCTCCTCCTGAGAAACCCTGTGACTGCTGCTTTATCCCTGAGAGTCTCCGTACTGCCATGCTCCAGACTTACCATTCTCCCGAGGCTGCTGGCCACCCTGGGAAGAATCAACTCTTTTGGGCCATTTTCCAACAATTCTAGTGACCTAGTCTACGTTCTGATGTAACCGCCTTCGTGGCTGCCTGTTCCATGTGTGCTCAGAGTAAGACACCTTCCAGTGGGCCTCCTACAACCCATACCCAATGGAGAGAGGCCCTGGACCCACCTGTCTATGGATTTCATTGTGGAGTTACCCAACACAGTTATCCTTATGGTGGTTGACCATTTCTCGAAAATGTCCCATTGTATTCCACTTAAGAAGTTGCCCACTTCTAAGGAACTGGCTTCCATTTTTGCTCTGGAGATTTTTCACTTACATGGGCTAACCAAGGTAATTGTCTCGGACAGGGGTAGTCAGTTTGTGTCCCGGTTCTGGCGAGCCTTTTGTGCACAGTTGGGAATTCAGCTTGCTTTCTCCTCCTCTATTACCCGCAGTCTAATGGGGCCACAGAACGAGCCAATCCATCCTTGGAGCAATTTCTACGTTGCTATATTTCTGGCCATTATAACAACTGGTCAGACCTATTACCATGGGCATAGTTTGCTCACAACAATGCCTTGAATTCTGCTTCCCAATTGTCCCCGTTTATGGCGAATTATGGTTTCCAACCTTCCATGTTGTCTGACTCGTTTGTTTCGCTGAGTATTCCTGCCTTAGAGGAGCATCTCTGTGGTCTTCATACCATTTGGGCACAGGTCCAGGAGGCTTTGTGACATGCTAATGATGGGTACAGACTCCATGCTGACCGCAGACGCCTGCCTGTGCCTTCCTACCAGGTTGGGGACAGGGTCTGACTGTCATCTCGCAGCCTCCAACTTCGTGTTCCCTCACTGAAGTACGCACCTTGGTTTATTGGGCCTTTCCGTATTCTTTCGCAGGATTAACCCAGTGGCTTACGTTTCAAGTCTCCTTATTAAAACCTTTGGTCTGCAACCGCTTTACCACCTCGGTGCCACGTCCTCACCCTGTACAGGTTGAGAACCATGAGGAGTATGAAGTAGAGTCCATTGTTGACTCCCGTAGGTTCCGTGGGGGCATACAGTAGCTGGTGCATTGGAAAGGGTACGGTCCTGAGGAACACTCTTGGGTCTCATCCCCGGATGTACATGCCCCTGTCCTCCTCAGTGATTTCCATAGACATTTTCAGGGGGGAGGGGTTGTTGAGGAGCGGGTACTGTCAGGGCTGGGCTCAGCCCTTCCTTCTCTGAGCTGGCTGTTCAGCTGTTGGCTAATTGCCAGCTCCTATCTCTCCACAGTTACTCAGCTGTTGATGATATCCTGCTCGTCAGTCCTGCCTACTTAAGCCATTCAGCCCAGTGGATCTCTGCCTTCACCTTGGTTAACATCTCAGAAACTATCTCCTGCGATCCTGTTCAAGACTTGCTTTGCTGACATCCCTTCTGGCTCCAGATCCTGCTTGCTGTTCCACTACATTGATTCCTGACTTCTGGCTTGGCTGACTATCTGTTCCGGTTACTGAACTTTGTTTTGACCACGTTTGTTCTTTTTACTTTTATTATTAAACAAGTGCGATTTAACTGTACTTCTGTCTCGGCCTGATTTCATGATTTCTGACAGAATGGAAGCATGTCAAGTGGGCTTGTACACACTTATGCCCCGTACACACGGTCGGACTTTTTTCCAGACATTCCGACAACAAAATCCTAGGATTTTTTCCGATGGATGTTGGCTCAAACTTGGTTTGCGTACACACGGTCGCACAAAGTTGTCGGAATTTCCGATCGCCAACAATGCGGTGATGTCATGCACGTACGACGAGACTAGAAAAGGCCAGTTCAGAACCAAGCGCGGCACCCTTTGGGCTCCTTTTGCTAATCTCGTGTTAGTAAAAGTTTGCTGAGAGACGATTCGCGCTTTTTCAGACTCGTGGTTTTCAGATCGTTTTCTGCCATTCAGTTTGTGCTTGTGGGTTTGTATCTGCTCTTCAGTGCGTGCAAGCAAGTTCCGCGTGACTTTTAGTCATTGTATTCTTGTTCGTTCGTTACTGTTTTTCAGGTCGCTCTTCACAGGCCTTGCTGTTCTTCAGTGCGTTCTGTTACTTCGTTCTGAGCAGCCGACCATTTTCTAGCCATGTTGCGTATGCGTTCTCCTCGTAGAGTTCGTGCTGTGGGGGGCTTGGTGTTGGGGTCCTGACCTTGACACAAGTCCATTCCATGAACAGGGTGGGGAGGAGTTCATGGACCAAGAATTGGTTGCTTCAGCGTGACCAGTTCTCTCATATGCCTTTGCTCCGTGAGATCCGTGAGAATAATCCTGATGATTTCAGGAACTTTCTCAGGATGACGGACCCCGTGTTTCACCGTCTGTTGGCTTCGCTGACCCCTTATATTAGCAGGCAGGATACCTGCATGAGGCAAGCCATCACTCCGGAGCAGAGGTTGGTCGCTACCCTGTGGTATTTGGCGACAGGGAGAAGCCTGCAGGACTTGAAGTTCTCGACAGGCATCTCCCCCCAGGCTCTGGGGATCATTATCCCAGAGACCTGTTCTGCCATCATCCAGGTCCTGCAGAAGGAGTATATGAAGGTAAGATTTGTATCCTTTAATATCACATTTCATTGTATTTAATGTGTGCTAATATATTGTATTTCTTTCCTCATTCCCTAATTACCATGATTGTAATATGCTGTGAATGTCCCCTTTGTCCTCATGCATGCTGGATTTTTATGTAATTAATTTTTTAGGGCCTTCATACAGATTGTCCTTCAATAACCTCCCCAGCATGGTCTCTCCTGGTCCTATATTCACCTCATGTAGTCACTTAACAATGTATTTTATCAGCTCCATAGTAGTGCTTTACCCCAAACACCCCCTAAAATGTTTTGAAATGTTATTTTAGCTTTAAATTCAGGCAGAGTGGCAGAGGCTTTTTTTTGTGGTGTCCCCAAATCATTTTTAACCCTCCCTCCCCCAACTGCTAAGTCAGCTGATACCAATTTTCTATCTATCCTCAATCATCTATCTGCTGACTTTGCCAAAGCCATACACACTATACCCATCTCTTTTGTGCTCTGATTTATGGATGAATTCCCCAAAGCATGTAGTGCAAGGGCCTGCCTGTATACTTTCCAATGGTACTGTTTGAATTTTTAAGATACTATTATTATCTTGTGTCAGGTAATAGCAGAATGTTCAAATGTGCTCAAATGTGTACAATGTGTATTTATCTTTGTATTCGGACACTTCTTACCTGTCCAGTGGGCTGCCAATAGTGTAACTGAGGGGCTGTTCCAAGTAATACCCTGTATTTAGGCATTCATCTCTCTGAAGTGAAGAGGGTTACCTGTCCAAGATTTCCACACCCCCCAAAAATGTTCGAAATGGCCCATGAGAGGGTGGGAGGGGGAATATGATAGGTGTACCTTATACTTTGGTGTTGTTAAATTCCCCTTAATAAATGCTATCTGGAGGTTGCCCCAGAATGTTTGTGCCTAATCTGCTTGCCATGTTTCTGAGCAAAAATAGTAATTGTTTTTTTTTTTCCTGTACAGTTTCCTTCCACGCCACAGGAATGGCAGACTGTGGCCTCCCATTTTGCCCAGCGGTGGGACTTTCCTAACTGCGGAGGGGCAATTGATGGGAAACATGTCCACATCATCCCACCACCCAACTCGGGGTCGTACTATTTCAACTATAAGAGGTTCAATAGTATTGTGATGTTGGCGGCGGTGTCGGCTAATTACGACTACTTGTATGTGGACGTGGGGAAGAATGGCCGGATGTCCGATGGTGGAGTCATCGCCCAGACGGAGTTCTACAGGCGTCTCCAGAATGGCAGCTTGGACTTGCCAGCTCCAGAGGACAATGTGGAAGGACTCCCATTCGTGTTTGTTGCTGATGAAGCGTTTGCGTTGGGGGACCACCTGATGCGGCCATTCCCGATGAGGACCCTCACCCCAGAACAGAGGGTTTTTACTTACCGGCTGGCCAGAGCCCGAAGAGTGGTGGAGAACACATTTGGAATCCTGGCCAGCCGGTTCCGCCTATTTCTGACACCTATCCATATGGCGGAGTATAAACTGAACCATATTATACAGGCATGCTGTATTCTCCATAACTTTTTAAGGAAACATTCGGCCAACTATGCTGGCTCAGTTGGGCCTGAGGCCGGAATGATACCTGAAACACTGACGGCGCTTGAAAGCGGCTGTCCTGGCTTTCCCTCCCTGAGTGCCCGTGATGTTCGGTTATGATACCTGGAGTTCTTTGCGGGTAGGGGGGCCATCAATATGCCTTCAAATTTGTGAAGCCTTTTTCCAATAAAACAAAAAAAAAAAAAAAATTCTTTGTGGACATTTACTGCTTGTGTTTGTTTTAGCTGACCCTGACAGCAATGTGTGGAGTCGTGAAAATGGTGTGATTGTGTAACCTTATACAAAGCACTGTTGGCTCTTATATACTAAAGGCGTATACACTTTTTATACTACAAGTGCTCTTGAAACTGCAATGAAAATGCTCTTGTAGTGCAAAGAGGATTTGCCCTTAGGAAATAACCACCATTTTCTACGAAAACAGCAATTACATCACCACAAAAGTGTTGTAGCGTTAAGACAATAATCCACACATTCTTGATTAACAAACTTTTTAATACCTGCACAATCATATGTGCATTTAGAAACGGTTTTTAAAACAAACCAACATGTTTGTTGTATAACAATTTTTGGGGTGGCATTATCAAAAATAGAAATGTCCATTTACGATAAAACAGGGCTGTGTAAAACCAACAAGAAAGACAAAAAACTTGAACTTACAAAGTTCACATATGGTAAAACCTGAAGGCAATATCAGACATGAGTATTTAGGAACTGTGTTTGATATTGCGTTCAGATGGGGTCAAATCACCCCAGGAAAAGCCACATTTGGAAGATGCACACCAATTTACGAATGTCAACATGTGCTAGCTGCCATCACGGGGGATCAAGGGACGTGTTTTGGGGGAGCAAGCCCTTCCTCACCACTACTTTATAATTGAGGAAGGGGTTGCACCCCCAAAACGCGCCCATTGATCTCCCATGATGGCAGATAGCACATGTTGGCACACTGTGTGCATCCTCCAAATTCGGCTTTTCAAAACATTGCTAAAATATTTAAAACATTGGACCACACTAAAAAAAAGTGAATTTGTGGGGTTTTAAATTCACCCCAAAACATCAATTTTGTTATTATTTTTTTGAATAACATCATTTATTTTTTTCTGGATGTTTTGCAATTCTACATTACACCCCATTATCTCCCCGATCAGGATCTGGGCACTTTCTGATGTGAACGGATCCCGATCCCTAACAACATGATCACCTAAAAAGAGAGAAAACAAACAAAAACAGGTATCAAAAATCTGCCAGCATCCATCTCTTACCTGAGTCTGTGGTCGCAGACACTCACCTGTTGTGGTGCCTATTTCAACCACATCTTCTTCCTCCTCCTGCTCCACTTGGGTTGGGGGTATTTCACCTTCTTCCACAGGTGGGGGGTCTCTGGTCTCCTCGGATGAGGGGTGTCCTCCGAGTCTTTTCTCCCCTATGTAAAACAAAAAGGGTATAATTAGCACACAGTGATTTGAGGGCAGAACTATAAATAGGAAACATTGCTTGGAAGTGGGTTACAATTGTCAATTTTAGCAGAGTTCCAAGATGTCGCTTGTTTATTGTCCTTTGTCAACCTGCAATACTTTACTTGTTTAGTACAAGCTTCACAGATGGAGACCACCCTATAGTATACACTGGAGCACCTGTGTGCCCCCCCTAATAAAAATGGTGTTCTTGTGTCCCACACTAGTGCTCCAGCGTCCAGATGTGAAAACAGCTGCTCAGTGTCCTCTCCTTACACAGAATCTAGTTTGCATTTCATTCTAGTAACAAACCCATCTACACAACCAAATATTTTGCATCCAAGTAGGCCATAAAAAATTTTGGAAAATGCATATGGCCTAAACAATGGTGTTTTAGAGGGCGAAAAAAAAAAATGTTTGATACGAACGAATAATGGGCCCATGAACATTTAAATTGACATTTTAAACTGTACAATTAAGAAAAGCATATGGAGCAGCACGAACATAATAAAGACAAAAAGAATAGGAACACAGCATAACTACTTACTTTTTTGCAGCACTCTCCGGATCTTTCGGTACTGCTCGGGCTCTCTTAATTTTAGGTCCGACCACCGCTTCCTGAGCTGATCTTTCAATCGTCGTACCCCGAAATTCCTGTGCAGACTTTTGACCACTTTCGCCATGATCTTGGCCTTTCTGATATTGGGGTTGGGGTAAGGCCCATACTTCCCATCATAGTCGGCCTTCTTCAGGATGTCCACCATCTCCAACATCTCCCCAAAGGACATATTTGTGGCCTTAAATCGTCTCCTTCTGGATCGGGACGTGTCCGGATCCGGGCTTTCCTCCTCCTCCTCCTCCTCGTTGCTATAATTAGCACGCACCTGCTCTGACTCCGCCATGTGCTCTTCACCCACTGCACCGAACGAAAAGGGGTGGGGAATAGACTAGAAAGAACGTCAGGGGCGGGCGGAGTTACACGCATGCGCAGTGTGTATAAAGCGTAACACGCGTGCGTAGTACGTACGATCTGTGAGTGGACGAAGGAGCATTGGACGCGCCGATCGTAAGAACGAAGGTAAGAGACAAACTTGTGCCTATACTGCTTCTAGATTGAGGCCTATATTGTAACAAGATTAGGAGAGTTTTGTCTGACATTAGGCTTTGTCTTGTGTTGTGTCTTGCAGTGAACATGGATATCTTATTAAAGATAATGACTTCATGTCACTATTCATTGATATGTTAAGGGAGCTGCCATGTCTGTGGGAGATCAACAACCCACATTACAAGAACCAAACAAAGAGGAAGGCAGCACTGGATAAATTGTTGGAAATTGTGAAGCAGGTGATCCCCACGGCAGACATCACATATTTGAAGATCTTAATTGGTGGCCTGAGGAGCACATATGTAAGGGAGCGCCAGAAAGTCCAGGATTCGCAGAGATCCGGAGCAGCAGATGACATCTATGTCCCCAGGATGTGGTACTATGACAGGCTGCATTTTCTGGCAGGCCAGACTGAACCCAGGCCATCCCTCTCCAGTCTTCCTTCCACCCTTCCTTCCCCTCCAGCTGAGGCTTCTGACACCCAACCTGGGCCTTCCAGGCAACAACATGTTGAGGAGCCCAGCTTGAGCCAGGTATAGCATTCCTCTAAATATTGCTGGTTGTCCAATCAATGATGTTAACTAGATGTTAGTTTGGAGTACTAATTTAGGATTGTGATTGATGAATCAAAAACTAAAACCATGTCCATTTTTCATGCACAGGGAAGTCTCAGCCAGGAGGTGGCCGGGCCGAGCCGGCTGCCTGATATGCCGGTCCCTCCCCAACACCTGGAAAGAGAAAGTGGCAGGAGGAGGAGTGCCCTAGAGGAGGCTGCCATAGGCCTCTTTTGGAGGGCTACAGAGGTCCTGGGAGCACCACACACCGTAGAGGAGGACATTGCTGCTAGGGATGAGCCGAACACCCCCCAGTTCGGTTCGCAACAGAACCTGCGAACGGACCGAAAGTTCGCACGAACGTTAGAACCCTATTGACGTCTATAGGACTCGAATGTTCGAAATCAAAAGTGCTCATTTTAAAGGCTAATTTGCATGGTATTGTCCTAAAAAAGGGTTTGGGGACCCGGGTCCTACCCCAGTGGACATGTATCAATGCAAAAAAAACTTTTAAAAATTGCCGTTTTTTCAGGAGCAGTGATTTTAATGATGCTTAAAGTAAAAAAAAAAAAAAAAGTGAAATATTCCTTTAAATATCGTACCTGGGGGGTGTCTATAGTATGCCTGTAAAGTGGCGCGTGTTTCCCGTGTTTAGAACAGTCCCTGCACCAAATGTCATTTTTAAAGGAAAAAATCTCATTTAAAACTGCTTGCGGGTTTAATGTAATGTCCGGTCCTGGCAATATGGATGAAAATCAGTGAGACAAACGGCATGGGTACCCCCCAGTCCATTATCAGGCCCTTTGGGTCTTGTATGGATATTAAGGGGAACCGCGCACCCAAATTAAAATAAGGAAAGGTGTGGGGCCACCAGGCCCTATATACTCTGAACAGCAGTATACAGGCGGTGCAAACAAGACAGGGACTGTAGGTTTGTTGTTAAAGCGGGGGTTCACCCACACCGTCAAAAAAAAAAATATTAAAAGCCAGCAGCTACAAATACTGCAGCTGCTGACTTTTAATACATGGCCACTTACCTGTCCCAGGGTCCAGCGATGTCGGCAGGGGACGCCGAGAACCCGCTCGGTTCTCGGCAGCTGCCGCCGCCATCCTAGGTGAGGGAATCAGGAAGTGAAGCGTTGCGGCTTCACTTCCCGGTTCCCTACTGCGCATGCGCGAGTGGCGCTGCGCGTCCCTAGTGGTCCCCGCTCTCTCCTGGGAGCTGTGTGTTCCCAGCAGACAGCGCGGTGGGGACGGGAAGAGGCATAGACTCCCATGGGAGTCTATGCCGGAAGTGGGTGCAAATACCTGTCTTAGACAGGTATCTGCACCCCCCTCCCCCCTGAAAGGTGCCAAATGTGACACCGGAGGGGGGGAGGGTTCCGAAAAGCGGAAGTTCCATTTTTGTGTGGAACTCCACTTTAAGTAGAATCTGTTTGTCATTTTGAACTGGTACATTTTTAACGTGTTTAGCTCCAGCCAAAAAATCTTTTTTAAGCTTTTTGGAAAACATAGGGAAGGGTTATCACCCCTGTGACATTTGTTTTGCTGTCTTTCCTCCTTTTTAGAAGATTTCACCTCACTTTTTGTCCCAATGACAAATGCTTTTTGAGAATTTGGGTTTTTTTGTGGAACAAGGATTGGAAAGCATCAGTGGAAAGGAGAAATGTTTTTCCCATATTAACTCTTACAGGAGAGAATTTCCCTTCCTAGGGGTAGATTTCATCTCACTTCCTGTTGTCTCCTTCCGTTTGCAAGTAGGAGTCGTTTGTAAGTTAGATGTTTGAAAGTAGGGGCCTGCCCGATATACTCAGCAGAAATTTGGGCCTTAGGTGTTGTTGTGGCCACAACACTGTAAGCCCTCACAGGGCCCTGCTGTGAAATATTAGATCAAGAATTGTAATTACATGCCCCTGTTGAACAGGGGCAGAAAAACTGGGCCTTTGGTGGTGGTGGTGCTGGTGCCACAACACTGTAAGTCCTCACTCGCTCTTGGTGGGTGCAGAAATTGGCCCTGCTGTGAAATATTAGATCAAGAATTGTAATTACATGCCCCTGTTGAACAGGGGCAGAAAAATTGGGCCTTTGGTGGTGGTGGTGGTGGTGCTGGTGCCACAACACTGCAACCCCTCACAGACACTCTAGTTGGAACGCAGGAACGAGCCCTGCTGCAAAGTATTGCATCAAAAATTGTAATTACACGCCCCTGTTAAACAGGGGCAAAAAAATTGGGCCTTAGGCACTGGTGCTGGTGCCACAACACTGCAACCCCTCACAGACACTCTAGTTGGAACGCAGGAACGAGCCCTGCTGCAAAATATTGCATCAAAAATTGTAATTACACGCCCCTGTTAAACAGGGGCAGAAAAATTGGGCCTTAGGCACTGGTGGTGGCGCCCAGAACCAAAAATGTTCTTACAAGCTATCAGCGTGATGATTGAGGAGGAAGAGGATAATTACTCAGGGATAGTAACTCAGCATCAGCATAGGCAGTCTTTGAAGGGATCTGAGATTTCAAAAAAAATTATTCGGTTACATCAGCATCAGGTGCTTGGTAGCTGGTGGTGATCCAAGACTGATTCATTTTTATGAAGGTCAGTCGATCGACCGAGTCGGTGGACAGACGCACCCTGTGATCGGTTACCACGCCTCCAGCAGCACTGAATGTGCGTTCCGAAAGAACGCTGGATGCAGGACAGGCCAGTAGCTCAATTGCATACTGTGCAAGCTCTGGCCAGTGATCCATCCTCAAGACCCAGTAACCCAGAGGATTTTCAGTGGGAAAGGTGTCCAAGTCTGATCTTGCCCCTAGGTATTCCTGCACCATGTAAAACAGACGCTGGCGATGGTTGCTGGAACCGATCATACCTTGGGGCTGCGGACCAAAAAATTGTCTGAACGCATCGGTCAGACGGCCACCTTCTCCACCGCTCCTTCTTTGACTGACCGAAGCCTCAGCAACACGTTGTCCAGAAATAGGAGTTTGTAACCTCCCAGTCTCTGGGAACGCGTTGCACAGACCTTTCTGCAAAGCCTCCCGAAGATGTTTCATCCTCTGCTCCCTCTGCGATGGCAAGATAAGGTCCGCAACCTTACCCTTGTAACGTGGATCAAGGAGGGTTGCCAGCCAGTATTGGTCCTTCTCCTTGATACCACGAATACGAGGATCCTTACGCAGGCTTTGCAGGATCAGGGAGGCCATGCAGCGTAGGTTTGCTGAGGCATTCGGTCCGGAGTCCTCTGGGTCACTAAGGACGACATGGTCCGCAGCCACCTCCTCCCAGCCACGTACAAGTCCATGTGTTTCTTGGGACTGATCCCTTAAAGACTGCTGCTGATGCTGAGTGCCAGGCTCCACCTCCATACTGACACAATCTTCCTCCTCCTCCTCCTCGTCCTCTTCCTGTGTGATCGGCGGGCACGCAGGAACACTGTCTGGATAAAGGGGGCCTTGAGAGCTAAGGAAGTCCTCCTCTTCCTGCCTCTGTTCTGCCTCAAGTGCCCTGTCCATTATTCCACGCAGCGTGTGCTCCAACAGGTGGACAAGGGGGACAGTGTCACTGATGCATGCACTGTCACTGCTCACCATCCTCGTGGCCTCCTAAAATGGTGATAGGACAGTGCATGCATCCCTGATCATGGCCCACTGGCGTGGGGAAAAAAAACCAAGCTCCCCTGACCCTGTCCTGGTGCCATAGTCGCACAGGTACTCATTGATGGCCCTCTGCTGCGTGTGCAGCCGCTGCAGCATGGCCAACGTTGAGTTCCACCTAGTGGGCATGTCACAGATTAGGCGGTTCTTGGGCAGGTTAAACTCCTTTTGGAGGTCCGTCAGCCGAGCACTGGCATTATATGACCGGCGGAAATGCACACAGACTTTCCTGGCCTGCCTCAGGACATCCTGTAAGCCCGGGTACCTGCCCAAGAACCGCTGCACCACCAAGTTAAGGACGTGAGCCAAACAGGGCACATAGGTCATTTGTCCCTGTCGGAGGGCAGAGAGGAGGTTGGTGCCATTTTCGCAAACCACCATTCCTGCCTTAAGTTGGCGTAGCGTCAACCACCTCTGAACCTGCCCCTGCAGAGCTGACAGAACCTCTGCCCCAGTGTGGCTCCTGTCCCCCAAGCACACCAGCTCAAGCACCGCATGGCATCTTTTGGCCTGCGTACTTGCGTAGCCCCTTGAACGGCTATGGAGCACCGCTGGTTCCGAGGACAAAGCACAAGAAGAGGCCATGGAGGAAGAAGAAGAGGAGGGGGTGGAGGAGAGAGGTGTGTCACAATCATTATCATTTTGGAGGCGTGGTGGCGGAACAACCTCCAACACTACTGGACCTTGTCCTGCATCCTTCCCAACTGCCAGCAGAGTCACCCAATGCGCCGTGAAACTTAGGTAATGTCCCTGTCCATGCCTGCTGGACCATGAGTCAGCGGTAATATGCACCTTACCGCTGACTGCCCTGTCCAGCGAGGCATGGACATTGCCTTCCACATGCCGGTAGAGAGCCGGAATCGCCTTCCGTGAGAAAAAGTGGCGTTTGGGTACCTGCCACTGAGGAACCGCACATTCCACAAACTCACGGAAGGGGGCAGAGTCTACCAACTGAAAAGGCAGCAGTTGAAGTGCTAGCAATTTTGCCAAGGTAGCATTCAACCGCTGCGCATGTGGATGGCTGGGAGCAAACTTCTTTCGGCGGTGCAGCAGCTGGGGCAGGGAAATTTGCCTGGTACAATCTGACGTCGGTGTACCAAAAGCAGATTGCCCACAAGTACTTGGCTGTGACACACCTAATTCTACACCTTCATTCCTCTCAGTGCAGGTATCAGAGAGGACTGAAGGTATAGTGGGGTTGGAGATCTCAGCTGATGAGGAGCAAGGAGAGGTCCTCTTTGTTCTTTGGTGTGGGTCTTTTAGATACGCTTGCCAACGAACTGCATGGCAGGTCAACATATGTCTGGTCAAGCATGTGGTACCCAAGCGGGAGATGTTTTGGCCACGCGAGATACGCTTGAGACATATGTTGCAAATAGCAGCGGTGCGATCTGATGCACTCGTCTCAAAAAAGGCCCACACCAAAGAACTTTTTGAATAACGCGCAGAGACTGCAGCGCCCTGCACATGTGGAGCTTTGGGGTGTGATGTAGTCAATGTGCTGCCCTTAGGCTGGCCCCTGGCCATCCTGCCTCGTTGGTGATGTGCCGCCTCTTCCTCCTCCTCCTCCTCTTCCTCTCTCCTATCAGGCACCCACGTTGAGTCGGTGACCTCATCATCCCCTCCCTCCTCATCACTGGAGCAAACCTGGCAGTATGCTGCAGCACGGGGAGCATGACCAGATTGGCCAGATTGCTGTCCTTCTTGGGCACCCCCTCTGTCCGTGCTCATTTTACTGCCTTCATCGAGCTCAGTATCATCATCAGAGCCTTCCAAACGCTGGGCATCCTCCTGGAGCATGTACCCAACACTGTGGTCAAACAGTTCGAGGGACTCCTCAGGAGGACATGGTGGGGCTAGGGAAGGAGTCACTGATGACATTGAGCCGAGGGAAGAGGCCGCTGCTTTGCCAGACAAAGTACCCTGGGCTTGGGTGAGAGAGGATGAGGAGGATGAGGACGGCTTGGTCATCCACTCGACCAAGTCTTCCGCATGTTGCGGCTCAACACGGCCAGCTGCCGAAAAAAAGGCCAAGCGTGTCCCACGGCCACGTGCTGATGAGGATGCACCGTCTCCACGACCAGCACTAGACACAGAGCCTGCTTGCCCTCTCTTATTGGCTTGTGACTGTCTGCCTCTCCTTCTTGGCCTTCCAGACATACTAATGGCCTGTAGCTGCACTAAGCTGGGATATATATATATATATATATATATATGTACTGATACTGCAGCTAGCAAAATCAACTGCCTGCCTGTAGTATGAGAACACCACCAACCTTCTACAGGTAACTTTAGCTGAACACTGCAGAGCTCGCAAAAAACTAACTTGTAGGTTTAGCTGAACACTGTGAGGTGGACGCACTGCACTAACTTGTAGCTTTAGATGAACACTGTGCAGAGGTCTCACTACACCAACTTGTAGGTTTAGCTGAACACTGTGAGCAGGACGCACTGCACTAACTTGTAGTTTTAGCTGAACACTGTGAGCAGGACGCACAGCACTAACTTGTAGTTTTAGCTGAACACTGTGAGCAGGACGCACTGCACTAACTTGTAGCTTGAGATGAACACTGTGCAGAGGTCTCACTACACCAACTTGTAGGTTTAGCTGAACACTGTGAGCAGGACGCACAGCACTAACTTGTAGTTTTAGCTGAACACTGTGAGCAGGACGCACAGCACTAACTTGTAGTTTTAGCTGAACACTGTGAGCAGGACGCACTGCACTAACTTGTAGCTTTAGATGAACACTGTGCAGAGGTCTCACTACACCAACTTGTAGGTTTAGCTGAACACTGTGAGCAGGACGCACTGCACTAACTGTAAATAGTCTAGTTGCCTGACTGTGGTACTAATAGGATCAAAAGAACAACAGCAATTTTATTCAGGTAGCTGTAAATACTGTAACAAGACAAGCCTGCCTGTCAGTAAGAAGATAACAGGAATGGATCTAGCTGAACACTGTGAGCAGGACGCACTGCACTAACTTGTAGCTTTAGATGAACACTGTGCAGAGGTCTCACTACACCAAATTGTAGGTTTAGCTGAACACTGTGAGCAGGACGCACCCCACTAACTTGTAGGTTTAGCTGAACACTGTGAGCAGGACGCACCTCACTAACTTGTAGGTTTAGCTGAACACTGTGAGCAGGACGTACCCCACTAACTTGTAGTTTTAGCTGAACACTGTGAGCAGGACGCACCACACTAACTTGTAGGTTTAGCTGAACACTGTGAGGTTGACGCACCACACTAACTTGTAGGTTTAGTTGAACACTGTGAGCAGGACGCACCCCACTAACTTGTAGGTTTAGCTGAACACTGTCAGCAGGACGCACTGCACTAACTGTAAATAGTCTACCTGCCTGACTGTGGTACTAATAGGATCAAAAGAACACCAGTAATTTTCTTCAGGTAGCTGTATATACTGTAACAAGACAAGCCTGCCTGTCAGTAAGAAGATAACAGGAATGGATCTAGCTGAACACTGTGAGCAGGACGCACTGCACTAACTGTAAATAGTCTAGCTGCCTGACTGTGGTACTAATAGGATCAAAAGAACACTAGTAATTTTCTTCAGGTAGCTGTATATACTGTAACAAGACAAGCCTGCCTGTCAGTAGGAAGATAACAGGAACGGATCTAGCTGAACACTGTGAGCAGGACGCACTGCACTAACTGTAAATAGTCTAGCTGCCTGACTGTGGTACTAATAGGATCAAAAGAACACCAGTAATTTTCTTCAGGTAGCTGTATATACTGTAACAAGACAAGCCTGCCTGTCAGTAGGAAGATAACAGGAACGGATCTAGCTGAACACTGTGAGCAGGACGCACTGCACTAACTGTAAATAGTCTAGCTGCCTGACTGTGGTACTAATAGGATCAAAAGAACACCAGTAATTTTCTTCAGGTAGCTGTAAATACTGTAACAATACAAGCCTGCCTGTCAGTAGGAAGATAACAGGAACGGATCTAGCTGAACACTGTGAGCAGGACGCACTGCACTAACTGTAAATAGTCTAGCTGCCTGACTGTGGTACTAATAGGATCAAAAGAACACCAGTAATTTTCTTCAGGTAGCTGTAAATACTGTAACAAGACAAGCCTGCCTGTCAGTAGGAAGATAACAGGAACAGATCTAGCTAAACTGAATACAGTGTATATATATATATGTGCAACACCTGGGATGCATATATATACACAATACACTGTAAGTGCAGCTAAACTGACTGACTGTTCTGCCTAATCTATCTAACTCAAATCAAATGTCACTGACTGTCTCTCTCTCTCAATGAACGCTGGAACACACACTACACAGGGCCGCCGTGCAGGCGGCCTTATATAGTGTGGGGCGTGTACTAAATCCCCTGAGCCATAATTGGCCAAAGCCTCCTTGGCTTTGGCCAATTACGGCTCTCTGTTCAGACGGCGCTGTGATTGGCCAAGCATGCGGGTCATAGTGCATGCTTGGCCAATCATCAGCCAGCAATGCACTGCGATGCCACAGTGAATTATGGGCCGTGACGCGCCACACGAATTTGGCGCGAACGGCCCATATCGTTCGCAATTCGGCGAACGGGGGCGAACAGACGATGTTCGAGTCAAACATGGGTTCGACTCGAACACGAAGCTCATCCCTAATTGCTGCCATCATTGCCTCTAAAATGCAGAGGATGGAGGAGGGACAACAACTCATGTGTGAGTCGCTCATATTGGAGGCTCTTAATAAAGGTATGAGGGGCCAAATTACATCTCAGACACACCTTTGCGAACTCACAGATGGTCCTCCTCCTCCTGCAGGTCCTCCTCCTCCTCCTTCTCCTCCTCCTCCAGGTCCTCCCAGTTCTCCTCCTCCTCCAGGTCCTACTCCTCCTCCTGCCACATCTCCAACAGCACAGCCACAGCCCGGAAGGAAGCGTGGAAGGAAGACCAGAAAGTGACCCTGGATCCAGTCTGGTCAGCCAAAAGAGGCAGCCTCTTGTGGTACCACAGCCTGGGGACACAGATGTCATCTGCTGCTTTCCGGATCTCTGGGACTTCTGGACCAGACTGGCCTCCCTTACATATGGACTCCTCAGGCCACCAATTTTGATGTTCAAGAATTTATGTCTGCCCTGGGGGTCCCAGGCTTCGCTAATTTCTCATGTTTATCCAGTGTTGCCTCCCTCTTTGTTTGGTTCTGAGCCCTTAATAAAGAAATTTTGTTTTGAATTATATTTGCCTATGTGTGTTTGACTTCAAAAAGGACAGTTGGTTTGTGAGGATTCAGGTACATTTCAAAAATACAATGTGAAATTAACAAGGGACACCAACAACAAACAATCTCCTTGAGATTAAATAATAAAATATATCAATGGTGTTGTGGTAACTTGACACACAAAACACACACAAAAATAGTCTGTAGTAAAAATAAAAATAACATTAAACAAAGATCAGCCTTGGAAAAAATACAAACATAAAATCTAAACCAAAAATGGCTTTAAATCACAAAAAAAAGAAAAAAAAAAAAAATTCTGTCAGATGTGACAAATAACAATATATTCCGGGAATCCCAAGAAAAAAAAACAAAAATACGTTTGTGAGAAGTGTCTGTGAATATGAGCAGCAAAACTACTTAATTCTTGTCACATTATAAAGAAGAAGAGAGTGCGCTGTATTAAACCATTTTTAACATTGCAGCATGACGAAAGTGCTGTATCCATTGCGAACGCTAAGTTTACCAGACCGAGCTGTTCCGTGTCGGAATTTCTTTTGAGCATGCGTGGCACTTTGTGCGTCGGAACAGGCCACACACGGTCGGAATTGACGCGATCGGATTTTGTTGTCGGAAAATTTTATCTCCTGCTCTCAAACTTCGTGTGTCGGAAAATCCGATGGAAAATGTCTGATGGAGCCCACATACGGTCGGAATTTCTGACAACACGCTCCGATCGGACATTTTCCATCGGAAAATCCGACCGTGTGTACGGGGCATTAGGCTGTAGGTGCAACATTTGATAGGCTGAACTGGTGGGGTATATATTTATGTGAAAAGTGCAGCGCTAGAAAATTATTTACAATAATGTGTAAAATTATTAAAAATATTACAACCTTAGATAATTTCAAATCTGGGATGCCACGTGAAAATACCGTATGAAAAATAATTATAATAAAATAATCATGTAAATTGTGTGAACCCAGTCCATATATAAGTGACACATGTATTTAGTCCATAAAAAGTGATGTAGAAAATGTGACATATATAGAAGTAGAAAGTGTGTTGATAGAAGATCCACCACCGCTTAGAAGGGAGGCTTACCAGAAAAAATGGACACAGATGGGCATATACCCACTGGGTCAATCAGGTTTGTAAAGTGGGATTCCTTGATGGCGGCTACCACAGAAGGCACGGTTCAAGGTGGCCCGGGTGCTTGTAAAGATGTATTGGATGTGGATAGGTCCAATCAGGCGTCATGGTTTTATGTAGAGAAAATATGAGAGCACATAGTGTAATACTGTATTATG
The DNA here is from genome assembly GCF_042186555.1 of Aquarana catesbeiana. Lineage (NCBI taxonomy): Eukaryota > Metazoa > Chordata > Amphibia > Anura > Ranidae > Aquarana > Aquarana catesbeiana. The sequence continues at coordinate 173,103,226 of NC_133330.1, forward strand.
AAAACTCATAACATTTATTGAAGGTAAAAAGCAGTGACATTTTAGGAGATAAAAAAGCGCTTTGTAAAATGAAGTATGTGGCAGAACCAGTGGTATCGCCGCCCCGACGCGTTTCGTCCTCTAGGACATTATCTGGGGTTGAACTGGCGGGGGATACAGAAAATGTAATTCAAGTGTAAACCTGGTCGAACCAGGAATTGGTGGTGGCTAGTGGAAAGGGGTTTAACTTCCCATCGTTGAGTGAGAACCCCTTAGATAGAACACACAGCAGGTGACCTGAGCCCCCATGTCATATGAGCCCCAAATGCACAGTGAGATCATCAAAGCCATAGCCTGCACCCAAACACGGATCAAGACCTTGTAAAGGTGTAACCTGACCATTAAAGAGGCTGGTGCTGCATTGCGCCAGGGGGATGGTGTTATGGGGCCTTCTGCCTGCCATCCATAGACATGACAAGCAGTTAGGTGTATCTGCATGGGCTCAGGCAGTTGCATTGCTAGGAAACAGCCCAGGAGAGCCCTGTACATCTGCAGCCCCCCACCCCCAGAGCAGTGACAGTGTGGTGTCAGGGCCGTCTTTAACATAGGGTGAATAGAGCAGCTGCCCCGAGCCCAGTCACTGTTTTGGGGCCTGAAACAGCTGCACCTGGAGCCCACGCTGCCTGTACATTGAGGACCCCCCACAATGCCACTGTCATTGAGGCAGCGCCACAGCGGTAGTTCACAGAGAGCAGGGGAGGGGGCAGGATGGAGCCGGGAGCACCACTGACTCTCAGATCCCACCCCGATGCAGTCTTGGTGGTCAGGAAAAGGCAGAGGCTGCAGGTGCAGCTAAGTATCGCGTTGGGTTTGGAGTAGGAGCGCCAGCACTGAGATCCCCAGAGCGCGGATTGGATGTGAGCTGGCTGGCAGGTACAGTAGGGCCTTCTCCCCAATGCTATCATCTACAATTAAACTGGCTGCCTGTAGATTGTCTGATGAGGCTGCTCTGGTGGACACTGATGAGGTGGCACTGAAGGACACTGATGGGCTGCACTGGTGGGCACTGATGGGCTGCACTGGTGGGCACTGATGAGGTGGCACTGATAGGCTGAACTAGTGGGCGCTGATAGGCTGCACTGGTGGGCACTGATGAGGTGGCATTGATGGACACTGATGGGCTGCACTGGTGGGCACTGATGAAGTGGCACTAATGGACACCGATAGGCTGCACTGGTGGGCACTGATGAGGTGGCACCGATGGGCTGCACTGGTGGACACTGATGAGGTGACACTGATGGACACTGATAGGTTGCACTGATGGACACTGATAGGCTGCGCTGGTAGGCACTGATGAGGTGGCATGGATGGACACTGATGGGCTGCAGTGATGGACACTGATAGGCTGCACTGATGGGCACTGATAGGCTGCGCTGGTGGGCATTGATGAGGTGGCGCTGAAGAACACTGATGGACTGCACTGATGGACACTGATGGGTTGGCATGGATGGACACTGATGGGCAATGATAGGCTACACAGGTGTGCACTGATGAAGTGGCACATATGGACACTGATGGGCTGCACTGGTAGGCACTGATGAGGTGGCACTGATGGGCACTGATAGGCTGCACTGATGGACATTAATGGACTGCGCTGGTAGGGACTGATTAGGTGGCACAGATGGACACTGATAGGCTGCACTGATGGACACTGATAGGCTGCACTGATGTGCACTGATGAGGTGGCACTGATTGACACTGATAGGCTGCACTCGTGGACACTGATGAGGTGGGACTGATGGACACTGAAGGGCTGCACTGATGGGTACTGATGAGGTGGCACCAATGGACACTGATAGGCTGCACTGGTGGGCACTGATAGGCTGCGCTAGTGGGCATGGATAGGCTGCACTGACAAGGCTGCACTAATGGGCACTGATGAGGCTGTGCTGACTAAACTGCACTTATGGGCACTGATGAGGCTGTACTGATTAGACTGCACTGGTGGGCACTGATGAGCTGCACTGATGAGGCTGCACTGATGGGCACTTATATGCTGCACTGATGAGCACTGATAAGGCTGCACTGATGAGTACACTGCACTGATGGACAGCGATGATGCTGCACTGATGAGGCTGCACTGATGGACACTGATGAGGCTGCACTGATAAGACTTCACTGATGAAACTGCATTGATGGGTACTGATGAGGCTGCACTGATGAAATTGCACTGATGAGGCTGCACTGATGGATACTGATGAGGCTGCACTGATGAGGCTACACTAATGAGGCTGCACTGGTGAGGCTACACTTATGAGACTGCACTGATGAGGCTGCACTGATGAGGCTGCACTGATAGGCTACACTGATAGGTGGCACTGGTGAGGCTGCACTAATAAGGTGGCTTATTGGCTTCCTTTTCCTCAGACAGTGACAGCGCTGAGGAAAGGAAATGTCAATAGCCGACATATGTTTACATGTGATCAGCTGTGATTGGACACAGCTGATCACATGGTAAAGAGATTACGTCATTGGCTAGTTACCGTGATTGGTTATGTGCTGTGTCCAAGGGACACAGCTCACCACCGGTTGCTGTGCTGTGCATTAAGAATGGGAGGAGGTCATATGACGTCCTCCCAGAACAAGAGCAGTCCCACCCGCCTGTCATTGTACCATAGGCTGAGTGGGAACCAATAAATGTTCCTGATGTATACAATTGATCTAAATGTGACAGCATGTAAATGGCAGGCAAAATATTTCAATGCAGAGCAGTGTTCCTATATATTGTCATCTCTTAGATGTGAATGTCCAAGCCTTATTTTATCCTAAGGCTTAATGTGGCTGTAAAGGGTGAAGATTTTTTACCTTCATGCACTATATACATGAAGGTAAAAAAACCTTTCAGTGTACTTACCTGAGTCCGGTCGCGATCCATCAATGTGCACAAAAGGCTCTGCTCTTCCACGTCTCTCCCTTTTGATTTGCTCAGACACAGCAGTAGCAAACATTGGCTGTCACTGTTGTCAATCATAGCCAGTGAGGAGGGAGTGGGGGGTGGGACTGAGCCATACTCTGTATGTCGCAGAGTATGGGGGGGGGGCAAGAAAATATTTGCCCAGGGACCATTCAATATTAAAGATGGCCCTGTGTGGGGCTGCTGAGATCTGCTTACGGTACATATTATAGTAGAAACCTAGATTTTTCTCTAAGCATGTCCATGAACTGTATTAAACTTTTTTTTAGGAAAAGTTATACCTTAAATAAAACATGAACAATTTGCTTATGGGAAAAACATAGCCTGTAAATTTTAACTCTTAATTTCTCTTTTCATACAGATTGTGTCTACAAACCATAATATTCCAGTTGCCGGCATTGTGAACCTCCACGAGGTGGCCCACAGAAACCATGAAGAAACACTACTACTGTACCTCATGCTTCAAACGGAACATCAAGTGCTTAGTTTTCCCTGCATTCATATTAGGATCTATGGCTTTGGTTTTCCTGCTTTTCGGGTCATTAAACCTAAAAGGTTACACCTTGATTGCAAGGAAATTAGTTATTACAGATAACTATTTCCAGGGTTTCAGAATTCAAACAAATACATTTCAGGCAGTGGAAAACTCTGACACATCCCAAACTGTAGTAGAGTCTCAGCAAGCTGGAAAAGAAGATCACAAATCTCAGGACACGTCTCAATACAAATATATAATTACTGAACCTAATAAATGTCAGAAAACCAAGCCGTTTCTTATTCTCCTTATAGCAGTACAGGCATGGCGAATGGAGACTCGTCAAGCCATCAGGCAAACTTGGGGAAAAGAAGACTTTTTACCTGGAGTAAATATATTGAGACTGTTTTTAATAGGCAAAGAAGCTAAGAATTATAATGATGTAGAAAAGAAAATAGTAGTTGAAAGTCAGCAATATCATGATATCATCCAGCAGGACTATTTGGATACCTATAATAACCTAACTCTAAAAACACTGATGGGCCTGCATTGGGTTGCAAAGTACTGTCCACAGGCATCTTACATCATGAAGACAGACAGTGACATGTTTGTTAATACTGAATATTTAGTGCATACATTACTGAAACCAGACCAGCCACCCAGGAAGAACTACTTTACAGGTTATTTAATGAGAGGTTATGCACCCAATCGCAATAAGGAGAGCAAATGGTACATGTCTCCAGATCTGTATCCAGGTGAAGAATACCCTTTGTTTTGCTCAGGAACTGGTTATGTTTTCTCTGGAGACCTTGCGGAAAAGATACTTAACATTTCTGCAAGTATTAGGCTACTTCATTTAGAAGATGTGTTTGTTGGCATATGTCTGGACAAACTTGAGATTCCACCTGTACCCCCACCCAAGGATTCTGATTTCAACCACTGGAAAGTTTCTTATTCTCATTGTGTGTACAACCAGTTAGTCACCTCCCACCAGTTTGAGCCCCAGGAACTGATCAGCTACTGGAATAATTTACAACAAAATAAACATACCTGCATCTAACTTATCAACTAAAACATGTTGCTGCTGTTGACAAATGTCAAAAGACTAATCAGAATGCATGAATGTTTTAAGTAAATATTTTCAAGGTACCACTACTACTATAATGTTACAATATGAATTTACAAACATGCTATAATAGATGGGCATTATGTACAAGGGTGAATTTACAAACGAGAAAATATGATAGCAGGAAGACTTACAAATATGAAACTTAAAAAACTCCATTGTAATTAATGGTAATAGGGCATTTATTCATTTAAAAAAGAAAACAAAGGAACTACTGAAGGATTTATTAAAGTCTTTTGTGATCAATTGTGGAGTATTGTGATTACACATCAAATATGAGCTGTAGGATGTAGAAAAGATGATCCGCACACCGGTTCTTATTTTTTTTAAATGTAAAAACACAGATAAATTCAGTTGACGCGTTTCAACCTAAAAGCCCTTGGTCATAACCACCTGCATGAGCTGTAGGATACCTTCCATAAGGAAGGTGAGCCAACAGTCTCAAGTGGAGAATTCCAGTAGGCAGCAAAGAAGTGTATTAACCACTTGACCTCTGGAAGATATACCCCCCCTTCATGACCAGGCCTTTTTTTGTTTTTTTGGCACTGTGTTACTTTACCTGACAATTGCACAGTCATACAATGCTGTACACAAATTAAATTTATATCATTTTTTTTCCCCACAAATAGAGCTTTCTTTTGGATGTATTTGGTCACCACTGAGTTTTTATAACTGAAAATTATGAAAAAAAAAACAATATTTTTTACTTTCTGCTATAAAACATATCCGATAAAAATGTAAAAAAATCTAATTTCTTCATAAATTTAGGTAGTATTCTGCTACATATTTTTGGAAAACAAAATCTCAGTAAGTGTATATTGATTGATTTGCACTAAAGTTATAGCATCTACAAACTATGGTATATATACTGGAACTTTTATTTAGTTACTATTTTTATATTAGCATGGCAGCGATCAGCGACTTATAGCGGGACTGTGAAGTATGGCTACAAATCTGACATTAACTGACACTTTTGACACTTTGTGGGAGCTGGTGGTCAATCATTGGCAGGGACCCACTGATTGGCTTGTGCTGTGACTAATCAAAGCACAGCCGGTACAGCAGCCACATGCCCATGCGCCCCCTACCCGGTAGTGCTGGATCTCATACTAGATACGTGATCCAGTGCAGGAGAGCCACTCTGCCACCGTACTCCTACGTGAGGTGGTTGGCACTATAACATTGCTATTTTAACAACCTGAAGACCGGACGCTGTCACACTTAGCGCTGTCACACTTAGAATGACAATTACTCAGTCATAACCAAAACAGAAAAAATCTCCTGCGCTCAGGTGTCTAGATATTCGGTGTGTGATGTCCGGTCCTGGTTTTATTCTGATGCCTGTCACTGCGTGCCTGCAGTCTATGTCCATGCCTTAATTCATGCTTGTTTGTGAGTATTTATTTGTTATTTTACTCTTTTAATAAACGCCATCAGTGGTAATGCACTAGGTCGTTGCGCCCTCTCTTCCTTTTGTTTTAATTACTCAGTCATGCAATACTGTACCCAAATTAAGTTTTTGAAGTTGCAATTGTTTGTCACAATTATTTGGAAAATAAAGAAATTTAAAAAAAAATTTTTTTTTTTTACAAAGTTGTCATTTAAAAAAATTATTTCTCACACACAGCATAGGCATACTTAAAAAACACATTCTGATATACCTCCTGAGTATGGGGATATCACATGTGTCTGACATTTTCACAGCCCATATGTGGGCTATTAACCACTTCAGCTCCGGAAGGATTTGCCCCCTTAATGACCAGGCCATATTTTGGGATATGGCACTGCGTTGCTTTAACTGACAATTGCGCAGTCGTGCCATGCCCAAACAAAATTGATGTCCTTTTTTTCCCACAATTATAGCTTTCTTTTGGTGGTATTTGATCACCTCTGTGGTTTTTAATTTTTGCGCTTTAAACAAAACAAAAGCACCAATTTAAGAAAAAAAAAAACATATTTTTTATTTTTTGCTATAATAAATATCCAAAAAAAGTTTTTCAAAAAACAAAATGTTTTCATCAGTTTAGGCTAATATGTATTCTTTTACATATTTTTGGTAAAAAAAAATCACAAGTGTATATTGATTGCTTTTGCACAAAAGTTATAGCGCCTACAAAATAGGGGATAGATTTATGGCATTTTAATTATTATTATATTTTTTACTAGTAATGGTGGTGATCTGCAATTTAGCAGGACTGTGACATTGCGGCGGACAGATCTGCTATGGTGGTATGGTTCTTAAAGGAGCCAACGTACAGGTACAGTGATTCACGCAGGGGAGACAACCTGCCACCGTAAGTGTACATGAGCCGGTCGGAAAGTGGTTAAGGAGCATATAGTACACATAAAATATGCATTTGTCTGCCTATAACATACAGTATTTGGAGGCCCTGGAGCCCCAGGACAGGAGAACCACCCTCAAAATGACCCCATTTTGAAAAGCAAACACTCCAAGGTATTTTCTGAAAGGCATAGTGAGTCTTTTAAAAAGTTTTTGGACAATGCGGGAAAGAAAATGAAAATGATTTTTTTTTTTTACACAACTTGTCAATTAACCACTTCAGCCCCGGAGGATTTGGCTGCTCATTGACCGGGGCACTTTTTACAATTTGGCACTGCGCTGCTTTAACTGGTAATTGCGCGGTCATGCAATGCTGTACCCAAACGAAGAAGGCGTCCTTTTTTTCCCATAAATATAGCTTTCTTTTGATGTTATTTGATTGCCTCTGCAATTTTTTTTTTTTGCGATATAAATAGAAAAATACCAAAAATATGGAAAAAAATGATATTTTCTACTTTTTCTTATAAACAAAATTCAATAAACTCAATTTTAGTCATACATTTGGGCCAAAATTTATTCAGCCACATGTCTTTGGTAAAAAAAGGTCAATAAGCATATATTTATTGGTTTGCGCAAAAGTTATAGCATCTACAAACTAGGGTACATTTTCTGGAATTAACACAGCTTATAGTACTGACTACCTATCTCATTTCTTGAGACGCTAAAATGGCAGGGCAGTACAAACCCCCCCCCCCCCCAAATGACCCCATTTTGGAAAGTAGACACCCCATGGAAATTGCTGAGAGACATGTTGAGCCCATTGGATATTTTATTTTTTGAAAAATGACAAAAAATAAATAAAAATTACACAAAGTTGTCAGTAAATTATATATTGCTCACACTTGCCATGGTTATATGTGAAATTGCACCCCAAAATACATTCTGCTGCTTCTCCTGAGTATGGGGATACATCATGTGTGAGATTTTTTGGGAGCCTAGCCACGTATAGGACCCCAAAAACCAAGCACTGTCTTCAGGCTTTCTAAGAGCGTAAAATGGTGATTTCACTTCCTCAATACCTATCACAGTTTCGGAGGCCCTGAAATGTCAAAATAACACAAAACCCCCACAAATGACCCCATTTTGGAAAGAAGACACTTCAAGCTTTTTGCTGAGAGGCATGTTCATAGAAAAATTACATTTAAAAATGTAATTTTTAAATATACAGTGGGGACGGAAAGTATTCAGACCCCTTAAATTTTTCACTCTTTGTTATATTGCAGCCATTTGCTAAAATCATTTAAGTTCATTTTTTTTCCTCATTAATGCACACACAGCACCCCATATTGCCAGAAAAACACAGAACTGTTGACATTTTTGCAGATTTATTAAACAAGAAAAACTGAAAAATCACATGGTCCTAAGTATTCAGACCCTTTGCTGTGACACTCATATATTTAACTTAGGTGCTGTCCATTTCTTCTGATCATCCTTGAGATGGTTCTACACCTTCAATTGAGTCCAGCTGTGTTTGATTATACTGAATTGGACTTGATTAGGAAAGCCACACACCTGTCTATATAAGACCTTACAGCTCACAGTGCATGTCAGAGCAAATGAGAATCATGAGGTCAAAGGAACTGCCTGAAGAGCTCAGAGACAGAATTGTGGCAAGGCACAGATCTGGCCAAGGTTACAAAAAAATTTCTGCTGCATTTAAGGTTCCTAAGAGCACAGTGGCCACCATAATCCTTAAATAGAAGACGTTTGGGATGACCAGAACCCTTCCTAGAGCTGGCCATCCAGCCAAACTGAGCTATCGGGGGAGAAGAGCCTTGGTGAGAGAGGTAAAGAAGAACTCAAAGATCACTGTGGCTGAGCTCCAGAGATGCAGTCAGGAGATGGGAGAAATTTATAGAAAGTCAACCATCACTGCAGCCCTCCAACAGTCGGGGCTTTATGGCAGAGTGGCCCAACGGAAGTCTCTCCTCAGTGCAAGACACATGAAAGCCCGCCTGGAGTTTACTAAAAAACACCTGAAGGACTCCAAGATGGTGAGAAATAAGATTCTCTGGTCTGACGAGACCAAGATAGAACTTTTTGGCCTTAATTCTAAGAGGTATGTGTGGAGAAAACCAGCCACTGCTCATCACCTGTCCAATACAGTCCCAACAGTGAAGCATGGTGGTGGCAGCCTCATGCTGTGGGGGTGTTTTTCAGCTGCAAGGACAGGATGACTGGTCGCAATCGAGGGAAAGATGAACTGGGCCAAGTACAGGGATATCCTGGACGAGAACCTTCTCCAGAGTGCTCAGGACCTCAGACTGGGCCGAAGGTTTAACTTCCAACAAAACAATGACCCTAAGCACACAGCTAAAATAACGAAGGAGTGGCTTCACAACATCTCCGCGACTGTTCTTGAATGGCCCAGCCAGAGCCCTGACTTAAACCCAATTAAGCATCTCTGGAGAGACCTAAAAATGGCTGTCCACCAACGTTTACCATCCAACCTGACAGAACTGGAGAGGATCTGCAAGGAGGAATGGCAGAGGATCCCCAAATCCAGGTGTGAAAAACTTGTTGCATCTTTCCCAAAAAGACTCATGGCTGTATTAGATCAAAAGGGTGCTTCTACTAAATACTGAGCAAAGGGTCTGAATACTTAGGACCATGTGATATTTCAGTTTTTCTTTTTTAATAAATCTGCAAAAATGTCAACAATTCTGTGTTTTTCTGTCAATATGGGGTGCTGTGTGTACATTAATGAGGAAAAAAATTAACTTAAATGATTTTAGCAAATGGCTGCAATATAACAAAGAGTGAAAAATTTAAGGGGGTCTGAATACTTTCCATCCCCACTGTAATTTAAAAAATGTAATTTAAAAATTACATTTAAAAATATTTAATTGTTCCAAAACTTGTGGCAAAATATAAAATATTCTATGAACACAACATGCCTCTCAGCAAAAAGCTTGATGTGTCTTCTTTCCAAAATGGGGTAATTTGTGGGGGTTTTGTGCTATTTTGACATTTCAGGGCCTCCGAAACTGTGATAGGTAGTGAGGAAGTGAAATCACCATTTTACGCTCTTATGCCCCGTACACACGGTCGGATTTTCCGACGGAAAATGTGTGATAGGACCTTGTTGACGGAAATTCCGACCGTGTGTGGGCTCCATCACACGTTTTCCATCGGATTTTCCGACACACAAAGTTTGAGAGCAGGATATAAAATTCAGATCGTGTGTACACAAATCCGACGGACAAAGTGCCACGCATGCTCAAAATAAATAAAGAGATGAAAGCTATTGGCCACTGCCCCGTTTATAGTCCTGACGTACGTGTTTTACGTCACCACGTTTAGAACGATCTGATTTTCTGACAACTTTGTGTGACCATGTGTATGCAAGACAAGTTTGAGCCAACATCCGTCGGAAAAAATCCTAGGATTTTGTTGTCGGAATGTCCGAACAAAGTCCGACCGTGTGTACGGGGCATTAGAAAGCCTGAAGGCGGTGATTGGTTTTCGGGGTCCAGTACATGTTTAGGCTCCCAAAAAGTCTCACACATGTGGTATCCCCATACTCAGGAGAAGCAGCAGAATGTATTTTGGGGTGTAATTCCACATATAACCATGCCAAAACTTGTGGCAAAATATAAAATATTCCACTCAACATGCCTATCAGCAAATAACTTGGGGTGTCTACTTCCCAAAATGGGGTCATTCGGGGGGGGTGTTGAACTGTCCTGCCATTTTATGCACAACATTTAGAAGCTTTTGTCACACATCACCCACTCTTCTAACCACTTGCAGACAAAGCCCTTTCTGACACTTTTTGTTTACATGAAAAAATATTATTTTTTTGCAAGAAAATTACTTTGAACCCCCAAATATTATATATTTTTTTAAAGCAAAGGTCCTACAGATTAGAATGGTGGGTGTTGCAAATTTTGTTTTCACACAGTATTTGCACAGCGATTTTTTAAACGATTTTTTTTTGGAAAAAACACACTTTTTTTCATTTTAATGAACTAAAACACACTATATTGCCCAAATGTTTGATGAAATAAAAAAGATGATCTTATCCCAAGTACATGGATACCAAACATGACATGCTTTAAAATTGCACAAAAAAGTGCAGCGGCAACAAACTACATACATTTTTAAAAGCCTTTACAGGTTACCATTTTAGATTCACAGAGGAGGTCCACTGCTAAAATGACTGCACTCGATCTGACCTTCGTGGTGATACCTCACATGCATGGTGCAATTACTATTTACATATGACACCAGACTAGTTGATGAGCCGAACACCCCCCTGTTCGGTTTGCACCAGAACTTGCGAACAGGCAAAAAATTTGTTCGAACACACGAACACCGTTACACAAACATGAATAATCAAAAGTGCTCATTTTAAAGGCTTATATGCAAGTTATTGTCATAAAAAGTGTTTGGGGACCCGGGTCCTGCCCCAGGGGACAAGGATCAATGCAAATAAAGTTTTAAAAATGGCCGTTTTTTCGGGAGCAGTGATTTTAATAATGCTTAAAGTGAAACAATAAAAGTGTAATATCCCTTTAAATTTCGTACCTGGGGGGTGTCTATGGTATGCCTGTAAAGGGATACCATATGCCACCCGGTGACTCCGCCCCCCTCTGATGCACGAGGACTTCCCTGTGGCTTTCCCCGTAACATCAGAGGGGGGCGGGGTCACCCAGTACGTAACCCGTACGGCCCGAGGAGAAGAAGAAGGATAAGAAGATGCCGCGGAGGAGATGCCGGACGAGAACACCGGAGGAAGAACCAGAAGAACCAGAACAGGGCCCATCCTAGGGTCACAGACGCCTGGGTGCAGAAATATTTCTGGCGCCCCCACGTGGGCGTGGTCATCTTATCAACTCCTCCCCTTTACAAATGTTACTATGGCAACGACTCAAACACAGAGATGCTCCTCTAAGAAGTCTTCATTACCCTGGGATCCTCCCATGATCTTTTAACAATAAAGAAAATGCAGGAAGAGCGTACACTAATGAGACCTGGAGGGGAGTCTCTCTGATGCACACAGAGAGGGCTTCTGTTAGAGTGTCTGTTAGAGAGAGGCCCCAGACATAGTACAGGAAATGGTTAGAGACAGTAGACGTGATACAAGAGATGGTCAGAGACTGCAGACATACTACAGGAGATGGTCAGAGACTGCAGACATGATACAAGAGATGGACAGAGACTGCAGACATGATACAGGAGATGGTAAGAGAATGCAGACATATTACAGGAGATGGTCAGAGACTGCAGACAAAATACAAGAGATGGTCAGAGACGGCAGACATAATACAGGAGATGATCAGAGACTGCAGACAAAATACAAGAGATGGTCAGAGACTACAGACATAATACAGGAGATGGTCAGAGACTACAGACATGATACAAGAGATGGTCAGAGACTGCAGACATAATACAAGAGATGGCCAGAGACTGCAGACATAATACAAGAAATGGTCAGAGACGGCAGACATGATACAAGAGATGGTTAGAGACTGCAGACATGATACAAGAGATGGTCAGAGACTGCAGACATAATACAGGAGATGGTCAGAGACTGCAGACATGATACAAGAGATGGTCAGAGACTCCAGACATGTTAAAAGAGATGGTCAGAGACTGCAGACATAGTACAGAAGATGGTCAGAGAATGCAGACATATTAGAGGAGATGGTCAGAGACTGCAGACATACTACAGGAGACGGTCAGAGATGGCAGACATAATACAGAAGATGGTCAAAGACTGCAGACATAATACAAGTGATGGTCAGAGACTGCGGACATATTACAGGAGATGGTCAGAGATTGCAGACATACTACAGGAGACGGTCAGAGACTGGAGATATAGTACAGGAGATGGTCAGAGACTGCAGACATAGTACACGAGATGGTCAGAGACTGCAGACATGTTACAAGAGATGGTCAGAGACTGCAGTTCCTATGGACGTTAGTAGATAATAGCCGATCGGCCCTCTCACCTGACCTAGCAACAACGGTTCCTCTGATCAGGAGTCAGCTCACTCTGAATTGCCCGTGGCGACTCCGCTGGGTAGAGCCCAGATCTGTATTCTGGCAATGACTCCATTCCTTTCTCCACCAGGGATGGCGCTAGGCTGTGTGGCTTTCCCTCTGGTGGTGCAGGGCAGCAGGGTTCTCTCTCTGATGGTGCTCTCTCAGCACTGTCCTCTCCCCCTGGAGTCCTGGGTGTACTTCCCCGAAAGCTTTCCCCGGCTCCTGTCTCTCTCTCTCTCCCATTCAGCTGAGCATGCTGTGTGGGCTGCAGTTTCTGTGTTACAGTGGGGCTGCCAGTCCTCGGGACTACATGTTCCACAATCCTCTTCTTTGCTCCTTTTTTTTCTTCCCTGGCCGATATGAAGGCGGGGGAAGAAACATAGTGCGTCGCTCACTAGTACAGCAGCGCGCGCAGAGGAGAGGGAGAGGAGTGTCACCCGGTGTTGTAAAACATGGTATCACCCCCCCTCCACCAACTATAGTCGCCCCTCAGTACAGACCCCCTCCATCAGTGCAGACCCCCAACTAAGTATAAACCCCTCCATCAGTACAGACCCCCCATCAGTATAGACCCCCCAGGACAAAACACCCCCCTCTATCTGTATAGACCCCCCTCAGGACAAACCACCCCCCTCCATTAGTACAGAACCCCCCTCCATTAGTACAGACCCCCCTTGAACAAACCACCCCCCTCCATTAGTACAGACCCCCCTCAGGACAAACCACCCCCTTCCATTAGTACAGAACCACCCCCTCCTTTAGTACAGACCCCCTCAGGAAAAAACAACCCCCATTAGTACAGAACCACCCCCCTCCATTAGTACAGACCCAGCCAAAACAAACCACCCCCCCTCCATAAGTACAGACCCCCGGGACAAACCACCCCCCATTAGTATAAGTCCCCCCTCCATTAGTACAGACCCCCCAGAACAAACCACCCCCCTCCAATAGTACAGACCTCCCTCCATTAGTACAGACCCCCCAGACAAACCCCCCCCTCCATTAGTACAGACCCCCCAGGACAAACCACACCCCCTTCATTAGTACAGACCCCCAGATCAAACCACCCCCCTCTATTAGTACAGACCCCCTGGACAAACCACCCCCCCTCCATTAGTACAGACCCCCAGGACAAACCACTCCCCTCCATTAGTACAGGCCCCCCAGAACAAACCACCCCCCTCCATTAGTACAGACCCCCAGAAAAAACCACCTCCCCTCCATTAGTACAGACCCCACCCAGGAGAAACCACCCCCTTCATTAGTACAGACCCCCCCGGACAAACCACCCCCCTACATTATTACAGACCCCCCAGAACAAACCAACCCCCTCCATTAGTACAGACCCCCCGGACAAACCACCCCCCTACATTAGTAGACCCCCCAGAACAAACCACCTCCCCTCTATTAGTGCAGACCCCCCAGGACAAACCACCCCCTTCATCAGTACAGACCCCCCCGGACAAACCACCCCCCTACATTAGTACAGACCCCCCAGAACAAACCACCCCCCTCCATTAGTACAGACCCCCCTGGACAAACCACCCCCCCTACATTAGTACAGACCCCCCAGAACAAACCACCCCCCTCCATTAGTACAGACCCCCCAAGAACAAACCTCCCCCCCACATTAGTACAGACACCCTGAACAAACCACCCCCCTTCCATTAGTAAAAACCCCCCAGAACCAACCACCCCCCTCCATTAGTACAGACCCCCCCAGAACAAACCACCCCCCTCCATTAGTACAGACCCCCAGAACAAACCACCTCCCCTCCATTAGTACAGACCGCCCAGGAGAAACCACCCCCTTCATTAGTACAGACCCCCGGACAAACCACTCCCCCTACATTAGTACAGACCCCCCAGAACAAACCAACCCCCTCCATTAGTACAGACCCCCCCGGACAAACCACCCCCCTACATTAGTAGACCCCCCAGAACAAACCACCTCCCCTCCATTAGTACAGACCCCCCCAGGACAAACCACCCCCTTCATTAGTACAGACCCCCCCAGACAAACTACCCCCCTACATTAGTACAGACCCACCAGAACAAACCACCCCCCTCCATTAGTACAGACCCCCCAGAAAAACCACCCCCCCTACAATAGTACAGACCCCCAGAACAAACCACCCCCCCTACATTAGTACAGACCCCCAGAACAAACCACCCCCCTTCCATTAGTACAAACCCCCCTAGAACCAACCACCCCCCTCCATTAGCACAGACCCCCCAGAACAAACCACCCCCCCTCCATTAGTACAGACCCCCAGAACAAACCACCCCCTATATTAGCATAGACCCCCAGAACAAACCACCCCCCTACATTAGTACAGACCCCCCAGAACAAACCACCCCCCTACATTAGTATAGACCCTCCCAGGACAAACCCCCCAGGTGTAAAGACCCCCCAGGACAACCCCCCTTCCATTAGTATAGACCCCCAACAAATCACCCCACCCCTCCATTAAGCTAATTAAAAAACACCCGGGCGGCAGCTGGAGAGGAGAGGTTGGGCAGCAGGCAGGAGTTACACAGGAGAAGGAGGAGAACTGGAACACGTCGGGCACAGACCGCCCCCGTGACGTCACTGCACGGCTGGTCTCTCTGCACACAGAGACATAGCCGCTCCGATCTCCAGCTGTTTCCGCTCCCCTCCTCTGACAGGAGGAGGGAGGGGGGATGGGCTTCGGCAAGAGACACAGCGGCGGCAGCGACTGGCAGAGAGAGCCGCCAACGGACAAGGGGAGGAGGAGGAGGGAGGGGAGCACTCTGGCGCTTCAGCGCCCCTACCTCCATGGCACCCGGGTGCACTGCACCCCGTGCACCCCGTCCAGGATCGGCCCTGAACCAGAAGAACCAGAAGAAGAAGAAGATGGAGGAAGAAACTGAAGGAAGATAGAAGATAGAAGAAAGGAGGTAGAAGATAGAAGAAAGAAGAAGCATTTAAATAAAGGAATTGTCAAACACTGTCTCTTGTCATTTTTACAATTTTTGAGAGTTTTTTTGTGAAATGGTAGGAGTACCCCCCTACCATTTCACACAGGGGGGAGGGCCGGGATCTGGGGGTCCCCTTGTTAAAGGGGGCTTCCAGATTCCGATAAGCCCCCCGCCCACAGACCCCCACAACCACCGGGCAAGGGTTGTGGGGATGAGGCCCTTGTCCCCATCAACATGGGGACAAGGTGTTTTGGGGGCTACCCCAAAGCACCCTCCCAATGTTGAGGGCATGTGGCCTGGTACGGTTCAGGAGGGGGGGCGCTCTCTCATCCCCCCCTCTTTTCCTGTGGCCTGCCAGGTTGTGTGCTTGGATAAGGGTCTGGTATGGATTTTTGGGGGGACCCCACGCCGTTTTTTTTTTTTAATTTTGGCGCGGGGTTCCCCTTAAAATCCATACCAGACCTGAAGGGTCTGGTATAGATTTTAAGGGGGGACCCCACGCCATTTTTTTTTTTTATTTTGGCCGGGGTTCCCCTTAACTGTTCTAAACACGGGAAACATGCGCCCCTTTATAGGCATACTATAGACACCCCCCAGGTACGAAATTTAAAGGGATATTACACTTTTATTGTTTCACTTTAAGCATTATTAAAATCACTGCTCCCGAAAAAACGGCCATTTTTAAAACTTTTTTTGCATTGATCCATGTCCCCTGGGGCAGGACCCAGGTCCCCAAACACTTTTTATGACAATACCATGCATATAAGCCTTTAAAATTAGCACTTTTGATTTCTCCCATAGACTTTTAAAGGGTGTTCCGCGGCATTCAAATTTGCCGCGAACACCCCAAATTGTTCGCTGTTCAGCGAACTCGCCAGTTCGCCGAACTCATGTTCGAGTCGAACATGAGTTCAACCTGAACTCGAAGCTCATCCTTACACCTGACTGCCGCTTGTGTTGGCCTTTGTGCGTGAGCATGGGAAGATAGGGGCACTTTTTTTTTTTTTTTTTTTTTTATTGATTTATTTTGCTTTTTTATTTTATTTTTAAACAGGTAAGAGTACCTGTCACTACCTATTGCTATCATAGATTCACTGAGATAACAATAAAAATGATTAAAAAAAATCATTTTTATTGTTATCTCAGTGAATCTATGATAGCAATAGGTAGTGACAGGTACTCTTTTTTGAAAAAATTGGGGTCTATTAGACCCTAGATCTCTCCTCTGCCCTCAAAGCATCTGACCACACCAAGATTGGTGTGATAAAATTCTTTGCCAATTTCCCAATCATGTGGCTTCCGGTTTCTTAGGCCATAGAGATGATTGGAGCCATTCTGGTCTCTGATCAGCTCTATGGTCAGCTGGCGGAACCACCGGCTGCATTCTCAGGTTCCCTGTTGGGACAGGAGAGCCCGAGAAAACCATGGAAGACTGTGGGGGGCGTTCCCTCCCGCTGCTGGTAAAAGCAGTATAGAGGCTAATTAGCCACTAGGATTGCTTTTACATGAAAGCTAACCGCTGGCTGAAAAGAATGATACCAAGATGATACCTAAACCCACAGGCATCATTCTGGTATAACCACTCAAAGTCCAGCAATATACGTTGCTGGTCCTTGTTGGGCATACATTGTAATGTTCTTTTTTCATGCAGCCTGTGGGCTGAATGAAAAAATAGATTGATCGGTGGGTATGCCCACCATTAGAATACTGCCCTTCATCCACCCACTTCTAATGATGGGCATACATGCACCATTTTTTTTTTTTTTAGCTATGGTGGTGGAATCACCTCCTACAGTGCTGTAGTCACTGATTTACGTATCGTGGGAGCAAACGCTGTTGCTGTCAAGATAAATAAATCAGTGCTGCAGTTGAATGGTGTACCTGCTAAGTATATTATGGTTAACAATAAAACAAAGTAACATTACAGTATAACAGTAAGACATACCATACCTGAAAAGCAAATACAATAAAACAGTAAAAATAAAACATTTTTTAACACAATCTGTGCCTAAAAAAATATATGCCGACGCATGGGGGCAATCCGCCCCTAATGTTAGGGGCAAATCGACCCTCCACCCCTGCCCCCATGCTTCGGCATATATGCTCTTTTTTTTTTAACTGTGATGGTGAAATCACCTTCTACAGTGCTGGAGTCGCTGATTTACATATCATGGAAGCAAACGCTGTTGCTGTCAAGATAAATAAATCAGTGTTGCAGCTGATGGCGTACCTGAAAACAAAAAATGGTTAACAATATAACACAGTAACCAGTAAAGTATAAAATAATTACATACCTGAAAAGCAAACATGATAAACATAATAACAATAAAACATTGCATTGTAGAATACACTAAAATAGAGCAGAACAACAGCGAGACAACAGAGAGAGCAAGAACAATAAAACGACAACTATTTATATATATATGGGAGGAGCTGACGTGCTGACGTCTCGCGTGTTCAGGTGGTGGACGGGCGATCGCTTTAGCCGGCCGGCTTATGTTATTCCATGTTTTAATTCCTTTATACCATGTAAGTTTGTTTTCTACCTTTAATTAATAAATTAGTCTACTGGATTACGCTATGTCGATTCCCTTTTTTCTCTTGGGGACCCCTTGAGTAACTTGTGTTCCGGTGCTCTGGAAGTGTCTATGAAAAGTTTTACGGGGACGACTCCTCTATGTGGTGTGGTGGATCATCGCCTCCATTCATCCCTTCTTTTTAAAGGCCCCGACCGGGTTAAGGTCACAAGCTTATTTGAGCTTGCCTTGTGGTAAGCATATATATTTACTGGTGTTATCACAGTGGTGCGGTGGAGGACTCATTTGTTTACTCAGCAAACATCACTTGGGAGATACTATCACAGGATCATATAATTCCTCATTTATATCTAAATGGACTTGATGATGCCTTTTTAGAGTTGTTTTCTTATGTGTATTTAACCCATTTAGTTTATGGGCTGTTGTGTATTCACATATATTTAATCATATATGTCACTCTATATATCATTTCTGGTGTACGTTTTTTAGGTAATTAGCGCTGCTACTTATTGCTAATAGTATTGTGATGTTGGCAGTGGTGTCGGCTACTTATGAGTTCCTGTATGTGGACATGGGGAAGAATGGCCAGATGTCAGATGGTGGAGTCATCGCCCAGACGGAGTTCTACAGGCGTCTCCAGAATGGCAGCTTGGACTTGCCACCTCCAGAAGACAATGCGGAAGGACTCCCATTCGTCTTCGTTGCGGATGAAGCATTTGCGCTGGGGGACCATCTTATGCGGCCATTCCCTATGAGGACCCTCACCCCGGACCGGAGGGTTTTTAATTACCGGCTGGCCAGAGCCAGAAGAGTTGTGGAGAACACGTTTGGAATAATGGCCAGCCGGTTCCGCCTATTTCTTACACCCATACATATGGCGGAGTATAAACTCAATCATATCATCCTGGCGTGCTGTGTTCTACACAACTTTTTACGGCAACATTCTGCCAACTATGCTGGCTCAGTTGGGCCTGAATCCGGAATTCTTGTAAATGAACCAACCCTGACGGAGCTTGAAGCTGGCTGTCCTGGCTTGCCCCCCCTGAGTGCCCGCGAGGTCCGTATAAGACACTTGGAATACTTTGCGGGTAGGGGGGCCATCGATATGCCAGACAATGTCTGAGACATTTTTTAAATAAAAAAAAAATTAACTACTAAAATATTTGCTGAAATGTACTGCTTGTCTTACTTTTAGATGACCCTGACATAAATTTGGGGAGTCCTGAAAATGGCATGATTGGGTAACATTAGAAAGCACTGTTGGGTGTTATTTACTAAAGGCAAAGACACTCTGCATTACAAGTGCACTTGAGACTGCACTGAAACTGCACTTGTAGTGCAAAGTGGATTTGCCCTTAGGAACTAACCCCCCATTGTCACAGAAACCAACAATTTTACAACCAAAAAATTTTTGGAGCATTGAAAGAAGAATCCACACATTCTTGATTCACAATCTTTTTAATACAAGCACAATCACATGTGCATTTATCAAAGGTTTTTAAAACAAACCAACATGTTTGTTGTATAACAATTTTTTGGGTCACATTAATAAAAGTAGAAATGTCCATTTAAGGTAAAACAGGCATGTTTAAAACCAACAAGAACTACACAAATCTGGAACTTACAAAGTTCAACTTTGTTAGAAATTGAAGGCAATATCAGACATGAGTATTAATAAACTGTTTGATATTGCGTTCAGATGGGGTGAAGTCACCCCTGAAAAAGCCAAATTTTGAAGATGCACACAAATTGCCAAATGTCAATATGTTCTAGCTGCCATCACGGGGGATCAAGGTTTTGTTTTGTGAGTGCAACCCCTTCCTCTCAGCTACTTTATTATTGAGGAAGGGGTTGCACCCACAAAACGCATACATTGATCTCCCGTGATGGCAGATAGCACATGTTGACACACTGTGTGCATCTTCAAAATTTGGCTTTTCGACACTATGTAAAAAAAGGTGCAACAATTTTTTGTGGAAAAAATGCAAACTACATTAGGGATTTCGAGGAGTTTTAAACTCTCCCTAAAACTTCAATGATGTTCTTCATTTTGTTTTTAACATCATTGATGTTTTTCTGGATGTTTTCCAAGTCCCTATTACACCCCATGATCTCCCTGATCAGGATCTGGGCACTCTCACTGGTGAAATGACCTTCATCCACAACATCACGATCACCTAAAAATATATTAAAAAAAACACACCATGTATTATAAATATGCTGGCATCCATCTCTTACCTGAGCCTGTGGTCGCAGACACTCACCTGTTGTAGTGACAATTTCCACCACATCTCCCTCCTCCTCCTCCTGTTGACTTTGTGGGATTTCCACTTCCTCATGAGGTGGGGGGTCTGTTGTCTCCTCGGATGAGTGGTGTCCTCTGAGTCTTTTCTCCCCTATGTAAAAAAAAATAGGTATACTTAGCACACAGATATTTTATGACAGAAATAGGAATATGAAACATTGCTTGGAAGTGGGGTACAATTGTCTGTTTTGGCAGAGTTGCAAGATGAAGAAATATTTTTTTCCTTTGTCAAGCTTGAATACTTACCTGTTTTGTACAAGCTTCACAGATGGAGACACCCCTATAGTATCCACTGGAGCACCTGTGTGGGACCCCCTAATAAAAAGGGTGTTCTTGTGTCCCACACTAGTGCTCCAGTGTCCAGATGTGTAAACAGCTGCTGAGTGTCCTCTCCTTACACAGAATCTAGTTTGCATTTCGTTCTAGTTACCAACCCATCTAGACACCAAATTTATTTGACTAGAAGTAGGCTAGCAAAAATTTATTCAAATGCATATGTCCAAAACATTGTGTTTTCTATGCCGAACGAACAATGTTTCCTACGAACGAATATTGTGCCCATGAACATGAAAGTTGCCATTTTAAACTGTACAACAGTTAACAAAAACACATGGAGCAGCACAAACATTAGAAAAATAAAGAATAGGAACACAGGACAACTACTTACTTTTTTGAAGCACTCTCCTGATCCTTCTGTACTGCTCGTGCTCCCTTAATTTGAGGTCCAACCACCACTTCCTGAGTTGATCCTTGGATCGCCGTACCCCAAAATGCTTCTGCAGACTCTTGACAATTTTCGCCATTATCTTGGCCTTTCTGACATTGGGGTTGGGGTAAGGTCCATACTTCCCGTCATAGTTGGCCCTCTTGAGGATGTCCATCATCTCCAACATCTCCCCAAAGGACATATTTGAGGCCTTAAATCGTCTCCTCTGGGATTGGGACGTTTCTGGCTCCGGGCTTTCCTCCTCCTCATTGGTGTAATTAGCACGCACCTGCTGTGTCTCTGCCATGTGTTCTTCCCCCACTGCGCTGAACGAGAAGGGGCGGGGAATAGACTAGAAAGAATGTCAGGGGTGGGCCGAGTTTCGCGCATGCGCAGTGTATATAAAGTGTAACACACGTACGTAGTACGTACGATCTGTGAGCGGAGGAAGGCGTATCGGAGGCGCCGATCGTGATAACGAAGGTAAGATTTAAAATTGGGCCTATACTGCTTCATTAGGCATTTGTCTTGTGTTGTGTCTTGCAGAGAAAATGGATATCTTGAAGGATCAGGAGTTTATATGCATATTCATAGATATGTTCAGGGAGCAGGGACCTGTGGCAGGTAAACCACCCTGATTATAAGAACCAAAGAGGAAGGTAGCGCTGGCTAAATTGCTGGAAATTGTGAAGCCGGTGATCCCCACGGCAGACATCACCTATTTGAAGATCCTAATTGGTGGCATGAGGAGCACTTGTCTAAAGGAGCACAAGAAGGTCCAGGATTCCCAGAGATCAGCAGCAGCAGATGACATTTATGTCCCCGAATGTGGTACTATGACAGACTGCATTTTCTGGCAGGTCAGACTGAACCCAAGCCAGCACTCTCCAGTCTTCCTTCCATGCTTCCTTCCCCCTCAGCTGAGGCTTCTGACGCCCAACCTGGGCCTTCCAGGCAGCATATGTGCAGGAGCCCAGCTTGAGCCAGGTATAGCATTCTTCTAAATATTTCTGGTTGTCAAATTAATGATGTTCAATATATGTTAGTTTGGAGTACTAATTTCTGATTGTGATTGATGAACCACAAACTAAAACAATGTCCCTTTTTCATACACATGGAAGTCTCAGCCAAGTAGGCTGCCCGATACCCAGGTCCCTCCCCTCCGCCTTCAACCAAAAAGTGGCAGGAAGAGGAGTAACCCAAAGGAGGCTGCAATAGGCCTATTTTGGAAGGCTACTGAGGCCCTCAGAACACCCCACAGTGTGGAAGAGGATTTTGCTGCCATAACAGCCTGCAAAATGCTGCAAATGGAGGAGGGCCAACGCCTCTTATGTGAGTGTGTCATTTTAGAAGCTCTACAGAAGCGGTTGAGGGGCCAACTCACATGCGAAAGCCACATTTTTTAGCTCACCCATGGTCCTCCTCCTCCAGGTCCTCCTCCTCCTCCAGGTCCACCTCCTTCTCCAGATCCTACTCCTCCTCCTGCCACACCTTCAACACCAGAGCCACAGCCGGGAAGGAAGCGTGTAAGGCAGGGCCGATCCTAGGGTCACAGACGCCTGGGTGCAGAAATATTTCTGGCGCCCCCACGTGGGCGTGGTCATCTTACCAACTCCTCCCCTTTACAAATGTTACTATGGCAACGACTCAAACACAGAGATGCTCCCCTAAGAAGTCTTCGTTACCCTGGGATCCTCCCATGATCTTTTAACAATAAAGAAAATGCAGGAAGAGCGTACACTAATGAGACCTGGAGGGGAGTCTCTCTGATGCACACAGAGAGGGCTTCTGTTAGAGTGTCTGTTAGAGAGAGGCCCCAGACATAGTACAGGAAATGGTTAGAGATAGTAGACATGATACAAGAGATGGTCAGAGACTGCAGACATACTACAGGAGATGGTCAAAGACTGCAGACATGATACAAGAGATGGTCAGAGACTGCAGACATGATACAGGAGATGGTAAGAGAATGCAGACATATTACAGGAGATGGTCAGAGACTGCAGACAAAATACAAGAGATGGTCAGAGACGGCAGACATAATACAGGAGATGATCAGAGACTGCAGACAAAATACAAGAGATGGTCAGAGACTGCAGACATAATACAGGAGATGGTCAGAGACTACAGACATGACACAAGAGATGGTCAGAGACTGCAGACATAATACAAGAGATGGCCAGAGACTGCAGACATAATACAAGAAATGGTCAGAGACGGCAGACATGATACACGAGATGGTTAGAGACTGCAGACATGATATAAGAGATGGTCAGAGACTGCAGACATAATACAGGAGATGGTCAGAGACTGCAGACATGATACAAGAGATGGTCAGAGACTGCAGACATGTTAAAAGAGATGGTCAGAGACTGCAGACATAGTACAGGAGATGGTCAGAGAATGCAGACATATTAGAGGAGATGGTCAGAGACTGCAGACATACTACAGGAGACAGTCAGAGATGGCAGACATAATACAGAAGATGGTCAAAGACTGCAGACATAATACAAGTGATGGTCAGAGACTGCGGACATATTACAGGAGATAATCAGAGATTGCAGACATACTACAGGAGACGGTCAGAGACTGGAGATATAGTACAGGAGATGGTCAGAGACTGCAGACATAGTACACGAGATGGTCAGAGACTGCAGACATGTTACAAGAGATGGTCAGAGACTGCAGTTCCTATGGACGTTAGTAGATAATAGCCGATCGGCCCTCTCACCTGACCTAGCAACAACGGTTCCTCTGATCAGGAGTCAGCTCACTCTGAATTGCCCGTGGCGACTCCGCTGGGTAGAGCCCAGATCTGTATTCTGGCAATGACTCCATTCCTTTCTCCACCAGGGATGGCGCTAGGTTGTGTGGCTTTCCCTCTGGTGGTGCAGGGCAGCAGGGTTCTCTCTCTGATGGTGTTCTCTCAGCACTGTCCTCTCCCTCTGGAGTCCTGGGTGTACTTCCCCGAAAGCTTTCCCCGGCTCCTGTCTCTCTCTCTCTCCCATTCAGCTGAGCATGCTGTGTGGGCTGCATTTTTTGTGTTACAGTGGGGCTGCCAGTCCTCAGGACTACATGTTCCACAATCCTCTTCTTTGCTCCTTTTTTTTCTTCCCTGGCCGATATGAAGGCGGGGGAAGAAACATAGTGCGTCGCTCACTAGTACAGTAGCGGGCGCACAGAGGAGAGGGAGAGGAGTGTCACCCGGTGCTGTAAAACATGGTATCACCCCCCCTCCACCAACTATAGTCGCCCCTCAGTACAGACCCCCTCCATCAGTGCAGACCCCCAACTAAGTATAAACCCCTCCATCAGTACAGACCCCCCATCAGTATAGACCCCCCAGGACAAAACACCCCCCTCTATCTGTATAGACCCCCCTCAGGACAAACCACCCCCCTCCATTAGTACAGAACCCCCCTCCATTAGTACAGACCCCCTTGAACAAACCACCCCCCTCCATTAGTACAGACCCCCCTCAGGACAAACCACCCCCTTCCATTAGTACAGAACCACCCCCTCCTTTAGTACAGCCCCCTTCAGGAAAAAACAACCCCCATTAGTACAGAACCACCTCCCTCCATTAGTACAGATCCCGCCAAAACAAACCACCCCCCTCCATAAGTACAGACCCCCGGGACAAACCACCCCCCATTAGTATAAGACCCCCCTCCATTAGTACAGACCCCCCAGAACAAACCACCCCCCCTCCAATAGTACAGACCTCCCTCCATTAGTACAGACCCCCCAGAAAAAAACACCCCCCTCCATTAGTACAGACCCCCCAGACAAACCCCCCCTCCATTAGTACACACCCCCAGGACAAACCACACCCCCTCCATTAGTACAGACCCCCAGAACAAACCACCCCCCTCTATTAGTACAGACCCCCTGGACAAACCACCCCCCTCCATTAGTACAGACCCCCCAGGACAAACCACTCCCCTCCATTAGTACAGACCCCCCAGAACAAACCACCCCCCTCCATTAGTACAGACCCCCAGAACAAACCACCTCCCCTCCATTAGTACAGACCCCACCCAGGAGAAACCACCCCCTTCATTAGTACAGACCCCCCGGACAAACCACCCCCCCTACATTAGTACAGACCCCCCAGAACAAACCAACCCCCTCCATTAGTACAGACCCCCCGGACAAACCACCCCCCTACATTAGTAGATCCCCAGAACAAACCACCTCCCCTCCATTAGCACAGACCCCCAGGACAAGCCACCCCCTTCATTAGTACAGACCCCCCCGGACAAACCACCCCCCTACATTAGTACAGACCCCCCAGAACAAACCACCCCCCTCCATTAGTACAGACCCCCCTGGACAAACCACCCCCCCTACATTAGTACAGACCCCCCAGAACAAACCACCCCCCTACATTAGTACAGACCCCCCCAGAACAAACCTCCCCCCCACATTAGTACAGACACCCTGAACAAACCACCACCCTTCCATTAGTACAAACCCCCAGAACCAACCACCCCCCTCCATTAGTACAGACCCCCCAGAACAAACCACCCCCCTCCATTAGTACAGACCCCCAGAACAAACCACCTTCCCTCCATTAGTACAGACCCCCCAGGAGAAACCACCCCCTTCATTAGTACAGACCCCCGGAAAAACCACTCCCCCTACATTAGTACAGACCCCCCCAGAACAAACCAACCCCCTCCATTAGTACAGACCCCCGGACAAACCACCCCCCTACATTAGTAGACCCCCAGAACAAACCACCTCCCCTCCATTAGTACAGACCCCCCCAGGACAAACCACCCCCTTCATTAGTACAGACCCCCCCCAGACAAACTACCCCCCTACATTAGTACAGACCCCCCAGAACAAACCACCCCCCTCCATTAGTACAGACCCCCCAGAAAAACCACCCCCCCTACAATAGTACAGACCCCCAGAACAAACCACCCCCCTACATTAGTACAGACCCCCAGAACAAACCACCCCCCTTCCATTAGTACAAATCCCCCAGAACCAACCACCCCCCTCCATTAGCACAGACCCCCCCAGAACAAACCACCCCCCCTCCATTAGTACAGACCCCCAGAACAAACCACCCCCTATATTAGTATAGACCCCCAGAACAAACCACCCCCCCTACATTAGTACAGACCCCCTCAGAACAAACCACCCCCCTACATTAGTATAGACCCCCCAGGACAAACCCCCCCAGGTGTAAAGACCCCCCAGGACAACCTCCCCTTCCATTAGTATAGACCCCCGACAAATCACCCCACCCCTCCATTAAGCTAATTAAAAAACACCCGGGCAGCAGCTGGAGAGGAGAGGTTGGGCAGCAGGCGGGAGTTACACAGGAGAAGGAGGAGAACTGGAACACGTCAGGCACGGACCGCCCCCCGTGACATCACTGCGCGGCTGGTCTCTCTGCACACAGAGACATAGCCGTTCCGATCTCCAGATGTTTCCGCTCCCCTCCTCTGACAGGAGGAGGGAGGGGGGATGGGCTTCGGCAAGAGACACAGCGGCGGCGGCGGCGGCGACCGGCAGAGAGAGCCACCAACGGACAAGGGGAGGAGGAGAAGGAGGGAGGGAAGCACTCTGGCGCTTCAGCGCCCCTACCTCCATGGCGCCCGGGTGCACTGCACCCCGTGCACCCCGTCCAGGATCAGCCCTGGTGTAAGGAAGACCAGAGAGTGATGACCTGGGTTCAGTCTGGTCTGGCAAAAGATTCAGGCTCTTGTATGACCACAGCCTGGGAACATATATGTCATCTGCTGCTGTTCATGATCTCTTGGACTTCTGGACCAGACCGCACTCCCTTAGATATGGACTCCTCAGGCCACCAATTTTGCTGTAAAATAATTGATGTCTGCCCTGGGGGTCAAAGGCTTCGCCAATTTTTGATGTTTCTTCAGCGTTGCAGTTCATGCAGCGTAATGCCTAGTCCCATAGGGGCTGCACTTCGCCGCTGAAGACGTCTATGACGAAACGCACAGTGACGAAGTCACTACGCACAGCGCGTGACTTCCAGGAAGCTGAGTGAGTGGGTGGAACGCAACCAGAGTGCATGCTGTCCACCTATAGCTTGGTTGCCTATGCTTTATACCGGCAAGTGCAGCCCCTATGGGACTAGGCATTACGCTGCATGAACTGCATTTTTTTGTCTGTTTGTTTTTATACATTTTTTAATAACCTTTTAATAAACTGAAGTTTTGGTTATACTGCACTATGGGAGCCAATTTCTCTTTTTTATGAGGATTATGAAAACTACATCTATCACAACCAGGATATCCCAAGGCTGCTCAAGGAACTGCAAAGGCTGACACCAGTGGTTACCTGCCAACCTAAGGAGTTACATGCGCATTACCCCTATAGGGGTAGTAGGATCTGGTGAGTGGGGACCCTTGAGGGGGAGCACGCAAGTCACCTGTCAAGATTCTGTGATCACTAAAGTCACCTGCTACAATTCCTCTAAACACGAACAGTAACCTTCATTGGGATAAATGCACCTATGTGTCTTTTGTGCACGGTGCGATAAACTGCATCTTGGTGTAATTTTTAATTTTGGTGCAATTTTTGCATTTTTTCTGTTTTTTGGTAAGATTTTTTTTTTTTGCATTTTTTGGGGTTTTCTTTTGCATCTTGGGTTTATATACACCTTGATTTTATGATTGGGACACTATATGTATACAGTTATATGTTTTTGTATATGGTGCGATAATTACATTTTGGTGCGATTTTGGTACGATTTTTTTTATAACTTTTTTGTTTTTTGGTGCGATTCTTTGCATTTTCATTTGGATTTGGTTCACTCACATCCTGTATTTTGGGCTTGGACACTATACACACTGTTACAAGCAGAGGATCACTATACTATCATGATATTCATGTCTGGATGTTTTATACACTAATTTGTAAGCCCAGGGCCGATCCTAGGGTCACAGACGCCTGGGTGCAGAAATATTTCTGGCGCCCCCACGTGGGCGTGGTCATCTTACCAACTCCTCCCCTTTACAAATGTTACTATGGCAACGACTCAAACACAGAGATGCTCCCCTAAGAAGTCTTCGTTACCCTGGGATCCTCCCATGATCTTTTAACAATAAAGAAAATGCAGGAAGAGCGTACACTAATGAGACCTGGAGGGGAGTCTCTCTGATGCACAGAGAGAGGGCTTCTGTTAGAGTGTCTGTTAGAGAGAGGCCCCAGACATAGTGCAGGAAATGGTTAGAGACAGTAGACATGATACAAGAGATGGTCAGAGACTGCAGACATACTACAGGAGATGGTCAGAGACTGCAGACATGATACAAGAGATGGTCAGAGACTGCAGACATGATACAGGAGATGGTAAGAGAATGCAGACATATTACAGGAGATGGTCAGAGACTGCAGACAAAATACAAGAGATGGTCAGAGACGGCAGACATAATACAGGAGATGATCAGAGACTGCAGACAAAATACAAGAGATGGTCAGAGACTGCAGACATAATACAGGAGATGGTCAGAGACTACAGACATGATACAAGAGATGGTCAGAGACTGCAGACATAATACAAGAGATGGCCAGAGACTGCAGACATAATACAAGAAATGGTCAGAGACGGCAGACATGATACAAGAGATGGTTAGAGACTGCAGACATGATACAAGAGATGGTCAGAGACTGCAGACATAATACAGGAGATGGCCAGAGACTGCAGACATGATACAAGAGATGGTCAGAGACTGCAGACATGTTAAAAGAGATGGTCAGAGACTGCAGACATAGTACAGGAGATGGTCAGAGAATGCAGACATATTAGAGGAGATGGTCAGAGACTGCAGACATACTACAGGAGACAGTCAGAGATGGCAGACATAATACAGAAGATGGTCAAAGACTGCAGACATTATACAAGTGATGGTCAGAGACTGCGGATATATTACAGGAGATGGTCAGAGATTGCAGACATACTACAGGAGACGGTCAGAGACTGGAGATATAGTACAGGAGATGGTCAGAGACTGCAGACATAGTACACGAGATGGTCAGAGACTGCAGACATGTTACAAGAGATGGTCAGAGACTGCAGTTCCTATGGACGTTAGTAGATAATAGCCGATCGGCCCTCTCACCTGACCTAGCAACAACGGTTCCTCTGATCAGGAGTCAGCTCACTCTGAATTGCCCGTGGCGACTCCGCTGGGTAGAGCCCAGATCTGTATTCTGGCAATGACTCCATTCCTTTCTCCACCAGGGATGGCGCTAGGCTGTGTGGCTTTCCCTCTGGTGGTGCAGGGCAGCAGGGTTCTCTCTCTGATGGTGTTCTCTCAGCACTGTCCTCTCCCCCTGGAGTCCTGGGTGTACTTCCCCGAAAGCTTTCCCCGGCTCTCTCTCTCTCCCATTCAGCTGAGCATGCTGTGTGGGCTGCAGTTTCTGTGTTACAGTGGGGCTGCCAGTCCTCGGGACTACATGTTCCACAATCCTCATCTTTGCTCCTTTTTTTTCTTCCCTGGCCGATATGAAGGCGGGGGAAGAAACATAGTGCGTCGCTTACTAGTACAGTAGCGGGCGCGCAGAGGAGAGGGAGAGGAGTGTCACCCGGTGCTGTAAAACATGGTATCACCCCCCCTCCACCAACTATAGTCGCCCCTCAGTACAGACCCCCTCCATCAGTGCAGACCCCCAACTAAGTATAAACCCCTCCATCAGTACAGACCCCCCATCAGTATAGACCCCCCAGGACAAAACACCCCCCTCTATCTGTATAGACCCCCCCTCAGGACAAACCACCCCCCTCCATTAGTACAGAACCCCCCTCCATTAGTACAGACCCCCTTGAACAAACCACCCCCCTCCATTAGTACAGACCCCCCTCAGGACAAACCACCCCCTTCCATTAGTACAGAACCACCCCCTCCTTTAGTACAGCCCCCCTCAGGAAAAAACAACCCCCATTAGTACAGAACCACCTCCCTCCATTAGTACAGACCCCGCCAAAACAAACCACCCCCCTCCATAAGTACAGACCCCCGGGACAAACCACCCCCCATTAGTATAAGTCCCCCCTCCATTAGTACAGACCCCCCAGAACAAACCACCCCCCCTCCAATAGTACAGACCTCCCTCCATTAGTACAGACCCCCCAGAAAAAAACACCCCCCTCCATTAGTACAGACCCCCCAGACAAACCCCCCCTCCATTAGTACAGACCCCCAGGACAAACCACACCCCCTCCATTAGTACAGACCCCCAGAACAAACCACCCCCCTCTATTAGTACAGACCCCCTGGACAAACCACCCCCCTCCATTAGTACAGACCCCCCAGGACAAACCACTCCCCTCCATTAGTACAGACCCCCAGAACAAACCACCCCCCTCCATTAGTACAGACCCCCAGAACAAACCACCTCCCCTCCATTAGTACAGACCCCACCCAGGAGAAACCACCCCCTTCATTAGTACAGACCCCCCGGACAAACCACCCCCCCTACATTAGTACAGACCCCCAGAACAAACCAACCCCCTCCATTAGTACAGACTCCCCGGACAAACCACCCCCCTACATTAGTAGATCCCCAGAACAAACCACCTCCCCTCCATTAGTACAGACCCCCAGGACAAGCCACCCCCTTCATTAGTACAGACCCCCCGGACAAACCACCCCCCTACATTAGTACAGACCCCCCAGAACAAACCACCCCCCTCCATTAGTACAGACCCCCCTGGACAAACCACCCCCCTACATTAGTACAGACCCCCCAGAACAAACCACCCCCCCACATTAGTACAGACCCCCCCAGAACAAACCTCCCCCCCACATTAGTACAGACACCCTGAACAAACCACCCCCCTTCCATTAGTACAAATCCCCAGAACCAACCACCCCCCTCCATTAGTACAGACCCCCCCAGAACAAACCACCCCCCTCCATTAGTACAGACCCCCAGAACAAACCACCTCCCCTCCATTAGTACAGACCCCCCAGGAGAAACCACCCCCTTCATTAGTACAGACTCCCGGACAAACCACTCCCCCTACATTAGTACAGACCCCCCCAGAACAAACCAACCCCCTCCATTAGTACAGACCCCCCGGACAAACCACCCCCCTACATTAGTAGACCCCCAGAACAAACCACCTCCCCTCCATTAGTACAGACCCCCCCAGGACAAACCACCCCTTCATTAGTACAGACCCCCCCCAGACAAACTACCCCCCTACATTAGTACAGACCCCCCAGAACAAACCGCCCCCCTCCATTAGTACAGACCCCCCAGAAAAACCACCCCCCTACAATAGTACAGACCCCCAGAACAAACCACCCCCCCTACATTAGTACAGACCCCCCCAGAACAAACCACCCCCCCACATTAGTACAGACCCCCAGAACAAACCACCCCCCTTCCATTAGTACAAACCCCCCAGAACCAACCACCCCCCTCCATTAGCACAGACCCCCCCCAGAACAAACCACCCCCCCTCCATTAGTACAGACCCCCAGAACAAACCACCCCCTATATTAGTATAGACCCCCAGAACAAACCACCCCCCCCTACATTAGTACAGACCCCCTAGAACAAACCACCCCCCTACATTAGTATAGACCCCCCCAGGACAAACCCCCCCAGGTGTAAAGACCCCCCAGGACAACCCCCCCTTCCATTAGTATAGACCCCCGACAAATCACCCCACCCCTCCATTAAGCTAATTAAAAAACACCGGGCAGCAGCTGGAGAGGAGAGGTTGGGCAGCAGGCGGGAGTTACACAGGAGAAGGAGGAGAACTGGAACACGTCGGGCACGGACCGCCCCCCGTGACGTCACTGCGCGGCTGGTCTCTCTGCACACAGAGACATAGCCGTTCCGATCTCCAGCTGTTTCCGCTCCCCTCCTCTGACAGGAGAGAGAGCCGCCAACGGACAAGGGGAGGAGGAGGAGGAGGGAGGGGAGCACTCTGGCGCTTCAGCACCCCTACCTCCATGGCGCCCGGGTGCACTGCACCCCGTGCACCCCGTCCAGGATCGGCCCTGTGTAAGCCATTACACTTTTGGTGATAACTTCTCCTGTGTAGATTTGGTGTCCACACCTAGAGGGTTTTAGTACTCACCTACTGGGGTAGGTGAGGTGTGATAGATATTACACTATCACCCTTATGGAAACTGTTTTGTTATAATTTATTCCACAATAGCACTGTGTCTTTTAATACTTAGCCACTATAGAGTGATTTGGTAGAGCACTATTTGACATATAGGTAGCGCCACTCGCCCCTTCACATCTTCTTTCTTTTTACTAGTTGTGCTAGCCACCTCACCAGCTTGAACTGCACTTATGGGATTCGCCACGTCACAACATGATACTGCAGTGCTGGTTTGACTACGACCAGGGTGTACTAGGCCGCTGGTGCTTGCCAGTTCACCAGAAGGATGAGCGGCACTAGTACTGGCTCTCTGCTCCATATGAGAGCCCTGTGGTTCTTGCACCTCAACAACAGCAGAAGAACGGGGTCGGGTACGCCTGACCTTGGCAGGGACCACAACTCTGTCATCAGAGCTATCTGTTAGGGTGCCGCTGCTGTCTACAGGATCGTATTCTGAGCCTGAATCTGACAGATGAGTGACTTCCTCTTCACTATCTGTCATGCTCAGAAACGTGTAGGCCTCTTCATTAGTGTACCCATCGATTTGACATTTTGGTCTCTAAATTTATTGGTACACTAGTGAGACTCACAGAAAAAAGAGCTCCTGACTTGTCAGTGACTGATTCAAATGCTACCAAAAAAACTGTTAGCGTTCGCAGGGATCAGACCCGACTCTGCGAACGTTGCAGTTATGTGTGTTGTGTTTTTGTAAGTGAAAATTATCAATTGATACTGCACTTGGGTGGGCTGGGCTGGGCGGAGGGGCTAAATGCAGGTGCTAGCAGGTATCTGGGCTGATTCTGCTAACGCTGCATTTTTGGGAACCCGAAACTATTGGGGATGCTAATTTAGTTGATCAGATCAAATATATCGATCCGTTCAGACACTATACTACTAAGGGAGGTGTATGGTGCGTGGGTGTTAGCGCTACTGGCACTAATCTGACGCTGCCTGGGGCGACGCAGACCCTGACTTATGCTAAAACCTAACTGATATCACCCGCCGGGCGATCAGGGGGTTAAACCTTTATTGGGTAATATACGGCGGGTGCCCTGATGCTATAAAACACAAACGAACTAACCAGCTTCACCCGTAACACTAATACAGTGATCACTGGTGACAGGGGTGAAAGAGTTAACTAGGGGCAATCAGGGGGTTAAAACCTTTATTAGGTAACATATGGGGGTACCTGACGCTATAAAAACCTGACGGTGAAACTAATAAACTAACTGGCTAACTAGCGTCACCCGTGACACAAATACAGCGATCAGAAAAAAGATTGATTAGTGACACTGGCAACAGGGGGTGAAAGGAATAACTGGGGGTTGATCAAGGGGTTAAACCTTTATTAAAGGGGTTTGGGGGGTACCCTAGACCTAACGGGGCCTACTACTAACTGCCCTAACACTTATTTCAGTCACAAATTACACCAATGCAATGATCAGTGAAAAATCTGAAAACTGCAATTGGTGACACAGTGACAGCGAGTGAAGGGGTTAACTGGGGGGGCCATTGGGGGATGGCAAGTGTACGTGTGTGTACTGGTGTTAGTGTAGTGTTGTGCAACTTACTGTCTCTTCTCTCATTGGAATCGAAAAGACTCTACAAAGAGAGATGACATCACTTCCTCCTGTCTGTCTGTGTTTACACTTACACAAACAGGGGAAGGATTTGATCCGTTAGGACCAATCACCAGGTTCAGGCCAGAAAACATTGGCCAGGACCTGAGGACTGATCAGTCCTCTAACGAATCCGACCCCCGCTCACGGGGTGGGAGGGACGTACAGGTACGCTCAGTTGCCCACCTGTGCCATTCTGCCGACGTAAATTGGCGTGCGACTGGTTAATAAGATATTTCTAACACACATCGTAGGTATACTAAAAATTACACCCCAAAACACATTCTTGTACAACTCACAAGTATGGGGATACCACATGTGTGAGACTTTTTTTTCCAGCTGAGCCACACAGAGGGGCCCAAAATCCAAGAAGCACCTTCAGGCATTCTAAGGGCATTCCTGACTACCTATCACATCTTTGGAGGCCCTGAAGCACCAGGATAGTAGAAGTACACACAGAATGACCGGATTTTAGAAAGCAAACACCTCAAGGTATTTGTCAAGAGGCATGGCAAGTCTTTTAAAGACTTCATTTTATTGCCACAAGTTCCTCCAAGGGGTCTCTAGATAAGTAAAAGCACAGTAAAGTAGAGACTCCTAATGATTGTGAGGCTTTCATAGTTAACTAGTTAGTCTGGCTGAAAAAAGACACAAATCCATTTAGTTCAACCAATAAAATGTAAACTGCTTAAAAACATTGCAGCTATACAAAAGGCACTTCCTCTCCTGTAGTGAAAACTACACAAAAAAAAGAAAAATAAGAGAAAGTAGAGACACAAACTACTGTGAATGAGAGTGAAAATAAAATTAGATTTTAGAATTTAGTTAGTCTTGTTTGCAATTATTCCAATTTAGAGACTTCTCCTTAAAAAAAAAAAAAAAAAACACTATGTTTTACCCCCTTCCTGACCAGAGCATCTTTTACAATTTGGCACTGCGTCACTTTAACTGGTAACTGCACAGTCATGCAAAGCTGTACCCAAACAAAATTTGTGTTTTTTTCCCACAAATAGAGCTTTCTTTTGGTGGTATTTAATCACCTCTGTGGTTTTTATTTTTGGCGATATAAATGAAAAAAGACTGAAAATTTTGAAAAATATATATATTTTCTACTTTTTACACAATAAACTCAATTTTCGTCATATATTTAGGCCAAAATGTCTCCGGTAAATAAAAATTCAATAAGCGTATATTTATTGATTTTCACAAAAGTTATACTGCCTATCTCATGTCTTAAGGCGCTAAATGGCAGGGCAGTACAACCCCCCCCCCAAATGACACCATTTTGGAAAGTAGACACCCCAAGGAATTTGAGAGGCATGTTGAGCACATTTAAATAAAAAATTGTGCGCTAGCAATAATATAATTGGGATAATGCTCGGAGACACAATTTATATATGAATCCCAGCAAAAATTAATAAAGAAATAACAAGTGCATGAAATCCTCTCTCAAAGATCAGAAATTTTTTTTTTTTTGAATATTCTGAAAATAAGATATAAACAGTCATACATCCGAAAAACACCTATAATCAGTCCATGAATAGGTTAAGCAAAATAAAGTGAAAAGAAAAAAAGTCCCTTTGGTGTATCACATCACAAAACCAGGAAAGTAATAAGTTGTAAAGAACATTTCCGAATACACATTGATTGCAGAAGAGGAGTAATGGATGTACCCTTACCCCTTTCGTTGGACCTCCTCTATGGCAAGGTCGTATTGGCTTGCAGATATAACCCTCTGCGGGGACAGATGGAATGTTGATGTCCGGGTCCTGTCAGCGTGCACCACCGACTTCAATCTGATCCGACTGGTCCAACTGCTCCAGCATCAGAGGGGAGACTCAGGAGTGGGAGAGTCCATATTTAAGAAAAACAAGGGGAAGAACTCCAATAGTGTAGTAATGTTAGGGATTTATTGGTTAAAATAAACCACAGATATGTATGTAAAAAGTTCCAATATAGGAAAAAACGTTACATCTAAAAAGCCGGCATAAAAACAGAGGCTGATCGCCCATGCAAACAAGAAATCAGGAACACGTGATGGCAAGCACATGTTTCGTCATACGTCACGTCTTCTACGGGGCACAGGCGACGCAATGAACCATCACCTTATATATAAACAAACAAAATATAGCCACGCCCCGTCTCCGCCCATGTCCGTCATACGACAGGGCATGCGCAGAGATTCAACCAAGCCGTCATTGAAGACCGCCTTCAGGGCGGAACGTAAACAGAAAACCAAAACGAAAAAAACAAAACGGAATTACAGCCAAGCCTCATTTCAGCGCCGACCCGTCACACGACTAGGCATGCGCAAGGATATACCAAGCCTCGATCTGGCTGTCATTGAAAGCCTCCTATAGAGGCGGACCATGATTAAAAAACCGGAAAAGCTCTAGCGTGTACCCTGGGTTGGGAAATAGAGAGGATGATCCATGACACCCCAGAACATCCGGTATCTAATAAGTAAAAAACAGATTTAAAAAAACTTGACACCGCAATTAAAGCTAAAAAGACTACACTGCAGCACATATGTTGTGCATGACTATAATATTAAAATGCACCATCCACTTATTATAATGAAAAGGAATATTATAATACACTATACGTTTATTAAAATGAAGGGACTCCGTGGTGTGAAAAACCCTTGTTTTGTCTTTTAGTTTTTTAATACATATATGTAACAAAAATATAAGAAATATTAAAAATAAAATAAAATTAGCCTGGAACTTATGAAAGGACATATGAACTAGTGTCCAAATTTATCAATGAAGTTATATAAAATATGGACAAATCATATTAAAAATGAACCCATTATATCTTTAGAATTACCCCTATAAGGTTTAAATTTGGACCTGACAGCCAGAACAAACCTCAGCCTATCGCTTTACAATCTTCAACCTAAGGGAGGAAAAGATGGAGTCTTATAGGTACAAGGAGCAAAAAACCAATAATCATAAACACACTAGAAAAAAGGTTCTAATTGGCCTATGAAGGTAGTTATAGTCACGAGAACCATATAAAATATTATGTCTGAAGTTTCCATCATGCGTTATCAATAAACGAATTGATTTCAATATCGACATTGAGTCCTCGTGGTTTAAGACACCCGATTTTGTATATCCATCCCATTTCTAACTTGGATATGGCTCGTCTTTTGGGCCCTCCTCTCCAAGGTACATTCAATCTATCAATACCTATAAATTGAGTGCCCTTGGGGTCTTTGTCGTGTACGTTAAGATAGTGTTTAGATACTGGATGGCCTATGAAACCTCTCCGAATATTACTAATGTGTTCGTTTAACCTGACTTGGAGCGGGCGAACCGTGCGTCCCACATATTGGAACCCGCACGGACAGGTTAACCACTTGAGCCCCGGACCATTATGCTGCCTAAGGACCAGAGGTCTTTTTCCAATTTGGCACTGCGTCGCTTTAACTGCTAATTGCGCGGTCATGCAATGCTGTACCCAAACGAAATTTGCGTCCTTTTCTTCCCACAAATAGAGCTTTCTTTTGATGGTATTTGATCACCTCTGCGGTTTTTATTTTTTGCGCTATAAACGGAAAAAGACCGAAAATTTTGAAAAAAAATGATATTTTCTACTTTTTGTTATAAAAAAAATCCAATAAACTAAATTTTAGTCATACATTTAGGCCAAAATGTATTCGGCCACATGTCTTTGGTAAAAAAAATGTCAATAAGTGTATATTTATTGGTTTACGCAAAAGTTATAGCGTCTACAAACTAGGGTACATTTTCTGTAATTTACACAGCTTTTAGTTTATGACTGCCTATGTCATTTCTTGAGGTGCTAAAATGGCAGGGCAGTACAAAACCCCCCCAAGTGACCCCATTTTGGAAAGTAGACACCCCAAGGAAATTGCTGAGAGGCATGTTGAACCCATTGAATATTTATTTTTTTTGTCCCAAGTGATTGAATAATGACAAAAAAAAAAAAATATTTACAAAAAGTTGTCACTAAATGATATATTGCTCACACAGGCCATGGGCCTATGTGGAATTGCACCCCAAAATACATTCAGCTGCTTATCCTGAGTATGGGGATACCACATGTGTGGGACTTTTTGGGAGCCTAGCCGCGTACGGGGCCCCGAAAACCAATCACCACCTTCAGGATTTCTAAGGGTGTAAATTTTTGATTTTACTCCTCACTACCTATCACAGTTTCGGAGGCCATGGAATGCCCAGGTGGCACAAAACCCCCCAAAATGACCCCATTTTGGAAAGTAGACACCCCAAGCTATTTGCTGAGAGGCATATTGAGTCCATGGAATATTTTATATTTTGACACAAGTTGTGGGAAAGTGACACTTTTTTTTTTTTTTTTTTTTTTTTTTTTTGCATTTTGGAAAGTAGACACCCCAAGCTATTTGCTGAGAGGCATGGTGAGTATTTTGCAGCTCTCATTTGTTTTTGAAAATGAAGAAAGACAAGAAAAAACATTTTTTTTTTTCTTTTTTCAATTTTCAAAACTTTGTGACAAAAGGTGAAGTCTGCAAAATACTCACTATACATCTCAGCAAATAGCTTGGGGTGTCTACTTTCCAAAATGGGGTCATTTGGGGGGGGTTTGTGCCACCTGGGCTTTCCATGGCCTCCGAAACTGTGATAGGCAGTGAAGAGTGAAATCAAAAATTCACGCCCTTAGAAAGCCTGAAGGCGGTGCTTGGTTTTCGGGGTCCCGTACGTGGCTAGGCTCCCAAAAAGTCTCACACATGTGGTATCCCCGTACTCAGGAGAAGCAGCAGAATGTATTTTGGGGTGTAATTTCACATATTCCCATGGCATGTTTGAGCAATATAACATTTAGTGACAACTTTGTGCAAAAAAAAAAAAAAAAAAAAAAAAATGTGTCTCTTTCCCGCATCTTGTGTTGCAATATAAAATATTCCATGGACTCGACATGCCTCTCAGCAAATAGCTTGGGGTGTCTACTTTCCAAAATGGGGTCATTTGGGGGGGTTTTGAACTGTCCTGGCATTTTATGCACAACATTTAGAAGCTTATGTCACACATCACCCACTCTTCTAACCACTTGAAGACAAAGCCCTTTCTGACACTTATTGTTTACATGAAAAAGTTATTTTTTTTTTGCAAAAAAATTACTTTGAACCCCCAAACATTATATATTTTTTTAAAGCAAATGCCCTACAGATTAAAATGGTGGGTGTTTCATTTTTTTTTTTCACACAGTATTTGCGCAGCGATTTTTCAAACGCATTTTTTGGGGAAAAAACACACTTTTTTAAATTTTAATGCACTAAAACACACTATATTGCCCAAATGTTTGATGAAATAAAAAAGATGATCTTAGGCCGAGTACATGGATACCAAACATGACATGCTTTAAAATTGCGCACAAACGTGCAGTGGCAACAAAATAAATACATTTTTAAAAGCCTTTAAAAGCCTTTACAGGTTACCACTTTAGATCTACAGAGGAGGTCTACTGCAAAAATTACTGCCCTCGATCTGACCTTCGCGGTGATACCTCACATGCATGGTGCAATTGCTGTTTACGTTTGACGACAGACCGCCGATTGCGTTCGCCTTAGCGCGAGAGCAGGGGGCGACAGGGGTGCTTTTTTTTTTTTTTTTTTTTTTCTTTATTATTTTTCTGCTTTTTTTATCTTATTTTTAAACTGTTCCTTTCATATTTTTTTTTTTTAATCATTTTTATTGTTATCTCGGGGAATGTAAATATCCCCTATGATAGCAATAGGTAGTGACAGGTACTCTTTTTTGAAAAAATTGGGGTCTATTAGACCCTAGATCTCTCCTCTGCCCTCAAAGCATCTGACCACACCAAGATCGGTGTGATAAAATGCTTCCCCAATTTCCCAATGGCGCTATTTACATCCGGCGAAATCTAAGTCATAAAATGCTCGTAGCTTCCGGTTTCTTAGGCCATAGAGATGTTTGGAGCCACTCTGGTCTCTGATCAGCTCTATGGTCAGCTGGCTGAATCACCGGCTGCATTCTCAGGTTCCCTGTTGAGACAGGAGAGCCAGAGAAAAACACGGAAGACGGTGGGGGGGGGCATTCCCTCCCACGGCTTGTAAAAGCAGTCTAGAGGCTAATTAGCCGCTAGGATTGCTTTTACATGAAAGCCGACCGCTGGCTGAAAAGAATGATACCAAGATGATACCTAAACCTGCAGGCATCATTCTGGTATAACCACTCAAAGTCGTGAATGGCGTACCTGAAGACAAAAAAATGGTTAACAATAAAGCACAGTAAACGGTAAAGTATAAAAAATTGCATACCTGAAAAAGCAAACATGATAAAACATAATAACAATAAAACATTGCAGAATAGAATACAGTAAAAAAGAGCAGAACAATAGAGAGAGAATAGAGAGAGAGAGAACAATAAAACGACAACTATTTTTTTTTATTTTATATATATATTTTTTTTTTGACACTTTTTTTGTAACTAACTTTTGTAACTGTAACCGGTTCCAGGTTCGGGTCTCTCAAAATGCGATGGCATCTTGGGAGACCCTGTGAAAGTGTGCCTAGTCTGTGCAATGCTGTACCCTACGCTAATACTCAACTAGTGAATGGTAGCGTTCAAAACATTCACCAATGCAAAGACCAGGATTGTCAGGACAGGAGGGACAATAATAGCGGGTGTCACGCCTATATCCGCGCTTCCTGCAGACACAACATCTTTTTTGGGGGGGTTCGTTGGGTAGGGGTACTCGGGAGGACATAAAGAAAATGCCTCTCATGCAGCCGACTGCATTTGATTGGGGATGTGAATGGGGGAAGTACGGGCGCTGCAGAAGTGGTGGGTTCCCAATTAGGATTGGCGAATGCAGCAGGAAGGGCACTATGGGCACGACGGGCCTGTGTTTGTCTTCTTGGTGGCAGCGGGACACTACTTGTGCTTGCCACCTCACCAGCTTGAACTGCACTTATGGGACTCGCCACGTCACCAAGTGTTGCTGCAGTGCTGGTTTGACTACGACCGGGGTGTACTAGGCCGCTGGTGCTTGCCAGTTCACCAAAACGCTACCAAAAAAACTGTTAGCGATCGCAGGGATCAAGGCCTGACTCTGCGAACGCTGCAGTTATGTGTTTAGTGTTTTGTAAGTGTCAGTGATCGATCGATACTGCACTTGGGTGGGCTGGGCTGGGCCGGGCGGAGGGGCAAAACACAGGTGCTAGCAGGTATCTGGGCTGATCCCGCTAACACTGCGTTTTTGGGAACCCTAAACTGCTGGGGACGCTAGTATAGATCTGATCGGATCAGATATTGATCCGTTCAGATACTATACCACTAAGGGAGGTGTATGCTGCGTGCGTGGGTGTTAGCGGTACTGGCGCTAACCTGACGCTGCCTGGGGCTGGTGCTTGCCAGTTCACCAAAACGCTACCAAAAAAACTGTTAGCGATCGCAGGGATCAGGCCTGACTCTGCGAACGCTGCAGTTATGCGTTTAGTGTTTTGTAAGGGACAGTGATCGATCGATACTGCACTTGGGTGGGCCGGGCCGGGCGGAGGGGCAAAATGCAGGTGCTAGCAGGTATCTGGGCTGATCCCGCTAACACTGCGTTTTTGGGAACCCTAAACTGCTGGGGACGCTAGTATAGATCTGATCGGATCAGATATTGATCCGATCAGATACTATACCACTAAGGGAGGTGTACGGTGCGTGCGTGGGTGTTAGCGCTACTGGCGCTAACCTGACGCTGCCTGGTGCTTGCTTGCCAGTTCACCAAAATGCTACCAAAAAAACTGTTAGCG
Organism: Aquarana catesbeiana; assembly: GCF_042186555.1. Taxonomy (NCBI): domain Eukaryota; kingdom Metazoa; phylum Chordata; class Amphibia; order Anura; family Ranidae; genus Aquarana; species Aquarana catesbeiana. The sequence goes on from NC_133330.1 coordinate 173,145,103, forward strand.
ATCGCAGGGATCAGGCCTGACTCTGCGAACGCTGCAGTTATGCGTTTAGTGTTTTGTAAGTGACAGCGATCGATCGATACTGCACTTGGGTGGGCCGGGCGGAGGGGCAAAACGCAGGTGCTAGCGGGTATCTGGGCTGATCCCGCTAACACTGCGTTTTTGGGAACCCTAAACTGCTGGGGACGCTAGTATAGATCTGATCGGATCAGATATTGATCCGATCAGATACTATACCACTAAGGGAGGCGTATGCTGCGTGCGTGGGTGTTAGCGGTACTGGCGCTAATCTGACGCTGCCTGGGGCGACGCATATCACCGCCGGGCGATCAGGGGGCTAAACCTTTATTCGGTAATAAACGGCGGGTGCCCTGACACTATAAAAAATAAACAAACTAACCAGCGTCACCCGTAACGGTTATACGGTGATCAGTGGTGAAAGGGTTAACTAGGGGGCAATCAAGGGGTTAAAACATTTATTAGATAGTATATGGGGGTCCCTGACACTATAAAACGCTGACGGCGAACCTAAATATTTACGTTCCTAACTAGCGTCACCAGCGACACTAATACAGCGATCAGAAAAATGATCGCTTAGCAACACTGGTGACAGGGGGTGATCAAGGGGTTAAAACTTTATTAGGGGGGGTTAGGGGGGTACCCTAGACCTAAAGGGGGGTAATACTAACTGTCCCAACACTGTAACTGTCACAAACTGACACTATGCAGTAATCAGAAAAAAAAAAAAAAAAAAACCTGCTGGTGTCAGTTTGTGACGGGGGGGGGTGATTGGGGGGGGATCGGGGGGCGATCGGGGGGGGATCGGGGTGTTTTGTATGCCTGGCATGTTCTACTGTGTGTGTAGTGTGTTGTGCACTTACATTGATGTCTTCTCCCCTCGGCGCTGGAACGGAATACCGAGCTGAGGGGAGATGACATCATTTCCTTTGCTGCTGTTTAGCATACAGCAGCAAAGGAATGTTCCCATTGGCCGGCGGCGATCGCGAGGGGGGGGCCACGAACGGATGGCCTCCCCCTCATCTCGGATCGCCGGGGAACAGAACGGGACCGCCTCGGGCGGCGGGGGGGGTCCGATCGGACCCCCCACCCGCGGAAGGCAAATCACGTACATGTACGTGATTTTGCCTGCCCGTGCCGCTTTGCCGACGTAAATCGGCGTTAGGCGGTCCTTAAGTGGTTAAAAGATACACCACATGGGTAGTAGAACATGTAATGAACGATTTTATTGGAAAGGTTTGTGAAGTGCTGATGGAGTGAAAATGGGTCACCTTCCGATCTTTGATAGCATTAATGGTACAGACCGCACATTTTCTACATCTGTAGTACCCAACTAAATTCTGAAAAAACATTGGTTTCCTTATCGGAGGGTCACATACACTGGGAGCCACCGATGCTCTAATGGATGGCAATCCCTTAAAAACCACCTGGGGTTTCTCAGGGAGTAGGGGACCCAATATATTATCATTTTTGACGATATGCCAATATTTATGTATCAGTTTTCTGATTGTAAAATGTTGATGGGAATAATTGGTTACAAATGGGCAGATAGAGTCTTTCTTTGTGGTGTTCCCTGTTTCTGTTTGATCTCTTAATAGGGATTCTCTATCTAATTTTTCCACCTCCTCAACTCGCTCTCTTAAAAAAGAGGCATCATAGCCTTTTTCAAGGAATCGCTCTGTGAGAATCTGAGACTGAATCCTGAAGTCGCCAATAGAAGAACAGTTGCGTCTGATTCTGACATATTGGCTTTTCGGGACTGAATCCAGCCAAGCTTTGTGATGGCAACTATCTCGCGATATGAACGCGTTTCGATCAGTGGTCTTAAAATAGGTAGAAGTCAATATCATGTCTCCTTCTCCCCATATTTTAAGATCCAAGAAGTTTATTGTACTCAGGCTAGCTTCGTAGTTAAAATGGATTCCCCTATCATTTTCATTCAAGCCCTCCATGAATCTACACAGAGAGTCATGGGTACCATTCCATAGGAGGAGGACGTCATCAATGTATCTTGCCCACAAGACTAATTCTGGTCTACGTTGAGCATAGATGACGTCCTCCTCCCATTTGCCCATGAATAAATTAGCCAGGCTGGGGGCAAACTTTGCCCCCATGGCTACCCCTTTCTTCTGCAAAAAGAAAAAATTCTTATGCCAAAAGAAATTGTGAGTAGTGGCATACTCCAGCAAGTCCATTATGAACCTCTTTTGTTTTCTCAGTAATGTCGCGTCCTTATACAGATAATATTTCACTGAGGATATACCCCAGGCGTGGGGAATCGCCGTGTATAAAGACGTGACATCCGCCGTAACAAGCCAATATCCATTCCTATACCCACAATCCCTGAGTAGGTTGATGGCATGTCTACTGCCCTTAATATAAGCGGGTAGTGATCGAACTAAGGGCTGGAGGAAGTTATCGATATACTTGCCGGCCCTCGAGGTGATTGAATCAATGCCGCTAATTATTGGGCGGCCGGGCGGATGGACGGGGTCCTTATGGACCTTTGGAAGATAATATATAATCGGTATCCGTGACGATACCGGAACCAAAAACGATTTTTCTTTTTTATTTATAACACCTAGCACATAAGCACATTGAATATATTTTTTTTCATAAGTGATTGAAAAATTACAAAATAAAAAAATACACAAAGTTGTCATTGAAATGATATATTGTTTAAACATGCCATGGGCATATGTGAAATGACACCCCAAAACACATTCTGCTGCTTCTCCTGAGTACGGGGATACCATATGGGACTTTTTTGGGAGCCTAGCCACGTACAGGACCCCGAAAACCAAGCACCAGGCTTTCAGGCTTTCTAAGGGTGTAAATGATTGATTTCACTCTTCACTCTTCACTACCTTACACAGTTTCGGAGGCCATGAAATGCCCAGATAGCACAACCCCCCCCCCCCCCCCTCCAAATGACCACATTTTGGAAAGTAGACACCCCAAGGTATTTGCTGAGAGGCATGTTGAGTCCATGAAATATTTTATATTTTGCCACAAGTTTCGAGAGAATGACAATCATTTTTTATTTTATTTTTTTCGCAAAATTGTCACTAAATGATATATTGCTCAAAAATGCCATGGGCATATGTGGAATTACATCCCAAAACACATTCTGCTGCTTCTCCTGAGTACGGGGATACCATATGGGACTTTTTTGGGAGCCTAGCCACGTACAGGACCCCGAAAACCAAGCACCAGGCTTTCAGGCTTTCTAAGGGTGTAAATGATTGATTTCACTCTTCACTACCTTACACAGTTTCGGAGGCCATGAAATGCCCAGATAGCACAACCCCCCCCCCCTCCAAATGACCGCATTTTGGAAAGTAGACACCCCAAGGTATTTGCTGAGAGGCATGTTGAGTCCATGAAATATTTTATATTTTGCCACAAGTTTCGAGAGAACGACAATCATTTTTTATTTTATTTTTTTCGCAAAATTGTCACTAAATGATATATTGCTCAAAAATGCCATGGGCATATGTGGAATTACACCCCAAAACACATTCTGCTGCTTCTCCTGAGTATGGGGATACCACATGTGTGGGACTTTTTTGGCAGTCTAGCCGCGTACAGGACCCCGAAAACCAAGCACCGCCTTCAGGCTTTCTAAGGGCGTAAATTTTTTATTTCACTCCTCGCTACCTATCACAGTTTCCGAGGCCATGAAATGCCCAGACAGCACAAAACCCCCCAAATGACACCATTTTGGAAAGTAGACACCCCAAGCTATTTGCTGAGAGGCATGTTGAGTATTTTACAGATCTCACTTTTTGTCACAAACTTTTGAAAATTAAAAAAAAAAAAAGTTTTCCGTTTCTTTCTTTATTTTCAAACACAAATGAGAGCTGCAAAATACTCACCATGCCTCTTAGCAAATACCTGGGGTGTCTACTTTCCAAAATGGGGTCATTTGGAGGGGGGTTGTGCTATCTGGACATTTCAGGGCCTCTGCAACTGTGATAGGTAGTAAGAAGGAAAATCACCATTTTACACCCTTAGAAATCCTAAAGGCGGGGATTGGTTTTCGGGGTCCTGTACGCAGCTAGGCTCCCAAAAAGTCCCAAACATGTGGTATCCTAGTACTCCGGATGAGCAGCAAAATGTATTTTGGGGTGTAATTTCACATATGCCCATGACATGTTTGAGCAATATATCATTTAGCAACAACTTTGTAAAAAAAAAAAATGTATTGTCATTTTCCCAAAACTCGTGGCAAAATATAAAATATTCCATGGACTCAACATGCCTCTCAGCAAATAGCTTGGGGTATCTACTTTCCAAAATGGGGTCATGGGTGGGGGGTTGTGCTATCTGGACATTTCATGGCCTCTGAAACTGTGTAAGAGTGAAATCAAGAATTTACGCCCTTAGAAAGCCTGAAGGTGGTGATTGGTTTTCAAGGTCCTGTACTTGGCTAGGCTCCCAAAAAGTCTCACACATGTGGTATCCCCATACTCAGGAGAAGCAGCAGAATGTATTTTGGGGTGTAATTCCACATATACCCATGACATGTGTGAGCAATATATCATTTAGTGACAACTTTGTGAAAAAAAAAAACATATTGTTATTTTCCTGGGCTCCCAAAAAATCCCACACATGTGGTGTCCTCGTACTCAGGAGGAGCAGCAGAATGTATTTTGGGGTGTAATTTCACATATGCCCATGACATGTTTGAGCAATATATCATTTAGCAACAACTTTGTGAAAAAAAAATGTATTGTCATTTTCCGTAAACTCGTGGCAAAATATAAAATATTCCATGGACTCAACATGCCTCTCAGCAAATAGCTTGGGGTGTCTATTTTTCAAAATGGGGTCATTTGGGGGGGGGGGGGGATTTTGTGCTATATGGACATTTCATGGCCTCCAAAATAGGTAGTAAGGAGTGAAATCAAAAATTTACGCCATTTTAGTCTAGTTTAGAAGGTATGGAATAAATCCAAGTATCTACAGAATGCTGATAGCTATACGGAGTACAGACCTATATGGCACAATGACACGTACACTGAACTGGCCAAACTGCAGTCTGGAGCTAGGTGGAAGGCATTTGGAGTTACTCATCTCAAGCAAATATTCAATGGTGGGGTGCTGCATTTCTTTGCGGATTTGAAGAAAACATATTGTTTACCCTCCTCGATGCACTTCTACTATATGCAACTTAGTCATGCGGTCGCAGCACAGGGTCAGTCCTCAGAGTGGCACCTGTCCCTGACTCCAGTGTTTAGCCTTCTCGGGGATGCTGCTTCATCTAAAGGATTTATCTCCTAATGCTATGCCATCCTGTTACAGTCCATGATGAGGCAGCATCCCCTGAGGATGAGGGAGAAATGGGAGGTAGATGTAGGACAGTTGGAAGGGGAACAATGGGAGGAGATCTTTCAGGCGGTGGGCATGTGCTCCTTAAATGTGTCCCAACGACTTACCCAGATACACATACTGTTAAGAACGTACTACACCCCTCACAGACTCCATCTGATGAACTTGCAACCTGATTCCACATGCACAAGATGTAAACGAGATCATGGCAGTGTTGCCAACCCCCTGAAGTGAAATTTACTGGCAGGATGCTAAAATTTACAAACGGCACCACTTTTTTACTGGCAGAAATCATGAAAATTACTGGCAGCTACGCATTTTTTACTGGCGCTGCAAAAAAGTACCTAAAATTACTATTTTCAGTGCTAAACAGTGCAAGGATAAATATTTGAACTCTAAACATATAGCTAGTGCTATCAGCAATGTGTTTAAGTTAATCAAAAGTCAAAAAACATATTTCTCTATTGACATGAAGGTCAGGTTACTATAACCCAGCTAGCACTGGGTTCCCTCCTTACATCAGAGTCTGCAGGCAATGCTTATGTAAAGGGGAACGCTGCAGATCATGATCTAAGGGGGAACTCTGATGTAAGGGGAGGCTCTGGTGACCAGAGACCACCTTATATCAGAGTCCACTGTGTTCCCTTTACATCAGAGTTCCCAATTACATCAGGATCCGCAGATTGAGTTCCCCTTTGCACTGTAAGGGGCAATCCTACAGACTTTGATGTAAAGGGTGAATGCCAGGAACTGTGATGTGGGGGGCACTCTGGTGACCAGAGACCACCTTCCGCAGAGTGAATACACTAAGGTAAGGGGAGTTACTAATTTAGGGGAAACCTTTATATCAGTGCCCCTTACATTATTGTATTCACTCCCCCCTTACATCAGCAACCCCCCCAGACTGGCCTGGCGGTGCTGTCACTGACCTCCTCTCAGGTACATCGTGCAGGGCTCAGTCAGATGGCTCCAGCTTGGCGGCTCTGGTTTTCCTATGGTCTCCTCTCCACAGTCCACACACATGTCTGACTTCTCCCGTGACCCCATGATCACGGCGGCGCTCCCACTCTTGACTCCTTTCCCCTCAGAGACTGCAGTCATGATGTAGGAAATGGTCAGAGGCTGTGGATAGGAGATGGTCAGAGGCTGCGGACAGGAGATGGTCAGAGGCTGCGGACAGGAGATGGTCAGAGGCTGCAGGCAGGAGATGGTCAGAGGCTGCGGGCAGGAGATGGTCAGAGGCTGCGGGCAGGAGATGGTCAGAGGCTGTGGGCAGGAGATGGTCGTGGGCACTGGGCAGGGTATGGTCAGAAGCTGTGGGCACTGGGCAGGGGATGATCAGAGGCTGTGGGCAGGGGATGGTCAGAGGCTGTGAGCAGGGGATGGTCAGAGGCTGTGGGCAGGAGATGGTCGGAGGCTGTGGGCAGGAGATGGTCGGAGGCTGTGGGCAGGAGATGGTCGGAGGCTGTGGGCAGGGGATGGTCAGAGGCTGTGGACAGGGGATGGTCAGAGGCTATGGGCAGGAGATGGTCAGAGGCTGTGGGCAGGAGATGGTCAGAGGCTGTGGGCAGGGGATGGTCAGAGGCTGTGGGCAGGAGATGGTCAGAGGCTGTGGGCAGGGGATGGTCAGAGGCTGTGGGCAGGGGATGGTCAGAGGCTGTGGGGCCGGGCATGGTAGTTTCCTCCTCTGTCCCCCTTCAGATACTAATACCTGTCTCACTCTCCACATCAGTCAGTGACAGTGTCCGCCTTCTGTCACTTGCTGTGACCCTTTCATCTCTCCAGTCACAGTGTCCTCCAGTCCTCTACCGGGCCGGCTTCACCCCCCCCTGTAATGTCCTCCTGTGGCCGGGCCCGGTAACATGGCTCCTCTCTTCACCGTTCTGCTCACCCCGCTGAACCGCCGAGAAGAACGAGCGGCGGCTTCTGTTTAAAAATGGTGCCAGGCGGCGTCATTACATTACTGCGCATGCGCTGGCCAGCAGAGCTTGTACGATCTTTCCCGAGTCCTGCAGGCTTCGGAACAGTGCATGCGCAGTTGCATGGCCGGCCCGCAGCCATCTTTTTTACGGGCACCGGCTGCCCATAACGGACATTCACGGGCGCCCCGAAAATGGGGTGAAATTTACAGGCTGCCCGTAAATTAATGGGCGGTTGGCAACACTGGATCATGGGAACCTCATACACTTGTTATGGTGGTGTCCCAAGCTACACACATATTGGGCAGGAGTAGTGAATACTATCAATTCATTTAAGTGTTTAAAGTTTCCCTTCCACAGGACCCGAGAGCATGTCTCCTGGGTGCTTTGGAGGAATACGAATGGGAGGGACACAGCAGAGAGGCTATACACAGAGTTCTATTTCAAGCTAGAAAATTAATTATGATACACTGGAAGTCTGAGGCGCCCCGACCATAAAATAATGGATTGATAATATTGGCACAGTATTGAGAATGGAAAAGCTGATATACCAGCACAGGGGAAGTGCGCACAAAAATTTGACAAACTATGGCCACCGTGGCTGGATGTGCCAGGACTTGCCCCGGTGGAACTAGTGGCTGACAGATTGCTAGGGATAAATGTAAGGTGAACAATGGGCTAAGAGAAACAATAAAGGGGATAATGTGAAAATGAAGTTGTACTTATGTTGTTGGTTAACATTACAATTATGATGTATGGAGTTGAACCATATTGCAATGAAGACAATGTTTGCAATACACTTCTGCAAATTCAATAAAATTTTGCTGGATTAAAAAAAAAATAATAATTTACGCCCTTAGAAAGCCTGAAGGTGGTGCTTGGTTTTCTGGGTCCTGTACGTGGCTAGACTGCCAAAAAGTCCCACACATGTGGTATCCCCATACTCAGGAGAAGCAGCTGAATGTATTTTGGGGTGTAATTTCACATATGTCCATGGCATGTTTGAGCAATATATCATTTAGTGACAACTTTGCGAAAAAAATAAAAAAAATAAAATTATTGTCATTTTTCCGAAACTTGTGGTAAAATATAAAATATTCCATGGACTCAACATGCCTCTGAGAAAATAGCTTGGGGTGTCTACTTTCCAAAATAGGGTCATTTGGGGGGGGGTTGTGCTATCTGGGCATTTCATGGCCTCCGAAACTGTGTAAAGTAGTGAAGAGTGAAATAAAAAATGTACGCCCTTAGAAAGCCTGAAGACGGTGCTTGGTTTTTGGGGTCCTGTATGCGGCTAGGCTCCCAAAAAGTCTCACACATGTGTTATCCCCGTATTCAGGAGAAGCAGCAGAATGTATGCCTATGGCATGTTTGAGCGATATATCATTTAGTGACAACTTTGTGAAAAAAAAAATGTATTGTAATTTTCCCGAAAACTTGTGGCAAAATATAAAATATTCCATGGACTCAACAGGCCTATCAGCAAATAGCTTGGGGTGTCCACTTTCCAAAAAGGGATAATTTGGGGTGGTTTTGACCTGTCCTGGTATTTTATGCACAACATTTGAAGCTTATGCCACATATCACCCACTCTTCTAACCACTTGAAGACAAAGCCCTTTCTGACACTTTTTGTTTACATAAAAAAATACTTTTCTTTTGCTAGAAAATTACTCTGAACCCCCAAACATTATATATTTTTTAAAGCAAAGGCCATACAAATTAAAATGGTGGGTATTGCAATTTTTTTTTCACACAGTATTTGAGCAGAGATTTTTTTTTTTGGAAAAAAATAACACATTTTTAAATGTGAATGCACTAAAACATATTATATTGCCTAAATGTTTGGTAAAATATAAAAGATGATCTTATGCCGAGTAGACAGATACCAAACACGACATGCTTTAAAATTGCACACAACCGTGCAGCGGCGACAAACTACATACATTTTTAAAAACCTTTAAAAGCCTTTACAGGTTACCACTTACAGAGGAGGTCTACTGCTAAAATTACTGCCCTCGATCTGACGTTTGTGTTAACAGTCAGGAGCTTTTTTACCTGTGAGTCTCACTAGTGTGGTTTAGAGCCCAAAATGGCAAATCGAAGGTACACTAGTGAGGAGGCCTACACGTTTCTGAGCATGACACATAGTGAAGAGGAAGTCACTCATCTGTCAGATTCAGGCTCAGAATATGAACCTGTAGACAGCAGCAGCTCCATGACAGATAGCTCTGACAACGGAGTTGTGGTCCCTGCCAGACCCCGATCTTCTTCTGCTGTCGTTGAGGTGAAAAGATACTTCCTGGGAATTAAACCAGGTCCAACTAATATAATTTATAATACAACTGTAGGCGTGGACAATGGTCTAAAAAAAAAAAATCATTATTTAACCCTCCACAACCTTCCAATAAACATGTGGAAGTCTTCAAACAAATGGTTTTAAGAGATGTAGATAAATTAGCACCTAGAAAGAGTGTTAATACAAAATATACAGAGGATGGTTTAAAATCTTTGGAGACTAATACCCCGTACACACGGTCCGATTTTCTGCCGGAAAATGTGCGATCGGAGCGTGTTGTCGGAAAATCCGACCGCGTGTGGGCTCCATCGGACTTTTTCCATCGGATTTTCCGACACACAAAGTTTGAGAGCAGGCTATAAAATTTTCCGACACCAAAATCCGATCGCGTCCATTCCGACTGTGTGTGGACAATTCCGACGCACAAAGTGTCACGCATGCTCAGAAGAAATTCCGAGATGGAACATCTCGGTCTGGTAAAATTAGCGTTCGAAATGGATAGAGCACTTTCGTCAGGCTGCAATGTTTAAAATTGTTTAATACAGTGCACTCTTCTTCTTTATAATGCTAGAAGAATGAAGTAGTTTTGCTGCTCATAGTCACACATAGTTCTTACAAAACTTATTTCTTTATTATTTTTCGTGATTCCCTCAATATATTTTGATTTGTCACATCTGAAAAAAAAAAAATTTGTTTTTTTTATTTTTGTTTTGTATTTTTTTCAAGGCTGATTTTTTTTTGCTTTTTTATTTGTTTCAAGGCTGATGTTTTTTTTTTTTTTTTTTTTTTTTACTCCAGAATATTTTTGTGTGTGTTTTGTGTGTCAAGTTACCACAACACCATTATTATCTTGTATTATTTAATCTCAAGGAAGTTGTTTGGTGTTGGTGTCTCTTGTTAATTTCACATTGTATTTTTGAAATGTCCCTGCCTCCTCACAAACAAACTGTCCTTTTTGAAGGAAAACACACATAGACAAGTATAATTGTAACAAAAATTCCTTTATTAAGAGCTCGGAACCAAACAAAGAGGGAGGCAACGCTGGATAAACAGCAGCAATTGGCGAAGCCTTTGGCCCCCAGGGCACACATCAATTATTTTACAGCAAAATTGGTGGCCTGAGGAGGTCTAAGGGAGTGCAGTCCGGTCCAGAAGTCCCAGAGATCCGGAAAGCAGCAGATGACATCTGTGTCCCCAGGCTGTGGTACTACAAGAGGCTGCATATTTTGCCAGACCAGTCTGAGCCCAGGGCCATCACTCTCTGGTCTTCCTTCCACACTTCCTTCCACGCTGTGGCTCTGGTGTTGGAGATGTGGCAGGAGGAGGAGTAGGACCTGGAGGAGGAGGAGGAGGAGGAGTAGGACCTGGAGGAGGAGGAGGACTATGTGTGAAGTTACAAATGTGGGTTGCACATGTGAGTTGGCCCCTCAACCCCTTATTTAGAGCTTCCAAAATTAAGAACTCACACAGGAGTCGTTGGCCCTCCTCCATCTGCATCATTTCGCAGGCAGTTATGCCAGCAAAGTCCTCCTCCACACTGTGGGGTGTTCTAAGGGCCTCTGTAGCCTTCCAAAAGAGGTCTATTGCTGCCTCCTCCAGGTTACTCCTCTTCCTGCCACTTTGTCTTTGAAAGCGGAGGGTAGGGACCTGGGTATCAGGCAGCCTGCTTGGCCCGGCCACCTCCTGGCTGAGACTTCCCTGTGTATGAAAAAGTGACATGGTTTTAGTTTTTGCTTCATCAATCACAATCATAAATTAGTACTCCAAACTAACATCTAGTTAACATCATTGATTGGACAACCAGAAATATTTAAAAGAATGCTATACCTGGCTCAAGCTGGGCTCCTCCACATGTTGCTGCCTGGAAGGCCCAGGTTGGGTGTCTGAAGCCTCAGCTGAGGGGGAAGGAAGCATGGAAGGAAGAGTGGAGAGTGCTGGCCTGGGTTCAGTCTGACCTGCCAGAAAATGCAGCCTGTCATAGTACCACAGTCTGGGGACATAAATGTCATCTGCTGCTCCTGATCTCTGGGAATCCTGGACCTTCTTGTGCTCCCTTAGATAAGTGCTCCTCAGGCCACCAATTAGAACCTTCAAATAGGTGATGTCTGCCGTGGGGATCACCGTCTTCACAAATTCCAACAAATTATCCAGCGCTGCCTTCCTCTTTGTTTGGTTCTCATATTCAGGGTGGTTTACCTGCCACAGACAAGGCAGCTCCCTGAACATATCTATGAAGATTGGCATAAAGTCCTGATCCTTCAAGATATCCATTTTCACTGCAAGACACAACACAAGACAAACCCTAATGTCAGCCTAAAGTCTTCTAAACTTGTGCAAATACAGGCCTCAATCTAGAAGCAGTATAGGCACAAGTTTAGATCTTACCTTCGTTATCACGATCAGCGCCTCCGATACTTCTTCCTCCGCTCACAGATCGTACGTACTACGCACACGTGTTATGCTTTATAGACACTGCGCATGCGTGAAACTCCGCCCGCCCCTGACGTTCTTTCTAGTCTATTCCCAGCCCCTTCTCGTTCGGCGCAGTGGGGGAAGGGCACATGGCGGAGACAGAGCAGGTGTCTGTTAATTACACCAATGAGGAGGAGGAAAGCCCAGAGCCAGAAACGTCACGATCCAGAAGGAGACAATTTAAGGCATCAAATATGTCCTTTGGGGAGATGTTGGAGATGGTCGACATCCTGAAGAGGGCCGACTATGACGGGAAGTATGGACCTTACCCCAACCCCAATGTCCGAAAGGCCAAGATCATGGTGAAAGTGGTCAAGAGTCTGCACCGAAATTTCGGGGTACGACGATCGAAAGATCAGCTCAGGAAGCGATGGTCAGACCTCAAATTAAGAGAGCATGAGCAGTACAGAAGAAACCGGAGAGTGCTGCAAAAAAGTAAGTAGTTGTCCTGTGTTCCTATTCTTTATGTTTATTACGTTTGTGCTGCTCCATGTGCTTTTCTTAACTGTTGTCCAGTTTAAAATGTCAACTTTCATGTTCATGGGCACATTATTCGTTCGTATAAAACATTGTTCGTTCGGCCTAGGAAACACCATCGTTTTGGCCATATGCATTTGCCAAAATTTTTTATGGCCCACTTGTATGAAAATAATTTGGTTGTGTAGATGGGTTTGTAACTAGAATGAAATGCAAACTAGATTTTGTGTAAGGAGAGGAAACTCAACAGTGTTCACATCTGGACGCTGGAGCACTAGTGTGGGACACAAGAACACACTTTTTATTAGGGGGTCCCACACAGGTGCTCCAGTGGATACTATAGGGGTGTCTCCATTTGTGAAGCTTGTACTAAACAGGTAAAGTATTGAAGCTTGACAAAGGACACTAAAAATTCTACATCTTGGAACTCTGCCAAAACAGACAATTGTACCCCACTTCCAAGCAATGTTTCATATTCCTTTTTCTGCCATCAAATATCTGTGTGCTAAGTATACCTATTTTTTTTTTATATAGGGGAGAAAAGACTGGGAGGACACCCCTCATCCGAGGAGACCAGAGACCCCCCACCTCATGAAGAAGTGGAGACCCACCAAAGCCAACAGGAGGAGGAGGAGGAAGGAGATGTGGTGGAACTAGTCACCACAACAGGTGAGTGTCTGCGACCACAGGCTCAGGTAAGAGATGGATGCCGGCATATTTATAATACAAGGTGTGTTTTTGTTTCTATCTTTTTAGGTGATCGTGATGTTGTGGAACCAGGGCATTTCACCTCAGAAAGTGCACAGATCCTGATCGGGGAGATCATGGGGTGTAATAGGGACTTGGAAAACATCCAGAAAAACATCAATGATGTTCAAAAAAAAAATGAAGAACATCATTGATGTTAAACCCTTCGAAATCCCTTTTTTTGTGCTTTTTGTGAGCTAAAAATTTTTACCATTTTTTGACATATTTGTGAAAAGCCAAATTTTGAAGATGCACACAATGTGTCAACATGTGCTATCTGCCATCACGGGAGATCAATGTATGCGTTTTGGGGGTGCAACCCCTTCCTCAATAATAAAGTAGCTGTGAGGAAGGGGTTGCACCCACATAACACGTCCCTTGATCCCCCATGATGGCAGCTAGCACATGTTGACATTCGGCAATTGGTGTGCATCTTCAAAATTTGGCTTTTCTAGGGGTGACTTCACCCCATCTGAACGCAATATCAAACACAGTTTGTAAATACTCATGTCTGATATTGCCTTCAAGTTCTACCAAATGTGAACTTTGTAAGTTCAAGATTTGTGTCTTTCTTGTTAGTTTTAAACATGCCTGTTTTATCTTAAATGGACATTTCTACTTTTTCTAATGTGACCCCAAAAATTGTTATACAACAAACATGTTGGTTTGTTTTAAAAACCTTTTCTAAATGCACATGTGATTGTGCTGGTATTAAAAAGATTGTTAATCAAGAATGTGTGGATTATTGTTTTAACACTCCAAAACTTTTGTTGTGCTCTAATTGGTGTTTTATGTGACAATGTGGGTTATTTCCTAAGGGCAGTTTCAAGTGCACTTGTAGTGCAAAGTGTCTTTGCCTTTAGTAAATAACACCCAACGATGCTTTGTAATGTTACACAATCACGCCATTTTCAGGACTCACCACATTTCTGTCAGGGTCAGCTAAAAGAAACACAAGCAGTAAATGTCACCAAAGATTTTAGTAGTTAATTTTTTTTTTATCTGAAAAAGGTTTCAGACATTGTCTGGCATATTGATAGCCCCCCTACCTGCAAAGTATTCAAGGTATCTTAGACGGACATCATGGGCATTCAGGGGGGGCAAGCCAGGACGGCCACTTTCAAGCGCCGTCAGGGTTGGTTCATTTTGAATTCCAGCCTCAGGCCCAACTGAGCCAGCATAGTTGGCAGAATGTTGCCGTAAAAAGTTGTGTAGAACACAGCACGCCAGGATAATATGATTCAGTTTATACTCCGCCATGTGTATGGGTGTAAGAAATAGGTGGAACCGGCTGCCCATGATTCCAAACGTGTTCTCCACCACTCTTCTGGCTCTAGCCAGCCGGTAATTAAAAACCCTCTGGTCCGGGGTGAGAGTGCTCATCAGGAATGGCCTCATAAGATGGTCCCCAGTGCAAATGCTTCATCTGCAACGAAGACGAATGGGAGTCCTTCCACATTGTCTTCTGGAGGTGGCAAGTCCAAGCTGCCATTCTGGAGACGCCGGTAGAACTCCGTCTGGGCAATGACTCCACCATCGGACATCCGGCCATTCTTCCCCATGTCCACATACAGGAACTCATAAGTAGCCGACACCACCGCCAACATCACAATACTATTGAACCCCTTATAGTTAAAATAGTATGACCCCGAGTTGGGTGGTGGGACGATGTGGACGTGTTTCCCATCAATTGCCCCTCCACAGTTAGGAAAGTCCCACCGCTGGGCAAAGTGGGAGGCCACGGTCTGCCATTCCTGTGGCGTGGAAGGAAACTGTGGAGTCAAACAACAACAAAAAATTAGTCATTTTGCACATAAACATGGAAAGCAGATTAGACACAAACATTCTTGGCCAACATCAAGATAACATTTATTTGAGGGAGTTTTTAAAGACCAAAGTATAAGGTACACATATCAGATTCCCCCTCCCCCTCTCATGGGCCATTTCTAACATTTTAGGGGGGAGCTCTTGGACAGGTAACCCTCTCCACTTCATTGAGAGATAAATGCCTAAATAATGGGTATTGCTTTGGCCAGCCCCTCCTTCGTTACACTATTGGCAGCCCACTGGACAGGTAAGAAGTGTCATAATACAAAGATATAAATACACATTGTACACATTTGAGCACATTTGGAAATTCTGCTATTACCTATCAAGATAATAATAGTATACAAAAACTTTAAATAGTACAATTTGAAAGTATACAGGCAGGCCCTTGCACTACATGCTTTGGGGAATTCATCCACACATCTGACCACAAAAGAGATGGGTATAGTGTGTATGGGTTTGGCAAAGTCAGCAGATAGATTATGGAGGATAGATAGAGAATTGGTATTGGTATGGTATCAAATGATTTCAAATGATTTGGGGACCCCCCAAAAAAAGCCTCTGACACTCTGCCTGAATTTAAAGCACAAATCACATTTAAAAACATTTTAGGGGGGGTGTTTGGGGTAAAGCACTACTATGGAGCTGATAAAATACATTGTTAAGTGACTACATGAGGTGAATATAAGGCCAGGAGACCATGCTGGGGAGGTAAGTGAAGGCAAATATGTATGAAGGAGAAAAAAATAATTACATAAAAATCCAGCATGCATGAGAACAAAGGGGACATTCACAGCATATTACAATCATGGTAATTAGGGAATGAAGAACGAAATACAATATATTATCAAACATTACATACAATAAAATGTCATGTTAAAGGATAAATCTTACCTTAATATACTCCTTCTGCAGGACCTGGATGATGGCAGAACAGGTCTCTGGGATAATGATCCCCAGAGCCTGGGGGGAGATGCCTGTCGAGAACTTGATGTCCTGCAGGCTTCTCCCCGTCGCCAAGTACCGCAGGGTGGCAACTAGCCTCTGCTCCAGGGTGATGGCTTGCCTCATGCAGGTATCCTGCCTGCTAATATAAGGGGTCAGCAAAGCCAACAAACGGTGAAATACGGGGTCTGTCATCCAGAGAAAGTTCCTGAAATCATCAGGATTATTCTCACGGATCTCACGGAGCAAAGGCATATGACAGAACTGGTCACACTGGAGCAACCAATTCTTGGTCCATAAACTCCTCCCCACCCTGTTCATGGACTGGACTTGTGTCAAGGTAAGGACCCCAACACCATGCCTCCGCACAGCACGAACTCTACGAGGAGTACGTATACGCAACATGGCTAGAAAACGGTCGGCTGCTCAGAATGAAGTAACAGAACGCACTGAAGAACAGCATGACCTGTGAAGAGCGACCTGAAAAACAGTAACGAATGAAAAAGAACACAATGACAAGAGTCACGCGTAACTCGCTGCACGCACTGAAGAGCAGATACAAACCCACAAGCACAAACTGAACAGCAGAAAACGATCTGAAAACCACGAGTCTGAAAAAGCGCAAATTGTCTCTCACCAAACTTTTACTAACACGAGATTAGCAAAAGGAGCCCAAAGGGTGCTGCGCTTGGTTCTGAACTGGTCTTTTCTAGTCTCATCGTACTTGGTGTACGTCACCGCGTTCTTGGCGATCGGAAATTCCAACAACTTTGTGCGACCTTGTGTACACAAAACAAGTTTGAGCCAACATCCGTCGGAAAAAATCGATGGATTTTGTTGTTGGAATGTCCGATCAATGTCCGACCGTGTGTACGGGGCATAAGAAGGATGTTATTGTCAGACCAGCAGACAAAGGGGGAGGGGTAGTGATTTTGGATAGTAATTTTTATCATTCCCAATTAAGTAATATGTTGTCAGATGGCAATACGTATGTACAATTGATCAATGATCCCACTGAGAATTATAGAAAGGATCTGATTAATTTGGTTGAGCACGGATACAATATGAGGGTAATAAATAAAAAAGAAAAGAGATATCTGATTCCAAGCTTCAGTCCGGTTCTGACGATATATACATTACCTAAGATTCTCAGAATCCTCCCGCAAGATGTATAGTAAATAGTATTAACTCTGTGTCAGCCAGAGTAGGTCAATACTTAGACAATTACTGTATTTATTGGCGTATAACACTCACTTTTTCACCATGAAAATTGGGTGCAAATGGCGTGTGCGTGTTATATGCCAATACTTCAATTTTAGCTGCCTCGGAGGGGGCAGGGAGGGGGGTGGGACAAGCGCAGTCAGATTACATACAGTGAGAAACTCCTGCTTACTTGGTGGCCTCTGTAATAGGAAGTCCCATCTCCTGGGCCACCATTGGACCACTGTTCTGTCTATCATAGGAGATTCTTACTGTATGTAATCTGTCGGCGTTCGTCCCACCCCCTCCCTGTCTCCTCTAGGCTGCAGATGGGTATCGATCAGGCTGCACTGATGGCAATGGTGAGGCTGCTGCATTGATGTGGACTGGTGAGGCTGCATTGATGTGGACTGATGAGGCTGCATTGATGGCACTTGTGAGGCTGCAGATGGGCATTGATCAGGCTGCATTGATGGCAATGGTGAGGCTGCAGATGGGCACTGACCCTTATTTTGCTTCAAAGTTCCTTATTTAAAATTTTAGTTTTTTTCCTGAAACTTCCCTCTTAAAATGAATGTGCGTGGTATACGCCTATGCGTGTTATACGGCGATAAATACGGTACTTACAAGAAAGTGTGACACATACTAGAGTGTATTTAAAGGACACTAGGCACTTTTTACATCTTTTAAATAATATTAATATTCCAGATGTCCCAGAATTATTACTTTTTACAGCTGATGTAGCATTATTATACACAGTAATACAGCATGACGATTCTCTATAATCTTTAAATTAGGCATTAAGTAAAAGGGAAGACTTACCATTCATTCAAAAGAAATTTTTAGGAATGGCTTTAGATTACTGTCTGGCCCATAATTGTTTTTGGTACGCAGGCCAATTTTTCACTCAAATAAAAGGCTTAGCAATGGGCGCGAAATTCACGCCAAGTCTAGCGAATCTCTTTATGAGTGCATGGGAGGATAAATTTATATATGGACAGCAAAAAAGAGAACTCCTGTTTTACAAAAGGTTAATTGATGACCTGTTTTTTATATGGGTAGGCACCATTTCATCTTTAACATTATTTGTTGAGGAGCTCAATAGGAACAATAACAGCATTAAATTAGAAGGCCAATGGAGCCGGGAATCAATACATTTTTTGGATGTTACAGTAATGCTAATCAACTGACAATTGGTGACAAAAAGTTTTTTTAAACCAATGGATCGAATAGCTACTTACATATTTAT
The DNA here is from genome assembly GCF_042186555.1 of Aquarana catesbeiana. Lineage (NCBI taxonomy): Eukaryota > Metazoa > Chordata > Amphibia > Anura > Ranidae > Aquarana > Aquarana catesbeiana. The sequence continues at coordinate 173,163,586 of NC_133330.1, forward strand.
AGTGGCCACCACCTTATATGGTTGAAAAATATTACAAAGGGTCAATTTACAAGAATCAGGAGAAACTGTTCCCGAGATGATGACTACTTAGTACAAGCACAAATAATCAAAAAGAGATTTGTAGAAAAGGGTTATAAACCAGCAGTGTTGGATAATGCCATTAATGAAGTATATCAAGTAAACAAGTAAAACAGATACTAAACATGAATGGGACTTTATTAGAGGGTATCACAACATAAAGAAGTTGAAATGATTTATAAGAAATATTGGTCAATATTAAGCATGGATAAAATCTTGATGAAAGCCATTCCGGAGAATCCAGTATTTATATATAGAAAAGGACGATCGTTCGGTGATAAAGTAATTAAAAAATCTTAAACCCACCAACTAGACCCTCTATGTTCTGGGACAGGCCCGGATTGCATGTCACAGATGTATATCATGCCGACAAGTAAATACTTGACTAAGAGGCTTAGTGGAGTTTCAATCTACTGCTAACTCTAAAACATTTAAAAGAAAAGATTTTATTTCATGTAATTCTACTCATGTTGTGTATGCGCTTCAGTGCCCATACGGTTTGATGTATATCGGTCCCACCAAACACACTTTGGGCAAATGGGTATCTGAGCAAATTAACAACATTAAGATCGGCTACAAAGATCATAGTATATCAATGCATTTTAGATGCAAACACAATAGGGATCCCTCGGGGTTAAAATTTTGGGGGATAGAAAAAATGTACCCAGATTGGAGAGGAAATAATAGGGTAAGGGAATTATCAAAATGTGAGATCAAATGGATTTATTTAACTAACATTTTATGTCCCAAGGGAATGAACGTTGAGTTGGATTTAAATTGTTTTATTAGTGACTACTGAATTACATTAATTTTATGGTATTTTATATGATATTTTATGATATGAATTTTATGATATAATGTTTTATAAAATGAATTTTTTTTTATATTTACAATAAGATGTACTAATGACTTTTTAACATGTTTACATATATGTATTGGATGAAAATTCCCCTTGGTTATATGTATAGTGGTCATATTGGACTAATTAATTAACATTTAATGTGATTTTAAGGATTGATATATGATATTATATGTGCGGTGAACTAGAAGAACAATAATAGGAATCGAAAAGGTGCGTGATCGATGGTGGAATAGAACTGGGATCTGAATCGTGACACCCAGTTTGGCTGTTGATCTGTTCTTTTCTGAAATGTCACCATACATGTAACGATCGGCTGAGATCAGGAGTGATTTCACCGATCTAATTCCAATATATAAGGTGGCTATTTGAATATACTATCTCTCGGTATATAATGGGGGAATACTGCGCCATGAAATAATTATGTCTTTATAATATACCGTCGCAGAGTTTAAACACGGTGCTGTTAGAACGCATAAGTGTCTCAGATGAGAAGCGGCAGGCGGCGTGGATCATATTATTATGAACGAGTGCCGGGGTTAATTCCCCGGCACTCGTAGTTGTATTTAAAGATGGGAGCTGCTCTGTGTGGCCACGCCCTCGGATGAAGTGATGGCGAAACACGCCAGGGTGTGAACACGCAGCAACCCATGTTGTCGGATCTTCTGTTTACCTAGCCGGGGAACACCGCTATACAAGAAATCGGCTAAGTGGTGAGAGGTAGACACAAGACAGTGACAAGATACTTTGAAGTTTTTATTGCCTGTTACATGCTTTCTTTACTTTTTAAAATTTTAAGTGCAAATCTGTAAGGGGATTACTTTTTACTATTATATAAATGTTACTGGATTACGCTATGTGCGCTCTTTTCTTTTGCTTGCGGTGAGCAATACCTTAGATGGAGAGACGCAGTGCCTGCTGACAGTGATTGTTAAAATACAAGCGTAACATCTATTGTTGTCTGGTAAGTTCATTATCTTGGGGGAGTATTTCACACGCGGTGACGGTATTCAACTGAATTGGTCACATCTCAAAGACTTTCTCCTGCGTTCCTGTTGAAGAATTGCTCGGCTGATGTCCCTTCTGGCTACTGATCCTGCTTGCTGTACTACTACGTTGATCTCTGGCTCTCTGACATTGGCATTGGCTGACTACCCGATCTGGTTACTGAACTCTGGCTATGTATTGACTACGCTTACTCTGTTTAACTATTTATTATTATTAAACTAGTGTGATTAACTGTACTTCTGTCTCAGTCTGATTCATGGTTTCTGACAGTAGGTGAAGGACATGAATTCAGAAGATGTAGTCAGTCCACTTGTTGGTAATATTTTTTCCAGATTGGATGACCAGGATCAGTGCATTGATCAGTTTGCCTTGGCGTTACAAATGCTCCTGAGTCACACAGCTCACCACAAATCTTCCACTATGGCTGCTCCGGTACAACCTGTGTTGCAGGCCGTTACTGCTGTTGCTCCAGTCTTTGTTCAGGCACCCGCCTCGAGTATTACCTCTATAAGAGGCATGTCTGGTTTCACTCCACTTCCCCAGCAATTTGGGGGCGATCCAGTTCAATGCAGAGGGTTTCTCAACCAGGTTGAGATATACTTTGAGATGCTGCCCCAGGCGTTTCCCATGGACAGAAGCAAAGTAGGTTTCGTGATATCTTTGCTTTCTGAGAGAGCCTTGGCCTGGGCAAACCCTCTATGGGAGACGCAAAAACCCATGGTCCTGCGTTACCCAGAATTTGTGGCTTCCTTCAAAAGGGTATTTGATGCTCCACTTCTGCTGCCAAGAGCCTCATGTCCATCAAACAGAGTACGAGAACTGTTGCCGATTACGCCATTGAATTCCGTACTCTGGCAGCAGAGGTTGCTTGGAACAATGAGGCTGCCTTCTCTCATGGTCTCTCGGATAACATCAAGGATGAGATAACAGCCCGAGATATACCCACTGTGCTGGAGAGGTTAATCACCTTTGCCATTCTCATTGACTCCAGACTCAGAGAAAAACTCTCTTTTAAGGAGCGCTGGCGCAAGCCTCCTGTACATTTGTCTCTGAGCTTTGCAGTCCCACCCTTACCTCCCATGCCTCCTGGTACAGAGTCAGCCTATGAAGATGAACCCATGCACTTGGGCTTCATGTATCTCTCTGCAGATGAGAGAGCCCTTAGGAGGCCTTTATTGTGGCCAGGCTGGTCACTTTTTGAAGTCTTGTCCTACCCGTCCAGGAAAAGCCTGAACCTTGAGGTCCTGTCACGGACAGACCTTAGGTGGCGTTGTTTCGTCTCCAGTTTCCCAGAAAGATAAGCCCCTGGTTTCGGTTACCCCGTCTTAGGGTGAGTCATCCGTCGAGATACAGGCTCTAATCGACTCTGGGGCTGCAGGCCTGTTCATTGATGCTGCCTTTGTATCGAAGCACTCAATTCCGCTGCAGCTGCATGACACTCCACTTGCCATTGAGGCTCTTGACGGGAGACCTCTACAGCCTGCCCGTGTGACTCATGAGACTGTTCCATTGTCCATGGCCGTAGGGGCCCTTCACCATGAGATAATCCAATTCCAATTTATTTCCTCACCTAAGTTTTCACTGGTTATTGGTTATCTTTGGTTACAGAGGCACAACCCTTCTTTTGATCACCACAGTGCAGTGAGAGATGCTTCCAGAAGGTAGCCAAGGTCCTGTGCACCTCTTTACTCTCCTCCCTGCTATAGGAGTACCGCGATTTTAGCGATGTCTTTGACAAAGGTCAAGCTGGTACTTTGCCTCCACACCGGTCATATGATTGCGCAATTGACCTTCAACCTGGTGCCATACCCCCTCATGGCCGGGTTTATCCTTTGTCGGTCTTGGAGGATTAGGCCATGGAGGAGTATGTTGCAGACGCACTTTCTCGTGGTATTTATCCACAAATCCTCGTCTCCTGCTGGTTTCTTTTTTGTAAAGAAGAAGAGTGGTGAACTGAGACCTTGTATCGAATATAGGGGTCTCAATCGTTTCACCATTAAGAATGCCTATCCCATTCCATTGATTACGGAGTTATTTGAGCGCCTCAAGGGAGCAACTGTTTTCACAAAGCTTGATTTGAGAGGGGCATACAATCTCGTCAGGATTAAGGAGGGCGACGAGTGGAAAACTGCGTTTAATACCAGATCAGGTCATTATGAGCATCTTGTAATGCCTTTTGGCCTTTGTAACGGTCCGGCAGCTTTCCAGGAGTTCATTAACGATGTCCTCCGATATTTGTTGCAGTGTGGTGGTTTATCTCGACGATATCCTCATATTTTCCAAGTCCCTGGAGAGCCACCACACAGATGTCTGTCGTGTGCTTCAGAGACTACGAGAGAACAATCTCTATTGTAAATTGGAAAAGTGCGAATTCCATTGTAAACAGGTGTAATTCCTGGGCTATGTCATTTCCACTGCTGGTTTTTCGATGGACCCAGAGAAACTTTCAGCGGTCCTACAGTGGCCTCGACCCGTGGGTTTACGTCCTCTGCAGCATTTCCTTGGCTTTGCCAAATATTATCGGAAGTTTTTTCACAATGTGTTGGAAATGTTTATACCTCACTTAAATGATTAATGATACAAATATAAGTGATTAAATTACATTTATTTACACAGAGAAGAAAGTTAGAATATTTTGAATTTATCATATATCTTCAGTGATGCCACAAGTACAGTGTTGCTTTAGGCTGCAAAGATAATCTAGGCCGAACTCAGAAATGGTTACAATGGACATACACAAACTATACAATAGTATGAGACAACTCCTAGGATACAAAGGGTTAGGAAGAAACTACAGAGAGATACAAGTATACTTTACACGGACATCATGTTGCCTCGATGGTCTGGGGCTGGACACAGAGACCAAACAGCTGGCTCTTTCCATATTTTATATACATTCTCCACCAATCAACTGATGCCACACATTCATTGGTTCAGAGATGCCTCAAAGTCTGGTTGGCTGTAATTTCAAGCTTACTGCTCATTGGTTTATAGTGGCCTCAAATTCTGATTGGCTGTAATTTAAAGCCCAGTTAAACATCATGCTAGAACATTAAAACCTTCGGTGCCTCTCAGTCTATGAATTAATGAACAATCTCCTTTGATCTCCCAGCCCAAACAGTCCTGACATTAGCATGTTAATGGCCCCCTGGTGAGTTGAAGCCTTAATGTCTGCAAATACTCTTTGATTCAATTAACACCTGGGGACCTTCCCTGGTTCCCACCAGTGTACTGGAAGAACTGCATTCCTAACAAGGTGAGCTGGGCCCTATCATGATATTAAAAACCTATACATATATATATATATATATATATATATATATATATATATATATATATACCCGCATACCTACACACATATATACATACATCCTATGAGGCACGGCAGTTTAATTGGAGTCCTTGCAATGGTTCCCTTGGATCTCATTGATATAAATATGGAATTCAATATCTCCATCACATTCCCCCTGAAGTTCATTCTTGAACTTATGTCCTCCTTTAATGATCTTGCACCCACCCACAACAGCCCAGAAGCCCCGACCCTTCCCCACCACCACTGCGGCCTCCTCTTCCTTTCTTGAACAGGCCGGAACTTCTCAAGGTAGGCTTAAGACAGCAAGGAAATCCTGGTGCCTTTGAGACTTCACATCTAAACCATGAGTGTCTGTACTGCAATGTTTCATCGCCCCTCTGCCTTGGAAAAGTGGAACTCCAACATTGATGGCATATCTAGTCTTGTAACTTGGGGATATGGTGTAATGATTATAATGACTGGATCGGACCGCGAGACAGCACTTTCCAGCATGGTGAAGGAAAGTTCAGAAGAGTCTTATTCGTTGCACATTTGTCTCAAAAAATAACTTGGTTGTCGTTGCTTCTTCAGGTGGTGGTCAGGCGGGCCTCCAGACAGTCGTGCATGAATACAAAAAAGAAGGAGAATGTCAGTGTACAGATATTGAAGGAATGCCGGACAGGAGCGGAGGGTTGGCCATTAAGACTAAATGCTTATAAGGGGTGTAATGTGGACAAGTAAAGTAGTATCCCCACACGGTACAGAGTCCGAGCAACAGCCAGTATCATCCATGGCCCTTGATGGTAGGGATAGTCAACACTGCCTGCTATTGCCAGGTCCCTGGGTTCACCACACCTGTTCAAGGGGCTCAGGTTAAAGCAGTAGGCAGACTAGGGGAGGAAGAATTACATTAAGACATAAGACTTGGATGTCCAGGGATACTTTGTGAAATATGGTAAACTATTCTATAGGACCCACTGGACTCTTAAAAACGGAGTCAGGTAGAAACTGTAAAACCTTACAATTCATAGCTCATCTCTGATATTCAAACAAAAGTTCCAGTTAAAGAAGAACATTATCAGCTAATGGACTGGTACCATCACTTAAAGTAATTAAAGATAAGAATATGAAACAAAGAAAGTAGGATCGAGAAAGAAGAGAAAAAAATAAAATAAAGCAAAAAATTAAAAATAATTTTAAAAAAACACACAGGTTTAATGCTGCTTCAACCCAGATGTCAAAGAGCATTGAATCTGCATTTATAAAAACAAACGAACAATATATAACTGTCCTGAAAAATTATTATAAAGTGCCTTGAAAAATAATACATTGCCACCATTACAGCAGCAACTTAGCAAAAAAAAAAAAAAAAATAGAGGAACAATAAAATAAAAATAGGTAACTCCTCTCCCATATTAGTGATCAACAGGTGAACAGGATCACTGTCACTAAAAATTTACAAGTCGGGTAGAAAAAAATATTTAAAAAAAAAGGAGAGAATAAAACAAATGGTTGCCAAAAACTTTTAGAATTTAGTCAAACCCGACTGCATTTTATTGCTCAAAATTTTAGAGGCTTTTTCCCAAAACAACAAAAAGAAAAATATAGTTCTAGGGTCCTCTTTTTAAATGCGCACAATACTCTACATCGGTCTCTTAATAGTTACCCACATCAGGACAGCAACAGGGTGGAGTTTACAAAAGCTGTGGCCCTAAGGCTCCTTTCACACCTAGGTGATCCCTAAAAAAATTTTTATTCCGGGAAGCCTACCCTGCCTCCACCTAAAATGTTACCTTAGCCAGCTCCATATTCCCAGCCGCTATTATTTTTGTACCACCCTCCTCTTCTTAGATCATAAACCCCTTCGGCAGAGCCCTTCGATTCACGCCCTGCACAGACTGTGGCCCAAACTACCCAACTACCCAACTTTTAACTCCTCCCCGAATCCTAACGGAAATTTCAGTAGGTGTAAGGGGATGTCAGGTTTGCTATAAAACCTTTCTTCAGGGGTGATCGGGGTACAACCCGGTGTTCCTGCTATATCCATGCCAAGGGCCAGAGGAGGTGTACCATAGACTCCCCAAGGTAGTGTACCCTGCTGAGTACCATTTAACCTGATGCTGAAAACAGTGCATCATTAGACATGTGATACCAGCACCAGTACCCTGGTCTCCAGTCTCAAGTATTTTTAACTTTGTTTAGGACCAGTTGGGACACTACCCTGGCATCCATTAGACATGACCCCCTCCTGTGCCAGCATTGTTGCCTTTTCCCATAGCACAACACCTACCTTTCTCTAGCATTCATCAGTACCAGTCATCTGAGGCTGTCCATACTCAAACCATCAGAACAAGATGGACTCCAAGGTGTAACCCAGTAGAGTCTGATAGGATAGTACCCAGAATGACCGTGATATCTGCACAATGTTCCATCCCTGCAATTAGGGATGAGAACAGTGCAAGTTAGATTTTTGATGATCTTGGAACTGAGTCATCCACCAATCTATTACGACTCATAGGCAACCTGGATACTACCCCCACCTGCCTGTCCTTGCACAGTGATGCTGGACAGAGCAAGTTGGCTTTCCTAACCCCTTCCCTGATATGTAGCACAAGACCCCCCCCCCAATGTGATCCTGAGTATCTCCAGCTCCATAGTGTTTTAAGGTACCCAATGCCCCACCTCCAGCTCCAAAGACAGTCTCCATTAAGCCTCTCTTTCCTAAGGATGGGAAATAGTCAGAATACCCGGATTGAAAACCAACTGCCACCAGGTACACTTGTTTCTTTATAGAGCCGGCACACCTTATGGGGCACTGGTCTTCCTGTCATGCAGGACACAGACCACTAGTTAAGGTACGCAAGGAGTCTAGGACAGGAAGGACACCTATGGGTATTAACTGCGGAGAATACAGCATGCCCACACAACTCCATCCCTGTGCCTGGATTTCAGAGACCATGCCCAGGGTATACAATCCACTGCTACCTATGGTTAGGTTCAAGGAACCCTCTAGTTCCATGACTAACGTTACATCAGTATTCTTTAGGACATAGGAACAAACTCGTCTATGTCCCAAATAATACCCAGGTGCTTCCTTCCCAGCAATGACCTCTCCATCCAGAACACAGAGTGCAATATCTTCCCAACATTTTTCGCTCACCACCATGTATTGACCTGGCCTATAAAGGACATCATGGTCATGCTTCCGACAGAGGGAAGTATCAACCTGCCCCCAGCTTCCATCTTCTCTGATCCCATGTGGGTAATTTAGCCTCAAATGCAACAAGATAGAATCCTCAGTCAGTAAGCCCATTGATGCCACCAAATATACAGACCGAGTCTGCACTTCTGTATATGGGATCATACAGCATAACACCTTTCACAATCCAAACTAGTACAGCCCATCCAGGCATTCGACCACCACTTTGGATTAGTGTAAGCAACGTGTTTTGGCAAAGTTTTACTGAGCGGTGATGCTAACTCATCAGGCCACTGCCCCTCATACAGAGACTGTACAATCAGCTTAATGCTGGTTGATAATTCCGCTTGCCGCTGCGTGCACGCCAGAGCCAATGACAGATTTCTGTCCTATTCCATCACACTCTCTACCAACCTCTCAACACGGTTGAGAAAATCTGGAGCCACTTTACCCTGGGTATTTATGTGACTTTGTTGAATGTTATCAAGGATGCCACCAATCTCTCTGAGTAACAAAGCCCCGCTTACTGTCTGAAGCTATGGCTGTGAGTTTGTTCTTTAGGAGGCCGATGTTCACTCCATTAACAACACCCATCCCAGCTCCTATTCCCCAATATAGTGCTGAATACATCCCTCCTCTTTCGGTTACTCCTCAGACATACGCGTCCTGCATGAACCTCATTCTGTGTCTGCACATCTCTCGGAGTAAGTCACTGGTACAATGACCGTACTTGATTCAGTGTATACTCAGCACATATAGGGTAATAGGTTTCTAGCAACCACTGTGAGATGTTGCAGCGCAATCTGGTGAAGGCATACTGTACCCTGGTAGCCAGCATTTGTTCCCTTTATCTAACGGAGCATGCTCCTATGTGTATTCACTGGCATTACCTGTGCAGGGCTTCAACCTCTCAGGTGAAACATCAACCAGGGGCATCTCCCCCATGTCCAGTAACCAAGAGCTTCTCTGTGGGACTGATAAGACTGAAATACCTCCCCCACAAGGAAGTTTTCATCCTGTTTATGTGTCACCTGGCACCCTCTAGTCTAGCCAAACGACACTTTATTATGTATAAGTGCCAGCCCCTGGGTACCTGCACCATATTACTTACGTTACGTCAATACATGTCATACACTAAAAACCTTTTCTTCTTTCAACTTTATATCGGAAGTGAGGGCCCTTGGAACAGCCAAGAGCTGGGAAAACCCCATTCAATCTTCCTGCACAACTCTTCTCCAGACTTACCTAAAACTCTGCAGGTAAATCTAAAGGAAATTGGAAAATAAAAATTGCATAATGTGTATCCAGTTCAAGGAACTGCTGCTACCAAACACAAAGAAAAATCCCTTGCAGCACTGAGGCGCCAGGATCACTGAACAGTAGCGGGTACATGAGCCGACTGCTGTGCCTTGAAACACACAGATATTAGTGACAGATACGCCACAGACACATTAGACAATTGGTAACACATAGCCACCTAAAACCAGTGTCACTGGGGAGGAAGCAGGTTTCAAATACACTTGGGGACACACAGATTGCTAGGGACATTAACATACCTTAGCCTAAGGCAAAGAGCCACTCTTGAAAAGAAAGCACTGACTGGGTGTGTAACTAATTACAATAACCGCAGGGGGGGGGGGGTTAAGCAGTCTTAAACAAATCTACAAAAAAGTCAACATAGCCACTGATTTTCTAGAATTGAATCAGAACATACAACACTTAGGTAGTTAAAAACACAGCCGAATGGTCTGACAAATAGAAGCATCAACCAGATAATGGTGCTGAAACCAGGAAAAATAAAAAAATTGTCTATGGAAGCTGTGATATTCTTTGTTCTGAAAGCCATGAAACCCAATTATCGAATCTGAGGGATAAAACACCAATAAAATTTAGTAATAAACATTCAATTTTTCGCCTAAAAACAACGACTCAATGGTTATATACCTGTAACAAGACATTAGCCTATGACTCCCAAATATACATTACATTACATTACATAAACAGTGCACTTTCTTTTTAAATACCAAAAAATTGTTCAGCTCAACTTATCAATAATATGTATTACTTAATACACATTAATACCACGTGGATTTTTGTTTTATGGTATACCAATAATTCCCCCCCAAAAAAATGTATTCACCATAGTGAGGGAAAAAATGAGCAACCCGTAAAATCTTTTAGCGGTCCATTTATCTACAAATTATTAATACCTCACCACCAACCTCTCGCAGAACTGACTCTGGAAAACAAACACATAGATAATTACCTTGGCTCAGGTAATTTGCATGTCAATACAGTTTGCTTTACACTTTCACTGACCTGGTCAGAAAGAAGGGGGGTCATTTGGGTGGGCTGTTAGCAGCTGAGAACAAACGTCACACAACACCACATATATTGCATATTCCACACACACACTCACCCAATTAGCTAGGTCAAAGATGACCTCTAGACATCACACATATCAGCATGTTTTCTATAATAACCTGTACTTCTTCTTAACCCCATAACATCTGTTTGGTAAGGTTGAAATTCTTTCAGAGATCCATCCCATTTCGTTAGCCCCTTCTCAGCCTGTATGGATGTATTCTCAGGATTTTGGAATGGGACCTCTGACCCAGGTGGTCCATACTTCTTACACCTAGGCCATGTGGCAAAGCGTGCCGAGTACACTTCAAAATCACGTCTTGTGGTCCTGTATGGATTATGCTTACCGACTTTTTGACTTTAACTGGATAGACAGAATCTCGCGATGTGGCCAAATAAACCACATAAGTGACATTTTATCTTATTTAAATTGGTACAACATCTCTTAACAGAAGGCTTTGTTTTAGACGACTGTGGGATGGCCTTTTCTGGATTAGTAGTTTTTACCTGCGGCTTACAAAATATAGGGGCTATTTTTAAAGAGCTCTTACCTTCCTGGGATTTATTCTTGTTGGTACATACCTTAGGTGTGGAGGACATCCCTCTGAATTCAGACCTACTAAAATAAAACAGTTACCCTGTTATCTTCTCTATCTGAAAACTGAGCCAATGGCTCCTGGCAGCTGACAGATAATGGTTTCACTTCACCTTCTGCATCCTTCAGTCTTTTTCCCAACTGATGAATGTCCTCCTGTAATCTTTTGTTTTCTGGTACTAATTGCTGGTGGATAGCCTCAGAATTTGACATAGAAGCTTCTAAAGTACTGATGTTACCTTTGGTTATTTCTAGCTCTTCTTTTAGGGATATGTTTTGCACTTTCAAATGTTCATACTGTTTCGTTAACCAGCTGGCTGCAAAGATTAGCGGCGGTCTTCCCGTGCGCTTACTACAGCTTCTTTCAGTGAGAATTAATTTCACATCCTCTCCCGTCAGTGGGACAGAAAGTGTCCCTTCTGCCTGGAGGCCTTCCTCCCTTAATGCCAGCATGGCCATTTCGACTCCATGTCCTGTTACTCTACCTTCCTCTTCCTGTACCTCCCAATCCCCCTGTAATCCACACTTTACTGAGGTATCAGACTTGTGTTGTGGCTCTCCCTTTTTGTCCACCACTGAAAGGGGACAATTCATGTCAGCCCATGATCACTGAGCTGACAAGGACTGGGCAACTGCATAAAGCCCAAGTCCTGACAACTGCTCCTTGTCTCCCTGAAAATCACTGTCACCACTTGTTGGGGGTTGTGATGGTTTCCGCTTGTGCCTACGTTCAAGCATTGTTTGGAATTATTTCTCCTTAAATCCCATAGTAATAACATTCATTTCCTCTGTTTTATTCGCTGACTCCAGCATCCATATAAATAAAGTATCTTTTTCATATGGCCGTGTCATCTTTTTGTGGTGAGCACGGTACAAATCTTCCCAAGCTTTTAGCTTAAAAGTACCTCTTTTAGAATACATTTTCCCGGTCCAGCGATCCCAATCTTGAATATATTTTACAACCCAAGGTCCATATTTATCTATCATCTTTTCCCTTGGGGTCATTTGATAGGGTTTCCCATGGTTAGACGCCCTCTTTGAAGCGATTTGATTACCCATCCTTTACGGACTCCGGACCTTGAACTGATTCCCCCAACCTTTCTATAGGTTGCCTTTACTCCAGAGGTAGCTACTCTCTGGCCGAGAATTGGGTTGACAGGTACCGCCCCTGTCACCGTTGCCGCTTTTTTTTTGTTTACAAACTTTTTTATTAGGTACAAAAGGTGGTACAGAGCGATTAGGTACAAAAGGTGGTACAGAGCGATTTGACAAATATCAAGAGAAATACATAGAAAAATAGATAGTCGTACAAAATATTATGTTTGTGTTTACATTTACAGTGGTTGTACATTTTGGTATATACAATTCAAGTGTTTTTTATTGAATAGTAGATACAGAAAATTATTTAATCCAAAATAATAAACTGATTTGCATGAGCAAACCATAGGAGAAGAACGACAAGGGCGCCACTCTAAGTGCAATATTTAAAAACAAATTTAATAAATCTTAAAAACAGGTACTCACAAGGGTACATGTAATCAGGCATGAAAGTAATATGCAGATAGTGCCAGGTGTCCCAGGGGTATAGTCCGGTCACATCTTGTAGTGTCGTTCCGCTTCATAAGACAGGCTGCGCTGGTGTATTGTTGGCAGATCCGGCCGCTGGAACGCACTGTGTGTGATCTGGGGGAGCGAGAGCACTTCCGGGTCCATGCAGGGATAGCAAATAGGCGACGCGTTTGCGGAGCTACGCTCCTTCCTCAGGCCGCATGAGCGAACCAAGGGTTCCATTTTTTATCAAATATATGTTTTGAATTATTTAGGGTGTGAAATATATTTTCCATAAGAAGAATATTGTTGATTCTTGTTTTAAGTTGGGAAAAGGGTAGCAAGGATGATTTCCAGTGGTATGCAATGGAATATGGAAAGAATTTAGACCTATGATAGGTGTGAATAAAAGACAGTTGTAAAGTGTGAGATTAACATTGTTTGTTGAAATAATGGATGCAAAACCTTCAAGCTGTTTCCATATTTGAGAGAATTTTTCACAATCCCAAAAAATATGGGTGAATGAACCCGTGGAGATACATCCTCTAAAGCATGTATGAGGTATTGTTGGGAAAATGGCAATAAGTTTGGCTGGAGTATAATAACAATGTGTGAAGAGCTTAATTGCTGTCTCTCTAATTGTAATTGATCTCGTGCATTTGAGAAGATTGGAAATGCAGTCAGACCAGTTTTCAGAGGATAGAGTGATGTCACATTCTTGTTCCCATTTAAGCATATACATGTTTGTCTGGACTGTTAGTGTTGATCAGATTTGAATAAATTTCTGAAATTAAGCCTGCGGCTCTGGGAGAGTTAACACAATTTTTTTCATAAAAAGTGTGTGAAATATTGGATGAAACTTAAAAGTTAGTAATATAGAAGTGTCTAATTTGTAGGAATCTTCTGAATTCGCTATTGGGGGTCTTGTGTTTTTCTTTTAGTGCTGCAAAGGAGGTGAAAGTAGAGACTATTATAAAGGTCTTGAGAGTGGTTAAATTATTTTCAGTCCACCATGTAAAATGTTCTGAATCTTGATGTACCTGTAAGAACTTGGGATCACCTATAAAGGAGGCGAGTGGGGGTGTGATTGATATCATATTACATTTTTTATTATGTAATTTCCAAAGTTGATATGAGTTAGCTACTATGAGATTAAGATTAGCTAATTTGTGGATTTGAATTTTGTGGACCCATAGTAAACCAGCGATGGAATAATGAAGAATTGTTTTCAAAACTAACCCAAGGGATTTTGGAATTTTGTATGTGCCATTGAGCTAATTGGGACCATCTAGCTGCTAGATAGTATAACCAAAAATCTGGAAGACCTAGTCCACCATTTTTCTGTGATTTATATAAAAATGTTTTGGAGATCCTTGGATAAGAGTCTGACCATATGAATTTGTTGACCTCTGATTGGAATTTGGTGATCAATGTTTTATTAACCACTTGCCGACCGCCGCACGACGATGTACGTCGACAGAGCGGCACGGGCAGGCAAAAGGACTTACAGGTACGTCCTTGCCTGCCCGCGGGTGGGGGGTCCGATCGGACCCCCCCCGGTGCCTGCGGCGGTCGGCAAATCTCCCCCGGCGATCGGTGGTGAGGGGGAGGCCATCCATTCGTGGCCCCCCCCTCGCGATCGCTCCCAGCCAATAGGATCATTTCCCTGCCTCTGTATTGTACACAGAGGCAGAGGAAATGATGTCATCTCTCCTCGGCTCGGTAATTTCCTTTCCGGCCCGAGGAGAGAAGACAGGTATGTGAGTGCACCAACACTACACACACAGTAGAACATGCCAGGCACACTAAACACCCCGATCCCCCCCCCGATCGCCCCCCGATCCCCCCCAATCACCCCCCCCCTGTCACAAACTGACACCAAACAGGTTTTTTTTTTTTTTTTCTGATTACTGTATTGGTGTCAGTTTGTGACAGTTACAGTGTTAGGGCAGTGAGTGTTAGGCCCCCTTTAGGTCTAGGATACCCCCCTAACCCCCCCTAATAAAGTTTTAACCCCTTGATCACCCCCTGTCACCAGTGTCACTAAGCGATCATTTTTCTGATCGCTGTATTAGTGTCGCTGGTGGCGATAGTTAGGGACGTAAATATTTAGGTTCGCCGTCAGCGTTTTATAGCGACATGGACCCCCATATACTATCTAATAAATGTTTTAACCCCTTGATTGCCCCCTAGTTAACCCTTTCACCACTGATCACCGTATAACCGTTACGGGTGACGCTGGTTAGTTCGTTTATTTTTTATAGTGTCAGGGCACCCACCGTTTATTACCGAATAAAGGTTTAGCCCCCTGATCGCCCGGCGGTGATATGCGTCGCCCCAGGCAGCGTCAGATTAGCGCCAGTACCGCTAACACCCACGCACGCAGCATACGCCTCCCTTAGTGGTATAGTATCTGATCGCATCAATATCTGATCCGTTCAGATCTATACTAGCTTCCCCAGCAGTTTAGGGTTCCCAAAAACGCAGTGTTAGCGGGATCAGCCCAGATACCTGCTAGCACCAGCGTTTTGCCCCTCCGCCCGGCCCAGCCCACCCAAGTGCAGTATCGATCGATCACTGTCACTTACAAAACACTAAACGCATAACTGCAGCGTTCGCAGAGTCAGGCCTGATCCCTGCGATCGCTAACAGTTTTTTTGGTAGCGTTTTGGTGAACTGGCAAGCACCAGCCCCAGGCGTCAGGTTAGCGCCGGTCGCGCTAACACCCACGCACGCAGCGTACACCTCCCTTAGTGGTATAGTATCTGATTGGATCAATATCTGATCCGTTCAGATCTATACTAGCGTCCCCAGCAGTTTAGGGTTCCCAAAAACGCAGTGTTAGCGGGATCAGCCCAGATACCTGCTAGCACCTGCGTTTTGCCCCTCCGCCCGGCCTAGCCCACCCAAGTGCAGTATCGATCGATCACTGTCACTTACAAAACACTAAACGCATAACTGCAGCGTTCGCAGAGTCAGGCCTGATCCCTGCGATCGCTAACAGTTTTTTTGGTAGCGTTTTGGTGAACTGGCAAGCACCAGCCCCAGGCAGCGTCAGGTTAGCGCCAGTACCGCTAACACCCACGCACGCACCGTACACCTCCCTTAGTGGTATAGTATCTGAACTGATCAATATCTGATCCAATCAGATCTATACTGGCGTCCCCAGCAGTTTAGGGTTCCCAAAAACGCAGTGTTAGTGGGATCAGCCCAGATACCTGCTAGCACCTGCGTTTTGCCCCTCCGCCCGGCCCAGCCCAGCCCACCCAAGTGCAGTATCGATCGATCACTGTCACTTACAAAACACTAAACGCATAACTGCAGCGTTCGCAGAGTCAGGCCTGATCCCTGCGATCGCTAACAGTTTTTTTGGTAGCGTTTTGGTGAACTGGCAAGCGCCAGCGGCCTAGTACACCCCGGTTGTAGTCAAACCAGCACTGCAGTAACACTTGGTGACGTGGCGAGTCCCATAAGTGCAGTTCAAGCTGGTGAGGTGGCAAGCACAAGTAGTGTCCCGCTGCCACCAAAAAGACAAAAACAGGCCCGTCGTGCCCATAGTGCCCTTCCTGCTGCATTCGCCAATCCTAATTGGGAACCCACCACTTCTGCAGCGCCCGTACTTCCCCCATTCACATCCCCAACTAAATGCAGTCGGCTGCATGAGAGGCATTTTTATGTCCTCCCGAGTACCCCTACCCAACGAACCCCCCCAAAAAAGATGTTGTGTCTGCAGCAAACGCGGATATAGGCGTGACACCCGCTATTATTGTCCCTCCTCTCAATCCTGGTCTTTGCATTGGTGAATGTTTTGAACGCTACCATTCACTAGTTGAGTATTAGCGTAGGGTACAGCATTGCACAGACTAGGACACATTTTCACAGGGTCTCCCAAGATGCCATCGCATTTTGAGAGACCCGAACCTGGAACCGGTTACAGTTATAAAAGTTACAGTTACAAAAAAAGTGTAAAAAAAAAAAAAAAAACACAAACAAAAATAAAAAATAATAGTTGTCGTTTTATTGTTCTCTCTCTATTCTCTCTCTCTCTATTCTCTCTATTGTTCTGCTCTTTTTTACTGTATTCTATTCTGCAATGTTTTATTGTTATCATGTTTTATCATGTTTGCTTTTCAGGTATGCAATTTTTTATACTTTACCGTTTACTGTGCTTTATTGTTAACCATTTTTTTGTCTTCAGGTACACCATTCACAACTTTGAGTGGTTATACCAGAATGATGCTTGCAGGTTTAGGTATCATCTTGGTATCATTCTTTTCAGCCAGCGGTCGGCTTTCATGTAAAAGCAATCCTAGCGGATAATTAGCCTCTAGACTGCTTTTACAAGCAGTGGGAGAGAATGCCCCCCCCCAACGTCTTCCGTGTTTTTCTCTGGCTTTCCTGTCTCAACAGGGAACCTGAAAATGCAGCCGGTGATTCAGCCAGCTGACCATAGAGCTGATCAGAGACCAGAGTGGCTCCAAACATCTCTATGGCCTAAGAAACCGGAAGCTACGAGCATTTTATGACTTAGATTTCGCCGGACGTAAATAGCGCCATTGGGAAATTGGGGAAGCATTTTATCACACCGATCTTGGTGTGGTCAGATGCTTTGAGGGCAGAGGAGAAATCTAGGGTCTAATAGACCCCAATTTTTTCAAAAAAGAGTACCTGTCACTACCTATTGCTATCATAGGGGATATTTACATTCCCTGAGATAACAATAAAAATGATTAAAAAAAAAAAAAAAATGAAAGGAACAGTTTTAAAATAAGATAAAAAAGCAAAAAAATAATAAAGAAAAAAAAAAAGCACCCCTGTCCCCCCTGCTCTCGCGCTAAGGCGAACGCAAGCGTCGGTCTGGCGTCAAATGTAAACAGCAATTGCACCATGCATGTGAGGTATCACCGCGACGGTCAGATCGAGGGCAGTAATTTTAGCAGTAGACCTCCTCTGTAAATCTAAAGTGGTAACCTGTAAAGCCTTTTAAAGGCTTTTAAAAATGTATTTATTTTGTTGCCACTGCACGTTTGTGCGCAATTGTAAAGCATGTCATGTTTGGTATCCATGTACTCGGCCTAAGATCATCTTTTTTATTTCATCAAACATTTGGGCAATATAGTGTGTTTTAGTGCATTAAAATGTAAAAAAGTGTGTTTTTTCCCCAAAAAATGCGTTTGAAAAATCGCTGCGCAAATACTGTGTGAAAAAAAAAATGAAACACCCACCATTTTAATCTGTAGGGCATTTGCTTTAAAAAAATATATAATGTGTGGGGGTTCAAAGTAATTTTCTTGCAAAAAAAAATAATTTTTTCATGTAATCAAAAAGTGTCAGAAAGGGCTTTGTCTTCAAGTGGTTAGAAGAGTGGGTGATGTGTGACATAAGCTTCTAAATGTTGTGCATAAAATGCCAGGACAGTTCAAACCCCCCCCAAATGACCCCATTTTGGAAAGTAGACACCCCAAGCTATTTTCTGAGAGGCATGTCGAGTCCATGGAATATTTTATATTGTGACACAAGTTGCGGGAAAGAGACAAATTATTTATTTATTTATTTTTTTTTTTGCACAAAGTTGTCACTAAATGATATATTGCTCAAACATGCCATGGGAATATGTGAAATTACACCCCAAAATACATTCTGCTGCTTCTCCTGAGTACGGGGATACCACATGTGTGAGACTTTTTGGGAGCCTAGCCGCGTATGGGACCCCGAAAACCAAGCACCGCCTTCAGGCTTTCTAAGGGCGTAAATTTTTGATTTCACTCTTCACTGCCTATCACAGTCTCGGAGGCCATGGAATGCCCAGGTGGCACAAAACCCCCCCAAATGACCCCATTTTGGAAAGTAGACACCCAAAGCTATTTGCTGAGCGGTATAGTGAGTATTTTGCAGACCTCACTTTTTGTCACAAAGTTTTGAAAATTAAAAAAAGAAAAAAAAAATTTTTTTTTTGTCTTTCTTCATTTTCAAAAACAAATGAGAGCTGCAAAATACTCACCATGCCTCTCAGCAAATAGCTTGGGGTGTCTACTTTCCAAAATGGGGTCATTTGGGGGGGGTTTGTGCCATCTGGGCATTTTATGGCCTTCAAAACTGTGATAGGTAGTGAGGAGTAAAATCAAAAATGTACGCCCTTAGAAATCCTGAAGGCAGTGATTGGTTTTTGGGGCCCCGTATGCGGCTAGGCTCCCAAAAAGTCCCACACATGTGGTATCCCCATACTCAGGAGAAGCAGCTAAATGTATTTTGGGGTGCAATTCCACATATGCCCATGGCCTGTGTGAGCAATATATCATTTAGTGACAACTTTTTGTAATTTTTTTTTTTTTGTCATTATTCAATCACTTGGGACAAAAAAAATGAATATTCAATGGGCTCAACATGCCTCTCAGCAATTTCCTTGGGGTGTTTACTTTCCAAAATGGGGTCATTGGGGGGGGTTTTGTACTGCCCTGCCATTTTAGCACCTCAAGAAACGACATAGGCAGTCATAAATTAAAGGCTGTGTAAATTCCAGAAAATGTACCCTAGTTTGTAGGTGCTATAACTTTTGCGCAAACCAATAAATATACACTTATTGACATTTTTTTTACCAAAGACATGTGGCCAAATACATTTTGGCCTAAATGTATGACTAAAATTGAGTTTATTGGATTTTTTTTAGAACAAAAAGTAGAAAATATCATTTTTTTTCAAAATTTTCGGTCTTTTTCCGTGTATAGCGCAAAAAATAAAAACGGCAGAGGTGATCAAATACCATCAAAAGAAAGCTCTATTTGTGGGAAGAAAAGGACGCAAATTTCGTTTGGGTACAGCATTGCATGACCGCGCAATTAGCAGTTAAAGCGACGCAGTGCCAAATTGGAAAAAGTGCTCTGGTCAGGAAGGGGGTAAATCCTTCCGGGGCTGAAGTGGTTAAGTCTGGTAAGTAGTGCACGAAATAAATATAATAACTTAGGTAATAGAGTCATTTTTGTGGCTCTTATTCTGCCTAAAAATGAAATATTAAAGGATTTCCATATTTTCATCATCATCCTTAGTTTTGTAACATGGCAAATGGAAAATTGTTCCTCTTGCGGGACTTTAAAAGGAGAACCTACTCAGGAGTAATAAAGAATATGAGGATTGTATGTGTTGAAATGAAATTAGGTGTTTATTAAGGTATAGACCTAAGGAGGTCTGTAGTACACAGGGTAAATGTAACAGGATTACACAACAAAAAGGGGGGTACAGGATGCGTGATACAGACAAAGAAATTGCAATACAATATGCATAGATACACAATCATTGAATTCCGGTGCATATGGAATACACATACGGGGAGTACCTGACGCGTTTCGAGATACACTCTTCTTCAGGGTTATCTGATTGGAATCAGCATAAACAGAGGTATGTCTATAATTTAAAAAGACAGTTATGAGTAAAATGTAAAACATTACATATTCATCATCAACATGAGAAAAAGTGTAGAAATGTATAATATTGTGTAACAATAATTACTAACCATGTGGTATTGCTTGGGAGAGTGAGTATATTAATGCATCCATTTAAAAGCATTCAGGCGGAGAGGGGGTAGGGGAGGGGACATGTCGCCACATACACACCAAAGTATGTGCTCGCTCCTGGTACAGGTCGGGCGGGCCATGTGTACCTTTTCCCAGTGGGGCCACCAGGGGGGCTGTTCCCCAACAGAGGGCGTCAAAAACACCAATGGGTATGGTGGTCCTGGGGTAGGCTCCAATCTGTATGAGAAAACAGGGGGGTATGAGGAAGTCAGGGCAGAATTAAATATATGCCTGGGAGGGTGTTGAGGTCATAGGCATAATGCATGCCCTGTATGATACATGGTTGTATGCAAGTAGATAAAAAGGAAGTACCTGGAGTGGGTGGTGGACGCTGTGCAGTAGAGGTCCTGTATGAATGTATATGGGGGGGCAGGCACCAGCAGGTCAAGTAGTTGCCCAATGCGGCATGAACCAAACCCCGGCAACGTGAAGCCCAGTATTATGGGGGTCAGGTGCTGCAGATGTGGGTAAGGAGATTGTCCAAGAGTACCATGGGGTAGGTGCCTGGCCAGGAATCCAAACTGGAAGGGGTTTGCGGTTTGGGGTTATTTAAAAGTAGTATTAGTAGTATTAGTACTATAATAAGTTGAGGAAATCCAAGAGAAATTCACAAGGTAACAGCTCCCAAGAAAAAGTTACACAAAATACGTATCACAGATCCATGATAGGCAGGCAGGATACCCCTATATCCAGTAGTGCCTACCTACCCGTCCTTCTATGTTTCAATCTGAGACTAACACTTTGCTTCCTAGAATTGTATCATCAGGTACCAAGGCACCGCCTCTCTATGCCCTCACTGACAATCGCAGCGGTGGGCCTTCGCCGAACTCTGAATCCTTATGCCATATGGATCAGGTAAGGACCGAACACCCCTTACCCACCGACCCTGCTACAGAGAACCTTAATGTCATTAATCTGTCATCTTACCCTTTATCGGACATACAGATACAAGTCCTGGCTAAAGGACTGAGTTTCTGTCCCAACCAGGATTTGGATCAGTTTGAGGTTATCAAAGACATTCAACTCTTTGCAAGAAAACTAATACTCAAACAAATGTACACAAAAGAGACACCCATCAGACCTAATTTTGAGCAACATGAACTCAAGGCTCTGGATACACTCGTAGAGCTCCTTGAGGAGAACGACACACCTGACCTTATCGATCGTATAGACTTACAGCAGCTACTTGGTCGATTCGACCAATCAGACCCCCCCCCCCCCACCATGTGTCCTGAAAAACAAATCCGACAAATTTCCTAATCTAAACACCATCTCCAATGTAGCTGTGTTCGTCAACCTTACCACCAGGGACATATGCAAAATCAAATTACTGCATTCTAAGCATGACAACATGATGAGATCTGAGCGTGAGGCTCTCCATCTACTCAAGGACCACCCCACAATAACTATCAAGCCCTTCGACAAAGGAGGCAATATTGTGGTGATGGACAATGAGTTTTACATTAACATGTGCACCCAGATACTTAGCAACCAAGACTGGTATCGCAAGATACCAACGACCAGAATCGAAAGTTTCCATCGGGAATTCTACAACCTGATTGACCACGCCTACAGCGAGGGCATTCTCAACAAGGCTGAATGGGACTTTATACGTACCCAACATCCACACACACCTACCTTCTACTCCTTACCCAAGGTGCACAAAAACCTGACCTGCCCTCCCGTGAGACCGATCATTTCGGGCAACGGCTCCCTCACTGAGAGACTCAGCCAACTCGTAGCTGGGTACCTACGTCCCCACGTTCTCAGACTCCTCAGCTATATCCGGGATACACTGCACCTCCTACAAAACATCGACGGCCTCTGCATCCCTCCCAAATCTCTGCTCGTGGCAGTGGATGTGGAGGCCCTCTATAGCTCAGTACCGCATGACAAAGGCCTTTCTTGTGTGCATCGCACCATTTCCCTCAACAGTCAGTACGACAAAAAGACCAATGAATTCCTAGTGGCGGCACTGGAATTCATTCTCCAGCACAACTACTTCACATTCAACGGTTCCCACTACCTCCAGGTGCAGGGCGTTGCGATGGGGACCTCATGTGCCCCATCATACGCCAATCTGTACCGGGGGAGTGGGAACACACAATACACGAATCCTCGTGCTTTGCTCCATACATGGAGAGCGTCGTTATGTGGTATCGGTACATCGACGATGTCCTCCTTGTGTGGAATGGATCCGCAGCCCTACTACCTGCCTTCCTAGAACTACTCAATAACAATGATTTCAACTTGTCATTCGCCATGACCTGGGACAAAGATTCCGTCACCTTCCTTGATGTAACCATTCACAAGGGTAGTGACGGATCCCTAAGCACCAGCCTGTTCAGAAAATCTTCTGCAGGCAACTCCATACTCCATGCCAGCAGCTTTCACCCTCAGCCCCTCATTGCTTCCATTCCATACAGCCAATACCTGCGCACCAGAAGGAACTGTACCAATGGCGCAACTTTTATCAAAGAGGCTAAGATCTTACAAACACGCCTATGAGCAGGGTATTCCAATAGCTGCCTCAAAAGAGCATACAAGAGGGTTTGTGCCAGAACTCGCAGTGACATCTTGTACAATCCCTCGACCAAAAAATCTAAGTCCAAACCCATTTCCATCATAATGAGGTTCTCTAACCAACATGTGACAATTAAGAGGATTGTTTCCAAATATTGGCACATGCTTACCATGGATCCTTCCATTGGTCCCTTTGTACCTACCACCCCCGCATTTACTTACAGGCGGGCTGGATCTCTTCGAGACCAGCTGATCTGTAGTGAATTTAAAGGGGGGGCAAACGGGACCCCTGCAAGAATAAAGGCACCTTTACTTGCGGTGGTTGCAACTACTGTAGGTTTCTCAATACCTCCAAAAACGTCACTCTGCCCCATGGCGAACCTTTCAAACCTAGGCATTACACTAACTTCAAAACATGTGGGGTAATTTACCTGCTCACATGCGAATGCTCCAGTTTTTATGTAGGGAAAACCATCCAGGAGTTCTGGCGTAGGGTATACACACATATTACAGCCATGCAAACTTGTAACCCCAACTTACCACTCGGCCGACATGTCAAAAATATACATGAGGGCATCTGCCCCAAATTTTGTTTCACAATCCTCGATCGCGTACACAGTGGCATGCACGGAGGAGATGTGAACAAAATCCTCTTACAGCTTGAGCAGAGGTGAATTTTCAGATTAAGAGCTACCCAACCCCCAGGACTGAATGCCTGTATATCCTACAGCCCCTTCCTGGAAGGCTTCTCCTCAGGGGGCTCTGAGTGGGAACCTGACGAGATTCCCCCATAGCCCCCTCTCCGGTACAACCTCCATAAGCCCGGGTTCCTTTTAGGGCCTCATGGCTCCACAGTAATCATCATGGCCCCCTTAGGCTACAACTACCCACCCCTTCTCCTTCCCCCCCCATGCCTGTATATAATTGCTGTATTTCCTTGTATATAATTGTATATAATTGTATATAATGTATATAATATACGCAGGTCCCATGTACATACCAGGACCTTTCTTTTCCCACAGGCTATCTACATTCATACTTCAATAGTGTGCTCAGTATTTCCCTATTGGGTTGTCCATTTTTTAGTCAAATTTCTCAGTTACTATTTATTTATTGTAATTTTTCTCCTTATTCAGTGTTTCTTATTTGTCCCTCTTTGTGTGTTCCCCTATGCCGCCTCCTGACTTGTGACCCACTGCCACGCTGTGCCCACCCCTGTAGGTTGTGGAAGGCTAACTGATCCCAGATGTAGTGCCAGGTTGTTCCCCACTCAGCGCAGGGGGGCCACCTGTTGCAACGAATGTTGTCACAGGCGGCGTCCCCACAAGCGGAAGATCCGGGTCAGCATTCCGACCTGATTCTCTTCTGATTCCTGCGCCGCGGGTCTTCGGCGCGGGTCTGGGTTCCCGCCCCCGTGCACTACACGTCATCCCGCCGGAGGTCATGCGTCACCGTGCCCGGAGGTACACATACACTCTGGCCGCGGTCTCCATGGGGACCGATGCGCGCGCCCCAGGCCCGGGGGGTGTCTACTTTTCACCTATTGGCTGCACTGGCGACCTATCACGTGCCTGGCCACACCACTTAAACCCAGCAATCAGCACTCACTACCAGGCTCCCCTCTACACCTGCACGCCTGCAGTGTACACCATCTCGATCCCAGGACTTGTCTCAGGTAAACCTCTCTCCACAGACGGTTCTGTGGCGGCCCTCCTGGGCAACCCCAGACATAGACTCATCCTACTCACTGGCTGGACCTTACCCCTATACTCTCTTTTTAGACTGGATACTTTTAAATAATCCCAAACCCCTTCTGGTTTGGATTCCCAGCCAGGCACCTACCCCATGGTACTCTTGGACAATCTCCTTACCCACATCTGCAGCACCTGACCCCCATAATACCGGGCTTCACCTTGCCAGGGTTTGGTTCATGCCGCATTGGGCAACTACTTGACCTGCTGGTGCCTGCCCCCCCATATACATTCATACAGGACCTCTACTGCACAGCGTCCACCACCCACTCCAGGTACTTCCTTTTTATCTACTTGCATACAATCATGTATCATACAGGGCATGCATTATGCCTATGACCTCAACACCCTCCCAGGCATATACTTAATCCCGCCCTGACTTCCTCATACCCCCCCTGTTTTCTCATACAGATTGGAGCCTACCCCAGGACCACCATACCCATTGGTGTTTTTGACGTCATCTGTTGGGGAACAGCCCCCCTGGTGGCCCCACTGGGAAAAGGTACACATGGCCCACCCGACCTGGACCAGGAGCAAGCACATACTTTGGTGTGTATGTGGCGACATGTCCCCTCCCCTACCCCCGCTCCGCCTGAAAGCTTTTAAATGGATGCATTAATATACACACTCTCCCAAACAATACCACATGGTTAGTAATTACTGTTACACAACATTATACATTTCTACACTTTTTCTCATGTTGATGATGAATATGTAATGTTTTACATTTTGCTCATAACTGTCTTTTTAAATTATAGACATACCTCTGTTTATGCTGATTCCAATCAGATACCCCTGAAGAAGAGTGTATCTCGGAACGCGTCGGGTACTCCCCGTATGTGTATTCCATATGCACCGGAGTTCAATGATTGTGTATCTATGCATATTGTATTGCAATTTCTTTGTCTGTATCACGCATCCTGTACCCCCCCTTTTTGTTGTGTAATCCTGTTACATTTACCCTGTGTACTACAGACCTCCTTAGGTCTATACCTTAATAAACATCTAATTTCATTTCAAAACATACACTCCTCATATTCTTTATTACTCCCAAGTAGGTTCTCCTTTTAAAGTCCCGCAAGAGGAACAATTTTCCATTTGCCTAGACACATTGGGGATGTGGGTTTACCGTACTCTCTCAACCAACTTAGCACCACCCCTATCTTGTTCCTAGTTTTGTAACATGGGTAGATAGGTTTTATTAGTTAGATTATTAAAGTCTGGAGTGAGTTGTACACCTAGGTAAGGGAGAGACTCTGTTGTGCATGTGAGGTTAAACAAGGATCGAATATTGTCTAGTTGTGAGAAGGGGATATTTATAGGCATACCTAGTGATTTAGAAACATTTACTGATAAACCCGAAAGGGATGAGAAGATTTTTAATGTTTGTAGTAGGATTGGTAATGTTATATTAGGTTGTGATAGAAACAGAATCATGTCGTCAGCATACATACTAAGTTTATATGTGTTATTATTTGAAGTGTAACCTTTTATATCTGGGTTATGTAAAATTGCTGTATCTAACGGTTCGATTGCAAGGGCGAATAATAGGGGTGAAAGGGGGCAGCCCTGTCTGGTTCCTTTGCCTATCTTAGTTACAACCTGCTAATTTTATCCTGGTGGCAGGATTGTTATAAAGAGCATGAAAAGCGTGTATAAATGCTCCATTGAAACCATATTTTTGTAGCACTAAATCTAGATATTTCCAAGTTACACTGACGAATGCGTCTTGAATTATATTTGTTACAAGACTAATGTTGTCTGTAATTTGCCTGCCTGGGATAAAACCTGATTGGTATGGGGAAATCAGAGATGGGATTATCGTTGCTAATCTATTTGCTAATAGTCTGCTAAAAATCTTAAGGTCATTGAGATTGGTCTATAATTTGGGGGCAATGTGTGATCTTTATTCGGTTTTGGGATTAAAGTCATATTTGCTAAGAGCATCTCTTCTGGGAAATGGTCTCCTTTTAGTATCTTATTAATTAATTTGGTTAGATTAGGGATTAAGAGTTAGTGAAATTGTTTATAATAAAAAGAAGAAAATCCGTCAGGGCCAGGTGCAGAACCTTTTTTTAAGGAATTTAATGATTTGGAGGATTTCTTCATCTGTGCATGGGGCATTCAAAAGGTCAGTTTGTGAAGGGGTTAATGAGGGTAAAGGAATATTGTTTAGCCATGATAATGCAGAGGGTGGGATTGATGATGAAGGTTTAGATAGGAGCTCCGAATAAAATTTGGAAAAAATTGACAGGATGTCTTGTGGATGAGTGATTAATTGATTGGTGTTATTTTTAAGTTTGTATACATGAGTGGGTTTAATAGATTGATTTAATTTACGGGCAAACATTATTGTTGAATAAGAATTACTTGAGAGGAAAAATTTAGCTTTTGAGCAGCGGAGGGCTTTTTCTGCTTTAAAAGTTAGGATGGAGTCTAGTTCATTGCATTTTTGAGAAATCATGTTAAAGATATCTGGGTCATGAAAGTTTGCATGTTCCCTATATAATTTATGGAGATCCATTGTGAGAGAGTGAACTTTTGGCTATTTTTCTTTATTAACCTGAGCAGCCATCTTGATGAGTCGACCCCTAAAGACTGCTTTGTGAGCTAGCCACAGAGTAGTAGGGGATATATCTGGAGTATTATTTAATGTAAAATAATCTTTAATGGCAGAAGCTATTTCCTGTTGATGAGTGGGTTCAGTTAATAAAGACTTGTTGAGTCTCCAAGAGTAAGGTGTTGAAGAAAGACCAATAAAATGTGTGTTGAGTGTAGTAATCTGATGGTCTGACCAAGTGCTAGAGTGAATTGATGCTTCCCGGCTAGGATTATGGGAGTATACAAAATATAGTCCAAGCGTGAATAGGAATCATGTGGGTGTGAGTAAAAAGTATATTCACGCGCCCCTATGTTCAATGCTCTCCACGAATCTATGAGTTGTAGATCGTTTATATGTTTAGAGGTTGTTTTAGAGAATGTTTTTGAATTTAAATTGCTTCTGCTACGGTCTAAATTTGGTTGGGCCACTGAATTAAAATCTCCACCCAGTATGATATGTGGAGAATGATAACGTTGTAGAGTGTTAAAAGATTGTGTAAAGAATGTGGTTTGTGAATCCATTGGTGCGTAGACATTAGCTATTGTTAGTTCTTTACCAGACAAGATACCTTTAATTATAATATATCTGCTGTCTTGATCTTTGTATACCTGCTGAACTTCAAGTGGGAGAGATTGGTGAATAAAAATGGCTACTCCTTTTGTTTTGGAGGATGATGAGGTATAGAAGGACTGATTATAAGCTTTATGAAAAAAATTTGGATGCTTGTCCTTTATAAAGTGTGTCTCCTGCAAGAGGATAATTTTTGCGTAAAATTTTTTATATTGTAAAAAGGCTTTTTTTTCTTTTATTAGGGGAGTTAAATCCTTGTACATTGTGTGAAAGTTGGTGGAAAATATGTAACTCGGTACATTTGAGTAACTTGTAGTTTCTCCATAGTAGTGGAGAATGGGTAACAACTGAGAGGGGGTGATTCATGACGACATGTGGGCAAACAGCCACAATTAATAGATGTTATAATGATTGTGCAAATAAAAAAGACACAAAAGACAAAAAAAAACTGGTCTTAAAGAACTGTTATAGCTTATGCAACTTAACTGGTGTAATTTTTAGAAATAAACAACGGTACACACCTGGAAAAATAACAATACTTGGACTGATAGCTGTCAATATAGAAGTATTACTATCCAGTATATGTACACAATCAGGGAAGATTATATTATCATGTTGAATTTTAGGAATACCCGTAATACCATACATGGACACAAGATGACATTGTTGCAGTTTTTATAGGTGCTGTTGTGAAAGCAAGATAGAGGTAAGTGAAATATACTCACAGTTCCAGTTTAAGGCTGAAGGTGTCAGCATTGAATCCTTTGTAGGATAATGACAACAGTTTTAGCTACTAAAGGAAGAAGAGGAAATTCTGTATATAAGAACAATAGGTAATCTTTGTTAGATTCCGCCTGAAATAAAAAAGCAAGAACAACATGTGGAACAAGAAAACAAGAATATCAACTCTTGAAAAAAAAAAAAAAGAGAAGGTAAAAAGAGAACCAAGAGGAGTCATATATCAAGGGTAAATGACATTTACTAAAGGTTCATCCTGAAAGTATGAAGTTAGTTAGGACTCCATTGGCCCGCTTCATGTCTGAGTCTGAGTCTGTCTCCTCTGTGAGAGGAGGTGTTCCATATCGGGGCTTGCCTAGGAGTAGATGGGGTGCGTGGAAGATTATTGGGGTTCCATAGACCTAATTTGACAAGGTTATCCTGACCTTCCGGAATAGAGGTGCCGATGTATGTTGTGCCATTATGTGGCATGATCAGTTTAAATGGAAAACCCCATCTGTATCTTATTCTGGCTGTAGAAAGAATTGTAGTGATTTCCTTCATTTTCCTCCGTCTGTCCAGAGTGGCTTGAGAGATATCCGGGTATAACTGTAATTGTACTCCATCTAGAGTAATATTTCTGAGACCCCGTCCTGCCCTCATTATTTCTTCTTTTACTAAAAAATCTTTCATGCAGAGAATAATATCACGAGGGGGTTTGTCAATAGCTCTTAAAGCGCGGTGTATGCGATCGCATGTGAAGGACTGGGGATTTTGTTCTGGTAACAGCATCAGGAAAAGTTTAGTGGTATATGCTGGTAAATCCGTAATAGATTCTAGGACCCCTCTAATCCTGATGTTAAAAAAAATTTTAAAAAAAGAGAAAAATTCCCCCAAGGTGGGTTTTTTTGGCAGCAAAGTACAAATCTTGAGTCAAAGTATGTATAAAATTGAAAAAGTTTATTTTACACAAAATCACATATCATGAAAGTTAAGAAATGAGCTCCAGTAGGAAGTATTTTGACCTTTTAAAATCAACATACACTATACAGACATATTTCCATAATAACATTGGACAAGAAAGTCAACAATATGAAAAATAAAACTGATGCGTTTCAACCGATATACTAGGGGTCTTCTTCAGGGGGTCAGTCTGTTGGGAGATATGTGATATAAGTACACATGTAACAGAGCACTTACATACGATAACAGTAACATGCAGTGTATACACCTGATATAATTACCCAACAGTGTATGTCCAGCAGGAGAAAAGAGGACTTCCTACATATAGGTCCCTTTAAAAGCTGCTAACTCTCTCACTCCCAGGGGGTCCCAGAGCACCTCCACCGACACTGCAACCAGAAAAAGGGACAGTAGACCAACGATGTGGCTTACGAGAAGTCACACT
This sequence comes from Aquarana catesbeiana, assembly GCF_042186555.1. Taxonomy (NCBI): domain Eukaryota; kingdom Metazoa; phylum Chordata; class Amphibia; order Anura; family Ranidae; genus Aquarana; species Aquarana catesbeiana. Next base: position 173,193,668 of record NC_133330.1, read on the forward strand.
AAAAAGTCAACCCCCATTGGGCTAGGTGACGCGAACGTCCGAGAATGGTCCGGAACGCCGCCGGCAAGGAAAAGAAATCCCCAATGCAGCAGCCGGTACCAGCCCAGGTGCCTGATGGGGAAAAAGGGGGAGGAGCCGCTGGATGGTAACTGGTTCTACCCCCCCTTGCCGGGAAGGCACATCCGAGGGAAAAACCCCCGATCCGGAAGCAGCGGCAGCGAGTGTGCCAGACCCCCAAGGGGAGAGAGAGAGGGCCAACAAAGTAAACATCACAACCAAGCAAGAAAACAGCAAAATGAATAAAATAAAATAGGACAAAATAAAAACAAAATCAGATCATCCATCCTTTTTGGTTGTCATATCCCCCCCCCCCCCCCTTTTTTGGATGATCTGATTTTGTTTTTATTTTGTCCTATTATATTTTATTCATTTTGCTGTTTTCTTGCAGAGCTATCAATGGATGTGATTATTGTTCCTTACTTGTAATGATGTCTCATGTATATGTATATTATATATGATGTCTGGTTAGTACAACCATGTTAATTAAAATCAGTTTGGGAGAATATACCCACGCATGTCATGTACCATTTGTTCCTATACATTCCTTTTTTTGTAAGTAAATGTAAATGGTTGTGATGTTTCCTTTTTGGCCCTCTCTCTCTCCCCTTGGGGGTCTGGCACACTCGCTGCTGCTGCTTCCGGATCTGGGGTTTTTCCCTCGGATGTGCCTTCCCGGCAAGGGGGGGAGGAACCAGTTACCATCCAGCAGCTCCTCCCCCTTTTTCCCCATCAGGCACCCGGGCAGGTACCGGCTGCCACATTGGGGATTTCTTTTCCTTACCGGCGGCGTTCTGGACCATTCTCGGACGTTCGCGTCACTGCGCATGACGTAGGTGCGTCACGTGGTTATGACCGGAAATGACGTCATTTCGGGGCTGCACGCCCGTCCTGAATGCCGGGGAAGCCACACGAGGCTGCCTGAATGGCGGCCATGCCGCCTATGATGGTCTATCTGATCGGCCCCTTTTGGGGTGGGGGGGGATGCGCACCTGTAGTGGATCCATCTTGATTAGGATACGCCCTTAATAAGTATATATACATGTGAATGTTTCTGGATCTGTAGTCTCTCTGTTTGGTGGGTCATAAATCCATGCAGCTCCCGCACTGTAAGTATACACTTGAGCAGTATGTTCTTGCGCCATCTTTGCCTTTATACTTATACTTTATAACAAATATATTATATACCTATGTTCAGTTACCCATAGTACCCTTTTCTATATATATGTATTTCAGACTTGTCGACTCGGTTTGGACACTGATCTACTGAGCCTGACACAACTTGCGGCCAATCCTGGGCTAGGTCACAAATTATAGTCTGATCATATAGGGCGATCTGGCGCAGCTTCATATCTGCTTCAACACTTGTTAAGGTATATTTGGGTTTATCCTGTTGTTTTTTTTCTATATCAGGCTCTAGTGGTGACTTCTTTTTCTTCCCTTTTAGTCATACACTGTTTGGTTTTTTTGCACCCCTGTGTTTCTCACTATGTGTGGTCCTGCACACACTGTATGCATCCCTCCTCACCCTTTGGGTCACCTTTCTGATACTATGTATGTACAAGCATTTCTTTAGATATTGAATATTTCACTGCATCCTTTTCACACTTTCACAATCCCTTTATTTTAATCGAGCTGACATGTATTAGTCTGAACCTCTAATCCACTAATTCATTTAACCACTTAACTTATTTATCCTTTTTTTTTCTTTTAATTCATTTCTTTATATTTATTTATTACTGTTTAGTAAAAATACAGTTGCCAAGCACCCAGAGGCTGCTAACTGCATATATGGAATGCAGGTAGACAGGTGCCGTGTAGCTGGTCAATTGACCATCCATTTGGACAACTATATTTTTTTCAAATCATTTTTTCTTATATATAGGGATATATTGTTTAGTCTATTCTTTTTGGATTTCCACTGCAGGTGTGGCTTTTCCCCTCGACCGATCACCTAGCCTAATGGGGGGTGACTTTTTAGAGTGACTTCTCGTAAGCCACATCGTTGGCCCCTTTTTCTGGTTGCGGTGTCAGTGGAGGTGCTCTGGGACCCCCTGGGGGTGAGAGAGTGAGCAGCTTTTAAAGGGACCTATATGTAGGAAGTCCTCTTTTCTCCTGCTGGACATACACTGTTGGGTAATTATATCAGGTGTATACATTGGATGTTACTGTTATCGTATGTAAGTGCTCTGTTACATGTGTACTTATATCATATATCTCCCAACAGACTGACCCTCCGAAGAAGACCCCTAGTATATGGGTTGAAATGCGTCAGTTTATTTTTCATATAGTTGACTTTTTTGTCCAATGTTATTATGGAAATATGTCTGTATAGTGTATGTTGATTTTAAAAGGTCAAAATACTTCCTACTGGAGCTCATTTCTTAACTTTCATATGTGATTTTTTGTAAAATAAACTTTTTCAATTTTATACATACTTTGACTCAATATTTGTACTTTGCTGCCAAAAAACCCCACCTTGGGGGAACTTTTCTCTTTTTTCTCTTTCACTACCAGGGGTGAGCAGCATTCTTTCTCCTTCTTGTGTGTCCGCTTTTTTTTTTTCTTCTAATCCTGATATTATTCCTTCTATTTCTGTTATCCAAATCCTCCACGTGTGCTTGTAATTGCGTAAATGCTGATGAAAGTTTTTCATGTTCTCTGGATAAATCATTGAAAGCAATTGCAAGTTCGTCATGCTTGTTTTCAATTAAATCAGTGCGAGATCCTAGGGCTGCTATCTCTTGGGACAAAGTGGAGGTGGATTTTTGCAGTTCAGATTGAAATTTAGTGAGTAATTTAGTGCAAATATGTCTAGGCTGATGGCCAATTCAGCTTTAGAAAGGGGGGTGTACTCACTGTTTTCTTTCAATAATCCTTTAGAGTCAGATGTCCCAGGGTTTTGCAGCGGTTCTTCAGCAGGGGAGGGAGACTCTGTTATAGAAGGCAGGCAGCCGGCGCCATCTTTAGCCATGCTGCCTTGCCTTGTAGATCTCAGCAGTGGCGGCTGGTGCTCCATTTTTTTAGGGGGGCGCAAACAAAATCCCAACCAACCCCCCCCCCCCCCTTGACGTCACTCGCCCGTGATGGGCCTATAGACACACAGAGGGATAGAATAGATAGATAGATAGATAGATAGATAGATAGATGGATAGATAGATAGATAGATAGATAGATAAGATAGATAGAATGGATAAGATAGATAGAATGGATAAGATAGATAGAATGGATAAGATAGATAGAATGGATAAGATAGATAGATAGATAGATAGATAGATAGATAGATAGATAGATAGATAGATAGATAGATAGATAGATAGATAGATAGATAGATAGATAGATGCAGTTATATAGATAGATAGATAGATAGATAGATAGATAGATAGATAGATAGATAGATAGATAGATAGATAGATAGACGCAGTTAGATATATGCAGATAGATAGATATATGCAGTTATATAGATATACAGACAGATAGATAGATAGATAGATAGATAGATAGATAGATAGATAGATAGATAGATAGATAGATAGATAGATAGATAGATAGATGCAGTTATGTAGATATACAGATAGACAGACAGACAGACAGACAGACAGTTAGATAGATAGATAGATAGATAGACAGACAGACAGATATATGCAGTTATATAGATATACAGATAGATAGACATGCAGTTAGATAGAGATATACATATACATATACATATATATATATATATATATATATATATATATATATATATATATATATATATATATTATATAGATAGATAGATAGATAGAGAGAGATATACAGAGATGGAGAGAGAGAGAGAGAGAGAGAGAGAGAATGCACAGCATGACTCCAGGACGCAGTGCTGGGAGCCCCGTGATTTGCACATACAGCAGATGTGTAATGAAGGCTCCAGCACATTTGTCGGGTGAAGGGCTGGAGCAGAGATTGATGCCTGGCAGGGCAGAGGTGAAGCACGGCTCCCTCCACCCTCCGATCACAGACTGAGAAGAATAGGCTGTCAGTGACACAGTACCTTGTCTTCTCCCTTCTCCATTCACACAGAGCGGCCCGAAACAGGAAGTGACACGCCGCCGGGAGACAGCACCGCCCAATCAGCGTGTAGAGGCGCACTGCATAGCGCCACAGGGCATCAAAAAACCCTGCAAATGAAGCGTCTTGCCTGCAATCACGGGATTGCATTGGCATGACGCTTCCATAGTGCACCGTGTCCGGCGCCCGCCCGGAACACAGTGCACTTAAAGGAAGCTTTTTTTTTTTTTAAAGGGACTTTTTTTTTTTCTTTTTGGGGAGAGGGGGGCGGCGCCCATGCGCCCCCTATGGACAGGCCGCCACTGGATCTCAGGCGATATTGTTTGAGGGATTTCTGAACACCACCTGTCCTTCCTTTCTTTGGTGCAGGCATGCACTATGTTCTGTGTGTGGGGATGTCTGTTTTTAAGCCTATTGTGGGCGGTATTGACCCCGTTTAGAGTGGCCGTTTGCCCTGGACAGAAGGAGCTCTGCTCAGCTACGTCCGCTTGTCTCCATGCCGCACATGAGCCCCTGTTGCCGCTTTTTTTTTTCACTACTTGCCAGACCAATTCCCTGTCCTTGCTATAGTCCTTCAAAAAATTAGCCTGGAGATTTCCCAAACTAAATAATAGTTCAATCTCCCCTGTGGACTTTTCTGAAGTATTCTAAAAGTAACGCTTAACGAAGGGCTATTACTTCTGTTAAAGATCAAAGTATAGGGAGTGGTGCTGTGTTAGGAGTATAAATAAAAATTAGCAAGAAATACAAGTGTATAAATAAAAGTGTGAAGATAAAAAATGTGAAATTTTTAGTATAATCCAAAAAATTACTTACAAAAAAATTATATATATATCCTTGTGTTAGTGAAAAACACCTTGATCAGGTGAAAATTAGTATTATATGTGCAAAGAATCGCAAATATCAAGCAGCATCACTAAATACCATAAATACATCTTCACATGAATAAATATAAAGTGATGAAGTGCCAAAAACAATAAATGTCCAAAAACAATATTTGTCCACCAATAATGTGTAAATGTGCAATAATTATAAGCAATAAAAAATCATTGATAATGTGTCCAAATCGCAGCTAAAAATCACAAAACCATATGTTGTTTGGTGCAAGAAAAGTTCATAACAATTGTGCAGAAAAATCTTCTTAGGTGATAAAGTGCCGTGCTGTAACAACTAGTGGTCCCCCCAATGTGGTTGCACTCACCGGAGCGCTCCACCCCTGCAGGGGTATGAGCGTGTAATGTTGGTCCTATCACTCCAGTCCTATAGGTGTCAGTTTCCTTCCACGCATCCCATTACCAAAACGCAGCTGTATACACAGAGAGGTGGGGACTTCCTGTCCCTTGGTATTAAAAGTCCCCACTGGATATCCGCTTGAGTAAAAAATATTAGAAGAAAAGTATCCACATAGCGTGATTCTGTTTTTAAAAATATCTATTTATTTGCATAAAAAAACAGTCCAGTCGCATTAGGCTGGTAACACACTAGCGATAAAAAGTATCTAAAAAGTGTTACAAACTAGGAGAGGGAGTTCACAGTCTCCTATGATCTCCCTGTAGTCCGGGGCCGCAGCGTCAGCGTGAACCGCCGCTTGCGTTCCACCGGTCAGAGTTCCGGAACCACGATCCGCGGAAATGACGTTGTGCGTGCCAAGATAGTCCCGCCTTACGCGTTTCGTCACACGGACGTCATCTGAGGCGGTTCTTCAGCAGGGGAGGGAGACTCTGTTATAGAAGGCAGGCAGCCGGCGCCATCTTTAGCCATGCTGCCTTGCCTTGTAGATCTCAGGCGATATTGTTTGAGGGATTTCTGAACACCACCTGTCCTTCCTTTCTTTGGTGCAGGCATGCACTATGTTCTGTGTGGGGATGTCTGTTTTTAAGCCGATTGTGGGCGGTATTGACCCCGTTTAGAGTGGCCGTTTGCCCTGGACAGAAGGAGCTCTGCTCAGCTACGTCCGCTTGTCTCCATGCCGCACATGAGCCCCTGTTGCCGCTTTTTTTTTTCACTACTTGCCGGGACCAATTCCCTGTCCTTGCTATAGTCCTTCAAAAAATTAGCCTGGAGATTTCCCAAACTAAATAATAGTTCAATCTCCCCTGTGGACTTTTCTGAAGTATTCTAAAAGTAACGCTTAACGAAGGGCTATTACTTCTGTTATATCAAGAATTATTAGCACAAACTTGGATAATCAGGACCCTATGTGTGCTTGTAGTACAGGAGGTAGTTAACTGATGCACACCTAATTGCAATATGATTTGTAGGAGTTACAACATTACAGATCTAATTACAAAGCTTACGATCCCCAGTTAGTTTACAATCCCCACGTTAGTTTACAATCCCCAGTTAGTTTAAAATCCATACCAGACCCCGATCCGAGCACGCAGCCTGGCTGGTCAGGAAAGGGGGTGGGGACGAGCGAGCGCCCCCCCTGAACTGTACCAGGCTGCATGCCCTCAACATGGGGGGGTGGGTGCTTTGGGGGAGGGGGGCGCCCTGCGGGGCCCCCCACGCCAAAGCACTTTGTCCCCATGTTGATGAGGACAAGGGCCTCTTCCCGACAACCCTGGTCGTTGGTTGTCGGGGTCTGCGGGCGGGGGGCTTATCAGAATACGGGAGCCCCGTATAATAAGAGGGCCCCCAGATCCCGGCCCCCCCACCCTATGTGAATGAGCATGGGGTACATGGTACCCCTACCCATTCACCTAGGGAAAAAGTGTCAATAATAAAACACACTACACAGGTTTTTAAAATAATTTATTAGACAGCTCACCGGGTGATGTTGACCATGCCCCCTAAAACGTCACAGTCCCAGCATGCCCAGGGACTGTGACGGCATAAGGGGGCGGGGTCTCCACCTATATAAGTCACAGCGGAGCGCTCAGAGAACAGTCCAGCCGGAGAGACCGTCGTGTCAACATCTGGAGAAGAGAAGAGGGAAGAAGCCAAGAAGACAAGAAGCCAGAAGTCCGGGCCTCCGCTGGCAAAAGAGCGGCATGAAGACAGCAGAGGAGCCGGCAGAAGAACTGGAACACCGGGAGAAGAGGCCGGAGAGAGCGGAGAAGAACCAACCGGACGCCGGGAGAAGAGGAACCGGAGGGACCCCCGAAGTCGGAAGAAGACCCCCGAAGCCGGAGGAAGACCCCCCCGGAGCTGTCTAATAAATTATTTTAAAAACCTGTGTAGTGTGTTTTATTATTGACACTTTTTCACTAGGTGAATGGGTAGGGGTACCATGTACCCCATACTCATTCACATAGGGTGGGGGGCCGGGATCTGGGGGCCCTCTTATTATAGGGGGCTCCCGGATTCCGATAAGCCCCCCGCCCACAAACCTCGACAACCAACGGCCAGGGTTGTCGGGAAGAGATCCTTGTCCTCATCAACATGGGGACAAGGTGCTTTGGGGTGGGGGGGCCCTGCAGGGAGCCCTCCCACCCTCAAAGCACCCACCCCCCCATGTTGAGGGCATGTGGCCTGGTATGGTTCAGGAGGGGGGGCGCTCGCTCGTCCCCACCCCCTTTCCTGACTGGCCGGGCTGCGTGCTCGGATCGGGGTCTGGTATGGATTTTAGGGGGGACCCCACGCCGTTTTTTCAGCGTAGGGGGTTCCCCTTAAAACCCATACCAGACCTAAGGGCCTGGTATGTCCCGCGCTCGCCGCAATAGGAAAATTTGTTTTTCCTATTGCAGCGAGCGCGAGATGCAATACCATCCTTGCGTCGTATCTGGTCTGTCGGACCAGCATACAGACGAACGGGCTTTCCGTCGGACCAGCATACAGACGAACGGGCTTTCCGTCAGGAACTGAGTCCGACGGAAAGATTTAAAACATGTTTCAAATCTAGGTCCGGCGGATTTTTGGGAAAAATAAGTCCGCCGAAGCCTACACACGATCGGATTGTCCGCCGGACCAAGTATGCCGGAAAGTCCGCTCGTGTGTACGTGGCATTAATGTCTGCAAATACTCTTTGATTCAATTAACACCTGGTGACCTTCCCTGGTTCCCACCAGTGTACTGGAAGAACTGCATTTCAAACAAGGTGAGCTGGGCCCTATCATGATATTAAAAAACATATACACACATATATTTATATATATATATTATATATATATATACCTACACATAGATACACACACACACACACATATATATATATATATATATATATATATATATATATATATATATATATATATATATATATATATATATAGATATATAAATATACATATACACGTGCCCGCATACCTACACACATATATACATACATCCTATGGGGCACTGCAGTTTAATTGGAGTCCTTGCAATGGTTCGCTTGGATCTCATTGATATAAATATGGAATTCAATATCTCCATCACAGTAACTTCTTATCTCTGGTCAAGCCCCTGACTGATATGACCAGGAAAGATGGCAACCCACAGAGTTGGTCTCCGGAGTCCATTAAGGCCTTTGAGAGTCTCAAGGTTGCCTTTGTTTCTGCTCATGTTTTGGCACACCCTGATCCTACATTACCTTTTATTCTAGAAGTTGATGCTTCTGAGACTGGAGTTGGCACCCTTCTATCTCAATGTCCTAACTCTGAGTGCGGTATGCATCCATGTGGCTACTTTTCCAAGAAATTGTCACCGGCAGAGTGCAATTATGAGATTGGTGACAGAGAGCTGTTGGCAATCATTTTAGCCCTGAAAGAATGGAGACATCTCCTTGAAGGTACCACTGTGCCGGTACTCATTCTTACTGACCATAAGAATCTCACATTCTTGTCTGAAGCTAAGCGCCTCTCTCCCAGAAGGGCGCGATGGGCTCTTTTCTTGTTGAGTTTTAATTACATTGTCTCATTCTTATCCGCTACTAAGAATGTAAGGGCTGACACCTTGTCACGACAATTTTCCTCCACTTCCAAGTTGGAGTCGGTTCCGGTTCCTGTGATTCCTCCTGATCGTATTCTGGCTACGGTTCGCACCAATCTTACTTCTCCTTTGGGTGACAAAATTCTTGCTGCTCAGGTCGATGCTCCTCCTGAGAAAACTTGTGACCACTGCTTTGTTCCCGAGAGTCTCCATACTTACCATTCTCCCAAGGCTGCTGGCCACCCTGAGAAGAATCAACTCTTCTGGGCCATTTCCCAACAATTCTGGTGGCCTAGTGTGCTGATGTAACTGCCTTCGTAGCTGTCTGTTCCGTGTGTGCTCAGAGTAAGAATCCATGACACCTTCCAGTGGGCCTCCTACAACCCATACCCAATGGAGAGAGGCCCTGGACCCACCTGTCTATAGATTTCATTGTGGAGTTACCCAACACCCAGGGCAACACAGTTATCCTTATGGTGGTTGACCGGTTCTCAAAAATGTTGCATTGTATTCCACTCAAGAAGTTGCCTACTTCTAAGGAACTGGCTTCTATTTTTGCTCGGGAGATCTTCCGCTTACATGGGCTACCCAAGGTGATTGTCTCAGACAGGGGTAGTCAGTTTGTGTCCCGGTTCTGGCTAGCCTTTTGTGCACAGTTGGGAATTCAGCTTGCTTTCTCCTCTGCATATCACCCGCAGTCTAATGAGGCTGCAGAACAAGCCAATTGGTCCTTGGAGCAATTCTTACGTTGCTATATTTCTGACAATCATAACAACTGGTCAGACCTCTTACCATGGATGGAATTTGCTCACAATATTGCCTTGAATTCAGCCTCCCGTTAGTCCCGGTTTATGATTTCCAACCTTTGTTGCTTGCCTCGTTTGTTCCGCAGAGTATTAGAGGAGCATCTCCATGGTCTTCGTTCCACTTGGGCACAAGTCCAGGAGGCTTTGCGACATGCTAACGATAGGTACAGACTCCATGCTGACCGCAGACGCCTGCCTGCGCCTTCCTACCAGGTTGGGGACAGAGTCTGGCTGTCAGCTCACAACCTCCGACTTCGTGTTCCTTCTTTGAAGTTTGCACCTCAGTTTATTGGGCCTTTCTGTATCCTTCACAGGATGAACCCAGTGGCTTACGCGTTGGACCTTCCTCCTAGTATGCGCATCTCTAATGTGTTTCATGTTTCCTTATTGAAACCTTTTGTCTGCAACCGCTTTACCACCTCTGTGCCATGTCCTCACCCTATATAGGTTGAGAACCATGAGTATTATGAAGTACAATCCATTGTTGACTCCCATAGGTTCCGTAGGCGCATACAGTACCTGGTGCATTGGAAGGGGTACGGTCTGGAGGAATGCTCTTGGGTCTCATCCTCAGACGTACATGCCCCTGTCCTCCTCCGTGATTTCCATAGACGTTTTCCCCTCAAGCCCGTTGGTCCACCGAGGGGGAGGGGTCATTGAGGAGGGGGCACTGTCAGGGCTGGGCTCAGCCCTTCCTCCTTTGAGCTGGCCGCTCAGCTGTCGGCTAATTGCCAGCTCCTTTCTCTCCACAGTGACTCAGCTGTTGATGATCTGCTCATCAGTCCTGCCTACTTAAAGCCATCCAGCCCACTTCATCTCTGCCTTCGCCTTTGGTCACATCTCAAAGACTTTCTCCTGCGTTCCTGTTGAAGACATGCTCGGCTGACGTTCCTTCTGGCTACTGATCCTGCTTGCTGTACTACTACGTTGATCTCTGGCTCTCTGACATTGGCATTGGCTGACTACCCGATCTGGTTACTGAACTCTGGCTATGTATTGACTACGCTTACTCTGTTTAACTTTTAATTGTTATTAAACTAGTGTGATTAACTGTACTTCTGTCTCGGTCTGATTCATGGTTTCTGACATTAGCGCTACTAATGTTATAGTGTTTTCTGTAACATATTTATGGGAATATATATATATATATATATATATATATATATATATATATATATATATATATATATATATACAGTATCTCACAAAAGTGAGTACACCCTGACATTTTTGTAAATATTTTATTATATCTTTTCATGTGCCAACACTGAAGAAATGACCCTTTGCTACAATGTAAAGTAGAGAGTGTACAGCTTGTATAACAGTGTAAATTTGCTGTCCCCTCAAAATAACGCAACACACAGCCATTAATGTCTAAACCACTGGCAACAAAAGTGAGTACACCCCTAAGTGAACATGTCCAAATTGGGCCCAATTAGCCATTTTCCCTCCCCGGAGTCATGTGACTACAAGGTCTCAGGTGTAAATGGGGAGCAGGTGTGTTTAAATTTATCTGACCAAGATAAACGTATTTGGTTCAGATGGTGTCAAGCGTGTGTGTCAGCAACCAGGTGAGGAGTACAAAGACAAGTGTGTCTTGCCTACATTCAAGCATGGTGGTGGGAGTGTCATGGTCTGGGGCTGCATGAGTGCTGCCGGCATTAGGGAGCTACAGTTCATTGAGGGAACAATGAATGCCAACATGTACTGTGACATAGTGAATCAGAGCATGATCCCCTCCCTTCAGAGACTGGACCACAAGGGAGTATTCCAACATGATAACGACCCCAAACACACCTCCAAGAAGACCACTGCCTTGCTGAAGAAGTTGAGGGTAAAGGTGATGGACAGGCCAAGCATGTCTCCAGACCTAAACCCTATTGAGCATCTGTGGGGCATCCTCAAATGGAAGGTGGAGGAGCACAAGGCCCCTAAAAACCACCAGCTCTGTGATGTCATCATGGAGAAGTGGAAGAGGACTCCAGTAGCAACCTGTGAAGCTCTGATGAACTCCATGCTTAAGAGGGCTAAGGCAGTGCTGAACAATAATGGTGGCCATAGGCATCGTTAAGGTGTGGCTATTGGGGCTGGTGCCCTGAATGTGGGGCCAATAGCCCAGAGTGTCTAAGCAGGTCCTCCAGCAGTGTATAGACTCTGTAGAGAAAGGACAGACAGCAGCGGCGGCAGCCGCATTTTACCTCTGTGTTATCCGGCCGTTGCGGCACCGCCTAGCAGCCAGCCCAGCAGCAGGAGAATAGAATAATGGCTGGGAGTGGGACAGAAGAGAAGATTAAAGAAAAAAAAAAGGTCTCTCTCTCTTTCTCTCTCTCCTTCTCTCTCTCTTTCTCTCTCTCTCTCTCTCTCTCTCGTGGCTTCATTTGACGGGGCACAGTGGCTGCAATTGATGGCACAGTGGCTGCATTTGACGGGGCACAGTGGCTTCATTTGATGGGCACGATGGCTTAATTTGACAGGGCACAGTGGCTTCATTTGACGGGGCACAGTGGCTTCATTTGACAGGGCACAGTGGCTTCATTTGACGGGGCACAGTGGCTGCATTTGACGGAGCACAGTGGCTGCAGTTGACAGGCACAGTAGCTTCATTTGATGGGGCACAGTGGCTGCAATTGATGGCATACAGTGGCTGTATTTGACGGGGCACAGTAGCTTCATTTGACGGGGCACAGTTGCTTCATTTGACAGGCACAGTGGCTGCATTTGATGGGCACAGTGGCTGCATTTGATGGGGCACAGTGGCTGCAATTGATGGCACAGTGGCTGCATTTGACGGGGCACAGTGACTGCAGTTGATGGGCACAGTGGCTTCATTTGACGGGGCACAGTGGCTGCAATTAATGGCACAATGGCTGTATTTGATGGGGCACAGTGGCTGCAATTGATGGCACACAGTGGCTGTATTTGATGGGGCACAGTGGCTGCAATTGATGGAACAGTGGCTGCATTTGATGGGGCATTTATTTTTATTTTTTTCTACAGAGCCTGCAGAGCATTGCACCCAGTTGTATTTTCCCTGGGTGGGAAATACAACTATGTTTTACACTGCACGTCCCTATACACCATGTGCCCTATAAAAGGGGATGGGCATTATAAATGTCACACATTTTAATATAAATAAATGTCATAAATATTTATTATTTATATTCAGTGTAATGGTATGGTAGGTCAGTGTGGGTCAGATAGGTCAGTGTGTGTCAGGTAGGTCAGTGTAATGGTCAGGTAGGTCAGAGTGTGTAAGGTAGGTCAGTGTGGGTCAGGTAGGTCAGTGTAATGGTCAGTGTGGGTCAGGTAGGTCAGTGTAATGGTCAGTGTGTGTCAGGTAGATTAGTGTAGGTCAGGTAGGCAAGTGTACATCAGGTAGGTCAGTGTGGGTCAGGACGGTCAGTGTGGGTCAGGTAGGTCAGTGTGGGTCAGGTACAGGCATGTACTGGCCATTGGGACTACAGGGAGTTTCCCAGTGGGCCGATGGCTCAGTGGGCCGATTTCAGTGACAGTGGACCGCCGCCTCCCTCCGGTCCTCTGTCCCCCCCGCAGTGCTCACCTCCTCTCCCTGGCTAGTTATGCAGCACGCCTGAATACAGACATTATGCTCATGAGTCAACACTGAGAAGCTCATCATACGATCCGGAAAAAGGAGGGCGGCCTCACTTTCCTGCCTAATCTTGTCCCATTGGGGGGGGGGGCACCAAACTGATTCTTTGGCCCAGGTGAAATAATGTCTAGCTTCCCCACTGGTACTGCCTATAAGAGAAATAATGTAGAACGGCTAATGGCTAGTGGGGGGGGGCTTGGGTGGCAGGCCGGGGGAGGCGGGTTTGTCCAGCCGGCATGGGAGAGACCTGTCAAAGTGGGCCAGTCTGGATGAAGTCCAGGGCCAAATTTTTGTCCCAGTCCAGCCCTGGTCAGGTATGTCAGTTTTTAGGTTTTTAGTGGCCAGGATTGATGGGCACTGGTAAGCCATACAGCAACCAGCAAGTGAGCTTACCCCCCCCCCCCCCCGGTGCCGAGCTCGGGCTTAGGGCTGAAGCCCCTGGTCTTTTTCCCACCTAGCAACGCCCCTGATGGTGGCCACACAAAATATTGACATTTTGGACTCAATTTGGACATTTTCACTTAGGGGTGTACTCACTTTTGTTGCCAGGGGTTTAGACATTAATGGCTGTATGAAAAATATGATAAAACGCGTACCTCACTAATATGTGAAAACATATATGAACACAAATTACAATTTGACGCAATATCAATAATGACCACTAGATGTCTCTAGTGGATAACATGAATTAATTACCATAAATATACGTACAATCTAGTGCAATCTCATAAAATTCTAACGTGCATACAAATATACATGTAACTGCCCCCGGATTCCTCCAGTGGGTATCAAGGTTAAGAGTGCAGTGTCCAAGAAATCATATAAAAGTGCAGTGTCCAAAGACTTCCATCAAGTGATTTCCATGCATAAAGTTGTATTGATCCAGCAATAAGATGACTATGGATGTTCCTCCACCAACACCTGTCGCACAGCCTACTCACCGGATCTATATGACTCCCATTACAAGAGTCACATACAGCAGATTATCTCTGAAACGATTCAGCAAAACAAGCTCATCGGTAGGGCATTGGAAGAAAGAAAAAAAGAAAAAAAGGAACTGCGCTAGGGTGAATAAAGACGTGTACTCAGACACAAAAAGTGCTAGTGAAAAAATATGTGAAATATCATGAAAGCAGCAATTCTCCTGCACAACAAAATAGTATTAGAGAAATGGAAACATAGAATTGCGCTAAACATTACATGGAATGATTGCACACACACACTAACCCAATATTGATGGTAATATGTCCATGTGTGTGTGTAACCATATGATGTGAATAAAATTATTGAACAATATCCTGACACCAAAAACAAAATGAAACAATAATGAGTTCAATGATTAATTAAATGAGTAAAAACATATCATGAAGTGTCCAAAAACCTAGGATGACCATATAAATGAATTATAAAGTGATATAAAAAGTCCATCCATAGAGTGTATAATCTTCGATGTTGAAGGGAAAACTTGTGCCTAATCCACAACTAAAAATAAGAGGGTTGCCGCTTACCAGAAACCCATGATCCCCCACTACAGAGGATCAGGGGAAGCCTATATTAGGAAATCCCTCCAGGGCATAGCAGATGCAGCCAAAACCTGGATTAGTTGGTGAAAATAATATGGTGTCCAAGAACGCCAAACGGAGCTAATTATGCTTCAGATCTCATCATGACATTCCCAGCTCGTAGGTAGATAAGTATGGCAGGCCAGAAGACTCCCGATATAATCCCCGCTTTTCAATTCTGGTTCTTCACTCACCAAAAAGTGAAAAAACAAAAGGTTTTTGCACTTTTTTTGTTTTTGCACTTTTTGCTGGGACTTTGGGACAAGTGGTGAGTGAAGAACCAGAATTGAAAAGCAGGGATTATATCGGGCCTGCCATACTTATCTACCTACGAGCTGGGAATGTCATGATGAGATCTGAAGCATAATTTGCTCCATTATGCTTTTTTTTTTATTGCAATTCTATTTTTCCATTGGAAGAAAGAAACAGCCTCCCATAGTGAAATCCATATGGTTTATTTATAAAATATAGCTTTGACCGGAAACCTGGTGATTTGATCCAGCTTGTTTTTGGAGCTTCTTTTGCTGAATCGTTACAAATGACCATTGGGAAATCACTTGATGGAAGGCTTTGGACACTAAACTTTTATATGATTTCTTGGACACTGCACTCTTAACCGCTTGCCGACCGGCTCATGCCAATATACGTCGGCAGAAGGGCACGTACAGGCAGATTAACATACCTGTACGTTGCCCTTTAAGAAGCGGCTTGGCTCCGTGAGTGTGATTGCGGGTCCCACGGACTCGATGTCCGCGGGGATACCAGCGTTTGTCTCACGGAGAGGAAGAACGGGGAAATGCTGATGTAAACAAGCATTTCCCCGTTCTGCCTAGCGACAGGACCTGTAATCGGGAGCCGTGATCAGTGTCGTGTCACACATAGCCCCTCTCCCCCCCACAGTTAGAATCACTCCCTAGGACACACTTAACCCCTACAGCGCCACCTAGTGGTTAACCCCTTCACTACCAGTCACATTTACACAGTAATCGGTGCATTTTTAATTGCACTGATCCCTGTATAAATGTGAATGGTCCCAAAATCGCGCCAAAAGTGTCCAATCTGTCCACCATAATGTCACAGTCATGATAAAAATCACTGATCACCGCCATTACTAGTAAAAAAAAATTATTAATAAAAATGCCATAAAACTATCCCCTATTTTGTAGACGCTATAACTTTTGCACAAACCAATCAATAAACGCTTATTGCGATTTTTTTTACCAAAAATATGTAGAAGAATATGTATCGGCCTAAACTGAGGAAAAAAAATGTTTTTTTTATATATTTTTTGGGTATATTTATTATAGCAAAAAATAAAAAATAATGCGTTTTTTTTCAAAATTGTCACTATTTTTTTGTTTATAGCGCAAAAAATAAAAACCACAGAGGTGATCAAATACCACCAAAAGAAAGCTCTATTTGTGGGGAAAAAAAGACGTCAATTTTGTTTGGGAGCCACGACCGCACAATTGTCAGTTAAAGCGACGCAGTACTGAATCGTAAAAAGTGCTCTGGTCTTTGGGCAGCCAAATGGTCCGGGGCTTAAGTGGTTAACCTTGATACCCATTGGAGGAACCCAGGGGTAGGTACATGTATATTTGTATGCATTTACGCACTTTATAATTTTATGAGATTGCACTAGATTGCACGTATATTTATGGTAATTAATTAATTAATGTTATTCACTAGAGACATCTAGTGGTCGTTAATGATATTGCACCAAATTGTAATTTTTATTGATCTACGTTTTCACATATTAGTAGGGTGGGCAGTTTATCATAATTTTCACATATTAAAGGTATCACCCTTTCAACGAGCAGCCCCTATAATTAAATCAGATTAAAATTAACTTTTGCGCAGGTAAGGGAATTATATACAATTTTCCCCTTTAACTCTATTAATGGCTGTGAGTGGAGTTATTTTGAGGGGGCAGCAAATTTACACTGTTATACAAGCTGTACACTCACTACTTTACATTGTAGCAAAGTGTAATTTCTTCAGTGTTGTCACATGAAAAGATAGAATAAAATATTTACAAAAAGGGTGTACTCACTTTTGTGATATACTGTGTATATATATATATATATATATATATATATATATATATATATATATATACACATACAGTGGGGACGGAAAGTATTCAGACCCCCTTAAATTGTTCACACTTTGTTATATTGCAGCCATTTGCTAAAATCATTTAAGTTCATTTATTTTCCTCATTAATGTACACACAGTACCCCATATTGACAGAAAAATAAAGAATTGTTGACATTTTTGCAGATTTATTAAAAAAGAAAAACTGAAATATCACATGGTCCTAAGTATTCAGACCCTTTGCTGTGACACTCATATATTTAACTCAGGTGCTGTCCATTTCTTCTGATCATCTTTGAGATGGTTCTACACCTTCATTTGAGTCCAGCTGTGTTTGATTATACTGATTGGACTTGATTAGGAAAGCCACACACCTGTCTATATAAGACCTTACAGCTTACAGTGCATGTCAGAGCAAATGAGAATAATGAAGTCAAAGGAACTGCCTGAAGAGCTCAGAGACAGAATTGTGGCAAGGCACAGATCTGGCCAAGGTTACAAAAAAAAAATCTGCTGCACTTAAGGTTCCTAAGAGCACAGTGGCCTCCATAATCCTTAAATGGAAGACATTTGGGACAACCAGAACCCTTCCTAGAGCTGGCCGTCTGACCAAACTGGGCTATCGGGGGAGAAGAGCCTTGATGAGAGAGGTAAAGAAGAACCCAAAGATCACTGTGGCTGAGCTCCAGAGATGCAGTCGGGAGATGGGAGAAAGTTGTAGAAAGTCAACCATCACTGCAGCCCTCCACCAGTTGGGGCTTTATGGCATATTGGCCTGACGGAAGTCTCTACTCAGTGCAAGACACATGAAAGCCCGCATGGAGTTTGCTAAAAAAACACCTGAAGGACTCCAAGATGGTGAGAAATAAGATTCTCTGGTCTGATGAGACCAAGATAGAACTTTTTGGCCTTAATTCGAAGCGTTATGTGTGGAGAAAACCAGGCACTGCTCATCACCTGTCCAATACAGTACCAACAGTGAAGCATGGTGGTGGCAGAATCATGCTGTGGGGGGGGTTTTCAGCTGCAGGGAGAGGACGACTGGTTGCAATCGAGGGAAAGATGAATGCGGCCAAGTACAGGCATATCCTGGATGAAAACCTTCTCCAGAGTGCTCAGGACCTCAGACTGGGCCAAAGGTTTACCTTCCAACAAAACAATGACCCTAAGCACACAGCTAAAATAATGAAAGAGTGGCTTCACAACAACTCCGTGACTGTTCTTGAATGGCCCAGCCAGAGCCCTGACTTAAACCCAATTGAGCATCTCTGGAGAGACCTAAAAATGGCTGTCCACCAACATTTACCATCCAACCTGACAGAACTGGAAAGGATCTGCAAGGAGGAATGGCAGAGGATCCCCAAATCCAGGTGTGAAAAACTTGTTGCATCTTTCCCAAAAAGACTCATGGCTGTAATAGATCAAAAGGGTGGTTCTACTAAATACTGAGCAAAGGGTCTGAATACTTAGGACCATGTGATATTTCAGTATTTCTTTTTTAATAAATCTGCAAAAATGTCAACAATTCTGTGTCTTTCTGTCAATATGGGGTGCTGTGTGTAAATTAATGAGGACGAAAAATTAACTTAAATGATTTTAGCAAATGACTGCAATATAATAAAGAGTGAAAAATTTAAGGGGGTCTGAATACTTTCCATCCCCACTGTATATATTCTGCATTTAGTGAAGACTAAATATACAGTACAGTATATAATACACTTCAGGCGGTATACACAGTATATAATACAGTGTGTACAGTTTGAAAAAAGAACATTAAGTCTATGGGGGTACCTCATCCTTATTCAACTTTGCATAGATAGAGAACCAACATGATGGATTATTGCGGTACCAGAGAGGGATTTTACACACAAGTTAATAAAGAATACATATATTGTAACAAAATTTACACATAGAAAACACACATGATAAAAAGCATCCAATTAATTGTAAGGTTATATATAGGAAAAAAACGCGCTAAATCTGTAAAAAATCTTGATTTGAATGTAGCACTAACTCTCGATGGAGCTGCTGGTTTAAATGGGTCTGTTACCTTCACTTTGCTTCCCTCTGTTTCACCAGCACCGGGTCTAGGGGTTCCGTTGAGTTTACTGCTGGATGACACACGCACCAACACTGGAGTATGTTTTCAATGCTTTATTGAACAGTCAAACTTTAGGAAGTAGCAGGAAAGAGACGGAAAAGGAAACCTTCAGGAGAAACTCAAATATCTTCTTACAAGATCTTAGCGACAAATGTACTGGTAGAATTCAGATAATTATGTGGAATGCGTTCCCCTCATGGGATGCACTCTTTGCTCGTCTGGATAGGCCTCTCTCACCCGTCTAGCAGCCAGTACGCAGCACGAATCTAAAGTCTCTGCCACGGACTTACTTGGGGGGGGGGTAACTCTGCACGATCCTCTGCCACAGGATGTATCAGATCTTTTGCAGTGAACAGTCAGTCACAGTGCCTGAACCTTTAAGCCGAACCAGCGACACTATGCTGTAAAATTACTTCTTTTGGATACGTCCTGCAACCGAATCACCAGGCCCCTCTATAGACCAGCACGCTGCGTGATCTCTCCAAGACGGGTCCTCCCCTGGGATCTCCTCGGCTGTCCAGCTTCGTCACACAGGACCGACAGCTCAGGACCATTCCTCGGCCACGGTGGTAGGCCCCAGACCAGCCTCTGGACCCACCCCTGCGCCATAGCATCGTGGGCCTCCCGATGGTACCACGAGGTAGCTCCTTAACGCATACCTGTCGGCCAGGAGGGCCAGCAGGTGGCTGCAAAATGGCCTTAGAACATGGCGTCTGTCCCATAAAAACCCCCTTCCCAGAATGCAACCCGGAGGACCACCTCCACCGAGCTTGCCTCCGAGACAGAGGAGCATCTATACACTTCGACACATTGCCCCTCCAACACTGACTAATGGTAACAGCGACACCCATCAGTCAGCACGGAAGCACACACAATGTCAGCCAAGCTGGAACAGAGGCGAACTTTTAACATTCCTAACACACAATTTACTAAATTTACCTAATCTGCGGTAGATTGTAGAGTGGTGGCCCGTCGCTCTCTCTCTGTAGCGGTAGCAGCTTCCACTGTAGTGATACCTGTCACCCAATCCATCTGGTAGGCACGGGGTGGCATAGTAGGTGGCTCCACTACAAACAAATACTCTCCACACTGCGGACATCGGCCGAATGGATGAAGATGCACGGCCAATAATCCACATCAATGGCAGGTCATGCCCAGTCCCTCAACATCTCCCGAGGTATACAGGACAAACTTCCCCTGCAGTTTCATTCGAACTCCAGTATCCGTGAGCAGAGTTCCAGATTGCACAGTATTCATCACGGTGCTTGCAGGGAACACTCTGGGTCCCACAATCGATTGCCATGCCGGAAAAGACATGGCCGCACTCTGATCTTTTCAGCACGATCACGAGGCTTCTCTTCTCCTCTGGCGCCAAGCACACTACACGTGTCCCACGCGGTAGCAAGTAGGGTAACTCCTCCCACTTGTTCTTTCGGTCACATAGCTCCCAGGCCTCTTCTGGCGCCCAGCGTCTACGCACCCAAAAGCAAAGTCCTGCAGTTTAACCTTTTCTCTTCCTGAAAAGATTTTTTTTTTCAAAGTCCAGCTCTCTCTGTAAACTCCCGGTAAAACACTCCACTGGGTTGCAATAATTGTCGGTCAACAAATCCCGGACGAGCCCTCACATGTAGCACTAACTCACGATGGAGCTGCTGGTTTAAATGGGTCTGTTACCTTCACTTTGCTTCCCTCTGCTTCACCGGCACCGGGTCTAGGGGTTCCGTTGCGTTTACTGCTGCTACTACTACACACGCACCAACACTGGCGTACGTTTTCAATGCTTTATTGAACAGTCAAACTTTAGGAAGTAGCAGGAAAGAGACCTTCAGGAGAAACTCAAATATCTTCTTACAAGATCTTAGCGACAAATGTACTGGTAGAATTCAGATAATTATGTGGAATGCGTTCCCCTCATGGGATGCACTCTTTGCTCGTCTGGATAGGCCTCTCTCACCGGTCTAGCAGCCAGTACGCAGCACGAATTTAAAGTCTCTGCCACAGACTTACTTGGGGGGGTAAATCTGCATGATCCTCTGCCACAGGATGTATCAGATCTTCTGCAGTGAACAGTCAGTCACAGTGCCTGAACCTTTAAGCCGAACCGGCAACACTATGCTGTATAATTACTTCTTTTGGATACGTCCTGCAACCGAGTCACCAGGCCCCTCTATAGACCAGTAGGCTGCGTGATCTCTTCAAGACGGGTCCTCCCCTGGGATCTCCTCGGCTGTGCAGCTTCGTCACACAGGACCGACAGCTCAGGACCATTCCTCGGCCACGGTGGTAGGCCCCAGACAAGCCTCTGAACCCACCCCTGCACCATAGCATCATGGGCCTCCCGGTCGGAGGACCACGAGGTAGCTCCTTAACGCATATCTGTCGGCCAGGAGGGCCAGCAGGTGGCTGCAAAACGACCTTAGAACATGGCGTCTGTCCCATAAAAACCCCCTTCCCAGAATGCAACCTGGAGGACCACCTCCACCGAGCTTGCCTCCGAGACAGAGGAGCATCTATACACTTCGACACGTTGCCCCTCCAACACTGACTAATAGTAACAGCGACACCCACCGGTCAGCACGGAAGCACACACAATGTCAGCCAAGCTGGAACAGAGGCGAACTTTTAACATTCCTAACACACAATTTACTAAATTTACCTAATCTGCGGTAGATTGTAAATCTACCAGCGCTACATGAATATTCAAAAGTATATTGAAATTAAAGTCCGAAAAGCTGCAGCATATAGCAAAATGCACAAATTAAATGGAAAAGAGAAGCTGCGCTATATAAGGGTGCGGGTCAACAATGGCTTGTGTAAAACGGGATAATGAAATGCAGTTCAAACAAATACACATAAAACACCCGGGTGAGCTAAATCCTTATTCAGTGCCACCACCTAATGAAAAACTCACTTACCAGATGGCAAGCGGAAACAAGTGGATGGCTATAGCCCAGCCAAGGCCTTTGCTTGAACGAAAGGAGTGTCCAGACAGATGTAGTCAATGGATTAACTGTGTGCTCCAATCCCTTATTGCCATGAATCTCCCATGAACCTCAGTGATCAGCAGGGTAATCAGGGTATTCAGCAGGGTATGGAAGAAAGACCAACTATAGCGTGATATCGCTTTTTAGATGTGTCTCAGGTGTGGTTTTGTAAGGTTCAATACAATAGTTACAAAAGATATCACAGAGATGGTTGACGCATTTCACTTAATAGCTTCTTCAGAACCGATTACTCAATGATTTTCAACAACAGAACCTCATATTAAGAACCTGGAGGAGAAACACATGACACTGAGGATAGTTTCATGTCAAACAGGTATGGAGTACACATCTCATGCAAGAAAATATAATAATCAAAATGTCCTCAGAAAAAAAGAGAAAAAAAAGAACTATACTTAATTTAGCATACAGACATACACAAGATAGCTTCACCTACTCCACCTAAAAAAGGAGAATCGATATGCCCATGTCAAAAAAGGAGGAAAGATGGATGAGTAGAAATGGGCATGCCAATACACCGCAGCCCCTAGGTGAGAACAATAACCAATATAATATTCCAAAATACTTTCATTCATCCAACAATATATTGATATAAAAAAATATGAGAGTCCCTTATACTAACCTCTTCTATATAATATATAATGGCTCAATATCATTAGCTGGCAGGATTCCAACCCTAAGAGGATAAGATATATAGGACCCATAAAAAAAAAATCCACAAAATAACTCATATTAGAAAACTGAGAATATCCCCAAACACAAAAAAAAAAAAAAAAAGGAACAAACAATAGAAATATTTACCTGGTTAGCTTATCCAAAGGGGAACAACTCCTATCATCCAAAAAGCTGTCCCATACATAAACATAAACACAAGTCTAGTTCAAAGGAGATCTTGCACCTAATGCTTATGGGACCAGCGAGGACATTAACAGATCACTCTTGCTAGATCAGTTCTGATAACAATGTCCAGCTATAAAAGAGCATAAACATAGAATTACAACAGGTCAGATGAAAAAGGACTTAACCATAGATTGCTCCAATTAACAGCCACCGTCAATACAGTAGCCTGTGAAGGCAAACTCACCATTCATATCTTTACACAGTAGAAAAGGTGCAGCTCACAAGACCACACCACCAACACTGACTATATAGTCTACTTGGCTCCAAAAAGCAGCATTCAGCTGAGTGCTCAAATCCACATCAGCTGAGGCTGTGCAAATACCGGAAACCAGATGCAGAGTTACTGCTATCTATAAGGCGCCGTCATACTCAGAACGTCCCGTGCAGCAAAAATTAAACCGAAACCAATACAAATACCAATACAAATACAGGCGCCAGCGGCATGGCTATATATAGAAGAGATCATGGCTATTTAGCACACTATATAATAAGTTGCCAGGTAGCAACATACCTATATATACCGGCCCATCATTAAATATACTGAATCCCTGTTGTACTAATATATGTCCTCACTAAACTGACCATAATAAACGGCAAATGGTGGATCCCTATTAATCAAAGCATTTTTGACATGGGCATATCGATTCTCCTTTTTTAGGTGGAGTAGGCGAAGCCTTCTTGTGTAAGTCTGTATGCTAAATTAAGTATAGTTCTTTTTTTTCTCTTTTTTTCTGAGGACATTTTGATTATTATGATAGTTTCTTGCGTGAGATGTGTACTCCATACCTGTTTGACATGAAACTATCCTCAGTGTCATGTGTTTCTCCTCCAGGTTCTTAATATGAGGTTCTGTTGTTGCAAATCGGTTCTGAAGAAGCTATTAAGTGAAATTCGTCAACCATCTCTGTGATATCTTTTGTAACTATTGTATTGAACCTTACAATTAATTGGATGTTTTTTATCATGTGTGTTTTCTATGTGTAAATTTTGTTACAATATATGTATTCTTTATTAACTTGTGTGTAAAATCTCTCTCTGGTACCGCAATAATCCATCATGTTGGTTCTCTATCTATGCAAAGTGTGTACAGTTTGTAATACACTTCAGGCGGTGTACACAGTATATATTACTGTATGTACAGTTTCTAATTCACTTCATGCGGTGTACACAGTGTATAATACAGTGCAGCCGGTGTACAGTTTCTAATACAGTGCAGGCGGGGTACACAGTATATAATACAGTGTGTACAGTTTCTAATACACTTCAGGCAGTGTACACAGTATATACTACAGTGCAGCCAGTGTACAGTTTCTAATACACTTCAGGTGGTGTACACAGTATATAATACAGTGCATCCGGTGTACAGTTTCTAATACAGTGCAGTCGGTGTACACAGTATATAATACAGTGCAGCAGGTGTACAGTTTCTAATACAGTGCAGTCGGTGTACACAGTATATAATACAGTGCAGTCGGTGTACAGTATATATTACAGTGTAGTGCGGTGTTAAAAAAAATCCCCATCATGTCCGAAAGGCTACCAAGGAGAGGCAGATGCTCACAGGCCACTAAATGAGGGCAAGCAGCCTCTGTGTCTACAGTGAGCAGTGGTGGTCGTGAACATGGTGCATCCTCTGCAGGCGGGTCACACTTGTCCTTTTTTTCTGCTGCTGGCCGTGTTATTGAGCCACAACATGCAGAAGAGTTGGTGGAGTGGATAACAAAGCTGTCCTCATCCTCCTAATCCTCTGTCACCCAGGCTCATAGTAGTTTGCCTTCCAATGCAGCTGCCAAAGTGGCCTATTCCACCAGCTCCTTGTCCACAGTTACTCCTTCCATAGCCCCCCCACCATGCATGGAGTAGTCACCAGAATTATTCAACTATAGTGTCAGTTACATGCTGCTCCGATGTTGGTTCCTAGGTTGAGGAAGGGAGTAACGTGACCCTAGAGAGTGGGGGTGTCGCAGAAGGAGAACAAACTGGCAGTCATGTTCTCCCAGCTGCAGCATACTGCTAAGTTTGCTCCAGTGACGAGGAGGGAGGGGATGATGAGGTCACTGACTGTACTTGGGTGCCTGAAAGAAGAGAGGAGGAAAGTGAGGAGGAGGAGGCACAACTCCAATGGGGCAGGATGTCCACCAGGGATCAGCTTAAGAACAGCCACCCTATTGCATCACACCACACTCCGCAGGTGCAGGCGCTTCTGACTCCCTGCTGACTTGCAAAAGTTCCTTAGTGTGCGCTTTTTTTGACACATGTGCAGCAGATCGCACCGGTGCTGTGTGCAATCTATGTCTGACGCGGATCAAGCATGGTCAGAACAGCAGCCGCTTGGGCACCACATGCTTGACCGGACATATGACGACCTGCCATGCAGTCTGTTGGCAACATCACCTGAAAGATCCACATCACAGAAAAAGGCGGACTTCTCCTTGCTCCTCATCTGGGATCTCAAACCCTACTATACCTCCAGTCCTCTCAAAAACCTGCACTGAGAGGAATGAAGGTATAGCAATAGGTGCCACAATTACTTGCAGCCAATCTGCTAGCAGTACACCGCCAGCAGGCAAATTTCGCTACCCCAGTTGCTGAATCGTAAAAAAAAAATTCAGTCCCAGCCATCCACATGCTCAGCGTCTAAATGCTAGCTTGGCCAAATTGCTAGCACTGCAACTACTGTCTTTTCAGCTGGTAGACTCTGCCCCCTTTCATAACTTTGTAGTATGTGTTGTACCACCGTGGCAGATTCCAAAACGATAGTTCTTTTCACGTAAGGCCATTCCAGCTCTCTACTGTCATGTGGTAGGCAATGTTTTGGCCTCATTGGACAGGACGGTCAGCAGCAAGGTTCATATTACCTCTGACTCATGGTCCAGTAGGCATGAGCAGGGATGTTATCTTTCCTTCACAGCGCACTGGGTAACTCTGCTGGCAGCTGGGAAGGATGCAGGACAGGGTTCAGAGTTGGAGCTTGTTCCACCACCACATCTCCAAAAAGCTAGTGGTGATTCTGCCACAACATCTGTATGCTCCCCTCCCTCCTCTTCTTCTTCCTCTATGGCCTCTTCTGGAGAATTGTCCTCTGAACCAGCAGTGCCTAGGGGACAGGAGCCACACTGGAGCAGAGATTGTCAACTCTGCAGGGGCAGGCACAGAGGTGGTTGATCCCACGGCTGCTTGAACCAGGAATGGTTGTATGCGACAATGGCACCAACCTTCTCTCCACCCTCCGACAGGGACACTTAACCCATGTTCCATGCTTGGCACACTTCCTGAATTTGGTGGTACAGCGTTTCTTGACCAGGTACCCAGACTTACAGGAACTTCTGAGGCAGGCCAGAAAAGTCTGTGGCCATTACCAGTGGTCATAGAATGCCAGTGCTCGGCTGGCTGACATCCAACGGGAATTCAACCTGCCCACCAACCGCCTCATTTGTGACATGCCCACCAGGTGGCACTCAACATTGGCACTGCTGCAGCAGCTGCACACACAGCAAAAGGCCATAAATGAGTACCTGTTTGAGTATGGCACCAGGACAGGCTCAGGGGAGCTTGGCTTCTTTTCGCCATGCCAGTGGCTACTGATTAAGGATGCATGCACTGTCCTGTCATCATTTGAGGAGGCCACAAGTTTGGTGAGCAGCGACAATGCATGACACTGTCCCTCTAGTCTTCCTGCTGGAGCACACACTTTGTGGAATCATGGACAGGGCACTTGAGGCAGAACAGTGGGAGGAAAAGGAAGGACTTCCTTCCCTCTCAAGGCCCCCTTTATGCAGATAGCATTCCTGCAGGGATGACAAACACACAGGAAGAAGAGGAGGAGGAGGATTGTGTCAGCATGGATATGGAGGATACACGCAGCAGTCTTCAAAGGATGGTTTTCAGTCCCCAGTTGTACGTGGCTGGGAAGAGGTAGTGCCTGACAATGTCATCCTCAGTGATCTAGAGGACTCAGAATCGAATGCCTCTGCAAACTTACACTGCATGGGCTACCTGATTCTGCAAAGCCTGTGAAAGGACCCTAGGATTCTTGGTATCAAGGAGAGAGACCATTACTGGCTGGCAACCCTTCTTGATCCACGTTAAAAGGGTAAAATTGCAGAACTCATCCTGCTTTCACAGAGGGAGCAGAGGATGAAAATTCTTCAGGAGCCCTTGAAGAAAAGTTTGTGTAATGCCTTTCCAGACCCTGGGAGGTTACCATTTCCTGGTGCTGGACAACATGTTTCTGAGGCTTCGTTCGGTCAGAGGAAGAGCGGTGGAGAAGGTGGCTGGCTGACCGATGCCTTTAAACAATTTTTCAGTCCTTAGCACCAAGGGCTGATAGGTTCAAACAACCATTGCCAGCATCTGCAATATGTGGTGCAGGAATATGTAGGGGCAAGAGCAGACCCGGAGACCTTTCCAACAGAGCATCCACTGGGTTACTGGGTCTTGAGGATGGACCACTGGCCAGAACTTGCTCAATATGCAATCGAACTACTGGCCAGCGTGTTTTTGAATGGACATTCAGCACTGCTGGAGGGTTTGTAACAGATCAAAGTGTGCGCCTGTCCACAGACACCGTTGATAGGCTCACTTTTATAAAAATGAATCAGTCCTGGATCAGCAGCTATCAAGCACCTGATGCTGATGTAACTGATTGAAGTGGCTAGGGATCTGGGATCCCTTGAGGACTGCCTATGCTGCCTATCCTATTCCTCCTGAATCTTGATGATGCTAGCTTCCAACAATAATTTTGGTTTGGGCCACCACCAACACCCAAGGCCCAATTTTTCTGCCCCTGTTTAACAGGGGCATGTAATTTCTATTTTTGAACAAATTTTTAACAGCGGAGCCCGTTCCTGCGCCCGACAAGTGTAACTGTGAGGGGGTACAGTGTTCTTGCACCACCAACACCCAAGGCCCAATTTTTCTGCACCTGTTTGACTGGGGCATGTAATTACAATTTTTGAAATAATATTTAACAGCAGGGCCCCATCCTGCACCCAAGAAGAGTAACTGTGAGGGGTTACAGTGTTCTGGCACCACCAACACCTAAGGCCCGATTTTTCTGTAGAGTATATAGTGCAGTTCGTATAGTATATATGCGGCAGTTCAGAATATATAGTGCAGTCCGTATAGTATACATACTGCAGTTCCGAGTATATAGTGCAGTCAGTGTAGTATATATAATACAGTATAATACAGTAACCCTATGACAGAATTAAGTAAAAAAACGTCATGGATCGCCCCCCCCCCCCACCTGTCCATACCAGCCCTTTGGGTCTGGTATGGATTTTAAGGGGAACTCCATGCCAAAATTTAAAAAAAACTTTATCCCCCCCTCCCAAAATCTATACCAGGCCCTTTGGGTCTGGAATAGATTTTAAGGGGAACTCCACGCCGAAATTTTAAAAAAATTGGTGTGGGGTCCCCTCCAAAATCCATACCAGACCCTTACCAGAGCAAGCAGCCTGGCTGGCCAGGATAGGGGAGAGAAAAGCGAGCACCCCCCCTCCTGAACCATACCAGGCTGCTTGCCCTCAACATGGGGAAGGTGCTTTGGGGTCCCCCAAAGCACCTTGTCCCCATGTTGATGGGGACAAGGACCTCATCCCCACAACCCTGGCTCAGGTGGTTGTGGGGGTCTGTGGGCAGGGGGCTTATTGGAGTCTGGAAGCCCCCTTTAACAAGGGGGCCCCCAGATCCTGCCCCCCTATGTGAATGGGTAGGGGTACATTGTCCATCCATCTTTAATCACACCGCCTGTCAGATCCAAAAAATATATGTAGGCCGACAGGTATGCGTTAAGAGTACCACCTCGTGGCCCGCCGTTCCGGAGGCCCACATCGCTGCGACGTGTGGGTGGGCCCAGAAGCCTATCTGGGGCCTACCACAGCAGCAGAGGAATAGTCCTGAGCTGTCTATCCTGAGTGAAGAAGCTGGACAACTGAGGAGATCCCAGGGGAGGACCCATCATGGAAGGATAACGCAGAGTGCTGGTCTGGAGAGGGGCCTGGTGACTTGGCTGGAGGACGTATCCTGAAGTAGTCTTACTGCATAGTACTGCCGGGTTGGCTTAAAGGTTCAAGTACTGTGTCTGGCATTCATTGCAAGCCAATACATCCTGTGGCAGAGGATCGTACGGGTTTTATTCCTTTTTCTTTTTTTTAAAGTTTAAATATTGTTTATTGGAAAAGAAATAACAGTACAAAGGTATTAAATTGGCAATCGCCAAAAAAGATATCACAACAATGTTAATAACATTAGAAGCGAGGTATACATGTACCTGAAGCAGAGTCGGGCTCAAAATAAATGTGTAAACACCTATAAACTCTAGGCCATCATCAAACACTCTATCTCCCAGAAAATGGCTGCCTGAGGTCAGGATAGGGAAGCTAAAGCTCGCAGGTACCAGGACTCCTCTAGGGTAGGCCACGCACCCCGAATGGGAACCTGCTGTGCGCGGACCAACCGAGTGGAGCACTGGGGGTTCAAAGAGACCTTCCCTGGTCCCATCCTGAACTCACGGACCACCCATCGTTGAATAAGACAAAATCTCTGTCGTAACGATTAGTAACATTATGAGCCCAACAATAATGTAAGAAATAATATCACTTATAGTGGGGACTATCCCCAAAAATTGGAGGTGGTACATGCTGAACTACTATGTTGTGGATGTTTTCATTCCAAGAGTGTACACGGGTTTTATTCCAAACAAGTCTGTGGCAGAGACTTTTGTTCATGCTGCGTACTGGCTGCTAGGCAAGTGAGAGAGGCCTATTCAGGCGGGCAAAGATTGAATTCCACAAGGGGAGTGCATTCAATTACAAGTGTTCGATTCCAAAGAATGTTCTAAAGAATACTAAAGAAAGGTATTTGAGCTTCCCTGCAACTTTCCTTCCATCTCTTTCCTGCTACTTCCTTTGTCACTTGTTCATCAAAGCATTGGAAAATATACTCAAGTGTTTGGTGTCTACATTGTCCAGAGGTAAACTCAACGGGACCCTAGACCCGGTGTTGGTGAAACAGAGGTATCGAGAGTGAAGGTAACAGCCCGTTTGAGGAACAGCAGCTCCACCGAGAGTTAGTGCTACATGTGGGGGCATCGTCCGGGATTTGTTGGCCATCAGTTCTCGCAACCTGGAGAAGTGTTTCACCGGGAGTTTTCGGTGAGAGCTGGACTTTGTTAATTTCTCAGGAGAAGAAGAGGTTAAGAGTTGCAGGACTTTATTTCTGACTGCGTAGACGGCGGGCGCCAGTGAAAGCCCGGGAGCTACGTGATCAGAGGAACAAGTGGGAGGAGCCTAGCCTACTTGATACCGCGTGGGACGCGTGTATGTGTGTGTTGGCGCCAGAGAAGAAGAGAGGCCTCATGATCGTGCTGAGAAGATCAGAGTGTGGCCATGTCTTTTTCAGTGATGCAGCCAACTGTGGGGCCTAAGATGTTCACTAACAGCACTGCTGCGGGTGCTATGCTGACCGGAACCTTGCTTACAGACACCGGCATTCGTCTGAAACCACAGGGGAGTTTTGTTCTTTATACAGTTGGAGATATTGAAGGACTGGGCATGCTTTGTCACAAGTGTGAAGGACTGGTCAAACATCATCTCCGTCCATTTGTTCGCTGCTCGCAATGTGGAGAATATTTGTTTGTGGTGGAGCAACCTACCATGTCGCCCCGTGCTTATCGTATGGACTGGGCTACAGGTATCACCACAGTAGAAGCTGCTACTACTGCGGAAAAAGAACGTCAGGCAGTGATTTCGTCTGTTGTCACCGAAAGTGTTCCTGAGAGAGATACTGCGGTAACCGACTCATCAGCGGACATTACCTTGATTTCCGCGTCCACTACGCCTATCCCTGTTGTACCTGTCCAGAGGAAGGTGGGATATGTAAGAACTATGGTCGGCACATTCATGCTGACAAAGTGGTCATTTGCAGACCCGGAAAAGATGACATTGTGTACTTTATTACCACAGTGGATAAACAAGGAAAATCGTTAACATTGCTAGATCCTCGGTTCTACTGGTGATTATGGATAAAGAACTGTGGGGTATGTAGATAGATAGTGACAGTGTTCAGAGATCTTCGAGATCAAGATTTGGTGTTCAGCTCTGTGTTTCTAAATCCAAGGCTGAGTTTTGCTAGCTAGACTTCTTTCGTTTAAAGATAAGACATACCTAAATATATATAGGGATGGACTTCTAAAGTTTCTCTAGTTTGTTTCTTTAAAGGAAGAAAATATAAGGGAAGAGAGTGTCATTCTCCTGCTGGAATGAGACTTTGCTCCCAAACTGTTATTGAGGATATTGTACATATTTAGTGTGTGTCTAACTTTGTTTTCTTTTCAGGAGCAACTGGATCTTCCATCAAGCTGTTAGGATTTTCAGCTAGGTAGATAGTGGGGTTGTGACAGTCATAATGTGATTTTGTTTGCGGATGTGAACATACTGTTATATAAATGTTCAAACTGTATATCTCTATACTGTCCTTCCTTCTTCTTTGCCCTTATCCAAGTTTTAAGCTCAAATACCTGCTCTCAGGCTTGGGAATTATTTTTTTTCAGACGTTGAGGACAACGTCTATTGTAGTGGGGTGAGTATGTAGCGCTGGTAGATTTTTAATCTACCACTGATAGGTAAATCTTGTGGGTTACTTGTTAAAGGAAGTTAGATTTGCCTCTGTTCCAGCTTGGCTGAGTTGCATGTAGTTCCACACTGTGCCGGTGGGTGTCGTTGTCACCATGTGCTGGTATTGGAAAAGCAACGTGTTGAAGCGTATGAGTTCTCCTTTGTCCCGGAGACAACTCGGTGGAGGTGGTCCTCCGAGTTGCATTCTGGGAGAGGGTATTTATGGGACAGACGCCATGTTTAGGGGAAACCTGTCTGGGACCTACCACAGCAACAGAGGAATGGTCCTGAGCTGTAAAATCCTGAGTGAAGAAGCTGGACAACCGAGGAGATCCCAGGGGAGGACCCTTTATGGAAGGATCACGCAGAGTGCTGGTCTGGAGAAGGGCCTGGTGACTCAGTTGGAGGACATATCCTGAAGTAGTCTTACTGCATAGTACTGCCGGGTTGGCTTAAAGGTTCAAGTACTGTGTCTGACATTCATTGCAAACCAATACATCCTGTGGCAGAGGATCGTACGGGTTTTATTCCAAACAAGTCTGTGGCAGAGACTTTTGTTCGTGCTGCGTACTGGCTGCTAGGCAAGTGAGAGAGGCCTATCCAGGCGGGCAAAGATTGAATTCCACAAGGGGAGTGCATTCAATTACAAGTGTTCAATTCCAAAGAATGTTCTAAAGAATACTAAAGAAAGGTATTTGAGCTTCCCTGCAACTTTCCTTCCGTCTCTTTCCTGCTACTTCCTTTGTCACTTGTTCATTAAAGCATTGGAAAAAATACTCAAGTGTTTGGTGTTTACATCGTCCAGAGGTAAACTCAACGGGACCCTAGACCCGGTGTCGGTGAAACAGAGGTATCGAGAGTGAAGGTAACAGCCCGCTTTAAACCAGCAGCTCCACCGAGAGTTAGTGCTACATATAAAAAATAAAAAACCTCCGCCTCGATGGGAGGAGTCCCGCTGACTGCTGTCTGTTGGTTGTGACAGCTGTTATATAGGCAAGGGCAGGGCCACCTGGTGACTTAACCGAGTGAACCCATCCCTTCTGACGTCATGTGCCGTCAGAGGGGGCGGGGTCATCCGGTTACATCAGTGGGTGGCCCTGCCCATGTAAGAGCTGTCACAGCAAAAAGACAGCAGTCGGTGGGACGCCTCCCATGGAGGGGGGCTCCACCCCAATTTTTTTTTAAATGTTGGCGTGGAGTTTCCCTTAAAATCCAGACCAATCCCGGAGGGCCTGGCATGGATTTTGGGGGGACCCCACGCAGTTTAAAAAAAAAAATTGGCGTGGAGTTCCCCTTAATAACCATACAAGACCTGAAGAGCCTGGTATGGACTGGGGGAAGGAAACCCATGCAATTTTTTTTTTATTGATTTTTATCTATATTTTAAATTACATTTTTTCCTTTAGAAATGTCATTTTGCTGCAGCACTGTAAAACACATCAGACAGATGGGCCACTTTACAGGCTGACTAAGGGCACCCCTCAGGCACGATATTTAAAGGAATATTTCATTTTTATTGTTCCACTTTAGGCATTATTAAAATCACTGCTGCTGAAAAAATGGTTGTTTTAAAAACTTTTTTTGCATTGATACATGTCCTCTGGGGCAGTACCCGGGTCCCCATACACATTGTATGGCAATAACTTGCATATAAGCCTTTCAAATGAGCACTTTTGATTTATTTTTCATGTTCGTGTCCCATAAACTTTAATGGGGTTATTCCGCCCTTACCTATTCTCCAGGGAGAATAAGTTGTCGTTCCCAGTAATTGAGGTCCTCCAGTACCCTTATTCATTTTCTTGTCCTTCTCTCTCTCAATGGGGAGATCTGGGGTCTAAAAGACCCCAAATCCCTACTTTGCACTTAAAAGTATTCCAAATGCCAAAATCAGCGTTTTTAAATACTAGGGATTTTTTCAAATCAACGCAGTTGGCTGCCGCATAAACCAGAAGTGACATTGTGACGTCGCTTCCGGGTTACTACACTGGAGACCCAATCAAAGCTGATTACGGCTTTGTCCGGGACTCCGGCCAGCTGGCAGACATGCCATCTGGTCTCTCAAATCTACCATGGTTGTGGCGGAAGGCTGCGAGAGGGGGGACATCCACTCCCGCTCCTTGTGATAATGGCCGAGCGGCTGCTGAGCCTCAATAGTTATCGCCAGAAAGCCGACCACCAGCTCTAAAATTTGGTACCGGGTTGAAGCCTGCAGCTGAAGGCATTACCCCGGTACAACCGCTTCCTCAAAATGACGTACAGGTGCGTTGTTTCGTGGGAATGTGAGGTTTGTAAGATCAACTCCCTAAAAAATGTAAAATATTTCTCTTTTTGTTCTAATACTACATCTAAATCATATGACATCAATTCTTTTATGACACGTTCGACCAACAATGTGGTATATCT
The DNA here is from genome assembly GCF_042186555.1 of Aquarana catesbeiana. NCBI lineage: Eukaryota > Metazoa > Chordata > Amphibia > Anura > Ranidae > Aquarana > Aquarana catesbeiana. The sequence continues at coordinate 173,227,725 of NC_133330.1, forward strand.
GATTACTTGTCCATGTGGTTTGTATTACATTGGTCAAACTGTATGTAAATTGAAAGTCAGGCTGAAGGAACATCTGGACAATATTTGTAAGGGTTTCCAAATCACAGCCTTTCGAAGCATTACGCTATGTGCCATAGAATGAATCCAAGTGGAATCCTGGCCATTGATAAATTTAATTCCCACTGGAGAGGGAGTCACACCAGGAGAAATGGAAACCAAACCAAAATGGAAACCTGGTGGATTTACTCTTTAAAAACTTATAGACCTCTCTGTTCTTACTGCCTAGGTGGCTAGCTTGAGGAATCTGGTTGTTCTTGTCTATAATCAAGTTCTGACCTCTTAGAAATTTTAGATATTGAGGTTTTGTTTATATATATATTTTTATAATTTTTTGTTATTGTTTATATTTAAACAACACAATTATTATTGATACGTGTAATTTTTAGATTATATATATGTTTTTCAACCACAAGATGGCAGTGGTATCCTGTTTTAGCTTTTGTTTTGTTTTTTTCCCGTAGCTTGAGGCGATTGCGTGTACAGTCTCTTTTACAAACAATTTAGAGTGTTTTCTTGGCATACTGCACTAAGAGGTGGTGTCTATTTTCATTTTGATATATGTGACCTGTCGAGAGACTGTCTCAGAGGGGCTAACAGGACCTATCTTGATGATCAAAGACCAGCCAGAGGAGTTCTGGAACGCTTGTATGACCATCTATAATCCAGTGGTCCATGCGTTAGGATAAAAGCCCCGGTGTCGGTGGAGGAGTGTTATTTCACCTATTATATCTATAAACACCTTGAGTGCCCCATAGGATTTATCGACTGAAACACATTACCTTATACTTTACAAGATTCATTTTGAACTTTCTCTATGTTTGATCTTTTGAATACTTTCAATTTTTGACTCACTTTTTTTCAATTTTTCTTTGTTACTGTTACCATAGAGTTTTGTATATCTGCACTAATTGCTAGCTGATATATATATATATATATATATATATATATATATATATATATATATATATACCAATAAGAGCTGACACCATTTTTTATTCGTATTTCGCTTGTTAAGTTCCTTAAGCTCCTGCTGCCTCTCTGGTGTGGCTTGAGGTACAGGCAGTATTTCTGAGAAAACCACCTTGGAGGTCCTTCTCTTTAATGTAGCTGTCAGGAAAGTTCCCAGGACAGACACAATGCTGGCCACCCTGGCGCGCGCCTGTCTACGCCGGTGCGTACTAATGCATGTGTGCCCATGCGCGCCAATGTGCGTATGCCTGTGCGTGCTAATGCCCGTGAGCCTGTGCATGCAGGTGCGCATGCGCGCTTGGTGCCAATCAGTCTATTTGAACTGACAGTACACTCTGGGTCGGTGCTGTCAGATCTGCAGCTCCTTGTGACCCCGCTCCTGTTATCTGTCTTGAATGTTTATCTCCTGACTACCCGGCTTGCCCTTTGGATTATCCTTTTGTCTTCTGCCTGCACCTGACCTTGGCCTGCCTTTCACTCTGAATCCGTTTGCCCCTCTGTACTTCGTTTCCCACCTGTTGCTGACCCTGCCTGTGACCCGACCTGTCTGCTCTGCTCCTGCTGAGCATCATCTGCCGGTGTACCTGCCTGCCTGTCTGCTGTCCTTTGGTCACCATCTCCTCTGCATCTGGGATCCAGAGCCACCTTTACCACAACTTCCCGCCAGGCTCTCGTACCAGTCTGCACTCCCGTGCCTCCTGTTCATACTACCAGGGGCCGCGAGTCAGACACGTAAAGGAGGCCTTCCTCTGCTCCATCGGGCTCATCGGTCACGTACATGAAAGTCTGACAGTAGCCCTAAATCCCTGAAATAATTTTTTAGGATGCTCCACCTTTCTTTAACTTTGTTGTTGGTACCAATGTGTACCATGGCAGCTGGGTCCTCCCCAGGGCCCTGGGTCCTCCCAGCCCCACCCAACAACCTGTCCATCCAATCTGCCGAACCCGAGCACCCAGTAAACAACATACTGTTCGGTGATCACGGTCCTTGAGACAGATCTGTCCTTCTAATAATTGAATTGCCTACCACCAGTACCTGTCTAATCTTGCCTGTGTCCTTGGAACCCTCCTCCAGCAGTGCAACCCAACATCATGCAACCTGGCATACTTGTTGAGATGTACCAACTCAGGTCTAGCCTCCATAAAGCTTTTCCTTCTACCCCCTCCTTCTGTCACCCAGCTACCTACATCTGGCTCCTGTACCTCCATATCTCCAACCCCTCTATACTGGCCCCTGCCAGCACCTGCTGGGTCCAAGCTCCTTTCCAGGTTGTTAAAGCGGAGGTTTTTTTAAGTCAGCAGCTACAAATACTGCAGCTGCTGATTTTTAAAATAAGGACACTTACCTGTCCAGGGCACCCGCGATGTCAGCACCCGAAGCCGATCTATCCCTCAGCTGTTGGGTGCTGCCGCCGCCATCTTTCAGCTTCACTTCCTGGTTCCCTACTGCGCATGCGTGACTAGCGCTGCACTATCTCACTGGTTCCTGTTGTCTTCTGGGACCTGTGTGTCTCCTAGAAGACAGTGGGGGGGACGGAGAAAGCGCCCAAAGTGCCGTAGATACCCATGGGTGGCTCGGGTATCTATGCCCGGAAGTGGGAGCAAAATACCTGTATTAGACAGGTATCTGCTCCCCCCTCCCCCCTGAAAGGTGCCAAATGTGACACCGGAGGGGGGGAGGAACCGAAAAAGCGGAAGTTCCATTTTTGGGCGGAACTCCGCTTTAATGCTTTTCAGTGTTGCCACCTGATTCTCCAGATCCAGGATCTGAGCTTCCAGAGAAACACCTAACTCACATCTCACATAGCAGTATTTACCCTTGAACGGCTCTTCAAGGAACACATACATGGAGAAGAGAGGTGCACTGGGTCTCATCACCAATCCCGCTGGACATTTTACCCGCTACTCTAATGGGGATAATCCCCCCAAAAAAGTTCCTCCAAGTACTGAACGATACTTTAAGTTACTCTTTGTGCTACAGCTACTCCCAGTTCCTCACAATCACTCTCAGCACTCCGCATCACTCCATGTCATTCCCAGCACTCCCATGTCACTACCAGCACTCCTACATCACTCCCAGCACTCTTATGTCACTCACAGCACTCCTCGTCACTCCATGTCACTCCTCGTCACTCCTCCTCACTCCCCAGCACTCCAGGTCACTCCCCAGCACTCCATGTCACTCCCAGCACTCCTCCAGGATTACTCCCAGCACGCTTAGTTAATACAAAGTGGCTACAAATACTACCCACCGTACTCCAAGTTAATACAAATATTACTCCTGGTACTCCAAATAAGGCTCCCAGTACTCCAAGTTATTAGAAATATGCGCCTCAGCATTAAGGTATATAATTGTGTCCTGCTCCCTCACTCACAGAGTTCCCACCGCTCCTTCTGTCAGTGTTACCCATGTCCTGCTGTCAGATGCTGGTTCCTATCCCCGCACTCAGCTATCAGTGTTTTCCAGCTTCTCTCACCGCTCTCAGGTTACTCCCCCGTCGGTGGAAGCAAAGATTGGTGATAAAGCTTCAGCGGAGACACCTTTTTCCCATGATACTAAGTATTTTCAATGATCATCATGACTTAGCTATTAGGGGATAATGCACAAACATCTATTTATTCTTTACTGTTATGGGTGCACCACAGAAGCAGAGAAAGAAAGGCAAATAAAACTAAGTGTCTGTGGACACCTGTAAATTCAATTTGGTATTTAACCCAATTGGTGTTAATGTGTTAAGTCTGTAAATTCACTTGTTGTAAATTCACTTATTTCTCTTGTTGTAGTAAGATCCTATCAAAATCCCCTCATCTTAAAGGCAAGTCTAAAGCAAAAATCGCCTTGACTTTTTTTTACTTTTGTGTGTCTGTCAAAAAATGGAAGGCCAAAGGGCTATCATCATTTTTCTTTTTGATATCATGGACATGCTCACAAAGGCGGACCCGCAGCTGATGCTTTCTCTCAGTGGTGTCATGTAAAAGACATCCTCAAATGGCACTTGTGGTAAATTTTATGTCAGAAAGACAAAGAGTCAGCTGTGGGTCCTCCTTGGTGAGCACGTCCATGATATCAAGAAAGAAAAAATAATGATCACCCTTTGGCCTTACAAACTAAGCACACTATACCTTTAAGAAATTCTAAACCGTGCTGGCTGATGGATGATGTAATTTTGGCTTGAACCAATGAGAAGCACAGTGAGCGGGATAAAGATAGAGGAGCCTGTTTGATGTGATGTAAGTAAAGACAGCACAAGCCATTACTGCACAGTTCATTAAATAATACTCAGCAGGAACAGGAAACACAACACAGGAAGTAAGTACAACAGAGATGCATCATAGAGTTGCATATAAACAAACATAACATCCATAACATCTCCCCTTTTAGTGTTACTAAATGAACATTGTGAAATTCTGATGAGACACAGCAATAACACATTCTATAGCTTAAGTCTCATAGGTGGTTTTGAACATCTACCACTAGAGTCAGACTGGCCCTTGTACAAAGATTCCTTTAGCCCTCTCTGAAATTACTGGGCTCCTCTCATCACGTACTGGCATGCTCTGCGCTTGACAGCTGTCAGGTATATTTGCTTGTTTAGAACTGTCATTACCCTTGGTATGAGGCATCACCTCTGTACATTCCTCACTGTCAGTGGGTGAGGGTGTCCTTGTGATACTGGGTGTGTCTGATCTATCAATGGGATATTGTGATTCAGGCTGCTCTGCCACTCTCAAATCCACTTGATTACAGCGATAGAGAGTTCCTTCAATGTTCGCGAGATAGGAGCGTGGTGCAAACTTTTGCAGACAAGTACCCATTCTCCAATGGCCTGTTCAATCTGCAGGTAATGGTTTCATACGGATTCATTCCCCAATATTAAAAATTCCTGCAAATCCCTGGCTGATGTGTCATACCGTGCCTTTGACACTTGTCTCTTAAGCCTTAACTTTTCTGTAACACCTTGTATGACAGAGGGTTCAAGATGCCTATTTGCTACTGGTAAGGAGGTCTTTAATCCCCTTGACATTAGTCTTTGTGCTGGACTACTATCCATGCCTTTGGTCAGAGTGTTTCTCCAATGTAAAATGGCCTTCCATGGGTCTTTACCATCACTTTGTGCATTCTTGCATACATTTTTAACAATCTTTACAGCTGATTCAGCTTTGCCATTAGCTTGTGGATGACATGGTGAGAAAGTAACATGCTCATGCTTCCATTCATTGGCAAATTTTCTGAATTGTAGGTTTGCAGACTGGGGACCATTATCAGAGATCACTGTATCTGGTTGGCCATGACATGCAAACTGAGCCTTGCACCTCTTAATTGTAGCTTCAGTGGATAAGTCAGGAAGAAGGTCTGTTTCCCAGAAGTCTGAATAAGGATGGACTAATAGCAGGTATTCTTTTCCTGCGTAGTTGAATAAGTCCATACTGATAATCTGCCATGGATGTGTAGGTATCTTATGTGACATCATGGTTTCTTTTTGTTGTAACTGGGCATATTCATTGCAGGTGGGACAGTTACTGGCAAAGTCTTTGATTTCACCATGCATGTTGGGGCAATAAAGAGTATCACAAGCTTGTCTGTAGCGTGCTTCACCTCCAATATGACTGGAGTGTATGTACAATAACATCTCTGCTCTCAGTGACTTCGGTACTATGACCCTGGGACCTTTGTACAAGATACCATTTTGTATGCTGATCTCATCTCTAAAGGACCACTATTCCCTTACAATTGCAGGTACAGCCTCTTTTTCGTCTGGTCACCCACTCAAAACAATAGACTTCAAAGCTTGTAAAGTTGCATCACTGTCGGTGTGCTGTATGAGTTGATGTGGTCACTGATCTGTGACATTAAGATAGTCCCTGTTGCAGCCGACCCTGTTGTTCCTGTTGCAGCAGACAAATTGTACAATGCTCATGCTCACCACCAGGTGCCACATTATCCAACGTAGCTCTGCTAAGGGTTTCACTGATATACATTTCACATCCTGGCTTGTAGATAACAGTGAGGTTGTAATGCTGCAATGTAAGCATCATGCTCTGCAAACGCTTGGGAGCACACAAAAGGGGCTTCTTAAATATGGCTATCAGAGGTTTGTGATCAGTTTCAGCTGTAATTGAATCCCACCCATAAAAATAATGATGGAAACACTGGCAAGCAAATACAATACTTAATTCCTTCTCTATTTGAGCATAATTTTGCTCAGCTGATGAAAGAGCTCTGGATGCATATGCAACTGGCTGACCTTCCTGCAAAAGGCAACAACCTAGGTAATTTTTACTGGAGTCAAATTGTATCGTAACAGACCTCATGACATCATAGTATTTCAATGCTGGGGCAGAGGTGATCAAGCATTTTATATCCTCTACTGCCAAAGCCAGTGCCAAACTTCTTATTTGTCCAGAAGTCGCCTTAATGGCTCACACATGCAGGAATTTTGCTAGGTATGTAACAAAGCCAATAAATCTCTGTACCGCTTTGGCATCAGTAGGCTGTGGCATGTCCATAATGGCTTTAATCTTATCCCAGTCACCTTTTAAGCCTTGTGAAGACAGGATATGTCCATGGAAACTGACTTTTTCACCTTGAACTGCAATTTCTTTACGCTAAGCCTCAGCATCACCTGCCGATTACGATCCAATAGCGCTATTAACTTTCCATCATGGTCATGCTCAGCCTCCTCATCTGTATTACTGCAGCCAACTATAAGAATGTCATCAGCTATTGGCTCAGTTTTGTGAAGCCCACCTAATAGTTCATGCTGCTTTCGCTGGTATACCTCAGGTACTACAGAGACTCCAAATGGTAGTTTGAACCATCTCTTTCTGCCCCAAGGAGTCCAGAAAGTGGTCATGTAGCTACTCTTGTCATCCAGTTTGCACTGTAAAAAGGCATCTCTAGCATCAACAAGTGTGAAAACATGTGTTTTGGGTAGTTTGTGCAAAATATCGAGTGTTGCCATTAGGTGTGTCCAATTCAGGGCCAAATTCAGAAACTTGGTATCAATGAATATTCTGATCTTCTCAGGCTTTCTGTTAACAACTATGTTGCTTATCAATTCTGTAGGCTCTGATACTGAAGTTAGATGTCCTTCAGCTTCATATTTATCTAGCTGAGCTTTACCTGTGGCTTAATGGCTATGGGCACATTGCGTGGGGCACACTGTACAGGTTCAATGGTAGGATCAAGTTCCAAACTAAACTGGAACCGATTAATCCAACTATTTGAGGGTAATCTTATGAAAACCTTCTTAGACTTGAAAAGGGAATTTAATATATCAAATAAATAGTTTTTTAAATATCTTCAAATTAGGCATGCAATTCAAGTCCAGTTTAGGTCACAGACAATTGAATGGTCCCAGATCCCCACTCTCCTAAAAATAATGAAGCCAGTTACATCCAAAGGACTAATCTCTGTACTGTATGCTAGATTGGCGGCTAGAATAAGTAGAGCAGGGCCTTCCAACAGTAGAGCGAGGTTGGAGAGAGATGTGGGGGTAATGACTACGGAAGAGTGGGACGGGATCCTGAAACGGGGAGCACTGGTCTTGATCTCTTCTTCACAGAAAATATCTCATTTATTTTTAATATATAGAGTCTACTATACTCCTAAAAAAATGTTTAAACTTGGGTGGAGACAAAACGATGAGTGTCCCAGGTGTAGGGTGGCAGGGGATTTTATGGAAATGCCTGAAGCTATTTAGATACTGGGTGGAGATAATAGACAGGATAAATAAAACCTTTAAGTCTACATTGGAACCGGTAGCCAAGACATGTCTATTAGGGAGTTTGAAGGAAGGTAGAGTTCTGACTGGTACCACCGAAGTAGTGTTGAGATGCCTATTTCAGGTGAGAAAATTAATCGCACAGAAATGGCAGGCACAGACTCCCCCGACTGTGAAGAACTGGGTTGAGACCATTAACTCTAGTTTGGAGTGAGAAAGTGGTACTTGTTAGGCAAGGCAATTACAGGAAGTTTGAGAGAATGTAGAAACCCTGGCTGGACGAGATGGGGTGTCCCCTATAGGAGGTTGGTAAGGAGTGAATTCCTTTTTTCTCTTCTTCCTCCGTGGGGGACAATAGACGATCTAGCCTACTGTACTGCTCTCTTTCCCTTTGAGTGCTCCTCTTTAGTCCCCCCCGAGGCTATGTAACCAACAGAATCACATGCACAAGTAACGTTAAGGTGGTGTGGGTGAGGTGGGGATGGTGGCGGTAGGAAAGGACAGAGAAGGTAGGAAGGATGGGAGAGGGAGGGTAAAATAATAAATAAGTTAATGTACTGTAAGATACTGTATGCTATTTTACAATGTATTTTTTCACTGCTTTTGTTACTTGTGAAATAACAATAAAAAAGTTAACAATTAAAAAAAAAAAACTCTCCTAGAACAGAGGCCTTCAAACACATCATTGTAGGCGTGAAGAATTTGCTGTCAGTGGCCCAGTCAGAGATTTTACAGGCTGATTATCAACATTGTGTAGCTCAGCAGGAATGGTGAACTGCATCAGTCCAAGGTGCTCACATGTTGAACCTGATAATAGTGGTTTCTGATCGGCTGCAACAATCTCAAAGTTCAGTTTGTGTGTACAATCACGTATGCTGAATTCTGTTTGGAAAAGCCCCAATGATTCCCCTAGTTTCCACAAATACAGCTTTAGTCTGGTGCTACTAGGCTGAATGGGTGCCCTGGGTGCCAGTTTCCTTTTTTTCTTTATACTCATGACATCACACGTTGCACCCGAGTCCAGCTGGCAGGGTTGGATTATATTGTTTAATCTGAGGTTTACAAACCATTTTTTGCCCTTTGTGTTTACAGCACCAATGCATTCTGAGGGGTAAACCATATCAGTGCTAAGCAGGTGTGCGTCCTCCGGATCTGACATTTTCTTAATTGTGTGCAGCTTCCTTGCTTCCATTTTACTGGCGAGACACACTCTTGCAAAGTGATTTGGTTTACCACATGCAGTAGAGATTTTCCCATATGTAGGACACTTTTCTTTCTCCCGTACATGCACATTGCTGCAATACTTGCATGATTCAGACTTCCTCCCAAGTGAGTTGTGTAGGTGACCCTTGTGCTGAAAATTATTCTGGTGGTTCTTGAAGCTTTGCTGTTGTTTAGCTGCATTGATATTGTCAATCAGTTTATCCTGCTCCATAGCTTTCATATGTTTGTCATCAGGGCCGGACATGGAATGAAAACCAGCCCTGGAAAAAAATTCATACCAGCCCCATAGCATTATTATACTAGCTCAACATCATTACGTAATTTTCTTATTCATAAGTAGGGATGAGCCGAACACCCCCCTGTTCGGTTCGCACCAGAACATGCGAACAGGAAAAAAGTTTGTTCGAACACGCGAACACCGTTAAAGTCTATGGGACACGAACATGAATAATCAAAAGTGCTAATGTTAAACGCTTATATGCAAGTTATTGTCATAAAAAGTGTTTGGGGACCTGGGTCCTGCCCCAGGAGACATGGATCAATGCAAAAAAAAGTTTTAAAAACTGCAGTTTTTTCAGGAGCAGTGATTTTAATAATGCTTAAAGTCAAACAATAAAAGTGTAATATTCCTTTAAATTTTGTAGCTGGGGGGTGTCTATAGTATGCCTGTAAAGGGGCGCATGTTTCCCGTGTTTAGAACAGTCTGACAGCAAAATGACATTTCAAAGGAAAAAACCCATTTAAAACTACTCGCGGCTATTGCATTGCCGGTCCGACAATACACATAGAAGTTCATTGATAAAAACAGCATGGGAATTCCCCACAGGGGAACCCCGAACCAAAATTTAAAAAAAAAATGACGTGGGGGTCCCCCTAAATTCCATAACAGTTCCTTCAGGTCTGGTATGGATATTAAGGGGAACCCTGGCCAAAATTTAAAAAAAAAATAACGTGGGGGTCCCCCTAAATTCAATACCAGACCCTTCAGGTCTGGTACGGATTTTAAGGGGAGCCCTGCGCCAAAAAAAAAAAAATGGCGTGTAGTCCCCCCAAAAATCCATACCAGACCCTTATCCGAGCACGCAACCTGGCAAAAGAGGGGGGGATGAGTGTGTGGCCCCCCTCCTGAACCCGGCCCGGAGAAGAAAATGAAGAAGAGAAGAAAAGAAGAAGAGAAGAAGATGAAGAGAAGAGCGGGAGCCTCCCCCCATGCCATGGGTGCGGAGCGGCCCGAGGAGAAGATAGAAGACGCCGCGGAGGAGATGCTGGACGAGAACGCCAGAGGAAGAACCAGAAGAGCCAGAAGAACCAGAACAAGAAGATGAAGGAAGATAGAAGAAAGAAGAAGCATTTAAATAAAGGAATTGTCAAAAACTGTCTCTTGTCATTTTTAACATTTTTGACAGTTTTTTAGTGGAATGGTAGGGGTAAGTACCCCCTTACCATTTCACACAGGGGGGGCCGGGATCTGGGGGTCCCCTTGTTAAAGGGGGCTTCCAGATTCCGATAAGCCCCCCGCCCGCAGACCCCCACAACCACCGGCCAGGGTTGTGGGGATGAGGCCCTTGTCCTCATCAACATGGGGACAAGGTGTTTTGGGGGGCTACCCCAAAGCACCCTCCCAATGTTGAGGGCATGTGGCCTGGTACCGTTCAGGAGGGGGGGCCGCACTCTCGTCCCCCCTCTTTTCCTGCGGCCTGCCAGGTTGCGTGCTCGGATAAGGGTCTGGTATGGAATTTAGGGGGACCCTCACGTCATTTTTTTAAAAATTTTGGCCGGGGTTCCCCTTAATATCCATACCAGACCTGAAGGGCATGGTATGGAATTTAGGGGGACCCCCACGTCATTTTTTTTTTTAATTTTGGTTCGGGGTTCCCCTGTGGGGAATTCCCATATCGTTTTTATCAATGAACTTCTATGTGTATTGTCGGCAATGCAATAGCCGCGAGTAGTTTTAAATGGGTTTTTTCCTTCGAAATGTCATTTTGCTGTCAGACTGTTCTAAACACAGGAAACATGCGCCCCTTTACAGGCATACTATAGACACCCCCCAGCTACGAAATTTAAAGGGATATTACACTTTTATTGTTTGACTTTAAGCAGGACCCAGGTCCCCAGGTCCCAGGTCCCCAAACACTTTTTATGACAATAACTTGCATATAAGCCTTTAAAATTAGCACTTTTGATTTCTCCCATAGACTTTTAAAGGGTGTTCCGCGGCATTCGAATTTGCCGCGAACACCCCAAATTGTTCGCTGTTCGGCGAACTTGTGAACAGCCAATGTTCGAGTCGAACATGAGTTCGACTCAAACTCGAAGCTCATCCCTATTCATAAGGGAAAACAATGCATTTTAAAGCACATTTGAAGAGTGTATTCTGTATAGATAAGACAAATATGAAAGCACATAGGGCTTTATATGTATGTAGCAATAACTCACGGTGGAGCTGCTGATTTAAAGCGGGCTGTTACCGTCACCTTTTTACCTGTAAATTCACCAATACCGGGTCTAGGGTCCCCGTTGAGCTTATTATCAGACAATGTAGGCACCAGTCACTTGAGTACTTTTCCAATGCTTTAATGGGAGATAACTGGAAGAAGTAGCAGGAAAGAGGTAGAAGAAGAGTTGCAGGGAAGTTCAAATACCTTTTCTTGGTGTAGCACTAATGAATTGAAATCTCAGGGATAAATGTATTTTCAGTTCAGGATTAAATCTTTGCCCGCCCGGATAGGTCTCTCTCACTAACCTAGCAGCCGGAATGCAGCACGAACAAAAAGTCTCTGCCACAGACTTGGGTGAAACAAAACTGTACGATCCTCTGCCATAGGATGTAGTAATTTTCGATGAACAGCAAACACAGTACCAGAACCTTTAAGCCGACCCGGCAGTACTTGTGCGGTAGAGTAGTTTAAGATGCGTCCTCCAATCAAGTCACCAGGCCCTTTCTAAGACCAGCCTTGCATGGTCTCTTCCAAGATGGGTCCTCCCCTGGATCTTCCTGATTGTCTGGCTTCTTCCCGCAGGACAGACAGCACAGGACCATCCCAGCGATAGCAGGCCCCAGACAGGCTTCTGGGTCTACCCGCACGGCTGCAGCAACGCAACCCTCCAGCCCGGAGGGCCGCGAGGTAGGACTCACTAACACATACCTCTAGGCCAGGAGGGCCACGAGGTAAAAGACTCTCTAACACATGGCGTCTGTCCCATAAATACCCTCTCCCAGAATGCAACCCGGAGGACCACCTCCGCCGAGTTATCTCCGGGACAGAAGAGTACTCATACACTTCAGCTTGTTGCTTTCCAACACCGACCCATGGTGACAACGACACCCACAGGCTCAATACGATCACGAGGCCTCTCTTCTCCTTTGGCGCCAAACACACATATCCGTGTCCCACGCGGCAACAAGTAGATGTGGATCCTCCCACTTGTTCCTCTGATCACGTAGCTCCCGGGCTTTTACGTCTCACCCGCAGCCTACACAGTCAGAAATAAAGTCCTGCAATTTAACCCCTTCTTTTCCTGGAAAAAGTGACAAAGTCCAGAAACCTCTTCTAGTATAGACTCTCGGTGAAATACTTCTCATGGCTGCTTAGGGTAACGGCAAACAATCCCGGACGAGCCCCCACATGTAGCAATAACTCACAGTGGTGCTGCGGATTTAAAGCGGGCTGTTACCATCACCTTTTTACCTGTAAATTCACCAATACTGGGTCTAGGGTCCCCGTTGAGCTTATTATCAGACAATGTAGGCACCAGTCACTTGAGTACTTTTCCAATGTTTTAATGGGAGATAACTGGAGGAAGTAGCAGGAAAGATGTAGAAGAAGAGTTGCAGGGAAGTTCAAATACCTTTTCTTGGTGTAGCACTAATGAATTGAAATCTCAGGGATAAATGTATTTTCAGTTCAGGATTAAATCTTTGCCCGCCCGGATAGGTCTCTCTCACTAACCTAGCAGCCGGAACGCAGCACGAACAAAAAGTCTCTTCCACAGACTTGGGTGAAACAAAACTGTACGATCCTCTGCCACAGGATGTAGTAGTTTTCGATGAACAGCAAACACAGTACCAGAACCTTTAAGCCGACCCGGCAATACTTGTGCGGTAGAGTAGTTTAAGATGCGTCCTCCAATCGAGTCACCAGGCCCTTCTTAAGATCAGCCTTGCATGGTCTCTTCCAAGAGGGTCCTCCCCTGGATCTACCGGATTGTCCGGCTTCTTCCCGCAGGACAGACAGCACAGGACCATCCCAGCGATAGCAGGCCCCAGACAGGCTTCTGGGTCTACCCGCACGGCTGCAGCAATGCAACCCTCCAGCCCAGAGGGCCGCGAGGTAGGACTCACTAACACATACCTCTAGGCCAGGAGGGCCATGAGGTAAAAGACTCTCTAACACATGGCGTCTTTCCCATAAATACCCTCTCCCAGAATGCAACCCGGAGGACCACCTCCGCCGAGTTATCTCCGGGACAGAAGAGCACTCATACACTTCAGCTTGTTGCTTTCCAACACCGACCCATGGTGACAACGACACCCTCAGGCACAATGTGGAACTGCACGCAACACAGCCAAACTGGAAGAGAGGCTAAATCTGACTATAAATTGAATCTGAACTATGTACAGAACAGTTGATCCACTAAATTTACCTATAAGTGGTAGATTGAAAAATCTACTAGCACTACATGTATAGGAGAAAATTCCAGTTAAAAGTGGTAAAAGTGTAGCAATCATCAAGGGGGACCCAAGGGACTCTGTGAATGCTGGGGGGAAGGGGGGTCTGGTTACCAGAGACCACTTTCTGCAGAAAGAATACACTAAGGTAAGGGGTGGCTGATTTAAGGGGGAAACCTTTATATCAGTGCCCCCTTACATTATTGTATTCACTCCCCCCTTACATCACTGACCCCCCTCAGACTGACTTGGCGGCGCTGATGCTGACCTCCTCTCAGGTGCAAGAGATCAATGCATCAATGCAGCCTCACCAGTGCCCAACAAATGCAGCCTCATCAGTGCCCATCAAATGCAGCCTCACCAGTGCCCATCAAATGCAGCCTCACCAGTGCCCATCAAATGCAGCCTCACCAGTGCCCACCAAATGCAGCTTATCAGTGCCCATCAAATGCAGCTTATTAGTTCCCACCAAATGAAGCCCACCTGTGCAGTGCCCACCAAATGCAGCCCACCTGTGCAATGCCCACCAGATGCAGCCCACCAGTGCATTGTCTGCCAAATACAGCCCACCTGTGCAGTGCCCACCAAATGCAGCACACCTGTACAGTGCCCACCAGTGCAATTTCCACCAAATGCAGCCCACAAGTGCAATGCCCACTAAATGCAGCCCACCTGTGCAGTGCCCACCAAATGCAGCCCACCAGATGCAGCCCACCAAATGCAGCCCACCAGTGCAATGCCCACCAAATGCAGCCCACCAGTGTAATGCCCACCAAATGCAATCCACCAGTGCAATGCCCACCAAATACAGCCTACCAGTGCAATGCACCCTAAATGCAGCCCACCAAATGCAGCCCACCAGTGCAATGCACCCTAAATGCAGCCCACCAAATGCAGCCCACCAGATGCAGTCCACCAAATGCAACCCACCAGATGCAGCCTACCAGATGCAGCCCACCAGATGCAGCCCACCAGATGCAGCCCACCTGTGCAGTACCCACCAAATGCTGCCTATCAGTGCAGTGTCCATCAGTACCTGGATCACAATCTCCTGTGTCATAGAGATTGGATTTAAATTGACCGCCCGTGTGGCCACTGTAAGAAAGTCCCACATCCTGTGACACACGTCACACTGATTCAATGCCCCAAAATGTTGGGATTGGGTGAAATTATTCATACATCAGGCATCGACCTAATGTCATAAAACACCTTTTGGACGAATGATCAGATGTGTATGTTTCGTTGTAGTGGGGAAATAAACTGCAGTTCATGTTAAGTCAGCAATTGTCACTGAATATAAAAACAAATCTCAATTATTTCCCCCACTACAACAAAACATACAAATCTGGTCATTCGTCCAAAATGTGTTTCATGACATTAGGTCGATGCCTGATGTACCCATTAGAGTGAATAAAAAAAAAATTACAATATAATCATAAAACCTTCGGACAAAAGGGGGGAATGTGGTAATCATGGACTGCTCGAAATATATTGGGATGTGCATGAATATCATTAAAAATAAAGAATGCTATAGGTGTATACCGGAAACTCAGATACAAGTATCCTATCAAGAGTTCAGGGAGATCATCTCTCAAGCTTTCTATGCAAGATTAATTAAAAAAAACACCAATGATTTTCTTATTATTCAATATCCAATCATACCCACGTTCTATTCTCTGCCGAAGGTTCATAAAAACAGAGATGCTCTACCCGGACGCCCCATTGTGTTGGGAATTGGATGCATCTCTGAAAAAGCCAGTAAACTAACTGATGATTACCTACGACCATTTGTTATTTCATTACCCTTGTATGTACAAGATACCAGGGATTTATTGAAAATTCTGGATAGCATTACTGTGCCTGCAGACTCTTGGCTTGTCACAATTGATGTTGAGGCTCTCTATTGCTCGATACCCCTAGTTAAAGGAATCACTATAATTGCAGAATTTCTAAAAGAGAGAGACAATACAACATGGCGTTATAATGCTTTTGTCCTGGAACTATTAGAATATGTTCTGTCTAGGAATGGTTTTGTTTTCAATGGCTCCCACTACCTCCAGGTGCAGGGGGTTGCAATGGGGACTAAATGTGCTCCATCATATGCGAACCTGTACCTGGAGGGGTGGGAGCTATCTGTTTTCTCTGGTGCCAATTTGTCGATGTACCTGTGCCATGTGATGTCATGGCACAGGTACATTGATGATATTCTGATGATTTGGACGGGCACACGAGAAGAGTTGGGGGACTTTATGTCATGGATTGGCCAAAATACTTTTAATCTGAAGTTTACCATGGAACGTGACCAGACCAGAGTTGCCTTCCTTTATATTCAGATTTTAAAGGGTGAAGACGGATGTCTGACCACAGATATATATTGTAAACCAACTTGCAAGAAGAAAGTTCCCCTAATGGTGGACTTTAAAGGCACGTATATATGGATATAAGAGGAGATTTGTAGTGTATAGAAAAATCATTTATTCATTTCAGAAACATTTTAAAAATATCAAACACAGTATGACTAATAGCAAACAGTAAAAGGAATGCGGTTTATGCATTTATACATATGTTGGATATTGATACCAATATATATTTGCACCCGACGCCTTTCGGAGAAATTGAGCCTCCTTCTTCAGGGGTGGGTGTGAGTTATATCAAGGGTTTCTAAATTGGAGATAATGTATTTAACAAGGAGATCATGAGTATGTGTACATCTCAGGCTTTTACAGATAAAGGTACATATCGTGTTTACATTACACTCACATTGGTAATATGTAGCTTGGCTTCGCATTCCAAACAAGGAGTTAAAAACAGAGGCGCTGACACTGTCTGCCCATCCAGTGTGTTTCCCAATTGCGATCAAAACGGGTTGACTGTCATACCCAAGGTCTTAGTGTTTCATGTGTAGCGAGTACAGATGACTAGGTAAAAGGTATGTGGATGGGTTTAATTCCTCATAAACTAGAGGAGAAGGCCCATATATATGGGACATAGAAAAGTGTTGGATCTGAGGTTCCACTGAGGCCAGATGCGGGTCCTGTAGAGTGTAGAAATGTAGAAGTATGTAATAACCAATCAATGATTTCAGGTGTAACTTATTTGTAAGAAAAAAGGAGTCTTCTAGTAATGGGGGTACAACATACCTGATCCAGCCAATGTAGAAGATTTAGGAAAGAGTCATGAGAGTAACTGGTATACGTTATGTATCCTAGGTGGCTGGAAGAAAATGGTACAGAAGGGGGAAGGGGGAAAAAGATTAGGATATAATTAGATAAATCAATAATTTATCCAATTAGGGGTTGTGGACAATAAAGGTTATATGTTTATCTAGGGGGTTAATATAGTCCAGATATGTCTGGATTGTCCTAGGTAGGATGGTAGTGATTGATAAGATGTAAATCAGATTAGTGAAAAAAAGAGAAGGGGGGGAAGGGGGGAAAAGAAGGGGGGAGGAAGGAAAAAGAAAAGGAGGTAAAAGGGAAAGAAAAAATAAAGAAAAAAGAAAAGAGAAAAGAGAAAAATGAGAAACGGGGGGGGGGGGGAATTTATAGGAGGGGGGAGGGGAAAAGAGAGAGGGGAGAATGGGGAGGGGGGGGAAGAGGGGAGAGGGGGAAAAAAAGGGAAAAGAAAAAGAGAAGGAGAGACAAAGACAAAGAGAAAGAGGAAGAAAAAGAAAAAGAACAAGAAGGGAACAGAGGAGAGAGGGAGCAGAGGATGTCGGCTGCAGCTATAGAAAGTCTCTCACAGCTGCAGCGATACACTTGTGTAGATAGAGCAGCGTGGAAATAAAAATGCAAATAGAGGCATGAATAGTGTGTTTATTGGGAATGGCAGAGGCAGCATGTGAATTTAATGAGAGTAATAGATAATGTAATAGGATACTCACTTTTAGTATAGTATATACTTTTTTAACATCAGCTCAGACCGACAGCGTCCTGCACACAAGAGCGGACGCTCGGTCTGGGCTGTGTGAGAGCATATAAAGCCCTCCCGACCAATCAGCTGCTGATGTGATTGCCAACAGCTGATTGTGGTAGGGGAGGGACAGACGCGCTCAGATTGGCCCCCCGGGTGGAGCGAACGCCGCCAGGTCCCCATCGCACATGTGCAGGCACCCGCGATGAGGCGCGGCCACGCCCACTACACCCGCCGGCACGTCTGGCTTCCCCGGCGGACTGCGCATGCCCGCCAGGGTCGCAGGATGGAGGACAGTGTCAGCAACACTGTGTCCTCACACAACGCCGCCAAGAGCCAAGGACGCTCAGGCGGCTTTGTGTGCCGGGTAAACCGCAGATCACCAATAGGAATATTGAAGGCACAAGTTGCCATATATAGATAGAAAGCATGTAGA
The DNA here is from genome assembly GCF_042186555.1 of Aquarana catesbeiana. Lineage (NCBI taxonomy): Eukaryota > Metazoa > Chordata > Amphibia > Anura > Ranidae > Aquarana > Aquarana catesbeiana. The sequence goes on from NC_133330.1 coordinate 173,245,723, forward strand.
TCACAATTTTGGGAAAAACAACGCTGACTGACAGTATTACAGGCTGGGATTTTTCATGTAATGAGAAGCAGATTACAAGAAGTAAATGCTGTAAATACATACATAAATTGCACTATATAATAAAAAATATATTTTACAGGCTGAAATTATTCATGTAATGAAAAACAGGTTGTGAAACATAATAGATACAATTACATCTATAAATTACACTATTCCAAGGAAAACTACATAGATTAGGGTGGCCGCAACGTAACCATTCATCATGTGTTTTAAACGTATACATGTACAGTAAACAATCCTGTGAATATGTCACAGTCTTAAAAACATATCCCTTATATTTAGCATATGGAGAAGCAGGTTACAGACTGAAGTTGTATATACATTGGAAACTCCAAATATGTTAAGCAGTGATCAAAATAGATGCATATAGGAGTTACATAACTTAGATTGATGTTATATATATTTTTTTAGTGGCAGTTATAGGGAGAGGGTATGGATGCTAGAGAGATGTTTTTGAGGGTCGTCATTTTTCTCATTGCTCCCTACCACCTGACGAGAAGCCTTCAAGGAAAGGCTTGAACCAGATGGTTTCGTTCAAACCTGGGGGTTGGGTAGCTTTAAATTGTATATCCAATGGGATTCTAACTGTAACAGTGCCTTGTTCCAGTCACCTCCTCTAGGCCCCGGATGTATCCGGTCTAGAATAAGAAATTTGATTCTTGGAAATTTGCCCCCATGCACTATTGTGGTGTGTCTCCCAAGTGGGAGATCCGGGTCACAGGTTTGCATACTCAAGATGTGTCTATATGCTCTCTTCCGAAATTCTGTTTTGGTTTTTCCTATGTAGAAGCATGTACATTCGCACAGGAGCATATAGACCACACCGTATGTTTTACAATTAGCAAAGTGTTTGGGATGGAAAAGCTGGCCATTAGGGAGGGTTGGGTTTCTGTCTGTAAGCATATACTTGCAATAGCTACAATCTCCGCATCTAAAGGTTCCCTTGTATTTGCAGTGTTTATCTACTTCCCCCTTAAATTCACTTGTAGTTACTTTGTCTCTTAGAGAGGAGGTACGTTTAAAGGTGAAAAGGGGTTTCTGTGGAACAAAGGGCCCCAAAGTCGGGTCATATTGTAGCATATGCCAGTATCTTTCCACAATATTCCGGACTTGTCTATGTTGGTTACTGTATTTTGTGATGATCCTAATAGTGTCTGTATCTTTTTTGCCAGTTTTGTTTATTTTTTCAGAGTGCAGTAGCTCATTTCTTGGTTGCATAAGGGCTTTTTTGAAAGAGTGTTTGAGTAACGCATGAGAGTAGCCCCGTATTAATAGTCTGTCACATAACTCGTTTGCTTCCATCTTAAAGGTGTCATCATTAGAGCAGTTACGTCTCACTCTAAGATACTGGCTATATGGAATTGAATCAAGGAGGGGTTTTGGGTGGAAACTAGTAGCATGCAAAATTGCGTTACTTGCATTAGGTTTCCTATATAGTTTACTCATAATGTTACCTCCCTCTCCTCTAGAAATCTCTACATCCAAAAACGTGACACATTGCTTGTCAAATGACATTGTAAAATTAAGGTTAAATTCATTCCGATTCATTCTCAGTAGGCATTGTTGAGGAGATCAATCGATCCATCCCATATAATGAACAGGTCATCAATGTATCGGTACCATCCACGTATGTGGTCCGTATACATCGATAGACTTTCGTCACTCAAAAACATGGCCTCCCACTCCCCCAGGTACAGGTTGGCATACGATGGGGCACAACATGTCCCCATCGCAACCCCCTGCACCTGGAGGTAGTGGGAGCCTTTAAAGGTAAAAACATTGTGGCTCAGAATAAATTCTAGTAATGAGATGACGAACTCTCCATATGTGGGATCTATGTCTCTAGCTGTGCGAAGGACATGTTTAATGGCTGCTACACCCTTCTCATGGGGGATAGAGCTATATAGAGACTTGACGTCAATTGTCACAAAAATTGCATATTCAGGAATTTCCAATTTATCAATAATTTGCAGAAAGTGCACCGTATCTTTGACAAAAGAAGGTAAGGAGTAAACAAATGGTTTCAAAACTTCGTCTATCAGTCTGCTAGCATTCTCGCTAATCGCCCCTATCCCGGAGATGATAGGTCTACCAGGGGGGTTCTTTATGTCTTTATGGACCTTTGGTAATGAGTAGAAGACCTGTGTATGGGGAAAATTGTTCCTAATAAATTCCCATAGAGACTTTGTGATTGTCGAGTTGGAGTAGGCCGTGTCTACTAGTGTATAGAAGTGCTGGTTGTATTTTTTGACCAAACTTGCCGGTATTTGGCGATACCACTCTGGGTTCTCTGTTCTCTGCCACATATCGCCGCTTGCCGCTGCTACAACCACCAGGTTGGACCTCCTGGCCTGGGCCTCCTGTTGGAGCACTCTTCTCCACTGCTCCCACACTGCCATCACCCCCCTGGGGCACCGCTACCCTCACAGGGAATCGGATGCACACAGTCTGGGACAGCATATAGGACCAGTGCACTTGCTCACCAGGCCGGACCTCAAGAAATACCAAAAAAAAACCCCTTTGGAGACCTGCAGTCTCCTGCCTGCAAGGGCCTTCTTTCGGCCCTCTCCAGATTGGAGCATACTTAGTATCACTCTTTTCTACGGTGGCTCTGTGGCGCCCTCTGCTGGGCAGCTCTCTCTCAGGCCGCCCCGCCGGGTTCTGGGTGTCACGGGCCTGACGTGGACTGGGGGCGAACAATTCGTGGAGGTCCAGTGGTGTGCCTTTTTATCCCCCTAACCAACCATTACCCCCCCCTTTCTTTTGAGTGCTTCATTGGATACAAAGCAGTAACACATGCCCTCCAAGCAACATAATATGACATACCTCTGTGCTTGCTGATCCCTATCAGACACCCCTGAGGAAGAGTTTTATCTCGAAATGCATTGGGTACTCTCTGGGTGTGTGCTCCATACACACCTGGAGTCCCATGATTGTGGATCTTTTTGCATGTTGTGTTGCCATGTTTCCATGTTTATAACTTGTATCCTGTACCTCATGCCTCATCTATTGTACCCCCTATTTACCCGTATCCTTACCCCAATAAACACCCAAACTTTTGCAATCATACCTACATCTATTACACTCTTTATTATACTCTATTACTTATGAGTAGGTGTCCCCTTTAAAGTCCCCTAAGAGGATCAAATTTCCATTTCTCCCTGAAAAATTTGGGATGTGGGTCCACCTTACTCAATAGACCAACATCGCACCGCCACCCCATATTTGACTCTGGGTTGTTGAGTATTCTATTGCACATCTTGATGTAATCCTCCTTATTTTGCACCACAATATTCCCACCCTTATCCGCATTTTTTATTATGATTTGGTCGTTATTTGACAGTGTTTTGAGTCCTGCCGTTTCACTTCTAGTTAAATTCCTAGGAAGTTTGGTATGAGTTTTTATCTTGTCTAGTTCTTTATCGACTAATTTTAGGAAGGCTACTGCGTTCGGATGGGTACTGGGTGTCGGACAAAAGTCCGATTTCTTTTTTAGTGTGGATTTGTTTCCCCTACAAAGTTCATCAGGAGTTTTGATGGATTCTAGAATTTGAGAGGGGTTGATCTCATCCAGACTTTCTAGGACCCTGGAGGAAAAAATCACTATTTTACTGGCAAGTCAGGTCCTTCCAGGATTATATCAAAGAGGATATTAATCCTGCAGGATTGCGAGTCCAGATCTTCCCGACAATAGAAGGTCTGGACTCGGAATTTAAAACCAAATGGGAGCAAGCCCTGCGGGCATGTTCACAAAGCTTGATGGAAATATTGATTGAAGAATACAGAAAGAGATCCAGTACCCTAGATACAGATATCGTAGCTCTCTGCAACAAACTACAACAGCTAAAAACCCAGAGACCCCTCACTAGCAAAGAGGACAGACTCAAATTACACTTAGAAACATTCAACAAGGACATACTTATAAAAAAACGACAGAAACTCACTCGGGACAGAAACGCCTTTAGAGATGGGAAGGCATACAAATGGGCCCAAAATAGACCAAACCAGAATAAAAATTACCAACACCAGGAACACCAAAGCACCCCTTCGCAACCCACCTCCAACTTACCTCAAACCCATACCCAAACCTCTCAAAAACCAAATATAGGACAGAGCACTAAACGTACTTTTCGTGGAGACCCTAAGGAGGGTCAACAGGTAAAGAAACCAACCCTTGATATCCCTATGAAACCTAAATCCCTCATACCTACACACGAGTTAACCAAGAAAGCACCAAATACACAAATCAGCACACATACCCCAGGAAGTGAATCCACCCCCCAGCCAAACCCCTCAACTGTCACATCACTAGACACTATTTCCAATGACCCATCTTTTTTAGAAAAAATCTTAATGGGTGTACAACCTACACAATCCAACCCCAATACCTACACCCAAATAGCACTATAACTGTCCCAACTGTTGGTCAAGAACAGGAGTCGAATGATTTAAATATAATTAACCTTTCATCTTACAAACTTTCTCGCGATGAAACTGCTGTCCTCAGAAAAGGTCTAAACTTTTGCCCCAATCAAGATTTGGATAAATTAGAGATCTACAAAGACCTCCAACTCTTCATACGCAAACTGATTCTAAAAAAACTCTACCATAAACAGGAAGGGCCAAACGATTGTACTCCACAAGAACAACAAGCACTAAAGCAATTGGTGTCCCTCCTTGATGAGAATGATCCAACTGATCTCATAGATGAGATCAACCTCTCTCAAATTCTCGAATCCATCGAAACTCCTGATGAACTTTGTAGGGGAAACAAATCCACACTAAAAAAGAAATCAGACTTTTGTCCGACACCCAGTACCCATCTGAACGCAGTAGCCTTCCTAAAATTAGTCGATAAAGAACTAGACAAGATAAAAACTCATACCAAACTTCCTAGGAATTTAACTAGAAGTGAAACAGCAGCACTCAAAACACTGTCAAATAACGACCAAATCATAATAAAAAATGCAGATAAGGGTGGGAATATTGTGGTGCAATATAAGGAGGATTACATCAAGATGTGCAATAGAATACTCAACAACCCAGAGTGGTATCGCCAAATACCGGCAAGTTTAGTCAAAAAATACAACCAGGACTTCTATACACTAGTAGACACGGCCTACTCCAACTCGACAATCACAAAGTCTCTATGGGAATTTATTAGGAACAATTTTCCCTGTACACCGGTCTTCTACCCATTACCAAAGGTCCATAAAGACATAAAGAACCCCCTTGGTAGACCTATCATCTCCGGGATAGGGGCAATTAGCGAGAATGCTAGCAGACTGATAGACGAAGTTTTGAAACCATTTGTTTACTCCTTACCTTCTTTTGTCAAAGATACGGTGCACTTTCTGCAAATTATTGATAAATTGGAAATTCCTGAATATGCAATTTTTGTGACAATTGACGTCGAGTCTCTATATAGCTCTATCCCCCATGAGAAGGGTGTAGCAGCCATTAAACATGTCCTTCGCACAGCTAGAGACATAGATCCCACATATGGAGAGTTCGTCATCTCATTACTAGAATTTATTCTGAGCCACAATGTTTTTACCTTTAACGGCTCCCACTACCTCCAGGTGCAGGGGGTTGCGATGAGGACATGTTGTGCCCCATCGTATGCCAACCTGTACCTGGGGGAGTGGGAGGCCATGTTTTTGAGTGACGAAAGTCTATCGATGTATACGGACCACATACGTGGATGGTACCGATACATCGATGACCTGTTCATTATATGGGATGGATCGATTGATCTCCTCCAACAATGCCTACTGAGAATGAATCGGAATGAATTTAACCTTAATTTTACAATGTAATTTGACAAGCAATGTGTCACGTTTTTGGATGTAGAGATTTCTAGAGGAGAGGGAGGTAACATTATGAGTAAACTATATAGGAAACCTACTGCAAGTAACGCAATTTTGCATGCTACTAGTTTCCACCCAAAACCCCTCCTTGATTCAATTCCATATAGCCAGTATCTTAGAGTGAGACGTAACTGCTCTAATGATGACACCTTTAAGATGGAAGCAAACAAGTTACGTGACAGACTATTAATAGGGGGCTACTCTCATGCGTTACTCAAACGCTCTTTCAAAAAAGCCCTTATGCAACCAAGAAATGAGCTACTGCACTCTGAAAAAATAAACAAAACTGGCAAAAAAGATACAGACACTATTAGGATCATCACAAAATACAGTAACCAACATAGACAAGTCCGGAATATTGTGGAAAGATACTGGCATATGCTACAATATGACCCGACTTTGGGGCCCTTTGTTCCACAGAAACCCCTTTTCACCTTTAAACGTACCTCCTCTCTAAGAGACAAAGTCACTACAAGTGAATTTAAGGGGGAAGTAGATAAACACTGCAAATACAAGGGAACCTTTAGATGCGGAGATTGTAGCTATTGCAAGTATATGCTTACAGACAGAAACCCAACCCTCCCTAATGGCCAGCTTTTCCATCCCAAACACTTTGCTAATTGTAAAACATATGGTGTGGTCTATATGCTCCTGTGCGAATGTACATGCTTCTACATAGGAAAAACCAAAACAGAATTTCGGAAGAGAGCATATAGACACATCTTGAGTATGCAAACCTGTGACCCGGATCTCCCACTTGGGAGACACACCACAATAGTGCATGGGGGCAAATTTCCAAGAATCAAATTTCTTATTCTAGACCGGATACATCCGGGGCCTAGAGGAGGTGACTGGAACAAGGCACTGTTACAGTTACAATCCCATTGGATATACAATTTAAAGGCTACCCAACCCCCAGGTTTGAACAAAACCATCTGGTTCAAGCCTTTCCTTGAAGGCTTCTCGTCAGGTGGTAGGGAGCAATGAGGAAAATGATGACCCTCAAAAACATCTCTCTAGCATCCATACCCTCTCCCTATAACTGCCACTAAAAAAATATATATAACATCTCTCTAAGTTATGTAACTCCTATATGCATCTATTTTGATCACTGCTTAAAATATTTGGAGTTTCCAATGTATATACAACTTCAGTCTGTAACCTGCTTCTCCATATGCTAAATATAAGGGATATGTTTTTAAGACTGTGACATATTCACAGGATTGTTTACTGTACATGTATACGTTTAAAACACATGATGAATGGTTACGTTGCGGCCACCCTAATCTATGTAGTTTTCCTTGGAATAGTGTAATTTATAGATGTAATTGTATCTATTATGTTTCACAACCTGTTTTTCATTACATGAATAATTTCAGCCTGTAAAATATATTTTTTATTATATAGTGCAATTTATATATGTATTTACAGCATTTACTTCTTGTAATCTGCTTCTCATTACATGAAAAATCCCAGCCTGTAATACTGTCAGTCAGCGTTGTTTTTCCCAAAATTGTGATCTACATGCTTTCTATCTATATATGGCAACTTGTGCCTTCAATATTCCTATTGGTGATCTGCGGTTTACCCGGCACACAAAGCCGCCTGAGCGTCCTTGGCTCTTGGCGGCATTGTGTGAGGACACAATGTTGCTGACACTGTCCTCCATCTTGCGACCCCGGCGGGCATGCGCAGTCTGCCGGGGAAGCTAGACGTGCCGGCGGGTGTAGTGGGCGTGGCCGCGCCTCATCGTGGATGCCTGCGCATGCGCGATGGGGACCTGGCGGCGTTCGCTCCACCCGGGGGGCCAATCTGAGCGCGTCTGTCCCTCCCCTACCACAATCAGCTGTTGGCAATCACATCAGCAGCTGATTGGTAGAGAGGGCTTTATATGCATTTTTATTTCCACGCTGCTCTATCTACACAAGTGTATCGCTGCAGCTGTGAGAGACTTTCTATAGCTGCAGCCGACATCCTCTGCTCCCTCTCTCCTCTGTTCCCTTCTTGTTCTTTTTCTTTTTCTTCCTCTTTCTCTTTGTCTTTGTCTCTCCTTCTCTTTTTCTTTTCCCTTTTTTTCCCCCTCTCCCCTCTCCTCCCCCCCCTTCCCCATTCTCCCCTCTCTCTTTTCCCCTCCCCCCTCCTATAAATTCCCCCCCCCTGTTTCTCATTTTTCTTTTTTCTTTATTTTTTCTTTCTCTTTTACCTCCTTTTCTTCCCCCCCCCCCTTCTTTTCCCCCCTTCCCCGCCCTTCTCTTTTTTTCACTAATCTGATTTACATCTTATCAATCACTACCATCCTACCTAGGACAATCCAGACATATCTGGACTATATTAACCCCCTACATAAACATATATCCTTTATTGTCCACAACCCCTAATTGGATAAATTATTGATTTATCTAATTATATCCTAATCTTTTTCCCCCTTCCCCCTTCTGTACCATTTTCTTCCAGCCACCTAGGATACATAACGTATACCAGTTACTCTCATGACTCTTTCCTAAATCTTCTACATTGGCCGGATCAGGTATGTTGTACCCCCATTACTAGAAAACTCATTTTTTCTTACAAATAAGTTACACCTGAAATCATTGATTGGTTATTACATACTTCTACATTTCTACACTCTACAGGACCCGCATCTGGCCTCAGTGGAACCTCAGATCCAACACTTTTCTATGTCCCATATATACGGGCCTTCTCCTCTAGTTTATGAGGAATTAAACCCATCCACATACCTTTTACCTAGTCATCTGTACTCGCTACACATGAAACACTAAGACCTTGGGTATGACAGTCAACCCGTTTTGATCGCAATTGGGAAACACACCGGATGGGCAGACAGTGTCAGCGCCTCTGTTTTTAACTCCTTGTTTGGAATGCGAAGCCAAGCTACATATTACCAATGTGAGTGTAATGTAAACATGATATGTACCTTTATCTGTAAAAGCCTGAGATGTACACATACTCATGATCTCCTTGTTAAATACATTATCTCCAATTTAGAAACCCTTGATATAATTCACACCCACCCCTGAAGAAGGAAGCTCAATTTCTCCGAAACGCATCGGGTGCAAATATATATTGGTATCAATATCCAACATATGTATAAATGCATAAACCGCATTCCTTTTACTGTTTGCTATTAGTCATACTGTGTTTGATATTTTTAAAATGTTTCTGAAATTAATAAATGATTTTTCTATACACTACAAATCTCCTCCTATATCCATATATATGTGCCTTTAAAGTCCACCATTAGGGGAACTTTCTTCTTGCTTGATGATTTAACTATTGGACGCGGCACATTTTGCAGTCAATAAGCCGACTAATAATCTCTGTTGTAAACCAACTTCGGCCAATACAATCCCCCATGCAGATATTGCTCATCCTGTGGCTATGAACAATAGCATACCATTCAGTCAATATTTAAGACTAAAGAGAAACTGTAGTCGAGAGGAGGAATTTCTGGTCCAGGCCAGAGATTTACAGGCACGTCTCTTACAGAGAGGATACAGTAAAAAATGTTTAAAGAAAGCTTTCAATAGAACAAAGAACAGGACACGTCAGTCACTTCTCTATACTCATAATAAAGTAGAGAACAATACACCCACTCATATTATTACAGGGTTCTCTCAAAATCATGGTGACTTTAGGAAGATACTGCAACGCCATTGGCATTTGTTACGAGATGATCAAATAGTTGACAAGTACATAGGTGATAAACCCAATGTGACATTTCGTAGGACAAGGTCTCTGAAAGACCATCTAACCCATAGTCATTTGAAAGAAAAAAAATATCTATACTCCCTTGCAGTCAAAAACGCAAGGGCACATACAGCTGTGGGAAATGTAATTACTGCAGCTGGATTTGGAAAGCAAATACTATTAGATTATCCATTTGTCCATTGTCTAATTATTATTAGACAATGGACAAATGTGGACCCCTAAGGAAGCTATCAGCTGTGAGACAGTTGGGGTGGTCTACTACATGGAATGGCAATGCAAGGCATTTTATGTAGGTAAGACTAAAAGACCTTTCAAAAACGTATTAGGGACTATGTTTATGAAATAACAACAATAAAATGATATCAGCAGTTAGCCGTCATATTGGCTTGTATCATAACTTTGACTTGAGCTATATGAAGTTTTTTGCTCTTGAACATATCAAGGGATCCCCCAGAGGTGGGAATATTGACAAACGTCTTTTACAGCTAGAAACAAAATGTATTTTTAAACTGCAGGCGGCAAAATCACGTGGTTTAAACGAACGGATCCGTTATAAACCATTTTTATAGGAGAGAGACAGAGATTCAGTTGACTCTAGTGACCTTTGGGGGCATTATTTTCTTTTCTTCTTACATAAGGAAAACAAATGATTCCACCGATGATTATGTTTGTGACGTAAGTATTTGGAAATTATGGAATTATACGTACATTAATTGATTGTATGGGATGCTTTTTCCCTCCACGGTGGGCATCTGTGGGGTCTGTCTTTGTTCTTGGGGTGACGTGGAGCTGTGCTCTGTGATTGGGCATGTTCCTCTCCTCTTTGTTAGGCTAATAAGGAGGTAATGAAGTCTTGAAATTCTTGAGTGTGTTTGTCTGCACTGTTACATAATTTATAATAGCATATAATGGAGTTTTCAAGTTGGTGATTTCTAGTGTCAACATGATATCTTTTGGCCATGAGTATGGTGACATATTCAATATGAACTTGTAGTGTGGCCACTAATTTACTCAATAAGCAATAGTTTCATACCTGCCATCTCTCTTTAATACACGAGAAGGCAGTAGTGAGTATTTTTTGTGTATCAGCAAAGGCCTTCAACTTCAGTTCATACTATTTTTCCACTAGATACAGCTGAATTAGCTTAAAGGGGTTGTAAAGGTACATGTTTTTTCACCTTAATGCTTCCTATGCATTAAGGTAAAAAAACACCTGGCAGTTACCGGCCACCTGGCTCCCCCCCATTTTACTTACCTGAACCCCTTCATTCAGTTGGCGGGGATGCGGTGGGTCCTTCTCCACGGGCTCCCAGCTCTTGATTGGATAGATTGATAGCAGTGCAGCCATCTCGCTGCTGTCAATCAAATCCAATAATGCGGGGCCGAGTCCGGCATTTTGTGTCTATAGACGCAAATGCTGGACTTGGGATCGCGCCCGCAAGGTAACCCCCTCGGGGAAGCGCTTCTCTGAGGGGGTTATCAGATGTGGGGAGGAGATGCGAGAGCCTCCGAGGGACCCCAGAAGAGCATGTTCGGGGCCACTCTGTGCAAAACGAGCTGCACAGTGGAGGTAAGTATGACATGTTTGTTATTTCAAAAAAAAAAAAAAAATACCCTTACAATCACTTTAACCCTGATGAGATAGGAAGGCGGTGTTTGGAGCCAATTTGCTCTATTTAAGGTGTTACCAGCCACAAAGGCCTGTGGATCCTCATTTGGAGATTGCTTTCCATAGTGAATGTTGCTGTTGTTGTGACAACAGGAAGGGAGCCTTTTTTGTGGTTGTTTTTTTTTATGTTTTCTGCCATGGTTGAAGGTAATTTACTAGTGTGACTGATATGGTATATGTATTCATGAGTAGATGGTGACAGATTTTTATTTATTTGTTTTATGCTATTTCAGATTTAACATTGTGACCATATCAGCATTTTGGAAGCTGCTCATTACCTTTGCAGTTGTTTGTGGCTATTCTGTGGAGATTTCTCCCAGGTATGTGACTGAATAAGCTGTTGCACCATTTGATTGATTTCAAGTGGAGAGATATTAGTTACCCTTTCCTTTTTGTTGTAGTGCAGCATGACAGAACTTTGATCAATTTAGCTTGGAATCGCCAATTCCTGTGTATGGGATTTCTGATGTGCTTTGTGGGACAGCTTTTCTTGGGCTGGTTTCAGACCTACATAATTGAGACAGACATTTGACCCATACTGCAGTGCCCTGGTGGGAACATGCAAGGCCTCTTTTGAGGTTTCCCAGAACTACTATTTACTGAATGTACAGTAAGTCTTATGAATGAACATAGAAATGAATAACTGACAGTGATGTTTTATTGTATTATTGTCCATGAATAGATATTATCTGTATTTGTTTCTTTTACAGCAAATTGCTCACCTTGTTGTAGGGGCTGTTTGCGGTTGTATATAGAGTTTGCTGTTTCATATTTTTGTTACACATGTCTTAAATGATATAAGACATTTTTATGTATTTAATAAAATGTTATTTTTATACATCACTGTGTCATATAATATTCCATTAGAAGGTTTCAGCATCTAAAAGTCCCATTACTCTATTTCTTTTTGTTCTATTCAATCCAGGATGTGGTGCTGTATTTTGGCTGATATACGCTATTCTAACCTGAGTAAAGACAGCACAAGCCATTGCTGCACAGAAGCCATGTTCATTGAATAATACTCTACAGGAACAGGAAACGCAACACAGGAAGTAAGTACAACTGAGATGCATAGTAGAGTTGCATATAAACAAACATAACATCCATAACAGAGCCCTTCTAACAATGTCCTGAAGAAACTCATTGATTGGGCAAAACATGTCAACGCCATGGTGATGCCATTAGGCCCTGCCCACACCTGATTTTTTGTCACAGAAGGCCATGCGATTCATGGCAAGTGGCATTATGGCAAGTGGCATTTTTGTTACACATGTCTTAAATGATATAAGACATTTTTATGTATTTAATAAAATGTTATTTTTATACATCACTGTGTCATATAATATTCCATTAGAAGGTTTCAGCATCTAAAAGTCCCATTACTCTATTTCTTTTTGTTCTATTCAATCCAGGATGTGGTGCTGTATTTTGGCTGATATACGCTATTCTAACCTGAGTAAAGACAGCACAAGCCATTGCTGCACAGAAGCCATGTTCATTGAATAATACTCTACAGGAACAGGAAACGCAACACAGGAAGTAAGTACAACTGAGATGCATAGTAGAGTTGCATATAAACAAACATAACATCCATAACAGAGCCCTTCTAACAATGTCCTGAAGAAACTCATTGATTGGGCAAAACATGTCAACGCCATGGTGATGCCATTAGGCCCTGCCCACACCTGATTTTTTGTCACAGAAGGCCATGCGATTCATGGCAAGTGGCATTATGAGCCGATGCAGCAAATGAGTAGCAGAGACAGTACTACAGGGACATACAGACTGGAGCTGCTAGCCCAGAGAGCGATCTGTGTATGTAATTGCAGCATTGGATGACTTAGAGATCTCACAGCATCTGATTGCAAGAGTGGTAAGATCTAGAGACAAGTCACTGGACCTATGACAAGTGTTATGCCGACTGCAGTGGCATAAGTGAGTTTGTGTTTCTGCTCTTTAACTGCATCTGCACCTGTCTGCAGTGGTGTACTAACAGGGGGGGGACAGGAGGGTGGTCTGCCCTGGGTGTTACACATTTGGGGGGTGTCAGGCCCCCTGCCCCCCCTGTGAGTGAAGCGGTGCCAAAAGGGGAGGACTCGGGCAGCGGTGCCGTGACAGGGCAGGGAGAGGCAAGCTGTGACAGGAAGTGGACTGTACCTGGGTGACACCCAGGGCCGGCCGCCGGATTGACTTTGCCACTCAAAGCAGTGCGGAGCAGGAGAATGAAGACACTACACCTCTGTACAGCAGGGATGAGAGACAGAGGAGCAGTGTTGAATAGAGGATGGGAACAAGTTCAATTTCAGCATGTCATATTACAAATATGTTTTTTTTTGTGGGGTGTGTGTTTTTTTTTTGTATGCATCTATTTCATTTTGGTGTTTTTTTTTGTTTCTTATTGATGCTCTGATTTGCGGTACATATATATATATAGATATATCTATATCTATATCTATATATAGATATAGATATATCTATATCTATATATATATATAAATTTTCCCCCCTCCCCACCGTTTGGACAATTCAATGGACTCTTCACTTTAATTGGATTATTGCCCATCCAGTGGGTGGGGTTTCTTTACCTTCCCTTTAGGTATTCTATATATAGAATGCTTCTCATTTTAACTCTGTGTGCAGTGATCAAGACGGTGTGCTGAAACACATCTGCTTTTGTACTTTTTTAACATGTGCCAATAAAAATATATACATTCGATATGGACATGGAGTTGCTGGCGCTTCTCTCTTCTACTAGACGTGAACTGCCAGGGTTCATTTTTTAAGTTAACCAGCAGGTGATTGGTTGCTAGGTGGTCCTAGTACCCAATCATTAGCTTGTTAATATGAAAAATTAACTGCAGCAGCTCCCGCCTTCTGTTCAGCATTGCTGTGTCTCCTGCGCTGCATGCCCAAGTAAGGTAGGAAGGGGTAGAGCTGCAGGGGGGCTGTGTAATGAGTAGGGGTCCAGACCTGCGGGGGGGATGTGTAACATACAGGGGTTCAGAGCTGCGGGGGGGCTGTGTAACATGCAGGGGTCCAGAGCTACGGGAAGGGGAGCTGTGTAATATGCAGGGGTCCATTTTAGTTGACTATCCAAACTGAGAAATGAACAATTAAATCTAATAATTAAAAGTAACAAAGCTTTATTACAATTTGTTAAAACTGCATTCAAAAACACTCATCCTCTATGGAATACAAATGTTACCAGCTTCAAGCAGCAGTCGACGTGTTTCATGGCTTTACCACTTCCTCAGGACTATAAGATGGCTTGAAAGTAAATTGCATCTATAAAGGTGAATGATCAGCAATGCTTAATTATTCAGTTCTTGATCTGGAGCCAGCAGGGGACAGATACAGCATCAGACAACACTATTTCACTTGATCGCTAGATGGTGCTGGCACATTCATAACAAACTGTGTAAGAATTCTAATTCACACATTTGAACATTGGCATTTATCAAGTTGCATGCCCTCTGGGGCAGAACAAGGTGACTGGACGCAATATGGCCTTGTCATGGATAATCTTGCAAAAAGGAGGCCTGGCTGAGAATGCATGTATTTTCAAGATCCACCTGGCCGAACTCACTGCAGTTAACAATACCATCTTTAGCGTCAACCAGAACAATTGATATCTTCATTGGGCCAAAAGGGATCTTTCATTACAAAGTAACTCCACTTTTGCTGAGAAAAACAAAACAATCCCCTCTGGGTAATTAATGCACACTGCAAGGATTTTAACACATTTTGTTGTGTCCTACTTGTTTCTATTCTGAATGAATACTTCTTTGTTAGATCACGTCTTGTGCAGAACTGATTCTGAACGGGGGTAACTTATTAATTGTTGATCAGCTGATGTACTTGCAGGGCTCCAATGAGGAGAGAGACAGGTTCTGCATTTCTTTAGAAGTGATTAATCCTCAATCAAAAATCTCCTGGACCAGATGGGTTACCATTAAAGACCTAAAAATATTATGGGGAGGTGTTTCTCCCGGAGCTCCTAAAACTACTGAGTTGGGCAGCAGTAGAGGGAAGACTGCCCTCCTCGATGTCAGAGGCTACTATAATAGTACTACAGAAGGAAGGGAAAGATCAGCTTGAAGCATCCTCCTACAGACCAATATCACTACTGTGTTCCGATGCTAAAATTGTGGCAAGGGTGCTGGCAACCAGACTGAATAAATGTATTTCGAAACTTATACACCCAGATCAGTCAGGGTTTATCCCCAACAGATCTACTAGTATTAATATTAGAAGGGTGTACATAAACCTGCACACTCCGACAGAGAACATGGTCTTGAGGGCTATTTTGTCCTTGGATACAGCCAAGGCCTTTGATAGCCTCAAGTGGAGGTATCTCTGGCGGACTCTGGAAGGGTTTGGTTTTGGCCCCATCTTCATAGGATGGGTAAAAACACTACATAATGTCCCAAGTACTAAATTATAAATCAATAATGAATACTCAGAAAAGATTCAGCTTGAGAGAGGGATGAGACAGGGGTGTCCTTTGTCACTCCTGTTATTCGACTTAACGATGGAGCCACTAGCAATTGCGATAAGATCAACAACAGATATCCAGGGGTTCTATAGGAAACTGGGGGAAGACAGAATAGCATTATATGCAGATGATGTCTTATTCTTCCTAGGGGACGCAGAGTCTTCTCTGACTACGACAATGCATATTGTGGAGGAGTTTGGAAAGTTTTAGGGCCTAGTTATTAACTTGGAGAAGTCAGCACTCTTGCCGGTTGACCCACATATTAAAGCCATTCCATCGGCATCCCTCAGTTAAAAGTAGTGGAGACAATGAAATATCTTGGTATAATGCTATCAAAAGACCCCAATCAATACATTAGCGACAATCTAATTCCACTTTTGTTAAAATTTAAGTGGAAATGCAATATCTGAAGTCAGCTCCCCCTATCTGTGGCAGGGCGTAGCAACTTGGTTAAAATGATCTGGATGCTGCAGTTGCTATATCTGCTCCATAACTCCCCAGTTTGGATAGGGAAAAAATGGTTTAAAAAAATGGAGTCCCTTTTTAGGGAGTTAATATGGAAGAAGGGCCAGGCCAGAATTAGTCTACAAACATTGCAGTTACCAATAAACAAAGGGGATTAGCTGTTCCTCATCTGCAAAGTTACTTTTTTGGCAGCCCAACTGCAGCTGTCGTGTTACACTATGTGATTTATTATGCTCTGTGTCTTTAAGATTTGTTCCCTCTGTCTATTTGAACTCTCTCCCACTGTAGTTCTGTATATTCCCCTCCCCTTCCTCTCTCTGATTCAATGTGCTCAGTATACCGCATGCTGTAACATCTTTACATGTGGCTTACAACACCAACGTTTTTCTACCTATGAATATACATCATTAAACAGAACATTCGAAAGGATCCATCGTCTATCTCTCCATACAGTGAGTTATTCATTGAGTTAAGCTGTCTGAATTGATGCAAGGGATAAATAGAACACCAGGTCACGTAAGCTCTATATGAAGCTGGAGATAAAGTTTATTGCTTTGTAGTTGAGTCAGAACCATATAAAAATGGAGTTCCACAGCCTAATTACAAGATTTCTGCATGACAGTACTGAAACAGACACGATTTACTGCTCTCATTGCAAGAAAGAATAAGTCAGCAGCATGTGGAAAACCTGATAACCTGAGTCCAGGCTGCATGGTGTCATATTACAGCACACAGATCCTACCTGCTTATTACTAAGACATCTGCCATGAGTTACCACAGCTCTGAATGTGAATACACAGCAACTCCAGCACAAAACCCTGAGCCAACTGAGTTACTCAAACGCTCAGTCAAACCAACTTGGAAAGTAATGGAGAATTATGAAGCTTTAAGAACTGAATTGTTTAATAGCTTGAAACTATTTTGGGAATAGATTGTTTCTGAATCTAATACAGTGTCTGTGGAACGTGAACTACTGACACTAGAGAGCGCCATTAAACAACTTTCTGTCTCTTATGAGCTCTATTAGATTACCAGTGACAAGTTCATTAATGTCTTACAAAATATGAACACAGCAGGTTCACTGGAGGAATTAAAGAATTATTCTAGAATTAATCTAGAAAGAGACAGTTTTATCCAGCAAACCAAATTAAAGGCGAAGCAAAGATAGAGCTGCTATAGGACACTGCATCTCACAGATCTGTTTCCACCAGATATTCTAAAAGGTCCCCTAGAAATCATAGTTCAAGATACTCAACACTCAGTGAGCGACTTATTAGTGCCCGCGCTGAAGCGGAAGCTAGCAAGGTGCAGGTCGCATATGCAGAAAAGAGAGTAGAGTTGGAAGCTCAAACAGCATGTCAAAGAGCAACAATAGAGATCTTAAACCAACAGTGTAAACACGATGCAGCTATGGCAAAGTTAAGGGTCCTAGAGCAAGCTATCAATGCAGACGAAGGTGCAAGTAAGAAAGACAGCATCAACCTAAACATAGAAGATATGGAAGATCCCCTCAAACACACTAAAGACTATGTCCTAAGCCACTGCAGTGTACACTCCATTGTCTCCAATGCTCCTGACAACATAGATTCTCCTTCACAGCTTCAAGTTAAAGAGGTTCCAGCAACTTCCTGCACGCAAAATCACTCCAATGCATTTCCTGCCTACCTACCTAACCTTCCTTCTTACGTCATAGAGCATCGGAGCAAGCTGCAAGCAAGTCATCAATTTCCGGTCATCGGTACAGCCTTGAATCAACGTACCATAGGAACAACTGACTTCAAGCAAGCAACCCACCTGAAAGCATCTGCTACACAATATTTCCCTGTGTCCTTTAACAATAATGTCAAAGATAGTGCAATCAGCACCATTCAGCCAACATCATCTCGCATAAAGGCAGAGACAACTGAGACAGCAGAGTTTGTGAGGTACATACTTCGCAGAGAGCTCACAAAGACTGGTCTTACAAGTTTTGATGCCCAACTTGAGAACTACAGAAGTTGGAAATGTGCTTTCAGAACTGCAATCAGCAATCTTGGCATTACAGCTGCTGAAGAATTGGATCTGCTGATTAGATTGCTTGGTCCTCTATCTGCTGCACATGTTAAGCCATTAAGATTGGCTTTCATGGACAATCCTACAGCAGGCCTCACAGCTGCATGGGATCGATTAAGTTATGGCAGTCCAGAAGCTATAGAAAATGCCTTGTTCATGCGTCTGGAAACTTTCCCAAAGATATCTGGTAAGCACAACAAGGAGTTCCAGAGTCTAAGTGACCTTCTCCTTGAGCTTCAGCTAGCCAAGGCAGACCCAAAATTATCTGGACTGTTACCTTGACACTGCAAGAGGGGTAAAGTTAATCATCCCTAAGCTCCCGTAAGGTTTACAAGAGAAATGGTCTGCACTAGGGTCATCATACAAAAAAGAGAACAAGGTTTCCTTCCCTCCATTCTCTTTCTTCTGTGAATTCATCAGGAAAATTGCAGAGAACAATCCAAGTTTTTCCTACGGTGAGTACAGTCTCTTCTCACCCTTTTTCTAAGAATACCAGTCTTCAGGGCAACTATAGAAGCCGTAGAGGCCCAGTATCCGTGAAAACGACTGACATCCTTCCCACTCCTACCACAGTTGTGGCCACGGACAGACAAAGTAGGAAGATTAAAAACCCTAACAGAGAGTGTCCCATTCACAAGAAGCCACACCCCCTCAAAAAATGTATCGGCTTTAGGAAAAAGCATTTTGAAGAGCGTAAGGAGCTTTTAAAGACAGTTAGAGTATGTTTCAGGTGCTGTGCTTCTACAGAACATTTTGCAAGGGACTGTAATGTGTCCATCAAGTGCATAGAGTGTGGCTCTGAAGAGCATGTGCAAAGCCCTCTATCCGCTTGAGACCAGCTCTGCACAACCTGCTAACTCTCCTCCCAGGTTAACGCATGGCGGGGAGAATACAGACCAAGTGCCTAATTCTACCATAATTTCTTCATCCTGCACTGAAGTCTGTGGAGAAGACCGCTGTGATAAGTCCTGTGCTAAAATATGCTTGGTGAACATATACCACAAGGACCAACCAGAAAAGACTCTAAAGGCGTATGCTATCTTAGACGATCAAAGCAATAGATTGCTTGCAAAATCAGAACTGTTTAATCTATTTGAAATAAAAGGCGAAGCTCATCCTTACACCCTGGGTACCTGTAGTGGAACTACAGAGGTTTCTGGAAGAAGGGCTCATGGACTCATGGTATCTTCTCTCAAAGGTAACTTGCAATTACCCCTACCTACACTTGTTGAGTGCAATCAGATACCTGCTAACAGGGAAGAAATCCCTACTCCAGCTGCTGCATTCCATCACCCTCATCTGAAGGTAATATCAAATGAGATACCCCTGCTTGACAAAAATGCTCAGATCCTTCTACTGTTAGGAAGAGACATTCTAAAGCGGCGTACACACGGGCGGACTTTTCGACTGGACTGATTCGACGGCGGACAATCCGACCGTGTGTGTGCTGCATCGGACTTCCGACGGACCGTTTCGGTCGGAAATCCAACGGACTTTAGATTTGAAATTTGCTTCAAATCTTCCCGCCGGAACTCTGCCGGACTAAGTTCCTATCAGAAAGCCCGTTCATCTGTATGCTGGTCCGACGGACCAAATACGACGCAAGGGCAGCTACAGCACCTGCCCGCGAGAAAGTTTCCAGCGCGATCCTATCGCGCTGGTTCTCGGCGAAAGGGTGCTCCATCCTATTGCAGCGAGCGCGGGGGGAGGCGACAATGTCCCTTAGGTCTGGTATAGATTTTAAGGAAAACCCCCTACGCCGAAAAGATGGTGTGGGCTCCCCCCAAAATCCATAACAGACCCCTATCCGAGCATGCAGCCCGGCCGGTCAGGAAAGGGGGTGGGGACGACGAGCGCCCCCCTCCTGAACCGTACCAGGCTGCATGCCCTCAACATGGGGAGGTGGGTGCTTTGGTGGAGGGGGGCGCCCTGTGGCCCCACCACCCCAAAGCACCTTGTCCCCATGTTGATGAGGACAAGGGCCTCTTCCTGACAACCCTGACCATTGGTTGTCGGGGTCTGCGGGCAGGGGGCTTATCGGAATCCGGGAGCCCCCTTTAATAAGGGTGCCCGCAGATCCCGGCCCCCCACTCTATGTGAATGAGTATAGGGTACATCGTACCCCTACCCATTCACCTAGGGAAAAAAGTGTCAATAAAAAAAACACAGTACACAGGTTTTTAAAGTAATTTATTAGGCAGCTTCGGGGCTCTTCTTCTGACTTCAGGGGTCTTCTTCCGACTTCGAGGGTCTTTTTCTGACTTCGGGAGTCTTCTTCCGACTTCTCCGCTCTCTCCGGCCTCTTCTCCCGGTGTTCGGCCTCTTCTCCCGCTCTGCGGTTCTCCTGCCAGGCTCCTCCACTATCTTCTGCCACTCTTTTGCTAGCGGTGGCCTGGTCTTCTGCGTTGTCTTCTTCCCTTTTCTCTTCTTCTGATGTTGACACGACGCTCTCTCCCGCTGTAATGCTGTGTGCATAATGACTTATATAGGCATGGGGCGGGGTCACCGGGTGATGTCATCCGGTGACCCCGCCCCCTTATGACGTCACAGTCCCGGGGCATGCTGGAGGAGCCCGACAGAAGAGCCGCACAGCGGGAGAAGAGGCCGAACACCGGTAGAAGAGGCCGGGGAGAGCGGAGAAGTCGGAAGAAGACCCCCGAAGTCGGAAGAAGACCCCCGGAGCTGCCTAATAAATTACTTTAAAAACCTGTGTACTGTGTTTTCCGTATTGGCGCTTTTTTACCCAGGTGAATGGGTAGGGGTACGATGTACCCTATACTCATTCACACAGGGTGGGGGCTCCCGGATTCCGATAAGCCCCCTGCCCACAGACCCCGACAACCAACGGACAGGGTTGTCGAGAAGAGGCCCTTGTCCTCATCAACATGGGGACAAGGTGCTTTGAGGTGGGGGGGCTGCTGGGTGCCCCCCTCCCCCAAAGCACCCCCCCATGTTAAGGGCATGTGGCCTGGTACGGTTCAGGGGGGAGGCGCTCGCTCTTCCCCACCCCCTTCCTGACCGGCTGGGCTGCATGCTCGGAAAAGGGTCTGGTATGTATTTTGGGGGGACCCCATGCCGTTTTTTTGGCGTAGGGGGTTCCCCATAAAATCCATACTAGACCTAAGGGCCTGGTATAAAGGTTTCAATCTCGCTGATAAAAGCGCAGAGATTGACTTCCTTTTTTAGTCCCGTCGTACCCGAGTCATGTTCAAAATGAACGGACTTGTCCATGTGTGGGCAAGTCCGTTCATTCGGAAAGTCCGCCGTAACTCCGTCGAAAGTTCGTCGGGACGACCAGCGGACCTAGTCTGCCGGAAAGTCCGGTCTTGTGTAGGCAAGTCCATCCGTTCAGAAAGTCTGTCGGAAGTCTGCCGGAAGTCCGTCGGGAAGACCGTCAGACCCAGTCTGACGGAAAGTTCGCTCGTGTGTACGCTGCATAAGAGTTCACAAGGTACACAGACAAGTCAGTGGACCCCCAGATGCCCCATTTGCCCAGCGCATGGATCTAGGGTGGGTCATCATAGGCAATGTCTGTATAGGCAAAATGAAGAGACCTACCAACAGTTCATCATTCTTTCAAATATTTTATTTCAACCACAAAAGGTGGGTTCAGGGTCACACAACAACCACATGTACCCAAAAACATTACAAATATAATAAGATGGTAGATATTTATCTGGCTATCAAGTCAGGTTCCATATAACATATACCATGTACATTCGGTGAGTACTTTATACCCGTATTATAGCTACCAAGGAATAAACCTCAGCAATCACTTCCTGAGTCACCTTTACCATTTTCCATGTTCTAAATTATAGCATAAGGAAGAGGTTGCATTAAAACAAAGTAACTAGAACTAGATATAGAAATAAGAGAAAAGAAGAAAGGGGGGGTCCTGGATAGCCAATGAGTACATAGTTAATGTCCTGTTATAATTTTTATACTCATCTATCAGAGTCAAGTAGAGTCAAACCTTCTTAAGAGAAGACAAACATGTTCCATAATCTCCATAAATCAGAAAATATTTCCTGTTTGTTTTGTGCAGACAACATGAGATCTTCCATTTTTTTGATCTCTTCCACCTTATGGAGCCAATTTCAACGGTGGGGGGTGATGTCTCTTTCCATTTCAGAGGAATACACATTTTAACAGCGTTCACCAGATGCCACAAATGGATTTTTTATACTTCCTAGCTGGGATAGTGGTAACGTGAAGGAGAAAAAAGGCTGGGTCCTTGGGTATGTCTTGGTCAGTGAATTTCAGCATAATGTTCCGTACTTCCCGCCAATATGGTATTATCTTTGTAAAAGACCAAAAAATGTGTAGCAATGTACCTCTCTCTTCCTGGCACCTCCAACAGTGGTCTAGCACGTCAGGATAAAATTTATTGCAACATCTGCGGGGTATGGTACCATCGCGTCAGTATTTTATAGTTAGTCTCCTGAATCTTGGTGCATATAGAGGATTTCAGCGAGAATCTAATCATGTTTTGTTTTTGGCTCTCTGTGAACTTACAGTTTATCTCCCTCTCCCACTTCTCTATCCAATGGAAGTGTGGTATCCCTGGGGGGGCATTTAATAGACTATACATCTGTGAGAGCACTTGCGGTAGTATCCTGTCCCCTAAGCAGTACTCTTCAAATGTGAACAGTTGTCTGCTGAACCTTTCCAGGGGTTGTAGAGAGTGGAGAAAGTGATGGAGTTGTAGGGCACTCCAAAATGGCAGGTAGAAAGGGCCCATGGTCTCTACTAATGCCGAAATAGACAGCCAGCCATTTGGTAATAAGAAATCTGATGCTCGGAAATGGTTCGTTTGTCTTAAGTCGGAAAAATGACTGTCTCTCAGGCCTGGTGGGAAGACTGGGTTTCCCAGTATGGGCGTTAGGGGAGAATCCATTGATGAGAGAGGGGTTTTGTCAAATATCCGTGTGCAGATACTTACTGTAGGGCCTATCATTGGGTGTTTTTTAGGCGGGTTGGAAGACTATGATAGCACCACGGTGCTCCTTTAAGTATGATGTTGGTTTGGGCTTGTTCTACTTTCACCCAGAGTTTGCCAGATGAATGGCGGCACCAGTCTATAAGACTCCTCAGGTGTGTAACCTGGTAGTATTTAAAGACATCTGGGAGTGCGATACCTCCACTGTGTTTGGGTAAGGAGAGTTGAGATCGGGGAGTGCACGGTTTTTTGTTCGCCCATATGAATTTTAAGTATAAGGAGTGAACTTGGAGTATTGGGACGGTATCTTGATTGGTAAAGTTTGAAAGAGATAGAGATATTTAGGCAGGATACACATCTTGATAAGATACATCTGCCAAACCACAAGTGCAATCCCTGATTCCAGGTCCTCAAGAAGATATGTGTTCTGGATAGCAGGGGGGGAGTTGAATTTGAAGACTCAAGATAAATTAGAAGGGATATACGTACCCAGATACTTCAGGGCCTTATCTGTCCACTTAAACCTGAAGTTAGATTGTAAGGTTCAAAACATTTCATTAGATACCCCCACCCCCATAGCTTCTGATTTACTGAAATTGATTTGTAATTTAGACAATTCACTATAGTGTTCAAATTCGTGTATTAGGTTGGGGAGTGATATTGGCGGGTTGGTGAGGGAGAAGAGTAAGTCGTCTGCATATGCAGAAATTTTATGTCGCTCATTTCCTATTATTATTACAGAGATGTCTGGGTTTGAGCGAATCATACAAAGAAAGGGTTCTAGGGACAAGGCAAACAGTAATGGAGACGGGCAGTCCTGTCTCGTCCCGTTTGTAATTGGAAAGGGATCCGGCAGAACTCCGTTGGCCTCAACTTGGGCCGTCGGGTGTGAGTAGATCTTAAATATCCACTGCAGCATCCGCTCTCCTAAGCCTATGTGACGTAAAACCGCAAACATAAAACTCCAGTTTACCCGATCAAATGCCCTTTCGTCCGTACTTATAAAAACGCATGGGGTTCACTTTTCCTGAGTGTAGTGGATAAGATTTAATACTTTAATTGTATTATCTCGAGCTTCTCTAGACGGAATGAATTCCACTTGATTGAGATGGATCAGCTGTTTTAAGTGTTGCGCAATTCGGGTGATGATAATCTTTGTGAACAATTTAAGGTCGCAGTTCAAATGCGATATAGGCCTATAACTGCCACAGGAAGTGGGATCTTTTCCCTCTTTAGGGATAACCGTAATATGTGCTGCCAAGGTGTCCCTGGGGAAGTGTTTCGGTGCCTACTTTGTTAAATAATTCTACCATATGTGGGCATAGGAGTGGGATGAATTTCTTATAATATTGCAGTGGGAAGCCATCGGGGCCTGGAGCTTTGCCTAATTTAGAGGCATTGAGGGCATCTTGTAGTTCGCTTAATGTTATTGGCGCCTCTAGTTCCCCACTAATCTCGGGGGTTAGCTGTGGGAGAGCAGAGACAATGTAGTCTTCCATTTGAGACTGGGATGTGGATTGATCTGGCAAGTTGTATAATGAAGAATAAAAGTCTCTGAATCCCTGCGCAATTTGATTAGAGAGTGTTACTTTCTGGCCTTAAGGTGCAATGATTTGGGGGATATAGCAAGCCAATTTTTGTACTTTTATCAATCGTGCTAGCACCTTTCCACATTTATCCCCGGACTCGTAGCTAACTTTTCTGCATCTTTGTATGGCTGCTTTAGCTTAATCGGTCATCAATTTGTAACTTGCTTTCGGAGGGAAAAGAGAGTTTGTTTGAGTGCAGAGCTCGGGGCATGTTTGTGCTGAGCTTCTGTTTGGTGAATGTCTTGGAGGAGGGATGTGAGTTTCTCTGTTCGCTTTCGTTTCAAAAGTGCACCATGTTTGATGAGAACCCCCCTTATGACCGCCTTGTGGGCTTCCCATATTATCCCGATGTCGCAGTCAGTTTGTGTATTAGTTTGGAAGTAGTGATTCAACTCTCGTTAAACATTTTCCGCTATCTCGGGGGTTTGTAGGAGGCTTTCATTCAGTCTCCAAAATCTAGTTCTGGAGGTTGAGGGTTCAGTGAGTTTGTATAATAACTCTATCGGTGCATGGTCTGACCACGCAATTGAACCTAATGTTGTACTGTGGACAGCTTGTAGTTGTGTGTGTGGAATCATGAAGTAGTCTATGCGCGAGTAGAGTTTGTGGGGGAAGGGGTAAAATGTGTAGTCCTTCTCACCTGAGTGTTGTAGGCGCCAGACATCAATTAGTTGAGCTTTGTGGAAGGATCGTGCCACTCGTTTATGGACTCCAGGAGCTATGAAGGATAAGCCAGAAGAGGTGTCTACATTGGGAAGCAGCGGAACATTAAAATCGCCTCCTAGGATCAGCTGACATTCTGAGAATTCCAGGAGTAGGTCTATATAGATCTCTGAAATGAATGGAAAATCACACTGTAGTTTTGTCCTAGGCAAGGCAAAACTCACTCCCAAACCTGCACATACCATACCAAGACTTGAACTTTGTGCAGCCGTGCTAGCAGTAGAAATTGCAAAGTGAAATGGACACTAGAATTGATTCTTTCACCTTCTATACAGACAGTAAGGTAGTACTTGGCTACATATACAACCAAACAAAATAGTTTTATGTGTAGTAGTCAAGGTAACCAAGGGAGGATCGACACAAACTTTTACTCGACCAATTACAGAGTTAGTACTCCTTTTGCCAGGTGAGTGACTTATGCAAGGACTAGCCATGCTGTTGGCACGGCGGGGAGTACATTGCTGCTATCTACAGGTTCTACTCTGAACTTTGGAATTCTTTGAAGACGTCATACGTCGGAACTACATGTTCTTCAATCCTGTTGGACTTATGTTTATGCTTGCTTGTTGTATGTTTTTCATTACAGGTTCCAGGACATTTCACAGTACTGGACTTATTGAATATATATATATTAGTTTATGGTTATGAAATCTAAAGATTTCAGACGGGGAGTGTTGTGTTACACTATGTGATTTATTATGCTCTGTGTCTTTAAGATTTGTTCCCTCTGTCTATCTGAAATCTCTCACCCACCGTAGTTCTGTATATTCCCCTTCCCTTCCTCTCTCTGATTCATTGTGCTAAGTATACCTCATGCTGTAACATCTTTGCATGTGGCTTACAACACCAACGTTTTTCTACCTATGAATATACATCATTCGAAAGGATCCATCGTCTATCTCTCCATACAGTGAGGTATACATTGAGTTAAGCTGTCTGAATTGATGCAAGGAATAAATAGAACACCAGGTCATGTAAGCTCTATATGATGCTGGAGAGAAAGTTTATTGCTTTGTAGTGTAGTTGAGTCAGAACAGCAGCAGTTTGGGGGATGCACTGAGTTAGGAGGAGGGAATGTTAGTGGTCAAATGATGCTACAGGGGGTTCCACATAATACAGTAGTCGAAGCACTGGAGGCAGATTCCTTTCCGTGTGGGAGTCCAACATTAAAGATGATTACCAAAGTTTGGCAGTCAAACAACCGATGGGTTATAAGGGAGTAACAGAATACTCACCCATTTGGAATAATAAACACTTGCAAGAATTATTGATTATTGGGAGGAATAAGGAATGGGAAAAGCAGGGTATAAACTGGCTGATCCAACTGTATGAGGGAAACACCTTAAAATCATTCGCAGAGCTTAAAAAAGAATATGGGGTACCAAACCAATCGTTCTACAGTTATTTGCAGATCAGGTATGCCCTAGGCACCCAGTTTGGCAATTAAACAATTGAATGGAGTAAGATTCCCCTTCTCCAAAAAATAATCAAGACAGATATTTTGAAAGGACTTATCTCAGAGGCGTATACGCAAATAACTGGTAGAAATACTATTGAGGTATCGTCCTCTGAGGATAAAGCAAACTGGGAAGAGGACGTAGGGGTATTAACCCAGGAGCAATTGAAGAGGATTTTAGAACTGGGACCATTGGTGTCGGTTTCGCCTGTACAAAAAGTATCACACTTGTTTCTATTGCACAGAGCTTATTATACTCCTAAGAAAATGCATATGTTTGGCCGGAGATCCGATGCTAAGTGCCCTAGGTGTCAGGAGACGGGGAATCTCATACATTCTCATACATACCTTCTAAGATGCCCAAAACTGTTCCGATATTGGAAAGAGATACTTAATATTATAAATGTAACGTTTGGGATTACACTTATGCCCCGTACACACGGTCGGATTTTCCGATGGAAAATGTCCGATCGGAGCGTGGACATTTTCCATCGGATTTT
Source organism: Aquarana catesbeiana (assembly GCF_042186555.1). Classification (NCBI taxonomy): domain Eukaryota; kingdom Metazoa; phylum Chordata; class Amphibia; order Anura; family Ranidae; genus Aquarana; species Aquarana catesbeiana. Next base: position 173,273,270 of record NC_133330.1, read on the forward strand.
CCGACACACAAAATTGGAGAGCAGGAGATAAAATTTTCCGACAACAAAATCCGTTGTCGGAAATTCCGATCGTGTGTACACAAATCCGACTGGCAAAGTGCCACGCATGCTCAGAATAAATAAAGAGATGAAAGCTATTGGCCACTGCCCCGTTTATAGTCCCGACGTACATGTTTTACGTCACCGCGTTTAGAACGATCGGATTTTCCGACAACTTTGTGTGACCGTGTGTATGCAAGACAAGTTTGAGCCAACATCCGTCGGAAAAAATCCTAGGATTTTGTTGTCGGAATGTCCGAACAAAGTCCGACCGTGTGTACGCCCTATAAAACAAGAACCTAGAGTGTGTCTGCTGGGATATATAGATGTAGGAAGAGGGTCAGTAAGTAATATAACAGTGATTGTGAGATAACTATATCAGGCAAGAAAACTCATCGCACAAAACTGGCAATCTTTGAGACCCCCGACTCCTGAAGAATGGGTTAAAGCCATTAGTATGACAGTGTGGAAGGAAAAGGTAACATTTACTAGGCATGGTAACTATAGCAAGTTTATAAAGATGTGGAATCCTTGGTTGCGAAAGATGGATTGCCCCCCGTGAGAGATTGGGAAAAGAACAGTAGGTGAAAGTAAATAAGTTAATATGTAGGGGGCGCTAGTGGTTAATAAAAAAATGTGTAAAACAGAATAGTTTCAGTGAAAAAAACTTTTCATGGGCATAGAAAATGGAAATTGGAAAATAAAAAATTAATATCACACAATAATTTAACAGTGGTGATGATTAAAGTCCCAATAGCTGAGTGAACACAATAAATGGTAGTGAATGGAAAACAGTCTTCCAAGATGAAATGATTCCTCTGTATGAGCAAATGGAAAATCCTTCACCAAGAATTAAGATATACCTTGCAGTGGAAAATAGATATTTGCTTACCAGATACCAATGACTCCTTTACTTAAAAAGAGAGCCATTAGCGCTTGTGCATAAGATGGCTGGGTGCTGGATGGTATAGGCAGAGAACCCTCCTTGCCTCGGTTGTCAGACATGGGATATGTGAAAGACAATAAGATCTTCCATAGTGTAATACAGTTTATTAAAAGTAGTAAAAGACAAAGATCAAGCCAAATGGCCGCTTACATTAAAAAGTGCCTACCCAGCACTGGGGCTGCTCGCTCATCTGGGTAAAAATCACCATAGGGATGCCGTCATACCGCCTCAATGATCGACGTGCGTTCGACCCGGCGTGTGCAACAACCAGAGAAAACGGATGTAGGGAAATATCACGTGACCACGTACCGCTCCGACATACGTTTCATATGAACGTCTTCAGGTAAGCGTACGTTGGTCACTAAGAGATGGATATTTGTAGTGCAAAAAGGCGGGTAAGGGCGTGGAGTAAAAACACCACGCCAAGGTATAAATAAAGTTACAATATTGAAACTAGAAATTTTGTGAAGCACCTCCTAGTGGATCATGGATGAGATTTTTAAAAACCCAAACAACAAAACCAAAGTGATTGAAAATTTAAAAATAGACCTAAATAAACGTGCAGCCTCAATAGCGGTTGACAATGGTATGTAATAAAAATGCTATTAGATATAATCACAATGGGATAATAATATATATATATATATATATATATATATATATATATATATATATATATATATATATATATATATACATATATATAATGACTAAATATGATCTATCATAAAGGGCTGCATTTAATTAACCGTTAGGAAATTGATATACTAACAACAGGGAAGGAAAAAATGATGATAGATATATAATTAAATACATGATATTAAAAGCTGTTGGAAATTCAAGATATATCAAACCGACTCAAATTATAGAAAAAAATATATGTAATTGGAGATGAGGGGGTATCAGTCATTTGTCAAAAAGCTATTTAAATCTATTTCTATATTCATCCCATAAGGTTGCATGGTAAGTAATTTGTATAGCCAGTAGGTTTCATTTTGAGATATGGATCTCTTCATATGAGTACCCCTCCAGTGTTTAGATATTTTGTCAATACCATAAAAGGTGCAAAGTGTTGGATCACTATCATGAAAAAGTTTGAAGTGTCTGGAGACACTATGATTGGGATAACCGTTTTTAATGTTTGTGAGATGTTCATTTATTCTGGTTTTTAATTGTTGTGTGGTCCTGCCCACGTATTGTAAGAAACATGGGCACTCCAGAACATATGTGACGTGATCAGAGTCATGCGTGATAAGAGGTTTGATTGTGAATTCTTGTTTAGTCACCAGGGATTTGAAATGGGATAATTTCTTGGTTGTACCTGGCTTCCTTGTTAGTTTACAAGCTTTGCATCTGGTGCAATATTGGAAACCAGATCCATCCAAAAGGTAGAAGGTTTTTTTGGGGGGTCTGGTACATTGTGGGCAATGCGATTTCTAAGGCCTGGAGCCCTCCTATAAATGAACTTCGGCTTAGTTGGCAGAGATGACTGGAGGTCCCTGTCTTTGAGCAAAATGGGCCAGAATTTTTTTTAAATAGTTTCTACTTCTTTATATTGGCGATGGAAGCTTGATATGAATGCCGAGTCTCCCTTAAACTCTTTTTTGGATTTAGTGGTCAGCATGAACTGTCTATCCATAGTTGACACCTGTGTGACAAGTTTCTCTAATGTGTGCAATGGATAGCCCTTTTCTAAAAATGTACTGGTAAGAACCCCTGCTTGTGAAAAAGAATCTAAATCATTATCACAATTTCATCATATACGCATATATTGCCCCTTAGGGACCGCCCCTATCCACTGAGGATGGTGGCAACTATGGGTAGGTACAAAACTGTTGCGATCAGTTTCTGATTTTAAATTGTATTTATTGTTATTCATTTGTCCTAGACATTTTTGAAAGCTCTCCCGGAAACCTTCCAAAAGCAGGATAACATCATCAATATACCTCTTGTAAAAAAAGAAGTGATTGAGGTTGGTTTCTAAAGGGCGCATGCGCGGATGCCTGAGGGAACGGTAATGCCGCCTTAGAGCTCCACTCCTCAGGAGTTCGGACCAGAGAACTACAGGTCCCAGCGGCTTGCAAAATACAACAAAATTGTAGGTAAACCTCCCCAGCGACTTACTAAATATATATTATGGTCCTGAAAGGACCAAAAAGCAAAAATAAAGCCAGTTACAAATCTGAGGCGGCTCTTAGACTGGCGGCTAAGATGGCGGCGTCATCTATCTCCTCACAGCACAGCGCTTCACAGACTGGGAAACCACAGCCTTCCAGACAAAAAACAGAGGCTGACAAAACTAAACTTGACAATGTTATTAATCCAGTTCAAAATGTAACACAGTCTGATATGTTTGCTACATTTGAAGTTATGTTACAGAAAGCATTGAAACAGACTTCTGACCATATCACAGAGAAACTAACTAAGGAAATTAAAGAAATTGGTCAGAGAACAGCTGAACTGGAATTGAGGGTAGATGATATTGACTGTCAAACACAATATTGCACTTCTGAGATAACAGCCCTTAAAGAGGAAAATACCCTATTACAGTCACGTTTGGAGGAACAAGAAAACAGAGATAGATGATCTAACTTAAGGATAAGAGGTATACCTGAATCCATCTTAGACCTGCAGGCAACCATTACCACACTTTTTCAAGAATTACTCCCTGAAATTACTATTGATAGATTAGAAATGGACAGAGTGCACAGAGCTTTAGCACCACGTAAAACCAACGGCCCCCCAAGGGACATAATAACTAAATTGCATCACTACAAAACTAAAGAACAACTGTTATCAGCTGCTAGAAAAAAAGAATCTCTCAGCTTCCAGGGTCATTCTTATCAGTTATTCACAGACTTGTCTCCTCTTACAGTTGCAAAAAGACAGGCCCTTAAACCCCAATTGCAGGTACTTCAGAATAACCATATTACCTATCATTGGGGGTTTCCCTTTTGCCTTCGCTTTACACACCTGAAAACTAGATATGTCTGTCGCTCTTCAGAGGACTTACAATCGGCTTTATTGGAATTAGGCTTAGTAGAAACAGCCTTACCTAAAGATCAGCCTCGCAGACGTCCAACAGCTCGTTTTCCTCAGCAAAAGAAAAGTTCAGACTCCAACTCTTTTTCATCTTCATGCCAAAATCTCCACAAGCGTGGCCGATATGAACACTCGCCGCCTAAAAACGATGATTCAATGGACTGACTAAAAAGTAACCTACTACCAATAATCTTCTCTCACTACAGGTTTCATTACCAAAATTGGTTTTGTTTTTTTCTTTAGCATAACCACTTGTTCTTTTTTTTCTCTTTTTTTTATTAAGCAAAAGATATGCTTAAGACACTGAGGTTATGCTTTAATTGGATAGTCTATTCGACTTTTTTTCTCTTTAGTCCTTTTTTCTATATATATAATATAATTTTTAAGCAAAGCATTACACATCTCTTGCTGGGTTTCTTATTTTTTTTTTTTTCTAATTTTTGGTACCTGTGGTTCTCCGGGGCCGTCCTTCCTATAGGAATTCTTGCTGCCCCTTTGATTTTTCCATTTGCAGACTCCTGCCTCTTTTTATGGGGGACTCTGCTGATGGACTCGGATCCTCTCAGGAAGTATTGAAAACTTCCTTGAGATGCTCCCTAACCCTATTATTCTGTTTTCTAATTAAGCAGCACTATCTATGTAAAGGGTTAATACGAATGTTCTATTTACCTCTTTTTTTCTTTCTTTATATTTTTTTTTTCTTCTTTTTTCTTGAACCCCGATTTCCTCATGTTTCTCAGAGTGGTGGATCTGGCTCACAGTATATACTCTTTATGCTATGTTAGAATAGTTACATTTGTTAATCTATGGCTCCGATAAATGTATTATCTTTAAATGTACAGGGATTCAATATCCCATATAAACGCACTAAAGCTCTAAGATCCTTTTCATCCAAAAAAGCTCATATTATATGCTTACAGGAAACACACTTTACAGAAAAAGCTCAACCTAGATTTCTCTCACCCTCATACCCACAATTTTATACCGCCTCTGCTGCAGTTAAACAAAGGGGTACGCTTATTGGTTTCCATCGTACCACTCCGTTTAACCTCAAAACGCAAGTGATAGATCCGGAAGGTCGATATTTAATTTTAACAGATTATATTTCTGACAACCCTATAACTATTGTATCTTACTATGCTCCCAATAAACGCCCAACGGCGTTCTTATCACACCTTTTTCAAGTTATAGAGTCTCATAAATTTGGAACAGTTGTTATATGTGGTGATTCTAATGCAACAATCTTCCCATTTCTAGACAAATCTCCCCCTGGGCCTACAACAGGCACAACAAATCTTACTTTTCAACGTTTGCTCACCTCTCATAGCTTGGTCCACACCTGGCGTGAAATTAATCCTACTGACAGACGATTTACTTACTACTCCTACCCACATAAATCTTTTTCTCGGATTGATCATATTCTTATCCCCTCTAGCATACTACCAGAAATCATTTCAGCTAAAATTATACCATTCCCATGGACTGACCATTGTGCAGTTTCCATTAATATAGCTTCTATGATCCCTAGATCTCATGACACCACTTGGTGCATAAAAGACTTCATGCTGACTCATCCATCTCTTAATAAAGAGATTGAGAAATCAATATCTGACTACTTTAAAGATAACGACACAAATGACATCTCTGCCCTCACACTATGGGAGGCTCATAAACCTGTCATTAGAGGTAGAATGATATAACTAGCAACAAAATTCAAAAGAGAACGCAAATTAATGTTCTCAAAATTGGAAACTAACTTTAATAACTGTCATCAGACTTTTCAATCTTGCCCAACGGCTATTAATTATTCTAAACTTGAAAAAGCCCGCCTAGATTTGGATCTTTTTTTGACTGATTCCGCTGATAAATCTTTATGCAAACGACAACATACTTTTTTCCCGAAGGCTAATAAACCGGATACACCCTTGGCCAGAACCTTGAAAACTACACAATACGAAAAGAAACCTATCCGTTTGAAAATCTCTAAAGAAGCATATACTAGCAATCCGGTTAAAATTCTTGAGATTTTTCGTACCAATCTTGCTAGACTATATTCCCCAGCCCCAACATTTGATAAGTCAAAAGCTGATATTTTATTTTCTAGCATTAAACTCCCGTATCTTGATCAAAAACAACGAGATCTTCTTGAAAGCCCTATTACGACTACAGAGGTTTTGAATGCTATAAAACTTCTAAAACTTAACAAGAGACCAGGCCCTGATGGGTTCCCGGCAGTATACTACAGACAGTTTACGCATATCTTTACACCAATTTTTTTTTTTTTTTTTCCTTGTCAAAAGAAGTTTATTGAGTATACAATGTTATAAAGATACATAAAGTAAGTTTACAAGGATCTATAAAGTAAGCTCATTGTTTAACAGTAGGGTTTATATAGGTAAATATCATGAAATTTCAAATATTAAACATTGGGTTCACGTAAACCTAAATTAAAGATATACATAATTTCCTTAGTTACTTTTGTAGGTATTTAAATGATTTATACCTACTATACATATTGTTTACAAGTAGAGTGTATATAGGTCAAATAAATTCTGATAATGAGCTTTAATCGTAAGGTGGAGAAAAGGAAAGAGAAAGAAGAAAAAGGGTTGAAAGGTAGAGGTATGGTCCACAAGGTTGTCCCGCTCGTCAGTTTATTATTCTTTTTAGTTCTCTTTGAAGCCTTAGAATGGGTGTCTCTGTAAGTCATTTAATCTGTTACCATGGCAACAGGACAGAGTCATTGAAGTTTGACAGGAACTGTTGTTTTATCCAAGGATGCCAAAGTTTTTCAAATTTTGGAATTTGATTTTGATCGATGGCTACCATCTTAGCATGGGACATTGTATTATTCATTCTGTGAATTGTTTCTGCTAGTACCAATGTAGGAGACTTCCATGCCTTGGCCACTGTTTGTTTTGCAGCCGTTATTAGTTGGATCATAAGTTTGAATTGAGAGAGTGTTAACCATTCCGGTTTTAGATTAAGTAAAGTTAAATATGGATCTGGTTGTATCATTTTTTTAAATATTTTAGATGCAATCACGAAGACTTCCTTCCAGAAGGTTTGGATTACTGGGCACGTCCACCATATGTGTAAATATGTGCCTATTTCTGGGCATCCTCGAAAACAAAGAGCTGAGGTATTAGGTGAATATTTTGCCACTCTAGCGGGTACAAGGTACCAGCGAGTTAGGACTTTATAATTTGTCTCCAGTGCTAAGATGTTGGGTGAAGATGACTTAGATGTGAGCCATATGTTAGACCAGTCCGTGTCTTCTAAAGTTCGTCCCAGGTCCTCCTCCCACCTCTGAACGTAAGAGGGTCTATTAAGATTTGCTACTCCATATAATTGATTATAAAGTGATGAAATTGTACCTTTAGCAAATGGATCTTTTGTACAGATTGATTCAAAAATGGATAATTGGGATAATGGTGTATCCCCCTTTAGGAATGGTGTATAGAAATTTTTGATTTGGAGATATCTAAATATCTCAGAGTTTGGTAGATCATATTTTTCTCTAAGCGATGGGAATGAAAGGAATAATTTAGATGCTATGAAGTCATTTAGTGTCTGAATGCCTGATGTTGTCCAAGCTTTAAAAGAATTTGGGTAGATCCATGCCGGATAAAAGGCCGGATTTCTGATAAAAGAAAGGAGAGGATTGTGTGGAGATTGTAACTGATATTTGGTTTTTAGTTTATCCCAGAGAGATAAGTGTTTAGTTATGGGATTACGAATTTTAAAGCGGTCTTTAGGATCAAGCCATAATAAATTTGATATTAATAGAGGGTCATTTTCTGAAGCCTCTATAAATACCCATAATGGGATTTCCTGTTTTGCATGGTATTTGGACAGACTGGCCAAATGTGCTGCTCTGTAGTAGTTAGTAAAATTAGGGTATCCCAGGCCTCCTTTATTTTTGGGAAGATGTAGTGTGTGTATAGGTATACGTGGTTTAGAAGAGCCCCATATAAACGAAGTTGCTCTTTTTTGTACTATTCTCAAAAAATAGGAAGGAATTGGAATAGGGAGGACTCTGAATAGATAAAGCAATTTGGGTAGAATAGTCATTTTGATTGCATTAATCTTCCCTATCCAGGATAAAGGAAGTTGCGACCATTGTTTTATTAGATTTGAGAATTGAGAATTGAGAATTGAGAATAAGTCAGAATGAGATGCTGTTAAATGAATTCCAAGATATGGGATTGATTTTTCTGCCCATGTGAATGGGAGTGCAGCCCTAGCTGGGATCAATTCCATGTTTGTGAGTGAAATATTAAGCACTAGGCATTTTTTAGGATTAATCATAAGGCCGGATAGGGCTGCAAATCCATCAAGAGCTGGTATTAAGTTAGGACCAGAGACCTGTGGTGATGATAGAAAAAGTAATATATCGTCTGCAAATATACATAATTTGTGTGTAATACCTCCTACTTCAATGCCAGTTATAGTTTGGTTTGTTCTGATGTATTGGGCCATGGGTTCGAGTATAAGGGCAAATAATAAGGGAGATAATGGGCAACCCTGTCGGGTACCTCTTTCGATATTAAAGGCTTCAGATTTGTATCCAGCATATTTTATATAGGCTTTGGGTTTATTATATAATGCTTTGATCCATGTTAAAAAGTGGGGTCCAAAACCCCATTTTTGTAATGAATATTGCATATATTGCCAGGATACTGTGTCAAATGCCCTCTTAATATCGAGAGATAGAAAACATAAAGGGATTTTCCGTTTTTTAGCAATATGTGCCAATAACACTGCCCTGCGTATATTATCGCCTGCCTGTCTATTTGGCATGAAGCCTACTTGATCTCTATGTATTAATTTTCCTATAATGCTATTGAGGCGTTTTGCTATTATTTTTGCTAATAATTTAATATCGAGGTTTAACAGAGAGATAGGCCGATAATTCACACAGGAAGTATCATCAGAAAGGGGTTTTGGGATCATACAAACAATTGCCATTAGTGTTTCTTGCCGAAAAGAATGTCCATCTAAAAGTTTGTTAAAAGTTTCAGTGAGAATGGGAGAGAGTATTTCTGAGAATGTTTTATAGTATAAAGCTGAGTAGCCGTCTGGGCCTGGTCTTTTGTTAAGTTTTAGGTCTTTTATGGCGTTAGCAACTTCATCTATAGTTATAGGCTCATCCAAACTGCTTTTTTGATTCTGAGATAACTCAGGTAAGGTTATTTTTGAGAAGAAGGATTCAGCTTCTGTAGGATTAAATTCATTGTTTGTCTTGTATAAAGTTGCGAGATGTGAGTGAAATTTATGGACTATTTTAACTGGATTACAAGTGTAAACATTTTTTGATAATTTCAAACGTATTGGTTTGAAAGATTTGTTAGTTGAATTTAATGCCCGAGCCAAATATGTACCTGGTTTGTTTGTATTCATGTAGAAATTGTGTTTGGAGCGTTTGAGGGATTTATCTAATGACTCAGTGAGAAATAGATCATATTCCAATCTAGATTTTTCCAGATGAGATTTTGTACTCTGAGATGGATTATCTTGAAATGATATGTAGGCTGCATTAAAATTGAGTTCTAGTTTTTTTGCTAGATTTTTGCGTTCCCGTTTAAATAGTGCCATTTGTCTTTGTATGGTACCACGCAAGACAGGCTTATGAGCTTCCCACAGTGTTATTGGGGAGATGTCTGTTGTATTATTAATTGATATGTATTTCTTTAAAGCTTGTTCAATGGCCATCTGATGTAGTGGGTGTTTGAGCATTATGTCCGGTAAGTACCACGTTGGGTCATGCGCTTTTGGTATGGCTGAGGCTATAGTAGTGTATACTGCATTATGGTCAGACCACGGAATCGGAATTATATCTGATGCAATAATTTTTGGTATCATTCCTATTGTTAAAAAAATATGATCTATTCTGGTGAAGGTTTGATGAGGGTGCGAGAAATAAGTGAATTTCTTTTTCATTGGGTTACTTTCTCTCCATGAATCTACCAGATTGTATTTGGAAAGAAGTTGAGAAAAAGGTAATCTAGAAGTTATTTTGGATGGTGTAAAAGGTGATTTATCTAGAAATGGGAGAAGGACCTGGTTCGAATCCCCACACATTATCACTGTTCCTATTTTGTGTGTATTAATCACTTGTAATATATGTGAGAGGAATGGTGTAGGTTGTTTGTTAGGAGCGTAGTAGGAAATCACCGTGATTGCTGTATCCATTATATAACCCATGAGTATCAGGTATCTACCTTCTGGGTCTTTAATTTCTGATGATAAGGTGAATGGTGTGGATCGGTGAAATGCAATTAGAGTTCCCCTTTGCTTGGTACAGGCAGAAGCCGTGTAAATTTGTTGATAAAAAGGAGAAATATATTTTGGAGTAGAATCTTTGGTGAAGTGTGTTTCTTGGAGGCATACTATGTGAGCCTTCTTGTTATGGAAAGTACGGAAGGCTTTGGTCCTTTTTTGAGGGACATTTATTCCCTGAACATTCAGGGAAAGTATATTCAGTGGTGCCATGGCAATAGATCAAATAGTTTTGACTTACTTTTTGTTATGCAGAGCTGACTGCGCAGATCAACCTGTGTGGACTGAAGAGATGAATAGATAGAAAAGAAACCAGTGAATTCTGGAGTAAAGAATAAACAAAAAACATATGAGATTAGATGATACATTGTATAAATTATTTTTTGCAAGTAATCACAATTTACCCGTGAAAGAGAATAAATATCTCTCTCAGGGGAATAAGTGCCTTCGTCACACTCCCACATAATATGGTTGGGAGAATGAGGAGGGCTAATGGGGGTACACGGATCTTCCGCTTACAGGAGAGAAGTGCTATGTCAAAAGACATCAAAATGATGTTTCATTAATTGGAGTGCAGAATATAGTTTTTGTTGAAATTATTTATTCCAGGGTGGTTGTATATGGTTAGTCTTGCCCTAGGCTAAATAATTCAGTTAGAAAGGTACTGTTAATAACTTTGGTATTGATGAAGATAGTTTGAATTATTTTGGGATTTTAACCCTTTTAGAGTAAACAATTACATATTTTATTCATATGTAACTGTTTAGATATGTTAACTCATAAAATTTAGGTTGTATTGCTTCAGATTAGAATAAACAAAAACATAATTCTAGGAACTAGTTAGGTAATAATATATTTGTTTTAAGAAAAGAAAGAAAAAGCTTCCATTACTTCTGGATTATTGAACATATTTGTCCTAAAAAGTAATAAATCTATTGTTATTACCTGATAATATATAACTGAACAAGAATTTCCTTATTTCACTTATATATTCTAAGGCTATATGAATCAGAAGTAATAAGAAATATAACTGGAATGTAACATGATCCCACACAGTGTGTGACTATCAGAATGCAGTTACATTCAGTTATAAATATAGGTTTTTTATAGAGAACCATCTCTTAGTATAATAAATGAAGAGATATCAGGAATTAGGATGTCAGTCCATTGAATCTTCTTGGTCCATGGATGATGTGGCATAACGGCCTCTTTTGTGAGAATGATGATTCCCATTTTGTTCTGAAATTTTCTGGGTGTTGCCTGAAGGTGAAGATGATGCCATTCTTCTGCGTGTGGGGGAGTTGCTGCTTGTGGGTTCTGTCAGATTTAATCTTAAAAGGGTTTGTTGTAGTTCATCTGCTGATCTGCTTCTGTAAATTGTACCTTGGTAGTTAAATCTGACTGAAAAGGGGAAGCCCCATTGATACATAATGTTGTGGCGTTGCAGTTCCATTAGTTGGGGTTTCATGGATCGTCTTTTAGTAATAGTAAGTTGGGATAGGTCAGCAAAAATTTGATAATTGTGTCCTTGAAAATTAAGTTCCTTTTTTTCTCTTGCAGCAATTAGTATTTGTTCTATCGTTCTGTAATAATGAAATTTTGTGATTATATCACGTGGGGGTCCATCTTTCTTTTTGGCTGTGAGGGCTCTGTGTACTCTGTCCAGTTCTAAACGTTCAATAGGGATATCTGGCTTTAGTTCTTGTAATAGAGCAGTAATAGTAGATTGCAGGTCTGTCACAGTTTCAGGTATTCCCCTTATGCGCAAGTTTGAACGTCTGGCTCTATTTTCATAATCTTCGAGCTTAGTTTGAAGTATTAAATTCTCTTTTTTTAATTGTTCCAATTCTGTTATATTTTCTTGGGTTGTAATTTCAATTTCATCCATTTTTATTTCTAAGGCTGCGGTGCGGTTTCCCAGCTCTCTTATTTCTTTGGTTAGGCTTTTTGTTATTTGGTCTGAGGTTTGTTTTAAAGCCTTATGAAGCATCTTTTCAAATTGTAATAATATTACTGGGGATACTGAGGAGGCTTGTGGAGAAGTTTGTGAGAGGATTTGTTCTGTATCTGACTCAAATGGAGAGTCTTGCTGTGACATTTTCTGTCTGTGAGAGCGCCCTGATGCTGTATCTTGTGAGGTGACTGGAGCTGCTTCAGCTGCAGTGAGTGCCTGTGAGCTCTTTGTGAGGTGATTTTTATTTCTGCCACGGTTTCCTCCCAGTACCATATTTCCTGCCCAAACTTTCACAGTTTGTTCCCTGGGGCAAAAAGGTTCAAATGGATACCTTTTGAGCCTACAGGCTCCGCTTTGTCCTTCTCTTCTCTCCTCAGCGGTGTGGAGCTCTAACAATGCATGTCTGCTCTGCTAGGCTCCGCCTCCTGCCCCTTCATCTTTACATCAATCTTAACTAGGGCCTTTAATTCAATTCTTGAAGGACATTCATTTAGAACAGAGACACTCACATCTATTATCGCTATGATTCCCAAACCACAATCTGACTCATCTTCTTGGTCTAATTATCGTCCCATATCACTTCTTAATTTAGATATTAAATTATTAGCTAAAATTCTGGCTTCCAGAATGAATAATATTATTGGACATTTAATCCATAAAGACCAAACAGGTTTTATCCCGAAACGTCAGGCAGGTGACAATATAAGACAAGCACTCTTGCTCATACATGCAGCTAAAACAAGACATATCCCAGCATGCCTGGTTTCATTGGATATAAAAAAGGCATTTGACTCAGTCACTTGGCCATATATGGATTATATACTTCAAAAATGGGGTTTTGGTAACCATTTCCTTACCTGGGTCTCCTCATTATATAATATGCCAAGAGCATATATTAAATACTCTGGTTATAAATCCACAATGTTTGATATAAATAGAGGCACAAGACAAGGTTGTCCCCTTTCACCATTACTTTTTGCCCTATTAATAGAACCTTTAGCACAACTAATTAGAACGAATATAGATATTAAAGGTATTGAATTAGGCGGTTACCATCATAAGATAAGCCTTTTTGCTGATGATATCCTTGTTTTCCTGTCCCATCCTCATATATCTACCCCAAATCTACTTAAATTACTGCATAAATTTGCTCATATTTCTGGACTCCATATTAATCCATCTAAATCAAATGCCTTAAATATTTCTTTATCGCAATTTGAACTTCAACATACAAAATCTATCTTACCTTTTACTTGGGTCTCAAAACAATTACCCTATTTAGGGATACAACTCACAATTTCTCTCAAAGATCTGTTTTCAGCTAACTACTTACCTCTATTGAAACGAACATCAGGATGTATGAAGCAATGGGCCTCTCTTCCACTTTCCTGGTTAGGTAAAATCAATGCTATTAAGATGTCAATATTGCCAAAATTTTTATATTTATTTAGAGTGTTACCTATAAATTTACCATCTTATTTTACTAGACTTACTCAAAGAAGAGTCTTATCATTTATCTGGAGTACCACTAAGCCTCGTATACCCAATTCTACACTTTACCTTAATAAATTAAAAGGTGGTTTAGGACTACCCAATTTTTTATCTTACTATTATGCTGCCCAAATGGCTCTTTTACCTAAATACCATGCTACTATCGAAACACCCCTTTGGGTAGCTATCGAAGCAGTGGATACTGACCCAATATCAGTTGCCAATATGTTATGGCTTCGCCAGATTGACAGAAAAAATATTTCCAATCCCATAACTAAACACACCTTAGCTATTTGGGATAAGTTCAAAAACTTACATAATCTTCAATCTTTACATAATCCTTTACTTTCATTCCTAGGCAATCCAGCTTTCTACCCTGCATGGAAATTTCCTAGATCTTTTTCCATATGGTCCTCTATGAACCTGAATCGTTTATACAGACTGACATCTGCAAAAACAATATATTCCTTTCCTGATTTGTGTGAAACCTTTAATATTCCGAGAAATGAAATCTTTCATTATCTACAAATTAAAAATTTCTATGAACCACTCCTTACTACAGGTTCTTCTCTTAATCAAATGACTCAATTTAAACGGATTTGTATAAGCGACCCACACATCAGAGGACTGATTTCTTTATTATACCAACAACTTATAAGTAAATCTGATGAAAACTTACCCTCATATACTGCCAAATGGGCACTTGACATGAATCGGACCTTGGATAACAAAGATTGGTCAAACATATGGTTAGCCACTAAATCTTCTTCTCCAAATAGTTACGCCATAGAAACAAACTACAAAGTCCTTGCACGGTGGTACCTAGTACCAGCTAGAATAGCAAAATTCATTCCTACATACCCACCTAATTGCTTCAGAGGTTGCGATTCGCTTGGAACTCACTTTCACATCTGGTGGCAATGTCCGATAGTTCAGGAATTCTGGAAAAACATATTTTCCATGGCTTCTAAAGCTCTTGAAATCTCTATTCTTCCTGATCCTGCTACTGCACTTTTAAACCTCAAACCCAATACACTTTCTCATACTCAATTCCAATTACTTATTCAAATTACTACTTCAGCCAAACAAACAATTGCCAAAGCTTGGAAATCTAAATCTCTAATCCTGGCTGAAACAAAACATAGAATCAATAGAGCACTTGTTTTTGATAAAATGACAGCTATAGCTGACAACAAGATCAATAAATTTCGTAAGATATGGCAACCATGGGTTAAACACTATTACCCTAATGACTTCGACCAATCTTTGTTATTACCTCATTAGATTGAATATAGAATATATAATATAATAATAAATTGTGTGATTCAGGAGCCAGACCACCACCACCTATACTCCCCTCTCTTTTCTTTTTGTTTTCTATATTATTTTTTCTTTTCTTATTCTTATTCCTTATAAGACATATATTCATGAGCAGAAAAAGTCACATCGACTATTTGTTTATTTATTTATTAATTTCCTATGACATGATCACATTGATGTATACCTATAAATTGTATCATTCTTAAAGTATTAAGATAAGTTTATATTTTCATGTTGATACTATTTATTTTATACTAATTGTATATGAAGTGCTCATGCTTCATATTTCCATATTTACTTCATCTCTTTATTTATTTATTTATTTACTTATTTTATGTATTACTTTTTTATTTACTTATTTATTTACTCTGTAATTTATGAAAAAACTCAATAAACATATTTAACAAGAGGTTGGTTTCTAAAAATTGTTTCTGTTTCCCATTTATTTAGTGTGATGTTTGCCACACTGGGTGCTCCCATGGCGACACCGCCAGTTTGGTTGTAGTATTCATTGAGTGCCCAAAAAGATGTTCCCCATAGCCAAAAACCAGAATAAATGAGCATCTCACAAACATTAAAAACGGTTATCCCAATCATAGTGTCTCCAGACACTTCAAACTTTTTCATGATAGTGATCCAACACTTTGCACCTTTTATGGTATTGACAAAATATCTAAACACTGGAGGGGTACTCATATGAAGAGATCCATATCTCAAAATGAAACCTACTGGCTATACAAATTACATACCATGCAACCTTAAGGGATGAATATTGAAATAGATTTAAATTGCTTTTTGACAAACGACTGATACTCTCTCATCTCCAATTACATATTTTTTTTCCATAATTTGAGTCGGTTTGATATATCTTGAATTTCCAACAGCTTTTAATATCATTTATTTAATTATATATCTATCATCATTTTTTCCTTCCCTGTTGTTAGTATATCAATTTCCTAATGGTTAATTACAAGCAGCCCATTATGGTAGATCATATTTAGTCATGATATATATATATATATATATATATATATATATATATATGTATATATATATTATAGTATTATCCCACGTGATCTTTCCCTACATCCGGTTTCTCTGGTTGTTGCACACGCAGGGTGGAACGCACGCTGATCATTGAGGCAGTATGACGGCATCCATATGGTGATTCTTACCCAGATGAGCGAGCAGCCCCAGTGCCGGGTAGGCACTTTTTAATGTAAGCGGCCATTTGGCTTGATCTTTGTTGTTTACTACTTTTAATAAACTGTATTACACTATGGAAGATCTTATTGTCTTTCACATATCCCATGTCTGACAACCGGGGCAAGGAGGGTTCTCTGCCTATACCATCCAGCACCCAGCCGTCTTATGTGAGCAGGCACAATCCTGCACAAGCGCTAACGACTCTCTTTTTAAGTAAAGAAGTCATTGGTATCTGGTAAGCAGATATCTATTTTCCACTGCGAGGTGTATCTTAATTCTTGGTGAAGGATTTTCCATTTGCTCATACAGAGGAATCATTTCATCTTGGAAGACTGTTTTTGATCAATTTTGCTCAATTTGGGGAGCAGCTTATCATTGAGCATATATTTTCTACATACTACTTTCACTTATTTTTTTTATTTTCAATTTTATTTGGCGTGGAGTACATATTTTTATTTATCACAGTAGGTGGAAGTAGTATGTGTTGGGTAGTATCAGGGATTGGACATATACACAATAAGGGGCAGAAACATTGGGAACAAAAAGGAGACTGGTATTAAGCAACTTTTACTGTATGGGGTAGGAGGGGGGGAAAGAAGGTGGGCAGTAAAGTAGGCAAAGATACATGTAATGTGTGGGGGAGGGGGATAATTGTAAAATGGCATGTTTAATTGTATGTTTTAAAACCTGTGAAAATAATAAAAATGTATTTGAAATGAAAAAAAAAAGAAGTGATTAATCCTTATGGGGAGTGCCTTATCAAAACTGAAATTTTAGTTGCAGAGGATGCCTAAAATTTTACTTAAATCTTAGTGTAGCCTTCTAGCCATATCAGTCAGCCAATCACACAAGCAGGAAATTACATCACTGAGGGCATTCTGCATACCAACTGTGTACATAATGCCTCCAGGTTACCATATTGCATTGAATTTTACAAATAATTACAGTGCTACAGATTGTAAAGGAAACATAATTTTTAATGACAATAAATTACAATGTGGTTTGTGTTGCAATTGTATATGGTATATCATTTTCTTTTTATTTACAATATACTTCCCAAGAAAGTGCAGTTACCCTTTAAGGTCCAGACTATAAAAAGGCCAGAACAACATTCCGAGAGGAAGATTTGGGATTAAACTGTTTTACTGCTGCCGATTATTCCAACTTTTTCCATACCCTATCGTATGTAGCTTTGGTGGAAAGTTTGTGAGCCTTGAGCAGAGTTCACCGGACATCCTCTGCTACCATCAACTAGGCAAACTTGCTTCAAAAGCCAGGCCATTAAAATGAGACATTTCACATTGGGGTGATATTTACCACCCTTGAGGAGAAGATCTTTAGACTGTGGAAGGGCTACCGGAAGAGCTATGAACATCTGCAACAGTGGAAACCACGGCCAGAAAGGAGTGATGACAATGGCTTTTACTGCCTCCTGACAAAACTTTAGAACCATCTTCACAATTATAGACTTTGGCATGCAAATTCCAACGTTGGGCTAATGTAGTTCAGCCCCTGGCCTCCAGATGAAAGTGTCGGGAGAAAAACACTGATGTTTGATATATATCTCTGGTTTAACTTCCACTCATTTCTAATTTAGGAACTGCTGGCTTATCTCATCCGCATGTGAATTTTTCAATCCCAGGAGGTAAAATACTGTTAGAGACAACAAATTGGACTCTACCCACCAAAAGATCTGTGCCACAATTTGTAACAAGGGTAGGCTCTTTGTTCCTCCCTGATTCGCCACATAAACAACACCATTTTGTTAAATTAAGAGTGGAGAAATGGTTATAGCCAAATAATCCAAAAAAATTGCTATGCAAAATACCCCTGAATTTGAAGTTGGTGCCCAGCTGCCACTCAGTGAAAGTGCAATCCCTTAATTACACTGATGTATTATAAAAGTAGTAAGAGCTTTAAAATATAGTTTTTTTTTTATACCAGCGTATAAATACAAAAATCATAACACATTTGTGTCAAACAAGATGAAAGTGCTAGTAGTGCTGCTGATGAACAGTAGGTTCATAGGATCATATTACATAGGAAAACTAAAATGTATTTTTTATTTTATTTTTTAATTTTTCAAAACCTTGTGACAAAAAATGAGAAAATACTCACCATGCCTCTTATCAAATACCTTAGAGTGTCTACTTTACAAAAAGGGGTCATTTGGGCGGAGGGGGAGTTCTTTTGTACTATCCTAGCATTTCAGGGACTCAAACTGATTTATAGTCAGGAAGTGAAATTAGGAAATTACGTCCTTCGAAAGCCTGAAGGTGGTCATTGGTTTTGGCCCCCTGTACGCGGTTAGGCTCCCATAAAGTCTCACATGTGTGGTATCCTCATACTCGGGAGAAGTAGCAGGATGTGTAATAACATATATACCCATGGCATGTGTGAGAAATATCCTATTAAATTAACTATTTTGTATTAAAAAAAAAAAACTTCCATGGACTTAACATGCCTTTCAGCAAACACTTTGGGGTGTCTACTTTCCCAAAAGCAGACATTTGAGGATGTCTGTACTGCTCTGGCATTTTATCCCTCAAGAAATGTGAAAGGCAGTCAGAAGGTATAAGCTCCATAAATTCAGGTATATATACCATAGCAGTGTTAATTTTGACATCAAATTTTGATTTAGTTTCAGTTAGTCTTTTGACTAAAATGCCATTTTAGCAGGCGCATGCGTGGAGCTCTGAGGTATGGACGCTTAACCCCGGAGCTCCAGCTGATAAGCACTCCCTGTAACGAGCGATATCGCCCAACACCCCACCAAATGCTCACCTGACAGTGCAGACAACCCCCCATTTGCTGAAATGCTTGACAGGGTTAGTAGTTGTAATAATAACAAGTATAGGTGCAACGACTCAGGATTCAGATATGACCCTAAAATACGCATCTGCTAATACATAGATGTATCTAAAATGGAACTCTCTAAAATAAAATATGAGTGGTCAATAGTCCATATAGCAAACACAGGCTGTGAGTCTCTGTAGTAATGCTAAAAAGAGGGATAAAAAACATCCAAAGGAAGCAAGCAGAGCTGCCATCATAGTAGGGAAGAAACCATATTCCTAGATTTGCAAAAAAAAACAAGTGGAGAGGCGCCTCTAGGTGCAGTCGTTTAAAAAAAAATAGCTTTCATAACAAATAAGATCAACTCACATTTGTAAGAAGATAACAAGTATGGTATCAAATATCATGATGACGCTCCCAAAACTGTGACATATGAGATCCGAACGGTGAGTGATGACAGTATCTCTTCCGAATGATGTTAGAGCCGGCTCCGGAAGGCAGCCTCAGAATGAGGCTTGGAACACAGAGGACAGCTGGCCGCAGGGGGATGGCGTCATAGGAAGTGGACGTGTTTCGTGAGCATGCGCACTTGGATGTCCTGCAAGTCGCACTCCTTTCTTAACAGACAGTCTGATTGCCATGGAAGATGATTAAATAAAGGATGGGGAGAAAATTGGGGGGCGGAGCCAAATATGACAGAAGTGGAATGTGCGCTGCTCTGGGCATATATGTACTAATATGGACAAGTGGAAGAGGCATATAAAATGGACAAGGGGCATGTAAATCAACAATAAGCAGAATCCAGTGGGATAATATGAACTATATTGAAATAAGATTAATTAATTATTACTAATAATAAACAGCTATTAAAATAATGAGGGGAGAGCTGGACTTGCAGACCACCAATGCGCATGCGTGAAAAGTCCTCACTCTAGTGAAAAACATTTAAGAATATCTAGAGATTATTGAAAACATATATATGGGCATATGACACAAGCGAACAAAAGCATACATAGATTCCCAAACAATACTAATATTAAAAACAGTAACTGTACAAAAACTTGATGGGTGAAAAGGAAGGATACTTGACATAATATGTGCATCGTGGATAGCATATAAATCATAAGTATATACGTGGAACAAAAATACATGGCATATTGTACAGGTAAGAATAAAATAAAAATAAAGATAAAAATAAGAATAATGGCATTTAATATGCCTAAGATGAATAATATAAGAAAATATAATATATGTGGGAATATCGACATAAAATCAATATATAAAAAATATATATATAAATGGATATGATTATTAAAAAAGAATTGAGTGGATGCTAGCGGAATATTTATATGACACTAGATTATAGAATGGTGGAGATCTCTATTCCTTCATTCATACCACAGGGTGAAAGAACGTCTAATTTGTAAATCCAGAATGTTTCTCTGGCGCAGAGCTTTTTAAAGTGTTCTGCGGCTGGGAGAGATCTGGAGATTTGTTCAATCACCCAAACTTGCAGCCCTTCCGTGGATTGTTGGTGGGCTTGGGTAAAATGTTTGGGCACACTGTGTGCCACTTTTAAAGGATCAATACCACCCTCAATTGATCTCCGGTGTTTTCCAGGGAAAGTGCATCATGGTCGAATTTAGCTTGGAGCTATTTTCATTTTAAGGTTAGGTGCTCTACCATATGTGACCTTTGGTCTTTCTGGAATGAAAGATTTCAGGAGTGGATCCTGTAGTAATATACTCCAATGATCTGCCAGGTTTTTTTCCATTCTCTTAAATTGATAATGAAAAGTGGTGGTAAACCGAACAGTATGATTGTCTGGTTCGAGGAATTACTTCGGGGGTTTTCCTTTTAGATAACATTGAAAGGCTTGGTCAATGAGAGCAGGGGGATAATCTTTGTCCCTAAACTTATTTTTGAGTAAGGTACTTTGGTAGACATAATCGCTGTCACGTACCTGGTAGGTTTTGAGCCCGAAGTGCAGAGAAAGACCTCCCTTACAGCTCCCACTCCTGTTCCTCTGGAATGGAGATAGAAGGCCCAGGAGTGAGGAGTGGTATGGGTGTCTGGCAGGATCGACAGTCACCGGAAGTTCAGGAGTGGTGGCACCCTCTGGATCCAGAAGCTGAAGAGGAGGCTGGAATGCAGAGAGGACCCGGAGCCACAGCAGGTAAGAAGGCAGGTAGGTAAGCAGGTAAGTAGGCAGGACTGGAACCAGGAACAAGGCAGCAGGTAGTAGACTGGAACGCTGGACTGGAACCAGGAACAAGCAGCAAGTAGTAGCCTGGAACGCTGGACTGGAACCAGGAACAAAGCAGCAGGTAGTAGACTGGAACGCTGGACTGGAACCAGGAACAAGCAGCAGGTAGTAGACTGGAACGCTGGACTGGAACCCGGAACAAGGCAGCAGGTAGTAGGCTGGAATGCTGGACAGGAACCAGGAACAAGCAGCAAGTAGTAGCCTGGAACGCTGGACTGGAACCAGGAACAAAGCAGCAGGTAGTAGACTGGAACGCTGGACTGGAACCAGGAACAAGCAGCAGGTAGTAGACTGGAACGCTGGACTGGAACCAGGAACAAGGCAGCAGGTAGTAGGCTGGAACGCTGGACAGGAACCAGGAACAATGCAGCAAGTAGTAGACTGGAACGCTGGATACAGGTATCAGACTAAGGGATGGTCAGACAAGCCGGAGGTCGGTATCAGTCGATCAGCAAAGGTACCAGGGACAACACAGAGGGATGGTCAGGCAAGCCAAGAGGGTCTGGTGCAGGCGGATAGCAGGATGGTCTAACAGGAAGCCGGGTCAGATAGCAGAGTACACAGGTCAGATCAGGTTAAGGCACACGGAACGCTGTAGAGCAGACAGCGGGGATAGAGTGTGACAGGCTGGTTTAAATAGCCCGCCTAGCACTAGCGGGAGTGCGCGCGCGCGTTCCCGTGCGTGACAGCACCCGTGAACGTGCGCGCATGCGCAGTGGAACCCGCGGCCGTGTCCCCATGCGTCTGGATCGCTGATTACTGGCAGGATCTTCATGACATTACCCCCCCCCCCAAGGGGCAGCCTCCGGATGCCCCTTTGAAAAAATTTCTCCGGATGGGCTCTTTTAAAAGATTGCAATAGATTTTCAGCATGAATATTATCCTCGGGTTCCC
Source organism: Aquarana catesbeiana (assembly GCF_042186555.1). NCBI lineage: Eukaryota > Metazoa > Chordata > Amphibia > Anura > Ranidae > Aquarana > Aquarana catesbeiana. The sequence goes on from NC_133330.1 coordinate 173,295,506, forward strand.
AAGAATTTTCTTCTGGGCCAAACCCCCTCCATTTTATCAGAAATTGATTTTGGTTACCTCTTCTCCTATGGTCCATGATAGCCTCCACCTCGAATTCCTCCTCCCCATTTACCAAAATTGGACCAGGAGGATCCGTACTTCGGCCTGGAAATGGGTTAGAAACAGAGGGTCTGAGTAGAGACACATGAAATACTGGATGCACTTTTAATGAATCCGGAAGTTCAAGTTCGTATGCCACCTCATTAATTTTTCGCTTGACAGGAAATGGTCCAAGAAACTTGGGACCCAATTTCTTTGATGGGCAAGCCATCCTGAGATTTACTGTAGATAACCATACCTGGTCCCCGGGTGTAAGTAACAGCTCACCTCGTCTCTTCTTATCAAAAGTTGCTTTATTATACTCCTGGGTCCTGGTGATGGTCTCCTGCAAAACTTGGTTGTTGGAAGTAAAGAAGTCCAACCTCTCCTGAACTGCGGGTACTGTGTACTCTGGAAGAGAATTAGGCAGAAATGAAGGGTGGAAACCATAATTTGCAAAAAATGGGGTTTGTTTGATAGCGGAATGAATAGAATTGTTGTAGGCGAACTCAGCCAATGGAAGAACAGAAATCCAATCATCTTGGGCAAACAAAGAAAAACAGCGTAAATATTGTTCAAGAGTCTGGTTTGTTCTCTCTGTTTGCCCATTAGTCTGGGGATGAGCAGATGAAAATGAGAGTTCAATCTTCAATGTTTTGCACAGAGACCTCCAGAATCGGGAGGTAAACTGTACCCCCCGATCTGAAACGATATTAACTGGTACCACATGGAGCCTGATGACTTCTTTAATGAATGCCTGTGCCGTTTCTGTAGCTGAGGGGGTGCCCTTCATTGGGACAAAGTGGGCCATCTTCGACAACCGGTCTACTATGACAAAAATTGAGGTAAAGCCCCCAGCCGGAGGTAATTCCACAATAAAATCTATAGAAAGCATCTTCTAAGGCCTATCTGGGACAGGTAATGGCTTTAGCAAGCCCCATGCCTTGGTCCTGTGCCCCTTGTTCCTGATACAGGTGGTACAGGATTCAACAAATCTCCTACAATCTTCACGTAACTGAGGCCACCAAAAGGTACGCTGTACCAGATCAGTAGTCTTAGCCACTCCAAAATGCCCAGCCAATGCATGGTCATGACAGAGTTCTAGTACTGAAACTCGTAGTTCTTCAGGTATAAAGATCCTATTCTCGTGCCACAATAACCCATCCTTAACTTGGAGTTCTGACCTAATGGAAGATCCCAACTCTGCGGAAGCCTGCTTAATCTGGGAAAGCAGGTCTCCCTGAAGCAAAAGAAAATTCCCCGGGGACAGAATGGTGTCCGGAGGGGAAACCTCTTGGGACTTGTGAAACATCCTGGATAGGGCATCAGGCTTGGTATTCTTGGAGCCAGGGGGATAAGTGACATGAAAGGAGAACCTGGAGAAAAAGAGAGCCCACCTGGCTTGGTGTGGCTTCAACCTTTTTGCAGATCTCAAATACTCCAGGTTCTTATGATCTGTAAAAATTAAGACTGGATGAGCGGCACCCTCTAGCAGATAGCGCCACTCCTCCAACGCTGATTTGATAGCCAATAACTCTCTGTCACCTACATCATAATTTCCCTCTGCCGTGGACAATTTACGAGAGAAGAAGGCCACAGGATATAACAGGGCCTTAGTTCCCTGTCTTTGGGACAACACTGCCCCTACTGCAATTTCGGATGCGTCCACTTCTAGTACAAATGGCAGAGAGGAATCTGGATGCTTTAGTACGGAAGCAGAAGTAAAAAGGCCCTTGAGAGTCTCAAAAGCCTTTTGAGCCTCAGCAGACCAGTGGAAGCGTGTACCCTGTTTAGTTAGCTGTGTGATGGGTGTGATGATGGCTGAAAACCCCTTAATAAATTTACGGTAAAAGTTAGCGAATCCAACGAATCGCTGGATCCCCTTCTTATCTGTCGGGACTGGCCAGTCTAGCACTGCAGCGACCTTTTGAGGGTCCATCTTAATGCCTTTACTGGAAATGATTAACCCCAAAAATGGAATACTTTCCTGTTCAAATTCACATTTCTCAGCTTTTGCATATAGACCGTGTTGTCGAAGCCGGGCCAACACACTTCTGACGTGACTGTGATGGGATTCAAGGGAACAAGAAAAAATTGGTATGTCGTCTAAATAGACGATAACAAACAGATCTAGAAAGTCTCGTAAAACATCATTGATGAAGTACTGGAAGGTAGCAGGGGCATTGCACAGACCGAACGGCATCACAAGGTATTCAAAATGTCCATAACGGGTACGAAAGGCGGTCTTCCATTCGTCTCCATCCCTAATAAATTGTAGGCTCCGCGGAGGTCAAGCTTAGTGAATAAGGTAGCTGTTCCAAGTCTTTGGAACAATTCTGGTACCAGGGGAAGAGGGTAACGGTTTTTTACAGTGATTTTGTTCAGCTCGCGGTAATCTACACATGGTCTGAGGGTCTTGTCTTTCTTCTGTACGAAGAAGATACCTGCACCTGCTGGAGACGTGGATGGACGAATGAAGCCTTTCTTTAGATTCTCATCGATATATTCTTTTAAAGCCCCTTGTTCCACTTCCGTCAAAGGAAATATTCTTCCAAAAGGTATCTCAGCACCGGGGAGTAATTCGATAGGACAGTCATAGGCCCGGTGAGGGGGTAAAACCTCTGCCCCCTGCTTGCTGAATACATCTAAGAAATCATGATATGCAGAAGGGATGGAGAGGTGTAGACTAGGATCTGTGTTCAAACAGAGCAAGGTAGGGTTCTCCTGAGTGTTCTGAAGTCTACAAGACTGTTGGCAATATGGGGAAGAAAAGGTAACTTCACCTGTGATCCAATTAATGTCAGGATTGTGGGCCTGTAACCATGGCATGCCGAGGATTATGGGGAACAGAGGTGAAGCGATGATATCTAGGCGTAACAGTTCTTGATGAGAATTGGAGATGGAGACGGGTATTGGAACAGTCTCTTGGGTAACAGGCCCAGACTTAATGGCGGTTCCATCAGCTAGATGGATGGAAAGTCCATGGGCTTTAGGCAACAGAGGTATCCGGTGTTGGGTAGCAAAAAGAGAGTCCATGAAACAACTGCAAGCTCCAGGGTCAATAATGGCGGTTATTTGCAGAGTCTCTCCTGGAAGCTGTAACAGGATAGAGAGAGCAAGGTGAGTAGTGTTCTTAACCAGAGGTGCAACATAGTCAGTGGACAGGGATAGGCACTTACGGAGTTTAAGGGGACAGTTCCTGACATAGTGCCCAGGTTCCCCACAATACAGGCACAGATTATTCACTCGACGACGTTGTCGTTCCTCCTGGGTAAGAGAAGGCCACAGGACCCCTAATTGCATTGGCTCAGGTGGGTTAAACGTGGAGACTGGTGGTGCTGGTGACGTATGATGAGGAACTTTAGGGGTAACCCAAGTTGGGCGAGAAGTTCCCATAGCTCTTTCAGTCCTACGTTCTCCTAGACGTCGATCGATCTGGATGGTTAGATTGATCAATGCATTCAAAGTCTGTGGGGTACCCACCCTGGCCAATTCATCCTTCAGAGAGTCAGAAAGTCCCATTCGAAACTGATAACGGAGAGCCGCATCATTCCAATTTGTGTCTGCACTCCATTTTCTGAATTCCGCCACATAGTCCTCTGCAGCCCTGCGACCCTGTTGAAGGGTGTGCAAAGCTGCTTCTGCAGTCACGGACAGCTGGGGGTCATCGTACAGCTGACCTAGTGCATCAAGGAAGGTGGAGAGATTAGTCAGGGATACGTCCTTTTGCTCCAAGAGACGGTGGGCCCAGGTTTGGGGGTCACCAGTGATAGGGTTGAAATAATGACTTAGAGTTCCACTTAAATTGTGTACGTATCAATTGTTCTATTTAAATTGTTTGTGCTCCTTTCTTACCTGTGTACGTATCAATTGTTCTATTTAAATTGTTTGTGCTTTTTCTCTTCTGTGTACGTATCAATCTGTATCTAGATGGAATTTGGAACTGCTGAATAATCATTACATGTTCGCTGATAAGAAACTCTTTGTACCTTAACCTCATTTGGTAATGCCGATAAGATTACTGCTTGTAGAGCTGCCTATAAAAGGCCTTTGAAAGAAGTAAAAGGGTGCAGTTCTCTCTTGCTCCGGACTGTGACACAGACTAATCTGACTCCGTGTCATTATTCATATAGAAGCAATAATTTGACAAAGCAATATAAACTTAAAGCAACTTATTTAAGAGTTGACCCTAACATTTTGGCGCCCGAACGAGGGACTCACCGATGATACTACAAGAGGTGGCTGAGCTACGCTGACGGAACAAAAGGACAGGCATTCCGGGAACCACAGATCGAAAACCTGCGCAGGTAAGAAAAAGCTTTATTTTTCTTATATTCTGTGCTCCCCTGATTTGTGCCTATCCGTTCTGTCAGTTACGGTTCTCCTGGTTTTAAAACACCAGCCTCTGTAGTGGTGAGTCTAGAATTACTGCATATTTTAGTTTATATTGCTGGAATTATTTGTTTGTTTGTTGTCTGTGTCTGTCTGTCTGTCTTGTTGAGAAAGTGAATGAGCCTTGCCAAGGTTGGTATGAATTGAAAGAATATCATCCCAATGAGCAACGGAATGCGCCTTCCGGGGGGTCTGACGCTTACGTTTGATATTCAATTTAGTTCATAAACCATAGATGGGTTGAGAGTATAAGCCCTGTCTGCTCCATAAAGCAGGGATAAGAGTGCATGAGAGGGATCCCAGATACGGGGAGGGAATAAGGTCTCCATAAAGTCCGGAGATCTAGTCGGATACCTGGCCACTTAAAGGAATGCTTGTATATGTTGTAGCCGCATTTTTGTATATGTTGTAGCCGCATTCTGGTTTGTTATTGGGCTAGCATATAAAATAATTATTTGTTAGTTGGGCTAGCATATAAAGTAATTCGATTTCAGAAATCTCATTCCGGAGAGGTTTTTAGTATTCTAGCACCCTAGGAGGAAGGCAACGAGGAACTAGTGTAACTTAGCTGGTTTGTTATTGGGCTAGCATATAAAGTAATTATTCATTCTTGTATATGTTGTAGCCGCATTATATTGTACACTAAGTGTCCCACACGCTACCTAGGCAGGACTGTTAGAATGGGCCAGAGGAACACAAAACCCCGTCAGGGAATTGTGGCGCACTATACGGTGCCACAGATAATTAAAAACATCTGTGGGAAAGATGAAGCATAGGACTTAAAGGATGTCTTTCATAAATTTAAGGTGAAAGGAGCAGCGGGTTTAGACCCGGATGTATGGAGTGAAATAGTGAAAAAATTGTGAAAAAAAGTGAAATAAAAAGGGACAGACAAGGAGAGGTGTTAGAGAAGCAATGGATGAGTCAGGTTCAATGCTTAATTAAGGTTTCAAATAGAGCAAAAGAAGAGGGGTGGAAATATAATCCAGACTGTGATGATTGGGATATGAAAGATAGAAGAACAAAAAATGTTGAAATTTTAAATAATCTTAGCTCAGCCATCCCACCCCCATATACTGACATAGAATGTAAACCACACAAGATATATCCTGTACTTGAGGGGAGAGGATGGGTTTGTCAGCATTGTGGGGCACAAAAACCTCATCCAGAAACTGTAGCTCCCGTACGCACTGATATACGCATTATAGCAAAGCCAGCTGCTTTCTGTAGATTTGTGACACAGTTAATGAATACACATGAAGCAACCTGGCAGGATGGGGAGGATTTATGCAGACATAAAATGACTCTGACCCTCTTTAACCAGTTTATGACTGACCTGCAGACCGAGCTGAGGGGGATGGCAATCTGGAGACAGGACACGTCAGACACATAGACTCAAGGGCCCCTTTTATTGCTAGATTAGAAGCTTTCTGTCAGGCAAAACAACAGGAGAGGGGGTCAATATCACCCATGAAACAAATGCCAGGACAGACTGTATCAGAATTTTACTTATCTATGGAAAGTATGATGGCAGATGAGGGATTGGATTTGGCTCTGCCAGTCAGGATCCGAGCCTTCAATAGACAGTTTATATAAGGATTAATTCCACAGATAAGTGAAAGACTGAAAGCTTGCACACCACCCTTAATTTGTTGCGATTTTTGGCAGAAAAGGGTTGCAAGGTTAATAAGAAAAAGTTACAGGTGTGCCAGGAAAAAAGTTATCTTTTTGGGACATTGTATATCACAGGGTACGAGACATCTCACTGAGGAGAGGGTTCAAGTGATAAAGGGAATGTTACCCCCACGGAATTCCAAACAATTGCGTATGTTTTTAGGTATCGTGTCATATTGTAGACAGTGGATACCACATGCTAGCGCTTTGATGCAGCCATTATACGATTGTTTGAAAATTGTACCGTATGTGCTTACAGAAGTAGCATATGAGTCGTTTGTCACTTTGAAAAAGCTATTAATTTCTGCCCCGGCTATTGGTATACCAGATTACACCAAGATATTTAATCTGTACGTTGCTGAGATCACTGGACATGCCACAGGTGTTCTGACACAGGCACATGTAAAACAAAGACCAGTCGCTTACTTTTCAGCAGCATTAGATCCAGTATCTAGAGGTTCACCGTCCTGTGTACGGGCGGTAGCTGCAGTGTCAATTATCATAGATAAGTCATCAGAGATTGTTCTAGACAATCCAGTCGTAGTGCATACCACACATGACATACATGCAATCTTGTCTCAGGTACAGCCCAAACACATTTCAATGGCTAGGCAATTAAGGTTACAGTGTACTTTACTCTTACCTCCAAATGTCACTTTTCAGCGCTGTACAACTTTAAATTTGGCCACCTTTTTGCCTCTTCAGTCACCAGATTTGGCAAGGGGGAATGATAGTACTAATAGTACTAGTGAGAAAAGAAATGAGGACACTGACACTCTTTTGTTTAAAGAAGTAGATGAACACGATTGTTTTCAGCTCATGGAACAGGAGACAATGGGATTCCCACATGTTACAGATACACCAATTTTAAACGCTGAGTACACCTTGTATATAGATGGTAGTAGGTTTGCTGATGACAAGGGTAAATATCACACAGGGTATGCTGTAGTAACTGATACACAGGTGATTGAAGCACAGCCCTTACCAGCCCACATGTCAGCACAGGAAGCAGAATTAAAAGCTTTAGAACAAGCTCTAGAATACTTAAAAGGACGAGAAGGGAATATTTACACTGACTCTGCCTACGCTTATGGTGTAGCGCACGATTATGGCCACATATGGAGGGCTAGAGGTTATCTGACAGCAGCAGGTACACCTGTAAAACATGGAGAAGGGATTAAGAGAGTCCTGAACAATCTTCAAAAGGTTAAACGAGTGGCCATTATGAAGATAGCGGCACACACGAGCGCAAAAACAATTGAGGCAAAAGGAAATGCATTTGCAGATTTGACTGCAAAACAGGCAGCTCTAGGGGAAGGAAGCCCTGAGACCTTAGCAGCGGTAGAGGTGAGTATCCCAGAACCAGCATGGCAGCAGCTGAGTAAATTACAGGAGCAAGCAGGGGAGAGCGAGAAAGATAAGTGGGTCAGGATGGGAGCAGCACCAGACCTTGACAATGTATGGAGGGAAGGAGGCAAAATATGCCTACCTGCCTCTCTGTACCCAGCAATGGCAGCGGCAGTTCACCTACCCACACAGGTCAGTTCCAATTCCATGTATAGGATTGTGAACCAAGGATGGCTCGCCCCTGGATTCAGTAGCACTGCAAGAAACTACTGTGCAGCCTGCCAAATCTGTCTCCTGAATAACCCAGGACAGAGAGTAAAAACCCCACGAAAACACCAGGTCCGGGCCCAATACCCCTTCCAGAGACTGCAAATTGACTACATACAAATGCCTAAGAGCGGCCCCTTTGAATTTGTCCTCGTGTGTATCGATTTATTCTCAGGTTGGCCTGAAAGCTATCCAGTAAAATCAGCTACAGCTAAAGCCACAGCTAAGAAACTGATCACTGAGTTAATACCTAGGTTTGGTCTTCCTGAAACCATAGAATCAGATAGGGGGACACACTTTACAGGAGAAATCATGCAGAACGTGATGACCATGTTAGGGGTTCAACAAAGTTTTCACACCCCTTACCACCCACAGAGTTCAGGATCAGTGGAGAGAGTAAATGGGACAATAAAGCTAAAAATACAAAAAGCCATGCAAGAGTTAAACAAGCCTTGGCCAGAATGCCTGCCTCTGGCTTTATTCTCTATAAGGTACACTCCAACAGGAAAAACAGGATTATCCCCATACGAAATACTTTTTGGGAATGCACCTAGATTAGGTTTATACTTTCCACAGAGTATGCAATTGCAATGTGATAGTTTGACTGCATATGTGATACAATTACAACAACGTCTAACTAAGATCCACAAAAGTGTGTATTCTTCTCTTCCAGACCCTAATTCAATAACAGGTACACATACGCTGCTACCAGGGGATTATGTATATGTAAAAAAAACACACCAGAAAGACATTGGAACCCAGGTTTGAAGGTCCTTATCAAGTACTCCTGACCACAGCCACTTCAGTAAAGCTGGAAGGAAAGCCAACCTGGATACACGCATCGCACTGCAAGAAACAACCTAAGAAAACTCCATCATGAAAATGCAGTTTCTCTATAGTTTGTTTGCACTTATCACCTTACAAGTATGTGCCTGGACTCCTGGTATCAATGTACTTGAAGTAGAGGAAACAACAACTTTCGAATGGGCTATAGATGATCCTAAAGTAGCAAATGATTATTGACAAAGGTAGACTAGTACATCTTTCCTTACAGATACAACAGGATAATGCACCACATTGGTGGGATATATTTAGTGGAATGTCTTCTACAGCAACCAATACCTTTCACTGGTTGTTAAGTCCAATGGTAATTATTATTCTAATATTAATATCACTTACAATCACAAATATATGTGTATACAGGAAAATAAATAGGAAAATTAGGAGAATAGACAGGGCATACCGATAAATGTGTATTGACATCACCCTACTCCTATAAAACTCCTCTTCTTGAATTTTAAGATGTTGGTAATACCTAGGGGGATGGGTTCTACCCCTCTGACAACTCGCGGTCAGGGAAAGGACTCTGGGGAAAAACTAACTAGAACTTATTCATGAGGACCCAGGGGGAGGGAGAGGATGATGTCAAAGGGGGAAATTGATAGGGTTGAAATAATGACTTAGAGTTCCACTTAAATTGTGTACGTATCAATTGTTCTATTTAAATTGTTTGTGCTCCTTTCTTACCTGTGTACGTATCAATTGTTCTATTTAAATTGTTTGTGCTTTTTCTCTTCTGTGTACGTATCAATCTGTATCTAGATGGAATTTGGAACTGCTGAATAATCATTACATGTTCGCTGATAAGAAACTCTTTGTACCTTAACCTCATTTGGTAATGCCAATAAGATTACTGCTTGTAGAGTTGCCTATAAAAGGCCTTTGAAAGAAGTAAAAGGGTGCAGTTCTCTCTTGCTCCGGACTGTGACACAGACTAATCTGACTCCGTGTCATTATTCTTATAGAAGCAATAATTGGACAAAGCAATATAAACTTAAAGCAACTTATTTAAGAGTTGACCCTAACACCAGAAAGTAGAGAGATTACGTAGCCCACCTTAGTAGCCTCACAGGAGTTTCAGAAAGCCCTGAATTTAAGGCGATTTCCGGAGAAACGTTCAGGCGTCAGGACCTTGGGTTCTGGAGGAAGCATCACCACTGTTGAGGAAGGCCCGACTGAAGGAGCAGGAGCGGAAGGAACTCCCTGGGCCCCAATGGGATTAGACAAGGTTAACACTCGTTCCTCCAGCCTGGTGTATCCTTGCTGTAGATTCTTGACTGCTTCAGTCAATCCTGCCAGGTGTGCACAAAGTTCCTCCATGGGAGACATTCCCTGCTCAGGCTCAGACATGGCTGTCTGCTACTGTCACGTACCTGGTAGGTTTTGAGCCCGAAGTGCAGAGAAAGACCTCCCTTACAGCTCCCACTCCTGTTCCTCTGGAATGGAGACAGAAGGCCCAGGAGTGAGGAGTGGTATGGGTGCCTGGCAGGATCGACAGTCACCGGAAGTTCAGGAGTGGTGGCACCCTCTGGATCCAGAAGCTGAAGAGGAGGCTGGAATGCAGAGAGGACCCGGAGCCACAGCAGGTAAGAAGGCAGGTAGGTAAGCAGGTAAGTAGGCAGGACTGGAACCAGGAACAAGGCAGCAGGTAGTAGACTGGAACGCTGGACTGGAACCAGGAACAAGCAGCAAGTAGTAGCCTGGAATGCTGGACTGGAACCAGGAACAAAGCAGCAGGTAGTAGACTGGAACGCTGGACTGGAACCAGGAACAACAGCAGGTAGTAGACTGGAACGCTGGACTGGAACCCGGAACAAGGCAGCAGGTAGTAGGCTGGAACGCTGGACTGGAACCAGGAACAAGCAGCAAGTAGTAGCCTGGAATGCTGGACTGGAACCAGGAACAAAGCAGCAGGTAGTAGACTGGAACGCTGGACTGGAACCAGGAACAAGCAGCAGGTAGTAGACTGGAATGCTGGACTGGAACCAGGAACAAGTCAGCATGTAGTAGGCTGGAACGCTGGACAGGAACCAGGAACAATGCAGCAAGTAGTAGACTGGAACGCTGGATACAGGTATCAGACTGAGGGATGGTCAGACAAGCCGGAGGTCGGTATCGGTCGATCAGCAAAGGTACCAGAGACAACACAGAGGGATGGTCAGGAAAGCCAAGAGGGTCTGGTGCAGGCGGATAGCAGGATGGTCTAACAGGAAGCCGGGTCAGATAGCAGAGTACACAGGTCAGATCAGGTTAAGGCACACGGAACGCTGTAGAGCAGACAGCGGGGATAGAGTGTGACAGGCTGGTTTAAATAGCCCGCCTAGCACTAGCGGGTGTGTGCGCGCGCGTGCCCGTGCGTGACAGCACCCGTGAACGCGCGCGCATGCGCAGTGGAACCCGCGGCCGTGTCCCCATGCGTCTGGATCGCTGATTACTGGCAGGATCTTCATGACAATCGCATTCTCTCGTACAGTTCTGTTTAAGTCTCTGTCTAGCCCATTGTCCCTTGGGGATATTGTCGATCCATTGTGGGAGGTGACAGCTGTTGTGATGCAGATATGAGTTACCCGTAGTGGGTTTAACATAATTTTTAGAAATAATGGTAGAAGTGGCTGCATTGTGACCCAACTCCAGATCAAGAAAGGGTAATGTATCTGGACTAGTGACGAAGGTGAAGGTCAAACCATATTGATTGCCGTTGCAATAATCGTCAAAGTTGTCAATCACATCGACAGGGCCATCCCAAATTATAATAATGTCATCGATGTAACGACCGAAGAAAACAATATTGCATGCATATGGGTTATTGTGGAGAATATGTACATTCTCCCAGTAGCCCATAGCTAGGTTGGCATAGGAGGGCGTGAAGTTTGCCCCCATAGCCGTTCCCTGTATTTGTACGTAGAAGTCCCCATCAAACTGAAAATAATTGTGTGTCAACCAGAACGAAGTGGCATCTAGGATGAAGAATGCCTGGCAGGGGTTAATAAGAGGATCTTTGGCCAGAAAATATTCCAATGCCAGTAGGCCAAAAGAGTGTGGAATGGATGTGTACAATAAATTCCCATCAAGTGAGAGCCAGACATAAGTCTGCTCCCACTTGTATACGGAGAGAAGTTCTAGTAGATGGGTCCCATCCCTGATGTAAGACTGTAGCTGGTGAACAATGGGCTGGAGAAAATGATCGATGTATAAACTGAGCCCTGTAGTGACACTATCCATGGCAGCTACTATTGGTCTGCTGGGAGGGTTATCCAGATTTTTATGAATTTTGGGGTGATGGTAGAAATAAGGGATTTGATAGAAGTCTTTGAGAAAAAAAGACTTCTCAAATTTATTGAGAATGTTGTTTTGAAAAGCTGTAGACACCAAGGTGTTGATTTCCTTTGCGAATTCAGAGGTCAGATCTTTACTAATTTTCTGGTAAGTGGTGGTATCTGACTTCTATCAAATCCCTTATTTCTACCACCTCCCCAAAGTTCATAAAAATCTGGATAACCCTCCCGGCAGACCACTGCCATGGATAGTGTCACTACAGGGCTCAGTTTATACACCGATCATATTCTCTAGCCCATTGTTCGCCAGCTACAGTCTTACATCAGGGATGGGCTCTAACATCGTTCGGAAGAGATACTGTCATCACTCACAGTTCGGATCGCATATGGCACAGTTTTGGGAGTGTCATCATGACATTTGATACCATGCCTGTTATCTTCTTACAAATGTGAGTTGATCTTATTTGTTATCAATGCTTGACAGGGGCCTGTCACAGACTGCTGCCAAGATTACCTCAGATATCAAACAGGATTTACAGAATCTGGGCACTCGTATTGAAACAATTGAGACCAAAGTGGATGCCACAATTGCAAGGGCAAACCACAAAACACTGATCGCATACAAGACCTACATAATCAACTTGACGTTGCTATGGCCAAAATCAACGACCTAGAAAATAGGTCTAGAAGGTACAATTTCAGGATTAGAGGCCTGCCGGAAAGCATCACAGAGATACATGGCGCAGTTTGCTCCCTCATCAAGGAGCTCATACCTGAATTCTCCATCACAGATTGGAACTGGACCGAACTCATAGGGCCCTGGGACCTCCCCGCTCTGACGGGCTACCTAGAGACATTGTGCCACATTTTTATGGGATTAAAGAAATGATGAAAAGAGCCCGCTCCACCCAGCGACTACAGATTATGGGGCATTCAATCCAGATATTTGCCGATATATCCCCTTCTTCGATCCAGAGGAGATGGACACTCAAACCCCTACTGTCGGCTCTTCAACAGAAGAACATCAAATACTGGTGGCTATTCCCTTTCAGCCTCACATTTTGAGAGCAACAACAAAACATTCAGATTTTCTTCCTTTCCCGAGGTGAACACCTGCTGCAGAAGCTTGGCATCTTATCCATGGATCCCCGTCGCCATTGCAAACCTCAACCATAAGTACAGCGAAGCAACCACCACCCTCTAGCCCTCTCACTTCTCTTTGACAAACATCCAAAACCAAGAAAGCCAAGGAAGGTTTCCCTCCATGAAGATGAAGTCTGGCACTTCTGACCCATTGGCCCTACCTCCTGCGGGAGATTTTTCTCATGTGCTCCCTTTTTTGACTTCCCTGTGGGTCGGGCCCCCTGAGGTTCTCTGGGCTTTGACCTACAATGTGGAGAATTTCCCCCCTATTCCCTCCGTACTCTCTCACCCCGTTTTGATGGTCCACCTTCTCCTGTTTTGGTATGAAACAATTACTGGACCCCTCGGTCTGCCTGATCTAGCTTGAGCAGTCTGCCCCAGTAAAGGACGCTATACCTCGGTCCAATTTTAGTATATGTCCAGCCGAAGCGAGGACAAGTATAGGACTTTATACCTCTGTAAATGAAGCCCGTAAGCCAGGACTATGCCAGCATAACTTTGCGCGATGGGTAGCCTACTGACCTCACATGGCAATTGATGATGGACATATCCACTTAGTTTTACCCCTAATGTGTGTTTTTAGTGCTTATACAGCATTATTTATGCATATACGCTCAAGAACTACTGAGCTGTAACTCGTTGGGCTAGGCTGGTTCTTCCCCTGACCTAGCATCCACCAACCCCCTCCTGTGTCTCCCCGGACATAAATTTACCCACATCCCCATCCTCCCTACTGTCCCCTCACGAAATGTGTTTGCACTGTTTGAGCCAGTTAACAATGTTCTTTTTATACAGGTGTAGTTGTAGATGTCCTCAGTTTCTTCTGGCAATTAGTTTCTGATATTAATTTGGGGTGCCGCAGCTGGAGCGGTACTCATGCACTTACCCACGCACTAGGAGATGCGGTTTTTCCCCGTCCCTGGTCGGGATCTCTCCTCTTGTTAGAGGGAAGTTGTTTTGTGACTAAGGGCTCGGGGGGTAGCTCCCTCGCCCGCCCTTTGTGTTCTAATATGTTTTATTTTTTCTCACTCTTAATTCTCTACTCTTTCCTTCTTACTAACTTTTCCTTTTTTTTCAGTGGCCGGTATAGCCTCACACCATCCCTGGTTCCTGGCTTGTCTTGCAGTACAAGGGTTCCTCCCGCTTACCACGGAGCTCGACATCTTATGGAGGGTAAGTGACGATAGCTCACGGGCTTTTTCTCTCGCTCTGCTCCATGGCTAACCCCACTGCACCCAATACTCCCTTGCGCATTGCATCGCACAATGTGCAACGTATAAACTCTCCAGTTAAACGCAGGAACATTTTCCAATACTACCATACCCCAAAAATAGACATTCTATTCTTACAAGACACTCATTTCCCCAGCTACCATTCTGCCTCATGCTTACCACGGAGCTCGACATCTTATGAAGGGTAAGTGACGATAGCTCATGGGCTTTTTCTCTCGCTCTGCTCCATGGCTAACCCCACTGCACCCAATACTCCCTTGCGCATTGCATCGCACAAGAGATGGAGCGCCCAAGAGCCTCGATGATGCCTTGCGGGGTGAGAGCCCGCGGGATGCCTGGACAAGTGCGAGTGTGCGGCCGCCCGCTCGCCTAACTCTCTCCCCCCTGCTGAAGCTGCGGAAGCGGTGCTGGGAGCATCCCCTTGTGTTCTCAGACTGGCGAGAGCCGAGACAGTCAGCGGTGTTTCCCCCCCTCTGGGGCAGGGTTCCCAGGGACGCTGTGGACAAGCAGGGTCGGCAAGAGCTAATGAGTCCCGGTCTGCGAGCTCACGGGCTGGAGCTGCGGCTTACACCAAGAACCCGGTGCCTAAGCCGTGTGACAGGCAGCAACTAAAATAAAGCAAATACAGCTAAGTGTTCGGTATCCTGAGAAAGAGGAAGCAAGGTATGGGAAGCTCTGCAGTTTTATTTTTTACTCATTAACAATCCATTTACATGAACTGTTGGTATCTGACTCGGGTTGCCTGCTGGGAGATAGTGAGGCCAGGAGGATACAAGGTGCCAGGACTACCTCATGTATACTGTTATATGCCTTGCTATGGAAGGGGTTGAATGAAAACAGAGGCTCCCCCTGATCCTCCCTCCCATTTATAAGTTGCGAACGTGTGTTCACCAGTGTGCCAGACAATTAACACGGCCAAATAAATAGAAATAGCGACATCAACGTATGGTCTAGGGCTGAATCTTTCTATCAAATCTGCGTGAACAAAGATCAAAATCTAAAAGATTAGTGATGCCGTGCGCTTGCTCTGCAGCCCTTTTGTGACTGTCTGATTTACCTCTACTACCTGCCTCCCCCCCGATAAGTTATCGCTACCAAGCAGGGTGCTTCTTTTCCCTTCCCTGTGTATGGTCCTACAACTAAGGAAAGGAAATAAAAGGGAAATTGGTTGCAAGAAGTATTCACCTATAGCGCATATAACTGACTGGGCAGGGATAAGGAAGACGGCCCGCACTACATATAGTCCTTTTGTGAGCAGCGTGTCTCTTAGCTCTACGGTACGGGGCGGGAAGGAGATCGCCAAATAGCGAAGCACTTAGAGGGGGTGACTCTGATACCCCTTATTCATTTACTTATTACAAGGGGCAAATTGTGGATAGGAAGAGGAAGCATGAGAGGTCATTCATCAAGAACAACGGAACCCCAGAACACAAGAGAGAGCTTAAATACCAGCTCTATACAAAAATATTTAAAAGAAGCAAGCACAAAGAGCCCGGGAATGGAGGCGAAACAACTAGGAACGAAGGACAAGAAGAAAGATCAGCAGAAACAAAAGGGGGGACGGGGGGACAGAACCCGTGAAGAGCTGGATTTAGAGGGTGCGTCCGCCTGGAGTGCTGCTGATGAGCAAAGAATAATGGCCCTGGTACCAAGTAAAACAGACCTGAGCGAAATGTTCACTAAACTAGAAAACGCGATAAAAGCTGAGATTTTAAATGTCCGTTCGGACATGGGACACCTCCTCCGCCGGGTGGAGGAAGTAGAAGAGGTCTCAGGAATTCAAGCCAAAGAAATCTCGGACTTAAAAGAACAAGTCAGGAAAATGCAGAATGAAAATCGTACACTGGCGTTCAGATTAGAAGAACAGGAGAACCAGAGCCGGCTGCAAAATCTGCGCATCAGATTCATCCCGTAACAACAAAATGAGGATCTGGGAGAGAAGATGAGAAAGATATTTAACCCTATCCTGGGAAGGCGAGAAGAAGAGGCCCTAAGGATTGATAGGGTTCACAGAATAAGGAAGCCCCCCAATATAAAGCAAGACATCCCAAGAGACGTTATCGTCAAATTTCATCTGTATGAGGATAAAGAAAGAATCTGGAAGAACTTAAAGGGGGCCCCTCCAACAAGTTTTGAAAATAAAAATTTGCAGATATTTTCAGATCTCTCAGCGGGAACTCTGGCGCGGAGAAGACAGATGAGACCAATCCTCAATCAACTCAGGAGGGCAAACCTCAAATATAGTTGGGGGTTCCCAACATCCCTGATAGTTACAAAGGATGGCAGATCATATAGAATGAGATTCCTGGAAGAGACGCAGGACTTTTGTAACAGTCTGGGTATTCCCATCCCTGATATGTTATAAAAAAGGAAGAGTGCAGGGGGGGACTCAGGGGTAGAGGGGGGGTTTGTGTTTTTTTTTTCTCCTCCTCCTCTCCCCTCAGAAGACGTCTACCCTGGGAGGTATGAGGAATAATGTTACTGGACTGCGTTAAGACAAGATTCGGGGATTAGGAGGGGACGGTCATCTGAGGACCTTCCCCAATAGTATATTGTCTGTGCAGGTGGGGGAGGTGTGGTGGTGGGGGTGTGTCACCAGGTTGGGGCGCTCTAAATCTCTGCCTCCTGCGCCACTCTCTCTTTAGGGAGGGGGGGCGCTGGATGCCGGTGCTGGAGTTCCGCCCTGGGGGGGAGCTACGCAGTTTGGAATGGGAGAACTTCCTTACGTGCGGGCTCGGGGTGAATTTCCAGCCAAAGGGGGGGTGGAGGGTGAGAGGGGGGGTGGGGGAGGAGAGGGGGGAGGCTGAGGGGGGGAGGGGGGAGGAAGGGGGGTGGGTGAGGGGAGCGGGGTTGGGAAGGGGCCTCTGCAGGACGAGCTCTAGGGGAGCAGGGGCAGGGGAGAACGGCTGGTTTAACAGACATGCCTGAGCTTAAATTTATATCATACAATGTTAAAGGGTTAAACTCGCCCATGAAAAGACATAAAATATTAAGGGAACTGTGCCACCTACACGGGGACATATTTTTCTTGCAGGAGACCCATTTGACCCTAGATACTAGAATCAGGCTATTTTCTCCCAAGATTCCTCAGTGGCTCTATGGGGACTCCCCGGATAGAAGGTCGAAGGGAGTCGCCATAGGGTTCTCAAAGGCTTCTAATTTCTCGCTGCTGGATAGAATGATAGATCCTGAGGGTCGTTATATCTTTCTAAAAGGTAGCATTGGAACTAGGATGTTTACTTTGGCGAACGCCTACTGCCCTAATAAAAATCCAACGGTTTTCCTGGGACAAGTATTGAGGAAGCTGTTGGAATTTGGGGAGGGGGAGGTAGTTCTGGCAGGGGACTTAAACTTCTGCCTCGGCACTGATCTGGATGGTACGTCCCGTGCCCAGGGGATAAAGAAGGTGTCGTTAGGGTCAATCAGGCGGAAGCTACTTCGCAGCCAGTTAATGGACGTGTGGAGACTGCAACATGCTAAAGAGAGAGATTTCACCTTCATCTCCCCTGTGCACGGGACTTACTCCAGATTAGATTACATCTTTGTAGACCACAGCTTACTGGAGTGGGTTGAGGAAACTAGAATAGAAATAACGTCCCTTTCAGACCATTCCCCGGTCACGATGAGGGTGAAGATTCCAGAAGTGTCGGGGCGGCCCTTCTCGTGGAAGCTGAATGAAGGTTTGTTGAAGGATCCCAAAGTAGTAGAGAGGATTCAGGAGGAAGTGGACTTCTTCTTTAAATCAAATGACACGGGTGAGGTGTCCCCCTCTATTCTATGGGAGGCACACAAAGCCTTCATTAGGGGGATCCTCATATCAATAGGAGCAGGTCTAAAAAAAAAAAGAGAAGGGAAGAAAGGGGAAAGCTGATAGAGGAAATTTTTTCCCTGGAGCAGGTACATAAAAAGGCAAAGGGGCAGGACCAGGACTGCTATCACCTATTGGTCGCCAAAAGGGAGGAGTTGAGGGACATGATGGAACAAGAGGCCAAAAGATCTGTCAATATAATAACCAGGGATAACTATCATTGGGCAAACAAGTCTAGTAAACACTTGGCCAGATTAATAAGGAAAAAAAGAGGTCGGAACTTTATTGATAAAATACATAATAAAAGAGGGGAGGCAATAGTGACCAGTGGAGGTATGGCAGAGGATTTCATAAAGTTCTATGCCGACCTTTACTCCATAGGGCAACAGGGGGTGGGGGACAGTGCCCAGATAGATAGGGGCGTGGAATTCCTAAAAGGAGCAGGACTAGCAGGGCTGTCCATTGAGGACAGCACCTTCCTGGACAAGCCTATCGAGGAGGAGGAAATTCTAGCCGCCTTGAGAGACTCCCCGAAGGGTAAGAGCCCAGGTCCGGATGGATTCACCACCATCTATTTAGAGAAAATGAAACACATTTTGGTCCCTAGGCTTTGCCACTACTGGAACAAACTTGGTACCAGCTGTGGAATGGAAGGAGAGGCACTGACCGCCACGATCACCCTGATTTTGAAAGAGGGGAAGGATGCTAGGTTGTGTTCAAGCTATAGACCTATTTCTCTGCTGAATGCAGATGTTAAACTATATGCGAAAGTGTTGGCCAATAGACTGAAAGAAAAAATGACCACCCTGGTGCATCCGGACCAGGCCGGTTTTGTTCCCGGTAGACAGTGCAGGGACAATGGGGTGCGGGCGGTGCTACTGTCAGAATTCTGTAAACGTGGTGGGCCCCCAGCTCTATTCCTGTCAGTTGACGCAGAAAAAGCGTTTGACAGGGTAGACTGGGGGTTCATGATGAATACTCTGGAGGCCCTGGGGTTTGGCCCGAGGTTCATTTCTTGGGTCAGAATACTGTACAGCAGCCCCACGGCTGCTGTAAGAGTAAATGGGGCCATATCAAAACCCTTTAGGATAGTAAACGGAACCGGGCAGGGCTGCCCTCTCTCCCCCCTCTTGTTCGTCCTGTCCCTCGAACCTCTATTAGCCTCTATTCGTAAAAGTCCTGACTGCAGCGGTGTGAAGGTAGGAACTGAGGAACACAAACTAGCGGCATTTGCCGACGATGTTCTGTTCTTCATTACAAACCCTAGAATAACCCTTCCAAACGTGCTTCGGATCCTTAGAAGATATGGAGACGTTTCAAACTTTAAAATAAACCCCAGGAAGTCTGAGATTCTAAACATCAACTTGGGCAAGCAAGAAGAAGACCACCTAGCTGTAGTATTTCCCTTTCCTTGGAAAAAGGAAATTAGGTACCTGGGGATTAAATTAGCCAATACTTTCAAAAAACTGTTCCTAAAAAACGATATCCCGTTGTTGGATTAGATTAGGCAAGAAGCGAGAAGAATACGATCTAGGCCCCTCTCATGGTTTGGGCGAGTAAATGCGGTCAAAATGATTTTAACACCCAGACTTCTGTATAAATTCCAGCTGCTACCTATCCCTCTACCAAGGTATTTCTTAAAAGCTCTAAGGAGCTTAATAGGCGAAGCTGTCTGGGGTGGCAAAAAACCACGTATCTCCTACTCAATATTGAGTAAGGGAAAAAAAAAAGGCGGACTGGCTTAACCAGATT
Organism: Aquarana catesbeiana; assembly: GCF_042186555.1. Taxonomy (NCBI): domain Eukaryota; kingdom Metazoa; phylum Chordata; class Amphibia; order Anura; family Ranidae; genus Aquarana; species Aquarana catesbeiana. Next base: position 173,315,314 of record NC_133330.1, read on the forward strand.
TCAACAGGTACTACATATCTGTAGTGCTTTCATGGGTCACCGATTGGGTTAAAAAAGGGTCGGAGAAGCGGTGGGTTAATATTGAGCACTTTATGAGTAACACTAACCTTGGGCACTCACTATGGAACCCTCCAAAATTTAGAGCACTTAGTACTAACACATCCTCGCTGACTCATAACACTTTTAAATATTGGGACATGATACATACTCAGCACAAATGGTCACACATTTCACCACTGATATACATGAAAAACAATTTATTTTTTGAACCCGGGAGGAGGGAGGTGGGAGGGAATTGGCTGAAAGATGATTCTATTCAATTAAAAAATTTTATAAGTAAGGGGAGAATCCGCACATTCACTGAATTGAGGAGTGAGTCAGAGTTATGGGTGATGGATGGATGGAGGTACCTCCAGCTCTCTCACTTTATTGATAAGTTACCGAAACCACTCAGAAGTGTGGAGGAGCTCAGACCGTTTGAGCAGCTTTGTATGAAGGAGTAAACAGGCGGTGTTATAGCTCAAATCTATAGGATATTGGGAGCAGAGTTGGAGCTGGAGGTGCCCCCTTACATCAAAAGGTGGGAGCAGGAACTAGGGTCACAATGTAGTAAAGTTATGATAGATAAGATTTTGAGGCTGGTTCATTACCTAGCATTAGACACTAGGAGAACGGAAATTCACTATAAATGCCTTGCGAGATGGTATGCCACCCCAGACAGGGTAAGCAAAATGGATAGGACGAGGGCCAATACTTGCTGGAGGGGGTGCTCAAGTTTGGGAACAAAGGCCCATATCTGGTGGGAGTGCCCTATCATCAAAACATACTGGAAATTTTTTTTATCATTGATAAAGGATATCACTGGGATAGTAATAGTGGAGGACCCGTGGGTTTGTCTCTTTCATGGGACTTTGGAGCCGGTAAAGAGCTATAAATCCTCTCTGGTCCCCATAATGTTAGACGTAGCCAAGAGACAGATTGCTTCGAATTGGCTGGACTCTTCAAGCCCCAACACACGAGATTGGCTCTTTGGCCTAAATGAAATATATATTGTTGAGTGTTTGGATGAGGGGGGTGTTGAACCTGATGAAGAGGAGGATCATACGGGGAAATGGGCAGGTTGGATTAAATTTAAAAAGACCTTTAGTTATCTAAAGGAGATTATAAATACGGCATAATAAGGCAGGAATTTTTCGGAGAGCTGTGAGACCAAGATAGAGGGTGATTCCAGTGAGCAGTATCCTGCAGGGCGGGGTGGGTAGGGGGGTTGGGTGGGCAGGAGGGAGGGGGGGTAGGGGGGAGGTGGGAGTGGGGGATAACTATTTTTATACCAATGTGGATTTGTACTATGGAATGTGCCCGGTGGGATATTATTTTGTTATGAAAAATGATAAATAAAGAATTAAAAAAAAAAAATAAAGGCCTTCTTGATGACCATCTCTACTCCTTGATCTCTTACTATGCCCCAAACAAAGGCCAAGCCAAATTCTTTAATTACATCCACTTGCAGAAGGGACAGTCATTTTAGTGAGAGAACTCTAATTTACCTTTTGATACGGGGCAAGATAAATCTTGCCCATTAGGGAAAGGACTCATTCGTCCCACCAGACAGAGTCTCAATGTGGCCAGACAGATTTACCAACAGGGATTAGTAGACATCTGGAGAGAGGTGAACCCCTCTTTGCTGGATTACACCCACTTCTCTAGCCCGCACAATTCATTTGCTAGAATCGATCACTTTTTTATCCCAGTAGCCAACATCCCCTGGGTGATGAAGTCTTTCATAAAGGACTCTGTCTGGTCAGACCACTCGCTGTTCTTTCTAGTTATTGGGCAACCTACAGAGCAAAAAAACAGAGGCAGCTGGAGATTTAACGTCTCCATCCTTAGCAATCCGGCTCATGCGAACGGACTAGAGAAGGCTATGAAGGAATATTTCCTACTTAATGACTTAGCAGATACTTCTGCAACCACTTTATGGGTGGCCCATAAGGCCACTATCAGAGGGAAACTTATTAAAATGGCTTCGTGGTTACGGAAAGCACGCAGAACAGATATTGAACAGTTAGAATGTGAATTCTTGCTTCTAAATAAACATCATACAACCCCTCATCGATATAGACTAAGAAATTGGATGCTGCTCGTATGGCATTAAACTTAGCCCTCACCGCTTTAGCGGAAAAAAGTTTACGATGGAGCGGGGCCCGCTTTTACCACTTGAGGGGCGAGTTCCATGTTGGCTTCCAGGCTGACCCCTAGACTGAGGACGCACACATTACCCAAAATGAAAATCGGAGGGGGCACGCTCGCACAAAACCCCCAAAAACTCATGGAAGCTTTCTATAAACCTATATAGTGCCGAAAAAGAGGCTTCAGATAATATTATTGTGAAAGGACTCCAATAAGTTAAGATCGCCAATATCAGCAGGTCTCCCAGGTCATCAAAAACTTGAAAAGTCACTCTACCCCTGGTCTGACGGTTTCTCCATCACGTATTACAAACACTTTACTACCACATTAGCGCCTTATTTGGCTTGTTTAACGAACTACGCAAAGGAACCCAGCTAGACAAATCCCTAAATTTGGCCTTTATCTCGGTAATCCCTCAAATCCGGCAAGGACCCTAGCTGTCGCCAACTACCGCCCCATATCGTTCCATAAGGGCGATTGATATCAGCTCCCTGCTCAAATCCAGCTGGGATGGTGGACCCCCTCAAACAGGCTTTCTGTTATCTGTGGATTTACAGAAGGCATTTGATTCAGTGTCCTGGTCATTCATTAAGCCAATCTTACAATGCTGGGGCTTTGGTAATAGCTTCATGAATGTGATTGAAACTCTTTATTCAAACCCAGAAGCTAAAATCCGTCTGCAAGGATACTATTCCGAATCCTTCATGATTTTCAAAGGCACTAGGCAGGACTGCCCTTTATCCCCCCTGATCCTTGCCATTGTCATTGAGACACTTGCCATAGCCATAGGAGACCATCCAGATATACATGAGGTACAGTGTGGCTCACAAGTGCACAAATGCGCACTTTTTGCGGATGACATTCTGCTTTTTGTCACCTCACCACTAATATCTGTAAATTGTTGGACAGTTTTGGCAGTCTAGGGTTTGAAAGTAAACTTCTTGAAATCAATGACCCTAAACATATATCTGCCTGTTCATTTAGTCAAGTGATTAAAACCACAATTCCGGTTTACCTGGAGTGATACGACAATTCTGCAAATTAGAAGCAAACCTGAAAAGCTGGGACAAATTGGGGCTATCATGGTTGGGGAGAGTTAAATCTGTAAAAATGACCCTGCTACCTACAAATCCTCTACCTGTTTAGGAGCCTCCCCATTCCAATTCTCGAGGACCAACTCTGACAGTTCCAATCAAAAATATTAAGCTTTATCTGGGGAACAAAACGTCATAGAGTCTCCAAGGAGACCCTCTACCAAGCTAGAGATAGGGGAGGAGTGGGACCCTTCTCTGGTACTACTAGGCCGCTCAACTTTCTCAGCTTTCAGTCATATACTCTAAAGTGGCTCATCCAGACTGGCTCCACATGGAACGCCAAGCTGCCCCTCATTACATGCCGGACTTTCTTCTCTGGTGCCCCCCCCATGTCTAGATCTGCAATTATGGTCCCCACACTCTCCCACTCCTTCGTCATATGGGACACCCTCAAAACTAACCCACATCTGATCTCCACGTGGCACCCCCTTTCTCATATCTTTCGCAATCCCCCTTATATGGATATTAAGGCCTTTAGCTGGTGGCTGAACAAGGGGGTGTACAGGATAGGACACTTCATTCACCCCACTGGCCCCTTCACTCGGGCCAAATTGGATATGCCCTCAGTGGAACATTACCGACTACGTCAGATAAAGAACTATCTATGCTCCCTGCTGAAACCACAGTTTGTGGAAGAGAATTCCACATTCTTACCGCTCTTACCGTAAAGAACCCTTTACGCTGTTTCCGGTTAAATCACTTTTCCTCTAATTTTAGTGAATGGCTGCGAGTCTTTTTAAATGCCCTTTCATGGAAAAGTTTTATCCCTATTGTGGGATCACCAGTACGGTATTTGTACATTGAAATTATATCCCCTCTCAAGTGTCTCTTCTCCAGAGAGACAAAGTTCAGTGCTTGTAATCTTTCCTCATAACCAAGATCCTCCAGTCCCTTTACTAGCTTTAAAAATGTAAAAACCGCGCAAGACTGGTAAATAAAAAATTAGGACAAAAGCAGCAACTCAGTTGTGGGATACACACAAATATTGGAGAGGATGGAAAAGAGCTGCGCTCAAAACATAAATGATGAAATCAGTCCAAAATAAGTAAATCAATAGTCCATGGATTCAATACAGGTACCACCACAATGACTGCACACAAAATAGAAGAAGTGTGGTGGTACCTGTATTAAATCCATGGACTATTGATTTACTTATTTTGGACTGATTTCATCATTTATGTTTTGAGCGCAGCTCTTTTCCATCCTATCCTTTACTAGCTTTATTGCCCTTCTCTGTACTCTCTATATATTCAGAACATCCTTCATGAGGACTGGTGCCTAGAACTGGACAGCATACTCCAGGTGTGGCCGGACCAGAGACTTGTAGAGTGGGAGAAAAATTTTATAACCCTTTTGGGATGCACTGGCTAATACCCTTATTTGATATGCTCCTAAAGCACACCCATTTTCCCTCCTGGTTGTAAACCCTCTCCTTTACTTAATAAAGTGAATAGCCTCAGATGATACACAGAGATGAAACAAATCTCCCTACATAAGTTTTACATGTATATCTGCTGCCTTTCCCTTTCTACACTCTTCTTACAAATCTCGCGTTAATCTTTTTTGCTCATTCAGCAGTGGATGTAAAGTCTGGGCGTACACTGTGCGTGAGCTGATTGGAGTCAAGGCACGCATCTCCCCCCTCCACATAGGCAGAGGAACAAAGAAACATGCAGAGCTACAGTCTGAATAGACAAGCTCTCTGCTTATTTATCTCTAGGTTCCCATTTCTGACACAAATGTCCAGCTGCTTTTATCTCCTGTGTTATCTCCTGAGAGCTTGACAGAAGTTATGCTAATAACAGAAGAATGGAGCAGCAGAAAGACACAGCACTCAGGGCTTTGGAGAGAGATAAGTAAACACTACAGATATATGTGCCCCAGTGTTAATTTTAGTCTTAGGACTAAAATGGCATTTTAGTATTAGTCCCATTTTAGTCTTCTGCAATGGTTTTAGATTTAGTCGTATTTAGTCGATATTGGGGAACTGGAGAAAGTGCAGAGAAGGGCAACCAAACTGATAAGAGGCATGGAGGAGCTCAGCTATGAGGAAAGATTATAGGAACTGAATTTATTCACTCTTGAGAAGAGGAGAATAAGGTGGGATATGATCAGCATGTTCAAATATATAAGGGGTCCATATAGTGAACTTGGTGTTGAGTTATTCTCTTTACGGTCAATCCAGAGGACACGGGGGCACTCTTTACGTCTAGAGGAAAAGAGATTTCATCTCCAAATACGCAAAGGTTTCTTCACAGTAAGAGCTGTGAAAATGTGGAATAGACTCCCACCAGAGGTGGTTCTGGCCAGCTCAGTAGATTGCTTTAAGAAAGGCCTGGATACTTTCCTAAATGTACATAATATAACTGGGTACTAACATCTATAGGTAAAGTTGATCCAGGCAAAATCCGATTGCCTCCTGGGGGATCAGGAAGGAATTTTTTCCCCTGCTGTAGCAAATTAGAGCATGCTCTGCTGGGGTTTATTGCCTTGCTCTGGATCAACAGAGGGTATAAAATTGGGTATATTGGATTGTACGATATTTTTTATTTTATTTATTTATTGTTTTTTAGGTTGAACTGGATGGACTTGTGTCTTTTTTCAGCCTGACTAACTATGTAACTCCAGTACAATTTAGTCGACTAAAATGTCCTATGTTTTAGTCGACTAAAATCTCCAGTACATTTCAGTAATTGCAATTTAGTTTTAGTCATAGTCTTTTGACTAAAATGGCATTTTAGTTTTAGTCTCATTTTAGTCTTTTGACTAAAATGGCTTTTAGTTTTAGTCGTATTTTAGTCATCTCAATTGTTTTAATTTTAGTCGTATTTTGGTCCGCTAAAATAGTATTTATTTAGTCGACTAAAATGTATTAGTCATTTTAGTCGACTAAAATGTTTTAGTCGACTAAATTAACACTGATGTGCCCAGGTCAGATTTCATGAAAGGGGTTTACAACCACTTTAATTCTGTCAGAGAAAAGCAAAACATATCCTTAGATATAATATACATTGCCTTGAAAAAATTTCATACCCTTGAAATTTTCCACATTCTGTCATGTTACAACCAAAAACGTAAATGTATTTTATTGGGATTTTATGTGATAGACCAACACAAAGTGGCACATAATTATGAAGTGGAAGGAAAATGATAAATGGTTTCCAAAATTTTTTATAAATAAATATCTGAAAAGTGTGACATACATCTTTATACAGCCTTTGTAGAACCATCTTTCACTGCAATTACAGCTGCAAGTCTTTCTGGGTATTGTTAAGTTGGTCTTTCAAGGAAGGAGAGGGTTTGCTGGAGGTGGAAGAACGGCGGTCTGGCACATTCCGGAAGAAAAAAAAAGCCTTGGCCATAACCAATAGAGTGAGGACTATGCCTATACCACATAACCTCACTATCATATACATGGAAGATACCTGTATCCACAAATCTAGAGGTGGTAGGCTTGTGTCCACAAACAGGGTATGATTAGGAATAATACCTGCCTCTATCTCTCCCTTAATTCCCCTGGGCCTCCCAAGGACATCCCAGAAAGAGCCTGCTCTCCCACGAACTCCAGCCAATAGGGGCTAAAGAAAATGTAGGACCTGTCAAAGAGGTCGTTTCCCACCACCCTAACAGAAAAACACTGGCGGGATCCAAAGCATCTCCCAAATAAGGAAAACGTCTGGGCGGCCACTATGTACGGCCAGCGGCCATACAACCGGAAATTATGCCCCTTTGGACAGGAGGCACCCATCTTGCCCGTTTTTTTTTTTCCTTGCAGCCAGCCTCTCATTTTCTTTTAAAGTATACAGAATAAATGTATTTGTATAAGAGGATGGAAAGTGGACAAATGTGTATTGACTGAATTTGGGATTATGAAGAATTTTGATAATGTAATATTTTTTCATTATTGTTACTTTTGTTTACCTTTTATAGATATAACTTGCTATCTTTGTAATCCTGCGGAAATCTGTGAAACACGTTGCCTGCTGCTTGAAGCTGTTAACATTTGCAGTGTATTACATCTACAGAGGATAAGTGTTTTTAAATGCAGTTTTAACAAATTGTAATAAAGCTTGTTTTTCTTTTAATTATTAGATGACAACTGTTTGCGGTAGTCAATTAAAATCCCATTTCTACAGTATCTCACAAATGTGAGTACACCCCTTACATTTTTGTAAATATTTTATTATATCTTTTCATGTGACAACACTGAAGAAATGACACTTTTCTACAAGTGTCATTTGTGACACTTGTAGTGAGTGTACAGCTTGTATAACAGTGCAAATTTGCTGTCCCCTCAAAATAACTCAACACACAGCCATTAATGTCTAAACCACTGGCAACAAAAGTGAGTACACCCCTAAGTGTGAAAATGTCCAAATTGGGCCCAAAGTGTCAATATGTTGTGGGTCCACCATTATTTTCCAGCACTGCCTTAACTCTCTTGGGAATGGAGTTCACCAGGGCTTCACAGGTTGCCACTGGAGTCCTCTTCCCCTCCTCTATGACATCACAGAGCTGGTGGATGTTAGAGACCTTGCGCTCCTTCACCTTCCGTTTGAGGATGCCCCACAGATGGTCAATAAGGTTTAGGTCTGAAGACATGCTTGGCCAGTCCATCACCTTTACCTTCAGCAAGGCAGTGGTCATCTTGGAGGTGTGTTTGGGGTCGTTATCATGTTGGAATACTGCCCTGTGGCCCAGTCTCTGAAGGGAGGGGATCATGCTCTGCTTCAGTGTCACAGTACATGTTGTCATTCATGGTTCCCTCAATGAAATGTAGCTCCCCAGTGTCAGCGGCACTCATGCAGCCCCAGACCATGACACTCCCACCACCATGCTTGACTGTAGGCAAGACACACTTGTCTTTGTACTCCTCACCTGGTTGCCGCCACACCCGCTTGACACCATCTGAACTAAATACTTTTTATCTTGGTCTCATCAGACCACAGGACATGGTTCCATTAATCCATGACCTAAGTCTGCTTGTCTTCAGCAAACTGTTTGTGGGCTTTCTTGTGCATCATCTTTAGAAGAGGCTTCCTTCTGGGGCAACAGCCATGCAGACCAATTTGATGCAGTGTGCGGCGTATCGTCTGAGCACTGACAGGCTGACCCCCTTCACCCTTCAACCTCTGCAGCAATGCTGGCAGCACTCATACATCTATTTCCCAAAGACAACCTCTGCATATGACGCTGAGCATGTGCACTCAACTTCTTTGGTCGACCATGGCGAGGCCTGTTCTGAGTGGAACCTGTCCTGTTAAACCGCTGTATGGTCTAGGCCACAGTGCTGCATCTCAGTTTCAGGGTCTTGCCAATCTTCTTATAGCCTAGGCCATCTCTATGTAAAGCAACAATTCTTTTTTCAGATCCTCAAAGAGTTATTTGTCATGAGGTGCCATGTTAAACTTCCAATGACCAGTATGAGAGAGTGAGAACACCAAATTTAACACACCTGCCCCCCATTCACACCTGAGACCTTGTAACACTAACAAGTCACATGACACCGGTGGAGGGAAAATGGCTAATTGGGCTCAATTTGGACATTTTCACTTAGGGGTGTACTCACTTTTGTTGCCAGCGATTTAGACATTACTGGCTGTGTGTTGAGTTATTTTGAGGGGGACAGCAAATTCACACTGTTATGCAAGCTATACACTCACTACTTTACATTGTAGCAAAGTGTAATTTCTTCAGTGTTGTCACATGAAAAGATAGAATAAAATATTTACAAAAATATGAAGGGTGTACTCACTTTTGTGAGTTACTGTATATATTTTTAAAATTGGTTTATTTTCAAATGCAACCCACTGCATTTACTTCAGAGAAAAGAAGGTATTGTTTGTTATCAACCTCCTAAATGAGGAAGCCCTAGCTTGGGCCTCACCTTATGATCCCAACCACTGTGCTATTTCCAAAGCAAAGTTGCATAGCTTGCAGCTGGGTACACGTTTTGTTGCTGAGTACACAGATGAATTCCGACGTTGGATTGCAGATACCACTTAGAACCCAGCAGTGCAAAACAATCAGTTCTGCCAAGGGCTCTCTGAACAAATAAAAGATGAGCTCACTCACCAGAGTAGATACATCTAATGATTTTAAGGCTTTCATCCAATTACAGAGTGTCCCAAAAGTGTTCACAGTGCTTCGCTTTTTCCACATTTTGTTATGTTACAGCCTTATTCCAAAATGGATTAAATTCATTATTTTCCTCAAAATTCTACAAACAATACCCCATAATGATAACGTGAAAGAAATTTGTTTGAAATCTTTGCAAATTAATTAAAATAAAAAATGAAACATATCACATGTACATATGTATTCACAGCCTTTGCTCAATAAGTTTGTTGAATCACCTTTGGCACCAATTACAGCCTCAAGTCTTTTTGAGTACGATGCTACAAGCTTGGCACACCTATTTGTGAGCAGTTTCTCCCATTCTTCTTTGCAGGACCTCTCAAGCTCCATCAGGTTAGATGGGGAGCGTCGGAGCACAGCTATTTTCTGGTCTCTCCAGAGATGTTCAATCGGGTTCAAGTCTGGACCACTCAAGGACATTCACAGAGTTGTAGCAACTCCTTTGTATCTTGGTTGTGTGCTTAAGGTCGTTGTCCTGTTGGAAGATGAACCTTCCCCACAGTCTGAGGTCCAGAGCGCTCTGGAGCAGGTTTTCATCAAGGATGTCTCTGTACATTGCTGCATTCATCTTTCCCTCGATCCTGCTTAGTCTCCCAATTCCTGAAAATATCCCCACAGCTGATGCTGCCACCACCATGCTTCACTGTAGGATGGTATTGGCCAGGTGATGAGCAGTGCCTGTTTTCCTCCAGACATGACGCTTGCCATTCAGGCCAAAGAGTTCAATCTTTGTTCCATCAGGCCAGAGAATTCTGTTTCTCATGGTCTGTGGGTCCTTCAGGGGCCTTTTACTGAAGAGTGGCTTCCGTCTGGCCATTCTACCATACAGGCCTGATTGGTGGAGTGCTGCAGAGATTGTTCTTCTGGAAGGTTCTCCTCTATTCACAGGAAAATTTTGGTGCTCTGTCAGAGTGACCATTGGGTGACCCCAGGAACTGATCTGTATATGCCTAAGTTCATCACCTGTATGCACCAGGGCTAGTGCATTCCTAAACTTGAGTGGAACAGTTGTATTTTTTTTTTTAAATTACATTTACAGTACCACACTATGTTAGTTCCTTCTTTACCCATATGTTGCCATCACCTATGAGAGACCACGCTTGCAGGAGCCCACTGATGGGAGCTTAAAGAGACATCTCGGATTGTGACCCCAAGAGGGGAAGGTGCTACTAGGTCTAATTGGGGGCCATTCTGGGAGGTGAGCTCATAGTGTGACTGGTGAAGGATACACTTGGTGTTTGTCAATTACTTGCCATCTATTCATGGTTGGATACCTTGCGCATTGCACCTGAAAAAAAGCAGAAAATTTGGGAAAAAAATGATATTTTCTACTTTAAAAAAAAAAAAATCCAATAAACTCAATTTTGGTCATACATTTAGGCCAAAATGTATTCAGCCACATGTCAAAAAAATTTCAATAAGCGTATATTTATTGGTTTGCGCAAAAGTGGAATTTACACAGTTTTTAGTTTATGACTGCCTATCTAATTTCTTGAGGTGCTAAAATGGCAGAGCAGTACACAACTTCCCCAAACGACCCCATTTGGGAAAGTAGACACCCCAAGGAAATTGCTGAGATGCATGTTGAGCCCATTAAATATTTAATTTTTTTGCCACAAGTAATTGAAAAATGACAAAAAAATATATATATTCTTTACACAAAGTTTCACTAAATGATATATTGCTCACACATGCCATGGGTTTATGTGGAATTACACCCCAAAATGTATTCTGCTGCTTCTCCTGAGTATGGGGATGAGTGTAAGATTTTTTGGGAGCCTAGCCGCGTACAGGACCCCGAAAACCAATTGCTGCCTTCAGGGCGTAAATTTTTGATTTCACGCCTCACTACCTATCACAGTTTTGGAGGCCATAAAAAAATGCCAAGATAGCACCCCCCCCCAAATGACCCCATTTTGGAAAGTAGACACTTCCAGCCATTTTCTGAAAGGCATGTTGAGTTCATGGAATATTTTATATTTTGCCACCAGTTTTGGAAAATTACAAATTTATTTTTGTTTTTTTTACAAAGTTGTCACTAAATTATATATTGCTCACACATGCCATGGGTATATGTGGAATTACACCCCAAAATACATTCTGCTGCTTCTCCTGAGTATGGGGATACCCTATATGTGAGACTTTTTGGGAGCCTAGCCACGTACAGGGCCACCAAAAACCAAGCACCGCCTTCAGGATTTCTAAGGTCGTAAAATGGTGATTTCACTTCCTCACTACCTCACAGTTTCGGAGGCCATAAAATGCCAAGATAGCACAAAACGCCCCCATTTTGGAAAGTAGACACCCCAAGCTATTTGCTGAGAAGAATGTTGAGTCCATGGAATATTTTTTGACTATTGGTTTTCAGGGTCTCCCAAAAAGTCTCACACGTGGTATCCCCGTACTCAGGAGAAGCAGCAGAATGTATTTTGGGGTGTAATTCCGCATATACTCTTGCCATGTTTGAACAATATATAATTTAGTGACTTTGTGTAAAAAAAAAAAATAAATAATAATTTTACCAAAACTTGCGTCAAAATATAAAAAATACTCCATAGACTCAATATCAGAAAATATCTTGGGGTATCTACTTTCCAAAAAGGGGTAATTGGGGGGGGGTTGAACTGTTCTGGCATTTTATGCACAACATTACAAGCTTATGCCGCACATCGCCCACACTTCTAACCACTTGAAGACAAAGCTCTTTTTGACACTTTTTGTTTACATTAAAAATTTATTTTTTTTGCTAGAAAATTACTTTAAACCCCCAAACATTATATATTTTTTTAAAGCAAAGGCTGTACAGATTAAAATGGTGGGTATTGCAATTTTTTTTTCACATGGTATTTGCTCAGCGATTTTTCTAACGCAATTTTTTGGGAAAAAAAAACACTTTTTTTAATTTTAATGCGCTAAACACACTATATCGCTCAAATCTTTGGTGAAATAAAAAAAAAAGATGATCTTATGCCAAGTACATAGATACCAAAAACGACATGCTTTAAAATTGCGCACAGACGTACATCGGCGACAAACTGCATACATTTTTAAAAGCCTTTACAGGTTACCACTTTAGATTTACAGAGGAGGTCTACTGCTAGAATTACTGCCCTCGATCTGACGTTCGTGGTGATACCTCACATGCATGGTGCAATTGCTGTTTACATAGGACACAAGACCTACGATTGCGTTCGCCTTTACTCGCGAGCACGGGGGGACAGGGGGAATGTAAATATCCCCTATGATAGCAATTGGTAGTGACAAAAAGTTGGGGCCTATTAGACTCTAGATCTCTCCTCTGCCCTCAAAGCATCTGACCACACCAAGATTGGTGTGATGAGATGCTTTCCAAATTTCCCAATAGTACTGTTTATATCCGGCGAAACCAAAGTCATGAAATGCTTGTAACTTCCGGTTTCTGGTCTCCGATCAGCTCTATGGTCAGCTGGCGGAACCACTGGCTGCATTCTCAGGTTTCCTGGTGGGACAGGAGATCCCAAGAAAAGCATGGAAAACTTCGGGGGGGGGGGGGGGGGGGGGAATGTTCCCTCCCACTGCTTGTAAAAGCAATCTAGCGGATAACTAGCCGCTAGGATTGCTTTTACATGAAAGCCGACCACTGGCTGAAAAGAACGATACCAAGATAATACCTAAACCTGCAGGCATCATTCTGGTATAACCACTCAAATTCCAGCAACATACCAGTACGTTGCTGGTCCTTGTTGGGCATATATTGTAATGTTCTTTTTTCTCACGCAGCCTGTGGGCTGAACGAAAAAAGAGATTGATCGGTAGGTATGCCCACCATTAGAATACCGCCCTGCATCCACCCACTTTTGATGGGCGTACATGCATCCTTTTTTTTTTTTTTTAACTGTGGTGGTAAAATTACCTCCTACAGCACTGGAGTCGCTGATCTACATATCGTGAGAGCAAACCCTGTTGCTGTCAAAATAAATAAATCTGTGCTGCAGCTGAATGGCGTACCTGAAAAGCAAACAATGGTACAATAAAACATTAACTCAATAAAACAACTTTTTTATTGCAATCTTTGCCAAAAAAAAAAAAAAAAGAGTAAAAAATATATGCCGAAGCATGGGGGCAATCCGCCCCTAATATTAGGGGCAAAGTGCCCCTCCACCCCTGCTTCGGCATATATGCTCTTTTTTTTTTACTGTGGTGGTGAAATCACCTCCTACAGCGCTGGAGTCACGGCTTTATGTATTGCGGGAGCAAACGCTGTTGCTGTCAAGATAAATAAATCTGCGCTGCAGCTGAATGGCGTACCCGCAAAGCAAATAATGGTTAACAATTAAACAAAGTAACATTACAGTATAATGCCGCATACACGCGATCGGACTTTCCGCCAACAAAACCTTGGATTTTTGTTCAAAGGTTAACAAGAAAAACAAAAAATCACCGCGCTAACATAAAAAAACCCTTCAAAAAGCAGCAGTTCAACTGTGAGATATTCACAACATACAAAAACAACAAGGAAAAAACTGCGCTATACCATAAATGAGAAAATGCATAGAAATCAATCAGTGCAAAGAATAGATACAATTTGATGCTAATTTGTATCAACTTATAAATGTGCAAAATAATAGTAAAGTCCGTAAACTCAGAAATCTAGAAAGTCTATTGAGATGGGAAGAGTCCCCCGATACTTCTTAATAGAAAACAGTGTGAAAAGGTAGGAAATAAAAACACCCCTCACAGTGATCCTCCACCGCCTAGAATATGCGCTTACCAGATTGCAAGCACAACAAGCATGTATATGAACCCAACTCAGGGTGTGCGGCTAGCACTGGAGCAATCCTCTGGACAGCGTAATGGAGGGTAACCAAGCATGTAGTGGACTGTATCTGGATGTCCCGCTAGTGGTAGAACGTCCCTCTATAAAGTGTGGCTCCAAGCATGTAAAGGGACAATGCAGCACCCGAATTCAAGGACATGGGGATGAAGAAAAAGTGGCTATAGACTAAACGTACATTGCGAGGTTGACACTCTGACGTCATCGCACCTTGCCCGAACGTGCGATCGCTTGTCGGCCGGCGAATTGCTCTGTTTATGCTACGATCCTGTAAGTTTTCTACTTTATTTTTAATAAATTGTTTTATCGGAATCACACTATGGCCACTTTTTCTTCATCCCCATGTCCTTGAATTCGGGTGCTGCATTGTCCCTTTACATGCTTGGAGCCACGCTTTATAGAGGGACATTCTACCACTAGCGGGACATCCAGATACAGTCCACTACGTGCTTGGTTACCCTCCATTACGCTGTCCAGAGGATTGCTCCAGTGCTAGCCGCACACCCTGAGTTGGTTTCATATACATGCTTGTTGTGCTTGCAATCTGGTAAGCGCATATTCTAGGCGGTGGAAGATCACTGTGAGGGGTGTTTTTATTTCCTACCTTTTCACACTGTTTTCTATTAAGAAGTATCGGGGGACTCTTCCCATCTCCATAATAGACTTTCTAGATTTCTGAGTTTACGGACTTTACTATTATTTTGCACATTTATAAGTTGATACAATTTGATGCTAATTTGTATCTATTCTTTGCACTGATTGATTTCTATGCATTTTCTCATTTATGGTAAAGCGCAGTTTTTTCCTTGTTGTTTTTGTTCAAAGGTTGTTGGCTCAAACTTGTCTTGCAAACACACGGTCACACAAATGTTTGCCAACAATTACGAACGTGGGAACGCAGTGACGTACAACGAGCCAAGAAAAAGGAAGTTCAATAGCCAGTGCGGCTCCTTCTGCTTGATTCCGAGCATGTGTGAACTTTTGTTCGACGGACTTGTGTACACACGATTGGACTTTCTGACAACAAAGTTTTGTTGGTGGAAAATTTGAGAACCTGCTATCAAACATTTGTTGGCGGAAAGTCCAACAGCAAATGTTCGATGGAGCATACACACGGTCAGACTTTCCGACAACAAGCTCACATCCAACATTTCCCATTGGAAAATCCGACCGTGTGTACATGGCATAACAGTATACCATACCTGCAAAGCAAATACAATAAAACACAGTAAAAATAAAACATACAGTTATAAAATACAGTAACGATAGAGAGAGAAGAAAAATAAAAACTATTTTTTGCTTTTTTTGTTTTGCACTTTTATGTTAACTGTAAACGTTCCTGATTAGGGTATCTCAAAATGTGATGGCCATCTCATCTTTCGAGACCCTGTGTTAGTGTGCCCTAGGATGGTGCAGTGCTGTACCCTACGCTAATACTCCACTAGTGCGTAATAGCATGGGAAACATTCACCAATGCAGAGACCAGGGTGGTCAGGACAGGAGGGACAATAAAAGCGGATGTCATGCCTATATCCGCGTTTTCTGCAGACACATCTTTTTTGGGCTGTTCTTTGGGCAGGGGTACCAGGGAGGACATACAGAAAATGCCTCTCATGCAGCCAGCTAACTGCATTTGCATTAGAAAGGTGGGGCAACCACCTGGAAACAGAAGGGCTGTGAGGATCTCTTTCTGAAATTTTAGGAAGGATCCAGTTTGTTCTGACTCTTTGTATAGCACATAGGCGTTCAGCAGAGCCAACTGGAATAAATATACAGACACTTTTTTATACCAGCGTCTGGCCTTACGGGCAATTAAATACAGCACAACATATGGTCATTGAGGTCCACCCCTTCCATGTTAAGGTTGTATTCATGGACACAGAGGGGCTTTACAACACCTGTCACCGTTGGAATTTCGACTGTTGTATCTGTGTGAAAGGAGGACAGAACTAAAACATTCCGATTATCCCTCCACTTCATTGCGAGCAAATTATTACATTTCAAGCAGGCTCTCTCCCCCCATCTAAGTCGGGATTCTACAAGCCGTTGGGGGAAGCCCTGGCAATTAGGCCAATTCCACAATCAAAAAGGTGACTAAAAAGTGGCACGCTTGTGTAATAATTGTCCATGTACAAGGTACCCTTTTCCGAATAAGGGTGACACCAATTCCCAAACAATCTTGCCAGCACTCCCTATGTAGACTGGGCAGTTGTGGGCCTTCATGTGACTATCCATTGCCTCATAAACCATAAAACTATATGTATAGCCTGTTGCCCTGTCACAGAGCTTATACAACTTGACCCTATATCTGGCACGCTTGCTGGGGAGATACTGTTTGAAAGACAAGCCGCCAGAAAATGTAATCAGGAAATCATCAGCGCAGACAACTTAATCGGTAATAAACAAGGCTGCAAACTGTTGGATGAAGTGGTTTACAAGGGGCTGAATTTTGTGGAGCCGATTGTATCCAGGGTCACCCCCAGGACGACAGAGTTCATTATTATTGAAATGCATGAACCGCAAGATCTGCTCGTATCGCGTCCTGGTCATAGAAGCAGAGAACACAGCATATGGTGTATTGGGTCAGTGGACCAATATGACCACAAATTACACTTTTTAGTAATGCCCATGAGGAGGGATAGGCCCAGAAAGGTCTTAAAGTGGATGTACACCCAATTCATGAAATTTGACCTGGGCACATACTGTATATCTTTGGTGTTTACTTATTTCTCTCCAAAGCACTAAGTCCCATGTCTGTTGCTCCGTTCCTCTGTTATCAGCATGAGAACTTCTGACAAGTTCTCCGTCAACCGAGATAAAAGCAGCCTAAAAATGTATGTCATGGGAGGTTGATATAAATAAATTAGCAGAGAGTTTGTCTTTCTTTCCTTCTTTCCTCTGCCTATTTTTTTGAATTTTCTTATGAATGTCTCCTTTAAAATCAGTAAAATGTTGTCATGCCTATGTGTCATCACTGGGGGCTGTGTTGAGCTCTCACCGCCTCATGCTGGAAACAGCGCTGTGTCAGAGAGCTGAAATGCTTTATCCTCCTCCAGCCGGACAGCAGGACCTCCGGTAAGCTTGAGGGGGGGTGTTTTCTCCTTGCTTATCACCCCCTGTGCTGACAGTCTCCCCCTCGTGGGGAAGGAGCGCTCAGAGTTGTTTTCGAAAAAAAAAAAAAAAAAAAGACAGGAAGTAGCGCCACTCGGCTTGCAACCCCCCCACCACGCCATGCTGTCTCTCGGTAGGTCCGAGAGGACCTGTAGTCCGCTGCTCGTGTGGGAAAACTCTTACTTTTAAAAAAGTGGGAGGAGCCGTAGGCAACGTGGGGGGGGCTTAGCAGCGTCAGCGTTCTCCGACGCCCAAACATGAGGAGGCAAGTTTTTAAAAAGCACACTGTGTGTTACTGCAGGATGTGGAGGGACACAAAAGCAAAGAGGTGGCATTAACAGGTTTGGTGACACAGGCATTTCCTTTGACACTTTTTTACTGCTGCATTAGGCTGGGCATTAATAGCAGCAATTGTGCTGGACTATAGACCTAGCAGTGTATGCATTCCTTCTGGTAGTGCCTCTGCTTTGTGCATCAGGCTATGAGCGGAAGGGGGACAAGGAACACCTGAAAGGGTTCTAGAGGATCTATTGTTTCATAACAACCTAAATCCATGTCTAAAAAGATCGCATCCTTCTCGGAGAGTGATGTGGCTGGTCAGAGTGAGCCGTCAGGGGGGACTGGTGTTACAGCAGCTCTGGACAATTCAGCCCATATATATATATATATATATATCTATATCAATATCACTCAGGAGGTTTTTTCTTCTACCATTTTAAGTTTGGAACAGAAGATTGATGCTTTATTCGCTTCCCACAGTGGGCCCAAGCGTAGCAGATCCCCGTCCATTGCTCAGGACCCTCACACTGAGGAACAAGGGGCGAGAGATCATGAAGTGCTCTCAAAGGATCAGGAAGAGGCTGATGACTCCTCTTCCGAAGTTCCTAATATGGAGGGATCATCCTCACAGGAGAGACTGTTGGTACACTCCCTTACTAAGTTGGTCCGCTCAACTTTTTTACTGCCTGTAACGCAGTCTATTGATGAGCCCACCTCTGGTTTGGGATCACTAAAGCTTCCCCAATCTGTTGATACCTTTCCTATCCATTCATGGCTAACACAAGCTGATGTATTCTGAGTGGGAGCACCCAGATAAACAGTTTTTTCCTCCACAAAAGTTTTCTATACTTTATACTATGGAGGAGGAATTCTATAAGAAATGGGGGATTCCAGCAATTGATACTGCTATATCCTCGGTAAACAAAAATCTGACTTGTCCTGTAGACAATGCGCAAATGTTGAAGGATCCAACAGATAAAAAGTGGGAATTTCTTTTTAAGAACAACATTGCTCTTGCAGGTTCAGTCCTTCAACCGTCTCTTGCGGCGATTGGAGTATTTCAGTCTATAAAGGGCCAGTTTGTAGAGGTACTCAAAATGATTCCTGATCAGCAGGCCCAGCAGTTGGCTGGCATATCAGATGCAGTGTTTCACAGTGGATGCTATGAAAGATTCTACTATTCAAGCCTCATGGCTTATGCTAGGGCTGGTACATATGCGCAGAGTCCTATGGTTGAAAAATCGGTCAGCTGAAGCGCCATGTAAAAATCTCTTGGCCAGTTTCCCATTTCATGGTGAACGGTTGTTTGGAGACAATCTGGATAAGTATATCCAAAGAATTTCTAATGGAAAAAGTTCTCTTTTACCAGTAAAGAAGTTTAAACGTTTTTCCTTTAAACGTGCATCTTCTCCAAGCAGTCTCAACGGCCTCCACCATCGGGTTCAAGAGGAAGACCTCAAGGGCAGTCCCAGGGCCAAAAGAGGCCTTGGGGCAGGAAACCCGCGAAGAACAATACTAAAGCCTCCTTATGAAGGGGCACCCCCGCTCGCTTGGGTGGTGGGAAGGCTTCTACACTTTTCAAAGATCTGACAGGAGCATTGTAAAGACAGATGGGTGGCTTCCTCAATTTCTCTAGGTTACAAACTAGAATTCCGAGAATTCCCGTCTCCTCGTTTTTTAAGATCAAACGTTCCCAGAGATCCAGGGAAAAGGAAGTCTCTTTTTCTGGCTCTGTGTTATCTCTTGTCTCAGAAAGTGATATTAGAGGTTCCCACAGAAGAGCATGAATCAGGGTTTTATTTAAACCTTTTCACTGTACCAAAACCAAACTGGGAGGTAAGACCCATTTTAGATCTCAGGGATCTAAACTGGCACTTGAATATCCGTTCCTTTCGCATGGAGTCAATCTGATCGGTTGTCTCCATTCTACAAGGAGGAGAATTTTTGTCATCGATCGACATCAAAGATGCCCATCTCCATGTGCCAATTTATCCCGCTCATCAGAAATTTCTATGCCTCGAGGTAGAAAATCGTCATTTTCTGTTTGTGGCTCTGCCTTTCGGTCTAGCCACCGCACCTTAGGTGTTCACAAAGATCCTGGCCCCTCCTTTAGCCTGGTTAAGGGCTCAGGGTTTAACAATTCTAGACTACCTAGACGATCTGCTCTTACTTAGTAGATCAGTCAGTCACCAGTCTAAACCAAAGTTTAGTCTCAGCCCTGAGTTACCTAGAATTCCTAGGCTGGATTCTCAACCTAGAAAAAGCCTCCTTAAAACCATCAAGGAGATTACAGTACTTGGGGCTGATCATAGATACCATTCAAAAGAAGGTATTCTTACCCCAGGGAAGGATCAGTTCCATAAAAGGAGCTGATTCGGCTTGTCAAAACAAAGAGAAATCCTTCCATTCAGCTTTGCATGAAATTGTTAGGAAAGATGGTGGCCTCCTTCGAGGCAGTTCCTTATGCGCAGTTTCATTCAAGACTGCTGCAAAACAGTATTCTGTCGACTTGGAACAAGAAGGTCCAGGCTTTGGACTTTCCAATGCGCTTATTCCCCGAGGTGCGTCAGAGCCTCAATTGGTGGTTCATATCCAACAACCTTCAACAGGGGAAATCCTTTCTACCAGTATCCTGGAAAGTGGTAACAACGGATGCCAGCCTTCTAGGCTGGGGAGCAGTCCTGGAAGAGGCATCTGTCCAGGAGAAGTG
The DNA here is from genome assembly GCF_042186555.1 of Aquarana catesbeiana. Classification (NCBI taxonomy): domain Eukaryota; kingdom Metazoa; phylum Chordata; class Amphibia; order Anura; family Ranidae; genus Aquarana; species Aquarana catesbeiana. The sequence continues at coordinate 173,335,649 of NC_133330.1, forward strand.
GTCCAAGTCAGAAAGGACCTTGCCCATCAATATTCTAGAATTTCTGGCAGTTCGTCTGGCCCCTTGCCCATCAATATTCTAGAAATTCAGGCAGTTCGTCTGGCCCTAGAGGCCTGGACGCTCAGATTACGAAAATTGTCCTGTCCTGATTCAATCCGGCAATGCCACGGCTGTGGCCTACAACAATCACCAAGGGGGCATGAGAAGTCGTGCAGCACAAAAGGAGGTAAATCACGTTCTATCTTGGGCAGAAAACAACATTCCTTGCCTATCGGCGATTTTCATTTCAGGGATAGAAAATTGCCAGGTGGACTACTTGAGTCGCCAACAATTGTTTCCGGGAGAATGATCCCTTCGCCCCGACATCTTTCTGTTGCTATGTCAAAGATGGGGTGTTCCGGACGTGGACCTGTTTGCATCCAGATTCAACAACAATGTCGACAACTTGCGTCAAAGACAAGGGATCCGCTGGCATGCCGAACAGATGCCTTGGTCTTTCCATGGGATCAGTTTTCACTGATCTATGCATTTTCTCCGGTTCTGCTGCTTCCGCGCCTTCTTTGCAGGATCAAGCAGGAGGGGAAGGTGGTGATTTTGAAAAAAGTGGGGTTTATTAGACCCTAGATCTCTCCTCTGCCCTCAAAGCATCTGACCACACCAAGATCAGTGTGATAAAATGCTTTCCCAATTTCCCAATGGCGCTGTTTACATCCGGCGAAATCTAAGTCATGAAATGCTCCTAGCTTCCAGTTTCTTAGGCCATAGAGATGATTGGAGCCATTCTGGTCTCTGATCAGCTCTATGGTCAGCTGGCCTGAATCACCGGCTGCATTCTCGGGTTCCCTGTTGGGACAGGAGAGCCAGAGAAAACCATGGAAGACGGTGGGGGGGCATTTCCTCCCACTGCTTGTAAAAGCAGTCTAGAGGCTAATTAGCCGCTAGGATTGCTTTTACATGAAAGCCAACCGCTGGCTAAAAAGAATGATACAAAGATGATGATACCTAAACCTGCAGGCATCATTCTGGTATAACCACTCAAAGTCCAGCAACATACCAGTACGTTGCTGGTCCTTGTTGGGCATATATTGTAATCTTTTTTTTCCATGCAGCCTGTGGGCTGAACGAAAAAAAGAGATTGATCGGTGGGTATGCCCACCATTAGAATACATCCCTTCATCCGCCCACTTCTAATGATGGCCATTGTATGCCGAAGCATGGGGGCATCCGCCCCAAAAGTTAGGAGCCAATCGCTCCTCCGCCCCTGCTGCCCCCATGCTTCGGCATATACCGTATGCTCTTTTTTTTAATTGTGGTGGTGGAATCACCCCCTACAGCACTGGAGTCACGTAGCTTTATGTATCGTGGGAGCAAACGCTGTTGCTGTCAAGATAAATAAATCCGCGCTGCAACTGAATGGCGTACCTGCTAAGCAAATGATGGTTAACAATAATACAAAGTAACATTACAGTATAACAGTAAGACTTACCATACCTGCAAAGCAAATACAAAAAAAAATTAGTAAAAAATAAAACATTTTTTAACGCAACCTGTGCCTACAATATATATATGCCGAAGCATGCGGGCATCCACCTGCAAAAGGTAGGAGCAAATCGCTCCTGCGCCCCTGCTGCCCCCATGCTTCGGCATATATGCTCTTTTTGTTTAACTGTGGTGGTGAAATCACCTCCGACAGCGCTGGAGTCACGGCTTTATGTATCGTGGGAGCAAACGCTGTTGCTGTCAAGATAAATAAATTCACGCTGCAGCTGAATGACATACCTGAAAAAAAAAAATGGTTAACAATAAAACACAGTAAACAGCAAAGTATAAAAAAATTACCGTATTTATCGGCGTATAACACGCACTTTTTTCCCCTTAAAATCAGGGGAAAATCGTGGGTGCGTGTTATACGCCGATCCCCGCTAATTGTGAGCTATCGGCGGCGATCGCCGCCGACATTCACATAGCGAGTAGTTTTAAATATGGCGCCGCGGAGTTCGGAGGGACTCTGCGGAGCTGAACGAGCACCGCCGAAATCACAGAGCCGAGATACACATAGTCGAGTGTATTCGGCTCTTTCCGGCGCCGCTCACAGTCACGCCCAGTCCCGCCATTGTACCTGTGTTATGTCCATCATAGGGCGGGACTGGGCGGGACTGTGAGCGGCGCCGGAAAGAGCCGAATACACTCGACTATGTGTATCTCGGCGGCGTTCGTTCAGTTCTGCCGGCGCCGAGTCCCTCCGAACTCCGCGGCGCCATATTTAAAACTACATGCAGCTATGTGTATGGCGGCGGTAGGCATGGACACTGGGGGCAAGGCTGCACTGACCACTGGGGCAAAGCTGCACTGACAAGGCTGCACTGGGGCAAGGCTGCACTGACAAGACTGCACTGGGGCAAGGCTGCACTGGGGCAAGGCTGCACGGGCAAGGCTGCACTGACAAGGCTGCACTGACAAGGCTGCACTGACAAGGCTGCACTGACAAGGCTGCACTGGGGCAAAGCTGCACTGACAAGACTGCACTGGGGCAAAGCTGCACTGACAAGACTGCACTGGGGCAAAGCTGCACTGACAAGGCTGCACTGGGGCAAAGCTGCACTGAAAAGGCTGTAGTGGACACTGGGTCAAGGCTGCACTGAAAAGGCTGCAATGACACTGACAAGGCTGCAGATGAACACTGATAAGGCTGCATTGATGGGCATTTTAATGTAAGTTTCTTTTCCTTAAACTTCCCTCCTAAAAGTTTTTTTCCTTAAAATTCTCTCCTAAACTTGGGGTGCGTGTTATACGCCGGCGCGTGTTATACGCCGATAAATACGGTACATACCTGAAAAGCAAACATGATAAAACATAATAACAATAAAACATTGCAGAATAGATTACAGTAAAAAAAAAAAGAGAAGAAAAATAGAGAGAGAATAGAGAGAGAGAGAGAAAACAATAAAATGAAAAAAACTTAACTTAACTGTAACCGGTTCCAGGTTCGGGTGTGCCTAGTCTGTGCAATGCTGTACCCTACGCTAAAACTCAACTGGTGTATGGTAGCGCTCAAAACATTCACCAATGCATAGACCAGGACTGTCAGGACAGGAGGGACAATAATACCAGGTGTCACGCCTATATCCGCGCTTTCTACAGACACAACATTTTCTTTGGGGGGCTCGTTGGGTAGGGGTACTCGGGAGGACATAAGGAAAATGCCCCTCGTGCAGTCAGCTTACTGCATTTGGTTGGGGAAGGTGAGGCGGAGCACCGTCTGGAAACAGAAGGGCTCTGACGATCTCTTCCTGGAATTTAAGGATCCAGTTCGTCCTGAAGCTCTGTATAGCACATGAGCGTTCAGCAAAGCCAATTGAAATAAGTATACAGACACTTTTTTATACCAGCGTCTGGCATTACGGGCAACTAGGTACGGCGCCATCAACTGGTCGTTGAGGTCCACCCCTCCCTTATTTTGGTTATATTTGTGGACACAGAGGGGTTTCTCCACAACACCAGTCGCCGTGGTAATTTGGACAGTCGTGTCTGCATGAAGGGAGGTAAGAACGAAAACATTCTTATTATCCCTCCACTTCATAGCGAGCAAGTTATTACACTTTAAGCAGGCTCTCTCCCCCGGCCTAAGACGGGAATCTACAAGCCGCTGGGGAAAGCCCCAGCGAGTAGATCGCACGAGGCCTCATGCTCCAATCTGATGATCAAACAAGTGACTAAAAAGTGTCACGCTTGTGTAATAATTGTCCATGTACAAGTGGTACCCCTTTCCGAATAAGGGTGACACCAAGTCCCACACAATCTTGCCAGCGCTTTCTATATAGTCAGGGCAGTTTGTCGGCTCTACATGACTATCTCTTCCCTCGTAAACCATAAAACTACATGTATAGCCTGTGGCCCTGTCACAGAGCTTATACATCTTGACCCTGTATCTGGCACGCTTGCTGGGAAGGTACTGTTTGAATGACAAGCAGCCAGAAAACTTAATCAGGGACTCATTAATGCAGACAACTTGATGGGAAGTAAACAAGTCTGCAAAACGTTGGTTGAAGTGGTTTACGAGGGGCCGAATTTTGTAGAGCCGATCGTACCCAGGGTCTCCACGAGGACGACAGAGTTAATTGTTGTTTAAGTGCATGAACCGCAAAATCTGCTCGTATCGTGCCTTGGCCATGGAAGCAGAGAACACGGGCATGTAGTGAATTGGGTCAGTGGACCAATATGACCGCAACTCACTCTTTTTGGTTTTGCCCATGAGGAGGGATAGGCTCAGAAAGATCTTAAATTCGGAAACCGTAATTGGTTTCCAATCTCTGGCAAGGGAGGACTGGGGAATAGTGGCGATGTGTTGACCAGCGTACAAATTGCTTTGGTCCACAATAGATCTATAGAGATCTTCGGTGAAAAACAGCGAATAAAAATCAAGTGACGTAAAATCAACTGTTTCCACCTGAATGCCGGGTTGGCCAGTGAATGGGGGAAGTACGGGTGCTGCAGAAGTGGTGGGTTCCCAATTAGGATTGGCGAATGCAGCAGGAAGGGCACTATGGGCACGACGGGCCTGTGTTTGTCTTCTTGGTGGCAGCGGGACACTACTTGTGCTTGCCACCTTGAACTGCACTTATGGGACTCGCCACGTCACCAAGTGTTACTGCAGTGCTGGATGTACGACCAGGGTGTACTAGGTTGCTGGTGCTTGCCAGTTCACCAGAAGGAATAGCGGCGCTAGTACTTCTCTGCTCCATATGAAAGCCCTGCGGTTCTTGCACCTCAACAGCAGAAGATTGGAGTCTGGTACGCCTGGCCTTGGCAGGGACCACAACTCCGTCGTCAGATCTATCTGTCATGGAGCCGCTGCTGTCTACAGGTTCGTATTCTGAGCCTAAATCTGACAGGTGAGTGACTTCCTCTTCACTATCTGTCATGCTCAGAAACGTGTAGGCCTCTTCACTACTGTACCTTTGATTTGCCATTTTGGGCTCTAAATTTAGTGGTACACTAGTGAGACTCACAGGTAAAAAAGCTCCTGACTATTAGCAACTGTATCAAAACGCTACCAAAAAACAGCGATCGCAGGGATCAGGCCTGACTCTGCGAACACTGCAGTTATGTGTTTAGCGTCACCCGTAACAGTTATACGGAGATCACTGGTGAAAGTGTTAACTAGGGGGCAATCAGGGGGTTAAAACCTTTACTAGGTAGTATATGGGGGTACCTGACGCTATAAACACCTGACGGCTAACCTAAATACTTACCTGCCTAACTAGCCTACCACTAACTGCCCTACCACTTATAACTGTCACAAATGACACCAATGCAATAAACAGAAATAAAAACTGCTATTGGTGTCACTGTGACAGGGGGTACAGGGAGGTGAAAAGTGTGCCTGCTTGTTCTACTGTACGTGTAGTGTTGGTGCAAACTTACTTGATGTCTTCTCTCCTTGGAAGCCGGAACGAAAAGGCTTCACGAGGAGTGATGACATCACTTCCTCCGCTTCTGTTTACAGTTCAGAAGCCGAGGAAGCTTGTCATTCGCCAGGGGCGATCGTGAAAGGGTGGCCATGAATCAGTGGCCTCCCGCTCAGCTCGAATCGCTCCTGACGTTAATCTGACCGGACCCCCCGCCCGCGGGCAGGCAGGGACGTACAGGTAAGGCCTTATGCCTGCCCATGCCATTGTGCCAACGTACATCGGCGTGTGGCAGTCGGCAACTTGTTAAACCAGGATATTGTTCTGCTTTATTTTTTCCAGAACCTCGGTTTGTGGAAGAGAGGTCACTACATTCTCTTGATATAGTGAGAGCGGTCAAGGTCTATTTAAAGGTGACCGCTCAGATTTGCAAAACAGATGTTTTGTTTGTATTGCCAAAAGGTCCTAAAAGAGGACAGGCAGCATCAAAATCTACTATTTCTAAATGGATTTGTCAAGTGATTGTTCAAGCTTATGGTCTAAAGAGGAAAATTCCTCCTTTTCATGTTAAAGCACACTCCACCAGGACTGTTAGTGCTTCTTGCGCAGTGCATCACCAGGCCTCCATGGCTCAGGTCTGCAAGGCCATAACTTGATCTTCAGTCCATGCATTTACCAGATTCTACCAAACAGATGTAAAAGGTCATGAGGATATCGCCTTTGGGTGCAGTTTACTGCAGGCTGCAGTACGAGTCCTCTAGTCTCTTAATTCCCTACTTGTTTGTTGTGTCTCCCTCCCTTCAGTTGCCATTGCTATGAGAAATCCCACATAGTAACTACTATGGCTCTGTGTCTCATGATGTATAAGAAAATAGGATTTTTATAACAGCTTACCTGTAAAATCCTTTTCTTTGAAGTACATCACAGGACACAGAGGTCCCTCCCTTCTTTGGTATACACGTGTATTGCTTGGCTACAAAACTGAGGTACTCCCAGTAGTGGGAGGGGTTATATAGGGAGGACACTTTTGGTCTTAGGGCGTGCCAGTGTCCACCTGAAGGTGGCCTATAACCCACATAGTAACTACTATGGCTCTGTGTGTCGTGATGTAATTTAAAGAAAAGGGTTTTACAGGTAAGCTGTTATAAAAATCCTATTTTCTTAGGAAAAGCACTCAGACATATCTGGAAATAAAAAAACACATATGAGAACATCTGATCTCACCATGCTGCTTTGCAAATAAAAGGTTGAAGAGTGTTTCCACATATGTGCAAAACGATATAGATGTAGATAAAATCCAATATATCCTCCAAATGTATGCAGCATAGGGCCTCGGATGGATCCCCTCACAGGTCCCACAAACATCTCCCCCTCCGGGAGTTGCGGGAGGATAGGGGTAGGGGTCAGACACAAATTGGTTTAGCCACCAAACAACCCTGCTGTGACAGGTGATGAAGGAGGTGGAATGCCTGAAAAAAAAAAAAAAAAAAAGAAGGTGGACAGGGCCTAATGAGTTCACATAAAAAAAATAAAAAAAAAATAATAAAAATAAATATACAATAAAAATTAACCTAATTCCCACATACAGTATCTCACAAAAGTGAGTACACCCCTCACATTTTTGTAAATATTTTATTATATCTTTTCATGTGACAACACTGAAGAAATTACACTTTGCTACAATGTAAAGTAGTGAGCGTACAGCTTGTATAACAGTGGATATTTGCTGTCCCCTCAAAATAACTCAACACACAGCCATTAATGTCTAAACCGCTGGCAACAAAAGTGATTACACCTCTAAGTGAAAATGTCCAAATTGGGCCCAAAGTGTCAATATTTTGTATGGCCACCATTATTTTCCAGCACTGCCTTAACCCTCTTGGCCATGGAGTTCACCAGAGCTTCACAGGTTGCCACTGAAGTCCTCTTCCACTCCTCCATGACAACATCCCGGAGCTGGTGAATGTTAGAGACCTTGCGCTCCTCCACCTTCCGTTTGAGGATGCCCCACAGATGCTCAATAGGTCTGGAGACATGCTTGGCCAGTCCATAACCTTTACCCTCAGCTTCTTTAGCAAGGCAGTGGTCGTCTTGGAGGTGTTTTTGGGGTCATTATCATGTTGGAATACTGCCCTGCGGCCCAGTCTCCAAAAGGAGGGGATCATGGTTCCCTCAATGAACTGTAGCTCCCCAGTGCTGGCAGCACTTATGCAGCCCCAGACCATGACACTCCCACCACTATGCTTGACTGTAGGCACTTGTCTTTGCACTCCTCACCTGGCTGCTGCCACACATGCTTGACACCATCTGAACCAAATAAGTTTATCTTGGTCTTATCAGACCACAGGACATGGTTCCAGTAAACCATGTCCTTAGTCTGCTTGTCTTCCGCAAACTGGTTGCAGGCTTTCTTGTGCATCATCTTTAGAAAAGGCTTCCTTCTGGGACGACAGCCATGCAGATAAATTTGATGCAGTGTGCGGTGTACGGTCTGAGCACTGACAGGCTGACCCCCCCCCCCTTCAACCTCTGCAGTAATGCTGGCTGCACTCATACATCTATTTTCCAAAGACAACCTCTGGATATGTCACTGAGCACGTGCACTCAACTTCTTTGGTCGACCATGGCGAGGCCTGTTCTGAGTGGAACCTGTCCTTTTAAACCGCTGTATGGTCTTGGCCACCGTGCTGCAGCACAGTTTCGGGGTCTTGGCAATCTTCTTATAGCCTAGGCCATCTTTATGTAGAGCAACAATTCTTTTTTTCAGATACTCAAAGAGTTCTTTGCCATGAGGTACCATGTTGAACTTCCAGTGACCAATATGAGAGAGTGAGAGCGTTAACACACCTGCTCCCCATTCACACCCGAGACCTTGTAACACTAACGAGTCACATGACACTGGGGAGGGAAAATGGCAAATTGGTCCCAATTTGGACATTTTCACTTAGGGGTGTACTCACTTTTGTTGCCAGCGATTTAGACATTAATGGCTGTGTGTTGAGTTATTTTGAGGGGGACAGCAAATTTACACTGTTATACAAGCTGTACACTTTACATTGTAGCAAAGTATCATTTCTTCAGTGTTGTTACATGAAAAGAACTAATAATATATTTACAAAAATGTGAGGGGTGTACTCCATTTTGTGAGATACTGTATATATTAGTCCTCGAGTGTCCAAATGTGTACCATGAAATATGACATCTTAAAAATATGTAGATATAAATGTAAAAAATTTAAGAAAAATATGTGGATATGTGTGGATTACCTTCAGGCCGTGTACACACTGGTGTGACACGACAGCCATCCTACTTTGGATTCGACTTTGCCCTGTGACTAGAAGCCGACATATGTCCGTCTTTCAATGAACGGGGATCCGACTTGGATCCCTTCCAATACCAGGCACGGTGTTTGGTATGAATCTTGAGGGGGAACTCCACGCCAAATTTTAAATAAAAAAAACGGCATGGGTTCCCCCTCCAAGAGCATACCAGGCCCTTGGTCTGGTATGGATCTTAAGGGGAACCCCCTACGCTGAAAAAACGGCATGGGGGTCCCCCCCAAAATCCATACCAGACCCTTATCCTAGCACGCAGCCCGGCCAGTCAGTAAAGACGAGTGAGCGCCCCCCCCCCCTCCTGAACCCTACCAGGCCACATGCCCTCAACATGGGGGGGTGGGTGCTTTGGAGCAGGGGGGCGCCCTGTGCCCCCCACCCCAAAGCACCTTGTCCCAATGTTGATGAGGACAAGGGCCTCTTCCCGACAACCCTGGCTGTTGGTTGTCGGGGTCTGCGGGCGGGGGACTTATCGGAATCCGGGAGCCCCCTTTAATAAGGGGGCCCCCAGATCCGGGCCCCCACCCTATGTGACCCCGCCCCTTATGACATCACAGTCCCGGGGCATGATGGGACTGTGACGTCATAAGGGGCGGGGTCACCGGGTGACATCACCCGGCAACCACGCCCCATCCCTATATAAGTCGTTGCAGACAGCGCACACGGCATTGCAGTGGGAGAGAGCGTCGTGTCAACATCGGAAGAAGAGAATAGGGAAGAAGACGGCGGAGAAGACCAGGCCACCGCTAGTAAAAGAGCCGGCAAAAGAGCAGTAAATAGCGGAGGAGCCCGGCAAAAGATACCGGAGAGCGGGAGAAGAACCGGAGAGCGCGGAGAAGAAGGAAGAGACCCTCGAAGTCGGAAGAAGACCCCCGGAGCTGCCTAATAAATTACTTTAAAAACCTGTTGTGTTTTTTTTTTTATTGACACTTTTTATTCCTAGGTGAATGGGTAGGGGTACGCCATAGGGGTACCCCATACTCATTCACATAGGGTGGGGGGACGGGATCTGGGGGCCTACATATCATCGCATTGGCTCTATATAAGTATTCAGGATGCACTAATTTGCCCTTATTAAAGGGGGCTCCCGGATTCCGATAAGCCCCCCGCCCGCAGACCCCGACAACCAACGGCCAGGGTTGTCGGGAACAGGCCCTTGTCCTCATCAACATGGGGACAAGGTGCTTTGGGGTGGGGGGCGCAGGCCATGTTGAGGGCATGCGGCCTGGTACGGTTCAGGAGGGGGGGGGGGTGCTCGCTTGTCCCCACCCCTTTTCCTGACCGGCCGGGCTGCGTGCTCGGATAAGGATCTGGTATGGATTTGGGGGGGACCCCCACGCCGTTTTTCCCCTTATAATCCATACCAGGCTGGTATGCTCTTGGAGGGGGAAACCATGCCGTTTTTTTATTTAAAATTTGGCACAGAGTTCCCTCTCAAGATCATCTGAGCACAAGTCGCATGCCAAAGTCGAATAATGCGAGACGGCGATCCGACTTCAATGATAGTCAATGGGCTGAAGTAGGATCAAAGTCGGACCAAAGTAGTACAAGGAGCATTTTCAAAGTCGGACCAACTTGTGTCGGACCAGTTAGGACGGCTCCCATAGGGAAACATTGATTTTCACATGTCATGCGACATGAGCTCCCAATATCGGAGCGTTTGTCGCACTAGTGTGAACCCAGCCTTAGATAACAACACGTGCAACTGGAACCAATGTCCAAATGCAGATATTCGTGAAGCAAGGGCATATCAAACGGGTGTTGCTCATATGATTAATGCTGAAAGCATTGATATATTATGATATGTCTCTGAAGGGTGCCACATTCAAATATCTAAATTGAAAAAGGAATATTCCCTTAACTGGACTTTAAAGGCACTAAAATTCCATAAGAATAATTGGTAAAAGGACATATTTATTGAACATGGAAAGATGTAGAGAATGCATATCAGTAACAGAAGACACATAAAAAAAAAGTACAAAAAAAAAAAAATCATTTCATATATATTCACACACAGATATGTGCGCATGTAACATGGACATCAAGGATACATAGATATATATCAACTTGGCCACACATGGTGGTCTGGAAAAATTGGGAAAGGCAAATTCTTTTTACACTATATTCTATGTTAATTTGGTTGTGGTTATCCTATGTGCACATATTCTGATTATCCTCACTACCTTAATTGGGCACTTATTATCTCCAATGTATCTTATTAACTACCATTATGTAACTCACTGATATTGCATCCATTTGTCTTAGACTCTTTGGCAGTCACCACCTGTCCATCATTGTTTTTCACTATGAACATTGGCAATCTGTGTTCTAGGGGGGTCTGTGTATGCATTCTGCTGACACGCAGCTCCAGATTACCTCAGCTCCCGGGACAGACGACCCTTCTAACCCTGGCCCCATAGTTACTACATATCATCGCATTGGCTCTATATAAGTATTCAGGATGCACTAATTTGCCTTTCCCTGTTATAACCAGTTACAACTAGACTAATTATATTTTATTATTCTTTATAGATCTTCTTAAGCATCCGCCCATGATGAGCATTCATACACGAAACATGTCGGGCATTTAGAATGCAGACATATGCCTGTACTAGACAATCAATCCAGATCGTCTACAAATTAATCATGTTTTTACTGCTTTTATATCATTCTTATTTCTTTCGCAATGGGCTGCCTAGATGACATATGTATATATATAAAAATTTATAGAATGTACCAACCAATTATTCCAGACCACCATGTGGTGCCAAGTTGATATATCTATGTATCCTTGATGTCCATGTTACATGCACACATATGTGTGTGTGAATATATATGAAATTATATATATTATTTGTTTTTTTACGTGTCTTCTATTACTGATATGCATTCTCTACATCTTTCCATGTTCAATAAATATGTCCTTTTACCAATTTACCTCCACATTGTCAACAGCCTCATTCAAAGACCCAATTTTCCTTCTTTATCCACTTGAACCAGGGATGGAGGCACACCACATATGTGCTTCATCTAAAGTTCCAAAATCCACCCCCCCCCTTTCTCGGTCAGGATAACAGAACCACTTTGCTGACGTTATATTGCTATATGGCGGCCGTTAAGTGGTTAACCGCTTCCGGGCCAGCCGCCGCAGTTTTACTGCAGCACGCTGGCTCCCCTGTGCGATATCACGTTACTGTACATGATCTCGCGAGGTCCGTATAGCAGGCGCACGCGTGCCCCTGCACAGCGGGGGGTGCCCATGCTCGTGGCCGGCGGTCGCAATGACTTTGATCTTTTTATTGCGATATTTTTTACCAAAAATATGTAGAAGAATACATATAAGCCTAAACTGAGGAAAAAAAAATGTGTTTTTTTTTTTAAAACTGGGATATTTATTATAGCAAAAAGTAAAAGATATTGTGTTTTTTTTCAAAATTGTCGCTCATCTTATGTTTATAGCGCAAAAAATAAAAACCGCAGAGGTGATAAAGTACCACCAAGAGAAAGCTTTATTTGTGGGAAAAAAAAGACATCAATTTTGTTTGAGTACAGCGTCACATGACCACGCAATTATCAGTTAAAACGATGCAGTGCCGTATCGCAAAAAAATCATCAAGCAACCAAATCTTCCGGAGCTGAAGTGGTTAAACTGAGTTCAATTTTTGCCTGGAATTCTGCTTTAAAACAAAGGTTTTTTATCGCGGAATGTCTGAGCTGCTCCCATCTTGCTTCCGGGTTCACGGACTCCGACTCTGTGACTGGCCAGAGCCGCGATGACGTCACTCCCGCCCATGTCCATGGGAGCAGCCGTTTACAGAGCAGGGATGGCTGTTCCTTCAGAACGCATGCTCCAGTGATATCACTGGCTGCTTGTACAGTAAAAATCTCCATGGGGCACATTTAGGAGATATTTACACTACTTTCAGGTTAGCCTTACCTATAGGTAAAAGTTAGTGATGGAAGTTTACCTTCACTCTAAGGCCATGTTCACGCTGAGGCGCTTTTCAGGTGTTTTAGTGCTGAAAATAGCTCCTCCCCAGTGAAAGCTTTCACACTGGAGCAGTGTGCTTGCAGGACGGGAAAAAAAAAGTCCTACAAGCAGCGTCTTTGGGGCGGTGAGGGAGAGCTGTATACACCACTCCTAAACCACCCCTGTCATCGAAATCAATGGGCAGTGCCTGCAAACCCCTTGTTAACCCCTTCTTTGGGGTTTAAAGCACCCCGTTTCCACCCGCCAGCATAGCTCCCAACTGTCCCTGATTTGGAGCAATGTCCCTCTTTCCTTCTCATTTTGGTCTGATCTATATAAATTGCATATAAAATGCACTTCAAAAAGTGTTTCCCAGCGCTAAACCTTTCATCCAATTTCTAAATTGCTGCATTTGTAAATTTTAAAAGCCAATATAAAAGAACAGTAGTGGTAAAAAAAAAAAAAAAAAGCCCTTGTTGTAATGAACTTATTTTTGGTTAATTCTCCTTTAAGGGGGGTGTTCTATGCCTACATACCTTTGCTAGTAGGTGTCCCTCATTCCCATCTCAAAATGTTGGGAGGTATGGTGCCGGTAAAGCACCAATAAAACAAGCAGCACTTTACCGCTGGCGCGGGGCGGTGTTCAGTGTGAAAGGGTCTTACACACTGAGTTTGTGGTGGGATTTCACCAGCAGTTCTTCTTTCCTATGGAGTTCGGCCCGCCCCTGTGTCTGTGAGCCGCCAGCAGGAACACCATGACGTAGTCACACACGAGACCAGTCATGACAAACACTCCTCCAATCTTTCTGTGCCTTCGGAACGCACACACTGGAGCGAGCTGGCGGCTAAATAGGAATAGGAACCCGGCTCCGCCATATTTCCAGCGGCCAAGACACTTCAAACTCCAACATTCGGCTTCTAGAAAATGACAGAGCTGTGGAGACACAAAGGCTCCCATAGTTGATTGTCTTCTTCCGGCTGCTCTCCTATCACTGCCTCTCATTATTGGGCGAGCCAGTGACGCCAATCGTTGCTGGGCAGCCGTGGTGTCAGTCAGTGTGTGAGGTCGTTGGCGCCATTATTTCCTGAATCCTTTTAGGCCGCCTGACCATGATTTGGCGTGCTCAGGGCTCTCTTGTCGCCTAGCATCAGCTGAAAGCGGACAAGGTCGGTAGAGAGGAGTGTGGGGGGAACTATGTGACGGGATAAGAGTGTGTGTGGGGGGGTTGCTGGGTGAGGGGCTATAGCGGCTGCCTTGTGGTGGGCTTCCCTCAGGTCTCCATGTGTTCTTCCAGCCAGCGGGGAGCCGTGTCTGGTTGGATGTGAGCACTTAGCACTGTATTAGTACTGTAGGTGTGAATGGCAGAACATTGTGTGGCCTCACGGAGAGTTGTGGCGTACTTCCTCCACGAGGAGCTGGAAGTATGAGGTGCTACATTCCCCACACGTGACCAGGAGCCTGTGTACAACACCGCATGGATTTAGTGATGGCTACTGATGGCTGCTTGTTCTGTGCTCGCGCTACACGTTTTATGGGCTCTGTGCTCGCGCTACACGTTTTATGGGCTCTGTGCTCGCGCTACACGTTTTATGGGCTCTGTGCTCGCGCTACACGTTTTATGGGCTCTGTGCTCGCGCTACACGTTTTATGGGCTCTGTACACAAGTGTGAATGTATCTGGAAGCACTAGGGTGGTCGGTTCGAATCCTAAGCAAGGCACTACCTGCATGGAGTTTGCATGTTCTCTCTTGTGCCTGTGCAGGTTTCTTCCAACACGCCAAAGACATGCTGGTGGGTTAAAGCAGTGTTAAACCCCAAAGCAAACATTTATTATGCACTCAATCTGGTATGCAATCTACCGCTTATAGATGGTAGAAAAGAAAGAGCTGGCGGCACTTCCAGAGAATAAAAAACGCTCTTTTTATTGTGCAAAAATAGAAATGAGACATGCCACACACATTCAACCCACGGAGGGGCACCAGAGGTGTTTCACACTCCTGTGCTTAATCCTTGCAGATAGATGGTTGCCAACATGTATGTGATCCAACTTTCCCGGGTAGGGGGCATGCATGCTGCCATTTGTTTCAGCATATGCCAATCGGCCGGTCCTGGCCAATGATTTATGGCCAGAACCCGCTGAGCGAATAACAAAAAAGAGGTAAACACAGGGCTTCCTACAGACAGCGGTGATGTGACGTGGGTGTCAAAGCAGAGTAAAAACAGTACACACGTTACACATTGTTAGGCACACCGTTAACCCTTTGATCTCCTCTAGATGTCAACCCCTTCTCAGCCAGTGTCAGTACAGTGACAGCATATAGCAGGGGTCTTCAAACTATGGCCCTCCAGTTCAGGAACTACAATTCCCATTATGCCAAGTCAGGTCTGTGAACGCCGGACCCCTTTCACACTGTGCCGCCAGCGGTAAAGCGGCGCTATTTTTAGCACTGTTTTAGCGGCGCTATTAGGCTGCTAGCGGGCGGTTTTAACCCCCCGCTAGCGGACGAAAAGGGGTTAAATCCGCCTGCAAAACGCCGCTATCGCATCGCTGCCCATTGATTTCAATATCGAGCAGCGGTGGAGGAGCGGTGAGTTCACCACTCCAAAGAAGCTGCTGGCAGGACTTTTTCTGACGCCCTGCCAGCACACAGCCCTAGTGTGAAAGCCCTCGGGCTTTCACACTGGAGTTAATGGAGCAGCTGTTTTAGGGCGGTTTGCAGGCGTTATTTTTAACCCTAGAGCGCCTGCATACGTTCCAGTGTGAAAGGGGTCTCGGTTTTACAATGCCTCATTGGACGTTCCACAACAGCTAGAGGGCCATAGTTTGAAGATCCCTGGGTGTACTGTTATCGTATTAGCCTAGGTTTACACTGACAGGAATGATATTGTGTGAGTTCAGCTTAACTCGCACAATTTCATTCCTGCATGTCAGTCCCAACTTCGGGGCCGATTTCAGAGACATCTGTGCAGGTTTCTGCACAGATGTCTATTGAAATCACACCGTGAAGCTGCTAAAAGTAGTACAGAAACTACTTTTGGGAATCGATTTCGGATGGTGCCATTGCCAGCAATAGCTGCTGATTTGGTATGTGATTTGACATGTCAAATCGCTGCAATGTGAACCAGGGCTAAGTGTCACTGGTGATGTCAGTCCAGTACCACTATAAAGTTGCTGATCACGGCAAATGCTAGTAAAAAAAAAAAAAAATTCTAGTATCCTTTACCATAGCTTGAATTAGATACTATAACTTTCACACAAACCAATCAATATACACTTATTGGAATTTTTTTTTCTTTTTACCAAGGACATGGCAGACTAAGTCTTTGTTCAAATTTATAAAAAAATTAGATTTTTTTTCTTTTCTTTTTTTTTTTGTTTTATAGCAGAAAGTAAAAAATAAATATTTTTTTCAAAAATTTTTAGTCTTTTTTTTTTTTTTTTTTTTTTTTTTTATATAATAAAAAACCCAGTGGTGATCAAATACCTTGCTTTGTGCACTGGTGCATAGTCATGTTGGAACAGGAAGGGGCCATACCCAAACTGTTCTCACAAAGTTGGGAGCATGAAATTGTCCAAAATGTCTTGGTATGCTGATGCCTTAAGAGTTCCCTTCACTGGAACTAAGGGACAAGCCCAAACCCTGAAAAACAACCCCACACCATAATCCCCCCTCCACCAAATGATTTGGACCAGTGCTCAAAGCCAGGTCCAAGAAGACATGGATGAGTGCGTTTTTGGTGGAGGAACTTGACTGGCCTGCACAGAGTCCTGACCTCAACCTGATAGAACACCTTTGGGAGGAATTAGAGTGGAGACTGCGAGCCAGGCCTTCTCGTCCAACATCAGTGCCTGGCCTCACAAATGTGCTTCTGAAAGAATGGTCAAACATTCCCATAGACACGCTCCTAAACCTTGTGGACATCCTTCCCAGAAGAGTTTAAGCTGTTATAGCTGCAAAGGGTGTGACAACTCAAAGGAGTTGTAAAGGCAGATTTTTATCTTGATGCAACCTGTGTGTAGCAGCCTCCCCAGCACCCCCCTAATTACTTACCTGAGCCCCTTATCTATCCAGTGATGTCCACAAATGTCTATGCTGCCTGGGACACACTCTGAGACAGAGCAGCGGCACCATTGGCTCCCATGGCAGTCAGTCAGCCAATCGGGAGAGAGGGGGCGTGGGGTCAGGTTGGGGCTCCATGTCTGAATGGATACACAGAGCTCTGACTCGGCTTGGGTGCCCCCATATAAAGCTGCTGGCTGAGGTGGCACTTGATGTGAGGGAGGGGCTAGGAGCATTAAAGAGGAGTCCGAGAAAAGGAGGATTCAGGCTGCTCTGTGCAAAACCAACTGCACAGGGGAGGTAAGTATAACATGTTTGTTATTAAAAAAACGGGCCTTTACAATCACTTCAATAGTGAACCCTACGGACTAAAGCTGGCCATACACCTATAGATTATCTGCAGATTTTCTATGGTTAGATGGAAAAAGTGGGAGATTCCTCCATCCACACAGTTTAGCGAACATGGAGAAATCTGTTGCACTTTTTCCATCTAACCAAAGAAAATCTGCAGATAATCTATAGGTGTATGGCCAGCTTAAGACTGGGATGCCATTAAAGTTCATGTGCGTGTAAAGGCAGGAGTCCCAATACTTCTGGTAATATAGTTTCACAGGTTAATGGTTTGAATCATTTCGAACCATGTATGGTCAGCCTAGTTTTATGCTGCTAAATTCTAGGCAGTGAGACCACATATAAAGCTTTGCAGGTAAATCAAGAAATCAGACCTTCTCTTCTGCTCCACTGGGGGCAGTGGTCTCAGTGGAAGGGTGATATCACATGTACAAGCTCCGCCCATGGAGCTGTAATGCACTGGTGTGTTTTTGATGCGTTTTGATGCATTTTGCTGCATTCCGGTGCAATTATTTGCAAAAAAAAAACCACGCAGCAGGTTCTAAATTTTGTTGACTGTACTAGAACGTGGTTCAGTGGTGTGAACTTTGCCATTGAAATCTATCTCACTTACTGTCTGTGTTTTTGATGCCAAAAAAAAAGTACTGGGCTGCATATGTTGCATGCATAGTCAGGTTTTAAAAAAGACACCAGTCCGTTCTAGTTCAACCAATTAAAAAAAAAAAATACAATCCCATATACACCATCCTATACCCACAGTTGATCCAGAGTAAGGCGAAAAACCCCAACCAAGCACTATCCAATTTGCTACAGCAGGGGAAAAAATTCCTTCCTGATCCCCAAGAGGCAATCGCATATTCCCTGGATAAACTTTACATGTAAATGTTAGTACCCAGTTATATTCTTTATGAATCAGCCCTTAGTGTATCTAAATCTGCTATTATATTTTAACCCCCCCCTCCCCCCCCCCAGGTTGGACAGAGCTACTGTTTGCCATGCCCCCCATGTTCAATCACCTAGAGTTGTGTCCCACTAATACAGGAGGTGTGTTACTGGCCTCCAGGTGAAAAAAACAGAGGAAAAAAGTCAAAGAAAACTAATGCAGCTCCACATCTGATTGGTAAGCTGCAATAAAATACATTTTTGGCTTTGTGTTTAAACTGCCTTAATTAGTTCTTTGTTAAATTGGCCCCAGTATGTTTATTCATGAATGTGATTTAGGGAGCTTAGATTGTAAGCTCCTTGAGGGTAGGGACTGATAATAATGTACAATATACAGTGGCTATAAAATGTCTACGCATCCCTGTTAAATTGTCAGGTCTCTGTGATGTAAAAAACTGAGACGCAGATAAATAATTTCAGAACCTTTTCCACATTTAATGCGACCTATAAACTGTACAACTCAATTGAAAAACAAACCGAAATCTTTGGGGGGGGGGGGGGGGGGGGGATTAAAAAACTAAAATAATGTGGTTGCATAAGTGTGCATACCCTCTTCTATAACTGGGGATGTAGCTGTGTTCAGAATTTAGCAATCGCATTCAAACTCATGTTAAATAGGAGTTAGTACACACCTGCCATCATTTACAGTGCCTCTGATTAACCCCAAATAAAGTTTCGCTGTTCTAGTAGATCTTTTCTGGCATTTTCTTAGTTGCATCCTACAGCAAAAACCATGGTCCGCAGAGAGCTTCCAAAGCATCAGAGATCTCATTGTGAAAAAGGTATCAGGAGAGGGGTACAAAATAATTTTCAAGGCATTAGATATACCATGGAACACAGTGACAACAGTAACCAAGTGGAGAAAATATGGCACAACAGTGACATTACCAAGAACTTCCAAAATTGATGAAAAGACGAGAAGAAAACTGGTCAGGGAGGCTGCCAAAAAGTGTACAGCAACATTAAAGCAGCTGCCGGAATAGTGGCAAGATGGAGGCCTTTTCTTACAAAGAAAAACATCCAAGCCCGGCTAAATTCTTTTCAAAAACACATCTGAAGTCTCCCAAAAGCAAGTGGAGAAAATGTGTTATGGTCTGATGAAACCATGGTTGAACTTTTTTGGCTATAATTATAAAAGATATGTTTGGTGCAAAAACAACACTGCAAGTCACCAAAGGAACACCATACCCACCGTGAAGCATGGTGGTAGCAACATCATGCTTTGGGGCTGTTTTTTATTTAGCTGGTATAGGGGCCTTAGTCAAGGTAGAGGGAATTATGAATAGTTCTGAGTACCAGTCAATATTGACACAAAACATTCATTCACCCTTCTGCTAAAAAAATGAAATATGAAGAGGAACTTCATCTTTCTGCATGACAACAACCCAAAGCATATACATCCAAATCAACAAAGGAATGGCTTCACCAGAAGAAGATTAACATTTTGGAATGGCCCAGGGTGGATTTAATTTAAATCAAGTTGATTTAAATCGCGATTTAAATCACTAGTAAAAAGGCTTGATTTAAATTCACTCTATTTAAATCATAATTTTTAAAGTGCAACTGTTCTCTGTTCTGCAGCGGCTCCTCTGACCCGCTGATGTCTCACGACAGTCCCATTCACTTTAATGGGATTGATGGTGATGCGGCAGTGACACAACAAGGTGAGGGATGTGGCGGCAGCAGGTGAGTGGATACCCGCTAACAGGTGCTGCCATGATGGATCTGAAATGACAGGTGCTCTTTTAAATGTAAGGACTTATTCTTGCTGGTAGTTAGGATCTCTGATATTTGCAAACAAAAGGAAGGTTTCTTATTTAGAATTATAAGCTGTCAGGTTAGTAAAACGGCAATATCAGAACCGATTCAATCATACAGTTTGTAGTGTACTTAGATTTGCATAACAATGGGAGAAAGGAATATTCCTGGACTTTGGGATTTTCTCTTTCCTTCATTGACGGACACAGCTCCATTCTCTCGACCTTAGGGTTATATCTTCCTCCTTTCAGGAAAGACTAGGCAGAACATGCATTGCATGTGAAAAAAACAACTATACAGTTCCGCCCAGGGGGCAGGCCCTCTGATATAACCCCTCAGCCTGTTTTTTTTCTGCCTAGCAAAAAGGACTTGGGCTCCCTATCTGGACCATTGGTCCTGGGGGTTTTATCTGGATTTTGCCTTTTTTGCGCAAGATTTTGAGGTCATGTGATCTTCTATCAACAGACGGCTGGGTGACAGGCTGGATAAATATACATCCTTGTAGTCTCCCCAGCCTGGCCGTCGAGCGTGTGCAGGCCTTAGCTACGCGCTGGGTTGGCCATGACATGCCCCTCAGGCTCCAGGGGCGGACGGCGAGCTCCAAGCTCCGGGGCACACATATGACCGGACTAAGGATGTCTTTGTTACAGTTTGCCATGGCCCGCAAGCACTCCGTACTGCTCGGGTGTGGGTCTGTGATGGGATGTCCCCAGCTCGTCTGGAGGGTAAGTACAGCTCTTCCTGCCTCGGCAGGACTGAGCAGCTGGGCATTCCCTGGGAGGTCGATTAGGGGGTCCCTCTTTTCCCTTTCTTCTCTCCCTGTCCCTGCTCCCCCCCCCCCCCCATGGGGGATGATGCAGACTAGCGGTGTGTGTACCTAGGCAGGGGTCCTCTGGGGGGTCTTATCCCTGATGGGAGCTGTGCTGGCTGTCTGTGTCCCTGATACTGTGTTTCTGGGTGTCTGTGGGCTTCTTTATCTAGGTACATCTCTGTGTATAGTTGTGATGTCGGCCATTTTCCCAGAGCTCGGGGGCCATTTTCCCTGTGTTTTTGTCCTATGTACAGGACGCCCGGGGGCCATTTTCTTGTAGCCTGGCGTGCTTTTTCTCCACACAGCTCTGTTCCCTGGGCTCAGAATAGTGCGGTTTTTGTTCCAGGACACCTGTGCATTCTCACAGGATACAGCCAGCAGCACAGCACAGGTGATAGTGCCTGTTCAAGAAACGGAAAGGTTTCAGGGATTTTATTCCAATCTGTTTGTAGTCCCCAAAAAGGAAGGGGTACGTCCAAACCTGGACCTAAAAGCCCTCAATTGCTTTGTGAAAGTACAGAGGTTCAGAATGTAATCAGTTCACTCCGTAGTCGCTGCACCCCATCAGGGGGCTCTCTGGCATCTCTGGATATCCAGGATGCATACCTGCACATACCCATATGCCTCAGGCATCAGAGGTTTCTGCAGTAGGGGAAGACCACTACCAGTTTGTGGCTCTCCCTTTTGGTCTGGCTTCAGCACCCCGAGTCTTTACCAAGGTATTGGCTCCAATTTTGGTGTTGTTGCGACAACGTGGGATCGCAATCGTGGGTTACCTAGACGATCTCCTTCTGAGAGCAGTTTCCACCTCAAAATTAAGGGAGGATGTGGTGATCACCATGCACACTCTACAAGAGTTTGGGTGGGTGTTGAACCTCAAGAAGTCTGTGCTAGTGCCGACTCAGTGCCTGGAATACCTAGGCTTTCTGCTGGACTCCGTGGAAGCGAGAGTGTTTCTCCCTTCAGACAAGCTGCAGACTCTCAGGACCACGATGAAGCGGTTGAGGAGCCGCAGGTGGTCGTCGCTGCGTTTCTGCATGCAAGTTCTGGGCCTTATGGTGGCTTCCTTCGAAGCGGTACAGTACGCCCAATTTCACACCAGAGTCTTGCAGAGGGAGATATTGTCGAAATGGGACAAATCTCCGTTATCCCTGGATTGACAGATTCGGGTGAGCTAGTTAGTCAGGGACTCTCTTCTCTGGTGGCTGAGATCTCTGGCCCTTCGGTCCGGGAAATCGTTCCTACCACTGCATTGGACGGTGATCACGACGGACGCCAGCCTAACCGGCTGGAGTGGAGTTTGTGGAGTGCAATCGACACAGGGCCTCTGGTCGAGGGAGGAATCCCAGTTACCGGTCAATGTGCTCGAGCTTCAAGCGATCAGGCTGTGCCTCTCCACATGGTCGATGAGACTACTAGGACGTCCGATCAGGATCCAGTCAGACAACGCCATGGCGGTGGCATATGTCAACCATCAAGGAGGAACGAGAAGCTCGGCCACAGCATGGGAGGTCGCTCACATCCTTCGGTGGGCAGAGCGACATGTACCGGCCCTGTCGGCTATATACATCCCGGGAGTAGAAAGCTGGCAGGCGGACTATCTCTAAGTTGTCCGATGCTGGACCCAGGAGAATGGGTTCTGCATCTGGAGGTATTCAGGCTTCTTTGCCTGTGGTGGGGCACACCAGATGTGGACCTTCTGGCCTCTCGGCTCAATCAAAAGGTGCGGAGGTTCGTGTCCAGGACAAAAGATTCTTGGGCAGACGCGTCAGGCGCGTTGGTGGCTCCATGGGAGCAGTACTGGCTGATTTACACTTTTCTCCACTTAAACTGTTACCACGTCTGCTCCGCAGAGTGGAGGCCGAGGGGATCCTGGTCATACTGATTGCCCCAGATTGGCCTCGGCTTCCTTGGTATGCCAACCTGATATGCCTGGTGGTGGATGCTCCTTGGTAGTTGCCGGTGCGGGAGGACCTCCTATCACAAGGCCCGATACTTCATCCTGCTTTAACGGCGTGGCTGTTGAAAGCCAGGTGCTAAGGAACCAGGGGCTGTCGAACTCGGTCATTTCCACTATGCTGAGGGCAAGGAAATCTTCTTCCTGGAAGATATATCATTGTACACGGAAGGCTTATATCTCCATGTGTGAGGAGATGGGGTGGCGCCCACGTACTTATTCGGTGGCTAGAGTCCTGCTGTTCCTACAGTGAGGAGTGGACCAGAAGTTGGCCTTGAGCACCGTTAAGGGACAGATTTCAGCTTTGGCTGTTTTTTTCCAATGATCCCTGGCGTCTCTCTCGTTGTTACGTACTTTTTGTGCAAGGGGTTCGGCCTGAACCTGGTGCTGTCGGCGCTTCAGAAACCGCCGTTTGAGAACATCAGGGAAATTCCCTTGTTGACCCTGTCTCAGAAAGTGGTCTTAGTGGCTGTTACATCTGCCAGAAGGGTTTCAGAGCTGGCAGCCTTGTCTTGCAAGTCGCCCTATCTGATTATCCACAGGGATAAGGTGGTGTTGCGTCCGCAACCTTTTTTCCCCAAAGGTGGTTTCGGCCTTCCACCTCAATGAAGACATTGTGTTACCATCTCTGTGTCCTATGCCGATACATCCTAAAGAGGTGGCCCTCCATTCCCTGGATGTGGTCCGTGCTCTAAGAGTATATCTGTCTGTCACGGCTTCCTTTCGGAAGTCAGATTCACTGTTTGTTTCGGTGGCTGGTCCGAAAAAAGGACTAGTGGTCTTGTCGACTACCATTTCCAGGTGGATCAGACAGATCGTGGTCCAGGCTTAAGCCTTGAAGGGGCAGGTGCCCCCCTTTCCTGTCACAGCCCATTCCACTAGGGCTATTGTGACTTCTTGGGTTTTCTGACATCAAGCGTCAGTTTCCCGAGTGTGTAAGGCAGCGACTTACCAAGTTCTACAAGGTATATGTAAGCGCATCTTCGGATGCTTGCTTTGGCCGCAAAGTTCTGCAGGCGGCCGTATAATGTTGCAATTTACATTCTTTTCTTTTGTTGGACAAAGTTCATGTTGTTGTCCATGCAGTTTGATGCATTTGTTGCCCGCAGATTCTACTGCGGTTGATTCAGAGGGTAACTTCTCCGTTTGGGGAGCACTTCTGGTTGTAGGCGAAGTTCTGTTTTGCTGTTCCCTCCCCTCGTTATGACACTGCTTGGGGACGTCCCTATGGTCAAGAGAATGGAGCTGTGTCCATCAATGAACGAAAGAGAAAATAGGATTTTTGTACTCCCCGTAAAATCCTTTTCTCTGGAGTTCATTGACGGACACAGCACCCACCCCTCCTTTTAATTACATTATACTGCTTGTTGACGTACTGAGCTACAGGAGGCAGGCTGAGGGGTTATATCAGAGGGACCGCCCCCTGGGCGGAACTGTATAGTTCAGTTTTTTTCACATGCAATGCGTGTTCTGCCTAGTCTCTCCTGAAAGGAGGAAGATATAACCCTACGGTCAAGAGAATGTAGCTCTGTTCCGTCAATGAACTCCAGAGAAAAGGATTTTACGGTGAGTACAAAAATCCTATTTTTATAGTTAATGTGAAATTGTTTGGTTGCATCAATGCAGTGCATGTTCTCTCAGCTTGCAGAGCTTGGATTCATTGAATAAGTTTACCAAAAATGTAAATATTGCAAAACTCATGCTACATAACTAAGCTCCATTTCATGCTGAATAGACACAATTAATAATGTATCCGAAATAGAAAACTATCTTTAGATAGATTTTTACTCCAAAAGCATTTTATTAAAATAAATTTGATGGAAATCAAAAAATCAGTTTTTTAAAATGAAGATCAGATTTTGTGTGGGTTTTTTATTTTTGTAATCATTGATTTATATTCCCCCCCCCCCCCCCCCCCCCCCAGAATGGCTCAGCCAGAGCCCAGACCTGAATCGGAACACCCCACAGATTTTCAGTCGGAAGAGGGCTGTGCACAGGAGATTCCCTCGCAATCTGACAGATTTGGAGTGTTTTTGCAAAGAAGAGTGGGCAGATATTGCCAAGTCAAAATGTGCCATGCTGATAGACTCATACCCAAAAAAGACTGAGTGCTGTAATAAAATCAAAAGGTGCTTCAACAAAGTATTTAAGGGTGTGCACACTTATGCAACCATATTTTATTTTTTTTTATTTTTACTTCTCTCCACCTAAAATGATTCAGTTTGCTGTTTTAACTGTTGTACAGTTTATAGGTCACATTAAAGGTGGAAAAAGTTCTAAAATGATTTACCTTTGTCATATATATATATATATATATATATATATATATATATATATATATATATATATATATATATATATATATATATATATATATATATATATATATATATATATATATATATATATATATATATATATATATATTTTTTTTTTTTTTACATCATAAAAAAACTGAATTTTTTAATGAATGTGTAGACTTTTTATAACCACTGTTTATGTAAAGTGCTGCTTAAATTGTTGGCACTATATAAGTACCCCTCCCCCTAAGAAAAAAAATCCATAGATTAAAGAGGAACTTCAGGACTTCTTGAGCAGAAGCAGATTGGTCTCCACCACCAATATTAGGGCACAACTTTCCACTGACATCCAATTTTTATTTTCTACTGATTCCCCCCCCCCCCCCCCCCAATTGGAGGGCGGGGGACTTCCCCAACCACCTGTATAAGCTGAGGTTCACACTATCATGTGACCTCAGGCATTACACGTATCTGTGCCAGGCAAGCCTGTTCATTTCATCAGGCAGCCCTACACATGTCAGAGGAGTTCGCACACCTTTTTGAGCATTACATGTTTTCTCAAGTCGTCTTTCAGGGTAGTATCTGAGAGATGGGGTCCTCCCACCTGCAAACAGGAAACACTTTTGTCCACCATTATAACAAGTTCACTCCCACCTGCATGCCTCCGTTCTAGTGTTTCCTCTGGACTAACAGAAGCTGCATTCAGTTTATTTTCTTCTAGGGTCTGTGCTAGATGTAAAGGCCTCCCCGTCAGACTGACTCTACAGGCCTCAGGCCGGGTTCACACTGGTGCGACACGACAGCCGTCCTACTTTGGATCCGACTTTGCCCTGCGACATGAAGCCGGCATGCGTCCGACTTTCAATGTACGGGGATCCGACTTGAATCCACGCCAATGCCCGGCACTGTGTTTGGTATAAATCTTGAGGGGGAACTCCGCGCCAAATTTTAAATAAAAAAACCGGCATGGGTTCCCCCTCCAAGAGCATACCAGGCCCTTGGGTCTGGTATGGACCTTAAGGGGAACCCCCTATGCCGATGGGCATGGCGTGGGGGTCCCCCCCAAATCTATACCAGACCCTTATCAGAGCACGCAGCCCGTCAGGCCAGGAAAGGGGGTGGGGACGAGCGAGCGCCCCCCCCCCCCCCCCGAACCGTACCAGGCCGCATGCCCTCAACATGGGGGGTGGGTGCTTTGGGGCGGGGGGCGCCCTATGGCCCCCCACCCCAAAGCACCTTGTCCCCATGTTGATGAGGACAAGGGCCTCTTCCCGATAACCCTGGCCGTTGGTTGTCAGGGTCTGCGGGCGGGGGGGCTTATTGGAATCCGGGAGCCCCTTTAATAAGGGGGCCCCCAGATCTCGGCCCTCCACCCTTTGTGAATGAGTATGGGGTACATTGTACCCCTACCCATTCACCTAGGGGAAAAAAGTGTCAATGAAAAAACACAGTACACAGGTTTTTAAAGTAATTTATTAGGCGGCTCCGGGGTCTTCTTCCGACTTCGGGGGTCTCCTCCTGATGTCCTGATCTTCTGCCTTCTCCTCCACTATCTTCTGCGGCTCTTTTGCTAGCGGTGGCCTGGACTTCTGCCTTCTTGTCTTCTTCCCTCTTCTCTTCCAGAGATGTTGACACGATGCTCTCTGAGCGCTCCGCAATGGACTTATATAGGCGGTGACCCTGCCCCCTTATGAGGTCACAGTCCCGGGGCATGCTGGGACTGTGCTGTCATAAGGGGGCATGGTCAACATCACCCGATGACCACGCCCCCTTATGACGGCACAGTCCCAGCATGCCCCGGGACTGTGATATCATAGGGGGCGGGATCACCACCTATATAAGTCATAGCAAAGCGCATAGACAGCATTACAGCCGGAGAGAGCGTCGTGTCAACATCTCTGAAAGAGAAGCTGGAAGAAGACGATCCAGAAGTCCGGGCCACCGCTAGCAAAAGAGCGGCAGAAGATAGCGGAGGAGCCGGCAGAAGACGCCAGAGAGACCCCCGGAGTTGGAAGAAGACCCCCGGAGCGGCCTAATAAATTACTTTAAAAACCTGTGTACTGTGTTTTTTTTTTTTTTTTATTGACACTTTTTTCCCTAGGTGAATGGGTAGGGGTACGATGTACCCCATACTCATTCACATAGGGTGGGGGGCCGGGATCTGGGGGCCACCTTAAGGATTCCGATAAGCCCCTCGCCCGCAGACTCTGACAACCCTAAGCCCTTGTCCTCCTCAACATGGGGACAAGGTGCTTTGGGCCCCAAAGCACCCCCCCCCCCCATGTTGAGGGCATGCGGCCTGGTATGGTTCGGGGGGGGGGGTGCTCGCTCGCCCCCACCCCCATTCCTGACCGGCTGGGCTGCATGCTCGGATAAGGGTCTGGTATGGATTTGGGGGGGGACCCCCACGTCGTCTTTTTCGGCGTAGGGGGTTCCCCTTAAGGTCCATACCAGACCCAAGGGCCTGGTATACCCTTGGAGAGGAACCCATGCCGTTTTTTTTATTTAAAATTTGGCGCGGAGTTCCCCCTCAAGATCATCTGGGCACAAGTCGCATGCTGAAGTCGGATCGTGCGAGACGGCGATCCAACTTTGATCCGACTTCAATGATAGTCAATGGGCGGCTGAAGTAGGATCAAAGACGGACCAAAGTAGTACAGGGAGCATTTCTAAAGTCGGAACAACTTGTGTCGGACCAGTTAGGATAGGGAAACATTGAATTTCACACGTCATGCTACATGAGCTCCCAATGTCGAAGCGTTTGTCGGACCAGTGTGAACCCAATCTCAAGAGACGTTAAGCAGCTTTAGGACGGGTGATTGGAGGCTCTCCAGGGGGATCACTCTGTCCTTTTTTTTTTTTTTTTTTTTTTTTGCTTGCCTAAGGTTTCGTGCCCCCCATCATCTGCTAGCATTGGTCCCACAGCACCTGAGTGTCTCCCCCTCATTGCTGCAGGGCCAGGAGGCAGAGGAGCATCTGCTCTTTTTACCCCAGGCTCTGGCTCCTAGCTGCTGTGTTCAATCTGGAGCACAGGATGAACCAAGATGGCGGTTTCTTGCTCCTGGGTTGCGACGACCTCTGACGCCATCTTGGTGGAGATATGAGCGGATGTGTGGTTTGCCACACTGTCACTTCCGGGTGCATCCTGATTGGTTACAGTGGGTGACATTACTTCCAGTTTTGCCAAGGCAGCGTTTTTTTTTTGTTTTTTGTTTTTTAAACCAGGAACATGCATCTTTAATTTCACTGGAGCCAGACACTTTCATCAGGTATGTGTCCACCCATACTACTGACAGGGCAGCTGGGGGCGGGGCTGGAGCAGAGGCAGGAAAGCTCTTTTTTTAAGGAGCATATGTTGGATGCTCACTTGAAGCTGACCATGTATGATGCTGCACCATCTTGCCCTGCAGAGCCTGCGAGCCAGAGGTAAGCCAGAGCATGCTGAGGTCACCTCTGTTCTTTCCAAACCACTATGCAAATAATGCTATTTAGTGGTAGCAGCGGTGTTGTAAGGATAAGACCAGCAATGTGCATTCCCTTCCTAAGCATGTGCTTCTTGTAAGGGCAAAATGACAGCCAGCTAGGCCAAAAAACTTTGACAAGAGTCCTAAAAGGATTAGTCTCCCCTGTAAAAGAGATGTCAGACACCCTCCTCTCTATTCAGTCTGGGGCTCAATTGTGTGCTGGATTTTTAGTGTGGATCCTGCAAGGTATAATTGACTGACTCTTGGACTAGTCCTCAATGCAAGGGCTACTTGGACAAACCTGTTATCGCAGACAGGTGTTGTACTTTGATTGCTCTGGCTAGATTTTCAGGCTCAGTGTCAGCAGCTTTAAAGGGTTTGTGAACCCGTTCGTATAAGTCTATGCCAGACCCTCTTAGAGGCTGGCATAGCACACTTTTTAACTGCATTTTTAAAAACAAGCGCTGTAAATACCGAAAAAAAATTTTTCCAGCTGTCTTCAAGCCGGTCACGTGACTCGCAGCCACTTTCCAGCTCCGATGGATGGTTTCTGCGGGAGGGGACGTGATCCCCCTCTGACATCAACCAGGGAGATCACGTGGCCACTCGGCTCCACCCACAGAAGCTCTGTGTCATAGCAGTAAAGCGGCTGCGAGTCACGTTACCGGCCTGAAGACAGCTGAAAATCGGTATTTACAGTGCTCGGTTTTTAAAAATGCTTTACATAGTGTGCTATGCCAGCCTCTAATAGAAGGGCTGGCAATGACAATTATAGTTAGTTTTTTTTTTTTTTTTTTTGTCAATAATAGCGGCGGGGCTGAGCAGAGACAGACAAAGAGGGAGATGACAGGCAGGAGGGAGGGAGAGCAGAAAGCAGGCAGCGTATGACGGAGGGATGCACTTTGACCATGGGGATCAGGGCGGAGCAGCCCTGGTTGTTGTGGTCTGTTTAGAGAGGGAATACAGGAAGTGGCATATTCAGGGGTGGTTTATTTATTTATTTTTTTTATTTTTATTTTTTACAGTTTAGAGGGGGGCAGATTTACACAGCACAAGCACTGTGCTGTTTAATCTGCTTGAGGCTGCATTCGCACCTGAGCGTTTTTGCCGCGATTTTGTTCAGGTCACCAATGTAAAAGGCAGAAAACCGCCTGTAATCTGCCCAAAAGAAGCTCATGTTCTTTTTGAGCTTGGGGTGTTTTTTCAGGCGTTTTGCTTCAGGTGACAAAATGCTCAATGTGAACAGGTGCCATTGAAATGAATGGGATTTTGCTTGTTGGCGTTTTATGAGCTGAAAATGCTCAGGTGTGAATGCAGCCTTGAAGTGATTGTAAAGGCTTGTTTTTGTTTTTTTTTTAAATAACAAACATAGCTTGCTTACCTCCCACTGTGCAGCTTCGTTTTGCACAGAGTGGGCCCCAAACATCCCCTTCTGCGGTCCCTCTGTGGCTCTCGCGGCTCTTCCCCACATCAGATAACCCCCCCCTAGGAGAAGCGCGCTCCCGAGTCCAGCATTTGCATCCATAGACACGAATGCCGGACTCGGCCCCGCCCCCCGTGTCATTGGATTTGATTGACAGCAGCGGGAGCCAATGGCTGCGCTTCTATCAATCTATCCAATCAAGGGCCGAGAACCCCGGGCAGAGGAAGAGCGCGTCTCCGGTGTGTGAAATTTCAGGGCTCAGGTAAGTAAAACGAGGGGCTGGGAGGCCAGTCACTGGCAGGTGTTTTTTCACCTTAATGCATAGGATGCATTACAACACGAGGGTTTACAACCCCTTTAAGGGACCAGGATATAAATTATTATTTTTTTAAAATTTTCTTTCATTTACTAGCAGGTCTGGAGTAGTAAAGACCTTAGGAATTGAGAGGCTTTGGTTGTTTTTCACTTGAAGGAGACATTCAGGTTTACTTCAGTGTACTTTTCTCTATATGGGTGACTCATACTTGATTCCATTCCAACCAAACATTTTGGTTATGGTCCGTTCTAGGAGTGCAAACTGCACCTATGGGTTACCAGTGTCCACTATACACACCAGTTGGTGTGGTCAATCTCACACATATTTTACCTGCATTTTCACCAAATAGATATATAATGCGCTGTTTGCACAGAGCAAGTTATACCTAGGTCCTGTGACTCTGCCAGCTGTCTGCTTAATGTCATAACTACCAAAGGCTTATGTATTGCGGATCGGGTGTATCTCTTAGATCAGGGGTGTCCAAACTTTTTTCAAAGAGGGCCAAATTTGATTAAGTGAACATGCTTGAGGACCGACCATTTTGCCTGACATTCTTTGAACCATTAAAATTTGGTCTAATGCCCTGTACACACGACCGGTTTTGCCGTTGGAATAAATTCCGAAGGTCTCTCCGACGGAATTCCATTCCAGCAGTCGTGCCTACACACGGCCAAACCAAAGTCCGACCGCCCAGAACGCGGTGACGTACAGCACGTACGACGGGGCTAGAAAAAGGAAGTTGTCTCGTACTTGCTTCAGAGCATGCGTCGTTTTTGGTCCATCGGAACAGCATACAGACGAGCGGTTTTCCCGATAGGAATTGGTTCCATCGGAAGTATTTAGAACATGTGCTATTTCTATGTCCATCAGAATTTTCTAAGAAAAAAAAAGTCCGATGAGGCACACACACGATCGGAATATACGACGAAAAGCTTCTGTCTGACTTTTTCTGTCGGACATTCCGCTCGTGTGTACGCGACTTTTAGTGTGTTCGTCCTAATACACTGCCCAACAAGAATTCTCTTGCCTTTGTGGCTGTGTGTGGTGAAGAGATGAGCTTGAGCTTATTTGCATATACCGTATTTATCGGCGTATAATGCGCACCTTCACTTTAAGAGGGAAGTTTCAGGAAAAGAACGTAAATTTTAGATGAACTGTGAAGCAAAATAAGGGTCAGTGCCCATATGCAGCCCCGCTGTTGTGAGGTGGGCTGATCGAAACCGGAATGCGGGCCGCGATTGTCCGGCAGGCTGGATTTTGGACATGCCTGTCCTTAGATGAATACACCATGACTCTGACCTCATGGTTCTGCAGTGTGCTGGTATGCTATGTCTCTGTGTTTTTAGTCTATCATGAGCATACACATGAAATGGATAAAGTGGGGGCAGGATCTCTAGTGGCTGCAGCTCTACTAGGTTTCCTTTGTTAGCAAATTTCACATATAAACATTCATTTGCAATCTGTGTCTGTGCATTTCACAATCTATCACTTTATGTGATTCTTCTAATGGCCTTCTTTCGGAAGCAGGCTTCACTCCAGAAGTTTCTGTATGATGGTGCATTATACAGAACACTTTCTTCTCATGTGTTGTACTATAGTGAATTGGGGTTCAGTTCTTTCTACTGCATCCCTTTGAAAAAATTAAGATGGTAGTTGTACATGGAGGCAAATGGTATCTGTCCTTTATATATGGATTGCCTTGGAGACTTTGCTCCTGAGGCTTCATCCAGCAGACAATCCAAAGCCTGCACATTCAGGCATTACCAGATGCACTCCTGGGGCCTGACACTGATTACTTAATTTCTGGCTTGG
Source organism: Aquarana catesbeiana (assembly GCF_042186555.1). Taxonomy (NCBI): domain Eukaryota; kingdom Metazoa; phylum Chordata; class Amphibia; order Anura; family Ranidae; genus Aquarana; species Aquarana catesbeiana. Next base: position 173,367,557 of record NC_133330.1, read on the forward strand.
GTTGTTATGGCACTATATTCAAATATAGTCTATATGCATCTTTTTATATGACTTTAAAGCGGAGCTTTTACCCTTTAGTGGGTGGGGGGTGGGCGAATAAAAAAACATTTTGCGAATTCAGCGGAAGCCCTGGTGAGCAACCTTCAGACAAGCATCAGCTACCTGCAAGGACTAGGATGGATCATAAACATACATAAGTCCCCATTAGTACCAAGCCAATCGGTGGTGTATCTGGGCTTTGCAAGGAATGATACAATCCTGACCTGGGCAGAAGTGAACATAAAGCCTGTTTTGGCGGTACACCGGAGAGGTGTAGTAAAAACCTTTGCAGATTATCTAAGCCAGAGTGCAGTAAAGCAGACGGAATAGTCTCTAGATCAGTCGACTTTCACCTGGATCACCCAAACATGGGGGACACCCGAGGTGGACCTGTTTGCATCAAGGATCAACAAAGACTGGTCCTGCCATCTATGCTACGCATCTCCTCCGGCCATCCAGATTTTCATAGTGATTCAAAAGATCAAGGGGGGTGGGGGGAGCAACGGTTCATCCTGATTGCCCCACACTGGCCCCAAAGGGCTTGTTTCAGCCACCTCAAAAATATGAGCGTGCAATCACACCTGAGTTTATAAGACATACTGAATCTCTTAACACAGGGTTCATTCAGCCACCTGAACATCAAGTTGATGAACCTTTCTGCCTTATTTTGGAGAGGGTAATGCTGCAGAAAAGGGGGCTGTCAGATAAGGTAGCAGACACCATATTGGCCAGCAGGAAAAAGGTCACCAGGGCTACATACGAAAAAGTCCACAAAAAAATGTATTGGCTGAGGCCAAGACATAGGGGGAACAGAGCAAAAAGTTGTTCCCACAGTCTTAGGAGGGAGCGGATAAAAACCTTGTGCGTAGGGGACGGAGCTTGGCCGCATAAGTCTCCCTCTCTCACAGCACAGGGGTTCAAACAGCCGATCTACCCACTACAGCCTCTCCACTCGCACTTTGTTACCGCCTGACTGCACAGCTCCCGGAGACACCTCCGAATATGACACAGCGGAAAAATAAGCCGGCGGAGCCCCACAAACTGACAGACTTCTTCACTGGCCCGCGGCTCAGAAACGGACAAGATGGCGCCTCTCTCACTGCAGAAAACATGGACTGCTCTGCTCCGAGGGACACCCGCACCAGAGACCTTACCAAGAGAGCAGCATCCTCGCCACATGCCTCTCCATCACACCAGGGGCCGGTAAGTAAAAAACATCAGACTTACCACCAAGCCCCTAATGCGGACAGTGACCCATACTCTGAAAAAGAACAGGCTAATACATTAGCTGCACTGCCCGCCACTGATAACCCTGTGTCTGAAAATGCACTCAAACATATGCTCCTCTCTCTCCAAAGAGACTTTTAGGAAAGACATGAGCAAATCAATGTCTCACATTCAGATCGATGACCTGGGCTATCGCACAGATACTCTTGAACATCAAATGAGTAATTTTGCCATGGTCTGTTATGAACTGGTGGACTCTCATAAGCATCAAACGGAAGAATTAAGATGTGTCAATGTCAAGCTAACGGACTTAGAAGACCGGTCTCGCAGGAACAATTTTAAAATCGGGGGCATCCCCGAGAACATATCCCCTGCAGAGCTGACCTCCTATCTTTTTGTGAATAACGCTGGTTGAGTTTCTAAACCCATGATACTCTGGAACAGTCGTAAAGCCTTCATTAGAGGCATATTTATCAAACTGGCAGCCCACGAGAAATGCCAAGGGATGCACATCTCTTACAGAACAAACAACAAATTCATCCTGCTACTATGACTAGATTGAAAAATCTAAGATCTCAACTTGGCACACTTTTCCAAAACTCGTTTAATTACCGTTTCAAGGCGTTGCCTCTCCTTTTATGCATTAAACAACAAACCTGGTGCTTTCTTAACCAAACAACACAAGCGTAAAGCAGCGGCGTCAAAGATCCCCTTTTTAAAAACCAGCAATGACCGAAATATCTTTAACCCATCAGAAATTGACAAACAGTTTCGTCAATTCTGTTCCACATTATACAATCTACGCGATGAACCCACATTCCAGACCCCAGTCCCTGAAGCTCTTCACCTTTTTTTTTTTTTTTTTTTTTTTTTTTTTAAACTCCATTAATTTTCCGTCTATCACAGACTCCCAACTGGCAGACCTATCTTCTCCAATCACCCCCACTGAAGTAGACACAGCGATTAAATCATTTTCTCTACATAAATCTCCTGGCCCTGACGGTTTTGTCAATGGATACTACAGACAATACACTGATCGCTTGATCCCCTACCTAACAGATACATTCAACAGCATTATAGACCGTGGATCCTGTCCCCAAGAATTTTTGGAATCCATTATTGTTACAATACCCAACCCCCCCCCCACCGCTCTGCTAATTACTTGACCATTTTGGTACTCTCTCATTATATTAATTGAACTACGATAAATGCCATATGCTCCCCATCAATCTACCCTCATCCACTTAAAGTGCTGTTGCATCCGTTTCGCCGTTTAGCTTATCCCCATCATGGGAAGGAAGAATTGCATTGGTAAAGATGTTCTTACAACTTTATATATATATATATATATATATATATATATATATATATATATATATATATATATATATATATATATATATATATATATATATATATATATTATATGTATTGCGGGCCCTACCAGTAACTTTTTTTTTTCTTTCAGCTCACCTAAAGAAACTACAAACCACCTTAAATACTTTCATCTGGTGGGACAAACGCTCTAGGATCAAGTTAACCACTCTCAGACCTACAAAACCCATGGTCTAGGGGCCCCCCACATTGCATTATATTACAAAGCCACGATCCTAAACCAATTGAGATTGTGGTGGCAACCTAACGATTCCTTAGCCTGGATCCAAATCGAAAGCACGGCTCTAGTGAGGGACCCTAAAACACGCTTGGAAGCAGCCATCCTTCATCCCCAATCTTATAAGAACTATCTGGACACAATCACAGCCGCATTCAAGGTCTGGCCTCCTACAATGGATAAAACTCATTGACTATCCATCACAACGTTGCAAAAAATCCCCTTGAACACCTTGGAAACTTTTATGCCTCACGTATCCACCCATGCATGGGAAGCTGTGGGAATCTACAGTTGGACATCTCTACAGCCGAAATCCGCTTTACTCATTTCAGGAACTATGCTCATCCTTCCCCAATCTCTCGCTCCTCCTCATTCTACCTATACCTGCAAATACGCCACGCCCTGAGACATTTCCAAATTGACAAAATGGACTTAATGGACTCCATTCTCAATATCTATGGATCTCCTCCACATCTACATAAAGGACTATCCTCCTTTTTATCTTCTATTGTCTACCCCACAGACTCTAAAGAAAACCAAACCGATGTTATACTGGGAACACTCCCTTTCCTTTCCCACCACAGTAAAACAATGGCAACGAGCTCAAAATCTAACGCTAAAATACACTTGTATCACCCATTGGGAATCCCTCCAAAAGCCTGTGCACCATTGGTACCACAACCCACAAAAACTAGCTACAATCTATACTGACCAGTCCCCTTTATGCTGACGGCAATGTGGTTCTATTGGATCAGCCTTTCATATTTGGTGGCAATGCCTTATCATCCAATCCTCTTGGAACAAGTCTTCCGGATAATATTGACAGTAACAAAAATTGACTTATCAAATGATCCCAAACTAGCTCTGCTGGGCTTAGGCATGGATTCATGGCCCTATAAATTTCACGCCCTGCTCACTCATTTCCTCATAGCTGCGAGACTCTCCATTGCCCGTAATTGGAAATCAGCAAGAGCAAAATCTAATAAGGATGTAATACTCTCCTCGAACGAGCACGGCCAGTTTGAATACGCCTTTGCCAAAGCCCATTTAAAGCAAGAGAAATTCCTACACCAATGGCATCTTTGGCTATCTCACTCCCTTTGCACTATACAGCTTTGAAAAACATGGATCTATGCATTTCCCCATCTGAGCACTATACCCTACTTTACGGTTTGTTTACCATCGTACACTACTGCCTCATTTAATGATCTGCTATACACTATCTCTTGGCCTTAGTGTGCCACAATCGACTGTGGACACACCAATGTATCTTATGCCTAATACCTAACACAAAAATCAACGTATATCGTACCAACCACCTCCCCCTCTCTGCCCATCTCGTCTCTCTCCTATCCCTTTCCTTCTCATTCCCCCCCCCTCTTATCTTCTTGCTACCTTTTTGTAGCATAATGACATATATTACACAACCTGAATTGCTGTTAAAGAGTGGTCGTATTGTCCCTCATCCTACGACACCGCTTGCTCCCAGATGGGGTGTCTAGATGCAAGGACAATATCCTTACTGCTCGATTATTATTAGGCATATGTTTCTCTTCAAGTTTAAATGTGATTTATGTCAATGTAACCACTCAAAATAATCCTCTGCTTCATGTTCTAATGCATATCGGGTTATGTCACTGTTTATTTGATCCTGCATCAAAAAAAAAACAAAAATAAAAACCTTGACCTAAACACTAACCGTTTCATTGACCTAGACCTAGTTACAAACGGAGGGAGACAACAGGAAGTGAGAGGAAATTCACTCCTGTAAGAGTTTATATGGGGAAAAAGGTACCTCCACTGATGCTTTATCACCAAGGCTTGTTTCCACAACAACCCAAAATTTTCAAAATCCAATTGTCATTGGGACAGAAAGTGAGGTGAATTCTTCTGAACAGGGGCACAGACAGCAAAACAAATGTTACAGGGGTGTTAACCCTTCCCTATGCTATCCAAAAAGCTTAAAAATATTTTTTTGCCTGGAGCTACACTTAAAAAATGTACCTGTTCCGACTTACAGATTCAACTTAAGAACAAACCTAGTGACCCTATCTTTTTTTGTTACCTGGGGACAGCCTGTATTTATTTAAAGTGATTGTAAGTTTCGTGTTTGTGTTGATGTATGATAAATAATAAAAAAAAAAGTTATACTTGCCTGCTCTGATTGCAGTGGATTCACACAGAGCATCCCAGATCCTCCTTCTCGGGTCCCTTTTTAGCGCTCCTGGCCCATCCCTCCTGTTGGGTGCCCCCATGGCAAGCTGCTTGAGTCACAGCTACCTGTGTCCATTCAGACATGAAGCTGCGGCCCGGCCTTGCCACCTTTCTATTCTCATTGGCTGACTGACCTGCTGTCTCAGCCAATGAGGAGGGGAGTCCCAGACGGCCGAGACATTCCTACAACATCGCTGGAGCTAGAGGGACCTCAGGTAAGTATTGGGGGGGCTGATGCACACAGAAGGATTTTTATCTTAATGCATAGAATGCATTAAGATAAAAACCTGCCTTTACAACCACTTTAAAGTGATTGTAAAGATTTGTTTAATCACCTCTGTGCAGTGATTTTGCAGAATGGCCCCGATCCTCCTTCTGGGGTCCCCCTGCGGTGCTCCTGGCTCCTCCTCTTCTCGAGTGCCCCCATGGAGAGCCACTCTCCCTGGGGGGCACCCATGCGGGCGCGCTTCCAAGTCCTGCTGCTGCGTCTATTGACACTAATGGCTCCTGCTGCTATCAATCTATCCAATGGAGCTGCTGTGCTCATCCCCGTCACTGAAACGATTGGGTTCAGGTAAGTAAAAGGGGGGTTCTGGGGGGCAGCTGCAGCACAAAATGTTTTTCACCTTAATGCAAAGAATGCATTAAGGTGAAAAACCATGAGGGTTTACAACCCCTTTTAATATTATTATTATTATTATTATTATTATTATTATTATTATTCTAAAAAAGTTTTATTTATTTTTTTTTCTATCTCTGCAAGGACAGAGAAAGATACTATGTATCTTTCTCGTCCATTCACAGAGACAGAAAACATGGACGGGCTTCACAGTGACTGATTACTGTGATGGTCAATTAGAGGTTATTACAGCAATCAGGTGGCCGGGAATCGGACGTTCCGGGTCCCGATCATTAGATCCGGGTTACTGTGCTGGAAGCGCACCGCATGAAAGGTGCATAAAATATGCAGCCTCATGGCAGACAGCCCAGTGTAGTGCGGCCGCATATTTGTTATGTCTGCGCCAAAAGGGTTAAGAAGACGTGGCCACTCAGTGAAATTGGAGGACAAGCTGTTAACCCTAAACTGTTAGGGGGTTCTTTACTGTCAGAGCAATAAGGATGTGAAACTCCCTTCGACAGTCAGTGTTGTCAGTGGGGCGTGTAGATCATTTCAAAAATTCTTAGATGAGCATCTTTGTGAACGCAATATACAGGGATATGGGAAAAGGTATTGACATGACAAGTTGAACAAGATTGACTGGTGTCTTTGTGAAACTTTGAATTTTGCAGAAAATTATATTGAACAGGAAAGGTAATTTTTAATAACATTCAATCAAAATATTGCATACAATGAATGGTACTGCAAGCAACACGTATGTGGGCTTTTTTTTTTCCCCCCCATGTTTTTTGAATGCATACAAAAATCACTAGTGTGAATGTCTGCTAGGGGGTTCTTCTGACTACCAGTGTAAGAGCATTTCTCTACTGGCCACTGAAATAAGGGGATACTACAATCATCATTGTCTGTGTTCCTTTTCCTTCTCTATCTGTTCTTTCACTTTATTTGATACAGGTATTTATGTAGTGCAGACAATTTACAAAGCGCTTTACAGCAGAGATTGCTATAAAGGAGCTTACAAATGTAAAAGAGAAGTAGGGGGTTTGTTTGTTTTTGTTTTTTCAGAATCGTACTCTTCTAGGAGCCAGGATGCTGCCCCTGTCCTCCGCCAGCTCTAACACTGAGAACCAAGCAATATAACACCACCGATAATTTGAATCTCAGTACTCCCTGAGCAGAGAGCTGGTGACTGTCAATCACTGGCTTTCTGCTCTGCCCCCTCCCGCGTTTACTGGAACGCTGGGCTGTGGAGAAAGCGGAAGTGACGGCTTAGACTCTCAGCGGTCCAGGCATGTGGGCGGATCCCGACTTCATTGTCGCGATCTTAACCGAGCCTGGACCGGCTCTGTGACATCAGCCGGGTTCAACCCGCTGTCTGCTGAAAATGGATCACAGAACAAACTGCACTCCTGTGATCCATAGAAGTATAGCCAAAGAGCTTTGGCTGTACTTCTCCTTTTTAGGGTCCCCTATTTCGCATGCATTAAAATGCTAGGGCCGGTTTAGACAGGAGCCAACCAACATAAATGTGCATCATCACAGCGCTATAAAGCATATGTAAATAAACCAAGTCTGTGATGACTAATAAAAAAAAAAAAAGAAAATGCACAGTTCCCAAATTGTGATTATTTATTAACCACTTGCCGCCCGCCCTATTACAAAATGACGGTGGCAAAGTGGTTTGATATTCCTGACCGGACGTGATCAGGATATCGAGCAGCTGCGCGCCCCCGGGGGCGCGCATCGTGGCGATCGTTGTTGCGGGGTGTCAGTCTGACACCCTGCAACACCAATCTAGGTAAAGAGTCTCTGATGGAGACTCTTTACCACGTGATCAGCTGTGTGCAATCACGGCTGATCACGATGTAAATAGGAAGAGCCGGTGATCGGCTTTTCCTCACTCGCGTCTGACAGACGTGAGTAGAGGAGAGCCGATCGGCTGCTCTCCTGACAGGGGGGGTCTGTGCTGATTGTTTATCAGCACAGCCCCCCCTCGGATACTACCCAGGACCACCAGGGAAGCCGCCCAGGACCACAAGGATGGCCACCACACTGGACCACCAGGTATGCTCCCTAGACCACCAGGGAAATACCAATCTGTGCCCACTCCAATGCCTGCCAGTGCCACCAGGGATGCCCAGCAGTGCCACCCTATCGGTGCCGCCTTTCAATGCCCATCAGTGCTGCATATCAGTGCCGCCTACCAGTGCCCGCTCATTGGTGCCACCTCATCGGTGCCGCCATATCAGTGCCTGTCAGTGCCGCCTTATCAGTGCCCATCAGTGAAAGAGAAAACTTACTTATTTACAAATTTTTTTAACAGAAACAAAAGCAAAACTTTTTTATTTTTTTTCAAAATTTTCGGTCTTTTTTTTATTTGTTTAGCAAAAAATAAAAACCGCAGAGGTGATCAAATACCACCAAAAGAAAGCTCTATTTGTGGGAACAAAATGATAAAAATTTAGTTTGGGTACAGTGTAGCATGACCGCGCAATTGTCATTCAAAATGCGACAGCACTGAAAGCTGAAAATTGGTCTGGGCAGGAGGGTGTCTAAATGCCCCGTATTGAAGTGGTTAAAATTGATGTGCACGGAGCACTGCACAATGGATAAGCAATAGGGACTTTTGGAGTACACAATTTTGAAACTTGAAATTTGTATTTATTTATCATGAACTTGATTTATTTACGTGTATCTACTATATAGCACTGCGATGATGTACCTTTATTCTCCATTCTCACCTGAGCGCATTGACCGTTTTTGGAGCGGCACCATTCATTTGAATGGGCCTCCCTCTGCTCCAAAGAAGCTCATGTACCAAATCTTGGCACAGAGCCAGAAGCGTTGGGCGCCCACTATTCAAATTGCCTAAGTGTGTACGGAGCCTTAGGCCCCGTTCACACCTTTGCGTAGAGTTTTCAGGCAGAAAGTTGCATGATTTTACCGCCATTTTGTACAGGTCAAAAAGTCACCAATGTAAAAAGCAGAAAAACACCCAAATCTGCCTAAAAAAAAGTTCCAGAACTCGTTTGAGCTTCAGGCGTTTTGGAGCTTCTGGCTTCAGGCATTTTGGAGTGGAGATGTGAACCATCTCCATAGAGAATAATTGACTTTTTCCCCTTAGGTGTGAAAGGGGCCTTAGGTTAACGGCCCGTATACACGATCCGAATATTGTACGAAAACTGACGTCCGAGGAAGAATGGTACAATTTACGTATCGTTTGTACACTGCTTTTGAGAGGCGATCATGACACTTCATCTGATTTATTATTCGACCGGACAAGCACAAAAATTTTCCTCGTACGATACCAGATCGTACAATTTTCGTTTAGTCAGTATTAGGGCTGCAACTAACGATTATTTTCATAATCGATTAGTTGGCCGATTATTGTGTCGATTAATCAGTTAATAACCTTAAAAAAGAGTGTGGTGTATAATTTAGTTAATATGTAAAGTTTTAAAAAAAGGCAATTCTTAAATATCTCTATGCAGTGGTAAATATAAATAACCAACTATATGGTTAGGGAGCAAAATATCGAATCCACTCTGAGAAAAACAGACAGAAGAAATATACTGTATATACTATTAGAGGAGAGATATACTGTATATACTATGAGGAGATATATACTATTAGAGGAGATATACTGTATATACTATTAGAGGAGATATACTGTATATACTATTAGAGGGTGAATCTGGTAAATATCATCAGACTCAGATCAAATTTTTTTATTAAAAAACAAAACAAACAATTTCTTCCTTCAAAAAAAAAAAAAAAAAAAAAAAGTCATTTTAAGAACGTTTGATTTTCTAATCGTTAGTGGGGTCAAAACGAAGTTTAAGTACATTTTTGGGGTAAGGGGCCGGAGGCTGTTGATTAAAAAAAAATAATTATGTAAAAGTCAAATACTCAGTGTCGCCCCCTGTTAGGAGAGTCACTCTTAATTTGTAGCGGTGGGTGGACCTCCTCTTTTAATACCTTATTCTTTGTTTACCTTCACTTTCTTCAACCTACTGATCACACTAATTTTACCTTGAGCTGCATTTTCATCAGAGGTTCCCTAAATCCTTAAAACAAAGGTTTCGTTGGGGTAAAAGGCTTCATAGAGGATACTTTATATCGCTTACTATGTATTATTGTAATATTGTTCTAAAGTAATTTGGCAAAAAATAATATTTCTTGGCTGCAGACTGAAGTTGCTACCAGCTCTAAACAGTGTTTGCCCCTTGTAAATCAATCTGGGCATTCTCCGTGTTCCCTGATGATGCCTGGCCATCTTTTGTTTGAAGATGTTGGGTAGAGCTTAGAGATAAGACATCTGGAATGAGCTAAATCACAGTGTGGGTGATTAAAAAACTACAGTTGAGGCAACCTCTAAAAAAAAAAAAAAAATAAATAAAAAATACCTGTTAAGTGGGCAGTGACGCCAAACTGCTCTGTTACAGAGCTACAGTACTTCTGTTAAACTGACACTACCTAGTGTGTCGCAAAGCACATGCCTGTTGTGCACAGTGGTTCTCCTTGCCAGCCACCGTGTCACTGCAGGACAAGGGAGTGCACTGGCTGGCAAATGAAACCATAGTATGCAGCTGGACACTCTGCCTTTGACATACACGGACAGGGTGGATTTGATTTAAATCAAGTAGATTTAAAATCATAATTTTTAAAGAGCAACTGTCATCTACATAACTGTCATGAGCAGCTCCTCCTCTGACCTGCTGTTGTCTCACCAACTGTCCCATTCACTTTAGTGGGACAGCTGGTGATGCAGCGCTGACACAATAAGTTAAGGGACGTGTCGGCAGCAGGTGAGCGGATGCCCGCTAACGGGCGTTGCCATGATGAATCTCAAATGACTGGTGCTCTTTGAATGTAAGGACTCATTTTTTCTGGTAGTTAGAATCTTTAACCACTTACGGACCGCCACACGCCGATATACATCCTAACTTTGAAGAGGAATATCTAGCTGCCATAACCCCGGCCCTCTTCTTCGGCCGGCGGTCTGTTTTCCGATAAAAGTGGTCTCTGCGGCGGATGCGCCGCAAGATCACTTTTATCGGTGGCAGGAGAGGGGCCCCCTCCCGCTGCGCTCCCGTTCCCTCCACCGCTTACTGGACCTGTCGGCAGCGGCGGAGGTGATCGGATCTTCTCCCTTGCTGGGTATGGAGACGAGTGAGGGATAGATGGCCCCCACCCGTCTCCATACCATTGCAGGGCGAAAGTGACGTCAAAAACGTCACTTCCGCCCATAGCTCTTTAAGGACTGTTTTTTGTCATTTAAAATTTTTTTTTTTTTTTTTGGTATTGCATTTTAGTGTAAATATGAGATCTGAGGTCTTTTTGATCTCATATTTAGGAGGTCCTGTCGTGCTTTTTTTTTTTTTTTTTTCTATTACAAGGGATGTTTACGTTCCTTGTAATAGAAATATAAGTGACACAATTTAAAAAAAAAAAAAAAAAAAAGAATAGTGTAAAAATAAAAGGAGATATGTATGTATGTATGTATATATATATATATGTATGTATGTATGTATGTATGTGTGTATATATATATATATATATATATATATATATATATATATATATATATATATATTAAACGATTCTAAGAAAAAGAGAAGTATACTGGATACATTTTTATTTATTAGTTTTACTTTATTTATTAGTTTATTGTTGGAATAAGCATTTAAAAATAGCCAGATAAAATAACTTTATGATGGGTATATCTTTTTGTTTTTACTCATGAATGTACCATTTCCCTGCATTTTTATAGGTATTCTGAATATATTAAAATGCGAGTGAGGAGAAAGAGATTTGACACCTGCTGCTTATCCTTGCTATAATGGCATGTTATAGATAAATATATGCATATATAGATGTTAAATGGTATGCGATTTGAACTAATTAGCCATATTGATTCCATATGTGAAGTACTTCACTAAACCTGTATTTAAATGAATGATTGGAATGAAACCTTCAGATGTGCTTCAATGGATCTCAGGAAGGGCGTAAGCTGACTAGCCCGAAATGTAATCCATCCATCCATCCATATCTGAATCTACTCATGTCTGAAACTGTGTAGGCATTTCTTGCTTTTGATATTGCTTGAAAGGATTATACTTGCTTTGTAAATCTCTCCTGAAGATATTGTGAAATAAAGCAAAGAAGTTTTTAAGTGCAGCAACCTCTTGGACATATATATATATATATATATATATATATATATATATATATATATATATATATATATATATTTAATTTTAAACGCGCCCCGATCCACCAAGCTTGCGTGCAGACGCAAACGCATACTTGCGTAGCACCCGCATATGAAAACTGTTCAAACCACACATGTGAGGTATCGCCGCGATCGGTAGAGCAAGAACAGTAATTCTAGCCCTAGACCTCCTCTGTAACTCGAAACATGCAGCCTGTAGAATTTTTTTTAAACGTCGCCTATGGAGATTTTTAACCACTTCAGTACTGGGCCAATTCTGACACTTTGCTCCTACATGTAAAAATCATCATTTTTTTGCTAGAAAATTACATAGAACCCCCAAACCTAGCAAAGACCCTAGAGAATACAATGGCGGTTGTTGCAACTTTTTATCTCACACAGTATTTGCGCAGGAATTTTTAGAACGCGTTTTTTTGGGGAAATTTTTTTACTGGTTACATGTTTTGAGTTGAGGTCTAGGGCCAAAATTATTGCTCTCGCTCAAGCGTTCACGGCGATACCTCACATTTATGGTTTGAACACCGTTTTCATATGTGGGCGGGACTTATGCATGTGTTTGCTTCTGCGTGCGAGCACACGGGGACAGCGGCGCTTTAAAATTTATTTTTTTTTTTTTTTGTTAATTATATATATTTTTTTTTTTTTTTTTTTTTTTTATTTTGACACTTTTTTTGAAAAAAAAAAAAAAAAAATTGATCACTTTTATTCCTATTACAAGGAATGTAAACATCCCTTGTAATAGCAATATGACATGTCAGGTGCTCTTAATAGTGAGATATGGGGTCAATAAGACCCCATATCTCGCCACTAGGCTGGGAAGCCTGAAATAAAAAAAATAAATAAAATGATCGCCGCTTCCCAGCCGAAGCGGCGCCGTTTTTTTGAATGGAGAGGCCGGGCGTGACGTCATAACATCGCGCCCGGCCTCCGACGATCGTAGAGACTCCGGGGACCATCTGGTCCGCCGAAAATCTCTATGATCTACATCCGGCGCCGGCGGATCCACTCTCTGCCTCACCGATCGTAATGGTGAATCGGAGCAAGCACCGGAGGGCGGCGGGAGGGGGGGACGTCCCCTCTCGCCTCCCATAGGAACAATCAAGCGGCGGAACGGCCGCTATGATCATTCCTATGGTGTAGAGATTTGCTGGCTGAAACCGGCAATATCTGAATGATGTCTGTAACTACAGGCATCATTCAGATATACCTGCTCAAAGCCCAGGACGTCATATGACGTCCGTGGGCTTGAAGTGGTTAAGGGTAAAAGTTTGTCGCCATTCCACGAGCGGGTGCAATTTTGAAGCGTGACATAGATTTTTACTCCAAAAACATTTTATTAAAAAAAAATTTAATTCAAATCCAAAAAAATCTGATTTAAAGGGGTTGTAAACCCTCGTGTTTTTATTCTCCTTAATGCATCCTATGGTCATTAACACACAGTAATCTATTGTGTCCAGATTTCACTATTTAGGCTCCATTCGCACCTGGGCATTTTGGGATCACGGAAAAATCACTGCAATTCTGCCTGTGATCTCAACCTGCACTACAATCCCAAAATGCAGGCTTCAGGTGCCATTATTTTCAAGGGCCCCTAAAACTTGGTGCAGTGTTGCCGCTCAATTCATTGTGTGGCAAATCACGTTGTTGGAAGCTTGTCACTCAAAAAGGAGCAGGAGCATCTTTTGGGTGACCAGCTTCACGCGATGCGGATTGTCGCATGATAAATCGTAGGAAAACTGCACCGCGTTTTAGGTGCCACTGAAAATGACACCTGAGCCTGCATTTTCAGATTGCGGGCCAAAACGTAACAATTCTGCCAAAATGCCTGATTTCAGATACAGTTAACAATCCACACGACCATCCACAATTACTAGGACTCAGTCTGTCACATGAAGCAAAGGCAGGTTTTGATTTTTTTTAGAGCTTATGTACAATGTACACGTTGATCTGCATAAATCAACGCATATTTTAGAATGGTTGTAAAGACAGAAGGTTTTTTATTTTTATCTTCATGCATATGCATGAAGATAAAAAGCCTCCTGTGTGCAGCAGGGTGGATTTGATTTAAATTGAGTAGATTTTAAATCGCTAGTAAAAAGGCTTGATTTAAATCATCATTTTTAAAGAGCAACGGTCATCTCTGTCCCGCAGTGGCTCCTCCTCTGACCCGCTGTTGACTCCCCGACTGTCTCCTTTACTTTAATGGGACAGCTGGTGATGAGGCAGTGTGGATGCCCACTAACAGGCGCTGCCATGATAGATCTGAAATGACAGGTGCTCTTTAAATATAAGGACTTATTCTTGCTGGTAGTTAGAATCTTTAATATTTACAAACAAAATGAAGGCTTCCTATTTAGAATAATAAGCTGTCAGGTTAGTAAAACCAGCGATATCCGATCCGATATCCTAACCGATTTAATCCTACAGTTTTGTAGTGTACATAGATTTGCAAAACAGGATAAAGGAATATTCCTGAACTTTGTTTTATCTCATGGTTACTGTGAAATTGTGTGAATGCATCAATGCAGTGCATGTTATCTCACCTTGCAGAGCTTGGTTCATTGAATGAGTTTACCTAAAATGTAAATATTGCAGGATATACAGCCTCAGGCTACATTACTAAGCTCCATTTCACGCTGTATAAACTAAATTATAAGTGTATCTTAAATGGAAAACTATCTTTTAGAGATTTTTATTCCAAAAGCATTGTGTTAAAATAAATGTAATAGAAATAAAAAAAATAGATTTTTAAATAAAAAAAAAGTCATTTTTTTTGTTTTGTTTTTTATCCACCCTGGTGTGCAGCAGCCCCCCCTCAGCCCTCTAATACTTACTTGAGCACCATCTAGATGCAGCGATGTTGCACGAGGAACTCTGCTGACCAGGACTCCCCTCATTGGCAGAGACAGCAGCATGGCAGCATTGGCTCCCACTGCTGTCAGTCAGTGAGCCAATGTGGAGAGAAAGGGGGTGTGGTTGGGCTGCGGCTCCGTGTCTGAATGGTCACAGGGAGCTGTGACTTGGCTCGGGGTCCCCCATAGCAAGTTGCTTGCTGTGGGGGCACTCATCAGGAGGCAGTGGCCAGGAGTGCCAAATAGGGACCCGAGATAAGGAGGATCTGGGCTTCTCTGTGCAAAACCAACTGCACAGAGCAGGAAAGTATACACAGGTTTGTTTTTAAAGAAAAAAAAAACGAGACTTTAGTATCACTTTAATGCAAAGGCACATAGAAAGCAATTTTTTTTTCCTGTGTGCCCTGTTCACACCATACCAGTGTGAATGTGCATACACAACATTCACCAACATGTATATGTTTCGGCGTGCTGGCTGGCATAAAGGAGTCCTTAAAAAAATCAAAGTATGTCAATTTTAGAAACTAACTTTGCATTAGCTTGAGAATTAGAATTCTTGTCCCTGTATGCCAGACGAACTTGGATTTGGTCTTTGTGTTCTGACAGTAAAGATTCCTCCCCCCTTCCCATTAGAACTCACTGGTCTAACTATCGGCTTCTGTTGAGCAGACAAGTTTACACACAGATAGAAATTCATGTGGTTCCTGCTAAACCAGGCCGGCCTACTTTCGATGTGTATACCCAGCTTTAGGCTAAGCAGTAGCCTGGATCTTTGCAGGGTGACCTTGAGTGCTTGTTTACTGTGCAAAAGTTCTTTGCCTCAGCACTCAATTACTGACAATAGACTTCTCAGACAGATAATAGTCACACACTCTTTCTTTAATCGTACATCACGGGACACAGCCATAGTAATTACTATGTGGGTTATAGTCCACCTTCAGGTGCTGGACACTGGCACACCCTAAACAGGAAGTTGCCTCCCTATATAACCTAACCCCTCTCATACGGGGAGCATCTCAGTTTTTTCGCCAATGTCTAAGGTGCTAGTCACGAGTGAAGATGTGCTGTGCTGAGCTCCACTGGAGTAATCCTTGCTGGGGCTAGCTATGCAGCAGGATCCATTCAAAGTGTCTTTTAGGCCAAATTGAATGGTGCCCGGTAGAGGTCGACCGATATGGGTTTTTCTCTGGCCGATGCCGATATTTAGAAATCGCGATGGCCGATATAAGATGCCGATTTTTTTTTTTTTGGGCCGATATATTAGGCCGATTTTTTTTTTTTTTTTTTTTTCCCCTTCATCTCATAAAATTTAACAGTTAGACCCCTTTCACACTGGGGCGTTTTTCAGGCGCTTTTGGGCTAAAAATAGCGCCTGTAAAGTGCCTGTAAAACGGCTCCCCTGCAGTCTCAGTGTGAAAGCTCGAGTGCTTTCACACTGAGGCGATGCGCTGGCAGGATGTGTAAAAAAAAAAAAAAGTCCTGCAAGCGGCATCTTTGGAGCGGTGTATACCGCTCCTGCCCATTGAAATGAATGCGCACTGCTGCCGAAGCGGCTGCAAAGCGTTTCGGCAGCAGCACTTCAGGGGCGCATTTAACCCCTTCCTCAGCCGCTAGCTGGGTTATAAGCGCGCCACTAAAATGACAGTAAAGCGCCGCTAAAACTAACAGCGTTTTACCGTCAACGCATGCCCGCTCCAGTGTGTAAGTAGACTTAAGTAATACAGAAAATTTTTTACATTTAAACATTTATTAAACAAAACAAACCTCCAATCAGTTCACTTGTATGTATAATTTAGATTAAAAAAAAAAATAACGATATATTAAATACAGAAAAACAGGTAATAAAAACTTTTGGACGAAAAAAAATGGGCTAACTTTACTGCTTATTTTTTTTTTATTTCATTAGTGTATTTTTTTTAAAAAAAATTGCGTTTGAAAGACCGCTGCGCAAATACCGTGTGACATAAAATATTGCAACAACCGCTATTTTATTCCCTAGGGTCTCTGCTAAAAATATATATATATATATGGGGGTTCTAAGTGATTTTCTAGCAGAAAATACAGGATTTTTACTTGTAAGCAACAAATGTCAGAAAGGATTTAGTCTTTAAATGGTTACACTGAGAACTTCTACACAGGGAGTTCAGCTCATTGAAAAAAGAACCTGAAAAGATACAATGTATCTTCTTATCAGACTTGGCAGGCTGCCCAGGGAGGAGAGAATCCTCTCCACAGATAACTTGCAGGAAACTTGCATTGACTTCTATTACAGAAGTCATTTGCAAGTCCCGCTGAAGTTATAATCGGCTTTTTTTATCAGCACAATCGGCCGATGCCGATTAAGTAAAAAAAGCCAAATATCGGCCGATATATCGGTCGACCTCTAGTGCCTGGGCCTCGTATCGGAAGAAATTAGGTTTTGCTTCTAAACGCTTTCAATAGAGAGCTGGACCCTGGGATCCAGTACTTTTGGTATTAAGGCCATAAAGTTTTACTGGCGGGGTGCTATTACAGGTCCAGGATTGTGGGTTCCCCGAGGGTCCCCGGTTCCTGAAGGTTTGTTAACGGAACCCACCATGAAGGGTGAAAATTGGGTCTGTTGGTTTTACCACAGAAAACCCTGCGGCGGGAAAGGTAAGTGGAGTTTTCTAAGGAATTTTTAAATTTTCTTATGAAATGTCTCCTTTAAAGTAAATATTGTCATGCCTAAGTGTCACCACTGGAGTCTGTATGGAGCACGTACCTTCTCATGCTTTGCTCAGAGATCACGCTGTGTCACAGAAGAAGCAGACTTTTTTCCTGTGGCTAGCAGGCAGACCTCCGGTAAGTTTGGGGGGGGTTTGCTTCCTCCAGACACCCCCACCTGAGCTGAACTCTTCCCCTCCTAAAGTGGAGTTCCACCCAAAAGTGGAACTTCCACTCATCGGATTCCTCCCCCCCTCCGGGCACCTTTCAGGGGGGAGGGGGGTGCACATACCTGTATATTACAGGTATCTGTACCCACTTCCGACATAGCTGCAGAATCTGGGGTTATTTACGCCACTTCCTGCCCCCCCCCGCTGTCTGCTGGGAAACACACGGGTCCCAGAGACCGCAGGGACCATCCGTATTGCGCTGCGCGACTCGCGCATGCGCAGTAGGGTACCAGAAAGTGAAGGCGCAAGCCTTCACTTCCTGATTCCCTTACCAAAGATGGAGGCAGCAGCACCCGAGGACCGAGAGACAGTTCGGCCTCGGGTGCCGACATCGCGGGCTCCCTGGACAGGTAAGTGTCCATGTTTTAAAAGTCAGCAGCTGCAGTATTTGTAGCTGCTGACTTTTAAAAAAAAAAATTTCGGCGGAGCTCTGCTTTTAATGAGGCTGAGTATAAGGGAGAACTGAAAACGCTTTCTTTCACCGCCCCTACTCGGCGGCGGCTTCCAGGTCTCCTCCACGCCATCCCTCACTCACAAGCCGATCCCTTTGGATCGGAGGCCCTTGCTTGTGTGGGAAAACTTTTTTTGAAAGAAAAGGGGCGACTTAGCGCGGCGTTGGCGTCCTCCAACGCAGGAGTGTGTTTAAAAATTAAAAACAAAAATTCCATTTGTGCTGGCTGCAAAATTGTCAGAGAGACATAAGAGGAATGACTCCTCTTCTGAGGTGTCAAATGCGGGAGAATCAGCTGTTTTAATCTTAAGATTGATGATGCAATTTCTTGCTGAATGGTCCGCTCCACATTTATGTACCTTTAACTGAGTGTTTGGGTTCGCTAAAGCCTCCAAGTTGTGCATGCCTTTTCCTGCCCATTCATTGTTGGAAAAGGTTTTTTGTATCTGAGAGGATCTCCCAGATAAGCATTATTTTGCCTCCTAAAAAGTTTTCACACTTTATCCTATGGGTGGAGGAAATTCTCTAAGTAGGGTATACCAGCAATTAACGCTGTTATATCCTCTGTGAATAAGAGTTTGACTTGTCCGGCAGACAATGCTCAAATGCTTAGGGATCCAACGGATAAAAAGTTGGAATTCCTATTAAAAAAAAAACAAAAAAAAAACCTTTTTTCTCTGGCAGATTGAGTGTCTCAGCCTGCGCTGACAGTAATTGCTTAATCGTTGAGAGACCCGTTTAAACAGGTGTTCAAGGTGCTCAGCAGGCCCAGGATCTGGCAGATTTATGTTTGCAATATAATTCTAAAGAAAAAATTTGCGCTAGGTGTGTAGAAAAAAATATATGTGAGTACAACAACCTGTGAAAGGGTATCCTGCAGCTGTACACTATAACCCTCATAAGGGGCACCGCTAGATAAGTATAAAAACAAGTGCAGCGCTGGATATATAAAACACAAAAATTATTAGTAATCAATTAAATATTTGTTATATGTGATCCACAAATGGTGAATAAATCATAGTTTGTCCATACATAAGCAAACAAATTAAGAGCTTCGCCGTAGGGATATGTGCGTGGTTACCACCACCGCGAACGCCTATCTTAGTAAAATTTAAGGTGCATTAACAAACATAAGGTGTCCATAAAATGTTTGAAGTGACTTTGCTGTATAAATAAATCTGTGACTTCCACCGTGATGAACGCCCATCACCTTGAAGAGATTAAAGGCTTACCAGACGGCCCCTAATCAGAGGCATAATGACATCAGCTTGGGGTGTTGTCTTCTCAACGAATGGGTCTAATCCGGGATGGTGAGTGCGTATCAGCAGACGGTCACCATAAGCCTCCAAATAGCGGTCCAGTCGGGAGAGATCACTCCCAGCGATAATAAAGTATCCCAGGGAAAGAAAAAAACTCCAATAGTGTAGAGCGATTTGACTTTCCTTTATTAAAATTTGCCAAACAGGCATCCATAAAAAGTTTTCCTTGCAAGGACATTTAAAATAAGCTCCACTAAATATCGAAACTCTGTGCATGCGCAGTCGGTACAAGCGTGTCTACCCTACGGCCGTTTCGTCAAAAATGACATCATCAGGGGGCACGCCCACACGTCCGTGCATGCGCATTATATACCTAAACGGAAAAACGAAGAGGTTCAGCCATAGGTTGCGCTAGGAGGATACTTGGAGCTGAGATCAGCTAAAATTACATGAGGAGTGTCAAACACCCCTGATGCTAACTAACTTGATTGAAGCATATGAAACTACATGAAGCTGTCGTAATGCCATCTTGTGGACAAATACGATATGTCTTCAAAAACAATTATATTAAATTACCATTAAAGATTTATTAAAAATCGGGGAGGAAAGAAACCAATGGCAGCCCAATCTGTATATTGGTCTCACTCCTAGATATACTACGTCTACCATTACTACCCCGCCAGTGTGGTATGTATTTTTCCAGGGCAAAAACATTGTACCTGTGGGGTCCCTATTATGTTTAAGGTCATAATGTGTCGAAACATTGTTTATCGAAACCCCTTCGTATGTTAGCAATATGCTCACCTAATCTGACCTGTAACTTCCTAGTGGTACGCCCTACGTATTCTAACCCGCAAGGGCACCTTAAAAGGTATACTACACATTTTGTGGTACAGGTAATGAAAGATTTAATCAAATATGTGGTACCTGTCCCAACTGATGTGAATTCGGTTAGTCTTCTCCCTTTAAACGCATTAATTTTACAAATCTGACATTTTCTGCAGGGGTAAAAGCCTTTCAAATCACCAAAAAAAGTAGGCCTTGTGGGCGGGTCCGGGACATTAGGTGCTATAAAATGCCTAAGGTTCAAGGCACCCCTGAATAGCACACAGGGTTTGTCTGTCAACAGAGGCCCCAAAACCCTGTCATTTTTAATGATGGGCCAATGTCTTTAAATTATTCGTTTTTCTTTATCGAGACTCCAGTATCTCGGTCACGCAAAGCAAATTCGTGTTGGAGCTATTGGACTTCTCGATGAAGTACAATTATTTTTGGTATAGTGGTACCTATTACCTACAGAAGAAGGGAGTAGCCATGGGAGCAAAATTTGCTCCCAGCATGGCTAATTTATTCATGGCTAAATGGGAGGAAGATGTGGCGGGGTAGTAATGGTAGACGTAGTATATCCAGGAGTGAGACCAACTGGATATACAGATTGGGCTGCCATGTAACCGTGGGCCTAAATGTGGAGTGGGACATCAATTGTTTTATTAATAACAGTTGATGTCCCCCCGACCTCTCTCTTTGGTCTCTCCTTAACGCAATTATTTTGCTTTATGATAAAAATCCGATTTATGATATATCCAGATTTTGAATTCTGGTTTTTCCTCATTGGAATATTGTTTTATCTGTATATGTTTTTGTCTCTGAAGGGTGATACAAATGATATCCAGCCATTGGTTTCTTTCCTCCCCGATTTTTAATAAATCTTTAATGGTAATATAATATAATTGTTTTTGAAGCAATATCGTATTTGTCCACAAGATGGCATTACGACAGCTTCATGTAGTTTCATATGCTTCAATCAAGTTAGCATCAGGGGTGTTTGACACTCCCCGTGTAATGTTAGCTGATCTCAGCTCCAAGTATCCTCCTAGAGAAACCAATGGCTGAACCTCTTCTGCCGTTCGGGTATATAATGCGCATGCGCGGACGTGTGGGCGTGCCCCTGATGCTGTCATTTCTGACGAAACGGCCGTAGGGTAGACACGCTCGTACCGACTGCACATGCGCGGAGTTTCGATATTTAGTGGAGCTTGTTTTAAATGTCCTTGCAAGGAAAACTTTTTATGGATGCCTGTTTGGCAAATTTTAATAAAGGAAATCAAATCGCTCTACACTATTGGAGTTTTTTTCTTTTCCTGGGATACTTTATTATCGCTGGGAGTGATCTCTCCCGACTGGACCGCTATTTGGAGGCTTATGGTGACCGTCTGCTGATACGCACTCACCATAACGGATGAGACCCATTCGTTGAGAAGACAACACCCCAAGCTGATGTCATTATGCCTCTGATTAGGGGCCGTCTGGTAAGCCTTTAATCTCTTCAAGGTGATGGGCGTTCATCACGGTGGAAGTCACGGATTTATTTATACAGCAAAGTCACTTCAAACATTTTATGGACACTTTATGTTTGTTAATGCACCTTATATTTTACTAAGATAGGCGTTCGCGGTGGTGGTAACCACGCACATATCCCTACAGCGAAGCTCTTAATTTGTTTGATTATGTATGGACAAACTATGATTTATTCACCATTTGTGGATCACGTATAACAAATATTTATTTAATTAATTACTAATAATTTTTGTGTTTTATATATCCAGCGCTGCACTTCTTTTTATACTTATGTTTGCAATAGTTGCTATGAGAGATTCTATCCTTCATGCCTTGCGCCCTTCATTAAGCACCATGTAGAAGCTCCTGGCTAGTCTTCCTTTTGCGGTGAAACAGCTATTTGAGGATGTTTTGGATAATACATCCAAAGAAATTCTAGTGGAAAGAGTACCCCTTTTGCCATTTTTAAGAAAAGGAGTAAATGTATTTTCGTTTTTAAAGCTCCTTCTTCTGTACCAGGGGCATCAGCCACCAGGCAGTCACGATAGCTTCCGACTTCCGGTTCAAAAGGTAATCCGCAGGGTTAACCCCAGGGACAAAAGAGGTCTTGGGGGAGGAAACCTCCAAGATACTGAAGCCTCCTTATGAGGCGGTGCCCCCGCTCACTTAATAATGGGAATTCTTCTGCAGTTCTCAGGGATCTGGAAGGAAGAGTATGAAGACGAATGGGGGACTTCCTCAATATCTCCAAGGTACAAACTGGAGTTCCAATTGCAATTGCAGATATATATTCAAAATTATTCCAATGAATTGAACAAGGATGCAAAGGAAGGAAAAAAAAACAAGCACCCCAAATTGTTGGTGTGATTCCAGGATGTCTTACCATGTCTTTTTTGTTTTTTTATGGGCTTCCTGTTTTTTTTATGGGCTTTCTGCCGCTGGCTAGTTACACCACACTTTTTCTGTTGATTATATTGTTTTTACATTTCACACAGATTGGAGCTGTTCACAGGTATCCTGCAGCTTACCCTGCACCCCTTTCTTCGCTCCCCTGGAGTGTGGTGTTCTCCGCCTTGGCTGCCTGCAGTCTGACATGTCCCGGCCTTCGTTGACCAGCAGGCTTTAGCATTATATGACCATTTTTAGAGCTGTTAAGTAAGTAATTTGGGGTGTTTGGGTTTTTTCCTTCCCTTTCATCCTTGTTTAATTAATTGGAGTAATTTTGGATATATATTATTTATAGACATGAATTCTGCAATTGCTTCTGAAGAAGTGGATCGAATCCACGAAACGCGTCAAGCTTATTAATGCAGTTTTTACTCAATCATATTTGTATATTACAATGTTCCTTGGATTTCAAGCTTGTGCAATAATGTATGTTTTTTTTTTTTTTTTTATATGTATTCTATGCCCATCAGCTCGTCATACCTGCTATTCACCATGTCCAATGCATTTTTATTAATAAACAAAGGATCTTGCTATTCCCGTGGAATTGGCTCTCACTGATTTATGCATTCCCGCCTATTCTGCCTGCGTCCATGACTTCTTCACAGGATCAAGCAGGAAGGGAAGTCGTGATTCTTGTGGCCTCCAGTGGGGCACAGGAAATCTTGGTATGCAGGGATCGTAAAGATGACAGTAGGGGACCCATGGACCCTACTGCCACGGCCAGACCTTCTGTCGCAAGGTCCTGTATTCCATCCTACTTTACAAATGCTACATTTAAGGGTTTGGCTATTGAGACCCACACTCTGAAGAAACGTGGGCTGTCAGGTTCAGTGGTTTTGCTTTTGGTTAATGCAAGAAAGCCAGCCTCCATAATTCTATATATTATGGAGTCTGGGAAGCATATGTCTCCTGGTGTGAAACCGGGGGTTGCACACCAGGAAATAGGTCAAAGGTAGAATCCTTGACTTTCTGCAGATGGGGTGAGAAATAAAGCTGGCCTTGAGTGCTTTCTAAGGACAGGTCTCGGCCTTATCGGTATTATTTCAACGACCACTTGCGTCACTTTCTTTGGTTCGTAACTTTATTCAGGGGGTAACATGGCATAATCCCCGGTTAGCTCACCCCTGTACCCTTGAGACTTGAATTTAGTTTTTGGCGGCATTACAAAACAGCCTTTTTTTTTTTTTGGGGACCGATACAACATATTCCCATGGTCCCCCTTTTTTTTTTTTTTTTTTTTTTTTTTTTTGACAAGGAAACAATTTTTTCTAGTAAAGATATCTGCTGCAAGAAGGGTATCAGAATTGGCTGCTTTTTCTTGTAAAGAGCCATATTATTGTTCACAAGGATAAGGTAGTATGGCGACCTCACCCTAACTTTTTACCGAAGGTAGTATCGGGTTTTTATCTAAACTAAAAATATTGTTCTATCTTCATTTTTTCCAGAACCCTGTTCTATGGAAGAGCAATCACTACATTCTCTTGACGTGGTGAGAGCAGTCTACTTAAAACGGATGTTTTGTTCATATTGCCCGAAGGTCCTAAAAGAGGACAGGAAGCATGGAAATCTACTATTCTAAATGGATTCAACAAGTAATCGTTCTAGCTTATGGTTTAGAGAGGTAGTCTCTACCCTTTCAAATCAAAACACACTCCTCTAGGGCTGTTAGTTCTTCGTGAGCAGTGCATCACCAAGCCTCCATGGCTCAAATCTGCAAGACCGCAACTTGGTCTTGAATCCATACATTTACCAGATTCTATCAGGTGGATGTAAAAGGACATGAGGATGTCGCCTTTGGGTGCAGTGTACTGCAGGCAGCAGTATAAGTCCTCTGATCTCATGGTGCCTACTGCTACTACTTTTGTTGTGTCTCCCTCCCCTCAGTTGGCATTGCACTGGGACATCCCACATAGCAATTACTATGGCTCTGTGTCCTGTGATGTACGTTTAAAGAATTTAGGATTTTTATAACGGCTTACTTGTAAAATCCTTTTTTTTTTTTTTTTTTTTTTTTTTTTTTTTTTTTAGTACATCACGGGAAGAGGTCCCGCCCCTCTTTCTAGTATACACGTGCATTGCTTTGCTACAAAACTGAGATGCTCTCGGTATGGAAGGGGTTATATAGGGAGGCAACTTCCTGTTTAGGGTGTGCCAGTGTCCAGCACCTGAAGGTGGACTATTAACCCACATAGTAATTACTATGGCTCTGTGATGTACTTCAAAAGAAAAGGATTTTACAGGTAAGCTGTTATAAAAATCCTATTTTGTCACCAGTGCAGTGGCAGATAATTCATTGGCAATGCTGTATACCTAGTGTTCAAAGTGCTTATTTTCCTCCAACTGTGGCAGACAAATAAAACCATAAGGAAGTCTTTTATATTTATACCGTTGTTGCAAATATTCATACTTTGCTAGTTGGCATAGATTTCTTTTCAGGCAGTAACTGTAACTATATTATACATGGATATTTTGCCAACTTTTTATGCAGTAGGTACAGGAAAATATCTTGTTGATACTCCAGGAAACTCTGTTAACGTCTTACTTAAACTGGCCATACTCTGTGCAAATTTTGGCAGGTTCCTGATGAACTGGCCAAAATTTGCTAGTTGGGTGGACTTGTCAGCCCTCTCCCACCCTATATGCTTCGATTGGAAAGGCTGTAGTGGCTGCCACAATACAATAGCCACAGTTTTGTATGTAATGTGCTATACCATTCATTCCACTATGCTGGTCAATGCTACATACCAATAATCCAAATCTAGTTGACATTTAAATATTGCTAACAATTTTTTTGCACTATAGCATTCCAATTCAAGAAACGGGAGCACTTGTTAGTACATTGATGAGACTTATTACAGGCAGTCTCCGAGTTACAAACATCAGACTTACCTATAACTCCTACTTACAAACGGAGGGAGACAACAGGCAGTGAGAGGAAATCTACCTCTAGGAAGGGAAATTCACTCTTATAAAGCCGGGTACACACAGGCCGAATGTCCGGAGATGACTGCCAGTAAAAAAAAAAAAAAAAAAGACCAACATATGGGTATGTCTGACAGAAGCTGGCCATTTGGCTGACTTCTGTCGGACGCGCATGTTGGAAAACCAGCAGCCACCCGACTCCCGATCAGCGCTCCAAGCCAATTGCAGAGTGCGCTGATCAGAGTGTTCTGGTGGTGGGGGGGGTCTCAGCTGAAGCTTTATCACCAATCCTTGTTTCCACAACAACCCAACATTTTCAAAATCCAATTGCCACAGGGACAGAAAGTGAGGTGAAATCTTCTGAACAGGGGTACAGACAGCAAAAAAAACCTTATGGGGTGTTAACCCTTCCCTATGCTATCCAAAAATCAAATCATTTTTTAGGCTGGAATTACACTTAATTTTTTTTTTACCTGTTCCAACTTGCATACAAATTCAGCTTGAGAACAAACCTACAGAACCTTGTTCTGTAACCTACCTTGTAACCTGCCTGTGGTTTAATCTTTCTCATGTATATAAAGAAATGTCTTTAGTTGTCAAGTGCTTTGTGTTGAATTTGACCTTCACACCACTGTAAACAGTCTTTATTAAACTATAAAGCTATTTATGATGAAATAATGTTGATTCAGTACAGCTTTAAACCTGAAAACTGTGCCCAGGCTTAATAGAAAGTTTTAAGTGCATACAAAGATTTAATCATTACTAGCACAAACTAGTTAAGCCCTGTCTCTTAACTATTGTGCTGAAGAAAGGAACAGTGTAATTAAACTATTCTCTTTTAGCCACTTACGGGGGAAAATCTTCCGGTCCATAATGACCAGGCCATTTTTTGCGATATGGCACTGTGTCGTTTTACTGACAATTTCCCGGTCGTGCGAAGCTGTACCCCAACAAAATTGATGCCCTTTGTAGCTCCCACAAATAAAGCTTTCTTTTGGTGGTATTTAATCACCTCCTGTTTTTATATATTTTTTTTTTTTTTTGCACTATAAGCAAAAAAAAGACCAACAATTTTGCTATAATAAATATCCCCCAAAAAATGTAAAAAAAACTAACTTCTTCATCAGTCAATATTTTCTACATACTTTTGGTAAAAAATTGCAATAAGCATATATTGATTTGTTTGCGCAAAAGTTTATAGCGTCTACAAAATAGGGAATAGATTTATGGCATTTTTATAAATTTTTTTTTTTTTACTAGTAATGGCGGTGATCAGCGATTTTTTTAGTGGGATTGTGGCTGACAGACAGATCGGACACTTTTTTTTTTTTTTTTTTTTTTTTTTTTTGGGACCATTGACATTTATACAGCGATCAGTGCTATAAAAATGCACTGATTACTGTAGGGGGCAGTGGACTTACTAAAGGAGAGAGATCGCTGTTCCTAATCGCTAGGAACAGCAGAGCGCTCTCTCGCTCTCCTCCCCTGTCAGAATTGGGATCTGTTTGTTTACATTGACAGATCCCGCTTCTCCCTCTGTGGAGCGATCGCGGGTTGCCCGCGGACTTCGCGGCCACGCGCATCAGCTCCCCACGCCATGCGGCGGGCGCGCGACTGCTTTAGCTGTTTAAAGGGCAGACATACAGCTATGGCGATTTTCGGGAATGAGCCGACCTGCCGCAGTATAATGACGGCGGCTCGTCGGCAAGTGGTTAAAGTGATTATATAATACATTTTAAAAAGTGTGTGTGTGTGTGTGTGTGTATAGATAGATAGATAGATAGAACACGTCACCCTTTTTTTAGGTGAATAATATACTTCTAAAACTGCTATCGACATCATGTTGGAAACAACCTATGCAATCCATACATACAAAGAAACCAAAACAAAAAAGTTCAGAAATTAAGTAATGTGTAATAAAATGGAATAACATAGGGAAAAAGTATTTAAAATGCTAACTGAAATCTTTATTTAATACCTGGTACAAAATCCTTTTGTTGGTAATGACTGCGTCAAGACGCCTCCTGTATAGAGAAACTAGTCACACCAGGTGTGATTTTTGGCCCATTCTTCCACACAAACAGTCTTCACATCTTGAGGCTGGGTTCACACTATTGCGAATTGGATTGGGGTTTCCCCGCATCCAATTCACACTTCAGGAGACTGGCTGGCTTTCAATGGTGCCGATTCACACAGCTCCAGGACGGCTGCGGAGCGAATTACAAGTCCTGTGCGTCTTCTGGTCGGTTTCAGGTTTGAATTCAGCCAAAAATTCTGACCGAAATCTGACCTGAAACTGTGAACCGGGGCGCTCTGGACCCCTGCTGTGAGCCGCTCTGCACAGCAGTGTGAACCCAGCCTGAAGATTCCATGGGCCTCCTCTATGAATTCTGATCTTTGGTTCTTTCCATAGATCTTCTATTGGATTCAAGTCAGGTGATTGGCTGGGCCATTCTAGCAGCTTTATTTTCTTGGAAACCAATTGAAAATTTCCTTGGCTTTGTGTTTGGGATCATTGTCTTGCTGAAATGTCCACCCTCGTTTCATCTTTATCATCCTGGTAGATGGCAGCAGATTTTTATCAAGAATGAATTGGTACATTTTTCCATTCCTTCCTTCAATGATATGAAGTTTGTCAGTACCGTATGCTGAAAAATAGCCCCATGCCATGATGTTCCCGTCTCCAAACTTGCCTGTTGGTATGGGGGTGTTTTTGGGGTGTTGTGCAGTGCTATTTGACCTCCAAACATGGTGTGTATTATGGCATCCAAAGAGTTCAATTTGGTCTCATCTGACCAGTCTATATTCCTCCAGTATTTCACAGGCTTGTCTAAATGTTGTGCAGCAAACTTTAAACAAGCTTTAATATGCTTTTTCTTCAGCAATGGAGTCTTGTGTGGTAAGCGTGCTTATAGACCATGGCGGCTGAGTAAATTACTTTTCTTTCTTTGAAACAATTGTACCTACGATTTCCAAGTCTTTCTGAAGCTCTTCATAAGTGGTTCTTGGCTCTCTTCACTCCTCTGTCAGAAATCTTGTGAAGAGCACCTGGTCGTTCAGAAGTTTAGAAATCCTTCATTAACCAATGCCATCAGTATGTTTTGCAACAATAAGCCTACTTTCACACTGAGGCATTTTACAGGCGCTATATCGCTAAAAATAGCACCTGTTAAGCGCCTCTCCTGTCACTCCAGTGTGAAAGCCCGAGAGCTTTCACACTGGAGCGGTGAGCTGTCAGGACGCTAAAAAAAGACCTGCAAGCAGCATCTTTGAGGCGCTTTAGGAGCGGTGTATGGGCAGCGGCACTTTTAACCCTTTTTCGGGTGCTAGCGGGGTTAAAATCGCCCCGCTAGTGGCCGAAAAGCTCCACTAAAAATAGCGGCGCTTTACCGCCAACGTCAAAGCCCCTCAGTGTGAAAGCGCCCTAAGGTTGAAAAGGTCTTGAGAGCTCTTTGCTTTTACCCATCATAAGATGTTTCTTGTGTGACACCTTGGTAATTAGACACCTTTTTATAGGCCATCAGTTAAAACTAAACCAACTGATATATTAATTTGCACTGACAAGGGGAAGGATTGCTTTTTAATTACTGATAGATTTCAGCTGGTGTCCTGGCTTTCCATGCCTTTTTTGCACCTCCCTTTCTTCATGTGTGCAATACTTTTTTCCCTGTGTCATACCACTTTATTACACATAACTTAATTTCTGAACTTATTTGTTTTGGTTTCTTTGTATTGGAGTTGCACCGATACCGAGTATTTGCGCAAGTATCGGTACTTGTGCAAATGCACCGATACCTGAAACCGATACTTTCAGGCTCGGTTCTTTGAGCTGTCAGTGGGGATGAACAAATGTTCCTCTGTTTAACCCCTTATTAACCCTTAATTTACTCTAATCAGCCTTAATTAACTCCCTAGTCTCCTCCATGTAATTATTATTTTCCTGCTTTTTTTTTTTTTCTTGTTCACGTCTGTTTTATAAACGATAAAAACTTCTTTTTTTTTTTTTTTTGCTTTTAGTGAATGTTTTCACACATATATATTAACATATATTTACACATGTCACATTAAAAAAAGCGCAAGATTAAAAAACAAAATCAATTTTATTTAATTTGTAATTGACTTTTCAATTCTTTGTACCAATGCTGACAGCTGAAGTGTAAACAAAACAGTTGCGGTAGGCAAGTTGGTAACGGCGAGTACTAAAAAAAAAAAAAAAATATCGGTACTCGTAAAAAAAAAAAAAAAAAAAATGGTATTGGTGCATCCCTACTTTGTATGGATTGCATGGGTTGTTGCCAACATGTGGTGACAATTTTATGTCAATAGCACCTTTATGTTTACCTAGAAAAACGTTGATGTGTTTTTCTGTCTTCTTTCAAGTTTTTATTATCTGATGTAAATTGGTTTGTTGTAAAGATGCCTGCAACTATCTGTGTATGGCCAGTTTAAAGGCTAGGTTATCCTTTTGGGAAAAAATAATAAATACAATTTTTTGCAGGAAGAAAGCACGTGTATCCCCCCCCCCCCAAAAGCCTGCAAAGCAATGCAGCCGTGATCAGTGGATCACGGGTACAACATCGGGCTCCTGTATACAAGCCCTACAGCTTTCAGCCCATACCTCTGTATTAGCTGTCAGTGTGAAAGCCGCAGGGCTTCTAAGGCTTAATGTACACGGGACGTTTTACAACCTCCCCTGAACAATTCAACTTGACAGATTGTAAAAGTCAGTTTTGCTGCGTTTAGCCGCATTTGCGTTTTTAGAAATGTTTTTTTATTAGTCAAAATTGAAAACGCCTATAAACAAAAAGCGGCTAAACGTGAGTTACCACGTTTACAAGCTGTTACAGGCATTTCACGTTTCAAATGTCTTTGAACATCTATCCTGAACACTTTTTTTTTTTTTTTGCTTTTCAAAAAATGCTTCCAAACTCAACTGCCTAGAAACTACTATAAACAACCCTGTGTACACGTACTGATAAGAGGACATAAAGGAGAGTTCAGGGGCAGCTGAGAAAAAAGCCCAACTGCTCCTAAACATCCGTTTACCAGCAGCAGTGTTCATGAAGCCTAAATGAGCTAAATAATTAAGTGTTTGATCAGCACCCTTGCGGTTCATTGAGAGCTACAAGCTGTCTGCTGCAGTGGCAGATCAGAGTTCTCTTATTTGCATATGCCTGTGAATTAATGATCTTGTACAGAGCTATAAAGAGATTAAAAGGCGTGAAACTACAATTACGTTTTTAATTTTGCTAAAATTACCTATTAAGAGACTGCCAGTATAAAATGTTTCTGATGACCAAAGACAGTTTTCCAATAAATATTGTTAAACTGCGATTCTGCAAATCTCTATCGAAGTTTTATGATAATGTATCATCATTTTATTTTCAGGCAAACGTGAGTAGTCTGTAAAGGACTTGGCTTCCTTTTGACTGGCAAATTGACTATTGGCTTTAAACGTACTAACAACCTCTGTGCTAGAGAATTGGTAAGTGCTTTTTTTTTTTTTTTCTATCCTCCTTTTTTTTTTTCCCTTTTCAGATACTATAAATGTATGTGTGTGTGTGTGTGTGTGAGATAGATATAGATATAGATATAGATATAGATATAGATATATATATATATATATATATATATATATATATATATATATATATATATTCATAATCTCTTCTGACTTTACAACCACTTTAACCGTTTTCATATGGACCTCACATCGAGAGGGTTTTACATAAATTTCCCGTGGCTGAAGCCACCGGGGTTGTGTGTAAACCTGACAAGCAGAGTCCTGCCTGTCGGGATCCACTCTCCTCCCCTCTTGTTTCTGACCTGGAAAGAGACGTGTTTGACATCCATTCCGAGTCGGCCTCTGTGTCCCCAGCCAGCTTACCCGGGAGTTAACTTGGTTTAATGCTAACTGCATTGCATTACACTCAGTGGAGCACAGGGGATATATTTAGACTCTGGATATCTCATTAATGGGAAACTCTCACCAAAAAAACTTTTTTCTTTTCATACATCAGGGGACACAGAGCCATAGTAGTCACTATGTGAGTTATATGCCACCTTCAGGTGGTGTACACTGGCACGCCCTAAGACAAAAAGTGCACTCCCTATATAACCCCTCCCACTACTGGGAGTATTCAGTTTTTTCGCCAGTGTCTAGGTGTTGGTCACGGAGTAAAGATGTGCTGAGCTGAGCTCCTCTGGAGCAATCCTTGCTTGGGCTAGCTATTTAGATGGATCCATTCAAGGTGTCTTTCTGGCTGAATTGAATGGTACCTGGGCCTCGTGTCCGAAGAAACTAGGTTTTTGCCTGTGAATGCTTCTCTTTTGAGAGCTGGACCCCAGAATCCAGTACTTTTTGGTATTAATGCCATAAAGTTTACTGCCGGTGGTGCTATTGCAGGTCCAGGATTGTGGGTTTCCTCGAGGATCCCCAGATCCTGAAGGTTTAACGGAACCCACCGTGAAGGGTGAAGATTGGGTCTGTTGGTTTACCGCGTTAAACCCTGCGGCGGGAAAAGGTAAGTGGAGTTTTTTTCTTAGAAATTTTTCAAATTTTCTTATGAATTGTCTCCTAAAGTAAATGTTGTTATGCCTAAGTGTCACCACTGGGGGCTGTATGGAGCATGTACCTTCTCATGCTTTGCTCAGAGATCATGCTGTGTCACAGAAGCAGCAGACTTTTTCTCCGGCAAGTTTGGGAGGTTTTTGCTTCTTCCAGACACCCCCACCTGGGCTGAACTCTTCCCCTCTTCATGAGGCTGAGTATAAGGGAGAACTGAAAACAATCAGCAATGCTGGGGGGGGTGCGGCGGCTTCCAGGTCTCCTCCACGCCATCCCTCCCTCACTCACATGCCAATCCCGTCGGATCGGAGGCTTGTGCTTGCACAGGAAAACTCTTTTTTTTTTTAAAGACAAAGGAGGGGGGGCGCAATGCGAGGTGGGGGTGAGGCTTAGCGCGGCATTGGCATCCTCCAACGCGGGAGTGTTTTCTTAAAAAAACAAAAAACTCCATTTGTGCTGGCTGCAAAATTGTCAAGACATGAGAGCAAAGGGAGCATGAAAGAGGTTTTGGTGTCACAGGCATTTCCTGCTTAACACATTTACTATTTGCATGAGGCTGAGTATTAATAGCAGCAGCTGGACTATTATTGCTCAAGCAGTGGATGCAATTTCTTCTGATAGTACCTCTGCTTTGTGCATTGGGCTAAGGTCAGAAGGGGGGTTAAAACACCCCCAAAACAGAGCTAAAAGGGTCCCCCTCAAGCTCTGGAAAGCCTACTCATCTCTACAAATGGCATCCTCCTCTGAGAGGGAGTGGCTGGTCAGAATGAGCATCGGGGCCATGAAATGTTTGCAACTGTCTTCATCACTGCAGCCCCTGTGTATTTTACCAAAAGATATATATATAAAAAAAAAAAAAAAAAGTTTAGCGAATTTAATCGCACAGGTTCTCTTCCATTACCCAGGACCCTCAAACTGAGGAACTAGGGGAGAGAGAAGACGAATCCCCTCAGGGGACCGTGGTGAGGCTGATAACTCCTCTTCTGAGGTGTCAAATGTGGGAGAATCAGCTGGTTTCAATCTTAAGATTGATGGTGAAATTTCTTGCTGTATGGTCCGCTCCACACTTATGCTCGCTTAACTGAGTGTTTGGGTTTGCTAAAGCCTCCTCAAACTGTGCATGCCTTTCCCTGTCCATTTATTGTTGGAAAAGCTTTTTTGTATCTGAGAGGGTCTCCCAGATAAACATTATTTTTCCTCCTAAAAACGTTTTTTACACTTTATTCTATGGTGGAGGAAATTCACTAAGTAGAGTATACCAGCAATTAACGCTGCTATATCCTCTGTGAATAAGAGCTTTTGTTTGGCAGACAATGCTCAAATGCTTAGGCATCCAACGGATAAAATGTTGGAATTCCTGTTTAACCACTTGCCGCCTGCCATATAGCAAAATGACGGCAGCAAAGTGGTTTTAATATCCTGACCGGACTTCATATGACGTGATCAGAATGTTAAGCCGCTGCGCGCCCCCGGGGGCGAGCATCGTGCCGATCGTTGTTGCGGTGTGTCAGTCTGACACACAGCAACTCCGATCTAGGTAAAGAGTCTCTGACGGAGACTCTTTACCAAGTGATCAACCGTGTCCAATCACAGCTGATCACGATGTAAATAGGAAGAGCCGGTGATCGGCTTTTCCTCACTCGCCTCTGACAGACGCGAGTAGAGGAGAGCCGATCGGCTGCTCTCCTGACGGGGGGTCTGTGCTGATTGTTTATCAGCACAGCCCTCCCTCGGATCCCGCCCAGGACCACCAGGGAAGCCGCCCAGGACCACCAGGATGGCCACCACACTGGACCACCAGGTATGCCCCCTAGGCCCCCAGGGAAATACCAATCTGTGCCCAGGCAGCTGCCAATCAGTGCCCGCTCCAATGCCTACCACTCCCAGTGCCACCAGGGATGCATATCAGTGCCGATCAGTGGCCACCAGTGTCGCCTTTCAGTGCCAACCAGTGCCACCCATGAGTGCCCATCAGTGCCGCCTACCAGTGCCGTTGGTGCCACCTCATCGGTGCCGCCGTATCAGTGCTGCCTTATCAGTGACCATCAGTGAAAGAGATAACTTACTTATTTACAAATTTTTTAACAGAAACAAAAGCAAAACTTATTTTTTAAATTTTCGGTCTTTTTTTATTTTTTTAGCAAAAAATAAAAACTGCAGAGGTAATCAAATACCACCAAAAGAAAGCTCTATTTGTGGGAACAAAATGATAAAAATTTAGTTTGGGTACAGTGTAGCATGACCGCGCAATTGTCATTCAAACTGCGACAGCGTTGAAAGCTGAAAATTGGTCTGGGCAGGAAGGTGTATAAGTGCCCTGTATTGAAGTGGTTAAAAAAACAAACAAAACACTTTTCTCTGGCAGATTGAGCAGCCTGCGCTGACAGTAATTGGTTAATCATTGTGAGGCCAGTTTAACAGGTGTTCAGGTATCCTGCTCAGCAGGCCCAGAATCTGTCAGCTTTGTTTGCAATATTTGCTTTGTGAGTTTTTCTATTGTAGAACCTCCACAAGGTCCTCATGCAGGTGCTTGCTTATAAACTAGCCAAACGCACAACTCCTGAAATGCCTACGGCCACATCACCCTGAAAACGCCTGATCTCATCTGATCTCAGTAGCTAAGCAGGGTTAGGCCTGGTTAGTACCTGTATGGGAGACCGCCTGGGAATACCAGGTGCTATACACGGTTCTGTGCACATTGTTGCTAACACAAACAGCTAAACGCATGAATGTGGGAATGGGTGCCGATCTTCCCCGCTCACCAGAAATTTCTACGCTTCGAGGTAGAAAATCTTCATTTCCAGTTTGTAGCTCTACCTTTTCGGGCAAACTACTGCACCTCAAGTGTTTATAAAGATCCTGGCTCCTCCTTTAGCCAGGTTAAGAGCTCAAAGTATAACGATACTAGCCTACTTAGTCAATCTACTCTTGATAGATCAATTGGTAGCCCGTTTAAACCAAAGTCTGGTCACCGCAGTCAGCTACCTGGAATACTTTTAGGTTGGATCCTCAACCTAGAAAAATCCTCCTTAAAACCATCCATCAAGGAGATTGCAGTACTTAGAGCTGATCATAGATACAGTCCAGAAAAGGGTATTTTTGCCCCAGGAAAAAATCGGTTCCTTAAAGGAACTGATTTGGTTGGTCAAAACAATGAAGAATCCTATTCATCTTTGCATGAGTTTTTTGGGAAAAATGGTGGCTTCTTTCGTGCCGTTCCTTATGCGCAGTTTCATTCAAGACTGCTGCAAAACAGTATCCTGTCAACTTGGAATAAGAAGGTACAAACTCTGGACTTCCTGATGCAGGTATCCGCCAAAGTGCGTCAGAGCCTCAATTGGTGGTTAATAGCCAAAAATCTTCAAAAAGAAAAATCCTTTCTACCGGTTACCTGGAAAGTAGTAACAACAGATGCCAGCATTTTGGGCTGGGGAGCAGTCCTGGAAGAACCGTCTGTCCAAGGGAAGTGGTCCAAATCGGAGTTGACCTTGCCCATCAATATTCTAGAGATTTGGGCAGTATGCCTGGCCCTAAAGGCCTGGACGCTCAGACTACGGAATTATCTTGTCGGGATCCAATCCGACAATGCCACAGCTTTTCTGGATGTGGATCTGTTTGCGTCCAGGTTCAACAACAAGATTGACAACTTTGTGTCAAGGACAAGGGATCCGATGGCATACGGAACAGATGCCTTGGTCTTTCCATGCGTTCCATCCTGTTCTGCTGCTTCGGCGTCTCCTACGCAGGATCAAGCAAGAAGGAAAGGAAGTGATTCTGGTGGCCCAGGAGATCTTGGTTTGCCGAGGTCCGGTGTTCCACCCTACCTTACAAACTCTAAATTTAACGGTTTTGCTATTGAGACCCACATTCTAAAGGACCGTGGGCTATCAGCTTCAGTAGTTTCTACCTTGGTTAATGCCAGGAAGCCAGCCTCCAGAATCGTATATTATAGAGTCTGGAAGGCATATGTCTCCTGGTGTGAATCCAGGGGTTGGCGCCCCAGGAAATATATCATGGGTAGGATCCTTGAGTTCCTTCAGATGTGATCAGTAATGAAGCTGGGCTTGAGCACTATCAAGGGCCAGGTGTCGGCCTTATCTGTGTTTTTTCAATGACCACTTGCTTCACACTCTCTGGTTTGTAACCTTATCCAGGGGGTAACGCAGATTAATCCCCAAGTTAAGTCACCCCTGAACCCTTGGGACTTAAATTTAGTCCTGTCAGCTTTACAAAAACAGCCTTTTGAACCGATTCAAGATATTCCCTTGATCCTCTTGACGAGAGAAATGTTTTTCCTGGTTGCCATATCTTCTGCAAGGAGAGTATCAGAGTTGGCTGCTCTTTCCTGTAAAGAGCCATATTTGATTATTCATAAGGATAAGGTTGTATTGCGGCCTCATCCTAATTTTCTACCGAAGGTAGTGTCAGGTTTTCATTTCAACCAGGATATTGTTCTGCCTTCATTTTTTCCAGAACCTTGTTCTGTGGAAGAAAAGTCACTACATTCTCTTGATGTGGTGAGAGCGGTTAAAGTCTATTTAAAAGAGACTGCTCAGATACGCAAAACAGATGTTTTGTTTGTGTTGCCAGATGCTCCTAAAAGAGGACAGGCGGCGTCGAAATCTACCATTTCTAAATGGATTTGTTGAGTGATTGTTCAAGCTTATGGTTTAAAGAGGAAAATTCCTCCTTTTCATATTAAAGCGCATTCCACCAGGGCTGTTAGTGCTTCTTGGGCAGTGCATCACCAAGCCTCCATGGCTCGGCTGCAAGGCCGCAACTTGGTCTTCAATCCATACATTTACCAGATTCTAACAAGTAGAGGTAAAAGGTCGTGAGGATATCGCCTTTGGGCGCAGTGTCAGACTGCAGTACAAGTCCTCTAGTCTCTTGGTGCCTCTTGCTACAAAACTGAGGTACTCCCAGTAGTGGGAGGGGTTATATAGGGAGTGCACTTTTTGTTTTAGGGCGTGCCAGTGTCCATCACCTGAAGGTGGCCTATAACCAACGTAGTAACTACTATGGCTCCTGATGTACTTCAAAGAAAAGGATTTTACAAGTAAGCTATTTTAAAAATCCTATTTTTATTTTTTATTGTAAAAATTTAAAGTTACACCCAAGCACATAAAATCCCCACCAAACAAAATTTGAGGCCCCCATATATGTATGAATGTAAACACTTGTAAGGGAGCGCATGAAAATGCCGATTGCAATACACACATTACATATCGCCGCGTATGCCGGAGTGAGAGCAATATTTCTAGCATACCAGACCTTCCCTGTAACACTAAACTGATGACCTATAGAGGGCTTTTAAAGTGTCGCATATGGAAAATATAGGGCACTGAAGTTTGTCGTCATTTCATGGGCGCATACAAACTTAAGGTTTGACATGTTGGGTATCTATTTACGCGCTACATCCTTGTCTTTTATATTTTGCTAAAAAATGTTGGTAATTTTTTGCGTTTGTGTGCCCCAAAATTAACTTTGTTTAACTTTGTGTATTTTTTACTGAAATTTTGCGTTTCTTAGACATTTGCGGTAATATTTGACATAAAGGTTTCACTGTTTTATTCTCTAGGTTAGGGGTAGGCAACCCGCGGCACTCGACTCCCTCCCCATCAGCAGGGAGGTGTCTGTGTGACACTAATGCATTTCAGATTTCCCCACGCTGCATCTGCACTGAGGGGGAGGCACTGTGCCACCACACATTGTAAAAGATTGGAAACACTGTGTGGTTCTCTAACTTTGCTGTAGCTGCGATCATCCGCTTTTTTGATGGGGAAGAGGGGGGGGGGGGGGTCCCTGTGTCTAGGAGGAGGAGGAATGTCTTGGCCACTGCTAAAGCCAATTGCAGTCCTGCTAGCCCTGTCCACCTTCTGGAGAAAAATGACTCGCTTGGTTGCCACTACCAATCTCAGAAAGAAGGGATTTCACTGTGATTGAGAACCACAATCAGGTGACAGTTTGTGGAATTACTGTTGAGCTTGTGGGATCTTTGCAGAAATTATTCCTGAACCTTTTGCATCACTTACTACTGAACCCCTGCATCTGTGTCCCTTTAAGCCACAGCCAGTATTCAGCGCAATGAAAATCACACCCAACCACATTTTCTCAGCTGCGGGGGCCCAACTTATGATCGTGCACACAGGCCCACTGCTTTCAGAAAATGCCCCTGACCTGAGCTCATCATTGCACATTCTTTCCAGATGCTTGTATGTGACATCACATACAAGCACGTGGGCTGGATGCGAGAGGTGGATCAGCAGGATGAGTGTGCCAGGACAGGTACAGTTGTGCTCATAAGTTTACATACCCTTGGACATATTTCTTGGACATTTTTCAGAGAATTAATGATAACACAAAAACATTTCTTTCACTCATGGTTAGTGTTCGGCTGAAGCTATTTATTATCAATCAACTGTGTTTTACTCTTTTTAAATCATAATGACAACAGAAACCAGCCAAATGACCCTGGTCAAAAGTTTACATACCCCAGTTTTTAATACCGTGTATTGCCCCCCATCAATGACAGCTTGAAGTCTTTTGTGGTATTTGTAGAAGAGGCTCTTTATCTTCTCAGACAGTAAAGCTGGCCATTCCTCTTGGAAAAAAGCCTCCAGTTCCTGTAAATTCTCTTGGGCTGTCTTGCATAAACTGCACGTTTTTGAGATTCTCCCCAGAGTGGCTCAATGATATTGAGGTCAGGAGACTGAGATGGCCACTCCAGAACCTTCACTTTATTCCCCTGTAGCCAATGACAGGTCGACTTGATCTTGTCTTTTGGATCATTGTTATGTTGAAATGTCCAAGTAAGTCCCATGTGCAGCTTCCTGGCTGATGAATGCAAATGTCCCTCCAGTATTTTTTGATAACATGTGCATTTATCTTGCCATCAATTTTGACCAAATTTCCTGTGCCTTTGTAGCTCACACATCCCCAAAACATCAGCGATCCACCTCTATGTTTCACAGTAGGAACGGCGTACCTTTTCATCATAGGCCTTGTTGCCTCCTCTCCAATGAAGCGTTTATGGTTGCGGCCAAAAAGCTCAAATTTGGTCTCATCACTCCAAATGACTTTGTGCCAGAAGGTTTGAGGCTTGTCTCTGTGCTGTTTGGCGTATTGTAAGCGGGAAACTTTGTGGCATTTGCGTAGTAATGGCTTTCTTCTGGCGACTGGACCATGCAGCCCATCTTTCTTCAAGTGCCTCCTTATTGTGCACCTTGAAACAGCCATACCACATGTTTTCAGAGAGTTCTGTATTTCACCTGAAGTTATTTGTGGGTTTTTCT
This sequence comes from Aquarana catesbeiana, assembly GCF_042186555.1. Classification (NCBI taxonomy): domain Eukaryota; kingdom Metazoa; phylum Chordata; class Amphibia; order Anura; family Ranidae; genus Aquarana; species Aquarana catesbeiana. Next base: position 173,407,050 of record NC_133330.1, read on the forward strand.
TTGCATCCCAGAGGTACAGAGGTGAGAGAGATGTGCAGGAGGTACATTGGTGGGGCAGATGAGAAGGGGGTTACAGTGATGGGAAAGATGAGAAGGGGGGGGTTTCAGTGTTGGGGCAGAGGAGAAAGGGGTACATTTGTGGGACAGATGAGCAGGGGGTTACAGCGTTCAGTCAGCGGAGCAGGAGGTACAAAGTTGGGGCAGATGTGCAGAGGAGAAAGGAGGTACATCAGTGGAACACATGATCAGGGGTTTACAGTGGTTGGGGGAGAAGAGCAGGGGGAACAGTCGTGGAGCAGATGAGCAGATATGTTGAGTGTTAGGACAGATGAGGAGATGGTTCAGTGGTGGAGCAGATGTGCATGGAGGTACAGTGGTGGGGCAGAGGAGCAGGTGGGTACAGTGGTGAGGCAGAGGAGCAGGCGGGTACAGTGGTGGGGCAGAGGAGCAGGCGGTTACATGGGTGGGGCAGAGGAGCAGGCGGGTACAGTGGTGGGGCAGATGTGCAGGGGGGTACAGTGGTGGGGCAGATGTGCAGGGGGGTACAGTGGTGGGGCAGATGTGCAGGGGGGTACAGTGGTGGGGCAGATGTGCAGGGGGGTACAGTGGTGGGGCAGATGTGCAGGGGGGTACAGTGGTGGGGCAGATGTGCAGGGGGGTACAGTGGTGGGGCAGATGTGCAGGGGGGGTACAGTGGTGGGGCAGATGTGCAGGGGGGGTATAGTGGTGGGGCAGATGTGCAGGGGGGGTATAGTGGTGGGGCAGATGTGCAGGGGGGGTATAGTGGTGGGGCAGATGTGCAGGGGGGGTATAGTGGTGGGGCAGATGTGCAGGGGGGGTACAGTGGTGGGGCAGATGTGCAGGGGGGGTACAGTGGTGGGGCAGATGTGCAGGGGGGGTATAGTGGTGGGGCAGATGTGCAGGGGGGGTATAGTGGTGGGGCAGATGTGCAGGGGGGGTATAGTGGTGGGGCAGATGTGCAGGGGGGGTATAGTGGTGGGGCAGATGTGCAGGGGGGGTATAGTGGTGGGGCAGATGTGCAGGGGGGGTACAGTGGTGGGGCAGATGTGCAGGGGGGGTATAGTGGTGGGGCAGATGTGCAGGGGGGGTACAGTGGTGGGGCAGATTTGCAGGGGGGGACAGACAGATGTGAAGGTGCATGCATTGAGGCTCCTTTGAGCTGAGAGTGCAGGATGTTAATTTCTCACTACTAAAGTATTTACAGCATTTACTTTATAAAAAATCCTTTTCGTGATTGAGTAGTTGATTATTTTTTTTTTTTTTTGTTATAAAATTGGCACGCTCAATTTCTTTGAAAACATTTTTTGGCACACTGTGCTCAAAAGGTTACCTACCCCTGGTCTAGGTTGTCTGCTTTCAGAAAACGTTTTCGGGGGGGTTATCTTTAGGCCTAAAATGGATTTTAAGCATGTGTGCAGACGGCTCTGACAGAACCAACTTTACCAATTCTTAGACGTGGCTGCATTTTTAGCTTTCTTTCCTGTATTTTTATCTGGTGATGCAGCAAGTAAGTCTGTTTGTTTTTTTTTTTCAACAGAACAAGCTCCCCTGTGAATGTAGCAGTTAGTGTTGACACAAACCATTTACCACTGATCAACTTATTAATTCATGTAAAACCTTAATACCCAGAGGAAAAAACCCTGTTGCTTTAACTACAGTGTAAGGTGGAGTTTGGCTTCTGTTATTCACTTTTCAATCACTTGTGACAAAAAATAAAATATTCAATGTGCTCAACAAGCCTCTCAGCAAATTCCTTGGGGTGTCTACTTTCCAAAATGGGGTAATTTGGGGGGGCTGCCCTGCTATTTTAGCACCTCAAGAAATGAGATGGGCAGTCATAAATTGAAAGCTGCGTAAATTCCAGAAAATGTACCCAATTCAGCCCTCAAAAAATTACACTTGCCTGCACGCATTCTGCGAGCGAATTTTAAGGGCTGGCGAGGAAGGGCTGCCTGGGAGCGAGCGAGGGGGGACGAGCACTGCCGGCCGGCGGGTTATATGGGAGTCCTTTTCCCAGCGCTCGCTGAGGGGAAGAGAGAGGAGAGAGCCGGCTGGATGATCAGAGCGCGAGGGACATCACTAGCGGCTTTCATTTCAATAGCCGAGTGTTCCTAGTCGCCTGACAAGTAGCATCCCGTTTTGTGCAATGGAACCGTTCTAATCGGAGCGACACAAGTCACTCCGACTTAGAAAAAGGTTCCTGTACGACTTTGTGTGTGACTTGCATTGACTTCTATACAGAAGTCGTTTTGCAAGTCGCCGCTGAGTCGTGTCTTGGGTCGCCTGAGGCAGTCGTGCTGCCTCAGTGTGAACCGACCCTTAAGGGTAATTTCATGAGATAATTTATGAGGGCGTTTTTAGGGTCGGAATTATGGGCGGGGCAGAGTAGGGATTGGGTGGGGCAACTGGTGGCAAATTTCAAGTCCTGGCTAGTAGCTCAATTTTGAGCCCTGCCCTAGTTAGTAGTCGTTATAACTTTTGCGCAAACCAATAAATATACGCTTATTGATTTTTACCCGAGACATGTGGCTGAATGCTTTTTGACCTAAATGTATGACTAAAATTTGAGTTTATTGTATTTATTTTTTTTAATAGCAAAAAGTAGAAAATATAATTCTATCTTTTTTTTTTTTTTTTTTTCAAAATTTTCGTTCTTTTTTCGTTTTATATTGCAAAATATAAAAACCGCAGAGGTGATCAAATACCACCAAAAGGACGCAAATTTTGTTTGTGTAAAACATTGCATGACTGCACAATTACCAGTTAAAGCAGTGCAGTGATAAATTGTAAAAGGTGCTTTGCTCAGGAAGGGGGTAAGTCCTTCCGGGGCTGAAGTGGTTAAAGCGGTTGTATACCCGCTGTCTTTTTTTTTTTTTTTTTTTTTTTTTTTTACATCTGCAAGGGAAAAGGCATAATGAGCTAGTATGCACCGCATACTAGCTCATTATGAGATACTTACCTTAGAACAAGGCGCCGGCATCTCACCCTGTCCACGCCGAGGAAGCTGACATCTCCCCTCGGCGTGTCTTCCGGGTATCGCGGCTGTGAGTGGCCGGAGCCGCGATGTCGTCACTCCCGCGCATGCGCGTGGGAGACTTCTGCCCGGCAAGCTCCGGAGTTTGCCGGGCTGTCAGCCGAGAGTCCCCTGTGCGCATGCGCCGCTGCTGTCAGCGGCTCATTGCGAGGGGAAGATCTCCTAAACCGTACAGGTTTAGGAGATTTTTTTTTTTTTACCTACAGGTAAGCCTTATTATAGGCTTACCTGTAGGTAAAAGTTACAAATAAAGGTATACAACCACTTTAAAGGGGTTGTAAAGGTTCACTTTTTTTTTTTTTTTAAATACAAAAAACAAACATTGCATGATGCATTAAGGTAAAAAACCTTGAGGCTTTTTTTTTTTTTTTTTAGGCCCCTTTCACACTTGTGCAACTTGTCCTGCGACTTGGGACTGCAAAGTCGCATGACAAGTCCTATCCCATGATTTCCAATGAGTAAAATTCATATCTGCGACTTCAAAGTAGTCCCTGGACTACTTTGGTCGAACTTTGATGCTAGTTGAAGTCCATAGACCAAGTTTACACAGGCATTCCCTGAAATTGCGGCCGCAAAATCGCGGTAGTGTGAAAGGGGACTTGATGGAATTGTAATATACACATCATGGCATGACCAAAGTAAGCCTTTTCCAAGTTTGAAGTGGAACTCCAGGCTGCTTCAGAAAAAATTAAGTCAGCAGCTACAAATACTGATGCTGTAGCTGCTGACTTTTAATATTAGGGCCTGTCCAGGAATCCAGCGGTGTCCTCATGCAAGTCAAATTTTCGATCAGTTATAGGGTGCTTTAGCCTCCATCTTGACTAAGGGAAACTGGCAGTGAAGCCTTGCGGATTCACAGCTGGTTTCCTACTGCGAATTTGCAAAGCACGCTATAATTTGTGAATGGGCCGACTGCAGGGAAAAGGTGGGGGATGGGGGCAAAATTGCAAACAGAGTTGGAAGTTGGAGTGGGTAACTGTCAAAACCAGACAAGCATGGAGCTACCCCTTTTGTTTGGAGCTCCATTTTAAAGTTAATATCACTGCAACATTGATTAACCTGCTCTGTGCAATGGTTTTGCACAGAACAGCCCCATCCTCCTCGGGTCCCTCACTGGCGCTCCATAAGACACACAGAGTGGGGCTTTGCCCCGCCCCTACTCCCTCATCACTGGCTGTGATTGAGAGCAGCAGGAGCCAAGCACCCCTATCAGTGTTAAATGGTTTGTCTCGTCCCTGTAACTGATGCATCTGCAAAATAGCTTGTTCTTTTGAAAAATCGACTTACTGGCTGGTTCACCAGGTGAAGAAAGCCTAAAAAGGAAAACAAATGCAGCTATCACATCTAAGAATTTGTAAGTTAAAGTATGTTTTCTTTGGGGTTTAATACCACTTTGAAGACATTGTATTAATGCACCTTATGTTTTACCTGCATCAACTGTGTGTAAATCCTCACATTCCTGTGTCAGAAGTTTGTATGTAAAAACATGAGGTATTTAGCATAGCACCGCACAGATTCATAAGCTTTGTCTGTAGTGCATAGCTTACCTGTGAAGAAATTGCATACACAGCCACAATCCCTGGGTCCCTGTCTAGTGCTGGTGTAAGTGAGAACTAAACAGTAGTTGGATCCAACACAGACTCAGAGAGCTCACAATGCAGCTGGAAGATTTGTATTACATTGGAATCTCCTACCTATAGGATGGTAATGCATGCATTTGGTGCTAAGTGACCCAGAACAGGAAGTTGTCTTGGTGACTAGGGACATAGAACTACACTAATGCCTAAGAACAACAAAAACATTTGTAAGTGTATAGTCCCTTTTAAGGTAAGCTTTAACATCTTATAAAAATGTACAAGCAAAAATCTATGCCCCACACCCGCAATGCATATAAGGTACTTGTGGTTTATGTTCTGCACCAAATCTACATTCACATATAGAAAAAAAAAAAAACCCGAGTCCCATCTCGATCTAGCAATGTCCACGAGTACCTCGAGACACAGCGGTGCCATTGGCTCCCGCTGCCGTCAGCCAGTGAGGAGAGAAAGGGGGCAGGGCAGAACCGCAGCTCTAGACACATGATGCTGCGGCTCGGGTCGGGTGCCCCCATAGCAAGAAGAGGAGGACCCAAGAAGAGGAGGATCCAGGCTGCTCTTTGCAAAACTACTGCACAGAGCAAATAATTATAACATGTTTTGTTTTTCTTTAAAAATAACAGACTTTAGTATCCCTTTTTAAAAATCTCTTTCTACTAGAGTAAGTAATGCATTACCTTGTTATCAGCATCTAGTAAGTTGTGTCCACAAAGATATTCAATGTTGTTTACTGTTTGTTAGCCATATCTCTGAATGCATGTACAGTATATGTGTACTTCTGTCCACTTTTAAAACCCGATCCCAGAAGAGTTGAAGCTGTTATAGCTGCAAAGGGTGGGCCAACTCAATATTGAACCCTACGGACTAAGACTGGGATGCCATTAAAGATCGTGTGTATATAAAGGCGGGCGTCACAATATTTTGACAATATAGTGTATGCCCACTGGCACTCTGCAGACAACACATAAACTTGGCTTATATGCCACCGCTGGAGGCACTTGAAGTGTTAGCTGGTACTTCATAGATTTGAGTGTGTTCATGCTATTTTGTTTTCCTTTATCATTTGTTGCATAATATGACATTGGTAAGCTACATTTGGGATGGTGTAATTATTTGTTTGTTTTTTAATTTTTTCGTTACAGCTACATACAGAAAAAATGGTTCCAAACGGATTTCTTTGTTTTGAGGATGAACAGTTTATTGAGTCATCAGTTGCCAAACTAAATGCCTTGCGGAAAAGTGGCCAGTTTTGTGATGTCAAACTTCAGGTAGTTGCCCTACACCAGTGATGGTAAACCTTGGCACTCCAGATGTTTTGGAACTACATTTTCCACAATGCTCATGCACTCGGCAGTGTAGTGGAGCATTGTGGGAAATGTAGTTCCATAACAAATGGGGTGCGAAGGTTTGCCATCACTGCCCTACACTTTTTTTTAGTAATGTTGCATCATATTGATCGATGGGGTAAGATGTTATGGGCTGCAAGATGTCATTGATCATAGTGCTGTAAATGAAAAGCAGTCTGATTCATACAGTTACTATAGTCAAAAGTAATCAGTTGTCCCCAGGCAATCTTCAAGATTATGATTTTGTTCACTCCAATTGAAAAGAACCTTAAACGCAAAATCTGTAAATTAACATTCTTGAGACTGAAGGCATGTACTGAGCCAACCTTAAAGTGGTTCTAAAGCCTAAACATTTTTTACCTTAAAGCGAAGTTCCACACAAAAATGGAACTTCTGCTTTTTGGAACCCTCCCCCCCCCTCTGGTGTCACATTTGGCACCTTTCGGGGGGGGGGGGGGGTGCAGATACCTGTCTAAGACAGGTATTTGCACCCATTTCCTGGCATAGACTCCCACGGGAGTCTACGCCTCTTCCCATCCCTCCGCGCTGTCTCCTGGGAAACACACAGGTCCCAGGAGATAGTGGGGACCAGTTACGACGTGCAGAGCGACTCGCGCATGCGCAGTAGGGAACCAGGAAGTGAAGCCGCAACGCTTCACTTCTGATTACCTCACCTAGGATGGCGGCGGCAGCTGGCAAGAGTTGAGCGAGTGATTGGCTGCCGACATCGCTGGACCCTGGGACAGGTAAGTGTACATTTATTAAAAGTCAGCAGCTGCAGTATTTGTAGCTGCTGGCTTCTAATTTTTTTTTTTTTTTTTAGGTGGACTCCCGCTTTAATGCATTCCTTGCATTAAGGTAAAAAACGTTTAGGCATTAGTATCCCTCCTGACCAACCCCCCTACACCCCCCCCCCCCCCGCTTTTTCTTACCTGAGCTGTGCAGTCCCTCTCTCCCCTCACTTATGGCAGGGTGGATTTAATTTAAATCCCTAGTAAAACGGCTTATTTTAAATCAACTCTATTTTTAAATCATCATTTTTAAAGAGCAACTGTCATCTATGTCCCGCAGCAGCTCCTCCTCTGACCCTCTGTTGACTCACTGACCATCCCGTTCACTTTAATGGGATGGCTGATGATGCAGCAGTGAGACAACAAGGTGAGGGATGAGGTGGCAGCAGGTGAGTGGAAGCCCGCTAGCAGGTGCTGCCATGATGGATCTGAAATGACAGGTGCTTTTTCAATATAATGACTTATTCTTGCTTGTAGTTATTATCTTTAATATTTGCAAACAAAATGAAGATTTCTCTTTTTGTTTATTGACAAACACAGCACTTCCTTATTCAGAACTATAGGGTTATACCGCCCCCTACAGGAGTAGGACACTAGGCAGAAAAAAGACTTGGCTACGCCTATGGGCAGTCCTAGGTGGTATTCAACCCCCCCCCCCCCCCCTCTACTATAGGCCTTCAGTTCCCTGCTGGAATCTCTAGTCTTGGCAATTTTTATTTATTTTTATTCATTTTTTTTTTTTCTTATTTCCTGGATTTTTTTCCGGTGAGACCTACAATCAACTGACGGGCTGGACGCTTGATCCAGTGGTCTCCCCAGTCTGGCCAGCGAGCGTGTGTAGACAGCAGCTACGCGCTAGATCGGCTGCGATATAGCCCCACTGGACGGTGGCTGGCCCTGCAAGTTAAACGTCTTGCGAGGTCGCATACGGCCGGGTCTCGGCCCGAGTTGCAGCGTCCCTCATTGCCGACAGCCCCCCCCCACTTCGGTGGCAAGGAGGTTCTGTCTGGAGCGGTGCCCACCTGGTATACTGAGTACTTGTCCCCTCTCTCCCCTTGGTGGGTTTGCGGCGGACGCGGGCCCCTCCCCAGGTCGGTCCTGCGGGTTCCCCTCCGTTCCCTGCACCCTCTCTCCCTGGGGCGGATGGTCCCTGGAGATCCCCTGGTAGCCCCCCTCCCTCCTCCATATGGGGTAGTGTGGTGCCATAGTTGATCCTGGGGATGGTGTACAGTACTGGTGGGCAGGGGGTGTGCACCGCTGGGTGCTGTGCTTACCGGGAAGGGGAGGAGGAAGGCCCTGGGTGCCCCCGGGGGTCCGGTGCTTGGATCCCCTCTTTTTTTTTTTTTTTTTTTTTTTTTTTTTAGGTGGATTTCTTGGTGGGCTACAGGGATACCTCCTGGGTCCTTGGTAGCCTCGTGTGCGTGGCCATTTTGCTGTAGCCGTGTCTTTTTTTTTTTTTTTTCCTCTAGTGCCTGGTGACTTCCTATGTTTGTGTAGTCCCGCAGCCATGATATGGTGGACACTGTGCTCAGGCAGTGGCGGCCTTTGCTGTGTAGCCCAGGATGGTGTTTTTTATCAAGCGGCAGATTCTCCTTTTACCTCCTCTCCTTTTGTGCTTATCTTCTCCCTCATACACCACGTGTGTGCGGGACTATATCTGAGGCAGCAAGCACTGTGCTGGTGGGGTGGTGAGTCTGGTGGGGTCCCTTCCTCTCTGTGCTGCAGGCTGTGGGGTGTCCTGGTGATCCGGTCCTCCTATCGGTGCGGGGGTGTCCCATAGCAGTGGTCGCTCCTTGGTGCGGTGGGGCCCCTTCTTCCCCTATGGTGCCGCAGGAGTACTTTTCCCCACCTGACCCCCTATAAGAGGCTGCAGGTCCTGCCGAGTCCCAGCCATTCGTTGACACACTAACAGCGTTCCTGGAGTCCTTTGTGTCCCGGGTGGAGGTGGCTCTTGGGCGGCAGACTAGTAAGAAGCGTCCCACGCCTTCCCCTGCTTCATCTGTCTCATCAGATCCTGAATCTGATTCGGCCGCCGTGGATAGGGCCCATCCTGTGGGGTTTGGGGCTGCGCTCCTGGATTTTTCGGACAGTGAGGATGATTCCTCTGGCCCGGTGGCTGCGCACAAGAAGGCGCTGGTGGACGCACTGATTGCATCTGTGTGGGAAACTTTAAAATTGGAGGGTGCGGCGGAGGTGTCGGTCCCTTTTGGCACTTACAAACCGACTCGCACGGTGAAAGTGTTCGCTTATCCCTCCTATTTTGACAAGTTTGTCTATAAAGAATAGGAACGTCCCTTTGCGGTCCCAGAGTGCTTCGCTGTGCAATATCCCTTTTGAGGAGAGTCTTCTCAAGAAGTGGACGAGAAACCGGGGGATGATCCCCCGGTTTCTCAATTGAAAAAAGCCACCATGATTCCGGTTGAAGACTCTCCAGCTTTTAAAGATCCGGCTGACGGGAAGGCGGAGTCTCTGAGCCACACTATGTTCACTATTGCGGGTTTGGTGCTTTGGCCCGTCTTAGCCATTGCCCTGGTGTCTCAAACACTGACGGAGTGGGCGAAGCTGCTGCGCCGCAATCTGGAGGGGGATCAGTTTCCTCCTGCCTTCACTGAATTGGCTGACCAGTTGGTCCAGGGGCTGCAATTTGTCTGCAATGCCTCTTTGGATGCAGCGTCTTTGCTGGTTTCCAGGCCATGGACCTCTCTGATAAATGACATGTGGGCCTGCAAAGTGATTCTGTCTGGTTACAAGATCGAATTCCAGACTTGCCCCCAAGCAGATTTTTTTGTTCGCCATCCAGGGCGCGGTACAAGACCTGTTGCTTCAGGAGGTGATTGTCCCGGTTCTGGTGTCGGAACGTTTCCAAGGATTTTATTCAAATTTGTTTACGGTCCCAAAAAAGAGGGTATGGTACATCCAATTCTGGACCTTAAGGCCCTGAACCGCTTTGTGCGACTTTGGAAGTTGAGAATGGAGTCCATTCGCTTGGTGGTAGCATCCCTTCATCAGGGACACTTTCCTGCCTTCATTGACATCAAAGATGCCTACCTGCACATTCTGATTTGTGCACGACACCAGCGATTCCTTCGCTTTGCTGCAGGAGAGGAACTTTATCAGTTCATGGCGTGTTACCCTTTGGTCTCGCCTCCGCTCCTCGGGTCTTCACAAAAGTTTTGACTATGGTCCTTCTGCGAGCGGAGTCTCCTGCTACACTGAGGGGCGACGTGGAGATCACTATTCAGACTCTGGCAGATTTTGGGTGGCTGATAATTCTACCAGAAGTCTGCGCTAATTCCAGCTCAGAAATTGGATTATCTGGGTCTGACTCTGGATTCTGCTCTGGCCAGAGTGTTCCTTCCGCTGGACAAACTCCAGAAGTTACAGGCGGCGACTCGCTTACTGCTGTCCAGCAAGTGGGTCTCACTGCAGACTTGAATGTGGGTGCTGGGCCTGATGGTATCTACTTTCGAAGCGGTACCGTTTTTGCTCAGTTCCATACGAGACCCCTGATAAAAGAGATCCTGTTAAAATGGGACAAATGTCCAGGATCTCTGGACAATCCTATTCAGCTGAGCCAAGAAACCAAGGGGTCCCTGATCTGGTGGCTTCTTTCCCCGACTCTTCGGCAGGGAAAATAATTTCTTCCTCTGTACTGGACGGTGGTCACCACTGATGCCAGTCTGTCAGGGTTGAGAGGAGTCCTGGGCCTGAGCTCTGCTCAGGGTCGCTGGAGGTTGGAGGAATCCTGGCTACCTATCAACATCTTGGAACTTCAGACGATCAGACTCTGGATCATTGGACGGATCGACTTCAGGGGCTCCCGGTACGGTTCCAATTGGACAATGCCACGGCGGTGGCCTATATTAGCCATCAGGGAGGAGTGTGTCAGCAGCCTGGAAGTAGCCGGCATTCTCTGGTGGGCAGAACGCTCCATCCTGGCCATCTCCACCGTCCACATTCCAGGGGTGGACAACTGGCAGGCGGATTACCTCAGTCGACAGGTGTTAGACCAAGGGGAGTGGTCCCTTCATCAGGATGTGTTTCAACAGATATGCCTGCGTTGGGGCATTCCAGAGGTAGATCTGTTGGCATCTCAGATCAACAGAAAGGTGCAGCGGTTTGTGGACAGGTCTCTGGGTCCTCTTGCGGACGCCATGGACGCTCTGGTGGGGCCAGTATTGCCTGATCTATGCCTTTCCTCCTCTCGAGCTTCTGCCATCGGCTGTTATGCAGGATCGAAGCCAAAGGAATTACGGTCATTCTAGTGGGTATCACTTCTGCTCGCAGGGTGTTGGAATTGGCGGCGTTATCCTGTCGTACGCACTACCTGGTGATTTACAAACACAAGGTGGTTCTTCGTCCTTGTCCTTGGTTCCTTCCAAAGGTTGTTTCTGATTTCCATTTAAATGAGGACATTGTGTTGCCTTCCCTGTGTCCCAGGCCGCAACATCCGAGGGAATTTGCCTTGCATTCCCTGCGGATGCCTCATTTGGCCATAAGGTTCTGCAGACTGCAGTCTAGGGGGGTCTATCCCTCTTGAGGGGGTTTCTTTCTGTTCAGGTTGGGCTCCAGTTGTTCTCGTTGAGCTCCGGTTATCTGGTTAGCCTGTTATTTGTTGGCTGCCCCACCCCTCACGTTTGGCACTGCTTTCGGATGTCCCTATGGTTCTGAATAGGGAAGCGCTGTGTCCGTCAATGAAAGATAGAGAAAATGGGCTTTTTGACGTGCCATAAAATAAATCAATTTCTCCGAGTTCATTGACAGACACAGCACCCCCCCCCCCACCCCCCATGGAGTTTTAATGCTTTTAACACTGCTTGTTACAAAACTGAAGGCCTATAGCAGAGAGAGGGGTATATACCACCTAGGACTGCCCATAGACGTAGCCAAGTCTTTTTTCTGCCTAGTGTCCTACGCCTGTAGGGGGCGGTATAACCCTATGGTTCTGAATAAGGAAGTGATGTGTCTGTCAGTGAACTCCAGAGAAATGGATTTTACGGTAAGTCAAAAATCCCATTTTCCTATTTAGAAAAATGAGCTTTCAGATTAGTAAAACAGCGATATCAGAACCGATTCAATCATATAGTTTGTAGTGTACGTAGATTTGCAAAACAATGGGATAAAGGAATATTGCTGAACTTTTGTTTTATCGCATGGTTACTGTGAAATTGTGAGACTGCATCAATGCAGTGCATGTTATCTCAGCTTGCAGAGCTTGGATTCATTGACTGAATTTACCAATACTGTAACTATTGGAAAATATACAGCCTCATGCTACATAACTAAGCTCCATTTCCTGCTGAATAAACTAAATTATTAATGTATCCTAAATAGAAAACTATATTTATTTAGAGAGAGATTTTTACTCCAAAAGCATTTTATTTAAAATAAATTTGTTAAAAAACAAAAACATTGATTTAAATGTTTTCTTTTTTTTTTTTAAATCATTGATTTTTATCCACCCTGCTTATGGGTCTCACTGGCTTTGCTGGGGCACCATGAGCCATTGGCTCCTACTGCTGTCATTTAAAGCCAAGCATGTTCTGCTTTCTGTGACAATGGACACAGCAGTGGGGCTCGGGAGCGAGCACACACACGTGCCCCCATGCTAAGCAGCTTCCCGTGAGTGCCCTGGACAGGGAGGAGGTGCCAGGAGCGCCGGTGGGGGACCCAAGAAGAGGAGGTTTGGGACTGCTCTGTTGAATTTAATTGTACAGAGCAGTTAAGTTACAACCACTGTAATCTAAATTGCCCCAAGTAGCTAGGCGTACACGTCTGACAGACGAGGTTGCCCACAGTATTGGTGCTTATGGCTGGGAAGCCTGCCTAGAAGACCTTTATTATATCGGATCCCTTTGTTTTAAACATAGCATTCTTCAGTACATTTGGTAGTTTTGGAAATGCTTTTAAAGTAAAATTGAGGGGCATTCTGATTGGGTATGGGGTTGGGTTTTGTCAGCTTTAAAGTGGATGTAAACCCTCACATATGTACCCAGTGAAGTGAACAGCCTTATATGATACACAGGGATGAAACAAATCTCCCTACATACATTTTACATGTATATCTGCTGTCTTCAGCTTTATATGTTGTTTAGAAAGTGCTCTGCATTGTTACAGATTTTTTCTTCCTGTTCAACATTGCAGTGAAGGCTGGGCATTATTATTATTATACAGGATTTATATAGCGCCAACAGTTTACGCAGCGCTTTACAATATAAAAGGGAGACAATACAGTTATAATACAATAAGATACAAGAGGATTAAGAGGGCCCTGCTTAGAAGAGCTTACAATCTAATAGGGTTGGGGCAGGTGGTACAAAAGGTTGTAACTGTGGGGAATGAGCTGATGTAAGTGGTAAAAGATTACTTAGAGACCTTATAGGCTTTCCTGAAGAGAGAAGTTTTCAGCTGTCTTGGCATACAGCCAAGACAGCTGATTGGAGCAAAGGCACACACCTTCCCTCATAGGTTGAGACTTTCAGCTCTGTTGCTTGAACAGTTCAGGGCTCTGCTAATCTTTATAGCATCCCCCCAAACACAAAACTCAGACTGCTTTTATCATGTGTAGGAGAATTTGTCAGAAGTTATCATCCAGATAACAGAAGAAAGGAACAGGAGATGGCTACGGACATAGAGCTTTGAAGAGAGATAAGAAAAAACTGCAAATATATGTGCACAGCTCAATTTCATGAATCGGGTTTACATCCACTTTAAGGATTTACAATAGCATTGGCGCCCCCTTTCTTTCTTAGGTTGTTTAAGAATGTGTTGGAACAATGTGCATAAAAGTCAGGATTGTTATATTACAACATTTGCTACCTTATGGGCAGAACATTGAGCTGTTTTTCTTTCTTTTTTTTTTTTTTTCTTCTTTAGTGTGTGGGGTTTAAACCTGTGGTGGGTTAAACCTTATTTCTGTCACCTATGTGAATGGGACCGTTACTAATTACAGCTAACTGACCCAGCAAGGGTTACCTGCAATTAGCAGCGGGCGGTGGCCCCAATAAAAGCAATAGGCTAACTGCTCCCACAGCTAATCGTGACCGCTCACACATATAATCATGGATCAGTTACCGGCAATGAACGACCCTGGAACGCAGGTAGTCTGTGTCCAAGACCAGTCATTGCATGTAATCGCTCCATCTGACTAGTTTCGGAGACTATCAACCTCCCATTGCAGGCTGCCAACTGCATGTAATTGGTAATGACCCCATTCACAAGTGTGATTAGGGCTTTAGGACATCTCTCACCCCAGCAAAATCTATAAAGGAGTTGTAAAGTGTTCAAAATATGCATTTTCTAATGCTTTTCTATTTGCCTTTTCAAGGTTTGTGGCCATGAAATGTTGGCACACAGGGCAGTTCTTGCATGCTGTAGTCCTTACTTGTTTGAAATTTTCAATAATGACAACGAGTCTCATGGAATGTCTCATGTTAAGTTTGAGGACTTGAATCCAGAAGCAGTAGAAGTTCTGTTAAACTATGCATACACTTCACAGTAAGTTTTATCTATTTGCTATATCTGTTTTATGAAATAAAGTATGAAAAGGGAAATGTATCTAGTAGTGTTTTGTCATTCTGTATCAAAGGGAGCCATAAGGTAAGAACTTAGAAATTCATGAATGTTTGTTTTATATGTAAAAGTAAAACCACAGATAAGTCTGGGCTTTTGTATGATATTAATGGTTAAAGCATCACTTACTAGCACATTATGTGAAACTTATCTAAAAACAAAGCCCACCAGCGGCTTTCTGTCACTGCTGACAGGGCGTCCATCTTCACCCTGTCCTCCTTATGGGTTTGCGGGCACCGATCCTTTAAATGGATCACTCCCGTGCATGCACGTGGGAGACACTGTTCACGTGTTCCGTTAGAGGGCATGTAACGGTGAAGTCCCCGGCGGCTTCACAAGTAAATATTTCCTAAATGGTGCACGTTTAGGAAAGCTTTACAGTACTTACAGGTAAGCCTTATTATAGGCTTGTAGGTAAAACATAAACAAAAGGCATTTACTACCACTTTAAAGACCTGTAAATGAGTAGAGATGCTCTTATAGATAGGGCTACCAGAGACCTTTTTACATTCTTGGCCAAATCTGATCATAGGTGCTGTCGTTTGCAGACGGGATACTTGCAATGCTAACTGACCTAAAGGTTACGTTTTTTACCTTTTACTGTATGTAGGGTGTAACATGTTACTATAAAGCAGACCCCCTGAAATATAGTGTGCGCCTAACCTTTGCCTTAACAGTTTTTTTTTTTAATTCTAAAAGCAATGAGTGGTCAGTCCTGCCTACTTTATTTCTCATGCATTGCAAAGAAACCCAGATCTCTCCTTATTTCCATAACCCCTCCTTGTGCTTAGACAGAGAAAACATGAAGTTACACAAGATTTCTGGCTCAATAAAACAAGTGATTTTCGCGCTCTTTATATGGCGCACTTTCAAAGTGAGCAAATGAGTTGATTGGTAGACTTTAATAAACATTAACATTCATTGGTGTACTATACAATCATTTATATTTTTCTTTTATAGGCTGAAAGCTGAGACTGAATTGGTAAAAGATGTTTACTCTGCAGCAAAAAAGCTTAAAATCGATCGTGTAAAGCAGGTAGTGTTTTCAAGGGTGGTGGGCAGTGATTTTTGTTTTTTGCAAAGTAATGCAAGGTTTGAACAGACAGACCTTTTTATGAATGTTCGGAATTGTGGCCCAGTGTTTGTCTAAACTGAAGCATTGACTTCACCCTACTCTTCTGTCCATGGTAACCTTTTCTTCTGACAGGTATCGGTGACAACTGAGGAAAGGAGCAAGTATCATTAGAGGATATTGTTTGTGTAGTCAATATCCAGTTAAACCTTTTTTTAATTCTGAAGCCACAGCCTTGTCAAAAGAAAGGAAGAAAAAATAGGGCAGTCTGCCAAGAATACCAACATTCTTTATCAGTGGAACTAAGTCTAAACATTGTAACAATTTGTCAATGGAATAGACTTCGTGTGTAAATGAAGAAACCACTAAACCTTTTTCTGACATTTGTTGATTTCAAGTTAAAATCTTTTTTTTTGCTAGAAAATTACTTAGAACCCCCAAACATTATATATATTTTTTTAGTAGAGACCCTAGAGAATAAAATGGTGGTTGCAATATTTTATGTCACACTGTATTTGCGCAGCGGTCTTTCAAATGCAGTTTTTTTTTGGAAAAAAATTACTTTAATGAATTTAAAAAAAATATAACAAAACCAGTAAAGTTAGCCCAATTTTTCTTGTATAATGTGAAAGATTTTACATTGCAAGAATCGTGATCTTTTTATTCTAAGCAAATAAAATCGTGATTCCCATTTTGGCCAGAATCGTGCAGCTCTAAAATATATATATGTCCTGTCAAAACAGCTGGAAAGCTAATAAAGAAAAAATCTCAGCGCAACGGACTAGGTACCTAATGAAGAGTTGGAGGGGGTTATTAGAACTGCTGCCTCTACCTATTACTACCACTAAGTGGAGCAATGATACATGATAAGAAAACAAAGTAGATATGGCGCTGTTCTGCTGCTAACACATAATGGTATAAAAATACATAGGGTGCTTCCTTTGGAAAATTCTAGAGACTAAGAAGATATTATACCGTGTATTGATAAGTATTACCAATGTGTATCAATTGTGTATTGTCAAATAAACCAAACCAAAAATTACTTGTACACTGTGTTTTTGCATCAAAACTAAAATCAAACAAAGTGAGTGATTCCTAGTGTAAAAAAATCAGTATATATAATATCCGTTAAGATAAAGGATAAAACACTAAACAAAATTGTGGTACATGCTAAAACAATCTAAGGTGCAATTGCAATTAATATGCTTGCATGAAACTTTCCAAAGTGCTAATTATTAAAAACCACCAAACAAGCAGATATCCAAAGTCTGCATTTCTATAGTGTCCATTATAAATAAAAATAGAAAAATCATCAAAAAGCCAAAATTCCTGGATAATGAAAATAAATAAAAAATGAAAAAAATGATGATAAAATGAAAATAATAATGATAATTTTAAATATAAAGTGCTCTTGTGCTCGTGAAGAAAATCCTCTTTCTAGTCAGATGGACTTTTCAGTGAGTGAACACACAGTGCATATCTTAGTTCTTATTGCGGCTGCACTCACCAGATTCCTCTCCCCCTCCTGGGGTTAAAAGCATCCACAGTATGTGCCACTGTGTAGCAGTAATGAAAGAAGACCGTCCTTAATGCTTGCTATGAGGAGATGTGAAGAGGGTACTAACTATCAGAAAATTTTCGGACGGCAGAATTCAACGTCAGAAGTGACGTAATGTGCTGAATTGTTTTGTATGTGTTCTTTCATTTCTGAGCATGCCTAGTCTTGCTCTTCAGATTTTTTTTTTTGGCAGAAAACCATACAGCTACTTGGCCTCGCATACAGCCACTCTGTTTCAGCTCTTCCTCTCTGCAGGAATGTTGCCTTATGTTGCCCTTTGGAGACTTCATTGTCAATCTTTCAACTGCCGACTGGCCCTTTCAGACACCTGCACAGCCACGATGTTGCCCTTGAGAACAGTCATGCATTTAGCAGGGCATCAATCCCAAATGCCAGCCACAACACCCACACAAGTAGAATTGCCACCTCATCCCTTTAAACCTGAACACATATGACTTACACAGGTTCTGTGGCTGATTAACGTGGTAATTAAAAAAACAAAGCTGGAAATTTACAACTGCAATTAAAATAAGACTTTGCTGTCACTGAAAAGTATTTAATAATGACTACTTAGTCACATAATACAAAGGTTTGTTATTTCTGCATAAATGTAATTTATTTTTCCTTTAAAGGTGTGTGGTGAATATTTATTATCCAAGATGGATGTACAGAGCTGCATCTCGTACCGTAACTTTGCAAATGCAATGGGAGATTGGCGTCTTTTAAGCAAAATAGACATGTACATTCAGGAGCATCTTCTTGAAATTTCTGAACAAGATGATTTTCTTAAGCTGCCTCGACTTAAAGTAAGTACATATTGTCCTCTTACCGAAGTGTCTGTATGTATCTTCAAATATGCCAGTGCCGGTGCCCCGGATCTATTTTAGAACCCTGGACACCTTGTTTAGCTCTTTTATATGGCCCAGAATAGAAGGATGCCTAAATTCTCCACCCTGCAAAACCCTAAAGCGGAAGCTGATATGCCACTTCCGAATATAAAATAGTGGTACATAACAGGATAACTACGCCATTTAATTGATTGGCTGTCACCTGTTTCACCTACAGTAGTGGAGTCACATCTAGCATAATTCCTTAAATTGAATAACTTGTTGATTAGCTTTGGAGGCACCGAAGACAGACCTAGAAAAAGTGCGTTTGCCAATTCCGAATTAGGCCACAGCGGTGTGGAGAGAGTCCAAACATATTGTAGGATTTAAGGACACTGAAGCTGCACTTCCTACTTGGCCATAACCCAATGTTTTCTCAATTGCTACATTTTACGGACTACTCTTTTTGGGAACAAAAAGGTTCAACTACTCCCGAGGATATCTATAATGGCACTGTTCTTTCGTCCTTTGACCTACAGCAGAAATTTGACCTCCCCGTACAAACTTTCATAACTACCTGCAACTCAGGCACACATTGAGTGCTCAGTTTGGGACTAACGTCTCAAAATATTCTAATTACCCACTCGTAGGCATATTAAAGTCGCAAGGTCCTGGACGACTCATATCTGAAGTCTATACCCATCTTTTAAATTCTATTGTTAGCAAAACTCCACTGATAGTGCAATTCAAATGGCAACAAATCATACCAGATTTAACAGGAGGATTGGGAAGAGGCTTGTTCCTCTCATTCACAGGTGTCTCCAGCCATTAATAACAAGTTGACACAACTATATATGATACACCAGTCTTGCCTTACTCCGGTGAGGTTGCATGCTATGCATCGCTTACCAACGTTTAACTGTACGAGATGTAATCGCACAAAAGCTGATTTTGCACATGTAATTTGGGTGTGCCCTGTCATAGCAGGTTACGGACCTTCTGTCCTCAGCATTGTCGTTATCTGTTCCCTGTACTCCTATGCCTTTTGGGTATTCTGGATGAGGAACAGTGGCAGAGGTATCACAGAGCTCTACTGAAAGAGACGTGGTTTCTGGCTAGGAAGGCCATTGCACTTAAGTGGAAACAACCCAGTCCTCCTGTACATGGATAAAAATGGTAAACCTAATATTGCCATATATAAGACTTGTATATGAACACAAAGGGTGCCCAACAAAATATAATACGATTTGTGTGATGCACATCTACCCTCACCATTTCCAGTAATTAAGAAACCCATTGACTCAGACATAGAGTATAACAACTGTCAGAATTCGAACCTCTTAATGTTGATTTTTCATACCCAGGGCAATAACGGTGACTCATTGAAAGCTTTATATATCTTTTACTTTCTGATCCAAGCAAACTGTATATACATATCAGTTCAAATGTATAAGTGCTACGGTGCTCATGGTGAGCATTTTGTTGAATTTGTTACTGTAATGCAAATTTGTTAATAAAACATTTTGTTAGCTGCACAATTTAATCGTTAAAGAATCAAAATAACGATTCTACCCCCCTTCTGATCAGCATTTCCCAATTCTATGTAACAAGTGCAGAAAGTTCTCTGCTCACTTCTGACAGCTGACAAAAAAAAATCCAGGCAGCCTGCCAAGTTTATTTTAACATTGGAGATAGAGAAACCTTGTAAACATTTTGTTCTTAGATCAAAGGGATGAACTTTGGTCTGTAAATGAGGGCAGTTTAACCACTTAAAGACTAAACTTTTTCTGACCTTTGTTTAGCAGACATCCTAGAGAATAAAAGGGGCAGTTGTTGCAATATTTTGTGTCGCACTGTATTTGCGCAGCGGTCTTTCAAACGTATATATATTTTTTGTAAATACACTTTAGTGTTTATTTTTTTATTTTTTTTTTAAATCATTAAAGTTAGCCCAATATTTTTGTATAATTTGAAAAATTATGTTACGCCGCAAGAATCTTGGTCTTCGTTCTAAGCAAAAAAATCATGATTCTCATTTTAGCCAGAATCGTGCAGCTCTAGTATATATGTTTTCTTGCTTATAAATATTTGAAAAGACGAAAAATGCTCTGAGCTGCTGTAACAATTAAAGGGAGAAAAAAAAGCCATTTACTGCACATAGGTGCATACTAGCATTTTCAAAAGTGCCTGCAATTGCGAAGTAATGAACACAATGTACAGGTTTAAATAAACCATTGGGGCTTGTTTACACTTCAAAACAAGGCTTCGGACACGCTTTGTTAAAGCTCTTTGAACGCCAGTCAAAGCTCCTGTCACTAAATAAAATGGTTAGCTTACAGTCCTGTTTACACCTGCTTTTGCTTGGTGCTTCGATGAGGCTTCAGTGGGGCTTTGGTGGAGCTTCGATGAGGCTTCAAGCAAGCTTTGCCATAGACTTCTAATGGAGGCTTTGAAGACGCTTTGATGCACCACTGAAGCTACATGGGGTATAGTTTTTGAAGCAAAGCAAAAGCAGGTATAAACAGAACTGTAAGCTAACCATTTTATTTAGTCACCGGAGATTTAACTAGCATTCAGAGGGCTTTAACAAAACCTGTCCGAAGCCTTGATGAAGCCAGTGTAAATAAGCCCTTACAGTACAGGACACAGGCAGAATATTTATATTCCATGGGTTATAAAGGTGTACCTACAAGTGATTATACACTGGAAAAGCTTTAGAGGTCACGCTCCCTGGTGCTTCCCCTATAAACTTACTCCTCTCCGTGAAACCTCAGTTTTGTGCTAGTGTCTGAAGGAGTTCCAGCCGTTTCCGTGTTTAATAAGTCAGCAGCTACAAAAAGTGTACCTGCTGTCTTTTAATAAACACACACTCGCCTGTCCCACGATCCAGCGATGCGGCCGCCCAAAGCCTCGGTTCTCTCCCCCGCCGGCATTACTAGTGTGGGCACCCGACTGTGACAGCTTGCGGCTTCACGGCCAGGTGTGCCCTGCACATGCGCAAGTCCTAAATAGCTGGGCAGTCTTCTGGGACCTGTGACGTATACCAGAAGATTGCAGGGAGGAAGTGGCCGCCTAGGCGGCGAGAGTGGAAGTGGGAGCTGAGTACCTGTCAAAACTAGGTACACACTTCACCCCCCCCCCAAAAAAAATGACATGCCAAATGTAGCATGCCAGGGGGTTAGGAGTCCTTAGAGTGGAAGTTCCACTTTTGAGTGGAGCTTCATCCAAAAGGGGAAGTTCCGCTTGTTTGCACCCCCCCCCCCCCCCACTGCCACATTTTGCCATTTTGCACTTTTTGGGGGTAGGGGGTACCCCCCTCCTTCCCCTGCAGTCTTCTGGGACATCTCACAGGTCCCAGAAGACTATGGGACCATTCACAAGGCATGACTCATGCATGCACAGTAGGAAAATGGCTGTGAAGGCATAAGGCTTCACTTCCTGTTTCCCTTACTTGCTATGCTGATACCTGCACCCAAAGCCGATTTTGAAGAATCGGTACAAATGAGGACATCACTAGATCCCTGGACAGGTACCAAATGTCTTTTATACTTAAAATCTTTTTATTTTTGGGGTGGAGCCTGGAGCTCATCTTTAACTAGTTTTATTATTTTTCTCATTGTCTTCTAATGCCAGTATAGCAGTCAGGTCGGTAAAATTTAGTTAAAATATTGGCTGCCATACCCAGACCCCACACTGTGGAGGGGGCCTGTAATGTTGCTTCAGCACTGGATCCTGCGTGGAAGCTCACCTTAGCATTTGTTACAACCTGTTGCGTTAGCTGTAGGAATGCTATACAGGCCCAGTGCTGTGGTCATCCCTTTTGGAACCCAATCCTTGAAGACCCCTTTCAGAGTTATGCCCACCGTGATGGGCGAAGGCTGTACTTCACAGTCCAGCATTGTGGACATGTAAGACAGTGTCACCCTTTGTCTCTGGTAACTATTAAAAACGTGTTTATATTTGGAATGTATTTACTTCATAGCGCAAACTTGTAGGTAAAATGCAACCCTTCAGAGCTCGGTGTCAGGTGAATGACCAGGTGTTACATCATACCATTGATTTCTCACTTGAACAACTACTTGAGCCCTTATAAAGTACTCGGGTGCTTCCTCCTATTCTTTCACCATAATTCGTTACAGGACAGTCTACACCTGAGCTGTCATGTACTCCTTAACCCCTTGGCACTGGGCACAAACAAATATGCGTCCTCTCGGCACTGAGGGGCTGCATATTTGCGTGAATTGCTGACCATACAGCTGTGCCAAGAGCGCACACGGTGCAGGCTCCCTACAGTTACCGGTGCCTAAATCGAATGCTCCTGAATCGCTGCTTGCGATTGGGATTTTTCGGATCACGTGACAGCCAGTCACGGCTTCCCTTTGGCTTATCCTCTTCTCACAGACTGTTAACAAAGCTCTGCTTTCCTGTCCCAGAACTCAGGCCATCCAAGTCGCAGGCTGTCTAGGCGACCTTCTTCTGAAGTACTACTCTCCCTTGCAGCTATCAGAAAATGTCCACAAGACAATTCAGATGCTCCAGGCCAATGGTTCTCAACTCCTGTCTTCAGGACCCACTAACAGACCAGGTTTGCAAGATAACTGAAATACATCACAGGTGATATAATTTGCTGCTCAGTGATTGCAGTATTCTAGTCTGCATCTCCCCAAAGTAATACTTAAAGTGTAAGTTCACCTTTTACAGAAAAATCTGTAAGGTGAACTTACACAGGACCCCCTCCTCAAACCCCCCTGCCCCCCAGTCCCGCTGACCTGGAGCTTGGTGATCTCTCGCTATGAGCTCTGGTATAGCCACGTCACCGGTCCGGGGCTTAGAAATCCCCTCGGCTTTCTCTCCCCTTCTCCCCCACTGACAGGACAGGCTACTTTGGTTCTGATTGGTCGGCGCTGACCAATTGAAATGCTCCTAAACGTACCTCCTAACGGGGTACATTTTGGAGGTTAAGCCAAGGGGGATTTCTAATCCCCGAACCCGTGACGCGGCTATACCAGGGCTCATATCGGGAGATCGCTGACCTCCAGGTCAGCGGGACTGGGGAAGGAGAGGGTCTTGTGTAAGTTCACCTTACAGATTTTTCTGTAAAGGTGGACTTGCCCTTTAAAATCTGACCTATTAGTGGGTCCTGAAGACAGGAGTTGAGAACCACTGCTCTAGACCTTTGATCAATTCTAACTAACAAATCTGCTATCCAGCCTTTCCTTCAGCTGGAAAACTTGGGTCTGGTCCTGGACACATCCCAAGTCTTTCTACCATATGAGAAAGTTCTTTCCCTAAGAGCACTTATCTCATTTTGACACCCAAGTCTCGGTAGCACTTGTGCAAGGCTACCACCTGGTCTTCTGTTCATACTTGGTCAAAATTTTAACTGGTTTACATGTACATCCAATCTTCTGCTGAAGCGGCTTTTGGCCGCAAGGTTCCTGCAGTGTTTCTCGGTTGGGTCCTTTGACCCTTGTTGTTAGGCCTGTTGCCACAGTTTAGAAAGTACATTCGATCATGTGTGCTCGATCAGCTGGATAAAGAGAGAGTGGGTTATTGGAACTCTTTTTCACATCGAATTCATGTGGAGAGGTACATTTATGTCACAAGGACAGTTGAAGTGATAAGTTGACTGTGGGCGGCTGCCAGCTCATGACAGGCTAGAAGTAACTCTGTGGAAGGCAAAGACAAGGAGAGCAGTGCCATCTAAGTGCAGCATTATTAAGACATTTTATTCCATAAAAGACAATTGGTAACTTACAAGATGTATGAGATGTCAGCGCATGTGGGATTAATAATGTAGTTCATCAGCTCGTTGGAAAGACTAGCTTCTCACTGGTGACGAGGCAGCTGATAGGTCCAGGGAAGCCAGTGGTTCCCAGCGCTTCCAGACACTCAGGGCGGCTCACGGCGGTGTACGTCACTTCCGGTTGGAGAGAGAGCGGGGAGGAGTGTGCATTCACAGCACGCGTGCTCCTTCATCAGGAGACTTATGACCAATCTTTTACAATTCATTGCTTGGGGACGCACCATGGTATGTGAATATTCTTCCAATGTCCTGTACTGTATGATTTTAAGATGAGGAGTTTTGACTTGCATGTTAATTCCATATGTTGGACTACAGTAGAGGACACAGGCCACCCTGCCATTACTTGCTACAAAACTGAAGACTCAGGGAGTGGGGTAGGGTTATAGGGGAGGTGCTTGGGGTTGGGGGCATGTCCTCACAGGTTTTGCCAGTGTCCAGTCACCCAAATATACAAGCCTTTAACTCATAGTGTATGAATATTTTGCCTGTCTCTTCTACTGTTCTCCCAAGATATGGACTTAACAAAGAAGTCAAAATTCCTCTATACTCTTTGAGGGATGCAGCTCCCACCCCTCATATGCTATCGTTCTCTCTGGACTGCTTGCTACAATCTTTGGATTGCCTGGTGTTGGAGAAAACTGTCAGAAGTGACATGCAGATTGCAGGGAAAGGTGAGAGCAACCAGGATGCACACTAGGCGTTGTGGATCGAGGCAAGTGCACTTTATATGAAGATATGCTTTGTTCATTTTTCCTTCAAAAGATTTACATCTAATTTTAGAATACACACTTGAATCTAATTTTTTAAGGCAGGGTTTTAGTATTACGTCAAATATTCTGCTGACCTCCCTCTTTAAAATCCAGTTCTCACTGGTGGGCTGTAACCTTAATTTCTTTAATTTCTACATCATGGGATACAGAGCCTTAAGTAATTACTTAACCACTTCAGCCCCGGAAGGTTTTACCCCCTTCCTGACCAGAGCACTTTTTACAATTCGGCACTGCGTCGCTTTAACTGCTAATTGCGCGGTCATGCAATGCTGTACCCAAACGAAATTTGCGTCCTTTTCTTCCCACAAATAGAGCTTTCTTTTGATAGTATTTGATCACCTCTGCCGTTTTTATTTTTTGCGCTATACACGGAAAAAGACCGAAAATTTTGAAAAAAAATGATATTTTCTACTTTTTGTTCTAAAAAAAATCCAATAAACTCAATTTTAGTCATACATTTAGGCCAAAATGTATTCGGCCACATGTCTTTGGTAAAAAAAATGTCAATAAGTGTATATTTATTGGTTTGCGCAAAAGTTATAGCGTCTACAAACTAGGGTACATTTTCTGGAATTTACACAGCCTTTAATTTATGACTGCCTATGTCGTTTCTTGAGGTGCTAAAATGGCAGGGCAGTACAAAACCCCCACAAATGACCCCATTTTGGAAAGTAGACACCCCAAGGAATTTGCTGAGAGGCATGTTGAGCCCATTGAATATTCATTTTTTTTGTCCCAAGTGATTGAACAATGACAAAAAAAAAAAAAAAAAATTACAAAAAGTTGTCACTAAATGATATATTGCTCACACAGGCCATGGGCATATGTGGAATTGCACCCCAAAATACATTTAGCTGCTTCTCCTGAGTATGGGGATACCACATGTGTGGGACTTTTTGGGAGCCTAGCCGCGTACGGGGCCCCGAAAACCAATCACTGCCTTCAGGATTTCTAAGGGCGTACATTTTTGATTTTACTCCTCACTACCTATCACAGTTTTGAAGGCCATAAAATGCCCAGATGACATAAAACCCCCCCAAATGACCCCATTTTGGAAAGTAGACACCCCAAGCTATTTGCTTTGAGGCATGTTGAGTCCATGGAATGTTTTATATTTTGACACAAGTTGCGGGAAAGTGACAAATTTTTTTTTTTTTTTTTGCACAAAGTTGTCACTAAATGATATATTGCTCACACAGGCCATGGGCATATGTGGAATTGCACCCCAAAATACATTTAGCTGCTTCTCCTGAGTATGGGGATACCACATGTGTGGGACTTTTTGGGAGCCTAGCCGCGTACGGGGCCCCGAAAACCAAGCACTGCCTTCAGGATTTCTAAGGGCGTACATTTTTGATTTTACTCCTCACTGCCTATCACAGTTTCGGAGGCCATGGAATGCCCAGGTGGCACAAACCCCCCCCAAATGACCCCATTTTGGAAAGTAGACACCCCAAGCTATTTGCTGAGAGGCATGGTGAGTATTTTGCAGCTCTCATTTGTTTTTGAAAATAAAGAAAGACGAGAAAAAAAATTTTTTTTTTTTCAATTTTCAAAACTTTGTGACAAAAAGTGAGGTCTGCAAAATACTCACTATACCTCTCATCAAATAGCTTGGGGTGTCTACTTTCCAAAATGAGGTCATTTGGGGGTTTTTTTTGCCACCTGGGCATTCCATGGCCTCCGAAACTGTGATAGGCAGTGAAGAGTGAAATCAAAAATTTACGGCCTTAGAAAGCCTGAAGGCGGTGCTTGGTTTTCGGGGTCCCGTACGCGGCTAGGCTCCCAAAAAGTCTCACACACGTGGTATCCCCATACTCAGGAGAAGCAGCAGAATGTATTTTGGGGTGTAATTTCACATATTCCCATGGCATGTTTGAGCAATATATCATTTAGTGACAACTTTGCGCAAAAAAAAATAAAAAATTGTCTCTTTCCCGCAACTTGTGTCACAATATAAATTATTCCATGGACTCAACATGACTCTCAGCAAATATCTTGGGGTGTCTACTTTCCAAAATGGGGTCATTTGGGGGGGTTTTGAACTGTCCTGGCATTTTATGCACAACATCTAGAAGCTTATGTCACACATCACCCACACTTCTAACCACTTGAAGACAAAGCCCTTTCTGACACTTATTGTTTACATAAAAAAATAATTTTTTTTTGCAAGAAAATTACTTTGAACCCCCAAACATTATATATTTTTTTTAAAGCAAATGCCCTACAGATTAAAATGGTGGGTGTTTCATTTTTTTTTTTCACACAGTATTTGCGCAGCGATTTTTCAAACGCATTTTTTGGGGAAAAAACACACTTTTTTACATTTTAATGCACTAAAACACACTATATTGCCCAAATGTTTGATGAAATAAAAAAGATGATCTTAGGCCGAGTACATGGATACCAAACATGACATGCTTTAAAATTGCGCACAAACGTGCAGTGGCGACAAACTAAATACATTTTTAAAAGCCTTTAAAAGCCTTTACAGGTTACCACTTTAGATTTACAGAGGAGGTCTACTGCTAAACTTACTGCCCTCGATCTGACCTTCGCGGCGATACCTCACATGCATGGTGCAATTGCTGTTTACATTTGACGCCAGACCGACGCTTGCGTTCGCCTTAGCGCGAGAGCAGGGGGGACAGGGGTGCTTTTTTTTTTTTTTTTTTTTTTCTTTATTATTATTATTTTTTTATCTTATTTTTAAACTGTTCCTTTCATTTTTTTTTTTTTAATCATTTTTATTGTTATCTCAGGGAATGTAAATATCCCCTATCATAGCAATAGGTAGTGACAGGTACTCTTTTTTGCAAAAATTGGGGTCTATTAGACCCTAGATTTCTCCTCTGCCCTCAAAGCATCTGACCACACCAAGATCGGTGTGATAAAATGCTTTCCCAATTTCCCAATGGCGCTGTTTACATCCGGCGAAATCTAAGTCATAAAATGCTCGTAGCTTCCGGTTTCTTAGGCCATAGAGATGTTTGGAGCCACTCTGGTCTCTGATCAGCTCTATGGTCAGCTGGCTGAATCACCGGCTGCATTTTCAGGTTCCCTGTTGAGACAGGAGAGCCAGAGAAAAACACGGAAGACGTTGGGGGGGAGGGGCATTCCCTCCCACTGCTTGTAAAAGCAGTCTAGAGGCTAATTAGCCGCTAGGATTGCTTTTACATGAAAGCCGACCGCTGGCTGAAAAGAATGATACCAAGATGATACCTAAACCTGCAGGCATCATTCTGGTATAACCACTCAAAGTCGTGAATGGCGTACCTGAAGACAAAAAAATGGTTAACAATAAAGCACAGTAAACGGTAAAGTATAAAAAATTGCATACCTGAAAAGCAAACATGATAAAACATAATAACAATAAAACATTGCAGAATAGAATACAGTAAAAAAGAGCAGAACAATAGAGAGAGAGAGAGAGAGAACAATAAAACGACAACTATTTTTTTTTATTTTATATTTTTGTATGTGTTTTTTTTTTTTTTACACTTTTTTTTGTAACTAACTTTTATAACTGTAACCGGTTCCAGGTTCGGGTCTCTCAAAATGCGATGGCATCTTGGGAGACCCTGTGAAAGTGTGCCTAGTCTGTGCAATGCTGTACCCTACGCTAATACTCAACTAGTGAATGGTAGCGTTCAAAACATTCACCAATGCAAAGACCAGGATTGTCAGGACAGGAGGGACAATAATAGAGGGTGTCACGCCTATATCCGCGCTTGCTGCAGACACGACATCTTTTTTGGGGGTTCGTTGGGTAGGGGTACTCAGGAGGACATAAAGAAAATGCCTCTCATGCAGCCGACTGCATTTGGTTGGGGATGTGAATGGGGGAAGTACGGGCGCTGCAGAAGCGGTGGGTTCCCAATTAGGATTGGCGAATGCAGCAGGAAGGGCACTATGGGCATGACGGGCCTGTGTTTGTCTTCTTGGTGGCAGCGGGACACTACTTGTGCTTGCCACCTCACCAGCTTGAACTGCACTTATGGGACTCGCCACGTCACCAAGTGTTACTGCAGTGCTGGTTTGACTACGACCGGGGTGTACTAGGCCGCTGGTGCTTGCCAGTTCACCAAAACGCTACCAAAAAAACTGTTAGCGATCGCAAGGATCAGGCCTGACTCTGCGAACGCTGCAGTTATGCGTTTAGTGTTTTGTAAGTGTCAGTGATCGATCGATACTGCACTTGGGTGGGCTGGGCTGGGCCGGGCGGAGGGGCAAAACGCAGGTGCTAGCAGGTATCTGGGCTGATCCCGCTAACACTGCGTTTGTGGGAACCCTAAACTGCTGGGGACGCTAGTATAGATCTGATCGGATCAGATATTGATCCGATCAGATACTATACCACTAAGGGAGGCGTATGCTGCGTGCGTGGGTGTTAGCGGTACTGGTGCTAACCTGACACTGCTTGGGGCTGGTGCTTGCCAGTTCACCAAAACGCTACCAAAAAAACTGTTAGCGATCGCAGGGATCAGGCCTGACTCTGCGAACGCTGCAGTTATGCGTTTAGTGTTTTGTAAGTGACAGTGATCGATCGATACTGCACTTGGGTGGGCTGGGCTGGGCCGGGCGGAGGGGCAAAACGCAGGTGCTAGCAGGTATCTGGGCTGATCCCGCTAACACTGCGTTTTTGGGAACCCTAAACTGCTGGGGACGCTAGTATAGATCTGATCGGATCAGATATTGATCCGTACAGATACTATACCACTAAGGGAGGCGTATGCTGCGTGCGTGGGTGTTAGCGGTACTGGCGCTAATCTGACGCTGCCTGGGGAGACGCATATCACCGCCGGGCGATCAGGGGGCTAAACTTTTATTCGGTAATAAACGGCGGGTGCCCTGACACTATAAAAAATAAACGAACTAACCAGCGTCACCCGTAACAGTTATACGGTGATCAGTGGTGAAAGGGTTAACTAGGGGGCAATCAAGGGGTTAAAACATTTATTAGGTAGTATATGGGGGTCCCTGTCGCTATAAAACGCTGACGGCAAACCTAAATATTTACCTCACTAACTAGCGTCACCAGCGACACTAATACAGCGATCAGAAAAATGATCGCTTAGTGACACTGGTGACAGGGGGTGATCAAGGGGTTAAAACTTTATTAGGGGGGGTTAGGGGGGTATCCTAGACCTAAAGGGGGCCTAACACTCACTGCCCTAACACTGTAACTGTCACAAACTGACACTATGCAGTAATCAGAAAAAAAAAAAAATACTGCTAATGTCAGTTTGTGACAGGGGGGGGGGGGTGATTGGGGGGGGATCGGGGGTGTAAGGTATGCCTGGCATGTTCTACTGTGTGTGTTTGTGTTGTGTGCACTTACATGTCTTCTCTCCTCGGCGCTGGACGGAAACTGCCAGACCGAGGAGAGATGACATCACATCCTCTGCCTGTGTGAAACTACACACAGGCAGAGGAGGATTCCCATTGGCTGGGAGCGATCGCGAGGGGGGGGGCCACGATCGGATGGTCTCCCCCTCGCCTCCCGACTCTCCCAGTCAGATGCCGACCGCCGCTGGCACCGGGGGGGGGTCCGATCGGACCCCCCGCCCGCGGGAGGCAGATCACGTATATATACGTGATTCTGCCTGCCCGTGCCACTCTGCCGACGTATATCTACGTTAGGCGGTCGGCAAGTGGTTAATGGGTTATGGGCCACCTTCAGGTGTTGACACTGGTGTACCCAATACAGGAAGTTGACTCGCCTATATAACCCCCTCCTCCTTCCAAGAGTACCTCAGTTTTTTTGCCAGTGTCTAAGGTGTTGGTCACAAGTGAAGATGTGCTCTGAGGAGCTCCAGGAGGGATCCATGCTGGATTTAAAAAGCCTCCACAACCGGATCCATCCACGCCACTGTGGCCACAGGATGGTACCCGGGCCTCGCATAGAAGAACAAGGTTTTTCCTGTAAGCCTCTCTTTCAGAGCTGGACCCTAGGAACCAGGACTCTTTTTTGGTCTTGTTACATTACCTTAAGTTGTCCTTAGGGGTCCAATGGAGTGAAACCCCTATTAAAAGGGATCCGCTCTTTGAAGGTTTAACTACGCTGCCTGCCGTCATGGGTGAAATTTGGATCTGTCTATTTACAGCAGTATCCTGCAGCGAGGTAAAGGTAGGAGGAAAGCATAGGAACTACAAAGTCCACCTATGACTTTCCTTTAATTTATAATGTTGTAATTCCTTAAAAACTCCTCTAGAGGGAGTAAAAAATGTATATACCCTGTTGATTCTGTGCTCAACAAGCCTGTGCCCTAGCAGCCGGAGGGGGGCTCTCCTCTCCCCCCAATGGAGAAACTGAGTGCCAGGGGGTACAGGTACTAGATACAGTACATTGGTAACAGTGTTATACAGTGAGATAAATATTAAAAGCTGTTCATATGCTAAAGTACGCGCCCCCCCTCGTGGGGTGAAGTTTTTTAGTAAGGAGACATGTACTTGCAAGAATTTGTAAACCGCTTCCTTCAGAGGGGAGAGGCCGCATGGCGGCTGCAGCCTCCTCTCCTCCTTCTGCCTGTGTCACAAAGCCGCATGCACGAGGCTGAAAGAATTAATTGAGGAGGGAGGGTTGGGCAGGGGGCGTAGCTTATAGACGGCGCCGCGTGTGGACTCTACGTCCTTAAAAAGCACACATCGCACTGCATTCAGGTTCACACCTGAGGGGATTAAAAGCCAATGCTCTGAGAACACAGTGTCTACCAGAGCAGCTGGAGCAAGGCTGCCAGAGGACACAGGAACTCTGGAGCACGTGAGGGGGTTTACACTAACGATTATTTTCATAATCGATTAGTTGGCCGATTATTGTTTCGATTAATCGGTTAATAAGCTTAAAAAAAAAAAAGTGGTGTATAATTTAGTTAATATGTAACGTTTTAAAAAAAAAAGGCAATTTCTTCTTAAATATCTTTATGCAGTGGTAAATATAAATAACTATATGGTTAGGGAGCAAAATATCTAATCCACTCTGAGAATAACAGACAGAAGAGATATACTATTAGAGGAGATGTACTGTATATACTATTAGAGGAGAGCTATACTGTATATGCTATTGGAGGATATATACTATTAAAGGGTGAATCTGGTAAATATCATCAGACTCAGATCAAATTTTTTTTAATTTAAAAAAACAAACAATGTCTTCCTTCAAAAAAAAAAAATGCCATTTTAAGAACGTTAGTTCGATTTTATAATCGTTAGTGGGGTCAAATTGATGTTCATTTTCAACCATGGTGACAATTTGGAAATAATAGAAAACTTCTTGGTCAAAGGAATTTTCAGACGGTGTATGTGGTTTTCCTTCATTTTAAAAACAGAATGTTAAAAACAAGTGAAAATTTCAAACATTCTTTCATTCAGCGAATGTACAAAGATTTTCCGTCTGAATATTCTCGTCTGAAAATTGATCCGTGTGGCCAGCATAAGGCTCGGTGCACACCTATGCAGTTTGCTTTTGATCTATTTCTGCAGTGCTTTTTGGTGTGCATTTTGATTTTTGCACACGTGACTTTGCTGCGATTTGCGTTTTTGCATTTTTTTTTTCCCAACTTTTTGTTGGGCAGATTAAAAAACACAAATTTCTGCAAAAACGCATTACATGATTTTCTGCAGCTTCTCCATTGAAGTATATTGAACCAATATTTGTTCCACCTTCATGCTACCCCTAACAGAGTTAGCTGAAGGTCCGGTTTCCTCTTTTGGGTTCTTTGAAACCTTTACAACCTTTGCATGCATTTCCAGTCCATGCATTACTAGAAAAATAGGATTTTTAAAACGGCTTACCTGTAAAATCCTTTATCGTACATCACGGGACACAGAGCACCATAGTAATGACTATCTGGGTTATATGCTACCTTTATGTGATTGGACACTGGTAACCAATAGTTAGAAGGTTCCTCCCATATAACCCCTCCCATACAGGAAGTACCTTTAGTTTTGTAGCAAGCAATGAAGATCCCAGAAAAGAGGGGAGGGACTTCTGTGTCCCGTGATGTACTCCAAGAAAAGGATTTTACAGGTAAGCTGTTTTAAAAATCCTATTTTCTTTATCATACATCACGGGACACAGAGCACTATAGTAATGACTATCTAGGCTGTCCTAAAACAATGCATTTGAGGGGAGGGAACACAGTATTCTTAGATCCCCTTCCGGCCCAGGACTTATAAAGCTGCCTGCAGCACGCTGTTGCCAAAAACAGTCTCCCTTTTGAGATCTAACGTCCAGCTGGTAAAACCTGGTGAATGTATGAACTGAATACCAAGCGGCCGCTTTGCAAACCTGAGCCATAGACACCTGCTGGCGCACTGCCCATGATGTACTAACTGCTCTAGTAGAGTGAGCTTTGAAATAATGAGGTGGAACGCTGCTTTTTAACTCATAAGCCTGGATAATGAGCTGGCAAATCCACCTAGAAATAGTTGAACTAATTGCTGCCTGTCCCCTCTTAGGAGCGTCTGGCAGGACAAAAAGGGGGTCAGTCTTCCGAAAAGGAGCTGACATGTTTAAGTAAACCTCGATCGCTCTCACCACATCCAGTGAGTGAAGCGACTTTTCCTCTTTAGACCTAGGGTTTGGAATAAAGGAGAGTAAAATGATATCCTGATTTAAATGAAACCTGGAAGCCTGGAAACCACCTTCGGTAAAAAATCTGGACGGGGCGCATCACCACCTTGTCCTGATGTAAAAATAGAAACGGTTCTTTACATGAAAGGGCGGCCAATTCAGACACCCTTCTAGCCGAAGTTATGGCTACCAGAAAAACCAATTTCCTGGTCAACAGGATTTTAGGAATATGCCTAATCGGTTCAAAGGGCTGAACCTGCAGAGCTGATAGCACCAAGTTCAAGTCCCAAGTGCTTAAGGGAGGTTTAACCGGTGGTTTTAAGTGCAGTACCCCCTTGACGAAGGTTCGCACCAAGGAATGGGATGCAATTGGCCTCTGGAAAAAAAAATAAGTCCGAAATTTGTCCTTTAATGGTTCCTAAAGACAAGCCTAAATCAATTCCTAATTGGAGAAAGGCAAGGATCCTCCCAATCGCATACCTGCGAGGATGCCATTCCTTTTTTCTCGCACCAGGAAATATACGATTTCAATACCTTATAGTAGATACTTCTAGAAACTGGCTTTCTAGCATTAATCAGAGTGGATAAGACTGAACCCCTGATACCACGGTCCCTTAGTACCCTGGTCTCAACAGCCATGCCATCAAATTCAGTGACCGTAAAGGATGGTATATGGGGCCTTGAGATAACAGATCTGGACGGTCTGGGAGACACAGCGGGTCCTCCACCGCCATCCTCACCATCTCTGAATACCAGGACCTCCTGGGCCACTTTGGGGCCACCAGGATCACTGTATTCTGCTCCCTCTGTATCCTGCGCAACAAGTGTGGCAGCAACTGGATCGGAGGGAACGCGTAAATCAGGGAATACCTGTCCCAGGAAACTACCAATGCAACCGTTCCGATAGCAAGTGGATCCCTGATCCTGGACACAAATCTGTCTACCTTAGCATTGAATCTGGATGCCAGAAGATCCACATCTGGCACCCCCTAATGCTGGCAAATCTGAAGGAAAACTTCAGGGTGAAGAGACCACTCTCCTGGAAGTAACTGCTGGCGACTTAGATAGTCTGCTTGCCAATTGTCCACCCCTGGGATGAACACTGCCGACAGAAACGGTACATGTCTCTCTGCCCAAGTTAATAGGTGATCTACTTCCCTTTTGGGCAGCCTGGCTCCAGGTGCCACCTTGGTGGTTGATGTATGCCACCACCGTGGAGTTGTCGGATTGGATTCGGACAGGGTGTCCAAAATCGGAGAGCTAAGCGAGCTGCCCGAATTTCTAGCAGATTGATGGGTAAGGTCCTCTCTACCTGAGACCACAATGCCTGAACGGAAGCCTCCTCCAGGACTGCTCCCCAGCCCAGACGACTGGCGTCCCTAGTTACTATTTTCAGGTTACTGGTGGAAAAGATTTCCCGCCGTTCAAGTTGCTGGTCTTTGACCACCAAGAGAGTTCCCTTTTTACCTGTAGGGATAGATGCATAGGATGATCCAAGGATTGAATCGACCTGTCCCAAGCTTCCAGGATGGCTGTTTGGAACATCCTGGAGTGAAACTGCGCATAGGGAACCGCGCTGAAAGATGACACCATCTTGCCCAAAAGCCTCATGCATAGACAGATCGAAGGAACTTCTGTCCCCTTGACCTTCCGAACTAGCTCCATTATAGAACTGACTCTTAAGGAGGTAGGAATACCTTTTCTTGAGTTGTGTCCAAGATCAGACCCAGATATGTTAAGGCCTGAGCTGGACGAAGGGCCGATTTGTCCATATTTAGAATCCAGCCTAGCAACCTTAGGAAACGGACCGTAGTCGCAATGTTTCCTACTAAGGCGGAGTAAGCTTGATCCCTCAGCAAAAGATCGTCCAGGTATCCTACCACCACGATTTTCTGGGACCTTAGGAAAGCCAACACTGGGGCCAGAACCTTTGTGAAGACCCGAGGGGCCGTGGCTAGACCGAATGGAAGTGTCACAAACTGGAAATGATACCCCTCTACTGCAAACCGCAGGAATCTTTGACGTGGGCCAAAAATCGGTACGTACAGGTATGCGTCCTTGATGTCTATGGATGCTAAAAAATCTCCTTTTCTCAAGGAAGTGATTACTGAACGAACCGACTCCATGCGGAAGGTTCGGACATTTAAAAAGGAATTGAGGGATTTGAGGTCCAAAATGGGCCTTACCTCTCCGTTTGTCTTTGGCACTGTAAATAGGTTTGAGTAGAATCTTTCCTTTTGTGGAACTTTGATTACTTTTTGCCGTTCCAGTTGTTCTAAAGCCAGGAATAGGCTCCTCTTTTTCCCCGGGTCTGATGGAACCCTGGATGCCAAATACCGAGTTGGGGGAAAATCCTGAAACTCTATTTTGTAACCCTGAGAAATGGTGGAAATTACCTACTTGTCCTGAACCAATTTTCCCCAAGCATCTGCGAACCACCGCAGTCTGCCCCCCACTTGCAGGAGTGGGGGCGCCCCTTCACAAGGAAGTTTTGGAATTGGTCTTGGCTGGTTTCTGGGTCCAAAGTCTTTTTTGACCTTGAGGCTTCTTAAAGGTAGGTGGCTGAGGCCGTCGATACCTCTTAGGGGAAGAGGCACTCGGCCCAGGAGCGTTGGGAATTTTAAAGGAAGGCTGCTTACCCCGTCTTTTAACCGGAAGCAAGGAGCTTTTCCCACCTGAGATTTTTTGGATATATTTTTCCAAATCTTCCCCAAAAAGA
Organism: Aquarana catesbeiana; assembly: GCF_042186555.1. Taxonomy (NCBI): domain Eukaryota; kingdom Metazoa; phylum Chordata; class Amphibia; order Anura; family Ranidae; genus Aquarana; species Aquarana catesbeiana. The sequence goes on from NC_133330.1 coordinate 173,442,736, forward strand.
CGCTCACCGTGAAAAGGAAAAGCTGCTAGTAGCCTTTTGGATGGCGTCTCGGCCAACCAATTCTTTAACCACAGTACCCTGCGCATATCGATTGAGAGTAGCGCAAAACTAGACATCTGCTGAATTGAGTCTTTTAATGCATCTACCGCAAAACATAAGGCGTGAGGAAGTTCTGATAGTTCGTGAGAAACTTCCTCTGGAACAGGCAGGTTCCTGACCAATTTCTTAAAACGGTCCTTCAATGCCTGACAAATACTGATAGCTGCCACTGCCGGTTGTACTGCTGACCCAGCTACTGAAAAAGAAGCCTTTAGTAAGGATTCCAGCTTTTTATCTGCCGGATCCTTAAATCCCTGGGCATTATCCACTAGGCAGGTCAGACTTTTATTCACTGAAGAAATGGCAGCATCAACCAAAGGTGTATCCCACTTCTTCCTGAATTTTTCCTCCATAGGATATAAAAAAGAAAACCTTTTAGGAGGCAATTATGTCCTGTCCAGGTGGTCCCAGTCAGCGTAAATTACCTGTTCCAATAAAGGATGCAAAGGAAACGCCTGGGGATCTGGTTGAGGACGCAAGGACCCTAATGTAGAATAGGAGGGTCCTGGTCCCTGTACTGGAGGTAATTTAAATCCAGCTCTCACCATTTCAGTCAAGGATTGGTTAAACAACTTTTGGGATTGGGAAGCTGAAATTGGTTCTTCAGAACCTGAATCTTCAGCCGAGGACTGTTCAGCCTCCCCTTCCTCTTTGTCTTTAACGGCCTCCTCCTCCAAATCCTCTGCCCATTCTGAATCCAAATCAGAGACCCATGCCAACCGGGTCCTGGTGCTCAAGTGTTTCATCACTGGGACCAGGCTCAGGGGAGGGAGATCTATGACGTTTCGTCCCTCCCTGTGTTACTGTAGCAATCATACCTGCTATTTTGCCTTCAAGACCAGCAAGGGCTGATGCTAAATCATCCTTAGTAACATAGGCTGAAGCAGGGATATTGGTAATGGCTCAGCCAGGCCAAATGCCGCAGGTCTTTCAGGGGAGACTGATGCTGCAGCAGCCTGAGGTTGATCTCCTGTTTTTGAAGGAGTACCTTTAACCCCAGGACTTGCCCTGCTCCCCACACCTCGTTTCCTGGAAGACATCGCTTACAAGTTTGAGGGAAAAAAAAGGCACTCCCTCTGAGTTATCTAGCTGCGCCCAGCACACAGCCGCCACCACAGCTATACCAGCCTTCAACTTGTTGCAAATGTCCAATTTCAAAATCCCAGACCTCTGTGTCCCACCGCATATGAGGCCCTGCTGAGATTAACTGACTAGCAGCAATGACATGTTGGCGCGTACCTCCCTTTATTCTGTGCGCCGCCCAGTGACGCACGCATGGCCGAGCTTCTACCGCGCATGCGCACCCTGTACGATGCACACACACAGGCACGCCGCGCCCGCGCCGACCTCGTGCACGCACGGGGCGCGCTCTCGACGCACGCCCTGCGCGCACAGCACCCGCCGCCATGTGCGGGAGATACAAACATAAGCTGCATCTGTCGGCTTGCTCTGTAACAGAACCACCTGCCATGAGACACAGGGCTTACATAAGGCATTTATACTGGAAACAGAAAATTGATAGGCCTCCCAGAGGGAGTACTCACCAGTCCTCGCTGCAGGACCCGATACAGGCCCAATCTTCCCCCATCACGGTGGGTAGCGCCTCTGAGGACCTTCCCGGACCGGGTCCCCCATTGTACGGGGTCCACGCCCCTAGACCTGTAAAGCACCCTTTTGGCTCCCTTGGGCAAATAAAGACCAGTGATACCATGTACCAAGGGTCCAGCGCCTAAAAAGGACACATTACAAGCAAAACCTTGTTCTTGAACCAAGGCTCGGGTACCATCCCTTTAGCTTTTAATGCCATCCGAATGGATCCGATATAACATCCTCACTGGGACATTATTGAAGAAAATTTGAAGAGCTTCCACAGCCGTGACCATCACCTTCAAGACACTGGCAAAAAACTAAAGGTACTTCCTGTATGGGAGGGGTTATATGGGAGGAACCTTCTCACTATTGGTTGCCAGTGTCCAATCACCTAAAGGTAGCATATAACCCAGATAGTCATTACTATGGTGCTCTGTGTCCCGTGATGTACGATAAAGAAGGCTTATTTACACTGAATGGGATCATCTGGATAAGCATTTTCTCCCTCCAAAGAGATTTTCAGTTCTCTATCCCATGAAGGAAAAATTCACAAAAAGGTGGAAAGTTCCAGCAGTTAACGCTACGATTTCCAGTGTGAATAAAAGTCTAACTTGTCCAGTAGACAATGCACAAATGCATAAAGATAAAAAGTTGGAATTCCTGTTAAGAGCCTCTTTTTCTTTAGCAGGGACTGTTACTCAGTTAGACGTCAAAGAATCCTGGACAGCCGCACTCTAAAAATATTTGCCTTTATTCAATAAAGTGTCATCCAAAATACAGGTCCCAGCAAAGTGGAACAAAGCTTACGCATTTCGCACTACATAGAGTGCTTCGTCATAGCTATGACTATGATGTCTAACTGCTACAGCATTGCCAGCACCTGGACTTCTAGACTGAAGGAGATGCCTTTTACTTTGATCTGACCCACCTGGAGTGGTGATACTCTCTCTCTCGTTACTCAGCCTGCAGTTGCAGCAGGTATCTGCCAGTCCTTAAAGGACCAGTTCACAGATGCTCTCAATGAGCTCCCTGCACAACAGGCCCGTCAATTGGCCGAGTTACCAAAAGCTTTGTTTTGCCATAGATGCTATGAAAGATTCTATTCACCAGGCGTCCCGCCTTGCGCTTGTGCTAGTACACATGGATAGCACCATTTGGTTAAAGGATTGGTCTGCCGAAGCACCTTGTAAAAAGCTTCTGACTAGTTTCCCTTTTCATGGGGAGCGACTATTTTGCGATGATTTGGATAAATACATCCAGACGATTTCTAGTGGAAAGAGTACTCTTTTGCCAGTCAAAAGAAAGTATAAACGTCCTTCATTTAAACTGATTTTTTTCTACTGCACCTCTAGGCAGTGGCGACGGCCTCCACTGTCAGACTTTAGAGGAAAACCTCTGGGTCAGACCCAGGCACAAAAGACCTGGGGCCGCAAATCTGCAAAGCAGAATACTAAAGCCTCATCATGAAGAGGTGTACCCCCTCACCAGAGTGGGGGGAAGACTTCTGAAGTACTCAGAAGTCTGGCAAAGGGAATTTCAGGACAGTAGGATAATCTCCACGGTGTCTCTGTGATACAAACTAGAATTTCGGGAGTTCCCACTGCCTCGTTTCCTGAGATCAAACTTTCCCAAAGATCCAGGGAAAAAGCAATCCCTTTTCAAGCATTAGACCTATTTATTGACTCGGGGGGGTAATCCTACAGATTCCAACAGAAGAGCAAGGTTTGGGGTTTTATTCAAACCTGTTTACGGTACCAAAACCAAATGGGGATGTCGGACCCATTCTAGATCTAAGGAATCTAAATCAGTTCCTGAAGATCCGCTCCATTCGCATGGAGTCAATCAAGCCAGTAGTTTCCATCCTACAAGGAAAAGAACTTATGGCATCCATCGACATCAGAGATGCATATCTGAATGTTCCTATATTTCCTGCTCACCAGAAATTTCTGCGATTCGAAGAACAACACTTTCAGTTTGTAGCCTTGCCCTTCGGGCTAGCCACAACACCACGGGTGTTCACAAAGGTACTGGCCCCACCTCTAGCCAGGCTGAGGGCACAGGGCATAACAGTCTTGGTGTACCTAGACGATCTATTGTTAATAGACCAGTCAGTGTCTCGTTTTGAGCAGAGTGTACGCATTACAACCAGTTACCTGGGAACTCTGGGTTGGATTCTCAACCTAGAGAAATCTTCCTTAAAACCGCTAAGCAAGCTGGAGTATTTGGCCTGATCATAGACACAGCCCAGAAAAGGGTGTTTTTGCCTCCGGCAAAGATCAGCTCCATACAAGAGCTGGTACGGATAGTCGGGTCAAAAAAAGATCCCTCAATTCGCCTTTTGCATTAAGTTGTTAGGAAAGATGGTAGCTTCATTCAAAGCAGTTCCCTATGCACAGTTCCATTCGAGACTATTGCAAAACCTTATCCTGTCTGCCTGGAAGAAAACGATGCAAGCTTTGGACTTGCCAATGCTGCTGTCCCCAAGGGTGTCCCAAAGCCTCAGCTGGTGATTACTAACCCAGAATCTGCTGAAAGGAAAATCCTTCAGACCAATTATCTGGAAAGCAGTAACGACAGATGCCAGCCTCTCAGGCTGGGGAGCAGTACTAGAGAAAACAACTGTCCAGGGACAGTGGTCAAGATTCGAAAGAACCCTGCCCATCAACATCCTAGAGATTCAGGCAGCATGTCTGGCTTTGAAAACCTGGACCTGTCAGGATCCAATCAGACAATGCCACGGCTGTAACCTATATCAATCACCAAGGGGGCACCAAGAGTCTCTCAGCTCAGAGAGAGGTGAACCATATTCTAACTTGAGCAGAAAAGAATGTCCCATACCTATCGGCAGTTTTCATCCCGGGAATAGAGAGTTGGCAGGCGGACTACTTAAGTCGCCAGCAGTTATTCCCAGGGGAAGGGTCTTTTGGGCTGTTTGCCAAAGATGGGGGACTCAGGACGTAGATCTTCTAGTGTCCAGTTTCAACATGAAGTTAGTCAGCTTTGTGTCCAGGACAAGGGATCCATTCGCATGCGGAACATATGCGTGGGTGACCCCGTGGGATCAGTTTTTACTGATCTATGCATTCCTACCTATTCAGTTGCTACCACGACTTCTTTGCAGGATCAGGCTGGAAAGAAAGCCGGTAATTCTGGTAGCACCAGCATGGCCCAGAAGGTCATGGTATGCAGAGATCATAAAGATGGCAGTGGAGGGTCCATGGCCCCTCCCACTAAGGCCAGACCTGCTTTCACAGGGGCCGATATTCCATCCTACTTTACGAACGCTAAATTTAACGGCCTGGCTATTGAAACTCACATTCTGAAGAAACATGGGCTTTCCAGGTCAGTTATTTCAACTTTGATTAATGCAAGGAAGCCAGCTTACAGAACTATATATTATAGAGTTTGGAAGGCTTATGTTTCCTGGTGTGAATCCAAGGGTTGGCACCCTCGGAGATATATCATAGGCAGAATTCTTGCCTTTCTACAATTAGGTGTAGAGATGAAGTTGGCCCTGAGTACTATTAAGGGCCAAGTCTCAGCCTGATCAATTTTATTTCAAAGACCGCTTACTACGCAATTTTTGTTGTTTGGATTTTTTGCAAGGGGTTATGCGGATTAATCCGCCAGTTAAATCACCCTTGAGCCCTTGGGACTTAAATTTAGTTTTGTCTGTTACAAAAACAGATACAGCATTTCTTTATCGTACATCACGGGACACAGAGCACCATAGTAATGACTATGTGGGTTTATATGCTACCTTTAGGTGATTGGACACTGGCAACCAATAGTAAGAAGGTTCCTCCCATATAACCCCTCCCATACAGGAAGTACCTTAGTTTTTTGTCAGTGTCTTGAAGGTGATGGTCACGGCTGTGAAAGCTCTTTCTTCAGGATAATGTCCCAGTGAGGATGTTATAAATCGGATCCATTCCGATGGCATATCATGCTAAAGTGGATGGTACCCGAGCCCTGGTTCAAGAACAGGGTCTTGCCTGTAATGTTCCCTTATGGAGCTGGACCCTTGTGATATGGTATTCCTGGTCTTTTATTTGCCCAAGGAAACCTAAAGGGTGCTTTACAGGTCCAGGGGTGTGGACCCTAAACAAAAGGGGACCCGGTCCCTGAAGGTCCTCAGTGGTGTTACCCGCGGTGATGGGGGAAGATTGGGCCTATTTAATTCCCTGCTGCGAGGATCGGTGAGTGCTTCCTTTGGGGGCCCCGTTTTATTACATTATTCTGAAAGTAATGTTATGCCAGATTGTTATGCCGGATTGTGGTGTCTTTTGTGCCCACTGTGATGGTTCCAGAGAGCGGTGCACTCAGGCAGGTTCCCACCGGGGACCGCACTGACTGGTCGTGTGCACGTGCAGATGGCGCGTGCGTGCGCAACCCGCTCCCTCCTGTGCGCGATAGCGTGTGGAATGCCGGCATCGCGGCCGCGTGTTCCCCGCGAGCATGCGCAGTAAGTCCCGGGCGTGCGTATGTCACATGACGGCGCACGCACATATAGGGAAGTCAGACGCCTGCGTGTGTCATTGCTGTTCTTTTTGGCTCAAGGGAGCCAGGAGCCAGTTGCAGTGGGACACAGAGCTGGGCACGTGAGTCGGGCATTTGCAAACTCTGTAAGGAGGCTATAGCATTTGCTTTGTAAGTACAGCCATATAGCACTGTGAGTTTTCCTCAAAATCTTGTAAGCAATGTCTTCCAGAAAACGAGGTGTAGGGAACAAGGCTAGTCCAGGGGTTAAAGTGACTCCTTCAAAAACAGGAGTTCAACCTCAGGCTACTGCAGCACCTGTCTCCCCTGAAAGACCTGCGGCATTTGGCCTGGCTGAGCCTTTGCATTAGTCAGGCGTTGTGGCCACCACCAATATCCCTGCTTCGGCTTATGTTACTAAGGATGACTTAACGTCAGCCCTCGCTGGCCTTGAAGGCAAAGTAGCGGGTATGATTGCCTCAGTAACACAGGGAGGGAAGAAACGACATAGATCTCCCTCTCCTGAGCCTGGTCCCAGTGCTGAGTCACTTGAGCACCAGAACTCCCTTAGCCAAATGGGTCCTTGTGATTTGAATCCAGAATGGGCAGAGGATTTTAAGGAGGTGGCCGTAGGGGATAAGGATGCAGAGGCCGAAGAGTCCTCAGCAGGGGACTCAGGTTCTGAAGAACCATTGTCGACTTCGCAATCCCAAAAATTGTTTATCCAATCTTTAACTGAAATGGTGAGAACAGGAATCAAGTTGCCCCTGTACAAGGGCCAGAACTTTCCTGTTCTACATTGGGATCCTTGCGACCTCAGCAAGATTCCCGGGCGTTTCCTGTGCATCCATTATTGGAGCAGCTATTTTACGCTGATTGGGACCACCCGGACAGAATATACTTACCTCCAAAGAGGTTTTCTTTTTTTGTACCCGATGGAGGAAAAATTCAAAAAAAGGTGGGATACGCCTTTAATGGATGCTGCTATTTCTTCAGTAAATAAAAGCTTAACCTGTCCAGTGGATAATGCCCAAGGGTTTAAAGATCCAGCGGATAAAAAGCTGGAATCCTTACTAAAGGCCTCCTTTGCGGTGGCCGGGTCAGCAGTACAACCAGCTGTTGCGGCTATTGGGATCTGTCAATCCCTGAAAGACCGTTTTTAAAAGATTGGTCAGGAACCTGCCTGTTCAGGAGGAATATTCTGACGAATTATCAGAACTTCCTCGCGCTTTGTTTTGCAGTAGACGCATTAAAGGACTCAATCCAGCAGATGTCTCGCTTTGCGCTACTCTCAATACATATGCGCAGAGTCTTGTGGCTAAAGAACTGGTCAGCCGAGATCCAATGCAAAAGGTTGCTTGCGGCTTTTCCCTTTTAATGGGAATGTTTATTTGGAGAAGATCTGGATAAGTATATCCAAAAAATCTCAGGCGGAAAGAGCTCCTTGCTTCCTGTGAAAAGAAGGAATAAGCAGCCTTCCTTTAAAATTCCGAACGCTCCTGGGCCAGGCGCGTCTTCTCCCAAGAAGTATCGATGGCCTTAACCACCTGCCTTTTAAGAAACCTCAAGGTCAAAGAAGACCGTGGACTCAGAAGCCAAACAAGGCAAATACCAAGTCCTCCTTTTGAAGGGGTGCCCCCACTTTTACAGGTGGGGGGCAGACTGCGGCAGTTCGCAGATGCTTGGGCAAGGTTGGTGCAGGACAAGTGGGTTATTTCCATTATAACACAAGGTTACAAAATAGAATTCCAGGATTTTCCCCCAGATCGGTTTCTGATATCAAGAGTCCCATCGGACCCAGAGAAGAAGAAAAGCCTATTCCTAGCCTTAAAACAGCTAAGAAGGCAAGGGGTGATTATCGAGGTTCCGCACATAGAAAGGTTCAAGGGGTATTCACAGTGCCGAAGCCAAATGGGGAGGTAAGGCCCATTCTGGACCTCAAGTCCCTCAATTCCTTTCTAAAGGTCCGAACCTTCCGGATGGAATCAGTTCGTTCAGTAATTGCATCCTTAAAAAAAGGGGATTTTTTAGCATCCATAGACATCAAGGATGCGTACCTGCATGTGCCGATTTTCAGCCAACATCAAAAGTTTCTACGATTCGCAGTAGAGGGGTGTCATTTCCAGTTTGTAGCACTTCCATTCCGTCTGGCTACGGCCCCTCGAGTCTTCACAAAGGTGTTGGCTCCGGTATTGGCTTCTCTAAGGTCCCAGAAGATATCGGTGATAGGATATCTAGACGACCTTCTGTTGAAGGACCAGTCCTATTCCACCCTGATAGAGAACGTTTTAACTACTGTTCATTTTCTGAGATGCCTAGGTTGGATTCTGAATATGGACAAATCAGCTCTACGTCCAGTTCAAATCTTGACCTATCTAGGCCTGATCCTGGATACGACCCAGGAAAGGGTGTTTTTACCCCCCTCGAAGGTCAGCTCAGTAGTGGAGCTGGTCAGGAAGGTCAAAAGGGTAGAAAGACCCTCAATTCGATTGTGCATGAGACTGCTGGGAAAGATGGTGTCCTCTTTCAGCGCAGTTTCACTCCAGGTTGTTCCAGAGAACTATCCTAGAGGCTTGGAACAAGTCTGTCCTAGCCTTGGATCATCCAATGTCTCTATCCCCAAGGGCAAAACAGGACCTCTCTTGGTGGTCAAAGACCAGCAATTTAAAAAACGGGAAACCCTTTCCACCGGTAACTTGGAAGGTGGTAACTTCAGACGCCAGTCGTCTCGGCTGGGGAGCAGTATTGGAAGAGGCCTCCGTGCAGGAAAAATGGTCCCAGGTAGAGAGAACCTTGCCTATCAATCTGCTGGAGATTCGGGCAGCCCGCTTGGCCCTCATATTCTGGATGGCCAGGCTGCGGGAGTCCAGTCCGACAATTCCGCGGTGGTGGCATACATCAACCACCAAGGGGGTACCCGGAGCTGGGCAGCCCAAAGAGAAATAAATCACATACTGACTTGGGCAGAGACACGTGCCATTTCTGTCGGCAGTCTATATTCCGGGGGTGGACAATTGACAGGCAGACTACCTAAGTCGTCAGCAATTGTTACCAGGGGAATGGTCCCTTCACCCCGAAGTTTTCCATCAAATATTCCAGCGTTGGGGGATGCCAGAGGTGGATGATCTGGCATCCAGGTTCAATGCCAAGGTGGACAGCTTCGTGTCCAGGACCAGGGATCCACTTGCCGTGGGGATGGATGCATTGGTGGTTCCCTGCGATCGGTACTCTCTAATTTACGGCTTTCCTCCGATCCAGATGCTGCCGCACCTGTTACGCAGGATAGAAATGGAGCAGAAAACAGTAATTCTGATGGCCCCTCGTGGCCAAGGAGGTCTTGGTACTCACAGATTGTGAGGATGGCGGTGGGGGACCCATTGTGTCTTCCATTCCGCCCAGACCTGCTGTCCCAAGGTCCCATATACCATCCTTCTTTACGGTCGCTGAATTTGATGGTATGGCTATTGAGACGAGAGTACTAAGAGACCGTGGTATCAGAGGTTCTGTTCTGGCTACTTTGATAAATGCTAGAAAGCCAGTGTCTAGGAAAATTTACCATAGAGTCTGGAAATCGTACATCTCATGGTGTGAGAAGAGAAGATGGCACCCTCGCAAGTATACAATTGGGACGGTCCTTGCCTTTCTGCAAGCAGGAATTGACTTGAACTTACCTTAGGAACCATTAAGGGACAAATTTCGGCCTTATCGTTTTTTTTCCAGAGGCCAGTCGCATCTCCTTCTTTAGTACGAACCTTTGTCAAGGGAGTACTACATTTAAGGCTGCCAATTAAACCGCCCTTATGCCCGTGGGACTTGAACTTAGTGCTTTCAGCTCTACAGAGTCAACCTTTTGAGCCTATTAGGCATATTCCTTTGATCCTATTAACTAGGAAATTGGTCTTTTTGGTGGCTATAACCTCAGCAAGAAGGGTCTCTGAATTGGCCGCCCTTTCTTGTGAGAAACCCTTTCTGTTTGTTCATCAGGACAAGGTGGTAATGCGGCCCCGTCCGGATTTTTTACCCAAAGTGGTTTCCAGTTTTCACTTGAATCAGGATATCGTTTTACCTTCCTTCTTTCCTAACTCTAAGTCTAAGGAGGAAAGATTGCTCCATTCACTGGATGTGGTGAGAGCTGTCAAGGTTTACTTGGATATGTCAGCCCCTTTTAGGAAGTCTGACTCACTTTTTGTTCTGCCTGAGGGTCCTAAAAGAGGACAGGCAGCAACTAGTTCTACAATCTCTAGGTGGATTTGTCAGGTCATTATCCAGGCCTATGAGTTGAAACACAAGGTTCCACCTCGATATCTCAAGGCTCACTCTACCAGAGGAGTTAGTACATCATGGGCAGTGCGCCAACAAGTGTCTATGGCTCAGGTTTGTAAACCGGCCGCTTGGTCTTTGGTTCATAAATTCACCAGCTTTTACCGACTGGATGTTAGATCTCAAAGGGAGACTGTTTTTGGCCAGAGCATGCTGCAAGCAGCTTTATAATTTTAAGCCTAAAAAAGGGGGATTTAGGAGTGTTCCCTCCCCTCAAAGGCATTGATTTAGGACATCCCAGATAGTCATTACTATGGTGCTCTGTGTCCCGTGATGTACGATAAAGAAAAATTGATTTTTTTAAACAGCTTACCTGTAAAATCCTTTTCTTGGAGTACATCACGGGACACAGAGGTCCCTCCCCTCTTTTTTCTGGGATCTTCATTGCTTGCTAAAAAAAACTAAGGTACTTCCTGTATGGGAGGGGTTATATGGGAGGAACCTTCTTACTATTGGTTGCCAGTGTCCAACCACCTAAAGGTAACATATAAACCCAGATAGCCATTACTATGGTGCTCTGTGTTGCGTGATGTACTTCAAGAAAAGGATTTTACAGGTAAGCTGTTTTAAAAATCATTTATTCCCTTATGCCCTGTACACACGACCGGTTTTGCCGGAATAAACTCTGAAGGTTTTTCCGACGGAATTCCGCTCAAGCTGTCTTGCATACACATGGTCACACCAAAGTCCGACTGTCCAGAACGAGGTGACGTACAACACGTATGACGGGACTAGAAAAAGGAAGTTCAATAGCCAGTAGCCAATAGCTTCCGTCTTGTACTTGCTGCAGAGCGTGCGTCGTTTTTGGTACGTCGGAATAGCATACAGACAAGTGGGTTTCCCAATAGTAATTTGTTCCGTCGGAAAAATTTAGAACATGTTCTCTATCTAAGTCCGTCTGAATTTTCGACGGAAAAAGTCCGATGGGGCATACGCACGGTCGGAATATACGATGAGAAGCTCCCATCGGACTTTTTCTGACGGACATTCCGCTCGTGTACGCGGCATCAGTCCTTCTGACAAAGAAGCTGGTATTTTTGGTTGCTATATCCTCAGCAAGGAGGGTTTCGGAATTGGTTGCTCTTTCTTGTAAAAAGCCGTATTTGATTTTTCATAAGCACAGGGTGGTGTTACGCCCTCGTCCTGGCTTTTTGCCAAAAGTTTCAGGTTTTCACCTGAACCAAGATATTGTCCTGCCATCGTTTTTTCCAAAACCATGTTTCGGAGAAGAAAAGTCACTACATAGTCTTGATGTGGTGAAAATCTGTTTAAAGGCAACTGCTCAGATTCGGAAGACTGATGCCTTATTTATTCTGCCAGAAGGTCCTAAGAAAAGGACAGGCAGTGTTGAAATCCACTGTCGCTAAGTGGATTCAGCAGGTTATTATTCAAACTTCTGATTTAAAGGGTAAGATTCCCCCTTTTCAAGTCAAGGCGCACTCTACCAGAGCGGTTAGTGCTTCTTGGGCAGTGCGTCACCAGGCCTCCATGGCTCAGATCTGCAAGGCTGCAACTTGGTCTTCCGTTCATACATTCACAAAATTTTATAAAGTGGATGTAAGGAGGAATGAGGATATCACATTCGGGCGCAGTGTGCTGCAGGCAGCAGTATAAGTCCTCAGGTCTGGGGGTGCCCTACGGGTTTTGTCCCCCCCCCCCAAGTAGCATTGCTATGGGACGTCCCATTAAGTAATTACTTAAGGCTCCGTGTCCCATGATGTACGATAAAGAAAATAGGATTTTTATAACAGCTTACCCGTAAAATCCTTTTCTTGAAGTACATCATGGGACACAAAGGTCCCTCCCCTCCTTCTTCTTCTTTTTTTTTTTTTTTTTTTTTTATGAGGTTTAAGTATATTGCTTGGCTACAAAAACTGTGCTACTCCTGGAAGGAGGAGGGGTTATATAGGGGAGTCAACTTCCTGTATTGGATATACCAGTGTCAACACCTGAAGGTGGCACATAACCCATTAAGTAATTACTTAAGGCTCTGTGTCCCATGATGTACTCCAAGAAAAGAGTTTTACAGGTAATCTGTTATAAAAATCCTATTTTGCAAAACTTGCTGAATGGTCAATCTATTAAGATATCTTTACGCTGCTATTCTGGATCTTTTTCTCCCCTTTGGGGCATGTAAGGGCCACTAGTTCTTGTCCTTTGTGTTCAGCAGATCCACCATCCCTGTCTCTCCCCAGAGAAGAACCACTGACCCGTGCAGTCAATTAGGATGAGTAATTGCTGATCAGTCCCAGCAGAATTTTTTTTCCACTCTTCGCATTGGATCAGGTAGTTTATGGTCGGTGATTTAGGGGTCCCTCTCCCCAACCCTCTTTTAGTTTTAGGCTTCATTTTGCTAACTGGTCTTAATCCTTTCTTACAAGGTAGTGGATTCAGCCTCATCAGGTACCAGCTTTGGGAGTGGGTCCTTGGGTGACTCTTGAGCTGACTGCAGTCCCTGGTTTTGTTCACTTTTGGGCTTGTTAGCGGTGGTTTGCTGTTGCCCACCCCTCAGTTGGACTATTTTTGGATTTCCCTATAGTGGTAACTTTCTCTGTCCCTCAATGGACAAGAAAGATAATAGCATTTTTGTACTCTCACTATTTGTTTCTTGCGGTACATAACGTCCTTGCTCTTACTAATCTTGCTCTTGGTACTGCTAGCTACAAACTGAGGCATGTTTAGGAGTAGGAGTGGTTATCCTGGGCTAGCCTAAAGATTTTTTGTTTTCCAGTGTCTATTCCTCAGACAGCAGCATAAGCCCACAGGATTCCCGTGCCCCTTTTTTGGACAAATGTACTTGATGGCAGTTGTTTTATGCAGTAGTGGTAAACATCATGAACATTGAACAAATTTAAGTGTCTTTTGATTTAAAAAAAAAAATTGGACTAAGCCTTTAAAGCATTTAATACTGAACAAAGTTTGTGCAATATACATGCTTTTATCCATAAACCTAATTTATAGAATACATTTATTTATATTTTAAGATGCGATCTTATGTTTTTGTAGCCACAGCTAAATTGAAATAAAATGTCCACAAATGATGTAAAGCACAGATCTAACAAAAGATTTTTTTTTCTTCTTTTTTAAGCTGGAAATAATGCTAGAGGAAAATGTCTCCCTTCCAAATAATGGGAAGTTGTACACAAAGGTAATCAGCTGGGTTCAGCACAGTATATGGGAACATGGAGAAAGCTTGGAGACTCTGATGGATGAGGTTAGTGTTTCGAAGGATTGATATGGTCAAGTAGCAGAAAAAAACTAATTCATATTGTCCTTTTATAATAATCAGAGCCAAAAATAAAGAATTTCTGTTTTCAGTTGAAATCTGGTAGGTTTAAAGGTGAGATTCATTTTTATTTCCCCATAAATATTTTAATCCTTTTTTTTTCCCCCAGTTTTTGTAAGTGCTAAGGAATATTTATTTTGTCTTGAAAATCACTGCAGTCGTTCAGATTTTCTTACAGGTTTATGCTTCAAATTACCGTTTTACGATGAAGCCTAACAGTTTTTCCTCCCCGTTGATTATCTTTCCGTAGGTTATTTTACAAAAGTAGGATTCCTGAAACTGAAGAACAATGAAGATACCTCAAGGTTAATTGAATCGTTATGAAGCACCAGTCTGCCCTAGCCTTCTAAGAAAATCCACTGTGGGCAGAGAGCCATGATGATGATTTAACAGTATTTGCTCCTTTTGCAGGATATGTGTGCATTATACCATCTCAACATTATCATTAGGAATGCTTTATAAACAAAATCTTGCAGAGTCCTAGACTTCATTCTAAATTCACTCTTCACAAATATTTTAAAAGGTTATTTTATGTTTTTAAAATCTTACATGAGGACACATTAATGTAGGATACAATTATTATTTTAATTTTTTTACGATTATATATCGGCTTTCTTTCATGCAAAAGTAAGATTTACAATCGTGTCACCAGGATACGTGAAAGACCTCCTATATCAGGAACACGTTATAAGCTCAAATTACATGTACTGTATATTATTCTTTGTGGTCATGTCTCCAAAGCTTTAAACAGAGGAAAGAGGGCTAAGCTTAAAGGAAGCGCAAATGGATACCTATAGAAAATAATCAATTTTGAACCCTTAGGGAATTTCTGCATGAATGGTTTTTAAACTGATCAGGTCTTCTACATCATAATAAAGCCAATCTTGTCAGTAATGAATAAGTATGCGCATCTGTAGAACATTTTAAGTCTCTTTTTTTCAGTAAAAGACATCTTAAAATGATATACTGTATGAACCTCGAGCTACAGGAACCTTTCAGCTGGAAGTTAACTGCTAATGAGAGATGTTATTTTAGTTAATAAACAGAGTGCACATAGTATTAATACCATTAGTAATCTGGACTGTTTAAGCCAATTATTTATTAAACCTAGACCCATGTAAAAGGGCCTAGTTTTTTTTAAGGCTTGTTCTAGCCAAATGTGGGCAGTTTATAAATCCCAGGTGTGAAAGCAGTTATTGAGGACTATTAAATGGGATAGCCGTTTACGTGCATTTTCTGCAAGATCATAGCAAATAGTATTAGATCATAAAAGAAATGGTATTCTCAGTAAGGATAATTTAGGGTACAAGGCAGTTTTAGTGCAAATCTGCAGCTATTGCAGGCAAACTGAAGCAATTGGCCATTATCTGAAAACTGCGCAAGATACAAGGTTACAAATGCCAACAATTACTTATTTTGCTCTATATGATTATTTTGATAAGGAATTTACTTAGTTGGCAATCTTAAATGAATCTAATCTAAAGACCAACCTATTTTTAAAACCAGTCATACAGATATACCAAAAAAATTCGAAGGGTTCACAAACTTGCAGAACTGTATGTATGATGCCAAAGATTCCACAGACATTACATAGTCTCAAAAAAATGGTCTACCTTGTATTGCCAGAATGGGGGGAAACGCATAGGATTAAAGGAATATTTTCAGAAATGTGTGTGCGCTCTGATCATTGAGAATTTTAGGTCTAACCATGATATGCTTCATATACAAATTAACCACTTAAGGACCGAGCCTCTTTCTGAGATTTGGTGTTTACAAGTTAAAAAGTTTTGGGTTTTTTTTTTGCTAGATAATTACTTAGAACCCCCAAACATTATATATATTTTTTCTAACACCCTAGAGAATAAAATGGCGGTCGTTGCAATACTTTCTGTCACACCGTATTTGCGCAGCGATCTGACAAGTGCACTTTTTTTTGGAAAAAATACACTTTTTTGAATTAAAAAAAAAAGGACAAAAGTAGTTAGCCCAATTTTTCTCCCTCACCTTCCAGGACAGCTAATTGAGAGATGATTGGTTCCGCCCTCCACAGGAAGCACAAATCGGATACAATTTAAAAGGCCCCTCCCTTTCCTCTGACCCGCAGTTGTTTTGTGTTTCCAGACACTCCAGGAGCACCGACACGTTTTTTGTTTTATTAAGGTCTGGTAACTGTGGTTGGTGGACCCCCCTTCTCTGGTTTCATCCAGGACTAGTTGTGGCCAAGTCCTGGATGATAGTCTGTACCAGAAGGGTTCCCTATTTCTAAGGGTTACTTGCCTAACTGGTGATGTGAGTAGTGGCAACTCCCTTCCATTTTTCCCCAGCTCTGCTGTGTGGAACTTTGTCCTCCTAAGTGCTTCAATTCAGTGTACAAGGATGGCATCAGGAGGACTTCCGGTGACGTGGCAAGATGGCGCCAGAACCGGAGGTCACATGACGCACTTCCGGACGCCGATTTGTTTCTAAAGAAGCATGGCGTGGAGACACTGAGGACATGCTGCAGGGGAATAGTCTGCTAAAAACGCCAATCTGTGTGCAGTTTTGCCATACAGCAGCAGTCTTTTCTACGGCCGATCTCCGCTTGCTTCATGGAGCTTGAGGACAGGTCTGAGGATGGAGCATCTGCTCGTATTGAACCAGCGGTAGCATCCAGGTCCCATACTGCCCCCAAGGTAAGCCCTTGTCTGTGGATAGCTCTACAGCAGGGGACTTTTTTTATGGAACCTTTTTATTTATGGTCCTTGTTTCTGCTTTTTTCTAGGCCAAGCCGGTGAAGAAGAAATGTGGGAACTGTAGGGCCAGGCTTTCTGATAGTTATAAAAAGCTATTTTGTGAGGATTATATTCCACCCAGAGCTTGTTCAGAGTCTTCCACTTTTAAAGAGTTAATGACTTCTATGAAGGAGGTAGTGGACTCCTTTCGGTCACTTAATGACAGGGTTACTAATCTAGGCTCTTCCTCATCTAGACCCATAGCTCAAGACCCTTCAACCTCTGCCAGGTTCCTTCCCTTGTTAGTATCTGAGACTATTAGTTCACGCGATACCTCTGATCTGGAAGAAGGTGAGAATCCAGTTTCTTCATCTGATGAAAAGTCTGCATCAGAGGAGGATACAGGTAGCTCATCTAAGTATCTTTTTCCAGTTGAGGATATTGATGAACTACTAAAAGCAATATATACCTCAGAGCAGATTGAGATGCCACAACAAGCCCAATCTGTACAGGATAAAATGTATAGGGGCCTACAGGGGCGGAAATCAAAAAATTGTACGGTACACCAGTCACTTAGGGACATAATTCTGTCTGAATAGAGAGAACCTGAAAAAAGGTTGTTCCAATCCAGGGGACACAAAAGAAGATTTACTTTTCAGTGTGAATTTGAGGAGGTTTTCTTTAAGTGTCCTAGATTAGATGCCCCTATGTCGCAAGTGTCCAAAAGATCAGATCTTTCTTTTGAAAATTCTGGGGTCCTTAAAGATCAAATGGATAGAAAGGCCGACTCATTGCTACATAAGGTATGGGATTCTTCAGCTTTTTCTTTAGGCCCAGCGGTAGCATCCACCTGTGTGGTTAGAAACCTAGACATATGGGTTCAGCGTCTGGATGATCTTCTTGCATCTGACACTCCCAAAGAAGAGATTAGGGAGTCCCTCCCACTCATTGCCAAGTCAGTCGCCTTCTTAGCTGATGCAGCAGCAGATTCAGTGAAATCCGCAGCCAGAGCTTCTGCTCTCTTTAATTCAGCTAAGCGAGCTATCTGGCTTAAATCTTTGGAAGGTGACCTTACATCCAAGAATAAGCTCTGTGGCATTCCCTTTGAAGGCAAACTCTTGTTCGGTTCTTCCTTAGAAGAGGTCTTAGCTCGTTACTCTGAGAAGAGTAAACGATTCCCTTCTTCCCAAAGGAATAAGCCCCAGAATAAGAGGCATTTTCGTGGCTTCCAAAACAAGGCTAATTTTAAAGCCAACAGACAAAAAAGAAATGGTCCTTTAACAAAGACAAACAAAAAGGGGGGCTCCCTTTGCGTCTTCCGCTCCTTCCAAAAATGCCCAGTGACGCCAGTTCAGGGGTAGGGGGAAGATTGTGCCATTTCATCAAGGAATGGGCAGAGATTTCCAACAATTCCTTTATCCTTCAAACATTGGAAAAGGGTTACAGTTTGGAATTCAAAAGTCTTCCACCCCAGAGGTTTTTTCTTACCCACCTGCCGAGAGACCAAGAGACGAGAAGCCATGATAAATTTGATTTCTGTATGGGAGTTATTTCTCCTGTCCCAGAAAATCAGAAGTTCCGGGGATTTTATTCTCACGTCTTTCTGGTCAAGAAAGCTTCCGGCGGCTTTCGTATGGTTATAAATTTAAGCGTCCTGAATAAGTACATAGTTTACAGACGTTTCCGAATGGAGAACATTTATTCGGTAAGGAATCTGTTGTTGCCAATGGTCTTCATGGTGACCCTGGACCTTCAGGACGCTTATCTTCATGTACCAATCTGCCAGAGCTACTGAAGGTTCCTCAGGTTTGCAGTTCTCGTGGGAAACGAGCCATCTCACTGGCAGTTCAATGCCCTTCCTTTTGGTCTCTCGGCAGAGAGAAATCATGGCCGAACTCATGGCTTTTTTTCCGATTCAAAGTGTATCGATCGTCCCATATCTAGACGATTTTTTGCTCGGGACAAGGAATCCCTTGTTCAAGACCTGCAGTTGGTTTTGCGGACCTTTTAAAAATTAGGGTGGAAGGTCAACCAGCAGAAGTCTTGCCTGGTACCCTCACAGAGCATACTTTTCCTGGGTTATCTAATACACTCTGTTGCCCTAAAGATTTTTCTTCCCGAAGAGAAGATTTTGAAAATTCTTCTCTCTGTGCAGGCCTTCAAGCAGCTCCCTCAGACCTCCCTTGGGCGGATCATGCAGTTGCTGGGTCTGATGACTGCGGCCGTTCCAGGGGTGCCTTGGGCCCAATTGCACTCCAGACCCCTTCAGGCTTTTCTTTTACTCCATTGGGATTGCAGGAAGTATTCTCTGGATCAGCTGGTAAAAATACCAGAAGGGAATTTTCTCGATCTCGCCTGGTGGGAGCAGCGAGAACATCTGCAGAGAGGGAAGGATTGGACACAACATTCCCCGGTTAAAATTACCACAGACGCCAGTCTGTGGGGTTGGGCTGCTCACTCACAGGACTGGCAAGCACAGGGAGCCTGGTTGCCAGAGGAAGCAGGTCGCTCTGGCTGGCTGTGAGGAAAGCACTTATATCTCTGGAAGAGAGGGTCTATTCAAAAGACCTTTTAATTTTTTCAGACAATGCCACAACAGTGGCGTACCTGAACAAGCAAGGGGGAACTCGCTCAGAATCGCTTCTGTCATTGACACAGCAGATTCTGTCCTGGGCGGAGATCTATGTCACTTCAGTAAGGGCAGTACATCAAGGGGTCAGAAAATGTGCTGGCGGACTATTTGAGCAGGGTGAGCATCAGTTCCAGCGGTTGGGAACTACTTCAAGGCACGTACCAGGAGGTGGTGCTAAGATGGGGTCTCCCCACAGTGGATCTTTTTGCCTCCAGTCTCAACAGAAAACTGCCGGCGTTCCTCTCTCTGGAGAGAGTGACAGAGTCCTTGGGACTTCACTCTGGCTTATGCCTTCCCTCCTTTTCCCCTCTTACCCCTAGTGGTTCGGAAAATTATTCAGGACCAGGCAGAAGTTGTTCTGATTGCCCCCTGGTGGCCCAGGAGGAGTTGGTTCTCCTCTCTGAAGGCCCTATCTGTGTATCCTCCCTGGCCCCTACCAGTTCGGAAGGATCTGCTCCATCAGGTACCGGTGTTACATCCAAACCCTCAGACCTTCCATTTGACGGCCTGGAGGCTGAGAGGCGCATCCTTACAGTTAAAGGGGTGTTCAGAGAGGGTTATTCAAACTATCCTGGACAGCCGTAAGTTGGTCACGAGAAGAATCTATGGGAAAGTTTGGAAAACTTTTATTTCCTGGCAAAGGAAAGCTGGTTTAGATCCTTTTTCCACTCCCTGTATATTGGATTTTTTGCAGGGGGGAGTGGAAAAGGGGCTCTCTGTCAGCACCCTTAGGGTTCAGATTGCTGCCCTATCTTTGTTTACAAAGAGAAGACTAGCGGAAGATCCCTTAGTCAAGAGGTTCCTTTCAGCCAGATCTAGACATGCTCCCAGGGTCATCAAACATGTTCCTCCCTGGGATCTGTCATTGGTATTAAATGCACTAACAAGGGCTCCTTTTGAGCCTTTGCATGAGGCTTACCTGAAAATTATTTCTTTGAAGTTATCCTTCCTTTTGGCTATTACGTCAGGGAGAAGGATTTCTGGTCTCAAGTCTCTTTCCTTTAAAGACCCCTTCCTGAGGATTCTAGAGGACAGAGTAATGATTACACCTGATCCTTTCTATTTACCCAAAGTTTCTTCCAACTTTCATAGGTCCCAGGAGATAGTCCTTCCTAGTTTCTGCACCTCTCCCAAAAATGCAGACGAGAAAAGGTTTGTTCTTTTAGACGTAAAGAAATGTCTTCTGCTTTATCTAGAAAAGACTAGTGGTTTTAGGAGTTCCTCCCAACTGTTGGTTTTGTTCAGTGGCCCCAAGAAAGGGTCCAAAGCATCTAAAAGTTCTATTGCTAGGTGGATTAGGGGAGATATCTGTAAGGCATATAAAGTGTCAGGTCGCACCCCTCCTTCTAGAATTAGGGCCCATTCAATGAGATCCATGGCCACATCATGGGCAGAAAGAGCGGGGGCTTCATGGGAGGAAATCTCTAAAGCTGCCGTCTGGTCCTCCTCTCATGCATTTGTCAAACATTATAGAGTTCAGATGCTTTCCAGCCAGGACCTTTCCTTTGGTAGGAAAGTGCTTCAGGCTGTCGTCCCTCCCTAAGGTATAGAATCTTGCTTATCCTCTCAAGTAGCTGTCCTGGAAGGTGAGGGGGGAAAACCCCCCGTTAGACTTACCGGTAACTGTATTTCCAGGAACCTTCCAGGACAGCGTCTATATTCCCACCCTATTCTATTTTTTCACTGGTCGACCATGTTTACCTGGTGGTGTATTTTATGGTTTCTGTTTTCTTCCTCTGCCGAGTGAACCTTTGGTGGAGGTTACTTGATCTTCTAAACAACTGAGGGTCAGAGGAAAGGGAGGGGCCTTTTAAATTATATCTGATTTGTGTTTCCTGTAGAGGGCGGAGCCAATCCTCTCTCAAGTAGCTGTCTTGGAAGGTCCCTGGAAATACCGTTACTGGTAAGTCTAGCGGGGGCTTTTTTTTATATTGTGAAAGATTAATGTTACACCGAGTAAATTGATACCCAACATTTCATTTTGCGCCCGCTCGTGGAATGGCGACAAATTTTTACCCTTAAAAATCTCCATAGGCGACATTTAAAAAAATTCTACAGGTTGCATGTTTTCAGTTAGAGGAGGTTTAGAACTATTGCTCTCGAGCTACCGATTACGTCGATACCTCACACGTGGTTTGAACACCGTTTTTATATGCGGGCGCTGCACACGTATGCGTTCGCTCCTGCATGCGGGCTCGGCGGGACGGGGCGCGTTTAGAGAAAAAAATTTTTCTTTTTTTTAATTTAATTTTACATTTTTATTTTTACACTGTTCTTTTAAAAAAAAAAAAAAAAAATTGTGTTACTTTTATTCCTATTACAAGGAATGTATACATCCCTAGTAATAGAAAAAAAAGCATGACAGGACCTCTTAAATATGAGATCTGGGGTCAAAAAGATCTCAGATCTCATATTTACACTAAAATGCAATAAAAAAAAAATTAAATGTCTTTAAAAAAAAAAAAAAAAAAAATGTTGCTTTTAAGAGCTATGGGCGGAAGTGATGTTTTTGACGTCGCTTCTGCCCTGCAATGGTATGGAGACAGGGGTGGGGGCCATCTTCTCCTCACTCGTCTCTATACCAAGCCAGGGAGAGGACCCAATCACCTCCGCCGGCTCCGGTAAGCAGAGACCACTTTTATCTGAAACTGAACCGCTCACTCAAAAGAGGATATCAGGGTAATGGTAGCTGTCTGCTGCCATAACAACGATATCCATCTTCAAAGTGCCAAGGTATATCGGCGTGAGCCGGTCCGGAAGTGGTTAAGGTTTCCATTGAGCCCTACCTCGTACCATTTTTTTTTGTAAAAGGGCTAAATACAGTTGTGGGGAATTTGCATATTGCTGATGTTCTGATAAGCTTTGTCATTTTTAAAAAAAAAATTTTATTATATTATTATATACAGAATATTTTGTGGGGCCTCGCTGGGCTCAAACATAAATTATATCTACAGAGTATACAAGTCTGCGGAATCTTGGGATTTTATATGCATTTTATGCCCTCCACCTTGAGTTTGCTTTAGCAGCCTTTTCTTCTGATTGTGTAAGAATACAGTGGAAAGCCCCATCAAGCACTTTTGATTTGAGTGGACATTTTGTAAGTGTTAAGATGGTTGGCGTAAATTTATTTTCTAATACAACTAAACCTACCAGTAAGTTTGTCTGACTGAGATTTTTTTTTGTGGCTGCAATAAATGTTTAAGCCCATTTCACAACATTCCAACAACATTTCTTCTGCTGCAGTCTTTGCCTTTTTAGATGCAGATAAATAACTTGTTAAGCTAGTAGTCAACATTTGAAAACCTTTGTAAAAAAAATTTTGCTTTACAAAAGCATTTTGTATGTGTATTTAATATTTTCCCAAACCTTGTATTTCCTAAATTGCCGATTTTTTTATTTTTTTTTATTTATTTTTTTTTTTCATTTTATTTTTTGTGATGCTTTATAATTTTCATATTTTTTATGCACCAGTATACAAGCTTTGTCTCTTATGGGGGATCATGTGCTTTTGATTTTAGCTAAATTATTGCATATTGGTCTCCATTTTTGCTTACAGACAACCCTTTTAATGCTGGTTGTATAATATTTATGATTCTAGAAGCCCTGGGCTTCATTCATTTCTACACTTCTTGCATTTGTGTTTACTGTGTGTGTATATTTTATTGCGTCTGTTCTGCACAATTTCCACTTGAATGTTACCGAACAGTGGCAACTCTTCAGCTGTCTCCTACTTTCTGGAAAAGGAAGATTTTCATGCGAAGACTTCTTTAGTGTTTAGAAGAATTGATGCCGTACAGTAGTTTTAACCTCCAAAATGGAAACTAAAAATGCTTTCCAACCAGAGTTGGAATTTCTGAAGAATTTGTTTTTATGGGGCTAGTATCCATATGGCTATTTGTTCACTCTTTTACAGGTACAGACGTTGTATTACTCCGCGGATCATAAGTTGCTTGATGGATATGTCTTGGACCAACATAATGACATGTTTGCTGGTGAAGAAGATGGTATACAGTTGGTTCAGGTACAACATCATTTTTCATGCTAATTATTATAGGTTCTGTGCTAGGATGTCTTGATACATCTATGGGAGGGCATCTGTCCATAGGGACCCTATGGTTACTTACTGCTTATTGTGCACCAACACCCACAATAATTACAGCATGTTTTGACTTTAACACCACGATCCTTTGCAATTTTTTTTAAGATTGTGTAAACTGGAGGGATGCAACAGAAGTAATAAAGGAAGCTAATGATTTTAGATTTTTTAGTAATTGAAACCATGTTTTACCAATATTTCATAAACTGAAATGATTTTTAGAGCTCCAGAATAACAATAAAAAGGAAGACCCCCCACTGTGCCAACATCCAATGATTATAGAAAAAGATTTAATGAGTTATGACTACTCGGACTTTGTGGGCAGAACATCAGGCAATTTATAAAATATAGAGTCTTTATTACAAAAGGATTAAAATAAAATTTTAAGACAACATACTAACTGACAGGGTAAACAGATGCCCAATAGGCTAGAGATTGGAAGTATGGATCTGAAATTGGTAAAATCCATAATGGACACAAATTACTATATAGAAATCTCAATGGGTAGAATCCATAGACTTCTCCATGCCTTGTCAACGCATTTCACAGTTTTAATAGCTTCCTTGGGACAATACTGGATAGGCGCTGATAAATCTCAAGACCAGGTACAGGGGGACACCACACAAAACAAGTTTAGGACCAGGAATAATCTTTTCCGCCGAATGAATTGGCAAAAGTAAAGAATAGACCAATTATTCGTGACACTTGGGATGAGAAGGAGAAATTCTCACCTCTAATATAACCAAGGTCACCTGTAATTCTGTTGATTCGATCAGAGTGGATTGTTATAGGTAAGAAGAAAAATTGTATATCGGACATCACCACTGATATCAAAATAAGAATGGTATAATCACGCCTGAAGGGGGAAGGCACAATTATTGCCTTGATAAGCCCATCCGAATATTGTCCCATTCATCAAATTAATATATAGATGGAGCCTTGTTATCATGTATCCAGAGCTTTGAATTATAAAGCCATAGCCGTAGAACCCCAAGTGGGGTATGAGGTACCTCTTGCAGGAAAGGTTAATGGCGCGGGTGTCCCCGTCGGTTCAGCACAGTTTTAGCTGTGTGTTTTACAAATATTTCATAAACCAAAATGATTTTTAGAGCACCAGTTGGCTAAAAAACCAGCCGAAATATTCTTATTTTAGTTAGCCCCTTAGCTTAGCCAAAACCTTCTGGTAAAACACGAGTCACTACTGATTCATCTGACCTTTGTGTTGGTCTAAACTTCAGTTTTCCCTTTTGAGCCTTGTAAACATTTGGCCATGTGTAAAAGATTCTAAGGCAGGCCACACATTATACTTTTTTTTTTTTTTTTTTCTTTTCTGTTAAACCAGTGGGTTGATCAAAAAAGTGCTGATTCCCCAGTTAACACACTCAGTGCTAATGGGGGAAACCTACCTGTAGCACTATTGTCTTCTGCAAAATACAATGATCAGTGTAGCCATGCAGCACGGATCGTTCAAGAAAAAACTGACAGGCTGGTTGTACACAAGTCGATCGATGGAACGACTTGTGTATAACCAGCTAGCCTATACAGTGGGGAAAAATAATAATTTTGACCCCTGCAGATTTTGTAAGTTTTCCCACTTACAAAGAAATAAAGGGTCTATAATTTTTATCATATGTGTATTTTAAATGATAGAGACAGAATATCAACCAAAAATCCAGAAAAAACACAATACAAATGTTATACATTGAGTTGCAGTTCAGTGAGTAAAATAAGTATTTGATCCCTAAGCAAAACGTGACTTAGTACTTGTTGGCGAAACCCTTGTTTGCAAGCACAGGTAAGAGGGTTCTTGTAGTTGGTTACCAGGTTTGCACACCTCAGGAGGGATTTTGGTCTACTCTAAGGTTTCTTGGCTGTTGCTTGGCAACTCGAAGTTTCAGCTCCCTCCCATTTTTTTTTTTTCTATTGAATTAAGGTCTGGAGACTGACTAGGCCACTCCACGACCTTAATGTGCGTCTTCTTAAACCACTCCGTTGTTGCCTGGCGTTATATTTTGGGTCATTGTGATGCTGGAAGACCCATCCAGGACCCATCTTCAGTGTTCTGGCTGAGGAAAGAAGGTTCTCATCCAAAATTTTACAATACATTACCCCATCCATTGGCCCTTCAATGTGGCAAAGTCGGCCTGTACCTTTTAGCAGAGAAACAGCCCCAAAGCATAATGTTTCCACCTCAGTGCTTGACTGTAGGGATGGTGTTCTTAGGGTCATAGTAGAGCTGCACGATTAATTGTCTAGAATCGTTATCGCAATTGCGATCTTGACAAGTGTTTCACGATTCTGTCTATGCAAAGAATTCTCTCTGCTATTCTGAAGCCACGACCATCTAAAGAAAGGAAGAAAAAAAAAGGGGGAAGTCTGCCAAGAATCACAACATTCTTTAGCAGTGGAACTTAAGTATAAACATTGTAACAATTTGTCAATGGAATAGACTTGTGTGTAAATGAAGAAAGCTTAAACACTAAACCTTTTTCTGATATTTGTTGGTTTCAAGTTAAACATTTTTTTTTGCTAGAAAATTACTTAGAACCCCCAAACATTATATTTTTTTAGCAGAGACCCTAGAGAATAAAATGGTGGTTGTTGCAATATTTTATATCACACTGTATTTGCGCAGCGGTCTTTCAAATGCAATTTTTTTTGAAAAAATTACTTTAATGAATTAAAAAAAAAAAAAAAATAACCAGTAAAGTTAGCCTAATTTTTTTTTTGTATAATGTGAAAGATTTTACGTTGCGAGAATCGTTATCTTTTTAAAAAAAAATCGTGATTCTCATTTTGGCCAGAATCGTGCAGCTCTAGGGCATAGTCAGCATTTTTCTTCCTCAAAACATGGCGAATCTAGTTAATGCCAAGAGCTCAATTTTGGTCTTCTCTGACCACAACACTTTCTCCCAATCCTTCTCTGAATTATTTAGATGTTCATTGGCAAACTTTAGACAGGCCTGTACATGTGCCTTCTTGAGGAGGGGGACCTTGCGGGTACTGCAGGATTTCAATAAATGGTGGAGTATTTTTACTAATGATTTATTTGGTGGCTCTGGTCCCAATGGCCTTGAGATCATTCACAAGCTTCTCCCCTGTAGTTTTGCTCTGATCTCTCACTTTTCTCATGAACATCCTTGCCACATGAGGCGAAATCTTGCATTGAGCTCCAGACTGAGGGCAATTTGTGTTGTTTTGTTTTTTCTTCCATTTGTGAATAATCGTTCCAACAGTTGTCTCCTTCTTCTCACCAAGCTTCTTGCTGATGGTCTTGTAGCCCATTTCAGCCTTGTGCAGGTCTACAATCTTGTCCCTGATGTGCTTTGACAGCTCTTTGGTCTTGCCCATGATGGTGAGGTTTGAATGGAAGAAAGATTCTGTGGACAGGTGTCTTTTTTACACTTAATGAGTTGTCATCAGGAGCACCATCTTGAATTGACAGGACTAATCTGTGTATCACATACGGTAGCCAGTCCGTGGGAGCCAGAATTTTTATTTTTTACTCACTGAACTGCAACTCAATTTATAACATTTGTATCGTGTTTTTTCTGGATTTTTGGTTGATTTTCTGTCTCTATCATTTAAAATATACATATGATGATAAAAAATATAGACCTTCATTTCCTTGTAAGTGGGCAAGCTTACAAAATCTGCAGGGGATAAAAATAATAAGTTTTGCCACTATATAGTACATGGCTTGACATTTAGCCAGCTGCTGCTGAAGCTGACAAATTTTAGATCTGGTTAAAAAGAATACAAAGTATGCTATACTTTAAATTTGACTAAATAGACAATATCCTAAAGGGTTTCAGTCCTGGTAACAATTATGACTGATCTAGGGGGATGCTGGGGTAAGCTCCTAGCACAGCTCCTCTCCACCCTACACAGCTGAGATCACATTCCTTTACACACAGTCACAATCTGCACAGTGTTTAGCTGGATACTGCAGCTACACTGCTGTTCTGACCAGTTAATTTCTGTCTCTTTTGATTTTTTTTTTTTTTTTGCAATCATATTGCCAGTCTAGCAGAAAAGCCCTTGTTGATCCTAATATCACACCTTCTAGAGGCATTAAAAAGTCATGCAAACACATTTTGTGTCACTGCTAAAGAATTCCATGGTATATTTTTACATCATTGCGTTGGCCCAGCTCAGACCAATATAACTATGTACAACCCCTGGCAAAAATTATGGAATCACCAGTCCCTGAGGATGTTCCTTCAGTTGTTTAATGTTGTAGAAAAAAAGCAGATCACAGACATGACCAAAAACTAAAGGCATTTCAAATGGCAACTTTCTGGCTTTAAGAAACACTAAAAGAAATCAAGAAAAATAATTGTGGTGGCCAGTAACAGTTAGATTTATAGAACAAGCACAGGGAATAAATTATGGAATCACTCAATTCTGAGGAAAAAATTATGGAATCATCCTGTAAATTTTCATTACAAACACTAACACCTGCATCAGATTAAATCTGCTTGTTAGTATGTAGGTAAAGAGGGTAAATTATCACGCAGTGTTGCACAAGATGTTGGTTGTTCACAGTCGGCTGTGTCTAAAACATGGACCAAATACAAACAACATGGGAAGGTGGTTAAAGGCAAGCATACTGGTAGACCAAGGAAAACATCAAAGCGTCAAGACAGAAAACTTAAAGCAATATGCCTTGAAAACAGAAAATGTACAACAAAACAAATGAGGAACAAATGGGAGGAAACTGGAGTCAACATCTGTAATCGAACTGTAAGAAACCGCCTAAAGGAAATGGGATTTACATACAGAAAAGCTAAAAGAAAGCCATCTCTAACACCTAAACACAAAAAACAAGGTTACAATGGGCTAAGGAAAGGCAATTGTGGACTGTGGATGATTGGATGAAAGTCATATTCAGTGATGAATCTCGAATCTGCATTGGGCAAGGTGATGATGCTGGAACTTTTTGTTTGGTGCCGTTCCAATGAGATTTATGCAGACGACTGTCTGAAGAAAACATACAAATTTCCACAGTCAATTATGATATGGGGCTGCATGCCAGGTAAAGGCACTGGGGAGATGGTTGTCATTAAATCTTCAATAAATGCACAGGTTTATATTGAAATTTTGGACACTTTTCTTATCCCATCTATTGAAAAGATGTTTGGGGATGATGAAATCATTTATCAAGATGATAATGCATCTTGCCATAGAGCAAAAACTGTGAAAAAATTCCTTGAAGAAAGACACATAAGGTCAATGTCACGGCCTGCAAACTGGATCTCAATCCAATTGAAAATCTGTGGTGGGAGTTAAAGAAAATGGTCGATGACAAGGCTCCAACCTGCAAATATGATTTGGCAACAGCAATCAGAGAAGGCTGGAGCCAGATTGATGAAGAGTACTGTTTATCACTCATTAAGTCAAATGCCTTAGAGACTGCAAGCAGTTATAAAAGCCAGAGGTGGTGCAACAAAGTACTAGTGATGTGTTGGAGTGTTATTTTGTTTGTTTTTCATGATTCCATAATTTTTTCCTCAGAATTGAGTGATTCCATAATTTATTCCCTGTGCTTGTTCTATAAATCTAACTGTTACTGGCCACCACAATTATTTTTCTTGATTTCTTTTATGCACAAATTGTGAGTATAGCCTCATGTAGTCAAGGGTAGTAGAATTTAAACCGTACCATCATCCAAATTAATATGTACAAGGAAAAGAGAGTGGGACATAGGGGACAGTGGCTGATGTTGGCCCCATAATGTTCGCACCCTAAAATGGCTGGACTATACCGGTACAGATAAACGATGATAAACAATATGTATAAAAGGAATTTATTACAAAAAGCAAATACATGGTATACATATTAAAATGCAAAAACAGAGATTCAGGGTTCACCAAAGAATATCTGTAAATTACAAAGTATTGACTGGTCTGGTTCTCGACTAGTTTCGCGATATTATCGCTTCCTCAGGAGGACCAATCTATAAGACAAATAATATAATGCAATACAAGCAGAAATATTATACAGTACACTACAAGTAGTGATCGTAAAACAGCATGTAGAAAAGGGAAAAAAACATAATTACTAGTTCGGCTTACCCTATAATTGGGTGATCGTGTGCGGCACCGGGCCGCCTAAAAACTCTCCCCCGCGGCGGACAAGGGGGATAATGTAGAGCCCTCTAAATGAAAAGCATAGCGTGAGTAGGGGGCCACAAGGATAGCTGATGAAAGGATACAATGGATTTGGCCATACATATATTGCAGGGGTGGAAGGAGGGAGGGAAAGGGAGGGCTAAAGGGGAAAGGGAACTGGGGGAAGGGGAAAAAGAGGGGAAGGGGCGGGGAGAGGGAAAGGGAGGATAAGGGTAGTGGAACATGGAGAAGGGAAAAGGAATGGGGGGGGGGGGAGGGGGTTGTGGAGGGAAAAAGAAAGAAGGGGGTAGGGGACAGGGTGAAGAGGAACAAACAATACACAGGGAAGGGGAGGACAGAGGACGGGGGGGAAAGGGCAAACAAGAGGGATTACACTAGGCTAATAAACAATTGGAGCGTGTAATGTAGCTCACCATAATGGTTGACCAGAGGGTAATAAAGATGCTAGCCACGAGGAGACTTGCAGTGGCGCGGGGGTCGGGTGGCCCGTAATGAGCAGGAGAGCCAAACATTTCCAAACACTGGGGCATCATGGAGGGTACAATGTGTGGAAGCCCACCACTGAGGGTGGATAACCACAGGGTTGCATGGGAGTCTGTCAATAAAATAGTATCAAATGTAACATGAGATACAGGATAAAATCCATGTGAAGGTATCTGTAAAAGATAACGTCGGGTAAAGGATAGTATCCAAGATAAGAGAGCATACAACGTACCTATAGATGTACACCAGTGAGGTGTTAAAGGCCTCCCTTCCATCCCAGCCCCACGTCAGCAGTCTATCACGGAGAGAGCTCAGATGCTCACTCACAGGCCCAAGGGCCCATTAAGTGAGCTCCCCAACCCGGAGACGCCCACGACGCCGCCGACCGCCAAGCGTCTGACGTCACCGGGTCAGTTACTCCGCACTGCGCAGGTGCGCGGACCGCGCTTCTGCGCAAGCGCGTTCAAGGCGAGCCCGTGGGTAGAGCACCCTGGGCTCGGCAAGGACAAGCAGGAGACGAACACCAGGGCGTCTTCTCCTGCCAGGAGAAACACATGTCCGCCGCTTGGAAAGGCACAGGTAACCACGGACCGCACAGGGCACCTAGGGACAGCCAAACAAAATAAACAGGAATATTGAACATCATGACAAAAATGGTAATAAATAAATAACAGTATGTGTAGAAGAAATAAGAGTGGCAGTAATTGCCACCCAATCCATTAAGGTGTTGGTAAACACAAACGGGACTTGGTCCCTATAGATGGCTTCTAAAAACAAAGGGGGCAGCATTAGCTACTAAGAGACCTAGTTGAAGGATAAGAACATTAATGAAATGGGGCTTCCTGTTGGTGAGTGGTAGGAGTGCGAAATAGGGACAGGGAACAAGGAGGGGGGAGGGATGGGGGGGGGGGGGGGTTTGTGTTGGAATGTGCCAATGCAAAGGTAAACAGTGTGTTGTAAAAAATAAAGGTGATGCAGTGATAAGGGGATGGATGAAAATTGTACAAAGTTAATTGGTTGTATCAGATAATGAAATGAAAAAAGTGAGAATGTGTGAAACAGTGGATCTAGATGCAACGTAGTGAGGATAGAAACCCGAAGGTAATAGTGACAACCAACAGCGAGGAAACCATAGCAGTAAATGGGAAAAATGGAATGAATCCTTAGTTAATTAAATTAGGGGTCAGATGACATGAAGGCAGGGAACTCCATAGAGTGTCAAACTACATAGTGTTAAATTCAAGGCTAGAGAGGGGTAATCGCAAAGGAGCGATGATGTAACAATGATAAGGTTGGGTTGCAAAGGGCCAAAGTGGGTGAAGGTCAGCTATGGATTAGAGGTACGGGTAACGCAGTAATCACAGTGGGCCGGAAATTAAACGGTCCGGTGCCGCACACGATCACCCAATTATAGGGTAAGCCGAACTAGTAATTATGTTTTTTTCCCTTTTCTACATGCTGTTTTACGATCACTACTTGTAGTGTACTGTATAATATTTCTGCTTGTATTGCATTATATTATTTGTCTTATAGATTGGTCCTCCTGAGGAAGCGATAATATCGCGAAACTAGTCGAGAACCAGACCAGTCAATACTTTGTAATTTACAGATATTCTTTGGTGAACCCTGAATCTCTGTTTTTGCATTTTAATATGTATACCATGTATTTGCTTTTTGTAATAAATTCCTTTTATACATATTGTTTATCATCGTTTATCTGTACCGGTATAGTCCAGCCATTTTAGGGTGCGAACATTATGGGGCCAACATCAGCCACTGTCCCCTATGTCCCACTCTCTTTTCCTTGATTTCTTTTAGTTTTTCTTAAAGCCAGAAAGTTGCCATTTGAAATGCCTTTAGTTTTTGACCATGTCTGTGATCTTCTTTTTTTTCTACAACAATAAACAACTAAAGGAACATCCTCAGGGACTGGTGATTCCATAATTTTTGCCAGGGGTTGTATATACCGTACCTGGCTGGCTTTTCAAACGCCAATTTTTTTTAATGCACCTTTTTTTTTTTTTTAACTTTAACCACTTCAGCCCTGGAAGGATTTACCCCCTTCCTCACCAGAGCACTTTTTGCGATACAGCACTGCGTCGCTTTAACTGACAATTGCGCGGTCGTGTGACGTTGCACCCAAACAAAATTGATGTCCTTTTTTTTTTTTTTTTTTTTTTTCTCACAAATAGAGCTTTCTTTTGGTGGTATTTGATCACCTCTGCGGTTTTTACTTTATGCGCTATAAACAAAAAGAGCGACAGTTTTGGAAAAAAAAAAGCAATATTTTTTACTTTTTGCTATAATAAATATCCCAAAAAAAAAAAAATTCTTCCTCAGTTTAAGCTGATATTTATTCTTCTACATATTTTTTTGGTTAAAAAAAAAAAAAAAAAAAGCAACAAGCGTATATTGATTGGTTTGCGCAAAATTTATAGCGTCTACAAAATAGGGGATAGCTTTATGGCTTTTTTTTTTATTATTAGTAATGGCGGCGATCTGCGATTTTTATCATGACTGCGACTTTGCGGCAGACACATCGGACACTTTTGCTATAAAAATGTACTGATTACTGTGTAAATGGCAGGGAAGGGGTTAAACACTAGGCGGTGATCAAGGGGTTAACTGTGTTCCCTCACTGTGTTCTAACTGTAGGGGGGGTGGGCTCACTAGAACATGACAGAGATCACTGCTCCTGTTGACATGGAGCAGTAGATCCCTGTCATGTTGCTAGGTAGAACAGGGAAATGCTTTGTTTACATAAGCATCTCCCCGTTCTGCCTCTCCGTGTCATGATCACGGGCCACCGCGGACATCGAGTCCGCGGGCGCGTGCTCGCCCACTAGCCAGCGATTTAAAGGGGACGTACAGGTACGTCCATTTGGACAGCCGTGCCATTGTGCCGACGTACATCGCCGGGTGCTGGTCGGCAAGCGGTTAATTAAAAAACACAATACATAACCCAATTTTATTTTTAAATACAAAAGATACTCCAAATACCAAACATGTCATTCTTTAAAATTTCGCACACGTCTGTGCGACGGGCGAACATTTATGTCCATTTTACTATCCATAGGCGACGCTTTAACAAGTTACCACTTTAGGTTTAAAGAGGAGGTCTAGTGCTAGAATTGCTGCCCATGATCTGATGTTCGCGGTAATACCTCAAGTGTGGGATGATCGTTATTTGTGTGCGTGCGTTGGCTTTTGCGTAGGGGGATGGGGGCACTTTAAAATGAAATAATTAATTTTACTACTTCCTTTTTTTTTTTTTTTTTTTTTTTTTTTACACTTTTTTTATTGCTGTCACAAGGAATGTAAACTTCCTTGTAACTGCAATAGGCATGCGACAGGTATTTATAGAGAGATCTGGGTTCTATAAGACCCCAAATCCCTCCTTTGCTCATAAAAGCATTCAATCACACCAGATTGGTGTTTTCCAATGCTTTTGATTTTTGAAAATGGCGCCGTTGACATCTGAGTAAACCGGAAGTGATGTCAGGTCATCATTTCCCGGTTAGCGTAGCCGAGAGCTGATCAAAGCCGATCCGGGAGCACCTGCTGGTTGCTCGGGTATCCCAGTGGGACGGAAGAGCCTGAGAATGCCGTGGGGGTTGCGGACGTCCCCACATGCTGCTGCTTGTAAAAGCAGTACAGTGGCGAATTAGCTGCTAGGATTACTTTTGCAAGGGAGCCGACTGTCTGCTCTTAAAAAAAAAACAAAAAAAAACGTACTGGCATAATGTCTGCAGGGTGCAGGCATCATCCCGGCTTAATCATTTGAAGTCCACAGTGTATGGGTATGTCGCTGGTCAGCAAGTGGTTAATTTCAGAATTCCAGAAACGTTTAAGAACTTTGGACATTCATCACTCCTGTTTTTCCTCTTATAAAATGGGATGTAATAAGTCATTGTCTATTCCAAACTAAGGCATATTTATGCATTCAAGTGTTATACTGTTATTTTGTACATTTTTGGCACATGTATCTTTCTTGATTGGTACAATGGAAAATGCACAAAAAAAACACTGTAACAACTCCTAAACAAACAAGATTTTTAAATAGGTGCTAAGGGCCTATTTGGGAAATGCTGCACAGCTCCAAGGTAGAAATCCAGCCATTTCATCTCCTTTTCCTTTATTAATTATTTGATTGCTTTTACAGAAGAAATCTCCTCGTGAAAGTGACAAGCACATGAGCAGTAGCTCTTCTGGGATTCCCTCACCTTCAAGTTTTGCTGCCCCAAACCCCAAACATGAATGGAAAGTTATTGCGTCAGAAAAAAAGTCACGTAAGTAAAAGTATTGCCTGCACAATTTTTCTACATTTGTAGTTAAGCATGGATAGGTGCATTGCTTATGAGCAATTGGCCTATTCTGATATACAACTGTCTGCTGAAAACCAGAAACTACCAAGAATTAATTAATTAAAATTAATTTTCTTTAATTTACATCTCAGGACACATAGCTACTTCATATCGATTATGATAGGATTATGCTGCCACCCATAGGTGATTGGACACTGGCAAAAAAAATAGCTGGAGGTCCCCTCCCCATTAGGCAAGGCTTCAGGTTTTTTTGCGTTTTTTTTCTCTTTTGCTTGTGTCTCCCTAATTTATGCTTTTCCATCGTTGTAGCTTCTACCTGGCCTGAGTTGCAGGATTTGAGTGGAAGGAATTCTGGTGATTCTGATTTACCTGGCTTGGCCCAGGAGAATGTATTGTGCTGAGATTGTAATCATGGCAGCAGATGGCCTTTCATGTATAGATTTCATCCTCACATGTACATTGTGGGGCAAATCCTGGCAATCTGGAGTTGATCTGAGACTGGCCTTAAGTGGAATCAAAGGTCCGATTTCAGTCTTAGTGGTCCTTTTTCAGAGGCTGATTGCTTCACATTCCTTATTGCATGCCTTTGTGCAAGGCATCATGTGTGTTGTTTTGTCAGTCAGGACTCTGTTGACTCCATGGGGCCTTAACTTGGTACTTTCTGTATAGTAGAAATCTCCATTTGAACCCATCTGGGATATTCCTTTAGTCCTCCTGATGCGTAAGGTCATTTGGTTGAAGAAAGAAAAAAACAAACAGTAGCTGCACTAAAAGGTAAAATGCTAGATCTAAATAACTGTCAGCCTAGGTTCACATTGGAGCGCTTTGTCATGCGATTTGGGAGATCAAATTGCTTGACAAGTCGCAGCCTATTGGAGGCAATGGCACTGTTCCAATCAGTGCGACACCGCTTTTGCGGCGCCGCACTAATTTGCAAAAGTAGTTTTCTGTACTTTTGCCGATTTCAAATGCAACTTCAATAGACATCTGTGCATGAAGCCACACAGATGTATAGTAGCACCTGAAATCGCACTGACCTTGCTACTTTGAAATCGTGCTACTTCAAGTGAAGTAGCACAATTTCAAAGTAGCATCGATGTGAACCAGGGCTTAATGTGCTGTGGAATGAATCACAGGAAACCATTCATTAACTTAGCTATCTGCAGTATGTTAGTGTAAAGTATGAACTCGTAAGGTCCAATGTTTCGGTGAGAGGAGTCCACCACTATTGCAATGCTGCAAATGTAATACACAGTTTACGAATTCCAGACCAGTGCCTTGATTAGTAGTGTATAAAATATTCCACATTTACCAATGTGACCACTTTTCAGTAAGTACCACCACCAATCACTCGTTCCCCTTGATGCCCAGACCTAATATAGGTCACCATGCGCATTCCCCTTTGAGGGGTCTCTATGTCTAATCATGGTTTTTAAGTACTTCCTCCAACTTCCTTCTTCAGAATTGCCAATGTTGTAAAATCACCCAGGAAATCTCTCCACCATCAATTCCGCTCAAAAGGAATAAAAACTCTACATAGTGTTCTATCCCATAATGCAAATGCACTAATTATCAGGAGTGCACCACCTTCATGTCCCCTTAAGGATAAGATAACAGCATCACCAAACACTTGTTCAGATAGCGCCTTCTTGGTGGTGTGATGACATCACTAAGCTCCGCCCTGATGCATTTTTGTTGCTTCCTGTGACTTCTAAAGGAAATATACTTACAAATTTGCACCATATGGATGTTAGAGCCACTGAGGATGCTACCTGTGGTAGGCATGTTTTGTAGATCGCTGCATGAGGTTCGGGTTTAGTTGTTTGGATTCTGTTGGATTGGTGTACAATAAAGAAAATGCCTTTCTTGGAGTACATCATGGGACATGGAAATCCTGTCCCTCTGTTGTTGTGGTTTATAGCTTGCTACAAAAGTTGAAGCCTTTCCTAACAGGGAGGGGTTATGCCTGCATTTTTTTGACCGTGTTCAGTCAGCTGAAGGTAGCAGCATATCCCTTTTGTAATGGATATAAAGATGCTCTGTGTACCATGATCTACTGGAAAACCAAAAATGCCATTTTAGGCTCTGAGGGACCAGGCTTAAAATGATAATAATAAAGCCCAAGAAGTAGAGTATTGACTTCAAAGTTTTGCTACTTTTTGTAATGGAAAAGGTACATTACTGATGAGCAATTCTAGTATATCCACTGCATTGCAAAATGCAATTTAAGACCAGGGGACCAGCCTTAAAGTGATACCAATCTTTTCTTTTTCATCTATACCTGCGCCTGTGTTTATAGACTGCTTCCTTATTTTATTTTATTTTTTATTTTTTGGCTGATCCCAGAGTCTCTGCAGTGACTGGATTAGGCTGTGCTAACTCTGAGGGTAATAAGGAGGGGAAGCCCTATATCCTTTTCTGTGAAGAGAATAGGCAGCGAAAGCATCCCCACCACTTTGTGCGAGAAGAAACTGTGGCTAAGCTGGGTTAAATACAGATCTAGGGTTCTGTAAGGGATGATCACAACACCTTTGTACGGCATTGCAGATGCTCACATAAATAGGTGATAATGCAGATCTTCTCCCAAAGAAGGTGATGCTAAAGTGGTTGTAAACCTCAGTCATGGAATCTGAACTAAGCACATATAGCTATAGTGTTTAATTCTCTTTCCAAAGCTCTAGGTGTCGTTTCTTTGGTGCTTCCATCCTTTATCAGCATGACTCACTTCTGGGAAGTTTTCCCAACACATGAGATAAAATTTGTGTCAGGGAGGGAGTTCAGCAGGGAGCTTGTCTATTCAGAACACTGTTTTGCTGTGTGGAGGGGGTGTGTTCCTTTCTTCCAGATGAACGATTGTAATATTTTTTTGCCCTTTTGAAGGGATGAGAGGGCTACAGGTAAACAAGTAAATTTTATGTAGGAGGATTATTTTCATCTGAGGCTGTTTGCTTCACTGGGTATATGTGAGGGTTTACAACCACTTTAACCGCTTGCCAACCAGCCGCTGCAGTTGCACTGCGTCAACATGGCTCGGCTGTGCGAATCGCCATCATGTTATGTCGGTTCCGCTTTTGTCCACTAGGGGCGCTCACACACGGAGCCGATGCGAGTGCCCGATGCGAGTGATCACCGCCGGGCTCCTGCGATCACCCAGGGCACACGGAGAAGTGACAGATCGTCTGAACAGCGATCTATCTCATCCCCTACACAGTCCCCTCCCTCCTTCAGTTAAAACACACACTGGGAACACATTAACCCTTTGATCGCCCCCTAGTGGTTAACCCCTTCACTGCCAGTGACATTTTTACAGTAATCAATGCATTTTTATAGTACTGATCGCTGTAAAAATGCCATTGGTCCCAAAAATGTGTCAAAATTGTCTGAAGTGTCTGCCATAATGTCACAGTCCCGATAAAGATCGCAGATTGCCACCATTACTAGTAAAAAAAAAAAAATAATAAAAAAAATGCCATAAAACTATAACCCCTATTTTGTAGATGCAATAACTTTTGCGCAAACCAATCAATATGCGCTTATTGCGTATTTTTTTTTTAACAAAAATATGTAGAAGAATACATATCGGCCTAAACTGAGGAAAAAATAGTTTTTTTTATCTATTTTTGGGGGATATTTATTATAGCAAAAAGTAAAAAATAATACTTTTTTTTTCAAAATTGTCGCTCTTTTTTTTGTTTATAGCGCAAAAAATAAAAACCGCAGAGGTGATCAAATACCACCAAAGGAAAGCTCAATTTGTCAGAAAAAAAAAGGATGTCAATTTTGTTTGGGTGCAACGTCGCGTGACCGCGCAATTGTCAGTCAAAGCGACTCAGTGCCAACTCGCAAAAAGTGCTCTGGTCAGGAAGGGGGTAAAATCTTCTGGGACTGAAGCGGTTAAGGCACAGTATCGAAACACATTGCTTAAATTTGAATACAGAATTACATCTTTCACAATTTCTGATAAAGCGGGTCAACCAACTCAAATGCATTGAATTCACCTGGACCCCACCATTATAATCGACATGCAAGACCAAGTTGATCATTTTGTAGGTGTGTTATGTTGAAGGGTGAGAGAAACAAGTGTATTGTGTGAAAGGGTGTAGTGTATGAGATCACAAGATTTCTGGTCACATAAAGACCCTAAGAGGCCTTCTACTGAAAGGAAATACATTTTATTTTTTTAAATGAAGTGTTTCTAACAGTTGATTACAATAAATGAAAAGATTTTTAACCGGTTCAATACCGGGCAATTTCACCCCCTTCCTTCCCAGGCCAATTTTTAGTTTTCAGCACTGTCGCATTTTAAACGTCAATTGCGCGGTCGTGCGACGTTGTACCCAAAAGAAATTGACGTCCTTTTTTTCACCACAAATAGAGCTTTTTTTTGGTGGTATTTGATCGCCTCTGCGGTTTTTATTTTTTGCGCTATAAACAAAATAGGAGCGACAATTTTGAAAAAAACACAATATTTTTTACTTTTTGCTATAATAAATATCCCAATTTTTTTTTTAAAAAACACATTTTTTCCTCAGTTTTGGCCGATACGTGTTCTTCTACATATTTTTGGTAAAAAAAATCGCAATAACCGTATATTGATTGGTTTGTGCAAAAGTTATGGCGTCTACAAAATACGGGATAGATTTATGGCATTTTTTTAAAAAAAATATTTTTTAATTTTTTTTAGCGGCGATCGCGATTTTTTTTTTGGTGTCTGCGACATTATGGCGGACACATCGGACACTTTTGACACATTTTTGGGACCAATCACATTTATACAGCGATCAATGCTATAAAATTGCATTGATTACTGTGTAAATGTGACAGGCAGTGAAGGGGTTAACCACTAGGGGGTGGGGAGGGGTTAATATGTTTCCTAGGGAATGATTCTAACTGAAGGGGGAGGGGACGCACTAGGGGAGGAGACCGATCTGTGTTCCTCCGTTCTGGGAACACAGATCGCTCTCCTCAGAGCTGACAGGCTGTGGATCTGTGTGTTTACACACACAGATCCACATGCCGGCCTGGTTAACGGGCAATCACGGGTGCCCGGCGGACATCGCGGCCGCCGGGCACACGCACCAGGTCCTGAGGAACGCGGCGGGCGCGCGCGCGCCCCCTAGAAGGCCGGGAATCCCAGGACGTCATATGACGTCCACCCAGGATGGGAGATCCCATCTGTGGACGTCATATGACTATGGGCGGGTAGGGAAGTGGTTAAAGAGTGAAAATGTATGTGTTGAATTGTTTAGCACCTGTAATGTTCCAGCATTAATGCATGTGCATTGATTTATGAAGCCGGTTGTAATGTATACCAATACCGAAAGTAATTTTTAAATTTTTTTTTCCCAGATAAAGTCTACCTGTGTCTTGCTGTTCTTAACAGCACATTAAGCGTTATCTTCTTGCATGGCCGCAACACCCCATTGAGCTCCCCGTTAAATACTCCACGTCTAATGAAAAGTTTAAGCCTTGAAATACCTCCAGATGACTCAAATGACAAAATCATGTCACCAATGCATTATGCTCGTTCTGGTCTGGGAATAGCTGAAATGAATGGCAAACTAATTGCAGCAGGTAAGTACAGAAACCTAGAAGGGTGATGACAAAAAGGATCAAGTGGTCCTTCGAGTCTATTTTTTTAGTTTATTTTTTCTTTGATTATAGATCTTTGTCCAAAATATTTTTTATTTTAACTGTTGACTGACTCACTACCTCTGCTGAATGTTTGTTGCTAACATCAACAACTTTTTTGGTAAAATAATACTTTGTAAAGTTTAGTTTAGTCATGTCTTTGGGCTCTTGAGCTTGGCTTCATAGTAAATGTACTGCCCTTCTGAACCTTATTCCATCCTTCATGTATTTAAACCCTAAGTACATTCTGCTTGTATCGGCCAAGCTGGCCCAAGCAAAGAATTTCCTTTATGAAGTAATGTGGCTGTTGTGAGTGCTGTATCAATACTGTATGTAGCATGAACTACATACAGAATGCTGTGCTGTGTTCAACAGCATCTCGGGAAGCTTTCAGTCTGCTACTTGGACAAAATCATTTATCGTTGAGTGCTTCTCAGTCTTTCAAAAGAAGCCTTGAATTTTTTATGAGGAAATACATGGTTTCTTTTGGCTGAGTTGGAAGCTGTTGATGTAATTTCTCTGCCACTTCCAATCAGGACACCTTGTATTAATTGCTAAAAAATACAAGTCTTTCGCTAAATGGCTGAGAAGCACTCAGCCCAACTTGCTTTTGTTCCAACAGCAGATGAAGTCTCCCAAGACATTTGCGGACTTACATGCTGTGTGTAGCTGATGCCGTATATAGTAGGATACAACATGCACAGCAGCCGCATCACTAAAAAAGTAAACATATTCGTTTGGGCCAATGTGGCACAAACTTTTTAAAGTGGTGCCAGGAAAGCTTTTTAAATAACAAACAAACTTAGTATAACAAGTTTGCTTTTGCACAGAGCAGTCCCAAGATTCCATATGTCCCCTGCTGGTGCTCTTGGCTCCTCGTCTAAGTGAGCCACCTTAGGAAATCGCTTTCTATTGCGACACACCCGCAGGCTCAATCCCGAGCTGTCCGCATCCATTGACAAAGACAGTGTGGCTCGGCACCACACCCGATCCCTTTTTAGGGATTTTATTGACAGCAATGGCTCCTACTACTATCAATCTGCCCTGTGAGGTAAGAGAGCGGAGAGGCTCAATGCTCTCAAACACAATGCTAAATTGAGACTGGACTTGGGTAAGTATAAGGGGGTGGTGGGTTGGGTTGGTTTTTTTAACCTTAATGCAGAGCATACATTAAGGTAAAAATAAAAAAAAACTTCTATCTTTACAACCACTTTAAAGCTTTCAATGAAATCACCCCTTTCTCTCTCTTCTTTTCTTAGTGTTTAACAAGAAAAATTTAAAATGCAAGCATGAATGTTAAAGTGCAACTTTACCCATAACTTGCTAAAAAATAATGTTCTTTAGCAAGGAATATGCATTCCACGTTAATAATTGTACTACCAAAATTAGCCTTTTTAATTGCCTCCAGCATTGTTCCGGTTTCTTCTTGCTGGAGGCTGCCATTTTGCTGAATCCCAGAGCCCCTGAGCAGTGGTAAATCAAAAAAGTTACATTCCTGGATTGCTGGGATTGCCAACTATCACATTTTCTTTCCTCAGCCAAACTGTCAAACCATCAAATTGCTGGTGTCATAACTGGTGTGCAGCACCATGGCAGTTGCAGATCAAACAAACAATTTATTTGGCTGTTAAGGATAGGAGGATTAAATTCTGCTTTAAGACTGTCAGCAGATCGGCCTCTACAAATTCGGCAATGCCTAAAAGTGCATAGAAAATTGAGAGCAAATGAGCATATGCAGAGCAGGATGAGATGGCGTATTAGTGAATTTTAAGCAGTATGGGCACTTTAAAGAATTGTGGGAAATTGACATTAACCTTAGGTTGCTTTGTCTTCTGTGCCTTATTTGTAGTTTTGCTTTGTTTCCTATACAGGTGGCTACAACAGAGAAGAATGTCTGCGTACAGTTGAATGCTATGACCCAGAAAGTGACACCTGGACATTTCTGCCTCCAATGAAAACGCCTAGAGCTCGGTTTCAAATGGCAGTTTTAATGGTATGTGTCAGTTATTTAAACATTTCTATTACAAGTCACACCATCCGTTTATTTTGTATTAATATTCATGCAGTAAGGTTGTCGAATTACCAATACTAGTATCGGTATTGGGACCGTTACCGAGCATTTGCGCGAGCACTTGTACTCGCGCAAATGCTCCTGATGCCTGATCCGTAACATGGGAGAGGCGGCGCAACCGGAAGTCTGCGGGCGGAATAACAGAAGTGACGCTCTGTGTTGACATCAGCGGTTGGACATCCCGACTCTCATCTTGGTACACCCTGCACTCAGCCGCAGTAAGCCAGCAGCGGACATCTTGTTGCACCCAGCCCATGTAGTTCGCTGCTGCTTTTATGCGGCCGAATGCAAGGAGTACCAAGATGGGTGTCGCAGGCACCCTTTTCTCTCATGTAATTTATTCCTGGCTGGATTTCAGTGCCTGCCCATAAATACCACTTATCAGTGTCCATTGCCCATAAGTGCCAGCCATATGTCAGTGCCTGCCATCTGTCAGTACTGCATATCAGTGCCACCTAATCTGTATTGTGCTTTGAAAACTGTCACATGACCTTAAAAAAAAGGATCGGCGAGTACTTGAAAAAATAAGGATTTTTTTTGTTACAGCGTACCTGTAAAATCCTTTTCTTGGAGTACAGCACAGGACACAGAGCTGGTTATTATATTAATAACTACTTGGGTTATACGCCACTTATAGGTGAATGGACACAGCTAAATCAATCAAACAGGAAGTCCTCCCCTATATAACCCGTCCTACACAGGAAGCACATCACTTTTGTAGCAAGCGATAAATTCCCAAAAGAGGGGAGGGACCTCTGTGTCCTGTGATGTACTCCCAAGAAAAGGATTTTACAGGTAAGCTATAGGAAAAATCCTATTTTCTTTATCGTACATTACAGGAAACAGAGCTGGTTATTGTATTATTAACTACTTGTGACGTCCCAAAGCAATATCCTTAAGGAAAGGGAGACTCCATCGTAGAAACTGCCACCAGAGAAGGACCTACTCTATTTGTAATACTCTGAGGCCAAAGGCAGCATTTTCTACGTTGTTGACAGCCACCTGGTAAAAATCATGTAGCTGTATAAACCAAAGACCCAATTGTGGTCTTGCACACCTGGGCCACTGACACCCGATGATGGATGGCCCAAGATACGCCCTCACACCTAGTAGAGAATCTCTCCCCCAAAAAAAAAAATGGGTTTTGGCCATTTAAACCATAGGCATCATTGATAAACTGGCAGATCCACTGCTAAGTATTCAACCTGGATGCTGCTTGCCCTTCCTGGGCCTTTTGGCAACACAAATCAAGATTCCTGACCTGT
This sequence comes from Aquarana catesbeiana, assembly GCF_042186555.1. Lineage (NCBI taxonomy): Eukaryota > Metazoa > Chordata > Amphibia > Anura > Ranidae > Aquarana > Aquarana catesbeiana. The sequence goes on from NC_133330.1 coordinate 173,485,858, forward strand.
GCCTACAACTCAAGTAGATCCTGAGCGCCTGAACAACCTCTAGAGTATGTAGCGATCTTTCTCCTGTCGACTGTGGATTAGGAGAAAAATAAAAGGCAAGACACTGTCCTGATTCGAGTGAAAACTAGAAACCACTTTAGGCAATAAAAGTGGATGAGGACGCAAGATCACCTTATGATGCGAGACCAAGACCAGCTCCTTGCACGAAAGATCCACCAACTCTGACACTCCACCCAGTGAAGTGATGGCAACCAAAGAAGCCACCTTCTGAGATAAAAGGACCAACAGAATCCCCCGATTGGTTTAAAAAGTGGCCTCTACAAGGACAATCAAGATCAAATTCAAGTCCCAGGGACACAAGAATGGCCTGACAGGTGGGACAGTCCAAGTTACATGCTGTATGAGGTATGTGCAAGGAGTGAAAAACAACGGCCTCTGGAAAAGAATGGATAGGGACGAACTCTGACCCTTAATGGTACTTAAGGCCAATCTCCTTTCCCCTCCTGATCGGAGAAAGAAAAAGAAAATCTCTCACTCACATATTTCTGTGGGTGCCACTTTCTGTCTTCACCCCAGGCAAAAAAATATTTTCAAATCCTGTAATTGATGTTCCCCCAAAGCTGGCTTCAGGGGCTCAACAGTGCTGAGATACAGGACTCAAGACCGTTAGGTCCCACTGGACTGGGAGTGTCCAAGGAGCAACCCCCGCAAGACTCACTATGTCGATGTACCAAGCCCTCCTGGACTAATTCGACCAACACTAATATCAGTTTTACCACCTCACGGATTCTTCGCAAAAGATGTGGCAGAAGCCAAAACAGCGGTAAAAAATCAAATAAGGGAGAACCGATCCTTAAGGCGTTACCAGTACATTTACCCCTATTGGCAGTGGGAATCTCATCCCAGGCACACCTGTCTCAACCTGTTGTAGAACTTGGAATCCAGTAAATTCCACTGCAGAGATCCCCCTGCCACTATTCTATCCCTGAAATATGTATTGGCGATAGAGACAGCACTTGTACTGTCCCATACAGAATGTTTCACCTCCCTGATTCGCATGACCTCTGGTGCTGACCTGGTGGTTGATATATATGCTTGCAGAGGCTTTCTGGATTGAACCTACAACTGGTTTTTCCTATACTCCAGAGCAAGGCCTACTGGTCAAAAATTCCAATATATTGATGAACTGTATTCTCTCCTGTGGAGACCAAGCCCCCTGAACTGTAGCCAGCCTCAAATCAACTCGGAGAGACTGGCATCAGTGGTTATTCTCTAAATTCCTGAAAAGGAAGAATACCAACCACCAATTTTTGTTCTGCAACACCCCGGAAACAGCCTTCCGGCAATCCAATGTCTGGATCTTCAAGTTCCAGACAGAGAGAATGATCCTCTACCACAGCCTGGAGTAGGACTGTATGCAGGGAATGTGCTTTGACCTAAACACTGCTTCCTCCTGTAGAAATATATATAGGAACCCCTGGAATCGACTGCTTCCTGAGCAAAGATTGAGGTAATGAGTATTGAGGTGTCTTCAGCAAGCCTAGTACTGGGGCTAGACTCTTTGTGAACCCTCCGGAGCTGTGGCCAACCCAAAGGAAAGATTCACAAAAAATCGGCTTTCCACTGCAAATACAGAAATTCTTGATGAGCCTGGAAAAAAAAAACGCCACATGAAGACGTGCATTTACAGATGATTATGGACCCCAAAATCTACCTCTTGCAGAGAGGTCATCACTGAACAGATCTAGCCTATCTGAAAACAGAAGGATGTTCAGCAGCTTGAGGTCTTAAGGTAGACCTTATGTCTCTATTTGGTTTTGGACCTGCTACCATTTAATGGTCTCACAATAATGAGCCCATTACTTCTGCAAGGCAAAAGGCTGACGACTCTGTGGCAGACCCAGACAGTCCCAAGAGGTGCACTTAACCTACCAGGTTTCTGCCGGCTAAAGATGGAACAAACCACCATAGAGACTGCCCTAAGATCTTCTGGCCTGAGATACTACCAAACACAGCCTCCTCAGATCTCTCCCTCACCCAGGTGGGGAAAAGCTTACAGCATCTGGTATACCCGGGCAGTCTCCCATCTATATACTAACCAGGCTTGATCCTGCTTAGGCTTCGATCAACAGAGATCAGACATGATCAAGGTGATGCGGCCGCAGTCTGACGATAAAGATGAATGTGTCAGAAAACACTGCAATGCCGAACGCCACAGTCGCTCATATGCACCCGAAACCACTGTCCATTGGGAAATGTGGACACCACCAGATCCCTGAACCTGAGAGTGGTGCATCTGCCTCCCCCGGCTGCCTCTCTTTTCTGGAACCATTTAACTGGTATAACAGGTAAATAACGTAGCAACTATATTAGCCAACCTAATATACAGTCCTTCAAGGATGCAGGCCTAAAACAATGTTGGTTTACCTCTATGGAGCCCCATGGGTATGCTGATATGTAAGTACCTAACTTTTCTTTTACTCATAGTTAGTGTTTGGCTCAAGCCATTTATTATCAATCAACTGTGTTTACTCTTTTAAAATCATAATTGCAACAGAAACTACACCAATGACCCTGATCAAAAGTTTACACACTATGGTGATTTTGGCCTGATAACATGCACACAAGTTGACAAAAAGGGGTTTGATTGGCTATTAACCACTTCCAGACTGGCTCAGAACTATATACGTTGGCACTTTGAAGAGGGATATCGTTGTTATGGAAGCAGCTAGTTACCTTAACCCCGGTATCTTCTTCTTCAGTGAGCGGTACGGTTTTAGAAAAGTGGTCTCTGCGGTGTATTCGCCGTGAGATCACTTTTATCGGTGGCGGGAGAGGCACACACTACCCCCTCCCGCCGTGCTCTGGTCCCCTCCACCACTTACCGGAGGCGGTCGGATCCTTCTTCCTGCTTGACATGGAGTGAGGAGAAGATGGCCCCCACCCAGCTCCATACCATTGCAGGGTGGAAGCGACACCAAAATGTCACTTCCGCTTATAGCTCTTAAAGGGACTTTTTTTTTTTTATATCTATTGCACTTTAGTGTAAGTATGAGATCTGAGGTCTTTTTGACCGCAGATCTCATATTTAAGAGGTCCTGCCATGCTTTTTTTCTATTAAGGGATGTTTACATTCCTTGTAATAGGAATAAAAGTGACACAATTTTTTTTTTTTTTTAAAGAACAGTGTAAAAAAAAAAAAAAACGCATCCCGCCAAGCTCGCATGCAGAAGCAAGCGCATACGTGAGTAGCGCCTGCATATGAAAACGGTGTTCAAACCACGCGTGTGAGGTATCGCCGTGATCGTTAGAGCGAGAGCAATAATTTTAGCACTAGACCTCCTCTGTAACTCAAAACGTGCAACCTGTAGAATTTTTTAAACATCGCCTATGGAGATTTTTAAGGGTAAAAGTTTGCCGCTATTCCACGTGCGGGCGCAATTTTGAAGCATGACATGTTGGGTATCAATTTACTTGGCGTAACATCTTTCACAACATAAAAAAAAAAGGGCTAACTTTACTGTTTTTTTTATTTGTTTTTTTAATTCAAAAAAGTGTATTTTTTCCAAAAAAAGTGTGCTTGTAAGACCGCTGTGCAAGTATGGAGTGACAAAGTATTGCAACAACCGCCATTCTATTCTCTAGGGTGTTAGAAAAAAACAATATATAATGTTTGGGGGTTCTAAGTAATTTTCTAGCATAAAAAAAAAAAACACCTGATTTTAACTTGTAAGCAAAATTCTCAGAGGCTCGGTCCTTTAAGTGGTGAAAGGTAACCATCCTTACGTGTGATCTGTTTGCTTGTAATTAGTGTGTGTGTATAAAAGGTCAATGAGTTTCTGGACTCCTGACAGACCCTTGCATCTTTCATCTAGTGCTGCACTGACGTTTCTGGATTCTGAGTCATGGGGAAAGCAAAAAAAATTGTCAAAGGATCTGCTGGAAAAGGTAGTTGAACTGTATAAAACAGGAAAGGGATATAAAAAGATATCCAATGAATTAAGAATGCCAATCAGCAGTGTTCAAACCCAAAGTGGAAAATGAGGGGTTCTGTTGAAATCAAACCACGGTCAGATAAACCAACTAAAATTTCAGCCACAACTGCCAGGAAAATTGTTCAGGATGCAACGAAAAACCCACAAATAACTTCAGGTGAAATACAGGACTCTCTGAAAACATGTGGTATGCATGTTTTTTATGCAAGATGCACAATAAGGAGGCACATGAAGAAAAATGGGCTGCATGGTCGAGCCGAAGAAAGCCATTACTACACAAGTGCCACAAAGTATCCCGCTTACAATATGCCAAACTACACAGAGACAAGCCTCAAACCTTCTGGCACAAAGTCATTTGGAGTGATGAGACCAAAATTGAGCTTTTTGGCCACAACCATAAACGCTACTTTTGGAGGGAAGTCAACAAGACCTATGATAAAAGGTACACCGTTCCTACCGTGAAACACGGAGGTGGATCGCTGATGTTTTGGGGATGTGTGAGCTACAAAGGCACAGGAAATTTCGTCAAAATTGATGGCAAGATAAATGTAGTAAGTTATCAAAAAATGCTGGAGGAACATTTGCATTCATCAGCCAGGAAGCTGCGCATGGGACGTACTTGGACATTACAACATGACAATGATCCAAAACACAAGGCCAAGTCGACCTGTCATTGGCTACAGCAGAATAAAGTGAAGGTTCTGGAGTGGCCATCTTGGTCTCCTGACCTCAATATCATTGAGCCACTCTGGGGAGATCTCAAACATGCAGTTCATGCAAGACAGCCCAAGAATTTACAGGAACTGGAGGCTTTTTGCCAAGAGGAATGGGCAGCTTTATCATCTGAGAAGATAAAGAGCCTCATCCACAAATACCACAAAAGACTTCAAGCTATCATTGATGTTAAAGGGAGCAATACGCGGTATTAAGAACTGGGGTATGTAAACATTTGATCAGGGTCATTTGGGTAGTTTCTGTTGTTGTGATTATGATTTTAAAAAGAGTAAACACAGTTGCTTGATAATAAATGGCTTCAGCCAAACGCTAACCATGAGTGAAAGAAGTTTTTGTGTTATCATTCATATTCTCTGAAAAATGGCCAAGAAATCATAAATTCTGCCAGGTTATGTAAACTTATGAGCACAACTGTATGTATGTAGTCCCAGGAAAACAAGTACATATGCATGCAGTTTAATGTAAATAAACGTATATGTATGTTTATGTACTAATGAAAACATACCAGCATGTGTTTAAGCAACATGCATCTATGGAAGCCTTCGTTCATGGAAGCATGTGCTTTTTTATGCAACTATGCATTTAGTCAAAACATGAAAGTGTGCGTCCCTGTAAACACGCATTTATACAATACGTGCCCATGGAAACAAGCATTTATGCAATAAGCAAGCATGCGCTAATGCAACATTATGCAGCACGCATCTATGCAGACATGTATAAACCTGCGTCTTTATGCAGACATGTATCTTTATACAAACGTGTAAACATGCATCTTTGTGCGACCCTGTATCTTTGTGCGACCCTGTATCTTTGTGCAGACATGTATAAACATGCAACTTTGTGCAGACATTATAAACTTGCATCTTTATGCAACCCTGTATCTTTAGCAACCGTGCGTTTTTAGCTAGTTTGCAGGCATGCTCCTACCTGCTTAACTGCAGTTGGGCCCCATACTAGTCCTGCAGGATTTAGCCAAGCACTAATGCATTCAATGTAGCCTCTATGCTGTTTCAGAACAGCGAACCTTACAGACACTGGCGAAAAAACTGATGTGCTTCCTGTGTAGGAGGGGTTATGTAGGGAGAACTTCCTGTTTGATTGATCTACCAGTGTCCATTCACCTATAGGTGGCCTATAACCCAAGTAGTTATTAATATAATAACCGGCTTTGTGTCCTGTGATGTTCGATAAAGAAAAAGTATCGGTACTTGTACCCAGTCCTAAAAAAGTGGTATTGGGACAACCCTACAGATAAGTAAATGAGTTTAGGCTGTATGAATTCCTCTTCTCCTTTCTATATGTCTGCAGACAGCTAAATCTTAATAAAAGATCTTTCTATGGTATAAAGGTCATAATATACATTTTATGACTTTGTTTCATAAGTGATGTGTAAAATGTGCTTTTCACACTTGTTAGGATGAACTCTATGTTGTCGGTGGATCAAATGGTCAGTCTGATGATCTAAGCTGTGGAGAGAAATATGACCCTAAAGCAAGTGTATGGACACCTGTTCCGGAGCTGAGAACAAACCGCTGTAATGCAGGTATGAATGTGTTTTTTGATTTTCTTTTGTGATTTGTGCTGCACGAATCTGCAGGCTCTAAACCCATTTCAAAGGGTGTAGATTTCTGTAGAACACACTGCTGTTAGTTTTGGCGTGCCCCTGTCAGACATGGTCCCTCTCCTGGCACTCAAGAGTCCTGGTCAGCACCAGGAGGTTTCTTATTTAGGGCACATCTGTCTTCATATTTGTTTCTAGGTGAGGTTTTACAGCTGTGCTGTCTAGTAGTGTTCTGGAGCAGTTATCTGATATCTGGGCAATTATGAGACGCAAGGGTTGCAAACATTCCAGGTCCCTGAATTTTGCCTCCATTTTCTTTTCTTCACCCTACAGGCTTCAGAAGAGGGGTCAGTGGAATATGCAGCATCTTTAGCAGACTCCTCCCAAGAGAATAACCTGTGTTTAGTAAGGCCCTTAGAGCCTCAGTGGAGGTGCTAACCAATGTGGTGTGAGAGAACCTAAAATTACAGCGAACAGAGACTCTTGCCTAAGGTCACTGCATTGGGCTAGTGGAAGGTTCCCAAACCCCTTAAGACATTTCCAATTTACACCCCCACACTAAGGAAGTCTTATACAATAGCTGAGCGCATCCAGAAAAGCTCTTCTCTTCCCCCTAAAAGGTTTGTCTAGCAATATCCTATGGAGCAGGACTTTCAAAAAAATGGGCTTTGCCTACAGGTGATTCCAGAGATATTTTTTGTTTTTTTACCTGAGCAAGACCTTCACGTTACCAGTGAATTACGTTCCAGTCCTTAACTGCTTGCAGACTAGCCGCCGTCATTATACAGCGGCAGGTTGGCATGGCTGCGCAAACTGCTGTAGGTGTACGTCGGCCGCTTTAAGAGCTATAGGGGGCGCACGCAGCTTTGGAGCCGACGCACTTTGCTGCGATGACCACGCAATTGTCAGTTAAGTGCCGTATCACAAAAAATGGCCTGGTCAGAAAGTGGGTAAATTTTCCCAGGGCTGAAGTGGTTAAAGTGGTTGTATACCCCATTTGTGAAATCTGACCTAGGCACATATCTGTAGTGTTTATCTCTCTCCAAGCTCTAAGTGCTGTTTGTCTCTGGTGCTCCGTTCCTCTGTTATTGGCATGAGTCACTTCTGACAAGCTCTCCGACACAAGAGATAACAGCAGCTGAAAATTTGTGTCAGAGAGGGAGCTTAAAGGTAGATTAGCAGAGAACTGGTCTATTCAGACTACAGCTCTGCATGTTCCTTCGTTACTCTGCCTGTGTAAAGGGTGGTGGTGTGTGTGCCCTTCCTCCAATCAACTCTCACACAGTGTAAGCCCAGACTCCCCACCCACTGCTGAATGAGGAAGAAAGTTTTTTTTTTTTTTTTGGTTTTTATTTGCCATATGCACAAAGCAGATTACTGAACTTAAATATACAGAATCAGAGAAAACTCCATTCCAACACTATATGATTATTCCATACATCCTTTACAGATAGCAGCATGCGTACATTAAGCTCTTTTTTTTTTTTTGTCAGTCCAGAACATCAAAAAATAACATAAAAGAAACAAAAACTTAAGAGTATAACTCCCCAATGAATTCAGAGTGAGCTACTACCTTACACCATATATTATTTAATACTAGCAGATTTTATCTGAGTTCCCAGATCAAGTTGAGTGAAAGCATACGGCATCCCAGAATCTATGGTCTTCCCTGGTTAAGGGCTGTCAGCCACTGTTTCCATGGATTCTACCGATCTGGCCCAAATTCTGGTAAATTTTTTTTGGACACCCCCTAGCATCACAAGTCATTCTGTATAAGGGAACATTAGCGTTGACCAAGGATTTCCAGGCCGATAATGTAAGGAAATGTATAGCAATTAACTTACGGACATGAAAAAAAATCGTGAAACCTTTTTTTGTCCATCAGCTCCTCCTCTGTTATCCCCAAAAGCCCAACCATTGGACTGCATGTGTTCAGGAGATCAAATGTATCCCTTATAAACTGAGTGACCTGGGACCAAAGAGGGCGGACCCTATTGCACTCCCATAGCATATGCAGGAATGATCCTTCAGCTATCAGACACTTATGGAATATTGGGTTCTCCCTCTTCCCCATTTTACCCACTTCAGCCCCGGAAGATTTGGCTGCTCAATGACCAGGCCACTTTTTGCGATATGGCACTCCGTCGCTTTAACTGATAATTGCGCGGTCATGCGACGCTGTACCCAAACAAAATTGATGTCCTTTTTTTACCCACAATTAGAGCTTTCTTTTGGTGGTATTTGATCATCTCTGCGGTTTTTATTTTTTCCACTATAAACAGAAAAACAGTGACAATTTTGAAAAAAAAACACTCTTTTGTACTTTTTGCTATAAGTATCCCCAATCTTTTTTTTTAAAAAAAAGCTAATTTTTTTTCTCCGTTTAGGCCAATATGTATTCTACATACTTTTGGTAATAAAAATCGCAATAAGCGTTTAATGATTGGTTTGCGCAAAAGTTATAGTGTCTACAAAATAGGGGAACAATTTATGGCATTTTTGTAATTTTTTTTTTATTATTTTTTTACTAGTAATGGCTGTGATCAGCGATTTTTATTGGAACTGCAACATTATGGAGGACAGATCAGACACTTTTGACACGTTTTTGGGACCATTGACATTTATACAGGGATCAGTGCTATAAAAATGCACTGATTACTGTGTAAATGTCACTGGCAGGGAAGGTGTTAACACTAGGGGGCGATCAAGGGGTTAACTGTTCCCTCATGTGTTCTAACTGTAGGGGGATGGTACTGACTAGTGGAGATGACAGATCGTTGTTCCTAGCTAGTAGGGACACACGATCTGTCTCTCCTCACAGAACAGGGATGTGTGTTTACACACACACATCCCTTATCTGGCTGCCAGCCATGTGCATCGGCACACCCCCCCCCCCCCCCCCCCCCCCCCCCCAAGTGCAGAGGGCGCACGCCTGCTATCCCCGCTTTAAGGGCCAACGTAAGGCTACGATGGTTCGCGGGAACGTGCCGACCTGCCGCAGTATAATGACGGGGGCTGGTCGGCAAGCAGTTAAACCATCTAAGAGGAGTATAATACATTTGGTTTAGATTTTTGGTCTCGACTGGATCATCTTGTCTCTGGCAGAGATAACCGTGTCCACATAGGAATTAACCACTTGACCACTGGGCACTTAAACCCCTTTCCTAACCAGACCAATTTTCAGCTTTCGGAGCTCTCACATTTTGAATGACAATTACTCAGTCTTACAACACTGTACCCACATGAAATTTTTGTTCTTTTTTTCACACAAATAGAGCTTTCTTTTGGTGGTATTTAATCACCGTTGGGTTTTTTATTTTTTGCGCTATAAAAGAAAAAAGACTTAAAATTTGGTAAAAAAATGAATTTTTCTTTGTTTCTGTTATAAAATTTAGCAAATTAGTAATTTTTCTTCGTGAATTTTGGCCAAAATTTATACTGCTACATATCTTTGGTAAAAATAAGTACAACTTGGTGTATATTATTTGGTCTTTGTGAATGTTAGAGAGTCCAAAAGCTATGGTGCCAATATCTGAAAATTGATCACACCTGAAGTACTGACGGCCTATCTCATTTCTTGAGACCCTAACATGCCAGAAAAGTACAAATACCCCCCAAATTACCCCCTTTTGGAAAGAAGACATTCCAAGGTATTTGAAAAGATGCATGGTGAGTTTTTTTGAAATTGTCATCTTTTGCCACAATTCTTTGCAAAATTAAGATTTTTTTCTTTTTTTTTTTTTTTTTTCACAAAATTGTCATATTAGAAGGTTATTTCTCACACACAGCATATGCATACAACAAATTACACCCCGAAACACATTCTGCTATTACTCCCGAGTACGGCGATACCACATGTGTGAGACCTTTACACAGCCTGGCCACATACAGAGACCCAACATGCAGGGAGCACCTCCAGGCGTTCTGGAGCACCCAGGCCAATTCTGACATTTCTCTCCTACATGTAAAAATAATCATTTATTTGCTAGAAAATTACATAGAACCCCAAAACATTATATATATATTTTTTTTTAGCAAAGACCCTAGAGAATACAATGGCGGTTGTTGCAACGTTTTATCTCGCATGGTATTTGCGCAGCAATTTTTCGAACACGTTTTTTTGGGGAAAAAAAACAGTTTTGTGCTTTAAAAAAAAAACAAAACAGTAAAGATAGCCCAATGTTTTTTCATAATGTGAAAGATGAAGTTACGCCGAGTAAATAGATACCTAACATGTCACCCTTCAAAATGGCACACGCTCGTGGAATGGTGCCAAACTTCGCTACTTAAAAATCCCCATAGGTGACGCTTTAAAATTTTTTACTGGTTACATGTTTTGAGTTACAGAGGAAATCTAGGGCCAAAATTATTGCTCTCGCTCCAACGTTCGCAGTGATACCTCACGTGTGGTTTGAACACCGTTTTCATATGTGGGCGGGACTTGCGTATGTGCATGCGAGCACACGGACAGGGGCGCTTTAAAATTTTTTTTTTTTTTTTTATTGTTCATTTTACTTTATTTATTTTAGTTTGACACTTTTTTTTCCCCCAAAAAAATTTTTGATCACTTTTATTTCTATTACAAGGAATGTAAACATCCTTGTAATAGGAATATGGCATGACAGGTCCTCTTTACAGTGAGATATGGGGTCAATAAGACCCCACATCCCACCTCTAGGCTGGGAAGCCTGAAAAAAAAAAAAAAAAGATCCTGGCTTCGATCGTAGCGGTGAGTCGGTAGAAGCACTGGAGAGTGGCGGGAAGGGGGGGGCGTCCCCTCTCGCCTCCCATATGAATGATCAAGCAGTGGAACAGCCGCTATGATCATTCTTATGGTGTAGGGAATCGCCGGCTGAAAAAGCTGATATCTGAATGATACCTGTAGCTGCAGGCATCATTCAGATATCCCTGCTCAAAGTCAAGGACGTCATATGACGGCTGGTGGGAACTGGTTAAAAATTGCGGGGTGTTGCAGAGTATTGCGGGGTATATTGCAGGGTATTGCCGGGTGTATTGCTGGGTATATTGCAGGGTATTGCTGGGTATATTGCAGAGGAGTGCCGGGTATATTGCAGAGGAGTGCCGGGTATATTGCAGAGGAGTGCCGGGTATATTGCAGAGTGTTGCAGGATATATTGCAGAGTGTTGCAGGATATATTGCAGAGTGTTGCAGGGTATATTGCAGGGATGGATGGATGTGACTGCAATTGTCACTGAGCACCGCTGTGGGCACTACACATGCAGCCCACAGCGGTGCTGCCATCCGATCCCTCCCCCTCTCCCCTCGCACTGTACCGATCAGTACAGAGAGGGGAGGGAGGAACCAGCGTCATGACATGACGCCGGTTTGTTGACATGTGATCGCTCCGTCATTTGACGGAGCGATCACATGGTAAACGGCCGCGATCAGCGGCCGTTTACCATGATGCGTCGGGTCCTCTGGACCCGGCGGTCACGGAAGTTCTCGGGTACGCGCCCCAGGGGGAGCGCGAGAGCAAAATTTTGGGATGACGTCCATGGACGTCCACCCAGAACTAGCCAACCGCGCTGCTGCCGTCTTTCGGCTATGGCCCGGTCGGCAAGTGGTTAAACACCTCCTCCCACAGTTCATCTGTCATTTCCGGTATAATGGTGAACCATCTGTCCCTAATCCTCTGAGATTTTTCTACTCTCAAAGCATATTACAGTGGAATAATAACCTGATATAAGTTTAGAATGTTGCAGTCTTAGTAAGAGCTTCTCCAGGGACGTATTCGCAAGTGATTGGTCCAACCCAAAACTAACATTGTGCTGCATGTTGTAATCTAGTATATTGAAAACGCCAAGTAGTAGGTATCCCCAGCTCTGTTTGTGATTGTGCAAATGATTTTAATCTGCCTATATCATATATCTGCTGGAGATATTTAATCCCATACTGGGCCCATTTGTAGCCATCTTCCAATTTAAGAAATTTCTTCAGACGTGGGTTAAACCAAAGTGGGGCATTAGGAATCAGCTGCAAGGGTGTGTCAGATGTATTTTTAAAACATATCTCTAAAATTCGTTTAGCTGTCTGAAATATGTTTGTGCCTCCTGATGCGGGTACCTCCGTTCGGTAGGGCCTCATTTGAGGAAGCCACCAATCAGAGAATTAATATAGCCGAATAGTTTTTTGGGTATATATACACCGGGGCATTAGATAGTTTTTTGGGTATATATACATTATAAACTGGTTTTCATATTTGCATTGTAAAATATTATTTTTCTCCTACTACAGATTTTAATTTTTTTTTTTTTTTTTTAGGTGTTTGTGCCCTCAATGGAAAGTTATATATTATTGGAGGGTCAGATCCTTGTGGCCAAAAAGGACTTAAAAATTGTGATGTGTTTGAACCTTTGTCAAGGTCATGGACAAGCTGTGCTCAACTTAACATCCGTACGTGTTAAATATTTTATAGTCCGTCCCCTTCCACCCTTTTCTGTCATTTTTTTTTTTCCTCTTTGTAAATAGTTTTTTGTTTATTTTCTGTAGAACCAATGGTGTTTAAGATCAGCCATATTTTTTACAATAACCAATGTATCCTTTATACAGTGTGCTGGTGCTTTTTGGCTATAGTTGTAGAATATGCCCACTGTGTAAGCTGTAGCAGTTTTATATCATAATTCTAAGTGGTAATATTTATTAGAAAGAATAGGCTTATTTTTTGTACTCTACTATTCCAAATACTACAGGAAGGCACCAATCTGCAGTTTGTGAGCTGGACAATCATATGTACATCATTGGAGGTGCAGAATCATGGAACTGTTTAAATTTAGTAGAGCGGTACAATCCTGAAAATGATACTTGGACCGTAGTAGCGCCTATGAATGTTGCTCGCCGCGGTGCTGGAGTTGCCGTTTATAATGGTAAGACCTTTTTTATAGGTTTAAAAACTGAACTGAAACCAGCTGGGGTTTGGTAGCACTAGTTCCACAATCACTAGCTTCAGACTGTAGCTATAAATATTATGCACGGTAAAGCGATACTAAGATGTGACTGGATGTATGTAAACAAGTTTTACATGAACTAAAAATAAAAGCAGATCAGTTCAATTTTTTTTTTTTTTACTGCAAACCTCATAACAATTTTTGTGGTTTAGACAGACAAGGTAAACCTGTCATGTCAATGAGGGAAACATCTGTTTTAAATGATTTTCGTTTAGGGCAGGCTTTAGTGATGTTGTATAAACCAGGAATAGCAATCACATACAGTGGAAAAACATGGTGGGTCAGAGCAGGCACCAAAGTTAAAAATGCTTTATGTTTGAAATGGTGTATTTAAATATATGTACCATGTATGTCATAGCTGCCACCAAATCCACCTTAAACCAAGAATTAAATTGTTAGAACTACCATATTGGCTCTAGGTATGCACAAAAATAATAAAAAACAAAAGAAAAATACACTGCACTCAAGAGTGTCACCAGTCATGATCTGTATAAATGACCATTGTCAAATAATATAAAACATACAAGATCAAATATGTTCATTCACAAACTTTAATATTAAAACTAAAATGTGGGCAACCTATGGGCAGTCCTAGATGATATACACCCCCCTCTCTGCTAAAGGCCTTCAGTTTTTTTTCTGCCTAGTCAGGAGTAAGGACCTAGTTCACTGCTGGCATCTCTGGTCCTGGTTAATTATTTTTTGCTTTTTAAGCTACTTTTTTTTTACTCTTGGATTTTTTCCTGTGAGTTCTACAATCAACTGCCGGACTGGGCAACGGGCTGGACACGAAGATCCAGTGGACTCCCCTGTCTGGCCAGCGAGCATGTGCAGACTGCAACTACGCACTAGGTCAGCTGCGACATTGCCCCACTGGACAGGGGCTGGCTCTGCGAGTTAAACCTCTCGCGAGGTTGCATACGACCGAGTCTCGGCCTGTGTCGCAGCGTTCCTCATGGCCGACAGCCCCCCACTTTGGTGGTGAGGAATTCTGTCTGGGAGCATTACCCGCGCAGTCGCTGGAGCGTTAAGGGGCCCCCCTCTCCTTCCTTGGAAAGATGTGGGGCGCGGGTACTCCCTGGGGTGGTCGGTCCCTCTGGGGTTCTTCTCCACAATCCCCCCCTTCCCCGGGTGAGGCCCAGGCCTCCGGCTTAGGTGCTTCGGACACTCTGGCGCCCTTCCCTGCCTCATCGGTCTTGACTGATCCTATGTGTGGCTCTGCCGTCATGGATGTGGCCCATCTTGCGGGGTTGGTGGCCACACTCCCTGTCCTGTCAGTGAGGTTGTTCCTTCACATCTGCAGTGGCGCACAAGAAGGTGCTGGTTGTCTCCCTTTTTACATCTGTGCGGGAAACTTTAAAGGATGCAGCTGTGGCTATGCCAGAGGTGCTGGTCCCCTTGGCACACATAAACTGTCCCTTCTCCCTCCTATTTTGGAATATTTGTTCGTAAAGACTGGGAGTGTCCAAAGCGTTCCTTTGTGGTTCCAAAGACATTTCGCTGTGAGTTACCCCTTTCTGGGGTTCCTCCTTAAAGAGTGGACTGTTCCACCAGTAGTCGATCCCCCTGTCTCTAGATTGCGCAAGGCGACTATGATTCTGGTAGAGGAATCTCTGGCTTTTTAAGGATCCAGCTGACATAGCTGGAGGGAGAGCAGATTCCCTCTGCTTTCGCTGAATGGGTGGACCAGTTGCTCTGGGGGCTGCAGTTTGTATGCGATGCCTCTTGGACGCAGTTCCCTTAGTTGCTAGTCTCTCTTTCTGCAGTGGTGCTTAGACATGTATTGGGGCTTAAGTGTTGGTCTGCGGACTGGGCTTCTAAAAAAGCTCTGACTGGGTTACCATTTCAAGGCAATTGTCTGTTTGGGGCTACCCTGGATGACATTGTTAAGAGTTTCACAGGAGGGAAGTGTAAATGTCTTCCACAGTCTGAAATGGGCAAAAGGGCCTTGTAGCAGTGGTCCTTCTTATCGGGACGCAATGGACCTGGTCTGGAGAGCGGGGCTCCCTAGACCCACGGACAAAGCCTTCAGCATGAAGGCACGCCCTTACCTATGTCCTGGTGTTCTGGCCTTGAACCACGAAAAGGTTTTTTCCTTCCAATTGGCGTCTGTCACCGGACTGTTGGCAGTTCTCCTTGGGGCTGTGCAAGCCCTGTTGCTTCAGGGTGTGCTTGTCCTGGTTCCAGTGGGTACAGAATGGAGTCCATCCACACAGTGATGGCGTCCCTTCATCACAGGGACTTTCGGGCTTCTGTCGACATCACGGATGCTTATTTACGCACTTCAATATGTGCCCAACACTTCCTCCAATTTTACTGTGGGAAAAGAGCATTTTCAGCTCGCTGTGTTAACTTTTGGTCTCGCCTCCACCCCTCGTGTACTCACAAAGGTGCTGGCCCCAGTTCTGGCAAGGTTACATAAGTGGGGGATTGCGGTCCTAGGCTCCTTGGAGAATCTACTGCGAGCAGTGTCCTCAGCTACCCTGAGGTGCGACGTAGCTTACTATACAGAACTCAGTTTTCAGTTGGCTCCTTTACTACCTGAAGTCTGCTTCCTTCCAGAAAATGGGATTATCTGTGCCTGACTCTGGTTTCATCTCCGGCCAGAGTGTTTCTTCCTCTGGACAAACTCCAGAAGTTGCATGCTGCATTTCAACTACTGTTGTCTCACAGGTGGGCCTTCCTGCGGTCCTGCATGGTATCTACCTTCGAGGCGGTTCCATTTGCGCAGTTCCATACAAGCTCCTTTCAAGTGAGATTCTGGCATAAAAGTGCCCCAGGTCTCTGGGCTATCGGATTCGGCTGAGCCAGAAAACCAGGGGTCCCTGGTCTGGTGGTTTCTCTCTCCGGGATTTTGGCAGGGCACATCCTTTCTCCCCTTGTATTGGACAGTGGTCACCACCAATGCCAGTCTGCCCGGGTGGGGAGGTGTCCTGGGACTGGGTTCTGCTCAGGGTCGGTGGACACTGGAGGAATCCGGACTGCCGATCGATATCCTGGGGCTTAGAGCAATCAGACTATGTATGGATCATTGAGGACGACTTCAGGGGCTCCGGGTATGGACGATGTCACAGCAGTGGTCTGTGTCAATCACAAAGAACAAAGAGTGTGTTGGCAGCCCTGACAGTAGCCAGCATCCTCCAGTGGGAAGAACACCTTGTTCCGGCCCTCTCCGCCATATGCATTCCAGGAGTAGAAAAATGCCAGGCGGTTGCCTCAGTCGGCTAGTGTTGGTCCACGGGGTGGTCCCTTCACCAGGACATGTTTCATCGGATATGTCTCCGATGGGGCACTCCCGAGGTAGACCTGTTGGCGTCCTGGCTTAGCGGAACGGTACTGAGGTTTTTGGCAAGGTCACAGGCTCCTCTGGTGGACACTGCAGACGCTCTGGTGGGGCCGGTATAGTCGGATCTACTCTTCTGCTCCTCAAGATTCTGCCGCAGCTTTTGCGCAGGATCGAGGTTGAAGGGATTCCTGTCATTCTAGTGGGCCCGGATGGTCTTGTCGGTCTTAGTATGCCGACCTGGTGTGCTTGGTTGCTGACATCCCTTGGCGACTGCCTCTCAGGGAGGTTCTACTTTGCCAAGGGCCGATCTTCCATCCTGCTTCAGTCGCTGGTTTTTGAAGGCCTGGCTGTTATGAGCCAGGTGCTGAAGTTATGATGCTACTGAAGGCTAGGAAGCCTTCCTCTGGGAAGAGTTACCACCGGACATGGATAGCATCCCCTGGTCTTGCACTCCCTGATGCATACTCTTAATTAAGGGGTTCGACATCTGCCTCCACCGGTGCGTTCGCTTCTACCGACGTGGGATCTACTCTTGGTGCGTTCAGTTCTCCCTCTGAAAATATTCGGGAGGTTCTTCTGCTTGCTCTGTCCCAGTAGGTGGCTTTTTTGTTGCTATCACCTCTGCTCGCAGAGTGTCGGAACTGTAGGCGTTACTTGTCGTACTCCTTACCTGGTGATCCACAGAGATTAAGTGGTTCTTCGCCCTTGCCCATGGTTCCCTCCTCTGATTCCTTTTGATTAAGGACGTTGTATTGCCCTCTCTGTGTCCCAGGTCAAAATGTCCTAAGGGATTTACCTTACATGCCCTGGATGTGTTCGGACGATTCGGGTGTATTTGGCAGTCACAGGGCCTTTTCGGAGATCAGATTTACTGTTTTTGTGATTGCAGATGGGCCAAAAAGGGGGCTGTCTGCTTCTTCTGCAACCTTTCTAGATGGCTCAGACAGACAATGACTCTGGTCTATTCTATCAGGGGTTGGGTTCCTCCTTTCCCTGTTACAGCACATTTTACTTAACTGTTTATTGCTTCTTGGGCCTTCCATCATCAGGCGTCAGCTGGCTTGCAAGGCAGCCACTTGGTCGTCGGTGTACACTTTCACAAAATTGTGCAATGTGGCTGTGCTGGCATCTGAGGATGCTTTTGGCCGCAAGGTGTTGCAGGCTGCTGTTTAGAGGGTCTATTTCCTCTTGAAGGGGTATTGTTCAGGTTGGGCTCCAGTTTGTTTCTGTGAGCTCCTGTTACCTGGTTGGCTCTTGTGCTAGCTTTGGGATTTTTCGTTGTCCCACCCCTCATGTTTGGCACTGCTTTGGAACGTCCCTATGGTTCTGAATAATGGAGCGCTGTGTCAGTCAATGAACGAAAGAGAAAATGGGATTTTTGACTTACCGTAAAATCAATTTTTTTCTGAGTTCCTTGACAGACACAGCACCCACCCCTCAAAGGAGTTTTGATGTTTCTGACACTGCTTGTTACTAAACTGAAGGCCTTTAGGAGAGAGGGGGTTGTATATCACCTAGGACTGCCCATAGGCGTAGGCAAGTCTTTTTTTTCTGCCTCCTGTAGGAGGTGATATAACCCTATGGTTCTGAATAATGGAGCGCTGTGTCTGTCAATGAACTCTGAGAAATGGATTTTATGGAAAGTCAAAAATACCATTTTGTGATTCATTACTGAAGGAAGCTCTGTAATGTGTCAAATTCAGACATTTGGCACCAAAATGACATTTTAATCTGTTTTATGCGAGTAGAAACAATTAATGATGATTTTGTGACATTAATGCAGACCTGATCGCGATCCAGCAATGTGCACAAGATAGGTTGCTCTCCCGGGTCTCTGCCTCCTCGTCAGCAGAGAGACAGCAGGGGCAACCATTGCCTCTCGCGGCTGTCAATCTTGGCCAATGAAGAGGGAGTCGGGGGTCTTATGTACACACAGAGCGGGGTTTGGGAGCGAGCATGCACGAGTGCACCCATGGCAAGCGGCTTGCTATTGGGGCACTCAGAGGAGAGGTGGAGCCAGGAGCGTTGCATGGAACCCGAGAAGGACAGGATAGGGGCTGCTCTGTGCAAAACCTTTACACAGAGCAGGTTAGTATAGCATGTTTGTTATTTTAAAAAAACAAAAAATTCTACCTTTTCTAATATCCCCTTTTTTAATATAACAGATGTGGTGATGTCCTTGAATGACCCAACTGTTTGTTTTTGTATGATACAATTTCTGGGATGTGGTTATCTTCATTTATCCACTCTAATTGGTATATCCATCCCCCTGAAATATTAAATTGTCCTTTCATAATCAGCTTCAACATGAAAAATTCACCACCACTTTTGATCAACGCAGTGCACTACAACTCACATTTCATTCACTTTTGTGTTGTGCTGCAGGGAAGCTGCATTTTTTTTCATACTGTATGTATGTTGTGATGCCTTGATTATACTGATCAGCAGTTGAAATCCCTGGCAGGCCCCGCCCTCCACCCTATTCTGGTCATAACTTTGTCAACTGATGTCAGACTGTTCAAAGTCCCTCAAAAGAAGTTTCCACATGTTAGTGGAGCCGCTTTTTGCTTCAGTTGTGATGGCCTGCTTGAAGCATCTCAGCTTATCATCCATATGGTTTTTTTTGTTAGTACATATCTGCAGAGCCCTTTTGTTAAATTGCTGGACTAATGGCTTTATATCCAAGCAGTACCTGACCTGCTTGGCCTTTTGAAGAACAATGCATCTTTGGACCAACTTTAGACAGTCTAATCGAGGATATAACTGAAGGCAAGGGCACCAACTGCCTTAGTGTAAAGGAGTCTACTGAAAGGTCTACTAAGTCTTCTCTTTGGTTGCTTTACTCCTGAGTTATGTACATCTCAGCTACCAAGTTCTCTGGCCATCTGCATGGTATATTGGTGTGATTGCCCAGATGTTCGGTTGGATCCTGTATGGTCAGAAATTGTCTCTGGAGTCCTCTCATTGTCTGCAGGCAACTTAAACCAGAATGCTTCAGCAGAAGAATCTACAGGGTATTCATTCTCCTTTCTTTGGTAACTCCCTGTTGCAAGAGAGCTCTGTGTTAGATCGCTCCCACTACAGGGAGGCCCCTTTTTGTTGGTCTCATTCCCAGACTTTTTTTTAGATCTCTGCTGTCATGAGACAAGTTGATCAGGTTTCTAAACAGACTGCATTGTTTGCCACTGAGAATCAGGTAGTTCCTGGCTTGGTGAATCGGCCTTCCAGTTCTGGGGTTAGTTTAATTTTCCCACTTTCTGGAAAAACCTATAATTGGATATTTCTTGTTTCCTGATTAATCATTCTGGAGTTCTATAAAATGTGGTTCCTTCTACATCACTGGATCAACCCCTTAGCAGGTAAGCTGATAAGGATCCCGTTGAACAACGTCACGATGCTGACATGCCTCCACCCTCAAAGATATCTTGCTATGATAGGTGGTATGGGAACATAGGTGTACGCAGCCTATTGCATTAGGGTGTGCACCTCATCGCTCAAACACATGTGTATATGATCTATTCAAGTAAATGTCAGCACTCTGAATTCGCCCCGAAACCACGTGCAGTGTGGAGTTCAAGCGGTAAAAGCAGAAAGTGTGGAGGCGATACAACACCTGCTCACATCCTCTCAAATTCTCTCTGAATTGTGATCTAAATACAGTTCACTCTTCAGAAATCAAAGCACATGTGAATGGGCCAGTGTCCATCGGCGCAGGTGCCAGAACGGAGTTCCTGCACATGCCGCCAGAAAAATAGCCCTGGCGCACCCAGCACACTCCAGGATCTCCTCAGTCCTAGCACAGACCCAGCACGGGATCTGGTACAACTGCATGCTGAACAGTCTTGTCTCCAGATGCAAAAAAATCATCTGGCAGTAGCAGGAAATGCTCTGATGACTCAATGGGGTCTGTATACAGTGCCTCGAAAAAGTATTCATACGCCTGAAATTTTCCACATTTTGTCATGTTAGAACCAAAAACGTACATGTATTTTATTGGGATTTTATGTGGTGGACCAACACAAAGTGGCATATAATTATGAAGTGGAAGGAAAATGATAAATGGTTTTCAATTTTTTTTTTACAAATATGTGAAAAGTGTGGTTTGCAATTGTATTCAGCCCCCTTTACTCTGATACCCCTAACTAAAATCTAGTGGAACCAATTGCCTTCAGAAGTCGCCTAATTAGTAAATAGTCCACCCGTGTATAATTTAATAAGTATAAATACAGCTGTTCTGTGAAGGCCAAGGAGCACACCAGGCAGGTCAGGGATTATGTTCTGAAGAAGTTAGCAGGGTTAGGTTATAAAAAAAAAAAATATTCCAGGCTTTGAACATCTCACGGAGCGCTGTTCAATCCATCATCCAAAAATGGAAAGAGTATGGCACAACTGCAAACCTACCAAGACATGGCTGCCGGGCAAGGAGAGCATTAATCGGAGAAGCAGCCAAGAGGCCCATGGTAACTCTGAAGGGGCTGCAGAGATCCACTGCTCAGGTGGGAGAATCTGTCCACAGGACAACTATTAGTCGTGCACTCCACATGTCTGGGGGATACAGCAAACATGTGGAAGAAGGTGCTCTGGTCAGATGAGACCATAATTTAACTTTTTGGCCTAAAAGCAAAACCCTGTGTGGTGGAAAACAAACACAAAATCACCCTGAACACACCATCCCCACTGTGAAACATGGTGGCAGCATCATGTTGTGGGGATTCTTTTCTTCAGCAGGGACAGGGAAGCTGGTCAGAATCGATGGGAATCTTAGAAGAAAACTTGTTAGTCTGCAAAAGACTTGAGACTGGGGCGGAGGTTCACCTTCCAGCAGGACAAAGACCCTAAACATACAGCCAGAGCTACAATGGAATGGTTTAGATCAAAGCATATTCATGTGCTAGAATGGCCCAGTCAAAGTCCAGACCTAAATTGCCACAGATTCTCAATTGGGAGACTTGAAAATTGCTGTTCACGCACTCTCCATACAATCCTACAGAGCTTGAGCTATTTTGCCAAGAAGAATGGGCAAAAATTTCACTCTAGGTATGCAAAGCTGGTATAGACATCCCCAAAACACTTGCAGCTGTGAGTGCAGTGAAAGGTGGTTCTACAAAGTATTGGCTAAGCAGGCCAAAGACGGTGCACTTTTTTTTTTCTGCAACCAAATTTTGCAGGATTCCCGTCATCAACACAGACAGGGTTGATGTGGGAATCCTTCCTACCGAGACATTGTCCTCTCCGGGCAATAGAAGTCATTCCTGCCTGGAGAAGACAGTGATTATTTCTAGCAGCTTTAGCAGCCGCTAGCGATAATCACAAGTAAATCCAGCAGGCTGTTTGTACCCAAGTTAATCAATCAACTTTGTACATTCAGCCTGCCCTTACACGGTTCAAATCTTGGCTGGTTCCTGCTGGACTGGCTGAGATTTGAACAGTCTATGGCTTGCTTTAGTTCTGTGTTAATCTGTCACAATAGAAAGTCTTATGCCTCGTACACACCGGTATTTGTTTTATTGTTCAACTCAGCAGGGCTGAATGAAAAAAACTGACGGCTCAAGAGGAGCCGCTATCTATCTGACGTTAGTACAGCGATTCTCTCTATTTCTAACCCTTTGTTAGAGCAGATAATGTTCTAATCTAGTTTACAACTCCTAATGATCTGCCAGTACAGATAGGGTTAATGGCAAATACACCTTCCCCAACCCTCTCAAGAACTAAGTAGGGTTTTTTAAGTACTGGAGTTTTCCAGAGCTTCCATAAAAGTATCTAAAAAGGGTAAGCTGATTTTTTTTTAATTATATATTGTGTGAATGGTAATATAACAAATATGAAGTAGGCGTTGCCCTTGTTATACATTGTTACTTGATGGAATTGAAACTTTGTTCTCTGTGCATTTTCAGGAAATATGGTTGCACTCCTTGAAGGATATTCTATCCTATTCATCCTCAGGGGGATTTTTCTGGTAGTCAGGTAGCCTTTGTGAGATGAGTGTTTACCCCGACAGCCATTTTATGCACAGATCCCTATGTGGGATCAGGTGAGAATAACTTAATCTGACCTAGGACAGTTTTGATCTACTTCAATTGAAAGGGTTAAGTGTAAGCGATTTGAAACGTGGTCAAAAACGAAAGTGTTTTAGTAAGTTGTGCCATTGTGCAGCCTCTGCAGAACTGTCTCTGACAGGTGGTGAGGAGGCATTATGTTGTCTACTTCACTGCTTGTTTTAATCCTAAAAACCTAAACCATCCACATTCAGTTGAATGAGAGGATATACACTCACCAGACACTTTATTAGGTACACCTTGCTAGTACTGGGTTGGACCCCATTTTGCCTTCAGAACTGCCTTAATTCTTCATGGCATAGATTCAAAAAGGTGTTGGAAACTTTCCTGAGAGATTTTGGTCCATATTGACATGAAAGCATCATGCAGTTGCTGCAGATTTGTCAGCTGCACATCCATTATGTGACTCTCCCATTCCACCACATCCCAAAGGTGCTCTTTTGCAGTGGTTCTCAGTCCTTAAGTACCCCCAACAGGCCATGTTTTGGGAACTTCCCTTAGATAAAATAGCTCTTATAAATACCATTGATATTGATTTAAAGCAGCTGTGCAAAGTAAAGGAAAACCTGAAAACATGGCCTATTGGGGGTGCTTTAGGACCGAGGTTGAGAACCATTGCTCTGTTGGATTGAGAACTGGTTACTGTGGAGGCCATTGGAGTACAGTGAACTCATTGTCGTGTTCAAACATTAAGTGGTGAGAAGATTTGAGCTTTTTGACATGGTGCATTATCCTGCTGGAAGTAGCCATCAAAAGATGGGTACACTGTAGTCATAAAGGGATGGACAGGTATACTCAGGTAGGCTGGGGCGTTAATTGATGATCAGTTGATGCTAAGGGGTCCAATGTGTGCTAAGAAAATATCCCCTGCATCATTACACCACCATCAGCCTGAGCCGTTGATACAAGGCAGAATGGAGCCATGCTTTCCATGTTTACGCCAAATTCTGACCCTACCATCTAAATGTCACAGCTGAAATTGAGACTCTTCAGCCTAGGCAATGTTTTTCCAAATATTCTATCGTCCCATTTTGGTGAGCCTGTGTGAATTGTAGCCTCAGTTTCCTGTTCGCTCACAAGTGTGGCACCTGTTGTGGTCTTCCGCTGCTGTGGCCCATCTGCTTTGAGATTCGATGTGTTGTGCGTTCAGAGATGGTATTCTGCATACCTTGGTTGTAACGAGTGGTTATTTGAGTTAATGTTGCCTTTCTATCATTGCGAACCAGCCTGCCCATTCTCCTCTGACATCAAGGCATTTTCATCCACCCAACTGCCGCTCACTGGATATTCTCTTTTTCAGACTATTCTGTAAACCCTATAGAGATGGTTGTGCGAGAAAATCCCATTAGCTCAGCAGTTTTTTTTAAATACTCAAGACCAGCCTGTCTGGCACCAACAACCATGACACGTTCAAAGTCACTTAAATCCCCTTTCTTCCTCATTCTGATGCTCGGTTTGAACTTCAGCAAGTCATCTTCACCACGTCTAGAAGCGTTGAATTGCTGCCTTGTAATTGGCTGATTAGCAATTTGTGTTATGAAGCAATTGAACAGGTGTACCTATGGGTAATAAAGTGGCTGGTGAGTGTATGTGCTCCTAAGGGGGGGGGGGGGGGGGGGGAGCAGTTGGGGGTGGTAAAAATGCATCTCAGCCACCCCCTCCAACCTCAAGCTTAAATAAGGTATCAGGTTTTATTGCGGATGGTGTTTTTATTGGACAGGGTCTGTTAATTTTTAGGACACAATGCAATTAGAAATGTTCTTCAGTAGTGACACACGCTGCGTGTAAACACTTTTTTTTTTTTCCACTAAATTAAGGAAGTGTTACTCTGTATTCCTGTCCCCATATGTCTTGTCTTGCTTTAACAGGGACCGAACGTGAGTTGAAATCTCCAGTGAGGTCACCATGCTAAATATAAACCCGATGAGTGTTCTTTCCTAAGTCTATCCACAACTATCCTTTTTTTCCCACAAATAGAGCTTTATTTTGGTGATGTTTAATCACCTGCGGTTTTTATTTTTTTGCGCTATAAACAAAAGAGCAACAATTTAGGAAAAAAACTGGCAGGGAGGGGGTTAATGCTAGGGGGAAATCAAGGGGTTAACTGTTCATTGGGTGTGTTCTAACTGTAGGGGGGATAGGACTGACTAGGGGAAGAGAGAGATTGGTGTTCATACTTAGTATGAACACACAATCTGTCTCCTCTCCCCTGAGAGATCGCTCGTGACAGAGGAAGAACCAGGATCTGTGTCAGATCCTGGTTCTTCCTCTGTCACGAGCGATCGCGGTTGCCCGGCGGTCTTCGCACCCATCATGCACTTGCTTATGCTCCGGGCACACGCTGCAGGTGCGTGCACAGAGCGGCTGGTGAGTGTGTGCATTCTCTTCTATCCTCCTCATTCATTAAAAGGAAAGTGAGAGGAGGGGAAGATAGGTGGAACTGAGTGGGGGGCGGAGCTAGCTGGGAGATTGGGGACCAACAGAGCATGTGACACGCATACATCACAAGAGGAGGAAATGGGAGGGGGTAGCGAGTGAGGGAAAGCATTGCTGGCTGGCATAGTCAGGACCAACAACTGATCTCGGAAGTGGCAGTGTGCAGGAACTGTCATCTGAACACTTCAAATGTTATCAGTCCAGTAGAGGAGGGGTTCTAATTGGCTTGATTAGATAGATGTATCTAATCAACCATTCAAGAAACTAAATATAGATTTTGATGTCAATCTGGGGGAAATTTTCATTTTTGACTGGAATTCCACTTAACCTCCCTGGCGGTTTTCCCGAGTGTGGCTCGGGGTTAAATTTCAGTCCCATTAGCGGTAACCCCGAGCCACACTCGGGATCGCATTGCAGGATCCTGGGGCAGCGTTACTTACCTTGTCCCTGGGATCCTGCGATGTCCCCCGCAGTGTCCGAGGGCTCCGTCCTCCTCCGAAGCCTCTCCGTGCCAGGCTCCGTTCCCTGCGAGCGGCGCGACGCACGGGGGCGGAGCCTGGCGGCAAATTCAAAAAAATGTCAAAATCATAACACATACAGTACTGTAATCTTACAGATTACAGTACTGTATGAAATGATTTCACATCCCTTTTGTCCCCAGTGCTCTGGCCCATGCCCTGCATGCAGTTTTACATGATATACACTGTTCTTTCGGCCTGGAAACTGGAGATTGTCCATAGCAACCAAAAAGTGTCCCTTTACGTCAAAAGTGGCTTTAGACCAGCTAGAAAACAGCGATAGTAAATTAGAACACTTGCAGAATTGAGCGATAGTGAATTGTGGGGAAATTTATTTTATTACTATTTTTTTTAATTTTTTTAAATTATTTATTTTTATTTATTATATTATAATTTATGTTTTTGTGTTTCAAACTTTATCATACCCGGGATATCTACTAGACTCTGGTTTGGACAGATTTAAGTGTGTTATTGTTAAGATTTACAGACCTACAATATAAAACGCCAAATTTCCATGCAAAATAATTGTACCGCTTTCAGCACCTAAAATCCGAAAGAATCATACCGCCAGGGAGGTTAAAGGTTTACATTCCAAAATATTTTACTCTTGACGTATTGACATTCTGCTTGACCTTGTGATGAAAAGCTCATTTGTTTGTTTACAGGTAAACTTTTTGTTGGAGGAGGTTTTGATGGCTCTCGTGCACTAAGCTGTGTGGAATCGTATGACCCTTTGAAAAATGAGTGGAAGATGGTTGGAAGCATGAATTCTGCGAGAAGCAATGCTGGTTTATTAGCTATAGGAAACAACATATTTGCTGTTGGTGGATTTGATGGAAATGATTTTTTGAATACAATTGAAGTTTATAACACTAGCATAAATGAATGGAGCTCATACACCAAAATGTGCAGATCTGAAGCCTGGTAGATATTTTGTTTAATTTTTTTTACCTTACGAGGGCTGACCAAAAAGTAAAGAGAATGACAAAACCATCATCCACCTTTTTTTCTTTTTTTTTTTTTTTTTTTTTTAACCAAGTCCCCTTAAATTTGATTGCATTTGTCCTTGCAGCACCCCAAGGCACACCGTTGCTGAAACTCAATTTAGTACTCCAACCAGACGTTGGCAGAAGATACTTTAGTCATCAGAAAATATTTCCCCTACATAGCTATCAGATGTTAAAGCATAAAAGGTCCTATATAAAATGGTCCAAAAGTATGATGAAACATTCAGTCAGATTTGCTTATGCTCTGCTAGAATTTTGGGTACCTATCAAAATTTGCAAAGAAGCTCATGGGTCTGTTACAACCATGCACACATTTCCAAGTGCAGTGGCTGCAGCGCATCTCATTTCATGAAAATAAATCAGAACGCACATCTTTGTACCATGAAATGTCATTCAAAATTAATGGAACTGCCGCAAAACAATTGTACTTTATGTTCCCGTAATGCACATGTGTGAACGAGCCACGTGTGACCAAAAATATTAGCCTGTATTGGAATACAGTTTCAAAAAATGGCTTACCTTACTTGACTATAAACAAAAAGTCACAAGTACCCAGGAGTGATTCTCTGAACTTATTGATCATCCCTCATACATTTTACTTTAGACTGTCATGATGTTCTCTTGAGTCAGCGGTTTCCATACTGTATATTTGGTTTGTAAATTAGCTTGTATGCGCATTGAAGAAGGTTCTTTTGAAACTGGTATGTATTAATTGGCATGCGCTGCCTATGCATATATATTACACCCCAGTGCATGTAGCACCTGTACTGGGGGGCTTATATGTTTGTTCCCTCTGGCTCTCGGAGCATTATACACAGTTCCGTTGGCCCACGGACATCAGGGGCTGAATAGAGCATTTTGTAAGGCAGCTAACTGGAGAACCTTCTTTTAAGTAGTTTTGTGCTTACTGTAAGATTACATCAACCAGAATTGACAAAATCATTGAGATTTATTTTTCCACAGTTTTCTGCAAATAGATTATGTACTGTAAATATAAAGAGTTGTAGAATTTTAATCAGTAGTTTCTAGAAGGTGGACGTTTTTAAATGTATGTGAGTGTTCTGTGTATTCTTAGTACAGAATGTGCTCAAAAGCCTTATTAAAGTTTGAAGATTGATATTTTGATTATCAAGTGCAGGAATGCCAAAACGGTGAATATTTTCAGACTGCCTTTTTATTACTTTTTGTAAGCAAACAATGAGAGGCACAACTAATGTTATTACTGAAGATTTTTTTTTTTAATCTTTGAAAGTGTTTCTTTTGAAGGCTTTTACAATCACAACATTACATTACTGTATGTAAGTATTCAGATTCTCTAATACTTGCCGTTTCTTTTCCATTCATCCCTTCCACTGTTTTAGAAGATAGCAGCATATTTATTCCTTGGTGGTTTTTGTAAGTAAATTTTCTGAAATCCAGCAATCCGCCAATTATAATTTTTTTTATTTTTTTTTGTCTTCAGAAGCCAATTTCAGTAATGTCTGTAATATAACTTTTTTCTATCACTGTAATGTTCTTAAATAAATTGTATGGTAAAAAATGTGGTGTCAAAAAAATTTGGCTTTTTTTCCCATCTTTTTGTGCTAGTGTTTTTTGTTTTTTTGTTTTGTGCAGTGATGCTTCCTGTCCGTGTGTAAATGCCTGCCCATATGAGCAGACAGCTTACACTGACAGTCTGCAAGAGCCCTGCATTGCACCCATGATCTGATAGCGGATGCAATGTTTTGCAGGCTCCTAGTAAAAAAATAAAGCACTTCAATTCTTTTTTGCAGGAAAAAAATAAAATGTGCATTTATTTTTTTACAATGGTGAACTTAACCTTTTAAAACTGGATTCGCAATTGGTACATTTTGAAATATTGAAAATAATCCTTAAACTCTCAGAAATCGCCCCATGCTTTGATCCTGCAAAGTACAGCACCTCTCCATGACTTTCCAAAATGTTGTTACAAGAAGACTGCTTATACACCTGGCTCATGCTGCTTAAATCTGTATCCTGCTGTTATGGAAATGGAAAACCCTGCCCTAATTGTCACTGTGGCTTGAAAAGGTAATGAAAAAAAGGAAATGCGGGACCTAGCCTTTTTTCAGAATAAGGTTGACAAGTTAGGACAACATCTTGCAGCATTTCCCAATTGCTATCCAAACCAGTGTAAAGTGTCAGTAAAGCCAGTGCAGCCAACGTGTCCCAGTGTCACCAGTGCAGCCAGCAACAGTATACCTGATTGCTAATGACAGTAGTCACACTGTCACCATATCAGGGCCACCAGCCAGTGTCCCTGATTCCAGTCATACCCTCATCAGTGACACCAGACCAGTATGTGCCAGAAACTTTGTTCCTGATCACTGTTGTGCAAGTGTCAACAGAGCCATTGAAGCCAGCAAAATACTGTTCTGATCGCTATTCACGCTCGTGTCAGCAGAGTCAGTTAAGCCAGCAACAGTGTTCTGATCACCCCCACAGCAGTACAGTATCCCCAGAATCAGTGTCTTGAATGCCATGTCCAAAAAAGTTCAGAAGTGATCAGATTCTGATAATGAGCGTAACAAGGATGAACTCTTGA
This sequence comes from Aquarana catesbeiana, assembly GCF_042186555.1. Lineage (NCBI taxonomy): Eukaryota > Metazoa > Chordata > Amphibia > Anura > Ranidae > Aquarana > Aquarana catesbeiana. The sequence goes on from NC_133330.1 coordinate 173,514,981, forward strand.
CTATCAGATTTGGATTCAGAATATGAACTTGGGGAGAGCAGCAGTTTAATCCATCAATAAAAATGGGCTGCGCTTACCCCTATAGCTATCAAGTACTATAACAAGTGTAAATCATGAATTCTCAAAGTGCCTGGTCATAAACCACACAATTGTATACATGTGCATATAAGAAAGTCCATCCAGATGTTCAAAGTGTTGCTGTGTATAAAAAGTATATCAGTGACTGTCCTTTTTTTAAATAAGTTTTCAGAATAAAGTGCCTTGTGTGTTCAATAAATCACCACCACAATCCACCTTCTGTGCCTCCACCAGTATGCACTCACCCACAGATGTTGACCCCAAGCTTAGGTGGGTCATGTAAGCTTTTTCACAGGGTATTTACCATACACTGTTCCGCTATCCTCTGTCCATTCACCCATATAATCAAGAGAGAACCATAACTCTGCCATATGCCTGCCCGGCACCAAGGATTATGTGCCAATGCTCATATTGCAGCACCTCCACTCTGATTCAATCTGGAGCTGGTGTGCGTTTCAAATCACAGAAGTGACGTGCATGCTGGAAGTCTCTGCCCGTATGCGTTTCATCATTAACCAGATGTCCTCAGGACCAATAAGGACCTCTGATTCAGTGGATGAAAGGATCTCTATATAAAGAGGCAGGTGTACTAAAGAATGTAATTTGTTTGCACAGCAGAACATCACTGGTAATCTTAAATCAATTTCAATGAAAGCCCATCACAGGAATATAACAATTTTTTTTTTTGGCCTTACCCTTAATATGGGACCCCAAAAATAAAAAAATTAACTGCAGATCTATTCCCCGGTTATGTTCAAGGCAAGCTATAAAATAATTTGAGATTCCTGCATTTTAATTAAAATCTCCTGTGCCCTGGCCTCTTTAGTCACCCAGAATACGACCGGCCTTAAAAAATAGAGGACTTAATTCATTTTCTGAAAAAATGTCTGACATTTACTCTCCCAATAAAAATATCTGCATTGATGAGTTCCTCATGCATTTTATATGCAGACTTTAAACCTCACACGGTGCATTCCCCGTAAACATGCCAGATACTGGGTAAAGTACTATAAACTTTGTAAGAGGGCTACAGCATACACCTATGACCTCTGTTTATGAAGGGAAAGATGGAGCCCCCTGGATGTCCAACTTAAATGGGTAACCATGAAAAAAAATAATGTGGGACCTTGCATCGCCCTGATTCATCAAGGATACTATCTCCATGTGGACCGTTTCTATGCCAGGGTACCATTTTTCCAGCACCTTTTTCTGCAGTACACTGTAGCTTGTGGTACAGTGTGACCAAATCACAAGAGCTTTCCAGAAAGACTAGTCACCATGAAGCTGAAGGGGGGAGTCAGCAAGTTTGCGAAAATAACTCTTGGACCTTAAATGGAAGTATGAGAAGGATGTCTGTGTCCTTTCTTCCATCCACCAAGACACCTCAGTTGAAATCCAGGGAAGGTAAAGTCTGGTCCAAAAACTTCACTGCTTTCATGAATACAGTCAATTAATTGAAGTTGTAGATTTAAGTGTTCTAATGATGAAGCCCTACCTGGCCACTAGAAAATCTGTTCACTAGTATAAAACAGTGTCCATCTACCTATTCCAGTTGACCATTTACAACACTATTGTCAACTACAAGGCCACGGAAAGACGTGGCCCCTTATTAAACTACCAAGAAGAGGTTTTAACAGCCATTATTTACCATCAAGGCCCTGCATCTGCAAACTTTCATTCTGATGCAGTCAGAAAGCTGTATGAGAGACATTTCCTGATATTCTCCCTCCTATTGAAACAGGCCTTCCCCCTACCCCCCCAAAAAAATAAATGTATGCAATAAAGATGGAAAAATGGTGTGACACTTGTTACTATTATCCTGACTGTCCCCACAACTTGGCCTCTCCCATAAAGGACTGCTTTCATTGCTACCATACCTCACTACATTATTAGTAAAGGTATGGTATCGATGTTTTCTCTTATGTCTGACAACCTGCATTTTGTCTATATTTGATGTTCTGTGTACCGACCATTTGCCTGTTTTCTCAACCATATTCTGCCTGGACTGGCCATTTGTCTGCACACTTACCATACCTCTCCCTGCCGCCTGAACTAAAAAAAAACTATGGAAGAATACCCCAGGGATTTTACGGGCTAGGGATTGTTTAGTCAAGTAGGAAAGTAAAAGGCGTAAATACAAAAAATTACAACATTTTATCAAACAGTTATACATATAGTAAAAATCAAAACCAAATTGTAATGGTCATAAGGTTTACAGTGTACATCTAGATACTGAATCAGAAGGTTGGTCTTAGAGTGATGGACCTAACATTCACATATAAATTCAGGAATCCCGACATGTTTTGGAAAAATTCCTTCTTCAAGGGCTCATTTAGTGTAGACTGTACTGTCTAACAGCAAAACATAGTAAGAATGTGTTAGTAATATGAATTTGTGCATGAATGTATGATTACACACGTATAATACATCACAATAGTAAAAATTTAATTATTAAACATGGAGAAATTGTATAAGGCAGCGGTTTAATACATGGCATGGGGGACAGATTGGAACTAACAGACAAACAAATATGAATCAACAAAGTATATACTTACAACCAGACCATCAAAGACAATGTACATTACACATCCAGTCCGGCAGGTAAAAAGGTCTGCGTCTCAGGTTTCAACCCTCGCGTGAGTATGGGCATATGGAACATGACCCCATATTTGAGGAGAGTAACAAACTCCCAATCTCAGGAGGTGGTAAAAGGTGGGGTTTTGTTCAAAAGAAACGCCGCTCTGCCACAAACCAGCTGAAGCATGTGCCTATGTAGCAGGTAGGTCCACGAGGATGGCCACAGTGAGAGCACCTAAACATGAAAAATAAATGTGGTCTAAGTGAGAATCGGTGAGGTTGGATCCCTGATAGTCAAAATTTTGAGACATATAGGGGGGCTGCTAATGTTGGATTGGTAAGTATATATAGATTAGTTAGCTGTTTGGGGCTGGGTGCATATATATATATATATATATATATATATATATATATATATATATATATATATATATATATATATAGTTGGTGAGGTTGAAAAAAGACACAAGTCCATCAAATGTGTGTGATTATATGTCGGTATTACATTGTATATCCCTGTATGTTGCAGTCGTTCAGGTGCTTATCTAATAGTTTCTTGAAACTATCAATGCCCCCCGCTGAGATCACTGCCTGTGGAAGGGAATTCCACATCCTTGCCGCTCTTAAAGAACCCTCTACGTATTTTTTTTTTTGCAAATATAAATTTTATTAGTTTTTCCTTTTTGAGAAAGAAGGGCAGAGCCCAAAAGATACCACAATGGTACAAAACAATTATGAAGGGGGTCGCAGCCTCCCAATAGTACATTTCAACATTATGTAAAACAGTTTGGAAGACTCATTAATTAAGTTCTACGAGCCGGCTATTGTGACAAAAACATGCCTATTATTATATTCACTGTCATAGAACTTCATTCTTGTAGACACAAGTATAAGTTATCAGATAGGATTTCTTTCTGAATACCAATGCTGGTACGTAAGAGCCAATTTGCTTCAATCAGGAGGCGACAACCAAAGGATAGAACAAGGAAAAAAGAGAAGCTAGAAATATAGAAAATAGAAGAAGACAGATAGGGGGGGGGGAGTTGGGGGGGGGGAGGAAAGAGGGGGGAGGGAAGGGTCAGCGGAGGTTTTTAGATACACTAGTCACTGTACGTCAGATGGACTGTGAGCTGTCAATGAGTTGGATTCCCAAACAGAGCTTTTCCTTCTTCTGAATATTTAAACATATTCCAGAGTGTCCAAGTTTTCTGATAAACTGCTTGTCTGTTTTGGGCCGTCAGTATGAGGTCTTCCATTTTGTTTATATCTTCCACTTTCCGCAACCACATCGAAGTGGTAGGAGATGACTGTTGCTTCCAGAGCATGGGTAATGCAGGATTTAGCTGCGTTTGTTAAATGGCGCAGAATTGACTTTTTATAAGTTTGGGCGGTATAGAGGACATGTGGAGTAGAAAAAATGCCGGGTCATTAGGTATCTGAAAGTCTGTAAATCTCTGGGAGATAGAACGAACCATAGACCAGAAATTTTTTAACTTAGTACAGGACCAGAACATGCGCAGTAGTGTCCCCTCTTCTTCTTGACAGCGCCAGCAGTATTTTGACGTACTGGGAAACATATTATTCAATCGGCTAGGTGTTAAGTACCACCTAGTCAAAATCTTATAGTTCGTCTCTTGCGTTTTAGTACATACTGAGGATTTGAGGGAGAGCATGATCATGTTCTGTTTCTGCATTGGCGTAAATGAACGTTGAAGGTCAGTCTCCCATTTTGCAATGCCTGGTAAGTCAGGTGGTTGTGAGGGAGTGTTTAATAAAGTGTACATCCTAGATAGGACTTGTGGAAGAGGTTTTATGTCTGAGCATACTTCTTCGAATGTAGTCAAGGGTCTAGTGTACGATGTGGGATTCGGGATTGTCTGAAGAAAATGGTGTATTTGTACTGCATTCCAGAATTCAAGTTTAAATGGGCCCATTGGGTCAATTAATTCTGGGATGGTTGGCCATTTATCTTGTTGTACGAATTGCGAAGCTCTTAACGCAATTGGAGTCCCTTAGTGTTTGAAATTGACCCGGTGCTATTCCAGGGGGAAATTTAGGGTTTCCCAGTATCAGAGTCAATGGGGATTCTTTGGTCGTCAGTGAGGCCTGTAGGGTTGCTTGTGAGCATTGTTTAATAGTGTTACCTATTAAGGGATGAATTTTCAATTCTAGCGGTAGGGAGTCCCAGCACCACACCGCCGTCTGCAGGGGTATATTTGATTGTTGTTGTTCTATTTGTGCCCATAATTTATTCTCCTTCTGTCGGTGCCAATCCACTACTCTACCTAGATGGACTGCTTGGTAGTATTTTCAGATATCTGGGAACGCCACTCCTCCATAGAGTTTTGGTCTACATAGTTGCGAACGCGGGATACGCGGTTTTTTATGTGCCCAAACAAAGCTCATAAAAAGAGTTTGCACTTGTTTAAAATACGTGGTGGGAATTTTAATTGGTAGGGCTTGGAAAAGGTACAGAAATTTTGGTAGTATAGTCATCTTGAGTAGATTGCACCATCCAAACCAGGAGTGCAATCCAGTATTCCAGTCATCTATCAATGATTTAGTCTTAGTAAGTAGGGGAGGAAAGTTGCTAACATATAACAGGGCCGGATCGGGTGGTATTTTCGTCCCCAGATCAGTCAAAGCAGAACTAGTCCATCTGAATCTAAAACTTGCTTGTAAATTTGTAAGACGGCTAGGTGGCACAGAGACTCCCATTGCTTCTGATTTTGAGAAATTAATTTTTAAATTAGACATCCTCCCATATCTTTCAAATTCTCTAAGGAGGTTGGGTAATGAAACTACCGGGTTAGTTAGGAAAAAAAGTAAATCGTCTGCATAGGCTGATATCTTATAATGTACTGGACCAAGTGATACCCCGTGTATGTCAGGATTTAATCTTATTCGGGAAAGAAATGGCTCTGGAGAAAGGGCAAAGAGTAGAGGGGACAGGGGGCAGCCCTGTCTCCTTCCATTTGTAATCGGGAAGGGTTCTGATAGAACCCCATTTGCCTTCACCCGTGCGGTGGGATTTGAATATATACCGGCTATTCGGCTGAGCATCACCCCCCTAGGCCTATATGTCTGAGTACCGCAAACATAAAGTGCCAACTTACATGGTCAAACGCCTTTTCGGCATCTGTATTAAGTAGGATACAGGGGATTTTCCTGGATCTGGTAATGCGTATTAGATTTATCACTTTTGTAGTGCTATCCCTAGCCTCCCTAGAGGGAATGAATCCAACCTGGTCTAGATGGATAAGTTGTTGGAGGTGCTGCGCCAGCCGAGTCGCCAAGATTTTAGTGAAAAGTTTAAGATCAAGATTTAACAATGAAATGGGTCTGTAGCTGCCACAGTTTGCCGGGTCTTTCCCCTCTTTGTGTATCACCGAAATATGTGCCCCTAGAGTTTCTCTAGCGAAAGTGTTCCCTGTCCCATTCTTGTTAAATAATGTAACCATACGTGGCCCTAACACAGGGAGAAGAGTTTTATAGTATTGTAGCGTATAGCCGTCAGGGCCTGGGGCTTTACCTGGTTTCATCGTCCTTATTGCTTTTTGGATGTCTGTTAGGGTTATGGGTAAATCTAATTCTTCTCTGACCTCCGGAGGAAGAGACGCCATTTGGGAGGACAATATGTATTCCTCTGTCTCAGTAGTGGAGGGGGCTTCCTGTGGTAGGTTATATAGTTTAGAATAGAACTGTCGAAATTCTTCAGTGACTTGTGTAGGTAAAGATAGCTTTTTGCCTGTGGAGGTGTTGATGTGCGGGATGTAGGTCGTGGATTTGCGATCCCTAACTAGTTGAGCTAACCGTTTCCCACATTTATTCCCAGACTCATGTCTTTTTGTTACGTAATTGTATGGCAGCCTTCGCTCTATAATGTAGAAGATCCGTGATCTTTCGTCTAATCGTGGTCAAATCCGACTCTGAAGTCCTTGTAGGGGCATGTTTGTGTTTTGGCTTCTGCATTGGCTAGGTCAAGGAGAAGTTGGGATAGTTGTTTATTCCTTTTTTTTTTTTTAATGCAGGCACCATGGGATATAAAGATGCCTCTAATGACTACTTTGTGGGCTTCCCACAATATTCCCGGGTCACAGTCTGGTTGGTCATTCTCCTGAAAATAAAGATTAATTGCTTTGGTCACTTCAGTCAGTATGTCAGGGTTTTGTAAAAGGCTTTCATTTAGACGCCAAAAACAGTGTCTCGGAGAGGAAGTGTCCGACAAGCGGTAGTTCAAAAATATGGGTGCATGGTCTGACCGTGTTCTATGACCGATTGAAGTCTGCTTTACAGCATGTAGCTGAGTATGGGGGATCAAGAAATAGTCAATTCTGGTATACAATTGATGTACATTTGAGTAAAATGTAAAGTCGCGTTCTCCCGGATGTGTTAGTCGCCATACATCAATTAGCTGGGATTTGTGCAGTGTTTTAGCTATCCGTTTGATTTGGTTCGGTGGAATCGACGTTCTACCCGCCGATGTGTCCGACGAGGGAATTAATGGCGTGTTAAAGTCTCCTCCTACAATTAGTTGCCCTTCCCTTAACTCATTTAGTTTCTCTAAGGTTTCCCTTAAAAACGTGGCTTGTTGTTCATTGGGGGCATACATGGTCACTATCGTTACCTGTACTGTTCCAATCAGACCTTTGAGGAAGATATATCTACCTGTCGGGTCTACTTGAGAGTTCTGTAATTGCCAGGGGATCTTACTAGAAATTAAAATGGAAACTCCTTTGGACTTAGCTCTCGGGTTCATGGAGTGGTAGGCTACTGGGAAGTGTCTGTTTTGTAAGTACGGTAATCTGTTCGTCTTAAAGTGTGTCTCTTGAATAAAGGCAATATCTGTATTACTCCGTTTTAAATCATCTAACAACATACGTCTCTTCTCTGGTATATTGAGACCCTTTGCGTTTAGAGACATCACTTTGATTTTGCTAACCGCCATTTTGTGATGGGATGGGGGGGAGAGGAAGGATATAGGTAAAGGTAAGAAGAGAAGGAGTAAGATGAAGGGACAGAAAAGGGAGTTAAGGCAGAAAGAATAAACAGTAAGTTAGTAGAGCAGAGAGAAAAATACAAGCAGGGCCTAGTGTCCTGCCCGTTTCAAACCCCTATTTAAATCAGGGGGATATAATCTGCATATGACCCCTAGAAGACGTAGTGTCCTCCTCCAGGGGAATATGCTAACCTAATCGGGAGAGAGGTAGGATGAGGCTCAAGAATATGAGACTCCCGTCCGCCCCCCGCCCCAGCACATGCATAATCACAATCTTAGAAATAAAAAATTCAGAACTAATATGCAATTTCCTATATAAATCCAAAGAGCAACGTAAAGTAACTAACTAGATACATGGCAAACAATGTACGTCCCTATTAATAGTTACTTAACTCTTAAACCAGGAAATTTTACTGTGGTAACCAAGCACATATCCGGCTAAGCCGTTCAGCATAGAGTATAGCATCCTCACTTGTTCAGCAACTGAGAGCCAGATACCTATGTTCTACCATGACTTTACTAACTTAGCATTATACTAGTAAATAACCTGCGTCTTGACATTCCAGTAGAGCACAAAGCGATGTGTCATGCCTGCAGGGTTGGCACACCAGAGCCACACAAATCAGTAGCCAGCGTCTCCTTCCCTGGAGCCGTCCTAGCAGACTCGAAAGCATCAGACCCATCAAGTCCCTCAAGGTATGCATTCAACCGCACATCTTGTGTATACCTCTTCATCTAAAAGTTCCTTTAAGGGATAGCGATCCTCAATGTACTTTCGATGAGAACTGGTATGATTACCTGAACCTATTTGGGACTTCCCCCGTCAGGTAAGTGTAGATGTCTAGACCCACCTCTGCGAAAATTCCTCAAGTCAGATTAGTCTCTTCAAGGTGATGTGCGTCCTGTATGGAATTGTGACTTGTCTGAAGTAGAGAATGTCGCAAGCAATCATTAAGTTACTGAAGTGAGAGCTCTGAGGAGGTAGGGTGAAACTGCGACCCAGCAGCCGCTGCGGTGTAAGAAGCCTCATATCTAATCATCCTCAGGTGGTTCTCTGATCATCATGAGGCCGAAGCAAGCTAGGAATGTCCCGAGCAATCGGTGAGTTACTTAAGTGAGGGAGCTGAGGAGGTAGGGTGAACTAGCGACCTATCAGCCGCTGCGTTGTAAGTAGCCTCCTATCTGACCCTCCTCAGATGGTTCTCTAAACTTCATAAAGCCGAAGAAGGCTAGGAACAGTTGTTGAATGGCAGTAACAAACCTGCCCAAACAGTGGCAAACAAAGCAACTTAAACATCACTTCTTAGTGAATATTATGTCGTAGGAAACGTATGGTTCACGACTCACGTGTGCCGTCTTGTGAGGATGATCTGGGTCGGCGACGGTTTCGTTGTTGCCTCGGTGGAAGATTGTTGCCCATGCCTTGCATGGACGGGCGTCCTGGTAAGCGCGGAAGAGGGCCCAGCCAATTGGGAACATCCACGGGCTCTGTGTCTAGAAAGGTGAACAAGGCTGGCAATGCAACTGGATTGCGCAAGGTGAAGGCCCGTTGATCCTTCCTGAAAGTAACAGGGGATACCCCCAACGATATGTAGCTCCTTTCCTTCTAGCTAGGTCTAGCAGTGGTTTCAGGATCGCGCGTCTCTAGTGTAGCGCGTGATAGGTCTGGAAAGATTTTTATCGTGGCGCCGTCCAACTCTGGATCCTCTGCTTCCCAAGCTTTGCGCAATATCTGTTCTTTATGTATATAATGATGCACCCTGCAGATGACGTCTCTTGGTCTCGGGGTCAGTTGGCTTAGGGCCCAGTGCACGGTGTATCCTATCTATGACAATACGGTCCGGTAAATCTATACCTGGAAGGCTGCGGAAGATAGCTATCGCCGTGTCTGCCAGATCCTCGGGCCCTGTGGCTTTTGGGAGTCCCCGGAGACGCAGATTGTTCCTGCGACTCCGGTCCTCCATTTCTTCCAGGTGCAGCTGTTGTTCCTGCAGTGCTTCTGCTTGTGCGTCTTGAGCTTCCTCTACTGCTGACATCCGACGCTCTAGCTCCGCCAGGGAGCTCTCCCCTGACTCTATTCTGGAGGTTAGTTTACTGACGTCCGCTCTTACCACATTCATCTCTTTGCGATGGGCTGCTTCCACCGTCGCAATCAGGGCCGCAATGTCTGTTTTTGTCGGCAGGGCCTGTAACAGGGCCCGCAGTTCAGAGTCTACTCCCTGTGCGTGTGGTGTGGGTTGCGAGTGCTCACCGAGGACGGGGCAGAGGTCCGCAGGGAAGCTGGAGAAGTTGTCCGCTGCTTGAGTGTCTCTCTGCGGTGACAGGGAGCCGCTCCCTGTTTGTCTCCCTGAGTGTTCTCCACGAGGCGACGCCATCTTAAGTTCCGGGGAGCCAAGGAGGGAGAGCTGGAATCTCCTTCTGAGTTCGCCCGATGTGGGTGGCTGAGGAACGGATTTGGTCAGTCTGCTGCTCTTCTTTGTCGCCTTCTTTTTAGCAGAGTGCATATTTCCATATAACGGCTGAAATAGCTGGAGTAGGGGGTAAGGCAGCTGGGAGCTCAGCTAAAGCACGTCTTCAGTCAGCCATGTCCAGGCCACGCCCCCCCCCTCTACGTATTTTAAGGTTAATCCTCTTTTCTTATAGTTTTAATGAGTGGCCACAAGTCTTGTTAAACTCCCTTCTGCAAAAAAGTTTTATCCCTCTTGTTGGTTCACGAGTATGGTATTTGTATATTGAAATCATATCCCCTCTCAAGCGTCTCTTCTCCAAAGAGAATAAGTTCAGTTCTCGCAACCCTTCCTCAAAATGAATATCCTCCAGACCCTTTAGCTTTGTTGCCCTTTGTACTCGCTCCATTTCCAATACATCCTTCCTGAGGACTGGTGCCCAGAACTGGACAGTATACTCTAGGTGCAGCCGGACCAGAGTCTTGTAGAGCGGGAGAATTATCGTTTTATCTCTGGAGTCGATCCCCTTTTTAATGCATGCCAATATTCTGTTTTGCTTTATTAGCAGCAGCTTGGCATTGCATGAGCCTATCATTTACTAGGACCCTCAGGTCCTTTTCCATCCTAGATTCCCCCAGAAGTTCTCCCCCCAGTGTATAGATTGCATTCATATTTTTGCCACCCAAATGCATTATTTTACATTTTTATGCATTGAACCTCATTTGCCATGTAGTTGCCCACCCCATTAATTTGTTCAGATCTTTTTGCAAGGTTTCCACAGCCTGCGGAGAAGTTATTGCCCTGTTTAACTTAGTATCATCCACAAATACAGAAATTGAACTGTTTACCCCATCCTCCAGGTCGTTTATGAACAAATTAAATAGGACTGGTCCCAGCACAGAACCCTGGAGGACCCCACTACCCACCCCTGACCATTCCGAGTACTCCCCATTTATCACCATCCTCTGAACACGCCCTTGTAGACAGTTTTCAATCCTAGTACTCACCCTATGGTCCATGCCAACAGACCTTATTTTATACAGTAAACTTTTATAGGGAACTGTCAAATGCTTTTGCAAAATCCAGATACACCACGTCTACGGGCCTTCCTTTATCTAGATGGCAACTCGCCTCCTCATAGAAGGTTAATAGATTGGTTTGGCAAGAACAGTTCTTCATGAATCCATGCTGATTACTATTAATGATACTGTTCTCATTACTAAAATCTTGTATATAGTCCCTTATCCCCCTCCAAGAGTTTACATACTATTAATGTTAGGCTAACTGGTCTGTAATTCCCAGGGATGTATTTTGGGCCCTTTTTAAATATTGGTGCTACATTGGCTTTTCTCTAATCAGCTGGTACCATTCATCAGTAGACTGTCAGTAAAAATTAGAAACAATGGTCTGGCAATTACTTGAATGAGTTCCCCAAGTACCCTCGGGTGCAAGCCATCTGGTACCGGTGATTTATTAATATTAAGTTTACCAAGTCTAATTTTAATTCTGTCCTCTTTTAACAGTGGAGGTGCTTCCTGTGATGTGTCATGAGGATAAACACTGCAGTTTTGGTTACTGAAGCCCCCCTGATTCTCTCGTGAGGACTGAGGAGAAGAATAAATTCAATATCTTAGCCATCTCCCCATCCTTTGTAAACAGATTTCCTTCCTCATTCTTTATGGGGCCAATATGGTCTGTACTCCTTTTTACTGTTTACATACTTAAAGAATTTCTTGGGATTTATGTTTGCTCTCCTCCGCTATGTGTCTTTCATGTTCTATCTTAGCTGCCCTCATTGCACCCTTACATTTCCTGTTGCATTCTTTATAAAGTCTGAATGCTGATGATGATCCCTCAACCTTGTATTTTTTGTAGGCCTTCTCCTTTGCTTTTTATGCATTTTTACATTGGAGTTATGCCATCCAGGACTTTTGTTCGCTCTTTGAAATGTATTACCCAATAGGATGCATTGGCTAATCCCCTTATTTAATATGCTCCTAAAGCAAACCCATCTCTCCTCTGTGTTCTTTGTTCCTAATATTTTATCCCAATTTATGACTTCTAGCAAGGTTTGTAGTTTAGGGAAGTTGGCTCTTTTGAAATTCAGTGTCTTTGTATTCCCCTTATGTTTCCTATTTGTGTGATTTATACTGAAGCCAATTGACCTGTAGTTGCTGTTACCTAAATTGCCCCGTGTTTCCACATCTGTGACCAGGTCTGTATTGGTAATCAGTAGATCCAGTAACGCTTTATTTCTAGTTGGTGGATCTACCACCTGACCCATAAAATTGTCCTGCAAGACATTTAGGAACTGGCAAGCCTTAGATGAATGTGCAGTTCCCTCCGCCCAGTCTGTATAGTTAAAATCCTCCATTATGATAACACTTCCCATTCTTGCTGCTAATCCAAATTAAGGAGATCTGTCTCCCCTTCCTCCCTCAGGTTAGGGGTTATATATTATATACACATGCATATCTTCACCTATGTGTATATATAAACCCATAAGATAGATTACATCCAAACTGCACTGTTTGGATGTAATCTATCTTAGATGTAATTTATCTAACCAGAGCAAATTGTAAACCACAAACAAGTGTGTATTGTAAATACACTTGCATGATGGTTCAAATAGATAAGATTCCAACACTTCCTATTTAGCAGACAGAAACATAGAAATCCACAGAGTGATGAGAGATCCTGGCTGTGCCCATAAAGGACTGCTTCCACTGCTACCATACCTCACTACATTATTAGTAAAAGTATGGTACAGATGTTTTCTCTTATGCCTGACAACCTGCATTTTGTCTATATCTGATGTTCTGTGTACTGACCATTTGCCTGTTTTCTTAACCGCGTTCTGCCTGGACTAGCCATTTGTCTGCACACTTACCGTGCTTCTCCCTGCCACCTGAATTGACCCTGGCCTGTTAATTAGGAAAGGGAATCTGACAGGGAGTACTATCCATGGGTGTGCCACATCCCAATTAAGTCAAAAAAGAGAAGGACAGATTCCCCAAATACGGGACTTTAAAGACAATATCACAATGTAAAAAAATATATAAATTTTATTGACAAAGAAATATAAATCATAACAAAAAAAATAGTAAAAATGCTTGTTACATAGAAACATAGATATGGATACATAGAAAAACCGTCAATGAAGGTAAGTGGATCTCTCTGAACCGACGCGTTTCAGAAATTTTTTTTCTTCATCAGGGTTCATACAGATTATATCTGAGGGATTACAGAATACAAAAAGTAATTAGTAAGTATAGATACAACACTACCCCCAGAGTAAGTCCTTAACATAAACAAAATGCACTCACTTAAAATTCATTGACACTACATCAGTATCCATATAGTTACAAACAAGAGAAATGAAGCTTAACGTCTAACCCCAAAAGTTCAACCATCAGCTGATTCAAAGTTAGAATCAGCTGGATGGAGGTGTGCCTGGACCCCGTCCCACCAATGGGCCCCCTGAGTGCTGGCCGCACCCTGCCTCAAAACCATCCCGACGCCAGTGACGTCCTGCGCATGCGCGCCAACCAAGCTGGAACGCAAGCGCAGTACCACGTCACACAGCCGCGGGCGTAGTGATGCGCCACCGTCAGCTCCCACCGGCACTGCCAGTCAGCCCTGGTGACAGTCAGAAATGACTAGCCCAGCGCCCCGCCTCCACACCGCTCCCCACCAGTGGCATCCCACGCATGTGCGCCAACCAAGCTGGAGCGCAAGCGTGGTACCACGTCACACGGCCACGCAGTGACGTGCCGCCGTCAGCTCCCACCGGCACGGCCAGTCAGCCCTGGTAACAGTCAAATGACTAGCCCAGCTCCGGGCTAGTCATTTCTGACTGTCACCAGGGCTGACTGGCCGCGCCAGTGGAAGCTGACCGCGGCGCGTCTACGTGGCCGTGTGACGTGGTACCATGCTTGCGTTCCAGCTTGGTTGGCATGCTAGGGACGTCACTGGCGGGGAGCGGCCAGCGCTCAGGGGGCCCATTGGTGGGACGGAGTCCAGGCACACCTCCATCCAGCTGATTCTAACTTTGAATCAGCTGAACTTTAGTTGAACTATTGGGGCTATAATTAGCCCAGCTCATTCAGTATGAACATAGGCTGGGACAGAAATGGTCGGTTTTTAAGATCACAGAATGTGCTCTAAATTTAGTGATATTTGTAATTGTATATTTTGCCTTCTGGATTCGGCTTAGCCTGTATACCTGTCAGCAATCTTGGGCTCTAGTGACTTTTTCCTGTCTTTTTTTTCTTGTTCCTTTGATTCACATCCACATTTACTCTAGCCATCTCTTCATTACAGCCATCCTGCCTTTGAAATCACTGACCAGGATTTACATCCACTAGACTACCCACCTATATATTCTTGCGTCTAGGTAGGTTGCCTACACAAAATGGCTAGTTCTTATTTTTGGATTTAGTTATTCCAATTAGTTAATTTTATGTTGTGTCCTTGATGATAGGTCCCTGTTATTTTGGACCCCAGTACACGCACAGGCACTGCACCTGAGCGCAGGCTGCAGTGCTTCTCAGCGCCTCTCCTGGCCAGTCTCCTTCCCCTCTGGGAGATACATCTCTCTATACAGCCCAGGGGGTTTCAAATTTGATTCTTGAGTGGATACTTGCGTGAAGCCAGACGTTAAGCTGCATTTCTCTTGTTTTTAACTATATGGATACTGATGTAGTGTCAATGAATTTTAAGTGAGTGCATTTTGTTTATGTTAAGGACTTACTCTGGGGGTAGTGTTGTATCTATCCTTACTAATTACTTTTTGTATTCTGTAATCCCTCAGATGTAATTTCCTCTGTATGAACCCTGATGAAGGAAAAAATTTCTGAAACGCGTCGGCTCAGAGAGATCCACTTACCTTCATTGACGGTTTTCTATGTATCCATATCTATGTTTATATGTAACAAGCATTTTTCTATTTTTTTGTTATGATTTATATTTTTTTTACAGTGTGGTAGTGCCTTTAAAGTCCCGTATTTGGGGAATCCCTCCTCTTTTCTGGCCTGTTAATTGTCCATGTTTCTGCCTGCTGCTTGGACTGATTCTTTCTCTGCATACTGATTATATCTCTGCCTTCCACATGAACTGACCCCGGTCTGTTTATTGATCGTATTTCTGCTTGCCATATAGACTAATGCTTTGCTTGCATAATGAGCACATCTGCTTGCCACCTGAGCTGACCCTGGCCTGGTAATGGATTGTTTTTTGCCTGCTGCCTGGACCTATCCTTTGGCTGTTTGCTGAACACATCGCTGCCTGTACTGATCCTGGTCTGTTTATCAACCATGTTTCTGCATGGACCAGTCCTTTGCCTGTATGCTGACCACATCTCTGCCTGCCATCAGTTATGACAGCATGTGCCACTGACTACGTTCTTGCAAGATACATGTCCCACCCATCCTCTGCGGGCAGCTGCACTACTAGAACCACAAGTACTCTTTTGTCTCATCCCCCCTTCCTTTCAGCCTCCTGTACTTACTGACCAGTGAGCATTGTGCTATGAGGGAAGCCACATGCCAGTAGGTTAGGCCTTCTTGGCTTTTTGGAGCAAGGACTACTGTAGGTATAGCTACACTAAGTTGTTTTCCCCTGACCAATTATACAGGAGGTGACCATTACAGTACATTGTTTTCTATACAGTGTTGGTTGTTTTTGTGATACATCAAATTTAAGGTTGCGTACATAATCTGTCCAAACATTGAAAAGGTCTTACATGTAGTATCCCCAATAATTGACAATTTAGTGTTAAAAAAAATTCATTCCCTTCAACATTTTTCAAAAACTTGTGGCAAAAAATGTAATCTCCAAGACTTAATATGCCTTTTAGAAAATAACTTGGCATGTTCGCTTTCCAAAATGTTTTCACTTTGTAGTTTCCACTGTCTTGGTGCTCCAGGGCCTCCACAAACATGATGGGTAGTCAGGAAATTTTATATACATAATTGATACCCCTAGAAGACCCGAATGAGCTCCTTGGATTTTAGGCCTCTCTATGCAGCTAGAGACTGGAGGAAAAAAAATCCCATGCGTGGTATCGCCATACTATGGAAGAGTAGCGTAATGTATTTTGGGGTGTAATTCTAAAGTACGCTTACACGGTGTATTAGGAATATATCCTATTAACTTACAACCTTGTTTAAAAAAAAAAAATTAGCATTTTCCAAAAAATTTACATTTTTAAATGCTTTTTTAGAAACTACATTGGAGTGTTTGCATTCCAAAATGTGGTCCTTCTGTGGGCATTTCCACAGGAAGGTATGTGCGGAGTGAAGAAAAAAGGGGGGAGAAAACTAGGAGGGGGGAAGAGAAAAGATGGAAAAAAGGAGGGGGGAAGAAGGGGAGAGGGGATGGGGGACAGGGAGGAAATGGGAAGGGGGGTGGAAGGGGAGGGATGAGGAAGGGAGAGGCAAGGCAAGAGGAAAAAGGGGGAGGGAGGAAAAGGGGGGGGGGGAGTGGGAAAAAAGGGGTGTGTGGAGAGGCAAGGGAAGGACCAGAGCAGGGGGAAGGAGAAAGGAAAGGTGCCACACAGGTAACCAGAGAACCATTCTATCCATCAGTAGATATATATATATATTAGAAAAATAGCTCACCAGGCTCTTAAGCTGGCCACCATAAATGCATGGGCTGAATGTACCAGGACACGGTGCATAATAATGGAAATAGAGTAGGGATGACTCCCAGGATCAAGCAATTACCACTCAGTATCTGGGGATGCAGCTAACACTTGATGTGTAAAATCCCAGAGTGGCACTGTAATCTGTAAAATATAATGGTAAATAAAATCACTGGAGGCTAGAGGCAAGAGAGGGTGAGGGGGGGAGAGGAAGAAGGGGGGTGAGGACAGCAGTTGGAGATGCAGGGCAAGGAAGAACCACATCCCAGACCACTCATAGCACACTAACCTGCAGATGTGACCGTCCACCGTGACAGCCCAGCGAGGAGAGTCAGTTACTGCTCACACAGTGGTATAACATAGACCACTATATGAGCTCCCCAACTCTGCAGGCATCAGAACACGCCGCCGTACGGCGGCGTCTGATGTTACAGTCTGTTTATCCGCACTGCACAGGTGCACGGGTCCGTGCTACTGCACAAGCGCACGCTGACTCAGCCCATAGACAGAAGGTCCAGGCTGGTACAGTGCAAGCAGAGATGACAGAAGCATCCTGCCAGGGTAAACATGTCTGCCGAAGGGAGAAGGGGCAAGGATACCCGCGGGGCCTGATCAGTCGATGAAGGGGGGGAGTGGGTCTCCCTTACAGCAAGAAATTACATTACAAAATAAGAATAACATAATGAACTGAAAATAAGAAAAACTATACAATTGATATGTGAACTTCTGTGAATGTGAAACCCAGAATGTCACTAATCCTAACACAAATGTGGGAATTAACTCACGTAAATGAAGTGGCACTTGATCTCAGTATTGATTTAGGTATCATACTACATCAAACATCAAATGTCGTAGAAGAAAAATGTTATATATAGAAGAATAACATAAATGGAAAGGGGAGGAGAGAGGAATTTTTAACGCTGCTGTAAATGTACTATCTGTTTTATAGACCACTCCTCCTGAAGAAACGTCTCTTACCGCGAAACCGGTTGAGGATTTTTATGTATACCCTCTTCAAAAGAAACTCTACGGGGGAACCAGTCAGTAACTTGTTAACTGTGGTGTATACAAATTGTTTTTTAACAAAACACACAGTATATTTATGTATTGTATGCATTAAACTTTATATTTTTATGATTAATTGTTATTACCAAGTGCCAAGATAGTCCATAATCAAATTTTCTAGGAGTGGATGTGTGCAGGTCAGCGTCAGCAACTGCTCTCGCACCTCCTCTTCCCCATTCTTTCACACTGTTCTTTAAAAAAAAATACATTTTTTTTTAATAGAAAAAAAGCATTTTTTTTTCAATACAAAAAAAGTCCCTTTTTAACCACTTCAATACCGGGCCTATTCTGGCACTTCTCTCCTACATGTAAAAATCATAATTTTTTTGCTAGAAAATTACTCAGAACCCCCAAACATTATATATGTTTTTTTAGCAGACACACTAGGGAATAAAATGGCGGTCATTGCAACTTTTTATCTTGCACGGTATTTGCGCAATAATTTTTCATTTTTGGAAAAAAAATGGTTTAATGAATTAAAAAATTACAAAACAGTAAAGTTAGCCCAATTTTTTTGTATGTGAAAGATGATGTTACGCCAAGTAAATGGATACTTACCATGTCACACTTTAAAATTGCGCACACTCATGGAATGGCGCCAAACTTCGATACTTAAAAATCTCCATAGGCAACGCTTTGAAAATTTTTACAGGTTACCAGTTTAGAGTTGCAGAGGAGGTCTAGTGCTAGAATTGTTGCATATGCTCTAACGCACGCGGAGATGCCTCACATGTGTGGTTTGAACGGCGTTTACATATGTGGGCGGGACTTACATGTGCGTTTGCTTCTGAATGTGAGCTACCA
Organism: Aquarana catesbeiana; assembly: GCF_042186555.1. Lineage (NCBI taxonomy): Eukaryota > Metazoa > Chordata > Amphibia > Anura > Ranidae > Aquarana > Aquarana catesbeiana. Next base: position 173,533,594 of record NC_133330.1, read on the forward strand.
GGGACAGGGGCGTTTTTAATTTTTTTTTTTTTTTTTTACATTTTTTTTATCACTTTTATTCCTATTACAAGGAATATAAACATCCCTTGTAATAGGAATCTATTGTGACAGGTCCTCTTTATGGAGAGATGCATGGTCAATAAGACCCCATATCTCTCCTCCAGGCTGGAAAGCATGAGATCGTGAAAAAAAAATTCACCAATCTCATGCTGACAGCCGCGATCGCGGCTTTGTTTACTTCCGGGAATCCGGGCGTGACGTCATAACGTCGCGCCTGGGCCTCCGATGGTCACCTTTTTTTACAGTATATGGACATTTTTTTTTAACCAAGACTTATTTTAAAAAAAAATAAATTTTGAATGCATTTATTTTTAAACATATCACAACCAAAACCATTGTACAGACTTTGGTATTAGCTTTTGGAGAGGCATTCCAAATATTAAGAGAAATACACATTGTTTTTTTATAATTATCATGCTGCAGGTAGAAATAACACAATTCCAAATGCTATGTCATCTATTTAAATTGTTTTGTATATGTTAAAACAATTCAATTACCAAAAGGTAAAAATAAAAGATTAATACTTTAACAGAGATTAAGACTCTTTTGTTTTGAGAGACATCGGCTGGGTGTCCCAAAGGATATCTTTTACCCTCATTCCTACATCTCTCCGCTCTGTTTTTCTCCATTTGTCTCCCTGTCTCAAGATCCCCCCCCCCCCCACCCCCCCACACACTTTCATGTTTATCCAGTCTATATTACACTCAGGAATTTGTGTGGAAATGCCTTTCACGTCGTAAGTGACGTCAAATATATGTAATTTTCTGGACAGACCCCTAGGGAAATTATAGTGTCCTTACACATAGTTTTCAATAGGGGCAGTATATGATTAGATTGATATTGTTAAATGTTATTTTATATGTCAAATTCAATTTATGAATGATCCTTGACTTAGGTTTAACAGAAAACTATAAAATATCTAGAGCTGTCTCTTATGTGTCAATTTCCTAGGTTTCTCGGCTCCTATTGAAATATGTGTTTGAAAAAATATAGCCCACACAATTAACTCGTGTTCTAAATACCTTGAGAGTGAAGTCATGATTCTGATTAGAACCATAACAGCTATTTATGAATATTCTCATTATTAGAACTCCTAAACACACCAACTCATATACAGTATCTTAACCATATATCTCTTATACTCTAATATTTCCATGATTTAATTATTATTGATTATAATGTAACAATATATAGTCAGAATTTATGGCTAATGTAATTACTTGCAGTGAAAATTGCAATACATTTTTGGTACAGCTTGTTTTGTAAAATAATTTTTGAATGAGCCCCATTCCCTTCTCTCATGTAAGAAAAAAAAATACGTCTGTCAGCTCATTTGGAATATGACTCTCTAGTCTAAACACTGGTCATGGGCCCCTTCTTATCTCTTCTGGCTGACAAATAGAATTTACGATCTGAGAGAACTTAATAAGACACTTAAAACCTTCTTGTGAGGGTTCAAAGTTTTAAAGACTATGAAGGTTAAGTTAACCTCTTTAGAAAAAAAAATATAGGAACAAGATGGCTGAATCGATACTCTCTTGGTAGAATATTGGGAATCATATCTGGACCTCAAGCCATAGGGATGGTATGTAATGTTGCTTCGGGCACTAGATCCTGCATGGGTGCTCACCTTGACACTTAGTGCAGTATGCTATACAGGGCCAGAGCAGTGTTCTGTTTGTCTTGAGCCCAGGCCCTAAAGACCGCTTTGGGGGTATGCTCACCATGACGAATGGGGGCTGGACTCTTTGCATGGACCAGTGGTGCATGAACAGGTAAAACAGGTTTGCCCTGTATTTCTGACTACTACTGTAATAATCAAGGTTACGTTGGAAATGTATTTTACATTCTGTGTAAACATATTAAACTTGGTGCTAAAATGTAATTGCTTGGGCTCAGGTGGATGACCAAGTGTTGCATCATACCATGCGCTTTATCGCCATTCCGCCTACATTCATTATAAAAGTAAGGCATGTAATCACAGAAACATTGAGGCAAGGCAGTGTGGACGTGGACACTTGAGCGTCTCTTCTGGGCTCCCATGCTGTCTCCAGTTTGCAGTCTTCTAAGCTGAGACCGCTGCTAACGCTGCTTAGTTAGCTTGCTTTGCTGTCAAATTCAATAATCAGCCCCCCTTGCTCTGATTGCTCTCCCGGCCTGGAGCTGCCTTATAACAGGGTAATACTATCTGGCATCTCCACGCCGTCTATTGCTACCAGATACATTGGATCCTTTGGAGCTGCTCGATATCACCTGGCATCTCTCACTGTTATCAAATCAATAAACTCTTTGGAGCCGCCTGGTATCATCCGGAGAGGCCACTGCAGCTGGTGTAGATCTCTGCCAGACTCCTTGGAGACTTGGAATCCTATCCTCTCCAACTTCTGAGAGCCATTCGGCACTACCCGGAGCAGCTGGTGTGGCTGGTGGATTTACCCATCAGACCATCGGTGCCATTTGGCATTTCCTGGAGCGTTTGCTACTGCCAGAACTTACCTGGAGCCGTCCAACATTACTCTGACCTATCTAGCAGTCCTTGGAGCAGTATCAGAGATGGGGAATATCTGAGGAATATCCAGAGCAGCTGCTCTCAGGTACACTTGCGGCTGCTGTTGGATCCCTTAGGTCCATGGCTGAACTTCATGCTGCATCTGTTTTTGCATTTGTGGGAGCTTTTGCTACCATCTTGGTTTGTCCACCCCATAGCAACAATCATTTAGTATTGCTTAGTATTGTTTATATAAAGCAATAAGTTATACAAAGCTGCTGAGAGCTGTGCTTTGGAGGCCTTGTTATATAATGAGTAAAATCACCAAGAAGAAACCCCTTAACCTTAAACCTGTAGTGTCTGACCTGCCAGATGAGAGGACAGATATAGGGACTTATTTTCATAGTACTCGCTCTCGTGAGCATAGTACCACCAATAGGTCCGCCAATATGGTGGCGGGCAGAAGCAGTCGGAGCGGCCATGTAGCTTTGCAATCACAACGCTCTTCCCATAGTCCAAGCAATGCTCTCCAGGCACAGGATAGAGACAGTACAGAAGATGAACATTCAGCCATTGATACCCGCTTAGAGAAATATTTAAGTTTGTTGCCTACTAATAGAAATATGGAGTCTATGTTTCAACAGATGCAGGACAGCCATAAAAGGGATATGGCTGAACTTAATAAGAGCCTCCAGAGTTTTCATGAACGAGTGGATGCAGTGGAGAAAATTATCCCCTCTATGATCACTGGATACTCAGAGGTGCAAACAACTATTACTAATCATCACACTCAATTGCAAGCCCTCTGGTCTCATATGGAGAAATGCCAGAGATGAAACAATATTCGCCTTAGGGGTGTCCCAGAGGCAATAGGCCAAGAAGCGCTTTTACCTTTGGTCGAAGAGGTTTTTAACTCTCTCTTAGGTAAACCAGCTATGGAACATTGAAATCGACAGGGTCCATCGCATTCCAGGCTCATTAAATCCTGTTATTACCCAACCTAGAGATGTGCTATGTAGGGTTCACTTTTAGTAAATGCAAGGAGGAACTTTTAAATAAAGCACAAAGTCATGGTCCCATAGACTCAAACGCCCAAATCATGCTTTACCCAGATCTTTCTCGTCAAACTCTTGCTAAATGGAAATCTTTACGTCCCCTAACTAGAGCTCTTGTTGAGGCTGATACAACTTAGTTGGAGGTACCCGTTTCATCTTTTGGCACGTAAAAACGGCCGTGCCTATATATTCCGATCACCAACGGACTTTCCTGTTTTTTCCAAAAATGTGGACATCCCATAAGTGGAATTTATGATCCCTCTATGCCACATTTCTCCAAGCTACCATCGTGGGAGCCGCGGATTCCAGCAAGAGCTCCAAAACATCTGCAAAACTAATTAGCTACACAATCATTAGAGTGAAGAAATGGCTTTATCCACTGGTCATCTATGAGTGCATCCCTTTTTAATTTTTTGGGGGGGAGGGGGCTCATTGCTCCTAGATCCATTTTGATTATTACTTTTTGTGATATGTAAATACCGATATCAGAGATTTTCTGCTGAATATTGGCCTTACTGGGCCCATTGTGTCTAGGTGCTATGGAAGACCTTTATGTGGGTAGGAGGGAGGGGAGAGAGAAGGGAAGAGGCAGAGTAACAAATAAGATGAATATTATGTCTTTTTTTTTCCTCCCTCTCCTTTTCTCCTCCTCTATCTTGCTTTACACTCTAGGTTGTGGTCTGTGTGTGTGTGTGTATGTGTATATATATATATATATATATATATATATATATATATATATATATGTGTGTGTATATATATGTGTGTATATATATATATATATATATATATATAGGCACATCTACGTATAGACATCTATCTGAGGGCTTCCCCAACCCCCTTCCCTTCCCCTTTATTTTTCTTTTCTTTTCTTTTTTGGCTTGTTTCGCGCCTATGCGAATTGGAGGCAGGTTATCCTGCCCCCGGCTCGCATGATAGGAGAGTATGACTGGCACATAGTGGAACTACTTTGCATATCTCCGGGGGTGGCTGCAGAGAGTGCGGGGGGGGGGCGCGGTGTGTCTCTGGTTCCACTCTGGGCCCGAGTTCAGGTAAATTGGGCTTGACTCATCCCTATAGGGTGGATGGGAGCACACTGAGCCCCACGCTGCCAGTCGCTTGGCAAATAATGGGAACCCAGCCTTAAATGGATTAATGAATGTGGAATATATGGCCTTGGGTAAAATTTGTTTATAAGAGGCTGAATAGGACTGGGGACAATGGGAGCCCAGACAGGTTGCCAGACTCCCTTTTTTCTTTTTTTTTTTCTTATTCCTCCATTGGGAGCACCCCTAAGTGGTTTGGGGGTGTGAAAAAAATAAATAAATATATATATATATATATATATATACATTTTTCTTACCCAATAGATTTGGTACTATATTGCAGAGCTACAGATCCTCCCGGATACACCATGACACATGGGTCTATGATGATATCCACTGTACCTCTGCTTCTGATGGGAGGGTTATTTTCTTTTTTTTTTGTATATATATTGTATTTTTTGTTGTGTCTCTCTGGGGAGCTGCCTCCGTGACCATATATCATACGCCGGGTTTATCTAAGTCTTATCTCCACCTACCATGAGGACTCTCAGATTTGTATCCTTGAATGTCAGAGGCCTGAATACGCCCCAAAAAAGATTGCAAATAATATATGCATAAAGAAAAGGTAAACATTCTTTTTTTTCAGGAAGCTCACTTCAAATTCTCATTCGCTACTTTAGTGCCCACTAGGTATTATTCATCATGGTTTATGAGCCACAATCCAAGAGGTAAATCAAAAGGCGTGGCGATTGGTATACACTCCTCTATCCCAGTCTGATGTGCAAGAGCTGATTGACCCTAAGGGTAGATACTTGTTTGTTAAATGTAAATTTTTTGATCAGCTATTTACACTAGCTAATATATATGCGCCAAATCAAGGAAAAGCTATTATGTTGACCTCGGTCTTAGGGAAACTTAGAGACTTAGATGGGAGTTCTAGTTTTGGGAGGTGATTTAAATTAAACTTTAGACCATGTTGTGGACACCTCAACAGGTAAACCACATATCTCTTATGTTCGTTTAAATAGGTTAAAGCGGATGTTTCATTCTTCCCAGTTAGTAGATGTTTGGCGTGTTTTATACCCTCTGGATAAGGGAAAATTGTTATCAAATACTTACCGTAATTTTCCTTTCCTGGCCCATCTTCACGTCAGCACACCATGGGTTAACATCTCCTTCGGAACCCCACATGACCACCTGTTCCTAGCTGAATAAAAGACAGCCCCTCCCCCAACTAGGATGTTCCATAACTTAGGGAGGGAATCCTGTGCTGACGTGAGGATGGGCCATGAAAGGAAAATTATGGTAAGTATTTGATAACAGTTTTCCTGGCCCACCTTGCATCAGCACACCACGGGATATACCAAAACTAATATAGAGTGGGAGAGAACAAATGAAGAGACACTGACATTTAAAGAAAAGCTGAAAGAATTGATCTCTCTTGTCCCAAACATGCTGGTCACATATTTAGTTTGAAAAGTTGAATGAAGGCTACGCCAGACCTTCAAGCTAGCACTTATCTATATCTTTCAAGCAATCCTGGCATAACTGCCTCAAAGGCTGACACCCTTCTAGTCAATGGGCTTGCAATTGTTTCAGAGCAGAAAAATGTACTTCCTGCATGACAATCTAATCACCCTGGATGACTCCTAAGGGCCTGATGGCTAAATGAAAAGATTGTACACTTTCCTGTTTTGACCAAGTACACTGTTATTAACTTGGCCATGTGCAAGAAACTGAAGTCTCCCTGCTGTGCACTTAGTGACTCTCATGTGAAAACTCAGAGGGACTATTTCCCAGTTTTTCGGGAAACTGATACCACTTTAAAATTGAACTTTGGAGATAGACGTGGTATGCCTATCTCAGGAAAAAAAGAAAAGGACACCAAGGGGCCCTTGCATGAAAGTGTTGCAATCTTCAACATCCTTCTGTCTGAAGGAGTTGTCAGGAGAACTAGTTTTACCATGAGGTACTTCAATGGAAATGAAACCTATTGGAGCAAAGGGTGCTCTCAGATCCAAGCCCAAGTCCCACAGAGGGAACAAGGATTTCCCTCAAGGTCATATATAGATTATTTGGAAGAAGCATCTGGTCACTGGCTTTTGCACCCATCTGCAGCCTGTGAAAAGATAAAGTAGAGATCCCTTAAATGGAGTTGTATACCAGACCACCCTCTAGTGTGGACTGTAAAAGGTTAAGGATATTGGCTAGAGCAGGGAACATAGGAGAGAAAGCTTTGCTGAGCAAACAAAACAAACTTCTTTCATATCCTCTCCTATGTAGCATTCATGCATGATATTCTGGTCACCACAGCTGTACAACCTCCGATGAGAATCCCTGCACCTCCAATGTAGCCTATTCCCTAGCCAGGCTATTAAAAGTAGTCTATTTAGATTGGGGTGCTGTTACTGACCTTGCCATAAAGATTTAATTTGATCAGAGATAAAAATCAAACAGAAAATTCCATGGCACCTTGAACCTTGTATGATGGAGTTTTTGCATTGATATCCTGTTGCAAATATCAGAAGCTGCATGTTCAGTGAAGTCTCTCTGAGAACTACTGCTGGAACGCACCATAGGGCCAATATTGACATAACCGAACCAATAATTGATTTTCCAATTTTCCCTGGCAAGAAGACAAACCTTAACTGACTCAGTGGTTCTCTGCCCCACAAAAAGTTTCTTTGCAAGATGTAACAAGAAAAGACTTTGTGTCCCCTTGTCAGGCAATCTAGGCTACTACTGTCTTGTTGTCAACCTTACTCAAGCCCCCTCATAGACCCTGAAAGGCTTGCAATGCTACAAAAGGCTTCCTTCTATTCAAGATTCCTGGGGAGTCTGTGCTTCACCATTTTTCAATGGCCTTTCACCTGTTTTCTTCATCTTGTGGGCTCCCCAGCCCCAGAGACTGGCATCTGGCTTCAGAATCATCCTATCTACTGGGCTGAGAGGCATGCCCCCGAAAGAAGCACAGTGGCAATATCCAAAATTCCAGTTCTTGTTGAATTTGTATAGGCACAAAGATTTTCTGATCCATAGACAGCCCAGCTCATAGGCTATAGAAGACAAATTGAAATGCCCTCATGTGCCACCTGGCCCAAGGTACCACCACTGCCAACAAGATCTTCAAAAAGATTCCCGGGGCTGTGCCAGTTCTGTAAAAGGCAGACACCTGAACTGGAAGTGACATTTTACCACTGCAAATCTCACATGCCTCTGGTGTTCAGCATTGATCAGTACATGGAAGTATGAGTCAAGCGGTCGATTGATGTTTCATAAATTTTTATTCAAGTAAAAAGGAGTTGTACAAATGAGATAACAGTACATAGTAAAATTTTAGAGAGGTACATCGGTAAACAACAAGTTTTGTAAAGAGATCTGTAAGCATCAGGGTTAAGGCATTCCTAATTTAAGTACAGAGTAACATTGGGAGATGTAAAAGCTTATTTGTAAATCAATTAGAATGTTTATTATTAAGTACATGAAAGGTCAAGTCACCTTGAATAGTCTGTAGCTATCCCAATAGAATTGAAGCTGTTTAATGACAATATGTACTATCTGGTGATGGTGTTTTGAGGGTGTATCCAGTAATGGTATGCGGACCGAGGCAAGACCACTCCCAGCCCAAGCACCCCTAACCGGAGCAGACTGTGCGAGGGTGGAGGGTAGTATTTACCTAATGTGTGATATTATTAATGATGGTCCATTATGTGGAACAGTGTTCCCTCTAAATCTTGTAGGGCATGCGGTATGTTTATGTCTGTGAAAAATGTAGGGGTTTAAAGTGGGGGGAGGGAGGCTAGAGATGTCGTAAGTTTTAGTCCACAATTAGAAAGGAGATCTAATGTCGGATAGGTCAGGGGTATAATCAGCACTTCTCCTGTGGGATGAAAACTTAGTACATGGGTATCGAAAGAAAGCTTGATATGTGTGTTGCGGGGGTAGAAACTAAGGCAAGTGGGTAGGGACATGGCGAACACTCCAACCACAGCCTAGGGTAGGCATCTATTACGTGTGTCAATTAGTTCCCAGTGTGAGTCCGGGTTGTGGGTCAAGTAGTAACGTCTTAAACTCCGAGGGTTCTCAAAAGTGTATCCAACAGGCCCAAGTATTGCAATATTTTGTAGCCGGTCGATTGATACCAACTGGTCCTCCTGCTGAACTGTCCCTGTGACTGCCTGCATGGACTCCATCTTGAACCGATTGGTGTATATGAACACATTTGATTCCTTCAAACTGAAACAGGCCAGAAGGCTCCTGCCTTAGGTACTAGAAAAAACGGGAGAACGGCCCCCAGATGATTCCATGTTTTCAGCATCACTGGCATGATGGCCTTGTAGCAGTATAAAAATTTTGCCAACGTTTTCTCTTCTGAGATCTGTTAGACATAAAATGGATTCAGTGGTCAGCTTTGGGATTCTCCATTGTACTCCCACCTGCCTTCTGGACCCACTGGTCTTGATTGTCGTCCAAACCCTCCAGAGGGAGGCTACAATCATCAACGTTACTCAGGCCCCCTGGCCCCAACTGGAAGAGACTGGTTGGACGTACCTTCAAAAAAGGCCTTCCAGCCATCTTAGCAACTTGCTCAGCACTTGATTTGAAGACAACTCCACTGTGATCTATGAAATCTGCCTCCTGCACCCTCTGAAGTTCAGTAGGCTTGAGCGAAGCATGCCGCTTCCTCTTACTAGTCAGAGGCCAGACTTCTTTTTTTCCCCCCCCTCCTATCATTCACTTAATTGCGTCGTTCAGTGTTTGGCCAAACAATAACCCCCCATTATAGGAAGGCTTGTGTAGAAGTTCCACCTGCCCTCCAGTGGCGTAACCACAATGCTCTCCTAACAGTGACTGGGTGCGCCAGCGCTTATACTAGGTCTATCAAAGCATCCACCAAAATTCAGTTGCCAGGTTCCAATCTTTCCAGAAACTGTGCCAAATCTTGCAGTTTCCAGTGTTGAATGAAATGCCATTTCTAAAGTTCATATATCGAAGTAAACGCTGTTGCTGGTTGGCAGGCAAAATCTGTCACTGTATCGATTCTGTGCAGAGCTGATGCCAGATCATCACAATTTCTGTGTTCCAGATGCGTTTCTGCATGAGTGAAAAAAGCAGAAGAGAAGCGCCTCCAGGTCAGAACCAGTTTAAAAGCTTTATTGTACAAAACGAATTTATCCACTTACATGAAAGAAAGGCAAGTTGAGCACAGAACCCTTAGTTAGTGTTGCCACTGCGTGTGTGCCTGCAAGTCAGCTCAAATCCAGGGGAGAGTGGGGAGACAGTCCCGTCCAGCAGGATATGTGTATACACCGTCCCTAGGTTGAAAACAAGGCTTGGCCCGTGTGAGTGATGGAACGCAGGTCTACAGCGTAGTGACGTCACTGGTGATGCGATGTTTCGGCGCATGCGCACTGTATATCACAGGCGCACGCCTTCCTCAAGCATTGAGGATGAAGGCTCGTAAGAGCCTTATATGTGCCCAGTGCACGGAGCCATCTAGTGGAGATTGTGTGTAATTACACACCTCCAACAGAAAAACTCCTCTGATAATGACGTGAACTAAAAAACTGTATAAAGGGTGACGATGCTGGGGACAGATGGGAAAGATCATTATGGAATAAGAAAAAATGAGAGAAAAATTAATATATTTATGAGAAAAAAATAATATATAATAATGAGGAGGGGGGAGGGGAAAGGAAAAAGAAAATGATTATTATGGGAAGAGGGGGCGGAGAAGAGGAACCTAAGGAAATGGAAATGAAAATTATTAAAAATTGTTGTGCTTGTTTTTTTAAAAAAACAATAAGGGAATATGTATAAAAATGTATGTACACACACTAACCTTTGTAGAGGAATTATATGTAGTCTACAGTATATAGATATTGTTGAACACAATGGTAAAAACAATGATAAAAACAATGAGAAACATGGTAAAATGAACACGTAAAAGGCATATAAACCGTTTTTGCACTAAGACAATATGAAGCATAATGAACATATATCATGGCTCTAGCTAGGTAATGGAAATATCTGGGTGCGGATATATACTTTTCAATCTCAATTTGGAATGAGACTGACAACACAGGAAAAGGGTAAACGAACTACAAAGGAAAAAATTCAGTGAATGATCATGATAGAATCGTGGACAATTCCAAGGTCTCATTGATTCCACCTGGGGACAAAGTGTCGAGGGAATATATCCATTATGTTTCTCGTTCACACAGCCTAAAGAACCTTTCTGCTTCAGATAGGTTTTTGGGCATTTGTTCCAAAACCTACACCTTTAGGCCATGAGTGGAACCTTGCTGACATTTTGAAAAATGGCGGGGGACACTGTTTATCTTTACCTTTCTCGATCTTCCTACGATGTTCACCAAACCTTTGTCTTAAAGGGCAAATGGTGCGGCCTACATATAATAGCTGACAGGGGCAATATAAGCAGTAGACCACAAAGTCAGATGAGCAATTGTAAAACTCACTGATATCGTACGTCTTACCTTTGGTGGAAAAATGTTTCTGGCCATGCTCCACAAATTTGCAGGTTTTGCACAGAGCTTTTCTGCACTGAAACATGCCATGTAATGGAAGTAGGCATAGGCGTGGGCTAGGCGGTGTGAGTAAAGGTATACATCTATTCCACACATTTTTGGTCTTAAAGCCCTCCGTCATTTCTTATTTCAAGATCAGGTTATGAATGACAGACAGGCTGCGTTCATTGTGGACTGTGTTGAATTTGCCTTGAACACAACTATTTCACACTTGACGATCAATTTTATGTTCAAGTGCAAGGCACTGCGATGGGGGGCTAATTTTGCCCCCTCGTACGCAAATCTGGCTATGGGCCTTTGGGAACACGAGTTTATATGGGACAACAACCCCTACTCCAGGCACCTTGTATTCTATGGCAGGTAAATAGATGATATAATTATCATCTGGAGTGGTTCTCCTCAGGATACCCTGGATTTTGTCCAACATTGTAACAATAATCCCCATGGCCTCAGTTTTACCCATGTATCTAATGCAGAAAAGTTGGCGTTTTTGGATGTGGAGCTCTATCACGAGAGTGACATCATACATGCTAGAAATTACTCCAAACTCACGGCCGGCAATTCACTTCTGCATTATAAAAGTTGTCACCACCATCAGTGGAAAAATAATATTCCTAGAGGGCAGTTCTGTCACCTGAAACGTATATGCACCAACCATCTAGATTACGTCTAGTGCCAAATTGAGAGATAAGGGATATCCTGAATCTCATCCAAAATGCATATAGGCAGTACCTAGCAGATACCCCTGCACAGGCCAAGAAACAAGTAGCCACCAATCAGTCGGTCCGTTTCATCACCAGGTTCCACCGGGATCACAAGAGAATGGAAACTATCTTCAGGAGGCATTGGCCAATACTTCTGAAGGATCCCCATCTTAAGGCCTCATTGCCCAAATTTCCAGTTGTTACCTATAGAAGAGCACTGAATGTCAAAAATAAAGTTGCTCCCAGTAAACTAAAACCTTTACTCACACCGCCTAGCCCACGCCTATGGCTACTTCCATTACATGGCATGTTTCATTGCAGAAAAGCTCTGTGCAAAACCTGCAAATTTGTGGAGCATGGCCAGAAACATTTTTCCACCAAAGGTAAGACGTACGATATCAGTGAGTTTTACAATTGCTCATCTGACTTCGTGGTCTACTGCTTATATTGCCCCTGTCAGCTACTATATGTAGGCCGCACCATTCACCCTTTAAGACAAAGGTTTGGTGAACATCGTAGGAAGATCGAGGAAGGTAAAGATAAACATAGTGTCCCCCCGCCATTATTCAAAATGTCAGCAAGGTTCCACTCATGGCCTAAAGGTGTGGGTTTTGGAACAAATGCCCAAAAACCTATCTGAAGCAGAAAGGTTCTTTAGGCTGTGTGAATAAGAAACATACTGGATACATTCCCTCGACACTTTGTCCCGAGGCGGAATTAATGAGACCTTGGAATTGTCCATGATTCTATCATGATCATTCACTGAATTTTTTCCTTTGTAGTTCGTTTACCCTTTTCCTGTGTTGTCAGTCTCATTCCAAATTGAGTTTGAAAAGTATATATCCGCACCCAGATATTTCCGTTACCTAGCTAGAGCCATGATATATGTTCATTATGCTTCATATTGTCTTAGTGCAAAAATGGTTTATATGCCTTTTACTTGTTCATTTTACCATGTTTCTCATTGTTTTTATCATTGTTTTTACCATTGTGTTCAACAATATCTATATACTGTAGACTACATATAATTCCTCTACAGAGGTTAGTGTGTGTACATACATTTTTATACATAATATTCCCTTATTGGTTTTTTAAAAAAACAAGCACAACAATTTTTAATAATTTTCATTCCCATTTCCTTAGGTTCCTCTTCTCCGCCCCCTCTTCCCATAATAATTATCATTTTCTTTTTCCTTTCCCCCTCCCCCCTCCCCTCCCTCCTTATTATTATATATTATTTTTTTCTCATAAATATATTAATTTTTCTCTCATTTTTTCTTATTCCATAATGATTTTTCCCATCCGTCCCCAGCCCCCAGCATCGTCACCCTTTATACAGTTTTTTAGTTCACGTCATTATCAGAGGAGTTTTTATGTTGGAGGTGTGTAATTACACACAATCTCCACTAGATGGCTCTGTGCACTGGGCACATATAAGGCTCTTATGAGCCTTCATCCTCAATGCTTGAGGAAGGCGTGCGCCTGTGATATACAGTGCGCATGCGCCGAAACGTCGTTGCATCACCAGTGACGTCACTACGCTGTAGACCTTCTACCGCTGTAGATCGTTCCATCACTCACACGGGCCAAGCCTCGTTTTCAACCTATGGACGGTGTATACACATATCCTGCTGGACTGTCTCCCCACTCTCCCCTGGATTTGAGCTGACTTGCAGGCACACACGCAGTGACAACACTAACTGAGGGATCTGTGCTCAACTTGCCTTTCTTTCATGTAAGTGGATAAATTTGTTTTGTACAATAAAGCTTTTAAACTGGTTCTGACCTGGAGGCGCTTCTCTTCTGCTTTTTTCCTACATGTTTGGAGCCTGCTTCATGCTCCCCTGGACAGCTGCCTTGGAACACAGACTGTTTTTTAGCCCATACAAAAGGTCTTTTTATTCATCTTATATCCTATTGGGACATTGGTCAATCAATAATTTATTTCTTCTTTCAGAGGACATTTGCATTGTTATTATTGCATTAACAGTAACAGCGCTACTTACCTACATGTTTCTGCATGAGTGTTTTTGATGCATTCTCAATGTGTTTTGACACTTTCTAGATGTGTTCCATACAGAAACAATGCAACATTCTACTTTTGTTGACTGCACTAGAATGCGCTGTACTGGTGTGAACTATGTAATTGAAATCAAAGTTAAACACTGTCCATGCGTTCTTGATGCTGAATAAAGACGCACTGGACTGCATCTGGTGTGAACAAGTCCGCTTTCTCATCCATAGGATCTTTGAAGGCAACTGAGTTATAAAAAGGCAAAGATACTTGCTCCTGGAAGTGCAGTGCATACATACATCAGCCATCTTGTATGGATAAAGCTTAGGGGACCTGTTACTGTAAATTGGTCTTCTGACGAGGTCTCTGTCATCCTTCATTAATGAGCGTTTTACGCTCTGCCATATGGGAAAATGTCATCCTTCATCAATGAGCACTGGATATTTGCAGCATACTTTCTGCAATAGGCGCCTTAATAGGGCTTAGAATTTTGCACAACAACATCCTTGTGAGGCAACCTGTGCAATTTCATCTCTCTGCAACTGCATGCAGGCCCAAAATGCACCCTGAGCTGGGTGAGGCATTTTCTATCATGCTGACATAAACGCATGTGCCAATTTCCTGGATCCTGTCCCTTCACAAGGTAAGTGGAAACAGCTCCATTAGAGTGTATTAACCACATGCTTAAAGTGAATGTGAACCCAATTCATGAAATTTGAGCTGGGCACATATATCTGCAGTGTTTTGTTATTCAAAGAGCTGAGTCCGGTAGCTCTCTCCTGACCTGTTCCTCTGTTATTAGCCTGATAACTCCTGACAAATTCTCAGACACATCCGAAAAAAGCAGCCTGAAATTTCTGTCCGGGGAGGTCACTATAAATAGATTGGCAGGCAGCTGGCCCCATTACAAAACACCTCTGAGAGTCCCTGCCTATGATGAGAGGGGGTGTGTGCCTTTTCTCCAATCAGCAATTTTAGCTATCTTGGCTGTATGCCCAGACATCACATTCTGTGTTAAACAGGAAGAGAAAATTTCCTAACACGATTTGAACATTCTAAACAGTATATAAATGTGAAGACAGCAGATATGCATGTAGAAACTTATATGGGGATTTGTTTAATCCCTGTATATCATCTGAGACTGTTCACTTCACTGAGTGTATGGAGGGTTTACATCCACTTTAATGAATGTGACAACCTGTTAGGTGTCATCGTCCTGGTCTGGATAAGATGATTGTTGGCGGGTCTTATGTTTTTTGGAGCATTTGCACTTAGGGTTTCTGCTCCTAAAAGAACGCAAAATGCCCTAATCTGCATAATCTCCTTAGGCACTCTTTTAAGAACCATGTCCAACGTCGCCCCCTTCTACCCTTCTAGCTAATCTTCTGTGCCACTAACAGGTGTGGCAAGCTCATATTTGCGCAAAAAAACATATTACCGCTCACCAAAAAACATCTTACCCTGTCTCTTTAAGAGCCATCTGCCTTCATCCACTCACTTTGGAAGCATCAGGTGAGCTTTAGGCAGCATTTCCAAAGGCAGACATTAGACACAGTTAAGCTGGATACACACACACACTATACAATCTTCTCCAGACCTCTTCCCTCAGTGTGACGGACCCTGTACTCAAGATGTCCGCCGTAAATGCTTTCTCTGTCCGGTACCATACAATCCAAGACCCCTTAGCTTTCCCATTCACTAGTTGTAGCTCAGTGTAGGGTAAAACATCAGACCACACCAGTCTTGGAGTACATCAGGAATATCTTTTTATTTGAGATTTCACACAAATAAATACAGTAGGATGACAAACTGTAACCAGAAACCTAATTAACATGAGCTAATTATCTAATCCTTTAGACAGCCTAAGTGACTAAGAGACATGACCTTTAGGACAGACTTGCCGTCTCTTTTAGCTCAGAAGACACAATCAACATTATCAACACAGAACTCCTTCATACAATTGCAGGGTTAATTAGAACAAACAACAATGGGTGAAATACTCTTAGAAGCCGTGGCAAGCCAGACAAGACTCATTTACATTATAGAAGACAACAGACAGGTGGCTGGAGTTGATGACATTAGCATCTAACAGTATGTGTCCCAACAGTATGAATCAGTCACTATTTGTAATATGGCAAATACAGGGTTCCCAGAGTCTGTGTCTCTTGGGATATGGACCTGAACCCAGAGTATCACCACCTCAAGGGTCCCCAGGCATACAGCTCACAAAGCACCGTTCCCCCAAATGCCAGGGCCCATGATCGGTCAGCAAGAGGAAAGCCTCTGTCCTGGCTAGGTCTGTCACATTTATCCCCTTTTGGCAGAAGACTAACATAGGAGGAGACCCCAGATGGGTTGACTCCGAAGTTAGTCCATAGTTCCAGTCCTCTAATGCCTGTACCCACACAGTACCCCAAACAAATTGTTCCAAACAGAGCATTATTCACCCAGCCAACCTCTGCCTCTCTCATAGAACATACCCTCTGCTGGGGGGAAGTGCAGACTGGTCCTTCCCCCTGGAGTCCCTTTAGCTGCAGGAGAGAAGACAGGGTGGCTGGGCTCAGTCCGTCATGCTGTTGGGGATTTGGGCCGCCTGGCCAGCATCCCTGGGGTATACAAGTGGGGACTGACGTCCCATCCAGTTTTAGTAGGTGAAAATCCCCCAGTGCTTGCAAAGCATGGCTGACATCCTCCTGTCTCAGTGCCGCACCATTTTATGGGGTTGTATCAGTGGAGACCGAAGTCTCATCCACTACCACAGGAACTCCCTCTTCTGTTAGTTGAGGGCAGAGGCCAGCAGCACTCTGCCTGGTTGCCAGCTCTTCTGCTGGGCTGCTGCGAGTGGAGACCGCAGTCCAATCTACCGATATCAGCTCAAGCTGCAGTTGTGAGGTGCCAATTGCATTCTCTCCTTGGGTCCTGATCTGCTGCTCGGGAGTGACCACACCTCCTCACCCTGGGCCTCCAGCACTGCCACAGGTATGGGTCAGAGGTCTTGGACCCGCTGTCCAGTTGCCAGCACTTTAGCTGGGTTGATGTCGTCATTCTGGGGTGCCATCTGCTGCTGGACAGTGGGGCCGATCGCCCCAGCTTCCTGAAGCTGTAGAGACACTGTAGGTGCTAGGCAGAGGCCAGCGGCGCTCTGCCCTGTTGCCAGTGATTCAGCTGGGAGTAGAAGCTTTACTACCTCCAGCTTGTCGCTGGAGACAGGGACCAACTGCCCCGGCTCTCTGTAACTCCATAGTTGTTGCTGGTGCTGGGCATAGATTGGTAGCACTCTGACCTGTTGCTTCTGGGGACTCCACACCCTCCGCTCCAGCTAACCGTTGAGGCAGGAGGCTGGCTTCCTCCACTTCCAAACTGTGTAGCTGCCATTGGGGAGGTGAGCCGGCTGCTTCCTTTTCCATTCCCTCATCTGGCTGCTGGGATGACATGTCTGTGATACTGTCTCCCAGGTGCATGGATCTTTGCTGGGGAGGAAAGACCGCTTCCTCCACCCTGGCCAACTGTTGGGGAGGGACGACAAACACCTCCTCTCCCTTCTCCCCCTGTGTCCTGATCTGCTGGGAAGTGACTACCTCCTTCTCACCCTGAGCCTCCGGAACCACCACAGATGTGGGGCAGAGGCCTTGAACCCTCTGTCCAGTGGCCAGTGCTTCATCTGGGGAAGTTCCTTGTAACTCCAAAGATACTGCTGTTGGTGCTGGGCAGAGCACAGTGAAGTTTGGCCCTAATACCAGCTCTTCTATTGGGGGCTCACCAGGTTGTTCTTCCTCAGCAGAAAAGTCTATCAAATCCCCTGTCTCTGCAACTGGTGTCTGGAACCCAGAAGATGCTATCGGTGCTGGGCAGAGGTTAGCAGAGCTCTGCCCTTTTGTCAGCACTTCAGCTTTGGGGATGGCAATCTCCAGATTTTCCACTGCCGATTCTTTGGCATGCTGCTGGACAGGCACATTCCTCCATTCAACCTTGTCTTGTGCAGAAACAGGTTCGTCAAGGTCAGTCAGCACTTGCTGCATCTGCCATAAGACCTCCGCGTCCTTAGTTGTGGTGGCAGGTTGGCAAAGCACACTGTTACTCTGCCACATTGCCGACTCTTCAGGCAGGATTTCAGAGTTGTCAACTAGTATTTCCTCATATTCCCAGGCAAAGGGAGCCCCACCCTGCTGCTGAGCAGAGTCTAGCAGCTGTCTGTAGGCGATCTCCAGCTCCCATTCCTGAACGGCCAGAAACTATATCTTCCAGTGCACTTCCAAGACATTCAGTCTTTGCTCTCTGTGCTCCATTATTTCCTCCAAACGCCACTCTAGATCACTCCCAAAGTCAGGGTCCCTGGACAGCCTCCAGTACAACAATCCTAGGCCATTGTAGTCAAAGCCTTCCGTGGGGCTGTCATCCGCTGTCCATGGGCACGCTTGGGCTACATACCACTGGAGGGCTCTGTAGCTTTCATCCAACTGCATTTCTGCCAGGATCAGCCTGCTTAACTCAGCTGTCCACTCCTGCTTCGGTTGTTCCCCCAATAATAGCATTCGTACTTCATACTGCGACCAGTACCTTACATGGATGGAGGGGAGAACTTTTCCCTGGTGTCGCTACTCATTGGCTAGTGCTTCCTTCCAGAGTTTGCAGCGTATAGAATCAAACGATCCCAGCAGGACCTGCTCTGATACTGGTCCCCTGGGCTGTATCTGCATCTCTCGCAACCTCCTTCTGAATTCCTCTTCCATGGTGGCTTGTATCTGTACCTCCCCTCTCCTGCTATCCGGACCTTGGATCCAGGTGATGGTTTGGATGTGTTCACGGCAAGGAAGCACGATCCCACCGCTGCCAGCCAATTGTGACGGACTCTGTACTCAAGATGTCCGCCATAAATGCTTCCTCTGTCTGGTACCACACAATCCAAAACCCCTTAGCTTTCCCATTCACTAGTTGTGACTCAGTGTAGGGTAAAACATCAGACCACACCAGTCTTGGAGTACATCAGGAATATCTTTTTATTTGAGATTTCACACAAATATATACAACAGGATGACAAACTGTAACCAGAAACCTAATTAACATGAGCTAATTATCTAATCCTTTAGACAGCCTAAGTGACTGAGACATGACCTTTAGGACAAACTTGCCGTCTCTTTTAGCTCAGAAGATACAATCAACATTATCAACACAGAACTCCTTCATATAATTGCAGGGTTAATTAAAACAAACAACAATGGGTGAAATACTTTTAGAAGCTGTGGCAAGCCAGACAAGACTCATTCACATTATAGAAGACAACAGACAGGTGGCTGGAGTTGATGACATTAGCATCTAACAGTATGTGTCCCAACAGTATGAATTAGTCACTATTTGTATTATGGCAAATACAGGGTTCCCAGAGTCTGTGTCTCTTGGGGGGATATGGACCTGAATCCAAAGTAACACCTCCTCAAGGGTCCCCAGGCATACAGCTCACAGAGAGCACCATTCCCCCAAATGCCAGGGCCCATGATCGGTCAGCAAGAGGCTAGCATTCAGTCCCCTCCAAAAGCCTCTGTCTTGGCTAGGTCTGTCACACTCAGATTCACCAAAACCACATAATAAGAGGCCAAACCTAAGAGTCTCAATCTGTATGCAATCAGACAGGCCCTTGCACCACATGGCTCTACTAAATCCACAGGAAATCAGACAAAAGTTGCAGTGTGTATGGGGTCTTAGAGTCTGAGACGAAAAACAGTCAGGCTGTCAAACCCACAGGAGTACACAGCATAGCAAGGGAGCCAGGACAGCACATTCAGAGACAGATAGGATATTCAGTCAAAATCTGAAGCAAGTTCTTTACCTGGCAGGACTGAAGAGAGAGAGGGAGAGAAGCCCTCACAACTGCAGACCTCCAAGATCATATACACCATTGCATGGCGTCTGGCGGTTCCTATCCTGTGCTGCCCATCTCCCTGCCCCCCGTGACACCGTTCACAACCACTCTCAGACTGACAATAAAGCCAGGACAGCAGTGCAGAGTACTGCATACAAAGACAGGAAAAAAAACCCAAAGAAGAGGCGATGATGACATTGCAGAGCTCCTAATACTACAACTGTACAACATCAATGTTGTTTAAGCATCATTTTGTCCGTGGTCTTGGCACAAAAAGGCACCCAATTTTTAAAAGGATTTACCTTCAGCATTCAGGGTCTTCCAACTCCATGAGAGGCTAAACATGGAGGGGTAGGTTCGGCGGGGGGGATGCAGCAAAAAAATACTTACCAACTGCAATTAACAGGTGGCCTGGAGTAGACCAAAAAAGAACATCCTAATTGGGGGAGGGACTGTCTTTTATTCAGCTAGGAACAGGTGGTCATGTGGGGCTCCGAAGGAGATGTTAATCCGTGGTGTGCTGACGTGAGGTGGGCCAGGAAAAAGATTTTACATGCTACTCTGCTACCCATAATACATACAGCAAGAAAGATAATTTCTTAATCTCCCATTGCCTTTTGGATTGGGAACCGCGGTCCAAGGCAGGTATATAAAAGATCAGATCATTTTCCACTATACTTCTCAGTAAAGGTTCCTACTACTATGAAACCTAAATTTACGTGGAGATTAAACGAGAATCTATTAAATGACTCTGACAGTGGGGGCCATAGTGGAGACAATTTCAGCTTTTTTCAATGATCATAAAGATGATACAACAGCTCTGCCCATAAAGTAGGAGGCATTAAAGTGCGTGCTGAGGGGAATATTAATTTCACATGGTAAGGGATTGAAGAGAGAAAAGGCCTCTACTATGGCCTCCCTCCTTGCTAGAAGAGATTCATGAACTAGAATTGAAACAAACAAAACTTAGAAGCCTTTCCCTTTCAATCTCTTCAACAAAAGAGATCTGAATTGTATTCACTACTTGATCAGGCCTTTTTGAAACATAAGGAATGCGCGCAACATGTTCTTTATGATTATGGAAATAAGTAATAAGTGTAGTAAAGCTCTTGCACGCTCAATTGCTAAGAAACAGTCCAGATGTTTCATTCCTAAGGTGTGTTGCCCTCAGCGGAGCCTTGTATGTGTTACTGAACAAATGACTTCCACTTTTCATGATTACTATTCTTAATTATATAATTTAAAGTATTCAATCATATCAACACCAGATAGATCCAGTTACCCCCAACTTTCTGATTACATCCATAGCATCGGCTTACCCAGTGTGTCAGAGGAGAAGGCAAAGAGCCTTCTGACTTCTTTCTCATTGGCAGAAGTTACTCAGGTAATCAAATCCTTGAAATCAGGTAAAAGTCCAGGGCCTGATGGATTTTCAGGTATTTTTTATAAGCAATTTGGAGATATTCTTAATCCAGTCCTGTGTAATCTTTATAATGAAATTAAGTCAGATTGTCCATTTACTAAACCAGCACAGGAGGCACATATTACTCTTATAGCAAAACCAGAAAAGGATTCTACTCCATGTTCTAGTTATAGGCCCATTTCTTTGTTAAATGTGGACGTAAAAATCTTTGTAGACGCATGGCCAATAGTTTAGCAAATGGTGATACCCTCTTTAATAGGGTTAGACCAGGTGGGATTTGTACCAAATAGGGAAGCTCATGATAATATCCTAAAGACAAGCCTTTTGATGCACTATGCTCAGAGATCAAAGAGTTCGCTCTGTCTTCTATTTCTAGATGCGGAAAAGGCCTTTGATCACTTAGATTGGAAGTTCATGGTAGCATCACTGGAACAAATAGTTCTTCCAGGAGAATTTATACAGAAAATAATGGCCTTATATACTGCCCCATCAGCAAGGATAAAAATTCATGGGACATTATCGTCGCATGTTAAAATTTCTAACGGGACATGCCTGGGTTGCCCGTTATCACCATATCTGTATATTTTGGCCATGGAACACCTGGCGGCTGCTCTACAGTCCAATCCCTCAATCCAGGGGGTTCAGGTGGGCAATAATTCATATAAACTGAGTATCTTTGCAGATGATTTACTTATATAAGTATCCAATCCAAGAATAGCTCTTCCAAATATTCTCCATGAATTGGAACAATTTGGTTTTTATAGCAACTTTAAAGTAAATGTCACAACATCTCGATGTCTCAATATCATGCTACCAATAATGGAAAAAAATGCTAAAAAATAACTTCCCATTTCAATGGGAATCACAATCTCTTAAATATTTAGGGGTGAATATTGCCCCCTCAGAAGAAAAAAGTATGAACTGAATTATCTTCCCATACTTAACTCCACAATTAGTAGATTGCAGTCCAGGGCTAAAGGGAAACACTCTTGGCTAGGGAGAATGGCAATATATAAGATGGATATTCTACCTCGTTTCTTGTACTCATATCAAAAACTGCCTATAGCTCTTCCACGGGCTTTCTTTCGGTCTCTAAGATTCATCCTACTTTGGTATCTTTGGACAAATTCTTCTGCTAGACTTCACTACGATATTTTTGTAAAGCGGAAGATGGAGGGAGCAGGTTTACCGCAGATGGAATTTTATTACATAGCTTCACTATTGACTAGAATATTAGACTGGTTCCATCATGTGAGAGTAAAACCATGGGTAGCCATTGAACAGCAAATAGCGGTTCCTCTGACCTCTCTTCTGTGGATTGCATCTAAATTTTGTCCAAGACAAACGCTTCCACCCTTGACCCAGTCTTTGTTAATCCACCTATTATCTTTTGGATTAGCCGTCTTTCCAGCCTTTAGCACTATCCATTGTGGTTAAGTGCATCCATATACTTGAACCTTTGCATATGCGTCCATTAGTGTATACATGAGGACAACTGGCTGTTTACCTGCACATCATTTAACTTGGCTCATTGATGCTGACTGTGTTTACCCCCACTGTTTATTTGTAGATAATTCATGTCCAGGCTTTATCATCTTTTATGTGGCCATCTTTGATGCTAAAGTTGGAATGTGCTTTGGCGTCCAGCGTTTATAAGCATTATATATAAATATTGTAAGTATTACTTTTTGAGACTATGCTAGTCCAGTTTATAATGGTAGATTTATGAACCTTGACCCACTGAAACCGCCATATTTTCCTCATAATGTGTATTTTCCGCCAGGTCCTCTTATTTGCCCCCTGCAGCTGCTTATTGTACCCCGGTCCTTGGTACCGCGCTAGAGGCCCTCTGCATCTGCCCGTGTTGATTTGCAGGTAGTCCTTTTCCATCATGGCTAGCCTGGGCTGCCCGCCGGGTGGTTGGGTATGTGGGTGGAGGATGGGTTGGCTCACTGGTGGACACTGTGGTACCCATGGTTGCGTTTTGGGTGCTGTCTGCAGGATCATGCCTGACAGTTCGCAAACATATCTAAATGTCTGTTTATGTTCAAAGGACTTCTTTAATGTAACTGATTCTACATTGTTGTTATTGACTATCATATATTGTTTTCTGATTGTTATTTTTCTTTATAGATTATATAGTAGCGGTATAGGTATAAACAACCTGTCCCTGAGGAAGCCACCTTTGGCGAAACATGTAGGACTCCCAAGTACCTATTCACGGGATTGGCCGCCACACTTCTAGGCCGAATCTTGTAATACCTCGCTACAAATGATTTTAAATGTCTTGTATGTTCATGCACACCTTGTTTATGTAACAATTTATAAACTTCTTATCTTTTAAAATTTGTTAATAAAAATTTTTTCATGTTTTTTATCTAATTACTTTTGGTTTTTTGGCACCGCTATAATCCCCGCATTCCTATTCTTTATACCAGTCTTTAGTAATAGTCTGGGACCAGACTGTTTGACGGTGGGGTGTTTCCAGTACCAGGTCCATTAACCCTGATTATGGATAATCCAGAATTTTTTCCCGGTCTGTCATCAGATTCTCTTACAATTGATACTGCTGACTCCTTCCCCGACTACACAAGCCCTGGCACCAAAAGGACTTCAGGTGCTTAATACGATAATGACTACTGAATGCAATTATGTGGGTCAGTGGTTTCATTATCTCCAGCTTTCACACTACTATAGACACCTATCCAAAATGACCTCACTCCATAGGGACTTAACCCCATTTGAATCTCTCTGTAGTGGGCACACAGTGTGTTCCAGCACTATTTCAAAGTTGCATGGTATACTTTTATCCCATGCATTCCCTTTAAGCCCATATTATATTAGAGACTGGGAGAGAGAATTGGGCCATTTGATCCCTGCAGAAGAATGGAAGAAAGCTTTCTTGCTAACTTTCAAATCTAGTTCTTCAAATTACATGCAAGAAAAGAACTATAAAATATTAACTAGATGGTATAGATGCCCGGCGAGGTTACATAGAATTTCTCAGATTTACCCTGAGGAGTGCTGGTGCTGCGGAAGAGATGTAGGTACAATGATTCATATATGGTGGACTTGCCCCCGGATCAAAGCATTTTGGGAGTCTGTATTTCAAATTTGCTCTTCCGTCACTGGCATATCTTATCAGAAATCTCCAGAAATAGCTTTACTATCCATATACCCGGGCTCCATGCGAGGGGCTACAAAAGGACTGCTTCCCTACCTAATCTCTGCAGCGCGAATACTCAGACATTGGAGTACTAGAGTTGCTCCCACTATTAAAGAGTGGGTAGCTGAACTGAATCAATTAATGAATGGAGGCAATAACGGCAAGTATACAGGGATGCTACCATAAGTTTATGGATTTGTGGTTACCCTGGATTGAATTCTCGAGCTCGACATGCTGAGGTCCTACCTTTGAAAAGTTACTGTATATGGGTGGGGCATGGTCGGTTGTTTAGCTTGGTGGTTGGGAGGGGGCTTCCCAGAGGTCTTTGTGTATGTTTAATTTTTATTTTTTAAATTTATTTATCTATTCATTAATGGGAATGCTTCAGCAGTCCCACTATAGTTATTCATTTTTTTATTAGTGGGACTGCTTCAGCTATCTGGCTATATCTTTTCAGTTTGATATCTTTTACAGGTGTTTTAGAAAAAGCTGTTTGTTTAGTGACCATTTCAGGAAATTTTATCGATTAACCACTTACCGACCGGCCACTGTATATATACGTCATTAGTTTGAAGATGGATATCTCGGTAACGGCAGCAGCTGCTGCCACAACCGAGGTATCCATCTTTAGGGCCGGCGGTTCTGTACACGATAATGGTGGTCTCTGTGGTGGGTTCGCCGCGAGATCACTGTTGGCGGCGGGAGAGGTGCCACCCCCTCCCCGCCGCTCTCCCACGCCCTCCGCCGCTTACCGGAGCCATCAGTAGCGGCGGAGGCGATCGGGTCCTCTCACTTCCTCAGTATGGAGACAAGTGAGGCTAAGATGGCCCCCACCCGTCTCCATACCATAGGACGGCTGAAGCGACGTCATTACGTCAGCTCCGCCCACTTGTCTTAAAGGCACAATTTTTTTGTGTCATTTTTTTAAACAACTTTTTTTTTTTTTTGCATTAAAGTCTAAATATGAAATCTGAGGACTTTTTGACCCCAGATCTCATATTTAAGAGGACCTGTCTTGCTTTTTTCTATTACAAGGGATGTTTACATTCCTTGTAATAGGAATAAAAGTGATCCTTTTTTTTTTTTAACAGTGAAAAAATAAATAAAATAAAGTAAAATAAATAATAAAAAAAAAAAATTTTAAAGCGCCCTGTCCCGACGAGCTCGCGTGCAGAAGCGAACGCATACGTGAGTAGCGCCCGCATATCAAAACGGTGGTCAAACCACACATGTGAGGTGTCGCCGCGACCGGTAGAGCGAGAGCAATAATTCTAGCCCTGGACCTCCTCTGTAATGCAAAACATGCAACCTGTAGAATTTTTTAAACGTCGCCTATGGAGATTTTTAAGGGTAAAAGTTTGACGCCATTCCACGAGCGGACGCAATTTTGAAGCGTGACATCTTGGGTATCAATTTACTTAACGTAACATTATATTTCACAATATAAAAAAAAATGGGCTAACTTTACTGGTGTCTTATTTTTTTATTCAAAAAAGTGCATTTTTTCCAAAAAAAGTGCGCTTATAAGACCGCTGCGCAAATACGGTGCAAAAAAAAGTATTTATTCTGTAGGGTGTTAGAAAAAAAAATATAAAATGTTTGGGGGTTCTAAGTAATTTTCTAGCAATAAAAACTGTTTTAAACATGTAAACACCTAAAATCCAAAACGAGGCTGGTCTTTAAGTGGTTAAACAGTGTGTACTGGGCTGCTTTTGTTGCCATATGATGGGGCAGTTTTTATGGGGGCAGTTTGATGGGGGTGATTTTGATGGGGCAATATGATGGGGGCCGTTTTGATGGTGGCAATATGATGGGGCAGTTTTGACAGTGGCAATATGATGGGGCAGCTTTGATGGTTTCAATATGGTGGGGCAGTTTTGATGGGGGCAGTTTTGATGGGGGCAATATGATGGGGCAGTTTTGATGGGGCAATATAATGGGACAGTTTTGATGGTGGCAATATAATGGGGGCAGTTTTGATGGGAGCCGTTTTGATGGTGGCAATATGATGGGCAGTTTTGATGGTGGCAATATGATGGGGAAAATTTGATGGGGGCCGTTTTGATAGGGGGCCGTTTTGATGGTGGCAATATGATGGGGCAGTTTTGACGGTGGCAAAATGATGGGGCAATTTTGATGGGGGCAGTTTTGATGGTGGCAATATGATGGTGGCAGTTTTGATGGGACAGTTATGGCTGTGGCAATATGATGGGGCAATATGATTGGTCAATTTTGATGGGGGCAAAATGATGGGGCCAATATGATGGGGCAGTTTTGATGGGGCAAATTTGATGGGGGTCATTTTGATGGGGCAATATGATGGGGAAGTTTTGATGTATAAAATTCTTCACATTTCCCAGCGAAACGCACATCCAACTTCTTTTTTAAATCGCTGACATGCCCACATTTTTAGGTTTATCAACATAAATTATATACCGATACGTTCACAAAGGCCGTGTGTCTCTAACGGTGAAGTCGCTGTTTCCATCCATAGCATGTACTGTTGTGGATTTATTAAGGCTTGTTTGAAGGGTTCTCTCACACTGTCTCTCACTCAGGTAGATAGTGAGGAGATGTTTTTTACAGTGTGTTCAGGGGACAGGCAGCTAGCAGATAGGGAGATGCTATTCAGCATTCCCACGCGTTTTCCCCAGGAAATGCATTTCCCACTATTGTTTATTTTTTTATTTATTATTAGTGGGACTGCTTCAGCAGTCCCACTATTGTTATTTGTTTTTATTTATTTTTAATTCTATTTTTATTATTCCGTACGTTTTTGGCTCTGCAGGGCAGTTTTGATGGTGGCAATATAATGGGGCAGTTTTGATGGGACAATTTTGATGGGGCAGGTTTGATGGTGGCAATATGATGGGGCAGTTTTGATAGGGCAATTCTGATGGGGCAATTCTGATGGGGCATTTTTGATGGGGCAATTTTGATGGGGCAGTTTTGATGGTGGCAATATGATGGGGCAGTTCTGATGGTGGCAATATGATGGGGCAGTTTTGATGGGGACAATTTTAATGGAGCAGTTTTAAAGGTGGCAATATGATGGGGCAGTTTTGATGGTGGCAATATGATGGGGCAGTTTTGATGGTGGCAATATGATGGGGCAGTTTTGATGGGGACAATTTTGATGGGGCAATTCTGATGGGGCAATTTTGATGGGGCAGTTTTGATGGCAATATGATGGGGGCAGTTTTGATGGTGGCAATATGATGGGGCAGTTCTGATGGGGCAATTCTGATGGGACAGTTTTGATGGTGGCAATATGATGGGGCAATTTTGATGGGGCAATTCTGATGGGGCAGTTTTAATGGACGCAATATGATGGGGCAGTTTTGATGGGGACAATTTTGATGGGGCAGTTTTCATGGCAGTTTTGATGGGGGCCATTTTAGCAATTCAGCTATTCAGCATTCCCACGCATTTTCCCCAGGAAATGCATTTTCTATTTTGGAACCACTTGACGATCGCCTCACGAGATGTATGTCGGCATTATGGCATGGACAGGCAGAATCGCGTACATATACGTGATCTGCCTTCCGCAGGTGGGGGGTCCGATCAGACCCCCCGGGTGCCTGAGGCGGTCGCCATTTCTTCCCAGGCGATGAGAGGTGAGGGGGAGGCCATCCATTCGTGGCCACCCCCTCCCGATCACTCCCGGCAAATGAAAACGCTTCCTTTCCCTCTGTAATGTAAACAGAGGGAGAGGAAGTGATGTCATCCCTCCCCGAGCCGGTCTTTTTGATCCAGCGCCAAGGAGAGAAGACATCCAAGTAAGTGCACCAACACTACACTTCCAGTAGAACACGCCAGGCACACTTTTCACCCCCCATCACCCCCCTGTACCCCCTGTCACACTGACACCAATAGCAGTTTTTATTTAGCATTGGTGTCAGTTTGTGACAGTTATAAGTGTTAGGGCAGTTAGGTTAGCCCCCTTTAGGTCTAGGGTACCCCCCTTTAGGTCCAAGATACCCCCCTAACCCCCCCTAATAAAGGTTAACCCCTTGATCACCCCCGTCGCCAAAGTCGCTAAGCGATCATTTTTCTGATCGCTGTATTAGTGACACAGGTGACGCTAGTTAGGGAGGTAAGTATATAGGTTCGCTGTCAGTGTTTTATAGCGATAGGGACCCCCATATACTACCTAATAAAGGTTTTAACCCCCTGATTGCCCCCTGGTTAACCCTTTCACCAGCGATCACCATATAAGTGTTACGGGTGACGCTGGTTAGTTTGTTTTTTAAAGTTTTAGGGCACCCGCCGTTTATTACCTTATAAAGGTTTAACCCTCTAATTGCCCGGCGGTGATATAAGTTAAGTTTTTAGGGTCAGATAAGGTCTGCGTCGCCCCAGGCAGCGTCAGGTTAGCGCCAGTACCGCTAACACCCACGCACGCAGCATACACCTCCCTTAGTGCTATAGTATCTGAGCGGATCGATACCTGATCCGATCAGATCTATACTAGTGTCCCCAGCAGTTTAGGGTTCCCATAAACACAGTGTTAGCGGGATCAGCCCAGATACCTGCTAGCACCTGCGTTTTGCCCCTCGGCCCAGCCCTGCCCAGCCCACCCAAGTGCAATATCGATCAATCACTGACACTTACAAAACACTAAGCACACATAACTACAGCGTTCGCAGAGTCAGGCCCTCCCGAGTACCCCTACCCAAAGAGCCCCCCAAAAAAGATGTCGTGTCTGCAGCAAGCACGGATTTAGGCGTGACACCCGGTGTTATTGTCCCTCCTGTCCTGGCAATCCTGGTCTTTGCATGGGTGAATGTTTTGAATGCTACCATTCACTAGTTGAGTATTAGCGTAGGGTACAGCACTGCACAGACTAGGACACACTTTCACAGGGTCTCCCAAGATGCCATCGCATTTTGAGAGACCCAAACCTGGTACCAGTTACAAAAGTTAAAAGTTACTAAAAAAAGTGTAAAAAAATAAAAACACAAAAAAAAAAAAATAGTTGTTTTATTGTTCTCTCTCTCTCTATTCTCTCTCTATTGTTCTGCTCTTTTTTACTGTATTCTATTCTGCAATGTTTTATTGTTATTATGTTTTACCATGTTTGCCTTTCAGATATGCAATTTTTTTTATACTTTACTGTTTACTGTGTTTTGTTGGTAACCATTTTATTGTTTTCAGGTACGCCATTCAGCTGCAGAGCGGATTTATTTATCTTGACAGCAACAGCGTTTGCTCCCACGATACATAAAGCCGTGACTCCAGCGCTGTCGGAGGTGATTTCACCACCACAGTTACATACTTCAGCATATATGCCAAAGCGTGGGGGCAGCAGTGGGTGGAGGAGCGATTTGCTCCTGCCTTTTGTGGGAGGATGCCCCCATGCTTCGGCATATATATATTTTAGGCACAGGTTGCGTTAAATGTTTTATTTTTTACTATTTTTTTTTTGTATTTGCTTTGCAGGTATGGTAAGTCTTACTGTTATACTGTAATGTTACTTTGTTTTATTGTTAACCATCATTTGCTTAGCAGGTACGCCATTCAGTTGCAGCGCGGATTTATTTATCTTGACAGCAACAGCGTTTGCTCCCACGATATATAAAGCCGTGACTCCAGCGCTGTCGGAGGTGATTTCACCACCACAGTTACATACTTCAGCATATATGCCGAAGCGTGGGGGCAGCAGTGGGTGGAGGAGCGATTTGCTCCTGCCTTTTGCGGGAGGATGCCCCCATGCTTCGGCATATATAAATGGTGCATGTATGCCCATCATTAGAAGTGGGTGGATGAAGGGAGGTATTCTAATGGTGGGCATACCCACCGATCAATATCTTTTTTTCGTTCAGCCCACAGGCTGCATGAAAAAAAAGTTTACAATGTATGCCCAACAAGGACCAGCAACGTACTGGTATGTTGCTGGACTTTGAGTGGTTATACCAGAATGATGCCTGCAGGTTTAGGTATCATCTTGGTATCATTCTTTTCAGCCAGCGGTCGGCTTTCATGTAAAAACAATCCTAGTGGCTAATTAGCCTCTAGACTGCTTTTACAAGCAGTGGGAGGTAATAATGCAGCCGGTGATTCAGCCAGCTGACCATAGAGCTGATCAGAGAACAGAATGGCTTCAAACATCTCTATGGCCCAAGAAACCGGAAGCTACGAGCATTTCATGACTTTCATAAGATATCGCCGGATGTAAACAGCGCCATTGGGAAATTGGGAAAGCATTTTATCACACCGATCTTGGTGTGGTCAGATGCTTTGAGGGCAGAGGAGAGATCTAGGGTCTAATAGACCCCAATTTTAAAAAAAAAAGAGTACCCGTCACTACCTATTGCTATCATAGGGGATATTTACATTCCCTGAGATAACAATAAAAATGATTAAAAAACATAAAAATGAAAGGAACAGTTTAAAAATAAGAAAAAAAATCAAAAAAAAAAAAAGAAAAAAAAAAAAAAGCACCCCTGTCCCCCTCTGCTCTCGCGCAAAGGCGAACGCAAGCTTCGGTCTGGCGTCAAATGTAAACAGCAATTGCACCATGCATGTGAGGTATCACCGTGAAGGTCAGATCGAGGGCAGTAATTTTAGCAGTAGACCTCCTCTGTAAATCTAAAGTGGTAACCTTTAAAGGCTTTTAAAAACGTATTTAGTTTGTCGCCACTGCACGTTTGTGCGCAATTTTAAAGCATGTCATGTTTGGTATCCATGTACTCGGCCTAAGATCATCTTTTTTATTTCATCAAACATTTGGGCAATATAGTGTGTTTTAGTGCATTAAAATTTAAAAAAGCGTGTTTTTCCCCAAAAAATGCATTTGAAAAATCGCTGCGCAATTACTGTGTGAAAAAAAAAATGAAACACCCACCATTTTAATCTGTAGGGCATTTGCTTTAAAAAAATATATAATGTTTGGGGGTTCAAAGTAATTTTCTTGCAAAAAAAAAAATTTTTTTATGTAAACAAAAAGTGTCAGAAAGGGCTTTGTCTTCAAGTGGTTAGAAGAGTGGGTGATGTGTGACATAAGCTTCTAAATGTTGTGCATAAAATGCCAGGACAGATCAAAACCCCCCCAAATGACCCCATTTTGGAAAGTAGCCACCCCAAGCTATTTGCTGAGAGGCATGTCGAGTACATGGAATATTTTATATTGTGACACAAGTTGCGGGAAAGTGACAATTTTTTTTTTGCACAAAGTTGTCACTAAATGATATATTGCTCAAACATGCCATGGGCATATGTGGAATTACACCCCAAAATAAATTCTGTTGCTTCTCCTGAGTACGGGGATACCACATGTGTGAGACTTTTTGGGAGCCTAGCCGCGTACAGGACCCCGAAAACCAAGTACCGCCTTCAGGCTTTCTAAGGGCGTAAATTTTTTATTTCACTCTTCACTGCCTATCACAGTTTCGGAGGCCATGGAATGCCCAGATGGCACAACCCCCCCCAATGACCCCATTTTGGAAAATAGACACTCCAAGCTATTTGCTGAGAGGTATAGTGAGTATTTTGCAGACCTCACTTTTTGTCACAAACTTTTGAAAATTGAAAAAAGAAAAAAAAAATACATTTTTCTTGTCTTTCTTCATTTTCAAAAACAAATGAGAGCTGCAAAATACTCACCATGCCTCTCAGCAAATAGCTTGGGGTGTCTACTTTCCAAAATGGGGTCATTTTGGGGTTTTTTTTGCTATCTTGGCATTTTATGGCCTTCGAAACTGTGATAGGTAGTGAGGAGTGAAATCAAAAATTTATGCCCTTAGAAATCCTGAAGGCGGTGATTGGATTTCGGGGCCCCGTATGAAGCTAGGCTCCCAAAAAGTCCCACACATGTGGTATCCCCGTACTCAGGAGAAGCAGCAGAATATATTTTGGGGTGTAATTCCACATATGCCCATGGCATGTTTGAGCAATATATCATTTAGTGACAACTTTGTGCAAAAAAAAAATTGTCACTTTCCCGCAACTTGTGTCAAAATATAAAATATTCCATGGACTCAACATGCCTCTCAGCAAATAGCTTGGGGTGTCTACTTTCCAAAACGGGGTCATTTGGGGGGGTTTGTGCCATCTGGGCATTTTATGGCCTTCAAAACTGATAGGTAGTGAGGAGTGAAATCACAACTTTATGCCCTTAGAAATCATGAAGGCGGTGCTTGGTTTTCGGGGCCCCGTACGCGGCTAGGCTCCCAAAAAGTCCTAAACATGTGGTATCCCCGTACTTAGGAGAAGCAGCAGAATGTATTTTGGGGTGTAATTCCACAAATGCCCATGGCATGTTTGAGCAATATATCATTTAGTGACAACTTTGTGCAAAAAAAAAAAAAAAGTGTTACATTCCCGCAACTTGTGTCAAAATATAAAATATTCCATGGACTCAACATGCCTCTCAGCAAATAGCTTGGGGTGTCTACTTTCCAAAATGGGGTCATTTGGGGGTGTTTTGTGCCATCTTGGCATTTTATGGCCTTCAAAACTGTGATAGGTAGTGAGGAGTGAAATCAAAAATTTACGCCCTTAGAAATCATGAAGGAGGTGCTTGGTTTTCGGGGCCCCGTACGCGGCTAGGCTCCCAAAAAGTCCCACACATGTGGTATCCCCATACTCAGTAGAAGCAGCTAAATGTATTTTGGGGTGCAATTCCACATATGCCCATGGCCTGTGTGAGCAATATATCATTTAGTGACAACTTTGTGAAAAAAAAAAAAAATTGTCACTTTCCCACAACTTGTGTCAAAAAATAAAATATTCCACGGACTCAACATGCCTCTCAGCAAATAGCTTGGGGTGTCTACTTTCCAAAATGGGGTCATTTGGGGGGGTTGTGCCATCTGGGCATTTTATGGCCTTCAAAACTGTGATAGGTAGTGAGGAGTGAAATCAAAAATGTATGCCCTTAGAAATCCTGAAGGCAGTGATTGGTTTTCGGGGCCCCGTACGCGGCTAGGCTCCCAAAAAGTCCCACACATGTGATATCCCCGTACTCAGGAGAAGCAGCTGAATGTATTTTGGGGTGCAATACCACATAGGTCCATGGCCTGTGTGAGCAATATATCATTTAGTGACAACTTTTTGTAAATATTTTTTTTTTTGTCATTATTCAATCACTTGGGACAAAAAAAAAATATTCAATGGGTTCAACATGCCTCTCAGCAATTTTCTTGGGGTGTCTACTTTCCAAAATGGGGTCATTTGGGGGGGTTTGTACTGCCCTGCCATTTTAGCACCTCAAGAAATGACATAGGCAGTCATAAACTAAAAGCTGTGTAAATTCCAGAAAATGTACCCTAGTTTGTAGACGCTATAACTTTTGCGCAAACCAATAAATATACGCTTATTGACATTTTTTTTACCAAAGACATGTGGCCGAATACATTTTGGCCTAAATATATGACTAAAATTGAGTTTATTGGATTTTTTTTATAACAAAAATACTTTTTAAAATATTAAGCTTTTTAACGCTTTTTTTTAACATTGAAGTCGATGAGAGCATGCTTCAGATCCTTAAAATCTTCTTCCGCTCCCAAAAGTTTCAGATCCTTCATACTTTCACCTACAGACGCCAAACTTTAAAATGTTCACAAAATATTCAGCTATCTGGCTATAGCTTTTCAGTTTGATATCTTGTACAGTTTTTGTGAAAAAGCTGTTTGTTTACATGTCATTTCAGGAAATTTTAGCCATTAATCAGAGTGTACTGTGTTGCTTTTGTTGCCATGGTTACCAAAGCTTCTGTTATACACAGGGAGGAGGTGGCTGGAGCATCTCAGCTCTGATTACAGAGCCCGGAGGAGGGGACAGACACACCATGTACTGATTTATAATAGAGGAATATGATGGGGCAGTTTGGATGGTGGCAATATGATGGAGCAGTTTTGATGGTGGCAATATGATGGGGCACTTTTGATGGGGGCAATTTTAATGGAGCAGTTTTAAAGGTGGAAATATGATGGGGGCAGTTTTGATGGTGGCAATATGATGGGGCAGTTTTGATGTTGGCAATATGATGGGGCAGTTTTGATGGGGCAATTCTGATGGGGCAATTCTGATGGGGCAGTTTTGATGGCGGCCATTTTAGCAATTCAGCATTCCCACGCATTTCCCCCAGGAAATGCATTTTCTAGTTTATTATTCCGTACGTTTTTTGGCTCTGCGTAATTTCTGCATACTTTCAGCTATTAAAACCATTCAACTCTTACAATGTTCATCTCTTTCAGCTGATGATGGGACTTTTTCAACTTTTTTTCTACCATTTATACTTTTAAAATATTAAGCTTTTTATCACTTTTTTTAACATTGAAATCAATGGGAGCATGCTTCAGATCCTTAAAATCTTCTTCCGCTCCTAAAAGTTTCAGCTCCTTCATACTTTCACCTACAGACGCCAATCAAACTTTAAAATGTTCACAAAATATTCAGCTATCTGGCTATAGCTTTTCAGTTTGATATCTTGTACAGTTTTTGTGAAAAAGCTGTTTGTTTAGAGGTCATTTCAGGAAATTTTAGCCATTAATCAGAGTGTACTGTGTTGCTTTTGTTGCGATGGTTACCAAAGCTTCTGTTATACACAGGGGAGGAGGTGGCTGGAGCATCTCAGCTCTGATTACAGAGCCCGGGGGAGGGGACAGACACACCATGTACTGATTTATAATAGAGGAATATGATGGGGCAGTTTTGAATGGGCAATTCTGATGGGGCAGTTTTGATGGTGGCAATATGATGGAGCAGTTTTGATGGTGGCAATTTTAATGGAGCAGTTTTAAAGGTGGCAATATGATGGGGCAGTTTTGATGTTGGCAATATGATGGGGCAGTTTTGATGGGGCAATTCTGATAGGGCAATTCTGATGGGGCAGTTTTGATGGCAGCCGTTTTAGCAATTCAGCATTCCCACGCATTTTCCCCAGGAAATGCATTTTCTAGTTTATTATTTCGTACGTTTTTTGGCCCTGCGTAACTTCTGCATACTTTCAGCTATTAAAACCATTCAACTATTAAAGTGTTCATCTCTTTCAGCTGATCATGGGACTTTTTCAACTTTTTTTCTACCATTTATACTTTTAAAATATTAAGCTTTTTATCACTTTTTTTAACATTGAAGTCAATGGGAGCATGCTTCAGATCCTTAAAATCTTCTTCTGTTCCCAAAAGTTTCAGCTCCTTCATACTTTCACCTACAGACGCCAAACAAACTTTAAAATGTTCACAAAATATTCAGCTATCTGGCTATATCTTTTCAGTTTGATATCTTTTACAGTTTTTGTAAAACAGCTTTTTGTTTAGAGGTAATTTCAGGAAATTTTAGCCATTAATCAGTGTACTGTGTTGCTTTTGTTGCCATGGTTACCAAAGCTTCTGTTATACACAGGGGGGGAGGTGGCTGGAGCATCTCAGCTCTGATTACAGAGCCCGGGGGAGGGGACAGACACACCATGTACTGATTTATAATAGAGGAATATGATGGGGCAGTTTTGATGGGGCAATTCTGATGGGGCAGTTTTGATGGTGGCAAAATGAAGGGGCAGTTTTGATGGGGCAATTCTGATGGGGCAGTTTTGATGGTGGCAATATGATGGGCAGTTTTGATGGGGAAATTCTCATGGTGGCAATATGATGGGGCAGTTTTGATGGGACAATTCTGATGGGGCAGTTTTGATGGTGGCAATATGATGGGGCATTTTTGATGGTGGCAATATGAAAGGGCAGTTTTGATGGGGCAGTTTTGATGGTGGCAATATGAAGGGGCAGTTTTGATGGGGCAATTCTGATGGGGCAGTTTTGATGGTGGCAATATGATGGGCAGTTTTGATGGGGAAATTCTGATGGTGGCAATATGATGGGGCAGTTTTGATGGGGCAATTCTGATGGGGCAGTTTTGATGGTGGCAATATAATGGGCAGTTTTGATGGGGAAATTCTGATGGTGGCAATATGATGGGCAGTTTTAATTGAGCAATTCTGATGGGGCAGTTTTGATGGTGGCAATATGATGGGCAGTTTTGATGGGGAAATTCTGATGGTGGCAATATGATGGGGCAGTTTTGATTGTGGCAATATGATGGGACAGTTTTGATGGGGCAGTTTTGATGGGGGCCGTTTTAGCAATTCAGCTATTCAGCATTCAAATGCATTTTCCCCAGGAAATGCATTTTCCAGTTAATGGGACTGCTTTAGCAGTACCACTATTGTTATTCGATTTTATTTATTTTATTATTATTATTTATTATTTAATTTTATTCTGTACATTTTTTGGCTCTGCGTAACGTCATCATACTTTTAGCTATTAAAACCATTCAACTATTAAAATGTTCGTCTCTTTCTGCTGATGATGGGACTTTTTCAACTTTTTTCTACCATTTACACTTTTTAAAATATCAAGCTTTTTATCACTTTTTTTAACATTGAAGTCAATGGAAGCATGCTTCAGATACTTAAAATCTTTTTCCGCTCCCAAAAGTTTCAGCTCCTTCATACTTTCACCTACAGATGCCAAACAAACTTTAAAATGTTCACAAAATATTCAGCTATCTGGCTATATCTTTTCAGTTTGATATCTTTTACAGTTTTTGTGAAAAAGCTTTTTGTTTACAGGTCATTTCAGGAAATTTTAGCCATTAATCAGAGTGTACTGTGTTGCTTTTGTTGCCATGGTTACCAAAGCTTCTGTTATACACAGGGGGGAAGGTGGCTGGAGCATCTCAGCTCTGATTACAGAGCCCGGGGGAGGGGACAGACACACCATGTACTGATTTATAATAGAGGAATATGATGGGGCAGTTTTGATGGTGGCAATATGATGGGGCAGTTTTGATGGTGACAATATGATGGGGCAGTTTTGATGGTGGCAATATGATGGGGCAGTTTGTGGCAATATGATGGGGACGTTTTGATGGGGACAATTTTGATGGGGCAATTCTGATGGTGCAGTTTTAAAGGTGGCAATATGATGGGGGTTGTTTTGATGGGACAGTTTTGATGGTGGCAATATGATGGGGCGGTTTTGATGGTGGCAATATGATGGGGCAGTTTTGATGGGGCAATTTTGATTGTGGCAATATGATGGGGCAGTTTTGATGGTGGCAATTCTGATAGGGCAGTTTTGATGGGGACAATTTTGATGGGGCAGTTTTGATGGCAATATGATGGGGCAGTTTTGATGGTGGCTATATGATGGGGCACTTTTGATGGTGGCAATATGATGGGGCAGTTTTGATGGGGACAATTTTGATGGGGCAATTCTGATGGGGCAGTTTTGATGGCAATATGATGGGGGCAGTTGTGATGGTGACAATATGATGGGGCAGTTTTGATGGGGCAGTTTTGATGGGGCAGTTATGATGTTGGCAATATGATGGGGCAGTTTGGATGGTGGCAATATGATGGGGCAATATGATGGGGCAGTTTTGATGGGGCAATTCTGATGGGGCAGTTTTGATGGTGGCAATATGATGGTGGCAATATGATGGGGCACTTTTGATGGGGACAATTTTGATGGGGCAATTTTGATGGCAGAATGATGGGGGCATTTTTGATGGGGGCTGTTTTAGCAATTCAGCTATTCAGCATTCCCACGCATTTTCCCCAGGAAATACATTTTCTAGTTAGTGGGAATGCTTTAGCAGTCCCACTATTGTTATTCGATTTTATTTATTTTTATTATTATTATTATTAGTGGGAATGCTTTAGCAGTCCCACTATTGTTATTCGATTTTATTTATTTTTATTTCTTTATTATTCCGTACGTTTTTTGGCTCTGCGTAACTTCTGCATACTTTCAGCTATTAAAACCATTCAACTATTAAAATGTTCGTCTCTTTCAGCTGATGATGGGACTTTTTCAACTTTTTTTCTACTATTTATACTTTTTAAAATATTAATCTTTTTAACACTTTTTTTTAATATTGAAGTCAATGGGAGCATGCTTCAGATCCTTAAAATCTTCTTCCGCTCCCAAAAGTTTCAGCTCCTTCATACTTTCACCTACAGACGTCAAACAAACTTTAAAATGTTACAAAATATTCAGCTATCTGGCTATATCTTTTCAGTTTGCTACCTTTTACAGTTTTTGTGAAAAAGCTTTTTGTTTAGTGGTCATTTCAGGAAATTTTAGCCATTAAACAGAGTCTACTGTGTTGCTTTTGTTGCCATGGTTACCAAAGCTTCTGTTATACACGGGGGGGAGGTGGCTGGAGCATCTCAGCTCTGATTACAGAGCCCGGGGGAGGGGACAGACACACCATGTGCTGATTAATAATAAAGGGATATGATGGGGCAGTTGTGATGGGGCAATTCTGATGGGGCAGTTTTGATGGAGGCAATATGATGGGGCAGTTTTGATGGTGGCAATATGATGGGGCAGTTTTGATGGGGCAGTTTTGATGGGGCAATTCTAATGGGGCAGTTTTGATGGTGGCAATATGATGGGGCAGTTTTGATATGGCAATTCTGATGGGGCAGATTTGATGGTGGCAATATGATGGGACAGTTTTGATGGGGCAGTTTTGATATGGCAATTCTGATGGGGCAGTTTTGATGGTGGCAATATGATGGGACAGTTTTGATGGGGCAGTTTTGATGGTGGCAATATGATGGGGCAGTTTTGATGGGGACAATTTTAATGGAGCAGTTTTAAAGGTGGCAATATGATGGGGCAGTTTTGATGGGGCAATTCTGATGGGGCAATTTTGATGGTGACAATATGATAGGGCAATTCTGATGGGGCAGTTTTGATGGTGGCAATATGATGGGGCAGTTTTGATGGGACAATTCTGATGGGGCAGTTTTGATAGGGACAATTTTGATGGGGCAGTTTTGATGGCAATATGATGGGGCAGTTTTGATGGTGGCAATATAATGGGGCAGGTTTGATGGGGCAATTCTGATGGGGCAGTTTTGATGGGGCAATTCTGATGGGGCAGTTTTGATGGGGCAGTTCTGATGGGGCAGTTTTGATGGGGACAATTTTGATGGGGCAGTTTTGATGGCAATATGATGGGGCAGTTTTGATGGTGGCAATATAATGGGGCAGTTTTTATGGGGCACTTCGGATGCGGCAGTTTTGATGGTGGCAATATGATGGGGCAATTCTGATGGGGCAGTTTTGATGGTGGCAATATGATGGGGCAGTTTTGATGGGGCAATTTTTATGGCAGTATGATAGCAATTCAGCTATTCAGCATTCCCATGCATTTTCCCCAGGAAATGCATTTTCTAGTTTTATGTATTATTATTTATTATTTATTATTATTCATTATTCCGTACGTTTTTTGGCTCTGCGTAACTTCTGCCTACTTTCAGCTATTAAAACCATTCAACTATTAAAATGTTTGTCTCTTTCGGCTGATGATGGGGCTTTTTCAACTTTATTTCTACTATTTATACTTTTTAATATATTTAAGCTTTTTAACACTTTTCTTAACAATGAAGTCAAAGTCTTTTACAGTTTTTGTGAAAAAGCTGTTTGTTTAGTGGTCATTTCAAGAAATGGGGCAGTTTTGATGGGAACAATTTTAATGGAGCAGTTTTTCAGGTGGCAATATGATGGGGCAGTTTTGATGGGGATAGTTTTGATGGTGGCAATATGATGGGGCTGTTTTGATGGGGCAATTCTGATGGGGCAGTTTTGATGGTGGCAATATGATGGGGCAATTCTGATGGGGCAGTTTTGATGGTGTCAATATAATGGGGCAATTCTGATGGGGCAGTTTTGATGGGGCAATTCTGATGGGGCAGTTTTGATGGGGCAATTCTGATGGGGCAGTTTTGATGGTGGCAATATGATGGGGCAGTTTTGATGGGGCAGTTTTGATGGGGCAATTCTGATGGGGCAGTTTTGATGGTGGCAATATGATGGGGCAGTTTTAATGGGGCAATTCTGATGGGGCAGTTTTGATGGTGGCAATATGATGGGGCAGTTTTGATGGGGACAATTTTGATGGGGCAATTTTGATGGGGGCTATTTTAGCAATTCAGCTATTCAGCATTCCCACGCATTTTCCCCAGGAAATGCATTTTCCAGTTATTTTTATTATTTATTATTATTTAATTTTATTCCGTACGTTTTTTGGCTCTGCGTAACTTCTGCATATTTTCAGCTATTAAAACCATTCAACTATTAAAATGTTCGTCTCTTTCAGCTGATGATGGGACTTTTTCAACGTTTTTTCTACTATTTATACTTTTTAAAATACTAAGCTTTTTGACACTTTTTTTTAACATTGAAATCAAAGGGAGCATGCTTCAGATCCTTAAAAACTTCTTCCGCTCCCAAAAGTTTCAGCTCCTTCATACTTTCACCTACAGACGCCAAACAACTTTAAAATGTTCACAAAATATTCAGCTATCTGGCTATTTCTTTTCAGTTTGAAATCTTTTACAGTTTTTGTGAAAAAGCTGTTTGTTTAGGTTATTTCAGGAAATTTTAGCTATTAAACAGAGTGTACTGTGCTGCTTTTGTTGCCATTGTTACCAAAGCTTCTGTTATACACGGGGGGGAGGTGGCTGGAGCATCTCAGCTCTGATTACAGAGCCCGGGGGAGGGGACAGACACACCATGTACTGATTTATAAAAGAGGAATATGATGGGGCAATTCAGATGGGGCAGTTTTGATGGTGGCAGTATGATGGGGCAGTTTTGATGGGGACAATTTTAATGGAGCAGTTTTGATGGTGGGAATATGATGGGGCAATTCTGATGGGGCAGTTTTGATGGTGGCAATATAATGGAGCAGTTTTGATGGGGCAATTCTGATGGGGCAGTTTTGATGGTGGCAATATGATGGGGCAGTTTTGAAGGGGCAATTCTGATGGGGCAGTTTTGATGGGGCAATTCTGGTGGGGCAGGTTTGATGGTGGTAATATGATGGGGCAGTTTTAATGGGGCAATTCTGATGGGGCAATTCTGATGGGGCGGTTTTGATGGCAATATGATGGGGGCAGTTTTGATGGGGGCTGTTTTAGCAATTCAGCTATTCAGCATTCCCACGCATTTTCCCCAGGAAATGCATTTTCTAGTTATTTAATTTTATTCCGTACGTATTTGGCTCTGCGTAACTTCTGCATACTTTTACCTATTAAAACCATTCAGCTATTAAAATGTTCATCTCTTTCAGCTGATGGGACTTTTTCAACTTTTTTTCTACTATTTATACTTTTTAAAATATTAAGCTTTTTAACTTTTTTTTAAACTTTGAAATCAATGGGAGCATGCTTCAGATCCTTAAAATCTTCTTCCGCTCCCAAAAGTTTCAGCTCCTTCATACTTTCACCTACAGACGCCAAACAAACTTTAAAATGTTCACAAAATATTCAGCTATCTGGCTATATCTTTTCAGTTTGATATCTTTTACAGTGTTTGTGAAAAAGCTGTTTGTTTCCTTAATTTCAGGAAATTTTAGCCATTAAACAGAGTGTACTGTGTTGCTTTTTTTGCCATGGTTACCAAAGCTTCTGTTATACACAGGGAAGGAGGTGGCTGGAGCATCTCAGCTCTGATTACAGAGCCGGGGGGAGGTGACAGACACACCATGTACTGATTTATAATAGAGGAATATGATGGGGCAGTTTTGATGGGGCAGTTTTGATGGTGGCAATATGATGGGGCAGTTTTAATGGGGCAGTTTTGATAGATCATTTCTGATGGGGCAGGTTTGATAGGCCATTTCTGATGGGGCAATTCTGATGGGGCAGTTTGATGGGGCAATTCTGATGGGGCAGTTTGATGGTGGCAATATGATGGGGCAGTTTTGATGGGGACAATTTTAATGGAGCAGTTTTTCAGGTGGCAATATGATGGGGCAGTTTTGATGAGGGAGTTTTGATGGGGATAGTTTTGATGGTGGCAATATGATGGGGCTGTTTTGATGGCGCAATTCTGATGGGGCAGTTTTGATGGTGGCAATATGATGGGGCAGTTTTGATAGGGTATTTCTGATGGGGCAATTCTGATGGGGCAGTTTTGATGGTGGCAATATGATGGGGCAGTTTTGATGGGGCAATTCTGATGGGGCAGTTTGATGGTGGCAATATGATGGGGCAGTTTTGATGGGGACAATTTTAATGGAGCAGTTTTTCAGGTGGCAATATGATGGGGCAGTTTTGATGGGGCAGTTTTGATGGTGTCAATATAATGGGGCAGGTTTGATGGGGCAGTTTTGATGGGGCAGTTTTGATGGGGCAATTTTGATGGGGCAATTCTGATGGGGCAGTTTTGATGGCAATATGATGGGGGCAGTTTTGATGGTGGCAATATGATGGGGCAGTTTTGATGGGGCAATTCTGATGGGGCAATTCTGATGGGGCAGTTTTGATGGGGCAATTTTGATGGGGCAGTTTTTTTTTTAAAGGTAAATTCTGATGGGGCAGTTTTGATGGTGGCAATATGATGGGGCAGTTTTGATGGTGGCGATATGATGGGGCAGTTTTGATGGGGACAATTTTGATGATGCAATTTTGATGGGGCAGTTTGATGGTGGCAATATGATGGGGCAGTTTTGATGGGGACAATTTTAATGGAGCAGTTTTTCAGGTGGCAATATGATGGGGCAGTTTTGATGGGGCAGTTTTGATGGGGATAGTTTTGATGGTGGCAATATGATGGGGCTGTTTTGATGGGGCAATTCTGATGGGGCAGTTTTGATGGTGGCAATAGGATGGGGCAGTTTTGATGGGGCAGTTTTGATGGTGTCAATATAATGGGGCAGTTTTGATGGGGCAGTTTTGATGGGGCAGTTTTGATGGCAATATGATGGGGGCAGTTTTGATGGTGGCAATATGATGGGGCAGTTTTGATGGGGCAATACTGATGGGGCAGTTTTGATGGGGCAATTCTGATGGGGCAGTTTTGATGGTGGCAATATGATGGGGCAGTTTTGATAGGGCAATTTTGATGGGGCAATTCTGATGGGGCAGTTTTGATGGTGGCAGCATGATGGGGCAGTTTTGATGGGGCAGTTTTGATGGGGCAATCTGATGGGGCAGTTTTGATGGGGCAATTCTGATGGGGCAGTTTTGATGGTGCAATTCTGATGGGGCAGTTTTGATGGGACAATTCTGATGGGGCAGTTTTGATGGTGGCAATATGATGGGGCAGTTTTGATGGGGCAATTCTGATGGGGCTGTTTTGATGGTGGCAGTATGATGGGGCAGTTTTGATGGGGCAATTCTGATGGGGCAGTTTTGATGGTGGCAGTATGATGGGGCAGTTTTGATGGGACAATTCTGATGGGGCAGTTTTGATGGTGGCAATATGATGGGGCAGTTTTGATGGGGCAATTCTGATGGGGCAGTTTTGATGGTGGCAGTATGATGGGGCAGTTTTGATGGGGCAATTCTGATGGGGCAGTTTTGATGGGGCAATTCTGATGGGGCAGTATTGATGGGGCAATTCTGATGGGGCAGTTTTGATGGTGCAATTCTGATGGGGCAGTTTTGATGGGGCAGTTTTGATGGCAATATGATGGGGGCAGTTTTGATGGTGGCAATATGATGGGGCAGTTTTGATGGGGCAATTCTGATGGGGCAGTTTTGATGGGGCAATTCTGATGGGGCAGTTTTGATGGTGGCAATATGATGGGGCAGTTTTGATGGTGGCAATATGATGGGGCAGTTTTGATGGGGACAATTTTGATGATGCAATTTTTGATGGGGCAGTTTGATGGAGTCAATATGATGGGGCAGTTTTGATGGGAACAGTTTTAATGGAGCAGTTTTTCAGGTGGCAATATGATGGGGCAGTTTTGATGGGGCAGTTTTGATGGGGATAGTTTTGATGGTGGCAATATGATGGGGCTGTTTTGATGGGGCAGTTTTGATGGTGGCAATATGATGGGGCAGTTTTGATGGTGTCAATATAATGGGGCAGGTTTGATGGGGCAATTCTGATGGGGCAGTTTTGATGGGGCAGTTTTGATGGGGCAATTCTGATGGGGCAGTTTTGATGGCAATATGATGGGGGCAGTTTTGATGGTGGCAATATGATGGGGCAGTTTTGATGGGGCAATACTGATGGGGCAGTTTTGATGGGGCAATTCTGATGGGGCAGTTTTGATGGTGGCAATATGATGGGGCAGTTTTGATAGAGCAGTTTTGATGGGGCAATTCTGATGGGGCAGTTTTGATGGTGGCAGTATGATGGGGCAGTTTTGATGGTGGCAATCTGATGGGGCAGTTTTGATGGGGACAATTTTAATGGAGCAGTTTTGATGGGGGTAGTTTTGATGGGGCAGTTTTGATGGTGGGAATATGATGGGGCAATTCTGATGGGGCAATTCTGATGGGGCAGTTTTGATGGTGGCAATATAATGGAGCAGTTTTGATGGGACAATTCTGATGGGGCAGTTTTGATGGTGGCAATATGATGGGGCAGTTTTGATGGGGCAATTCTGATGTGGCAGTTTTGATGGGGCAATTCTGGTGGGCAGTTTTGATGGTGGCAATATGATGGGTCAGTTTTGATGGGTCAATTCTGATGGGGCTGTTTTGATGGCAATATGATGGGGGCAGTTTTGATGGGGGCCATTTTAACAATTCAGCTATTCAGCATTCCCACGCATTTTCCCCAGGAAATGCATTTTCTAGTTATTATTTAATTTTATTCCGTACGTATTTGGCGCT
The DNA here is from genome assembly GCF_042186555.1 of Aquarana catesbeiana. Lineage (NCBI taxonomy): Eukaryota > Metazoa > Chordata > Amphibia > Anura > Ranidae > Aquarana > Aquarana catesbeiana. The sequence goes on from NC_133330.1 coordinate 173,578,548, forward strand.
GCGTAACTTCTGCATACTTTTAGCTATTAAAACCATTCAACTATTAATATGTTCATCTCTTTCAGCTGATGATGGGACTTTTTCAACTTTTTTCTACTATTTATACTTTTTAAAATATTAAGCTTTTTAACATTTTTTTAAACTTTGAAATCAATGGGAGCATGCTTCAGATCCTTAAAATCTTCACCGCTCCCAAAAGTTTCAGCTCCTTCATACTTTCACCTACAGACGCCAAACAAACTTTAAAATGTTCACAAAATATTCAGCTATCTGGCTATATCTTTTCAGTTTGATATCTTTTACAGTTTTTGTGATAAAGCTGTTTGTTTAGTAGTCATTTCAGGAAATTTTAGCCATTAAACGGCGTGTGCTGTGCTGCTCTTGTTGCCATGGTTACCAAAGCTTCTGTTATACACAGTGATGAGCGGTGGGGGAGGTGGCTGGAGCATCTGAGCTCTGATTACAGAGCCCGGGGGAGGGGACAGACACACCATGTACTGATTTATAATAGAGGAATATGATGGGGCAGTTTTGATGGGGCAATTCTGATGGGGCAGTTTTGATGGTGGCAATATAATGGGGCAGTTTTGATGGAGGTAGTTTTGATGGTGGCAATATGATGGGGAAGTTTTGATGGGGTCAGTTTTGATGGGGCAATATGATGGGTCAGTTTTTATGGGGGCAATAAGATGGGGCAGTTTTGATGGGGGCAGTTTTGATGAGGGCAATATGATGGTTCAGTTTTGATGGGGCAATATAATGGATACAGTTTTGATGGGGGCCATTTTGATGGTGTCAATATGATGGGCAGTTTTGATGGTGGCAATAAGATGGGGCAAATTTGATGGGGCAATATGATGGGGGCAGTTTTGATGGTGGCAATATGATGGGGCAGTTTTGATGGTGGCAATGTGATGGGGAAGTTTGATGGGGCCGTTTTGATGGGAGCAGTTTTGATGGTGGCAATATGATGGGGCAATTTTGATGGGGAAGTTATGACTGTGGCAATATGATGGGGCAGTTTGATAGGGGCAGTTTTGATGGGGCAATTCTGATGGGGCAGTTTTGATGATGGCAATATGATGGGGCAGTTTTGATGGGGACAATTTCGATGGGGCAATTCTGATGGGGCAGTCTTGATGGCAATATGATGGGGGCAGTTTTGATGGTGACAATATGATGGGGCAGTTTTGATTGTGGCAATATGATGGGGCAGTTTGGATGGTGGCAATATGATGGGGCAATTCTGATGGTGGCAATATGATGGGGCAGTTCTGATGGGGCAGTTCTGATGGGGCAGGTTTGATGGTGGCAATATGATGGGGCAGTTTTGATGGGGACAATTTTGATGGGGCAATTCTGATGGGGCAGTTTTGATTGCAGTATGATGGGGCATTTTTGATGGGGGTCGTTTTAGCAATTCAGCTATTCAGTATTCCCACACATTTTCCCCAGGAAATACACTTTCTAGTTAGTGGGACTGCTTTAGCAGTCCCACTATTGTTATTAAATTTTATTTATTATTATTATTATTATTATTATTTACTAGAAAATGCATTTCCTGGGGAAAATGCGTGGGAATGCTGAATAGCTGTTGTGAAGCTTCTGTTATACACGGGGGGAGATGGCTGGAGCATCTCAGCTCTGATTACAGAGCCCGGGGGGAGAGGACAGACACACCATGTACTGATTTATAATAGAGGAATATGATGGGGCAGTTTTGATGGGGCAATTCCGATGGGGCAATTCCGATGGGGCAGTTTTGATGGTGGCAATATGATGGGGCAGTTTTGATAGGGGAATTCTGATGGGGCAGTTTTGATGGTGGCAATATGATGGGGCAGTTTTGATAGGGCAATTCTGATGGGGCAGTTTTAAAGGTGGCAATATGATGGGGTAGTTTTGATGGGGGCAGATTTGATGGGGGTAGTTTTGATGGTGGCAATATGATGGGGCAGTTTTGATGGGGCAATTTTGATGGGGCAGTTTTGATGGTGGCAATATGATGGGGCAGTTTTGATGGGGCAATTCTGATGTGGCAGTTTTGATAGTGGCAATATGATGGGGCAGTTTTGATGGGGCAGTTATGATGGGGCAATTCTGATTGGGCAGTTTTGATGGTGGCAATATGATGGTGCAGTTTTGATGGGGACAATTTTAATGGATCAGTTTTAAAGGTGGCAATATGATGGGGCAGTTTTGATGGTGGCAATATGATGGGGCAGTTTTGATGGTGGCAATATGATGGGGCAATTCTGATGGGGCAGTTTTGATGGTGGCAATATGATGGGACAGTTTTGATGGGGCAATTCTGATGGGGCAGTTTTGATGGGGCAATTCTGTTGGGGCAGTTTTGATGAGAATATGATGGGGGCAGTTTTGATGGTGGCAATATGATGGGGCAGTTTTGATGGGGCAATTCTGATGGGGCAGTTTTGATGGTGGCAATTCTGATGGGGCAGTTTTGATGGTGGCAATATGATGGGGCAGTTTTGATGGTGGCAATATGATGGGGCAGTTTTGATCGGGCAATTCTGATGGGGCAGTTTTGATGGTGGCAATTCTGATGGGGCAGTTTTGATGGTGGCAATATGATGGGGCAGTTTTGATGGAGACAATTTTGATGGGGGCCGTTTTAGCAATTCAGCTATTCAGCAATCCCATGCATTTTCCCCAGGAAATGCATTTTCTAGTTAATTTTATTATTCCGTACGTTTTTTGGCTCTGCGTAACTTCTGCATATTTTCAGCTATTAAAACCATTCAACTTTTGTTTGTCTCTTTCAGCTGATGGTGGGACTTTTTCAACTTTTTTTCTACTATTTATACTTTTTAAAATATTAAGCTTTTTAACACTTTTTTTAACATTGAAGTCACGGGGAGCATGCTTCAGATCCTTAAAATCTTCTTCCGCTCCCAAAAGTTTCAGCTCCTTCATACTTTCATCTACAGACACCAAACAAACTTTAAAATGTTCACAAAATATTCAGCTATCTGGCTATATCTGTAAGAGAACTGTCAGGATGCGCCCGGCACGCACACGTGCGCATGCTCGCTTTCACGGGCATCGGCAGATTTCCTTGCGCAGGAACACACATCTGACCACAATTGGCACCTGACAGCCTATTTAAGGGTTGCTCTGATTTCTGACAGGTGCTGCTTGATCTTCAGCTGTGTCCTGAGATTCTGAAACCCTGTTTGTTTGACTTCCTGTTGCTTAAACCCTGGCCTTCCTGACCCTGTTTCTGGACTCTGATTACTCTGATTACTGGTTCATGATCCTGGCTTCCTGTTTGACCTTGCTCCTGTTTATACCTTGGTACCTCGCTGCCTGCCCGTTACAGAACCCGGGTTACCTGATGACCTCACTCCTGTCTCCTGTTTGGCTCCACGCTGTTTCCGAGTACCTGTGCTGGCCGTCCATCCTCTCAGCTGTGCTGGTTCCAGCTCTTCACCAGAAACCCTGCCTGCACTTCCCAGTCTGCAACACTTCCGGCAAGTTCTGCACGCAGCATTCACAGGCACTCGTGTTCCTCCTGATCCTTGCCACCATCTGTTCCATCTCCAGTGGGGCTTGGATTGGAGATACAAGGGAGGCTGACCTCCTCATTTCAGACTCCTACCAGGTACGTGACAGTATCAAGCAGCCTCAAATGGAGTCTGAAAGGGAGGCCTCTCCACCAGAGGACATTTACAGATCTATTTCTGTGCTATCCAATATTGTGCAGAAGTTACAAAAAAATCTGAGTCGCATGGAAGAGCAATTTCCCCACGATGAGAATGTTGCATTGGCCTATGCTCCGCTTTTGGTCTCTGATTCATATACCCAAACAGAGCCCGGCTTGTTCCATGAGGTTGCTTCCGCTCCTGAACCCAGGGTGCCTATGCCTGAGCGATTCTCTGGAAATCGCAAGAAGTTTCGCACATTCCAGAATTCCTGCGAACTATATTTCTCCCTGTTACCCCAGACCTTCACATCTGAAAACATCAAGGTGGGGTTTATCATTACATTACGACTGGATGAACCACTTTCCTGGGCTCATCATCTCCGGGAACAACATGACCCTGTCCTGACAACTACGGATTCTTTCTTCTCAGCCATGGCTCAGCTTTATGCAGACCCCTTCTACCAGCAGACTGCCGAATTCATGCTTGGCAAATTACAGCAAGGTCCAAGGCCTGCTGAGGAATATGTAACTGACTTCCGTGTATGGAGTGCAGATACCCAATGGAATCATTCCGCACATCTCCACCAGTTTCGACTAGGACTGTCTGACACCTTAAAGGATGAGCTTGCCAGAGTGGGAATTCCAGCATCCCTGGAAGACCTGATCGATCTAACCATTCAGATCAATCGGCGATTACGTGAAAGGCAATCCGAAAGGTCCAAAGGAACCCTTTCTGTGGCTTCAAGGTCTGACATTCCTGCATCCTCATCCGTTGCATCCCCCAGAAGGAGGGAACTGCATAAGACTCCTCATAGAAGTTTTCGAAGACCACCCCTTTCTCCTGATTAACGCCTTCATCGATTACAGGACAATCTGTGTCTCTATTGCAGGGAGGCTGGTCACTTTATACAGACTTGCCCGGCAAAGACCCGCAGGTCTTTCTCCCGTCAGCCTCACATGATGCATCTCTCAGGGAGGTACCAGTCTCATGTCTCTCCTTCCATTGTGCTCCAGTTTTCTGAAAAGACTGTTCCTGTACTTGCAATCATAGACTCTGGGGCCTGTAGTTGTTTTATGGACTCTGCATTTGCTTCTCTCCACCAGCTGCCTGTATGTGCCAAGAAGCAGGAATTCCATGTTCATATGGCTGATGGTTCCGGCATTAAATCAGGCCCAGTTACCCAAGAGACTTTACCTATTTCCTGCTGTACTTCTTCCGGCCACCGTGAATTCCTCCGTTTGGATATCATAGCTTCTCCCATGTTCCCGGTCATCCTTGGCATTCCATGGTTGAAGGCACATAATCCTCACATTAACTGGCTTACCGGAGACATCTCCTTCTCATCTGACTACTGCCAAATTCACTGCCTACCTGAAAAGGCTTTCAATACCACACCCCTCCTGGGTATCCTCCCTGACCATGAAACCTCTAATCTGGTCCCTGCTGCCTATCACGAGTATCTGGATGTATTTAACAAGAAAGGAGCGGACACTCTTCTTCCCCATAGAACATATGATTGTCCTATTGAACTTTTACCAGGGGCCGAGATCCCATTTGGGCAAATTTATCCTCTCTCCGAGCCTGAACTAGAAGCCCTGCGGATTTATATAGATGAAAGCCTTGAAAAACAGTTCATCCGGCCCTCCACTTCACCAGCAGGGGCCGGTATTTTCTTTGTGGAAAAGAAAGACCATACCCTTAGGCCCTGTGTGGACTATCGTGACCTTAACAGGGTCACTGTTAAAAACCGATACCCTCTGCCTCTGATCCCTGAACTTTTTCAAAGGCTGCGTGGGGCACGAGTGTTCTCCAAATTGGATCTGAGAGGTGCTTATAATCTTGTCAGAATCAGGGAGGGAGATGAATGGAAGACGGCCTTCCGAACACGCTTTTTGCATTTTGAATACCAAGTCATGCCATTCGGACTCTGCAACGCCCCTGCCACATTCCAACATCTGGTTAATGACGTTTTTCGGGACTTCCTTGATTTATTCGTCATCGTGTATCTGGATGACATCCTTCTATTCTCTGAAACTCTAGAATCCCATAGGACTCATGTAAAGAAAGTACTGGGTCGGCTGAGGGAACACCGCCTTTACGCAAAGGCTGAGAAATGTGACTTTGAAAAACCAACCATACATTTCCTGGGACTTGTCATCTCTGCTGACGGTATCTCCATGGACCCACAGAAAGTCACTTCCATCCTGGAATGGCCTGCCCCTGTTGACAGAAAAGCTGTTCAGAGATTTGTGGGATTCGCCAACTTTTACAGAAAATTTATCAAGAACTTTTCTGGCATCATCACTCCCATCACTCAGTTAACAAAGCAGCATGTTCCTTTCCGATGGATCCCTGAAGCTCAAACAGCTTTTGAACAGTTAAAAACTTTATTCACATTAGCTCCTATCTTGAAACATCCTGATCCATCCTTAGCCTACGTTTTGGAGGTGGATGCCTCTGAGAGTGCACTGGGCACTATTTTGTCTCAACGCCAAGGTCCCAAATCTTTGCTCCATCCTGTGGCCTTTTTCTCTAAGAAATTAAATCCTTCTGAAAGGAACTATGATGTTGGAGACCAAGAATTGCTGGCTATCAAGGCTGCACTTGAAGAATGGCGCTACCTCCTGGAAGGAGCAGCTCACCCCATCCTCATCTTCACGGACCATAAAAATCTCGAATACTTGAGGACGGCTAGACGACTCAGACCCCGGCAGGCAAGGTGGGCACTTTTCTTCTCTCGTTTTATATTCCATAAAACTTATCGTCCTGGCTCAAAGAATGGTAAACCAGATGCCTTGTCCCGCATGTTCAGCGACCCAGTGGTATCCTCAGAACCTGATACTATTCTACCAGCCAAAAATTTTTTGCTTCTTCAGGCGGATTTGATGTCTCAGATAAAAGCAGATGTGATAAATCAACCACCTTCCAAAGATCTGGCTCTTCAATTGAGGGATGGTCTGTACTTTCATAAGGAGCAAATCCTTATCCCTGAGCAATTCAGAGTTGCTGTCCTGAGGCGATGTCGTGACCACCCATTAGCGGGCCACTTTGGAATTCGCAAAACGGCCGATCTGATCTCTCATACATTCTGGTGGCCAGACTTGATGCAAGACTGCAAAAGATATGTTAACTCTTGTGTGACATGCCTTCGAAATAAGATGGACAGAGCCAAAACTTTGGGCCTACTTGAGCCACTCCCTGTACCTGAGAAACCATGGAGCATGATCTCCCTGGATTTCATCGTGGAGCTCCCCCATCCGAAAACTTCACCACCGTGTTTGTTGTGGTGGATCGCCTGACCAAGATGGCCCATTTTGTACCCTTACAAGGAACTCCTTCGGCCACAGAGACCGCCTCAGCTTTCATCAGGGAGATTGTAACATTACATGGTGTCCCTGATAGCATCATCTCTGATCGTGGGGTGCAGTTTACGTCTAGATTTTGGAGGGCATTATGCCAAGCACTGAACATTGAACTCCGCCTCTCCACAGCCTACCATCCACAAACTAATGGACAAACTGAAAGAACCAATCAAACCCTCGAGCAGTACTTACGGTGTTTTTCCTCTTTTGCACAAGATGACCGGCTATCACTTCTCCCACTGGCAGAATTTTCATACAATAATTCCATCCACTCTGCAACCAAGCAATCGCCCTTTTTTGCCAATTATGGGTACCACCCTTCTTTCTTACCTGAGCTGGCCATTGAATCATCTGTACCTGCTGTACAAAACAGATTAAACTTCCTCAGTACTAATAACCAATTACTGCAAGATACAATCTCCAAGACTCAAGCAAGCAATAAAAAGTTCTTCGACAAGAAGAAGAGAGGTAATCTGAACCTTAAACCTGGAGACAAGGTCTGGCTTTCCACAACAAACTTGAAACTGAGCTGTCCTTCAAGAAAACTTGGCCCAAAATTTTTGGGACCCTTCCCAGTCAAGAGGAAAATTAATGTAGTAGCATTTGAGTTGGTGTTACCCAAGAATCTAAAGATCCACCCTGTATTCCATGTCTTTGTTGAAACCAGCTGTACCAAATCCATTTCCAGATCGGGTTTCTGAAATTCTTCCTCCGCTGCTCATCGAAGTGAATGAGGAATTTGAGGTGGAAGCCGTGTTGGACTGTAGAAGAAGGCATAACCAAACACAGTTCCTCATTAAATGGAAAGGCTATGGGTCGGAAGAAAATTCCTGGGAACCAGCTTCAGATGTGCATGCTCCCAAACTAGTGCAAGCCTTTTTTCAACACCACCCAGAGAAAAGACACTTGAAGGACATCCGGAGGCTGCCCTTAAGGGGGGGGCAATGTAAGAGAACTGTCAGGATGCGCCCAACATGCACACGTGCGCATTCGTGCATTCACGGGCATCGGCAGATTTCCTTGCGCAGGAACACACATCTGACCACAATTGGCACCTGACAGCCTATTTAAGGGTTGCTCTGATTTCTGACAGGTGCTGCTTGATCTTCAGCTGTGTCCTGAGATTCTGAAACCCTGTTTGTTTGACTTCCTGTTGCTGAAACCCTGGCCTTCCTGACCCTGTTTCTGAACTCTGATTACTCTGATTACTGGTTCATGATCCTGGCTTCCTGTTTGACCTTGCTCCTGTTTATACCTTGGTACCTCGCTGCCCGCCCGTTACTGAAACCCGCTTACCTTATGACCTTGCTCCTGTCTCCTGTTTGGCTCCACGCTGTTTCTGAGTACCTGTGCTGGCCGTCCATCCTCTCAGCTGTGCTGGTTCCAGCTCTTCACCAGAAACCCTGCCTGAACTTCCCAGTCTGCAACACTTCCGGCAAGTTCTGCACGCAGCATTCACAGGCACTCGTGTTCCTCCTGATCCTTGCCACCATCTGTTCCATCTCCAGTGGGGCTTGGATTGGAGACACAAGGGAGGCTGACCTCGTCATTTCAGACTCCTACCAGGTACGTGACAATATCTTTTCAGTTTGATATCTTTTACAGTTTTTGTGAAAAAGCTATTTAGAGGTTATTTCAGGAAATTTTAGATATTAAACAGAGTGTACTGAGCTGCTTTTGTTGCCATGGTTACCAAAGCTTCTGTTATACACACGGGGGGGAGGTGGCTGGAGCATCTCAGCTCTGATTACAGATCCCGGGGGAGGGGACAGACACACCATGTACTGATTTATAAAAGAGGAATATGATGGGGCAGTTTTGATGGGGCAATTCTGATGGGGCAGTTTTGATGGTGGCAATATGATGGGGCAGTTTTGATGGGACAATTCTGATGGGGCAGTTTTGATGGTGGCAATATGATGGGGCAGTTTTGATAGGGCAATTCTGATGGGGCAGTTTTGATGGTGGCAGTATGATGGGGCCGTTTTGATGGGGCAGTTTTGATGGTGGCAATATGATGGGGCAGTTTTGATGAGGGTAGTTTTGATGGTGGGAATATGATGGGGCAGTTTTGATGGTGAAAATATGATGGGGCAGTTTTGATGGTGGCAGTATGATGGGGACAATTTTAATGGAGCAGTTTTGATGGTGGCAATATGATGGGGCAGTTTTGATGGGGGTAGTTTTGATGGTGGGAATATGATGGGGCAATTCTGATGGGGCAGTTTTGATGGTGGCAATATGATGGGGCAGTTTTGATGGTGGCAATATGATGGGGCAGTTTTGAAGGGGCAATTCTGATGGGGCAGTTTTGATGGGGCAATTCTGGTGGGGCAGTTTTGATGGTGGCAATATGATGGGGCAGTTTTAATGGGGCAATTCTGATAGGGCGGTTTTGATGGCAATATGATGGGGGCAGTTTTGATGGGGGCTGTTTTAGCAATTCAGCTATTCAGCATTCCCACGCATTTTCCCCAGGAAATGCATTTTCTAGTTATTATTTAATTTTATTCCGTACGTATTTGGCTCTGCGTAACTTCTGCATACTTTTACCTATTAAAACCATTCAGCTATTAAAATGTTCATCTCTTTCAGCTGATGATGAGACTTTTTCAACTTTTTTTCTACTATTTATACTTTTTAAAATATTAAGCTTTTTAACATTTTTTTTAACTTTGAAGTCAATGGGAGCATGCTTCAGATCCTTAAAATCTTCTTCCGCTCCCAAAAGTTTCAGCTCCTTCATACTTTCACCTACAGACGCCAAACAAACTTTAAAATGTTCACAAAATATTCAGCTATCTGGCTATATCTTTTCAGTTTGATATCTTTTACAGTGTTTTGATAAAGCTGTTTGTTTAGTGGTCATTTCAGGAAATTTTAGCCATTAAACAGAGTGTACTGTGCTGCTCTTGTTGCCATGGTTACCAAAGCTTCTGTTATACACAGTGATGGGCGGTGGGGGGGAGGTGGCTGGAGCATCTCAGCTCTGATTACAGAGCCCGGGGGAGGGGACAGACACACCATGTACTGATTTATAATAGAGGAATATAATGGGGCAGTTTTGATGGGGCAATTCTGATGGGGCAGTTTTGATGAGGCAATTCTAATGGGGGCAGTTTTGATAGTGGCAATATGATGGGGCAGTTTTGATGAGGCAATTCTAATAGGGGCAGTTTTGATGGTGGCAATATGATGGGGCAGTTTTGATGGGGCAATTCTGATGGGGGCAGATTTGATGGTGGCAATATGATGGGTCAGTTTTGATGGGGCAGTTTTGATGAAGCAGTTTTGATGGGGGCAATATGATGGGGCAGTTTTGATGGGGTCAGTTTTGATGGGGCAATTCTAATGGGGCAGTTTTGATGGTGGCCATTTTAGCAATCCAGCTGTTCAGCATTCCCACGCATTTTCTCCAGGAAATGCATTTTCTAGTTTTTTTTTATTTATTAATTTTTATTTTATTCCGTACATTTTTTGGCTCTGCATAACTTCTGCATACTTTCAGCTATTAAAACCATTCAACTTTTAAAATGTTCATCTCTTTCAGCTGATTTCTTTATACTTTCACCTACAGATGCCAAACAAACTTTAAAATGTTCACAAAATATTCAGCTATCTGGCTATATCTTTTCAGTTTGATATCTTTTACAGTTTTTGTGATAAAGCTGTTTGTTTAGCAGTCATTTCATGAAATTTTAGTCATTAAACGGAGTGTGCTGTGCTACTCTTGTTGCCATGGTTACTAAAGCTTCTGTTGTACACAATGATGGGCGGTGGGGGAGGTGGCTGGAACATCTTAGCTCTGATTACAGAGCCTGGGGGAGGGGACAGACACACCATGTACTGATTTATAATAGAGGAATATGATGGGGCAGTTTTGATGGGGCAATTCTGGTGGGGCAGTTTTGATGGTGGCAATATAATGGGGCAGTTTTGATGGAGGTAGTTTTGATGGTGGCAATATGATGGGGTCAGTTTTGATGGGGGAAATATGATGGGTCAGTTTTTATGGGGGCAATATGATGGGAGCAGTTTGATGGGGCAGTTTTGATGGGAGCAGTTTGATGGGGCAGTTTTGATGAGGGCAATATGATGGTACAGTTTTGATGGGGACCGTTTTGATGGTGTCAATATGATGGGCAGTTTTGATTGTGGCAATAAGATGGGGCAAATTTGATATGGCAGTTTTGATGGCAATATGATGGGGCCGTTTTGATGGTGGCAATGTGATGGGGCAGATTGATGGGGCCATTTTGATGGGAGCAGTTTTGATGGTGGCAATATGATGGGGCAGTTTTGATGGTGGCAATATGATGGGGCAGTTTGATAGGGGCAGTTTTGATGGGGAAGTTATGACTGTGGCAATATGATGGGGCAGTTTGATAGGGGCAGTTTTGATGGGGGCCCTTTTGATGGGGCAATTCTGATGGGGCAGTTTTGATGGTGGCAATATGATGGGGCAGTTTTGATGGGGCAATTCTGATGGGGCAGTCTTGATGGCAATATGATGGGGCAGTTTTGATGGTGACAATATGATGGGGCAGTTTTGATGGTGGCAATATGATGGGGCAGTTTGGATGCTGGCAATATGATGGGGCAATTCTGATGGTGGCGATATGATGGGGCAATTCTGATGGGGCAGGTTTGATGGTGGCAATATGATGGAGCAGTTTTGATGGGGACAATTTTGATGGGGCAATTCTGATGGGGCAGTTTTGATGGCAGTATGATGGGGGCATTTTTGACGGGGGCCGTTTTAACAATTCAGCTATTCAGCATTCCCACGCATTTTCCCCAGGAAATACACTTTCTAGTTAGTGGGACCGCTTTAGCAGTCCCACTATTGTTATTCGATTTTATTTATTTTTTTTATTATTATTATATAATTTTATTCTGTACGTTTTTTGGCTCTGCGTAACTTCTGCATACTTTCAGCTATTAAAACCATTCAACTATTAAAATGTTCGTCTCTTTCAGCTGATGATGGGACCTTTTCAACTTTTTTTCTACTATTTATACTTTTTAAATTATTAAGCTTTTTAACACTTTTTTTAACATTGAAGTCAATGGGAGCATGCTTCAGATCCTTAAAATCTTCTTCCGCTCCCAAAAGTTTCAGCTCCTTCATACTTTCACCTACAGACGCCGAACAAACTTTAAAATGTTCACAAAATATTCAGCTATCTGGCTGTATCTTTTCAGTTTGATATCTTTTACAGTTTTTGTGAAAAAACTGTTTGTTTAGAGGTTATTTCAGGAAATTTTAGCTATTAAACAGAGTGTACTGTGCTGCTTTTGTTGCCATGGTTACCAAAGCTTCTGTTATACACAGGGGGGAGGTGGCTGGAGCATCTCAGCTCTGATTACAGAGCCCGGGGGAGGGGACAGACACACCATGTACTTATTTATAAAAGAGGAATATGATGGGGCAGTTTTGATGGGACAATTATGATCGGGCAGTTTTGATGGTGGCAATATGATGGGGCAGTTTTGATAGGGCAATTCTGATGGGGCAGTTTTGATGGGGCAATTCTGATGGGGCAGTTTTGATGGTGGCAGTATGATGGGGCAGTTTTGATGGTGGTAATATGATGGGGCAGTTTTGATGGGGTCAATTTTAATGGAGCAGTTTTGATGGGGGTAGTTTTGATGGGGCAGTTTTGATTGTGGGAATATGATGGGGCAATTCTGATGGGGCAGTTTTGATGGTGGCAATACGATGGGGCAATTCTGATGGGGCAGTTTTGATGGTGGCAATATGATGGGGCAATTCTGATGGGGCAGTTTTGATGGGAAAATTCTGGTGGGGCAGTTTTGATGGTGGCAATATGATGGGGCAATTCTGATGGGGCAATTCTGATGGGGCGATTTTGATGGCAATATGATGGGGCAGTTTTGATGGGGGCTGTTTTAGCAATTCAGCTATTCAGCATTCCCACACATTTTCCCCAGGAAATGCATTTTCTAGTTATTATTTAATTTTATTCCGTACGTATTTGGCTCTGCGTACCTTCTGCATACTTTTAGCTATTAAAACCATTCAACTGTTAAAATGTTCATCTCTTTTAGCTGATAATGGGACTTTTTCAACTTTTTTTCTACTATTTATACTTTTTAAAATATTAAGCTTTTTAACATTTTTCTTTAACTTTGAAATCAATGGGAGCATGCTTCAGATCCCTAAAATCTTCTTCCGCTCCCAAAAGTTTCAGCTCCTTCATACTTTCACCAAACAAACTTTAAAATGTTCACAAAATATTCAGCTATCTGGCTATATCTTTTCAGTTTGATATCTTTTACAGTGTTTGTGAAAAAGCTGTTTGTTTAGTGGTCATTTTTTGGAAAATTTAGCCATTAAAAAGAGTGTACCATGCTGCTCTTGTTGCCATGGTTACCAAAGCTTCTGTTATACACAGTGATGGGCGGTGGGGGGAGGTGGCTGGAGCATCTGACCTCTGATTACAGAGCCCGGGGGACGGGACAGACACACAATGTACTGATTTATAATAATGGAATATGATGGGGCAGTTTTGATGGGGCAGTTTTGATGAGGCATTTCTAATGGGGGCAGTTTTGATGGTGGCAATATGATGGGGCAGTTTTGATGAGGCAATTCTAATGCGGGCAGATTTGATGGTGGCAATATGATGGGTCAGTTTTGATGGGGCAGTTTTGGTGGGGCAGTTTTGATGGGGGCAATATGATGAGGCAGTTTTGATGTGGCAGTTCTCATGGTGGCAATATGATGGGGCAGTTTTGATGGGGCAATTTTGATGGTGGCAATGTGATGGGGCAGTTTTGATGGGGGCAGTTTTGATGGGGGCAGTTTTGATGGTGGCCATTTTAGCAATCCAGCTGTTCAGCATTCCCACGCATTTTCTCCAGGAAATGCATTTTCTAGTTGTTTTTTTAATTTATTAATTTTTATTTTATTCCGTACGTTTTGTGGCTCTGCGTAACTTCTGCATACTTTCAGCTATTAAAACCATTCAACTTTTAAAATGTTCATCTCTTTCAGCTGATTTCTTTATACTTTCACCTACAGATGCCAAACTTTAAAATGTTCACAAAATATTCATCTATCTGGCTGTATCTTTTCAGTTTGATATCTTTTACAGTGTTTGTGAAAAAGCTGTTGGTTTAGTGGTCATTTCAGGAAATTTTAGCGATTAAACAGTGTACTGTGTTGCTTTTGTTGCCATGGTTACCAAAGCTTCTGTTATACACAGGGGGAGGTGGCTGGAGCATCTCAGCTCTAAGTACAGAGCCTGGGGGAGGGGACAGACACACCATTTACTGATTTATAATAGAGGAATATGATGGGGCAGTTTTGATGGTGGCAATATGATGGGGCAGTTTTGATGGGACAATTCTGATGGGGCAGTTTTGATGGGACAATTCTGATGGGGCAGTTTTGATGGTGGCAATATGATGGGGCAGTTTTGATAGGGCAATTCTGATGGGGCAGTTTTGATAGGGCAATTCTGATGGGGCAGTTTTAAAGGCAATATGATGGGGCAGTTTTGATGGGGCAATTCTGATTGGGCAGTTTTGATGGTGGAAATAGGATGGGGCAGTTTTGATGGGGACAATTTTAATGGAGCAGTTTTTCTGGTGGCAATATGATGGGGCAGTTTTGATTGGGGTAGTTTTGATGGGGCAGTTTTGATGGTGGCAATATAATGGGGCAGTTTTGATGGTGGCAATATGATGGGGCAGTTTTGATGGTGGCAATATGATGGGGCAGTTTTGATGGGGCAGTTTTGATGGGGACAAATTTGATGGGGCAATTCTGATGGAGCAGTTTTGAGGGCAGTATGATGGGGGCAGTTTTAGCAATTCAGCTATTCAGCATTCCCATGCATTTTCCCCAGGAAATGCATTTTCTAGTTATTTTTAATTTCAATTTTATTATTCCGTATGTTTTTTGGCTCTGCGTAACTTCTGCATATTTTCAGCTAAAACCATTCAACTTTTAAAATGTTCGTCTCTTTCAGCTGATGGTGGGACTTTTTCAACTTTTTTTCCACTATTTATACTTTTTAAAATATTAAGCTTTTTAACACTTTTTTTAACATTGAAGTCAATGGGAGCATGCTTCAGATCCTTAAAATCTTCTTCCGCTCCCAAAAGTTTCAGCTCCTTCATACTTTCACCTAGAGATGCCAAACAAACTTTAAAATGTTCACAAAATATTCGGCTATCTGGCTGTATCTTTTCGGTTTGATATCTTTTACAGTTTTTTTTAAAAAGCAGTTTCTTTAGTGTTCATTTCAGGAAATTTTAGCTATTAAACAGAGTGTACTGTGCTGCTTTTGTTCCCATGGTTACCAAAGCTTCTGTTATACACAGGGGGGGAGGTGGCTGGAGCATCTCAGCTCTAATTTACAGAGCTACGGGGGAGGGGACAGACACACCATGTACTGATTTATAAAAGAGGAATATGATGGGGCAGTTTTGATGGGGCAATACTGATGGGGCAGTTTTGATGGTGGCAATATAACGGGGCAGTTTTGATGGGACAATTCTGATGGGGCAGTTTTGATGGTGGCAATATGATGGGGCAGTTTTGATAGGGCAATTCTGATGGGGCAGTTTTGATGAGGCAATTCTGATGGGGCAGTTTTGATGGTGGCAATATGATGGGGCAGTTTTGATGGTGGCAATATGATGGGGCAGTTTTGATGGGGACAGTTTTAATGGAGCAGTTTTGATGGTGGCAATATGATGGGGCAGTTTTGATGGGGGTAGTTTTGATGGGGCAGTTTTGATGGTGGGAATATGATGGGGCAATTCTGATGGGGCAGTTTTGATGGTGGCAATATGATGGGGCAGTTTTGATGGAGCAATTCTGATGGGGCAGTTTTGATGGTGGCAATATGATGGGGTAGTTTTGATGGGACAATTCTGATGGGGCAGTTTTGATGGTGGCAATATGATGGGGCGGTTTTGATGGGGCAATTCTGATGTTACAGTTTTGATGGGGCAATTCTGGTGGGGCAGTTTTGATGGGTCAATTCTGATGGGGCGGTTTTGATGGCAATATGGTGGGGCTGTTTTGATTGGGGCCGTTTTAGCAATTCAGCTATTCAGCATTCCCACACATTTTCCCCAGGAAATGCATTTTCTAGTTATTATTTAATTTTATTCTGTACGTATTTGGCTCTGCGTACCTTCTGCATACTTTTAGCTATTAAAACCATTCAACTATTAAAATGTTCATCTCTTTCAGCTGATGATGGGACTTTTTCAACTTTTTTCTACTATTTATACTTTTTAAAATAGTAAGCTTTTTAACATTTTTTTAAACTTTGAAATCAATGGGAGCATGCTTCAGATCCTTAAAATCTTCTTCCGCTCCCAAAAGTTTCAGCTCCTTCATACTTTCACCAAACAAACTTTAAAATGTTCACAAAATATTCAGCTATCTGGCTATATCTTTTCATTTTAATATCTTTTACAGTGTTTGTGAAAAAGCTATTTGTTTAATGGTCATTTCAGTAAAATTTAGCCATTAAACAGAGTGTACCATGCTGCTCTTGTTGCCATGGTTACCAAATCTTCTGTTATACACAGTGATGGGCAGTGGGGGGAGATGGCTGGAGCATCCGAGCTCTGATTACAGAGCCGGGGGAGGGGACAGACACACCATGTACTGATTTATAATAGAGGAATATGATTGGGCAGTTTTGATGGGGCAATTCTGATGGGGCAGTTTTGATGAGGCAATTCTAATGGGGGCAGTTTTGATGGGGCAATTCTGATGGGGCAGTTTTGATGAGGCAATTCTAATGGGGGCAGTTTTGATGGTGGCAATATGATGAGGCAGTTTTAATGGGGCAATTCTGATGGGGGCAGATTTGATGGTGGCAATATGATGGGTCAGTTTTGATGGGGCAGTTTTGGTGGGGCAGTTTTGATAGGGGCAATATGATGGGGCAGTTTTGATGTGGCAGTTTTCATGGTGGCAATATGATGGGGCAGTTTTGATGGGGACAATTTTGATGGGGCAGTTTTGATGGTGGCAATGTGATGGGGCAGTTTTGATGGGGGCAGTTTTGATGGGGCAGTTTTGATGGTGGCCATTTTAGCAATCCAGCTGTTCAGCATTCCCATGCATTTTCTCCAGGAAATGCATTTTCTAGTTGGATTATTTATTCATTAATTTTTATTTTATTCCGTACGTTTTTTGGCTCTGCGTAACTTCTGCATACTTTCAGCTATTAAAACCATTCAACTTTTAAAATGTTCATCTCTTTCAGCTGATTTCTTTATACTTTCACCTACAGACGCCAAACAAACTTTAAAATGTTCACAAAATATTCAGCTATCTGGCTATATCTTTTCAGTTTGATATCTTTTACAGTGTTTGTGAAAAAGCTGCTTGTTTAGTGGTCATTTCAGGAAATTTTAGCTATTAAACAGAATGTACTGTGTTGCTTTTGTTGCCGTGGTAACCAAAGCTTCTGTTATACACAGGGGGAGGTGGCTGGAGCATCTCAGCTCTAAATACAGAGCCCGGGGGAGGGGACAGACACACCATTTACTGATTTATAATAGAGGAATATGATGGGGCAGGTTTGATGGTGGCAATATGATGGGGCAGTTTTGATGGGACAATTCTGATGGGGCAGTTTTGATGGTGGCAATATGATGGGGCAGTTTTAATAGGGCAATTCTGATGGGGCAGTTTTAATGGCAATATGATGGGGCAGTTTTGATGGTGGAAATAGGATGGGGCAATTCTGATGGGGCAGTTTTGATGGTGGCAATATGATGGGGCAATTCTGATGGGGCAGTTTTGATGGTGGCAATATGATGGGGCAGTTCTGATGGGGCAGTTTTGATGGTGGCAATATGATGGGGCAGTTTTGATGGGGCAGTTTTGATGGGGACAATTTTAATGGGGCATTTCTGATGGAGCAGTTTTGAGGGCAATATGATGGAGGCAGTTTTAGCAATTCAGCTATTCAGCATTCCCACGCATTTTCCCCAGGAAATGCATTTTCTAGTTATTTTTAATTTCAATTTTATTATTCCGTATGTTTTTTGGCTCTGCGTAACTTCTGCATACTTTCAGCTAAAACCATTCAACTTTTAAAATGTTCGTCTCTTTCAGCTGATGGTGGGACTTTTTCAACTTTTTTTCCACTATTTATACTTTTTAAAATATTAAGCTTTTTAACACTTTTTTTAACATTGAATTCAATGGGAGCATGCTTCAGATCCTTAATATCTTCTTCCGCTCCCAAAAGTTTCAGCTCCTTCATACTTTCACCTAGAGATGCCAAACAAACTTTAAAATGTTCACAAAATATTCGGCTATCTGGCTGTATCTTTTCGGTTTGATATCTTTTACAGTTTTTTTTGAAAAAGCTGTTTCTTTAGTGTTCATTTCAGGAAATTTTAGCTATTAAACAGAGTGTACTGTGCTGCTTTTGTTGCCATGGTTACCAAAGCTTCTGTTTTACACAGGGGGGAGGTGGCTGGAGCATCTCAGCTCTGATTACAGAGCTACGGGGGAGGGGACAGACACACCATGTACTGATTTATAAAAGAGTAATATGATGGGGTAGTTTTGATGGGGCAATTCCGATGGGGCAGTTTTGATGGTGGCAATATGATGGGGCAGTTTTGATGGTGGCAATATGATGGGGCAGTTTTGATGGTGGCAATATGATGGGGCAGTTTTAATGGGGACAAATTTAATGGAGCAGTTTTGATGGTGGCAAAATGATGGGGCAGTTTTGATGGGGGTAGTTTTAATGGGGCAGTTTTGATGGTGGGAATATGATGGGGCAATTCTGATGGGGCAGTTGTGATGGTGGCAATATGATGGGGCAGTTTTGATGGGGCAATTCTGATGGGGCAGTTTTGATGGTGGCAATATGATGGGGCAGTTTTGATGGGGCAATTCTGATGTGGCAGTTTTGATGGGGCAATTCTGGTGGGCAGTTTTGAAGGTGGCAATATGATGGGGCAGTTTTGATGGGTCAATTCTGATGGAGCGGTTTTGATGGCAATATGATGGGGGCAGTTTTGATGTAAGTCATTTTAGCAATTCAGCTATTCAGCATTCCCACGCATTTTCCCTAGGAAATGCATTTTCCAGTTATTATTTAATTTTATTCCGTACGTATTTGGTGCTGCGTAACTTCTGCATACTTTTAGCTATTAAAACCATTCAACTATTAAAATGTTCATCTCTTTCAGCTGATGATGGGACTTTTTCAACTTTTTTCTACTATTTATACTTTTAAAAATATTAAGCTTTTTAACATTTTTTTAAACTTTGAAATCAATGGGAGCATGCTTCAGATCCTTAAAATCTTCTTCCTCTCCCAAAAGTTTCAGCTCCTTCATGCTTTCACCTACAGACGCCAAACAAACTTTAAAATGTTCACAAAATATTCAGCTATCTGGCTATATCTTTTCAGTTTGATATCTTTTACAGTTTTTGTGATAAATCTGTTTGTTTAGTAGTCGTTTCAGGAAATTTTAGCCATTAAACGGAGTGTGCTGTGCTGCTCTTGTTGCCATGGTTATCGAAGCTTCTGTTATACACAGTGATGGGTGGTGGGGGAGGTGGCTGGAGCATCTGAGCTCTGATTACAGAGCCCGGTGGAGGGGACAGACACACCATGTACTGATTTATAATAGAGGAATATGATGGGGCAGTTTTGATGGGGCAATTCTGATGGGGCAGTTTTGATGGTGGCAATATAATGGGGCAGTTTTGATGGAGGTAGTTTTGATGGTGGCAATATGATGGGGAAGTTTTGATGGGGTCAGTTTTGATGGGGGCAATATGATGGGTCAGTTTTTATGGGGGCAATATGATGGGGCAGTTTTGATGGGAGCAATATGATGGGGCAGTTTTGATGGGAGCAGTTTGATAGGGGCAGTTTTGATGAGGGCAATATGATGGTACAGTTTTGATTGGGCAATATGATGGGGGCCGTTTTGATGGTGTCAATATGATGGGCAGTTTTGATTGTGGCAATAAGATGGGGTAAATTTGATGGGGTAATATGATGGGGCAGTTTTGATGGGGGCAGTTTTGATGGGGGCAATATGATGGGGCAGTTTTGATGGTGGCAATGTGATGGGGCAGTTTGATGGGGCCATTTTGATGGGAGCAGTTTTGATGGTGGCAATATGATGGGGCAATTTTGATGGGGGCAGTATTGATGGGGGCCGTTTTGATGGTGGCAATATGATGGGGCAATTTTGATGTGGCAGTTTTGATGGGGCCATATGATGGGAGCAGTTTTGATGGGGGCAGTTTTGATGGTGGCAATATGATGGGGCGGTTTTGATGGGGAAGTTATGACTGTGGCAATATGATGGGGCAGTTTGATAGGGGCAATATGATGGGGCAGTTTTGATGGGGCAATTCTGATGGGGAAGTTTTGATGGTGGCAATATGATGGGGCAGTTTTGATGGGGACAATTTTGATGGGGCAATTCTGATGGGGCAGTCTTGATGGCAATATGATGGGGACAGTTTTGATGGTGACAATATGATTGGGCAGTTTTGATGGGGCAGTTTTGATGGTGGCAATATGATGGGGCAGTTTTGATGGTGGCAATATGATGGGGCAGTTTGTATGGTGGCAATATGATGGGGCAATTCTGATGGTGGCAATATGATGGGGCAGTTTTGGTGGGGCAATTCTGATGGGGCAGGTTTGATGGTGGCATTATGATGGGGCAGTTTTGATGGGGCAGTTTTGATGGGGCAGTTTTGATGGTGGGAATATGATGGGGCAATTCTGATGGGGCAGTTTTGATGGTGGCAATATGATGGGGCAGTTTTGATGGGGCAATTCTGATGGGGCAGTTTTGATGGTGGCAATATGATGGGGCAGTTTTGATGAGGCAATTCTGATGTGGCAGTTTTGATGGGGCAATTCTGGTGGGGCAGTTTTGAAGGTGGTAATATGATGGGGCAGTTTTGATGGGTCAATTCTGATGGAGCGGTTTTGATGGCAATATGATGGGGGCAGTTTTGATGTAAGTCATTTTAGCAATTCAGCTATTTAGCATTCCCACGCATTTTCCCTAGGAAATGCATTTTCCAGTTATTATTTAATTTTATTCCGTACGTTTTTTGGCTCTGCGTAACTTCTGCATACTTTCAGCTATTAAAACCATTCAACTATTAAAATGTTCCTCTATTTCAGCTGATGATGGGACTTTTTCAACTTTTTTCTACTATTTATACTTTTTAAAATATTAAGCTTTTTAACACTTTTTTTAACATTGAAGTCAATGGGAGCATGCTTCAGATCCTTAAAATCTTCTTCCGCTCCCAAAAGTTTCAGCTCCTTCATATTATCACCTACAGACGCCAAACAAACTTTAAAATGTTCACAAAATATTCAGCTATCTGGCTATATCTTTTCAGTTTGATATCTTTTACAGTTTTTGTGAAAAAGCTCTTTGTTTAGTGGTCATTTCAGGAAATTTTAGCCATTAAACAGAGTGCACTGTGTTGCTTTTGTTGCCATGGTTACCAAAGCTTCTGTTATACACAGGGGAGGAGGTGGCTGGAGCATCTCAGCTCTGATTACAGAGCCCTGGGGAGGTGACAGACACACCATGTACTGATTTATAATAGAGGAATATGATGGGGCAGTTTTGATGGGGCAATTCTGATGGGGCGGTTTTGATGGTGGCAATACGATGGGGCTGTTTTGATGGGGCTGTTTTGATGGTGGCAATATGATGGGGCAGTTTTGACAGGGCATTTCTGATGGGGTAATTTTGATGGGGCAATTCTGATGGGGCAGTTTTGATGGGGACAATTTTAATGGAGCAGTTTTTCAGGTGACAACATGATGGGGCAGTTTTGATGGGGATAGTTTTGATGGTGGCAATATGATGGGGCTGTTTTGATGGGGCAATTCTGATGGGGCAGTTTTGATGATGGCAATATGATGGGGCAGTTTTGATGGGGCAATTCTGATGGGGCAGTTTTGATGGTGGCAATTCTGGTGGGGCAGTTTTGATGGTGGCAATTCTGATGGGGCAGTTTTGATGGTGGCAATTCTGATGGGGCAGTTTTGATGGGGCAATTCTGATGGGGCAGTTTTGATGGTGGCAATATGATGGGGCAGTTTTAATGGGGCAATTCTGATGGGGCAGTTTTGATGGGGATAGTTTTGATGGTGGCAATATGATGGGGCTGTTTTGATGGGGCAATTCTGATGGGGCAGTTTTGATGGTGGCAATATGATGGGGCAGTTTTGATGGGGCAGTTTTGATAGTGCAATATAATGGTGCAGTTTTGATGGGGCAATTCTGATGGGGCTGTTTTGATGGTGGCAATTCTGATGGGACAGTTTTGATGGTGGCAATTCTGATGGGGCAGTTTTGATGGTGGCAATTCTGATGGGGCAGTTTTGATGGGGCAATTCTGATGGGGCAGTTTTGATGGTGGCAATATGATGGGGCAGTTTTAATGGGGCAATTCTGATGGGGCAGTTTTGATGGGGACAATTTTGATGGGGCAATTTTGATGGGGGCCGTTTTAGCAATTCAGCTATTCAGCATTCACGCGCATTTTCCCCAGGAAATGCATTTTCTAGTTATTTTTATTATTTATTATTATTTAATTTTAGTCCGTACGTTTTTTGGCTCTGCGTAACTTCTGCATATTTTCAGCTATTAAAACCATTCAACTATTAAAATGTTAGTCTCTTTAAGCTGATGATTTGACTTTTTCAGCTTTTTTTCTACAATTTATACTTTTTAAAATATTAAGCTTTTTAACACTTTTTTAACACTGAAGTCAGTGGGAGCATGCTTCAGATCCTTAAAAACTTCTTCCGCTCCCAAAAGTTTCAGCTCCTTCATACTTTCACCTACAGACGCCAAACAACTTTAAAATGTTCACAAAATATTCAGCTATCTGGCTATATCTTTTTGGTTTGATATCTTTTACAGTTTTTGTGAAAAAGCTGTTTGTTTAGAGGTCATTTCAGGAAATTTTATCACTTAAACAGAGTGTACTGTGTTGCTTTTGTTGCCGTGGTTACCAAAGCTTCTGTTATACACAGGGGGAGGTGACTGGAGCATCTCAGCACTAAATACAGAGCCCGGGGGAGGGGACAGACACACCATTTACTGATTTATAATAGAGGAATATGATGGGGCAGTTTTGATGGTGGCAATATGATGGGGCAGTTTTGATGGGACAATTCTGATGGGGCAGTTTTGATGGTGGCAATATGATGGGGCAGTTTTTATAGGGCAATTCTGATGGGGCAGTTTGATGGTGGCAATATGATGGGGCAATTCTGATGGGGCAGTTTTGATGGGGGCAATATGATGAGGCAGTTTTGATGTGGCAGTTCTCATGGTGGCAATATGATGGGGCAGTTTTGATGGGGCAATTTTGATGGTGGCAATGTGATGGGGCAGTTTTGATGGGGCAGTTTTGATGGGACAATTCTAATGGGGCAGTTTTGATGGTGGCCATTTTAGCAATCCAGCTGTTCAGCATTCCCACGCATTTTCTCCAGGAAATGCATTTTCTAGTTGTTTTTTTAATTTATTAATTTTTATTTTATTCCGTACGTTTTGTGGCTCTGCGTAACTTCTGCATACTTTCAGCTATTAAAACCATTCAACTTTTAAAATGTTCATCTCTTTCAGCTGATTTCTTTATACTTTCACCTACAGATGCCAAACTTTAAAATGTTCACAAAATATTCATCTATCTGGCTGTATCTTTTCAGTTTGATATCTTTTACAGTGTTTGTGAAAAAGCTGTTAGTTTAGTGGTCATTTCAGGAAATTTTAGCGATTAAACAGTGTACTGTGTTGCTTTTGTTGCCATGGTTACCAAAGCTTCTGTTATACACAGGGGGGGGTGGCTGGAGCATCTCAGCTCTAAGTACAGAGCCTGGGGGAGGGGACAGACACAACATTTACTGATTTATAATTGAGGAATATGATGGGGCAGTTTTGATGGTGGCAATATGATGGGGCAGTTTTGATGGGACAATTCTGATGGGGCAGTTTTGATGGGACAATTCTGATGGGGCAGTTTTGATGGTGGCAATATGATGGGGCAGTTTTGATAGGGCAATTCTGATGGGGCAGTTTTGATGGCAATATGATGGGGCAGTTTTGATGGGGCAATTCTGATTGGGCAGTTTTGATGGTGGAAATAGGATGGGGCAGTTTTGATGGGGACAGTTTTAATGGAGCAGTTTTTCTGGTGGCAATATGATGGGGCAGTTTTGATTGGGGTAGTTTTGATGGGGCAGTTTTGATGGTGGCAATATGATGGGGTAGTTTTGATGGGGCAATTCTGATGGGGCAGTTTTGATGGTGGCAATATGATGGGGCAGTTCTGATGGGGCAGTTTTGATGGTGGCAATATGATGGGGCAGTTTTGATGGGGCAGTTTTGATGGGGACAAATTTGATGGGGCAATTCTGATGGAGCAGTTTTGAGGGCAGTATGATGGGGGCAGTTTTAGCAATTCAGCTATTCAGCATTCCCATGCATTTTCCCCAGGAAATGCATTTTCTGGTTATTTTTAATTTCAATTTTATTATTCCGTATGTTTTTTGGCTCTGCGTAACTTCTGCATACTTTCAGCTAAAACCATTCAACTTTTAAAATGTTCGTCTCTTTCAGCTGATGGTGGGACTTTTTCAACTTTTCAACTTGAAGTCAATGGGAGCATGCTTCAGATCCTTAAAATCTTCTTCCGCTCCCAAAAGTTTCAGCTCCTTCATACTTTCACCTAGAGATGCCAAACAAACTTTAAAATGTTCACAAAATATTCGGCTATCTGGCTGTATCTTTTCGGTTTGATATCTTTTACAGTTTTTTTTGAAAAAGCTGTTTCTTTAGTGTTCATTTCAGGAAATTTTAGCTATTAAACAGAGTGTACTGTGCTGCTTTTGTTGCCATGGTTACCAAAGCTTCTGTTATACACGGGGGGGAGGTGGCTGGAGCATCTCAGCTCTGATTACAGAGCTACGGGGGAGGGGACAGACACACCATGTACTGATTTATAAAAGAGAAATATGATGGGGCAGTTTTGATGGGGCAATACTGATGGGGCAGTTTTGATGGTGGCAATATAACGGGGCAGTTTTGATGGGACAATTCTGATGGGGCAGTTTTGATGGTGGCAATATGATGGGGCAGTTTTGATAGGGCAATTCTGATGGGGCAGTTTTGATGAGGCAATTCTGATGGGGCAGTTTTGATGAGGCAATTCTGATGGGGCAGTTTTGATGGTGGCAATATGATGGGGCAGTTTTGATGGTGGCAATATGATGGGGCAGTTTTGATGGGGACAGTTTTAATGGAGCAGTTTTGATGGTGGCAATATGATGGGGCAGTTTTGATGGGGGTAGTTTTGATGGGGCAGTTTTGATGGTGGGAATATGATGGGGCAGTTTTGATGGTGGCAATATGATGGGGCAGTTTTGATGGAGCAATTCTGATGGGGCAGTTTTGATGGTGGCAATATGATGGGGCAGTTTTGATGGGACAATTCTGATGGGGCAGTTTTGATGGTGGCAATATGATGGGGCGGTTTTGATGGGGCAATTCTGATGTTACAGTTTTGATGGGGCAATTCTGGTGGGGCAGTTTTGATGGGGGCAATTCTGGTGGGGCAGTTTTGATGAGTCAATTCTGATGGGGCGGTTTTGATGGCAATATGGTGGGGCTGTTTTGATTGGGGCCGTTTTAGCAATTCAGCTATTCAGCATTCCCACACATTTTCCCCAGGAAATGCATTTTCTAGTTATTATTTAATTTTATTCTGTACGTATTTGGCTCTGCGTACCTTCTGCATACTTTTAGCTATTAAAACCATTCAACTATTAAAATGTTCATCTCTTTCAGCTGATGATGGGACTTTTTCAACTTTTTTCTACTATTTATACTTTTTAAAATAGTAAGCTTTTTAACATTTTTTTAAACTTTGAAATCAATGGGAGCATGCTTCAGATCCTTAAAATCTTCTTCCGCTCCCAAAAGTTTCAGCTCCTTCATACTTTCACCAAACAAACTTTAAAATGTTCACAAAATATTCAGCTATCTGGCTATATCTTTTCATTTTAATATCTTTTACAGTGTTTGTGAAAAAGCTATTTGTTTAATGGTCATTTCAGGAAAATTTAGCCATTAAACAGAGTGTACCGTGCTGCTCTTGTTGCCATGGTTACCAAATTTTCTGTTATACACAGTGATGGGCAGTGGGGGGAGGTGGCTGGAGCATCCGAGTTCTGATTACAGAGCCGGGGGAGGGGACAGACACACCATGTACTGATTTATAATAGAGGAATATGATGGGGCAGTTTTGATGGGGCAATTCTGATGGGGCAGTTTTGATGAGGCAATTCTAATGGGGCAGTTTTGATGGGGCAATTCTGATGGGGCAGTTTTTATGAGGCAATTCTAATGGGGGCAGTTTTGATGGTGGCAATATGATGAGGCAGTTTTGATGGGGCAATTCTGATGGGGGCAGATTTGATGGTGGCAATATGATGGGTCAGTTTTGATGGGGCAGTTTTGGTGGGGCAGTTTTGATAGGGGCAATATGATGGGGCAGTTTTGATGTGGCAGTTTTCATGGTGGCAATATGATGGGGCAGTTTTGATGGGGACAATTTTGATGGGGCAGTTTTGATGGTGGCAATGTGATGGGGCAGTTTTGATGGGGGCAGTTTTGATGGGGCAGTTTTGATGGTGGCCATTTTAGCAATCTAGCTGTTCAGCATTCCCACGCATTTTCTCCAGGAAATGCATTTTCTAGTTGGATTATTTATTCATTAATTTTTATTTTATTCCGTACGTTTTTTGGCTCTGCGTAACTTCTGCATACTTTCAGCTATTAAAACCATTCAACTTTTAAAATGTTCATCTCTTTCAGCTGATTTCTTTATACTTTCACCTACAGACGCCAAACAAACTTTAAAATGTTCACAAAATATTCAGCTATCTGGCTATATCTTTTCAGTTTGATATCTTTTACAGTTTTTGTGATAAATCTGTTTGTTTAGTAGTCGTTTCAGGAAATTTTAGCCATTAAACGGAGTGTGCTGTGCTGCTCTTGTTGCCATGGTTACCGAAGCTTCTGTTATACACAGTGATGGGCGGTGGGGGAGGTGGCTGGAGCATCTGAGCTCTGATTACAGAGCCTGGTGGAGGGGACAGACACACCATGTACTGTACTTTACATGTACTTTATAATAGAGGAATATGATGGGGCAGTTTTGATGGGGCAATTCTGATGGGGCAGTTTTGATGGTGGCAATATAATGGGGCAGTTTTGATGGAGGTAGTTTTGATGGTGGCAATATGATGGGGAAGTTTTGATGGGGTCAGTTTTGATGGGGGCAATATGATGGGTCAGTTTTTATGGGGGCAATATGATGTGTCAGTTTTTATGGGGGCAATATGATGGGGCAGTTTTGATGGGAGCAGTTTGATGGGGCAGTTTTGATGAGGGCAATATGATGGTACAGTTTTTATGGGGCAATATGATGGGGGCCGTTTTGATGGTGTCAATATGATGGGCAGTTTTGATTGTGGCAATAAGATGGGGTACATTTGATGGGGTAATATGATGGGGCAGTTTTGATGGGGGCAGTTTTGATGGGGGCAATATGATGGGGCAGTTTTGATAGTGGCAATGTGATGGGGCAGTTTGATGGGGCCATTTTGATGGGAGCAGTTTTGATGGTGGCAATATGATGGGGCAACTTTGATGGGGGCAGTATTGATGGGGGCCGTTTTGATGGTGCCAATATGATGGGGCAATTTTGATGTGGCAGTTTTGATGGGGCCATATGATGGGAGCAGTTTTGATGGGGGCAGTTTTGATGGTGGCAATATGATGGGGCGGTTTTGATGGGGAAGTTATGACTGTGGCAATATAATGGGGCAGTTTGATAGGGGCAATATGATGGGGCAGTTTTGATGGGGCAATTCTGATGGGGCAGTTTTGATGGTGGCAATATGATGGGGCAGTTTTGATGGGGACAATTTTGATGGGGCAATTCTGATGGGGCAGTCTTGATGGCAATATGATGGGGACAGTTTTGATGGTGACAATATGATTGGGCAGTTTTGATTGGGCAGTTTTGATGGTGGCAATATGATGGGGCAGTTTTGATGGTGGCAATATGATGGGGCAGTTTGTATGGTGGCAATATGATGGGGCAATTCTGATGGTGGCAATATGATGGGGCAGTTTTGATGGGGCAATTCTGATGGGGCAGTTTTGATGGGGCAATTCTGATGGGGCAGGTTTGATGGTGGCAATATGATGGGGCAGTTTTGATGGGGCCAATTTTGATGGGGCAATTTTGATGGGGCAATTCTGATGGGGCAGTTTTGATGGCAGTATGATGGGGGCATTTTTGATGGGGGCCGTTTTAGCAATTCAGCTATTCAGCATTCCCACGCATTTTCCCCATTAAATACACTTTCTAGTTAGTGGGACTGCTTTAGCAGTCCCACTATTGTTATTCGATTTTATTTATTTTTATTATTATTATTATTATTTATTATTTAATTTTATTCCGTACATTTTTTGGCTCTGCGTAACTTCTGCATACTTTCAGCTATTAAAACCATTCAACTATTAAAATGTTCGTCTCTTTCAGCTGATGATGAGACTTTTATAACTTTTTTCTACCATTTATACTTTTTAAAATATTAAGCTTTTTATCACTTTTTTTTAACATTGAAGTCAATGGGAGCATGCTTCAGATCCTTAAAATCTTCTTCCGCTCCCAAAAGTTTCAGCTCCTTCATACTTTCACCTACAGACGCCAAACAAACTTTAAAATGTTCACAAAATATTCAGCTATCTGGCTATATCTTATCAGTTTGATATCTTTTTCAGTTTTTGTGAAAAAGCTTTTTGTTTAGAGGTAATTTCAGGAAATTTTAGCCATTAATCAGAGTGCACTGTGTTGCTTTTGTTGCCATGGTTACCAAAGCTTCTGTTATACACAGCGGGGGAGGTGGCTGGAGCATCTCAGCTCTGATTACAGAGCCCGGGGGAGGGGACAGACACACCATGTACTGATTTATAATAGAGGAATATGATGGGGCAGTTTTGATGGGGCAATTCTGATGGGGCAGTTTTGATGGTGGCAATATGATGGGGCAGTTTTGATGGGGCAATTCTGATGGGGCAGTTTTGATGGTGGCAATATGATGGGGCAGTTTTGATAGGGTAATTCTGATGGGGCAGTTTTGATGGGGCAATTCTGATGGGGCAGTTTTGATGGTGGCAATATGATGGGGCAATTCTGATTGCGCAGTTTTGATGGTGGCAATATGATGGGGCAGTTTTGATGGGGATAATTTTTATTGGGCAATTCTGATGGGGCAGTTTTGATGGCAATATGATGGGGCAGTTTTGCTGGGGGCCATTTTAGCGATTCAGCTATTCAGCATTCCCACGCATTTTCCCCAGGAAATGCATTTTCTAGTTTTAATTTTAGTCCGTACGTTTTTTGGCTCTGCGTAACTTCTGCATACTTTCAGCTATTAAAACCATTCAACTATTAAAATGTTCGTCTATTTCAGCTGATGATGGGACTTTTTCAACTTTTTTCTACTATTTATACTTTTTAAAATATTAAGCTTTTTAACACTTTTTTAACATTGAAGTCAATGGGAGCATGCTTCAGATCCTTAAAATCTTCTTCCGCTCCCAAAAGTTTCAGCTCCTTCATATTATCACCTACAGACGCCAAACAAACTTTAAAATGTTCACAAAATATTCAGCTATCTGGCTATATCTTTTCAGTTTGATATCTTTTACAGTTTTTGTGAAAAAGCTCTTTGTTTAGTGGTCATTTCAGGAAATTTTAGCCATTAAACAGAGTGTACTGTGTTGCTTTTGTTGCCATGGTTACCAAAGCTTCTGTTATACACAGGGGAGGAGGTGGCTGGAGCATCTCAGCTCTGATTACAGAGCCCTGGCGAGGTGACAGACACACCATGTACTGATTTATAATAGAGGAATATGATGGGGCAGTTTTGATGGGGCAATTCTGATGGGGCAGTTTTGATGGTGGCAATATGATGGGGCAGTTTTGATGGGGCTGTTTTGATGGTGGCAATATGATGGGGCAGTTTTGACAGGGCATTTCTGATGGGGTAGTTTTGATGGGGCAATTCTGATGGGGCAGTTTTGATGGGGACAATTTTAATGGAGCAGTTTTTCAGGTGACAACATGATGGGGCAGTTTTGATGGGGATAGTTTTGATGGTGGCAATATGATGGGGCTGTTTTGATGGGGCAATTCTGAAGGGGCAGTTTTGATGGTGGCAATATGATGGGGCAGTTTTGATGGTGGCAATTCTGATGGGGCAGTTTTGATGGTGGCAGTTCTGATGGGGCAGTTTTGATGGTGGCAATTCTGATGGGGCAGTTTTGATGGGGCAATTCTGATGGGGCAGTTTTGATGGTGGCAATATGATGGGGCAGTTTTAATGGGGCAATTCTGATGGGGCAGTTTTGATGGGGACAATTTTGATGGGGCAATTTTGATGGGGGCCGTTTTAGCAATTCAGCTATTCAGCATTCACACGCATTTTCCCCAGGAAATGCATTTTCTAGTTATTTTTATTATTTATTAATTAATTTTATTCCGTACGTTTTTTGGCTCTGCGTAACTTCTGCATATTTTCAGCTATTAAAACCATTCAACTATTAAAATGTTAGTCTCTTTAAGCTGATGATTTGACTTTTTCAGCTTTTTTTCTACTATTTATACTTTTTAAAATATTAAGCTTTTTAACACTTTTTTAACACTGAAGTCAGTGGGAGCATGCTTCAGATCCTTAAAAACTTCTTCCGCTCCCAAAAGTTTCAGCTCCTTCATACTTTCACCTACAGACGCCAAACAACTTTAAAATGTTCACAAAATATTCAGCTATCTGGCTATATCTTTTCGGTTTGATATCTTTTACAGTTTTTGTGAAAAAGCTGTTTGTTTAGAGGTCATTTCAGGAAATTTTATCACTTAAACAGAGTGTACTGTGTTGCTTTTGTTGCCGTGGTTACCAAAGCTTCTGTTATACACAGGGGGAGGTGACTGGAGCATCTCAGCACTAAATACAGAGCCCGGGGGAGGGGACAGACACACCATTTACTGATTTATAATAGAGGAATATGATGGGGCAGTTTTGATGGTGGCAATATGATGGGGCAGTTTTGATGGGACAATTCTGATGGGGCAGTTTTGATGGTGGCAATATGATGGGGCAGTTTTTATAGGGCAATTCTGATGGGGCAGTTTTGATGGTGGCAATATGATGGGGCAATTCTGATGGGGCAGTTTTGATGGTGGCAATATGATGGGGCAGTTTTGATGGGGACAATTTTAATGGAGCAGTTTTTCTGGTGGCAATATGATGGGGCAGTTTTGATTGGGGTAGTTTTGATGGGGCAGTTTTGATGGTGGCAATATGATGGGGCAATTCTGATGGGGCAGTTTTGATGGTGGTCATATGATGGGGCAGTTTTGATGGTGGCAATATGATGGGGCAGTTTTGATGGGGACAATTTTGATGGGGCAATTCTGATGGGGCAGTTTTGAGGGCAGTATGATAGGGGCAGTTTTAGCAATTCAGCTATTCAGCATTCCCACGCATTTTCCCCAGGAAATGCATTTTCTAGTTATTTTTAATTTCAATTTTATTATTCCCTATGTTTTCTGGCTCTGCGTAACTTCTGCATACTTTCAGCTATTACAACCATTCAACTTTTAAAATGTTCGTCTCTTTCAGCTGATGGTGGGACAATTCTGATGGGGCAGTTTTGATGGTGGCAATATGATGGGGCAGTTTTGGTAGGGCAATTTTGATGGGGCAGTTTTTATGGTGGCAATATGATGGGGCAGTTTTGATGGTGGCAATATGATTGGGCAGTTTTGATGGGGACAATTTTAATGGAGCAGTTTTGATGGTGGCAATATGATGGGGCAGTTTTGATGGGGGTAGTTTTGATGGGGCAGTTTTGATGGTGGGAATATGATGGGGCAATTCTGATGGGGCAGTTTTGATGGTGGCAATATGATGGGGCAGTTTTGATGGGGCAGTTTTGATGGTGGCAATATGATGGGGCAGTTTTGATGGGACAATTCTGATGGGGCAGTTTTGATGGTGGCAATATGATGGGGCAGTTTTGATGGGGCAATTCTGATGTGGCAGTTTTGATGGGGCAATTCTGGTGGGGCAGTTTTGATGGTAGCAATATGATGGGGCAGTTTTGATGGGTCAATTCTGATGGGGCAGTTTTGATGGCAATATGATGGGGGCAGTTTTGATGTGGGCCGTTTTAGCAATTCAGCATTCCCACGCATTTTCCCCAGGAAATGCATTTTCTAGTTATTATTTAATTTTATTCCATATGTATTTGGCGCTGCGTAACTTCTGCATACTTTTAGCTATTAAAACCATTCATCTATTAAAATGTTCATCTCTTTCAGCTGATGATGGGACTTTTTCAACTTTTTTTCTACTATTGATACTTTTTAAAATATTAAGCTTTTTAACATTTTTTTAAACTTTGAAATCAATGGGAGCATGCTTCAGATCCTTAAAATCTTCTTCAGCTCCCAAAAGTTTCAGCTCCTTCATACTTTCACCTACAGACACCAAACAAAATTTAAAATGTTCACAAAATATTCAGCTATCTGGCTATATCTTTTCAGTTTGATATCTTTTACAGTTTTTGTGATAAAGCTGTATGTTTAGTAGTCATTTCAGGAAATTTTAGCCATTAAACGGAGTGTGCTGTGCTGCTCTTGTTGCCATGGTTACCAAAGCTTTTGTTATTTACAGTGGTGGGCGGTGGGGGAGGTGGCTGGAGCATCTGAGCTCTGATTACAGAGCCCGGGGAGGGGACAGACGCACCATGTACTGATTTATAATAGAGGAATATGATGGGGCAGTTTTGATGGGGCAATTCTGATGGGGCAGTTTTGATGGTGGCAATATAATGGGGCAGTTTTGATGGAGGTAGTTTTGATGGTGGCAATATGATGGGGCAGTTTTGATGGGGGCAATATAATGGGGCAGTTTTGATGGGAGCAGTTTGATGGGGCAATTTTGATGAGGGCAATATGATGGTACAGTATTGATGGGGCAATATAATGGAGGCAGTTTTGATGGGTGCCATTTTGATGGTGTCAATATGATGGGCAGTTTTGATGGTGGCAATAAGATGGGGCAAATTTGATCGGGCAATATGATGGGGCAGTTTTGATGGGGGCAGTTTTGATGGTGGCAATATGATGGGGCAGTTTTGATGGTGACAATGTGATGGAGCAGTTTGATGGGGCCATTTTGATGGTGGCAATATGATGGGGCAATTTTGATGTGGCAGTTTTGATGGGACCATATGATGGGAGCAGTTTTGATGGTGGCAATATGATGGGGCAGTTTTGATGGGGAAGTTATGACTGTGGCAATATGATGGGGCAGTTTGATAGGGGCAATTTTGATGGGGCAGTTTTGATGGGGGCCATTTTGATGGGTGCCCTTTTGATGGGGAAATTTTTTTTTAACAGAAAAGTTTTTATTTATCTCCAGCCGGAGAATATTCATCATACAAACATATTTACAAAGAACATAGAGAATATAACGTTGCTACACATTTCCAGCTATATTTCTATAGACAATTGCATAGTTCCTAGATATACAATACAGGGTCATAGTATACAGTTTGCTGTGTCATTATTGCTTGTGCATCCTCCTTACTGGAGGAAGGAAGGAGTTCTTGTGTCAGTTATACCATTTTATCCACTTTTTCCTCTACATTAGTTTAACCAGCAGTAAATAATCAGTATGTTATCCATTTGTCAATCATTTCCTCATTAAGTATTAATAAGTCTGTGATCAAGGATCAGAAAAAGGGAGGGGGGGGGGCGAAAGGGAGGGCCAAGGGAAGAAGGGGGGGGGGAAGGGAGGGAGAGAGGGGAGGGCACCAAGAAATAGACGGATATCCTAACTGAGCTGGTCGTTACCAAACCCTGCTACTGCCTGGCCCAGGCTCCCCAGATCTTGGAGAATTTCTTGGGGCATTTACGGTTTATATATGTGGCTTTATAGAGTGGCAGAACAGAGTCTACTATACCCCTCCATTGAGTTATCGTAGGAGAGTCGGGTTGCTTCCATCTAAGGAGAATAGCCTTCCTGGCATAAAATGAGGCGTAGAATATAAATAATCTTTTGTGCACACTAGGTATAATATTGTCACATACCCCAAGGAGTAGAATAATCGGATTTCTCTGAATATTTAGATTACCTACTGCATTAATCACTTCGACCACCTCAGTCCAAAATTTTTGTATAAGCGGGCATTCCCATACTACATGAATAAACGTACCCAGCTCCCCCATACATTTCGGACATCTGTCTGTTTGCGTCGGGTATATTCTAGCCAATCTCTGTGGCGTGTAATATACTCTATGAATAAACTTGAGCTGTATGAATCTATCCCTTGCCGATATCATAAGAGGAATGTATTGCTGCAGACCCTCTTCCCAGTCATCTGGTGCCAGGTCCGGAACGTCCCCCCTCCACTTATCATACAGGCCCATCTCTCCAGTCTGTTCGTCAGTGAGAATTTGGTTGTATATGGACGACAAAGTTCGGTCCAAGTGTTTAGAAATAAGAAGCCTTTCTACTCCATGTGACTGCAAAGTAATACCGCCTGGATATTGGGCCCGCAGTGCATGTCTCAATTGTAAATAGCGAAAAAACATTTTTGAGGGAAGTTGAAAATCAGTTTTAAGAGTGTCATATGGGATAACACCATCCCCAGACCATACCTGCTGTATTATTTTTATTCCATATCCCGCCCATAGAGCTGGTTCTGGGACTGTTTGGAGATGTTTTAATTTAGGGTTGCCCCATAACGGCGTGTGGGGGGAGATAGTAGCAGGCCCTGCAATCTTTTTGGACATCTGTTCCCATACTGTGACCGTCGTTCGCATCGGAGTTGTCATATCTTTATGTGTCTTGACCCCTCTGAAGACCAGGTTACTCAGAGCTGAATATGATCCCATTATTGCTGCCTCAAGATTTAGTGAGGGGTTAGATTTCGGTTGAGAGAACCACCACCGGACAGTAACTATTACTGCCGCCCAGTAGTATTTCCGAAAGCAGGGGAGCGCGAGGCCTCCCATCGTTAAGGGGAGCTGTAGGGTGGTTCGTGCTACTCTAGGGGCAGATCCCCCCCATACAAATGAGCTAACAACCTGTTCCAGCTTATCAAAAAAAGATTTGGGGATAAGGACTGGGGTATTACGAAATACATATAGGAATTTGGGGAGGAACGTCATCTTTAACAAGTTAACCCTGCCTACTGGTGATAGCGGGAGGGACCTCCAGGCCTGACATCGGGCAATAAGCTGATGAAGAATTGGATATACATTGTCTATTAGATACATGTTTGGGTCTCTCTGAATCTCAATCCCCAAGTATCTGAACCTAGAGACCAACATTAGAGGATTTGAAGGGTCAACATCCGGCAGTGCCGGAGATAACGAAAATATGATGGATTTAGACCAGTTGATCCGAATGCCCGAAAAGGATCCGTATTGGTTAATGATTCCAAGGGCTGATGACAGCGATGCCGACGCATCTGGAAGGTACAGCAGCGCGTCATCAGCATATAGGGAAAGCCTTTCAGTCAGCGGACCAACCCTTATACCCCCAATCTCTGGGGACGTTCTAAGCAAAATAGCTAAGGGCTCGATGGCTAGGGCAAACAAGCCCGGGGACAGTGGGCACCCCTGCCTGGTCCCTCTCTCTAGAGAAAACGGGGGAGAGAGCAGCCCATTTGTACGGACTCTAGCTGTGGGGTGTGAGTAGAGCAATTTTATCCATGAAATGAACCGGGGGCCAAAATTGAATCGCTGCAGCACATTCCACAGGAACCTCCATTCAACTGAATCGAAGGCCTTCTCGGCATCTAAGGAGGCCTCTACACCTCGGGACTGAGACCTCTCCGCGTGCGAGATATTAGTGTATAATCTGCGTAGGTTTATGTCAGTGCCCTTACCTGGCATAAAGCCTGTCTGGTCGCCATGTATAATTGATAAAATAACCGAGTTAAGTCTATTTGCTAGGATCTTGGTAGTTATTTTGGCATCCACATTTAAAAGTGATATGGGACGATAGGATGAGCACAACGTGGGGTCTTTGTTGGGTTTAGCTATGACTACAATCACCGCCTCCGACATTGAGGGAGGGAGCCCTCTTTTAGCATTGTGAGGAGCAGTTTATGAAAGATAGGGTTAAGAAGGTCCTTATTTGCCTTATAAAATTCTGCGGGTAGGCCATCAGGGCCCGGGGTTTTTGCCGACTGGAGAGATGTCATTGCTACTTGGACCTCTCTAAGAGTAATTGGTTCCTCTAGTTTGTTTCTAGCCTCTGTGGTCAGTTGGGGAAAATCTATCCGATCCAAGAATGTACACAGATCTTCCTCATCAAAGGAGACCCTAGAGGTGTATAATCGTTGATAGTATTGTGTAAATTGCCTATTAATGTCTCCGGAGTCTGAGTGGATCACGCCCTCGTCATCCCTAATATGGGCTATATGCATGGAAGGTGAACGTTCCTTGGCCAACCAGGCTAGCATTCTACCCGTCTTCTCTCCCTGCTCGAAGATCCTCTGCGACTGAGCCAGCAGCTGTTTTCTAGTGGTCTCAATTCGCAAAAGAGAGATCTCTCTATGTAAGGATTGCATAGTATCATATGTTAATACGTTTCTCGTGTGCACATATTCTTTTTCTAAAAGGAGTACTTTTTTTTCAGCTTCTTCTAGTGCCAACCGGGTATCTTTCCTGACCCTCCCAATTGCCGTCTGATATTGCCCCCTAGTGTAGGCCTTGAAGGCATCCCAAAGCGTAGGGGGAGAGACTGTACCCTCATTGATCGTCCAATAGATTTCCAACTCGCCCTCCACCAGGGGGACCACCCTCTCATCCGCAATCCAGAGCCCCGATAGTCGCCAAAGAACGTTGGCAACAGGGGAGTCTGTCTGTATTTTTAATAGGAGGGGAGCGTGGTCTGAAATACCCCGAGGCAGAATATCTACCTCAAGTATTCTGGGGAGGAGAGATCCAGAGGAGTACATCAGATCTATCCTAGAGAAGGAGGCATGCGCCGCAGAGTGGCATGTGTATTGCCTCACACCCGGATGCCTCATCCTCCAGACATCTGTAAATCCGTAGTTGTCAGCCCACAGTGCCAAGGGGGTCACCCCGGATGGCCCCACACCCATTCTATCCAGGTCTGGGTCTGGGGTCATGTTAAAGTCCCCTGCTATAATTATCCCAGCTGAAGGGTACTGAGCCAATATCGGAGTGATTTTTTTAAGGATCTCCACCGTGGCAGGGGGGGGGATATATATCCCTACTATGAGTAGCTCCACTCTATCACACATTGCATGTATAGCTATATATCTGCCATCTGGATCTAGATGGAGATCCAACAGTGTAAACCCCACTGACTTGTGAATTAGGACACTGACACCCCGGGAATATGAGGAATAAGTCGAGTGGTAATACGCACCGACCCACGGTTTCCGCAGTGCCAGCGTCCTGCCCCCTACCAGGTGTGTCTCCTGTAGCAGACATATATGCGGGTTATATTTTTTCAGGAAGTTAAAAACCAGAGATCGTTTGATTTTGGAATTTAGCCCTCTAACATTCCACGACAGTACTGTCAGTGGTGGCATTGGTTCACTGTAAAAAATATAACACCAGGTTGATAGTCAACCCTCTTCAGGGTCATTGTAAGTTTAAGGAGGAAAAATGAAATCAAAAGTAGCATACAGCTTGTACACATAGAGTTAGACATTAGCCCTCTCATGCCATCTGGTGGAAACATATGCAAATATCCTTGTTCTTCAATATAGTATATAATAACACAGCAGATTAGGTATATGTAGCAGCAAAAAAGGAAAAGGAAAGAAAAAAAATTCAAAAGTCTCAACTTGGAGCAAGAACTTGTGCTCCCCATCCGTCTCGCCACCCCCCACCCCGCACCACCCCCCAAACCTCGGTGTGCTTCATTCCCAAAAACTTTCATGGCAATTGCCAATTGAGGTAGTGAACAAAAAGGGGACCGAACCTCCCCCTGCTGGTGAAGGATAAATGTTCCCTGCAGAATAAAAGAGTCAACTTCACCCGGAGGGACAAACAGAGTCCTCCGGGGGCACTTATCTTGAACTTGTTACTCTCCTCCCTCGCAAGCCTCCTCAGTGATATCATCAGGGGGGGAACCGCTTTGTTAAGAACGAACAGTAGAAATGTTCTGTCTCTCCCCTTTTTCTGAGTTTATTGATCCTTGCAATCTTGTATCTAAAGCAGCTCATCAGTGTCTCTGAATGGTTTCCAGCCACTGTGATGCCTCCTCAGGGGAAGTAAAGAAGCGCACCCTCTCTCCGTCCTGGACCCTCAGCCTCGCCGGGAACAACATGCTGTATTTTATTTTCTTGTTGCGTAGGTTCATTTTTACTTGGTCAAATGAACGTCGCTGCTTTTGGGTATCAATTGAAAAATCTGGGAAGATCATTAGTTTAGCCCCTTCATAGCGCAGTTGCTCGATCTTTCTAGATTCACGGAGAACAAGGTCCCGATCTCTAAAGTTCAGTAATTTCAGAATAAACGTGCGCGGAGGAGCTCCCGGGGGCCCCCGGGTAGCAGGCATTCTGTGTGCCCTCTCCACCACAAAGACATCTGAAAAAGCCGCCTGTGGCAATAATTGACGCAGGAGTTTTTCCGTGAATGATGTGGGCTCAGCACCCTCAGTACCTTCTGGGAGACCCACTATACGGAGGTTGTTCCTTCTATTTCGATTTTCGGCATCTTCTGCACGAGTTTCAAGGGCCTTAATTTTTG
The DNA here is from genome assembly GCF_042186555.1 of Aquarana catesbeiana. Taxonomy (NCBI): domain Eukaryota; kingdom Metazoa; phylum Chordata; class Amphibia; order Anura; family Ranidae; genus Aquarana; species Aquarana catesbeiana. The sequence goes on from NC_133330.1 coordinate 173,617,502, forward strand.
TCTGTAGCGTGCGAAGTGAGACCGTATGATCTTGCAATACATCCTCCGCATCTCCCACACGGCGTTCAGCCTCAGAAAGGCGGTTTCTGAATGTGTCCATGTCTCTTCTTATGAGGCTAATATCTAGCTGCATTTGTTCAATTTTCCCTGTGAGGGTAGATTGGCAATTAGTGATAGCCTGCATAAGTGCCTCAAAGTTAGATTGCTCCTGTTCCCTTTCTAGAGGAGCCTGTTCTATATCCTCATGCTGCGCCGCCATCTTAGAGCCCTTAGCGGGACGTGGGGTTCGTGTGGGGGTACCTGGGACACTGTCCTGGGACTTGCGGGCTGATATAGCACCCTTCCCTCTGGTCATATCTCCCTCCACCCCTTCCTCAGCCTGTGGGGGCCGCGCACAGGGAGCGGGCTGCAATATAGTAGGGTCTGAGGCCTACAGATAGGGGGAGTCAGGCAGATCAGCAGCGGAATCAAAGTGACCTCTGTGGGGGCCGCGGGCTGTGCAACAGTGTCTCCCTCCACGTCCTACCTTCCCCTGCCTCCTGAGCAATCTGTGTCCGCAGTTCACAGGGATAGAGGACTGCAGGCCGGGAGCGGGATTTCGGGCCTAGTAGCAGGCTCGGCTACAGCAGGTCCCGGGCGTCTTCCGCGGGGTCCGTGGAGTGCGATCCAGCCTCTCCCCCAGGTTCCCACCGACCTCCGCTGTGGATTGCAGCTTGTTTTGGGCAATCAGGGGTAATAATCTGCAGGGAAGCAGGATTTTTGACCGGGAAGGCAGCGGAGCTATCTTACTGCACGTCCGCTCCGGTCGCCATCTTGGACACGCCCCTTGATGGGGAAATTTTGATGGTGGCAATATGATGGGGCCGTTTTGATGGGGCAATATGATGGGGAAGTTTTGATGTATAAAATTCTTCACACTTCCCAGCGAAACGCATAGCCAACTTCTTTTTTAAATCACTGACATGCCCATATTTTTAAGTGTATCAACATAAATTTTGTACTGATACGTTCAAAAAGACCGTGTGTCTCTAACAGTGAAGTCGCGGTTTCCATAGCATGTACTGTTGTGGATTTATTAAGGCTTGTTTGAAGTGTTCTCTCGTACTGTCTCTCACTCATTAGGTGTGGGGATTAATGATCAAAAAGCTTATCAAAAAACCTTTAAATATTCCACATCTTTCATACATTAGTGGTGTTAAACGGTTTAAATGAAATTCATTTGAAAGAAAGAGAAAAAATGTTGGAACTTTATATGAGGCCATGACATGCCACATTAATCATGGGTTTACTAGGGTTTTACTGTTTGAATCAATCATGTAATCTTATATGCTATTTTATTCCTTATTATGTCCTTTCATGCATTAGGGATGTTGCCGGTTCATTATTTCATGTGTGCAATAACTTCTATTATATTACCTGGATTGTTATATGATGTACTTATCATGTCCTTCTTTATTCTGTATTGTACATATTGATTTATTATTATTAATGTTACCGGTATACAGTGCCTAATTATGGCTAACAATAAATATTTCTACAATTAATTGATTGATTGATTCAACCTAAGTGATGTGTATCATATAAAGTCCTATTTTCCCAATTTCCCTTTTCCTATTTTTTTCTCTTCTTTTCTAAATGAAATTCATGTTTATTTTAAAACCATTCCTACTTTTCCAACTATTCTCACGTCTTCAACTTTTATTTTTACGGATTTCAGCTATTCATCCAGTTAACTTTAGCAATTCAGCTATTCAGCATTCCCACGCATTTTCCCCAGGAAATGCATTTTCTAGTTTATTTTTAATTTTATTATTTTGTACGTTCTTTGGCTCTGCGTAACTTCTGCATACTTTCAGCAATTAAAACCATTCAACTTTTAAAATGTTCAGCTCTTTCAACTAATGATGGTACTTCTTCAACTTTTTTTCTACTATTTATACTTTTTAAAATATTAAGCTTTTTCACACTTTTTTAACATTGCAGTTAATGAGAGCATGCTTCAAATCCTTAAAATCTTCTTCCGCTCCCCAAAGTTTCAGCTCCTTCATACTTTCCCCTACAGATGCCAAACAAACTTTAAAATGTTCACAAAATATTCAGCTATCTAGCTATATCTTTTCAGTTTGATATCTTTTACAGTTTTTGTGAAAAAGCTGTTTGTTTAGTGATCATTTCAGGAAATGTTATCGATTAAACAGAGTGTGCATTGGGCTGCTTACAGTGGATGATGTCATAGCTATAGCAGAGAGCCTTAAAAAAAATGATCTTAGGAGTGCGCATGCGTGAGAGCTCTGTCATGGCTGCCTAAGCTGAAATCTCTGCATCACCCCGGACCAACGAGCTGCACAGACAGCGCTATTCCCCCAGGACACGCATCACCACACCCCCCGAGCTCGGGAGACCACAGGGATCGCCCCTGGATGTCTGGACCTCCCACACGATGGGACCTCAGGCCGCAATTTAACACCGCCGCGGAGGGCGGGTGTACCAAGATGGCCACCACTCACTTACAGCCTCATGTGGCCCCACGGGCAGGACACAAGAAAACAGGCAAGTCCTAGCCCCAGCGACCCTGACTTACTCACAAGTGGCCCAAAGCAGCCCCAAACACCCCCAAGTGGCTCCATACAGCCCCCACATAGCACAGGCTCCCTCCCCAGCTTCCACGGAGTCTTTACTGGGCTTCAACATGGAGGAATATGCCATGTCCCTGGCTGGGCCTTCTCTACCACATGTCCAAGTAATTCCACCCCCAGGCTATTCAGTGCAGGACATTACCTCATTACAAGAAGATCTTTTGGAGAGAGGACTGGCAAACTCAGCAGCCCAAATCACTAACAACACCAAATCTCACTTTGCTAACCTGGGATCCAGAATGGAGGCCATGGAGAACAAAATGGACAGTATAGTGACCAGAACCAACCAGAATGCAGCACATATTCAGACCCTGAAGGAACAGGCCCTTTCCAGGATCAATGACCTCGAGAACAGGTCCAGAAAGTTTAACTTTCGAATTTGCGGCCGACCAGAATCCATCACCGATATCCCCCTCACTGTATGGGACATTATCTCAGAGCTCATGCCAAATGCACTGCCTCACCGCCTGGAACTGGATAGGGCACATAGGGCCCTGGGTCCCCCCAGAAAGGATGGTTCTCCGAGAGATATCATCGTAAAACCTCACTTTTATGCTACTGTAGTTCAGGCACAAAGCCTGAACTACAGTACCAGGGGCACCGGATGCAGATTTTCACTGATCTGTCTCTCTCCACCATCCAAAAAAGGCGATCCCTCAAATCACTGCTTACGGTCCTCGATTAACAGGACATTTAGTATCTCTGGGCCTTCCCATTCGCGGTGAAGTTCACAAGCTACGGCAAAACACACTCCTTCTCCAATCTACTGGATGGAGAGAATCTTTTCTTGCACCTTAAATTGATCCCGCAGGAAGCACCCATGGATTTCTCCAGGGCCTCTACGGAATCCACCAAACAACCCCCCCAACTTGCCCAGTCTCTCCTCTTTGGAACAAGGGTCGATCGAAGAAATACAAAGATGGAAGACCTCCATAAGATGGCGTCCTGAATTCCTTACCTTTCTGTCCTCACACGGGCACTTTCCACTGGGACGGGAGTCCCTTCTGTTCATACCAGGAGTTCAACCATAAATTTCACTGACCCAACCGGGGCCGCATAATCATCTCCTGTTGATAGGATCTTCATGCTTTAACCCCCTCTTCACCCCCTATTCTTCCTCTCCCCTCCCCCTCTCCTACCCCCCACATAGCGCTCCAAGGCAAACAGAGGGACTCTCCGGCTCTAGCACCATTTGACCTATCATCCGGAGGGCAAACTCGTTGGAGCAACCAAATCAGGCTCCAGAAGTCCTGAACTTCTTAGACTCCAGGCCTGACCATTGATGTTGTGAAGGTACAGGGGCTTGGGGAGATTCGGCTAGGCACAGCATGATCCCATTAGGGGTGCCGGTGGAACCTCTCCTGGTCCCTCATTGCTTTAATCCTCAGGCCGGAGCATTTTTTCAGAGATGAAGGAGCTGATGTAGTAGCTTGGATACCTGTCATACTGTAAAAATGAATCTGATATTTGACATGTGGTTTTTGTATCTCCACTCCAACGGATGTTGTATTGTACAATTGAAATAAAATAAAATATTTTGAAAGAAAAAAAATGATCTTAGTTCCTTCTCTATAAATTGCTCTCACGCCCACAAGATCTACTTGTCATACACAATTTATACATCAAAACGTAGGTATTTTTGTCTAGTTTCAGGCAATGTGCTCAGTTTTGTGATACACCTTTTACTTTTGGCTGGTTGAGCTTCCAAATGACAAGAGTTCTACACTTTCTTCCATTGACTGTCCTGTCTAAAAATTCTTCACATTTACCAGCGAAACGCACAGCCAACTTCTTTTTTAAATCGCTGACATGCCCACATTTTTTAGTTTATCAACATAAATTTTATACCGATACGTTCACAAAGGCCGTATGTCTCTAACGGTGAAGTCGCTGTTTCCATAGCATGTACTGTTGTGGATTTATTAAGGCTTGTGGAAGGGTTCTCTCATACTGTCTCTCACTCATTAGGTGTGGGGATTAATGATCAAAAAGCTTTTCAAAAAACCTTTAAATATTCCACATCTTTCATACATTAGTGGTGTTGGTAAACTTTTTAAACGAAATTTACGTTTATTTTAAAACCATTCCTACTTTTCCAACTATTCTCACTTCTTCAACTTTTTCTTACGGATTTCAGCTATTCATCCAGTTAGCTTTAGCAATCCAGCATTCCCACGCATTTTCTCTAGGAAATACATTTTCTAGTTAATTAGTGGGAATGCTTCAGCAGTCCCACTATTGTTATTAATTTTTTTATTTATTAATTTTAATTTAATTCCGTACGTTTCTTGGCTCTGCACAACTATTGCATACTTTCAGCTATTAAAACCAGTTTTGATGGGGGCCACTTTAATGGTGGCAATATGATGGGGCAGTTTTGATGGGCCAAATTTGATGGGGGCAGTTTTGATGGGGCAATTTGATATATAAAATTCTTCACATTTTCCAGCAAAACGCACAGCCAACTTCTTTTTTAAATCGCTGACATGCCCACATTTTTAAGTTTATCAACATAAATTTTATAGCAATACGTTCACAAAGGTCGTGTGTCTCTAACGGTGAAGTCGCTGTTTCCATAGCATGTACTGTTGTGGAATTTTTAAGGCTTGTTTGAAGGATTTTCTCACTCTGTCTCTCACTCAGGCAGCTAGCAGATAGTGAGGAGATGTTTTTTTACAGTGTGTTCAGGTGACAGGCAGCTAGCAGATAGGGAGATGCTTTTCAGCATTCCCACGCATTTTCTCCAGCAAATGCATTTTCTAGTCTAGTTTTAATTTTATTTCGTTCATTTTTTGGCTCTGCATAACTTCTGAATACTTTCAGCTATTAAAACCATTCAATTTTTAAAATGTTCAGCTCTTTCAGCTAATGATGGGACTTCAACTTTTTTTCTACTATTTATACTTTTTAAAATATTAAGCTTTTTTAACAATTTTTATAACATTGAAGTGAATGGGAGCATGCTTCAAATCCTTAAAATCTTCTTCCGTTCCCAAAAGTTTCAGCTCCTTCATACTTTCACCTAGAGACGCCAAATAAACTTTAAAATATTCACAAAATATTCAGCTATCTGGCTATATCTTTTCAGTTTGATATCTTTTACAGTTTTTGTGAAAAAGTTGTTTGTTTAGTGATCATTTTAGGAAATGTTATCGATTAAACAGAGTGTGTATTGGGCTGCTTTTGTTGCCATGGTTACCAAAGCTTCTTATACACAGTGATGGGCGGTGGGGGAGGCGGCTGGAGCGTCTCAGCTCTGATTACATACAGAGCCCGGGGGACAGCACAGACACACCATGTACTGATTTATAATAGAGGAATATGATGGGGCAGTTTTGATGGGGCATTTTTGATGGGGCAATTCTGATGGGGCCGTTTTGATGGGGCAATTCTGATGGGGGCAATATGATGGGGTAGTTTTGATGGTGGCAATATGAGGGGGCAGTTTTGATGGGGGCAGTTTGATGGGGGCAATATGATGGGGCAGTTTTGATGGAGCAGTTTTGATGGTGGCAATATGATGGGGCAGTTTTGATGGGGGCCGTTTTGATGGGGCAATATGATGGGGCAGTTTTGATGGTGGCAATATGATGGGGCAATTTTGATGGGGGCAATATGATGGGCAGTTTTGAGGGGGGCAGTTTTTATGGGGGGAAATTTTGATGAGGGCGGTTTTGATGGTGGCAATATGAGGCGGTTTTGATGGTGGCAATGATGATGGGGCGTTTTTGATGGTGGCAATGATGATGGGGCAGTCTTGATGGGGGCAATATGATGGAGCAATCTTGATGGGGGCTGTTTTGATGGTGGCAATATGATGGGGGAGTTTTGTTGAGGGCAATATTATGGGGCAGTTTTGATGGTGGCAATATGATGGGGCAGTTTTGATGGTGGCAATATGATGAGGCAATTTTGATAATGGCAATATGATGGGGCAGTTTTGATGGTGGCAATATGATGGGGCAGTTTTGATGATGGCAATATGATGGCGGAAATTTTGATGGGGCAATATGATGGGGGCAGTTTTGATGGGGGCCGTTTTGATGGTGGCAATATGATGGGGCAGTTATGACTCTGGCAATATGATGGGGCAATTTTGATAGGAGCAGTTTGATAGGGGCAATTTTGATGGGGCAATATGGAGGTAGTTTTGATGGTGGCAATATGATGGGGCAGTTTTTATGGGACAATTTTGATGGGGGCAGTTTGATGGTGGCAATATGATGGGGGCAAGTTTGATGGTGGCAATATGATGGGGGAAATTTTGATGGAGCAGTTTGATAGGTATATTTTGATGGGGCAGTTTTAATGGTTGCAATATGATGGGGCAGTTTTGATGGGGCAAATTTGATGAGGGCCATTTTGATGGGACAATATGATGTGGAAGTTTTGATGTATAAAATTCTCATTTCCCAGTAAAACGCACAGCCAATTTCTTTTTTAAATCGCTGACATGCCCACAATTTTAAGTTTATCAACATGAATTTTATACTGATGCATTCACAAAGCCCGTTTGTCTCTAACAGTGAAGTCACTGTTTTGATAGCAAGTACTGTTGTGGATTTATTAAGGCTTGTTTGAAGGGTTCTCTCACACTGTCTCTCACTCATTAGGTGTGGGGATTAATGATCAAAAAGCTTTTCCAAAAAACTTTAAATATTCCACATCTTTCGTACATTAGTGATTTTGATGGGGCAATTCTGATGGGGCAGTTTTGATGGTGGCAATATGATGGGGCAGTTTTGATGGGACAAATTTGATGGGGGCCATTTTGATGGAGCAATATGAGGTGGAAGTTTTGATGTATAAAATTCTCATTTCCCAGCGAAACACACAGCCAATTTCTTTTTTAAATCGCTGACATGCCCACATTTTTAAGTTTAACAACATAAATTTTATACTGATACGTTCACAAAGCCCGTTTGTCTCTAACAGTGGTGGCAATATGATGGGCAGTTTTGATGGTGGCAATATGATGGGGCAGTTTTGATGGAGGCAATATGATGGGGCAGTTTTGATGGTGGCAATATGATGGGGCAATCTTGATGGGGGCCGTTTTGATGGGGCAGTTTTGATGGGGGCAATATGATGGGGCAGTTTTGATGGGAGCAGTTTGATGGTAGCAATATGATAAGGCAGTTTTGATGGTGGCAATATGATGGGGCAATTTTGATAGGGGCAATTTTGATAAGGGCAATTTTGATGGACCAGTTTTGATGGGGCAGTTTTGATTGGCCAGTTTTGATGGGGGCAGTTTTGATGGTGGCAATATGATGGGGCAGTTTTGATGGTGGCAATATGATGTGGCAATCTTGATGGGGGCCGTTTAGATGGTGGCAATATGATGGGGCAGTTTTGATGGGCGCAATATGATGAGGCAAATTTGATGAGGGCCGTTTTGATGGGGCAAAATTATGGGGCAGTTTTGATGGGGCCAATATGATTGGGCGGTTTTGGGGCCGTTTTGATAGGGCAATTTTGATGGTGCAGTTTTGATGGGGCCATTTTGATGGTGGCAATATGATGGGCAGTTTTGATGGGGCAGTTTTGATGGGCGCAGTTTTGATAGGGGCAATTTTGATGGGGCAGTTTTGATGGGGCAGTTTTGATGGGCGCAGTTTTGATAGGGGCAATTTTGATGGGGCAGTTTTGATGGTGGCAATATGATAGGGCAGTTTTGATGGTGGCAATATGATGGGGCGATCTTGAAGGGGGCTGTTTTGATGGTGGCAATATGATGGGACAGTTTTGATGGGGCAGTTTTGATGGGGCAAATTTGATGGGGGCTGTTTTGATGTGGCAATATGATGAGGCAGTTTTGATGGTGGCAATATGATGGGGCAGTTTGATGGGGCAGTTTGATAGGGGCAATTTCATGGGGCAATATGATGGGGCAGTTTTGATGGGGGCTGTTTTGATGGTGGCAATATGATAGGCAGTTTTGATGAGGGCAGTTTTGATGGATCAGTTTTGATGGTGGCAATTTGATCAGGGCAAATTTGATGGGGCAGTTTGGATGGTGGCAATATGATGAGGCAGTTTTGATGGGGGCCATTTTGATGGTGGCAATATGATGGGCAGATTTGATGGTGGCAATATGATGGGGCAGTTTTGATGAGGGCAGTTTTGATGGTGGCAATATGATGAGGCAACCTTGATGGGGGCAATATGATGGGGCAAATTTGATGGGGGCCGTTTTGATGGGGCAATATGATCGTGCAGTTTTGATGGGGGCAATATTATGGGGCAGGTTTGATGGGGGCAATATGATGGGGCAGTTTTGATGGGGCAGTTTGATAGGGGCAATAAAATGGGGCAGTTTTGATAGTGGCAATATGATGGGGCAGTTTTGATGGTGGCAATATGATGGGGCAGTTTTGATGGGGGCCATTTTGATGGTGGCAATATGATGGGCAGTTTTGATGGGGCAATATGCTGGGGCAGTTTTGATGGTGGCAATATGATGGGGCAGTTTTGATGGGACAGTTTTGATGGTGGCAATTTGATGGGGGCCGTTTTGATGGGGCAATATAATGGTGCAGTTTTGATGGGGGCAGTTTTGATGGGAGCAATATTATGGGGTAGTTTGATGGGGGCTGTTTTGATGGGACTATATGATGGGGCCGTTTTGATGGTGGCAATATGATAGGCAGTTTTGATGGTGGCAATATGATGGGGGAAAATTTGATGGGGGCTGTTTTGATGGTGGCAATATGATGGGGCAGTTTTGATAGGGGCAATTTTGATGGGCCAGTTTTGATGGGGCAGTTTTTGATCGGCCAGTTTTGATGGGGGCAGTTTTGATGGTGGCAATATGATGGGGCAGTTTTGATGGGGGCAATATGATGGGGCAAATTTGATGGGGGGAGTTTTAATAGGGCAATATGATGGTGCAGCTTTGATGGGGGCAATATGATAGGGCAGTTTGATGGGGGCCGTTTTGATGGGGCATTTTGATAGGGGCAGTTTTGATGGAGCAATATAATGGGGCAGTTTTGATGGTGGCAATATGATGGGGCAGTTTTAATGGGGGCTATTTTGATGGTGGCAATATGATGGGCAGTTTTGATGAGGCATTATGATGGGGCAGTTTTGATGGGTGCAGTTTTGATAGGGACAATTTTGATGGGGGCAGTTTTGATGGTGGCAATATGATGGGGCAGTTTTGATGGTGGCAATATGATGGGGCAATCTTGATGGGGCCGTTTTGATGGTGGCAATATGATGGGGCAGTTTTTATGGGAGCAGTTTGATGGTGGCAATATGATGGGGCAGTTTTGATGGTGGCAATATGATGGGACAGTTTTGATGGGGCAGTTTTGATGGGGGCTGTTTTGATGTAGCAATATGATGCGGGCAGTTTTGATGGTGGCAATATGATGGGGCAGTTTTGATGGGGGCAGTTTTGATGGGGGCCGTTTTGATGGGGCAATATGATGGGGCAGTTTTGATGGTGGCAATATGATGGGGCAGTTTTGATGGGGGCCGTTTTGATGGAGGCAATATGATGGGCAGTTTTGATGGTGGCAATATGATGGGACAAATTTTATGGGGGCTGTTTTGATGGGGCAGTTTTGATGGTGGCAATATGATGGGGCAGTTTTGATGGGGGCCATTTTGATAGTGGCAATATGATGGGCAGTCTTGATGGGGCAATATGATGAGCAGTTTTGATGGTGGCAATATGATGGAGCAGTTTTGATGGGGCAATATGATGGGGCAGTTTTGATGGGGCAATATGATGGGGCAGTTTTGATGGTGGCAATATGATGGGACAATCTTGATGGGGGCCATTTAGATGGTGGCAATATGATGGGGCAGTTTTGAAGGGGCAATATGATGGAGCAATTTTGATGGGGGCAATATGATGGAGCAGTTTGATGGAGGCAGTTTTGATGGGGCAGTTTGATAGGGGCAATATAATGGAGCCGTTTTGATAGTGGCAATATGATGGGGCAGTTTTGATGGTGGCAATATGATGGAGCAATTTTGATGGGGCCAATTTGATGGGGCAGTTTTATGGGCTGTTTTGATGGGGGCAATATGATGGGGCAATCTTGATGGGGGCCGTTTTGATGGTGGCAATATGATGGGGTGGTTTTGATGGTGGCAATATGATGGGGCAGTTTTTATGGGAGCAGTTTGATGGTGGCAATATGATGGGGCAGTTTTGATGGTGGCAATATGATGGGGCAGTTTTGATGGGGCAAATTTGATGGGGGCTGTTTTGATGTAGCAATATGATGGGGGCAGTTTTGATGGTGGCAATATGATGGTGCAGTTTTGATGGGGTCAATATGATTGGGCAGTTTTGATGGGGTCAATATGATGGGGCAGTTTTGATGGGGCAGTTTGGGGGCCGTTTTGATGGGGGCAGTTTTGATGGTGGCAATATGATGGGGCAGTTTTGATGGTGGCAATATGACGGAGCAGTTTTGACAGGGCCAATATGATGGGGCCGTTTTGATGGGGCAGTTTTATGGGCTGTTTTGATGGGGGCAATATGATGGGGCAATCTTGATGGGGGCCTTTTTGATGGTGGCAATATGATGGGGCGGTTTTGATATTGGCAATATGATGGGGCAGTTTTGATGGGAGCAGTTTGATGGTGGCAATATGATGGGGCCGTTATGATGGGGGCAGTTTTGATGGGGGCAATATGATGGGGCAGTTTTGATGGGGCAGTTTTGATGGGGCAGTTTTGATGATGGCAATATGATGGGACAAATTTTATGGGGGCTGTTTTGATGGGCAGTTTTGATGGGGGCAATGTGATGAGCAGTTTTGATGGTGGCAATATGGTGGAGCAGTTTTGATGGGGCAGTTTTGATGGTGGCAATATGATGGGGCAATCTTGATGGGGGCAATATAATGGGGCAATCTTGATGGGGGCAATATGATGGGGCAATATGATGGGGCAGTTTTGATGGGGCAATTCTGATGGGGCAATTCTGATGGGGCAGTTTTGATGGGAGCAGTTTGATGGTGGCAATATGGTGGGGCAGTTTTGATATTGGCAATATGATGGGGCAGTTTTGATAGTGGCAATATGATGGGGCGGTTTTGATGGGGCAATTTTTATGGGCCAGTTTTGATGGGGCAGTTTTGATTAGCCAGTTTTGATTGGAGCAGTTTTGATGGTGGCAATATGATGGGGCAGTTTTGATGGTGGCAATATGATGGGGCAATCTTGATGGGGGCCGTTTAGATGGTGGCAATATGATGGGGCAGTTTTGATGGGGGCCGTTTTGATGGGGCAATATGATGGAGCAGTTTTGATGAAGGCTGTTTTGATGGGGCAGTTTGATAGGGGCAATTTTGATGGGGCAATATAATGGGGCTGTTTTGATAGTGGCAATATGATGGGGCAGTTTTGATGGTGGCAATATGATGGAGCAGTTTTGATGGGGCCGTTTTGATGGGGCAGTTTTATGGGCTTTTTGATGGTGCAGTTTTGGTGGGGTCAATATGATGGGGCAGTTTTGATGGGGGCCGTTTTGATGGGGGCAATATGATGGGCAGTTTTGATGGGGGCAATATGATGGGGGCTGTTTTGATGGGGCTGTTTTGATGGGGGCAATATGATGAGCAGTTTTGATGGGGCCAATATGATGCGGCCGTTTTGATGGGGCAGTTTTATGGGTTGTTTTGATGGGGGCAATATGATGGGGCATTCTTGATGGGGGCCATTTTGATGGTGGCCATATGATGGGGTGGTTTTGATGGTGGCAATATGATGGGACAGTTTTGATGGGGGCTATTTTGATGGTGGCAATATGATGGGGGCAATATAATGGGGCAATTTTGAAGGGGGCAGTTTGATGGGAGCAATTTTGATGGGGCAATATTATGGGGGCTGTTTTAATGGGGGCAGTTTTGATGGTGGCAATATGATGGGGGCTGTTTTAATGGGGGCCGTTTTGATGGTGGCAATATGATGGGGCAGTTTTGATGGGGCAGTTTTGACAGTGACAATTTGATTGGGGCAGTTTTGATAGGGGCAGTTTTGATAGGGGCAGTTTTGATGGAGGCAATATGATGGGGCAGTTTCAATGGGACAGTTATGACTGTGGCAATATGATGGGGCAATATGATGGGGGCAGTTTTGATGGGGGCAGTGTTGATGGGGGCAATATCATGGGGGAAATTTGATGGGGAAGTTTTGATGTATAAAATTCTTCACATTTCCCAGCGAAACGCACAGCCAACTTCTTTTTTAAATCGCTGATATGCCCACATTTTTAAGTTTATTAATATACATTTTATACCGATACGTTGACAAAGGCTGGTGAAGTCGCTGTTTCCATAGCATGTAGTGTTGTGGATTTATTAAGGCTTGTGGAAGGGTTCTCTCACACTGTCTCTCACTCATTAGGTGTGGGAATTAATGATCAAAAAGCTTTTCAAAAAACCTTTAAATATTCCACATCTTTCATTAGTGGTGGTGTTAAACTTTTTTAATGAAATCCATGTTTATTTTAAAACCATTCCTACTTTTCCAACTATTCTCACTTCAACTTTTTCTTACAGATTTCAGCTATTCATCCAGTTAGCTTTAGCAATTCAGCTATTCAGCATTCCCACACATTTTCCCCAGGAAATTCATTTTCTAGTTATTATTTTTTTTCCTTTTTGGGGAAGTTATATGCCCACGAGGAACACTCGATGGCACAAAGTAGTCGTTATGGAAGGACAGGTAAAAATACCCATCTAAATTGATCTCATTTCTAGTTTGTATGAATTGTCTATAGGACTGAGGATTCTGTTTTAACAATAATATAAGGATATATGGGAATATGCTATCCATGTGCTGTGAATGTAACTTTTTCAAAATACTTAATTACATTTTATTATTTAAAAAAGTAAGACATGTTAGAGCTCCTTTTGCTCTTTCCATGAGGACTTCAGTACATGACAGTCTGCAACCGTGTTATGCTACCTTTCCAGACATGCTTACTCTGTATTTCACACCCTGCTTCATGAGCACCCCATAAGGAGGTACCCTGACTTGTAGCATATGGCAGAAACCAAGAATAAGGGAGCAACTGCAAAAGCTCAAGCTGACGGACGCTTTGGCAGGGCCTTACGTGATAGGTCTCCAGATGGTATTCACACTATACAGGCTTCTCCAGGTTCTCACATCAAATGTAAGGCATTCAGTTTATCGGTGGACGATACCGAGTGTAGGAAATAAGTAACCAATAGTGAAGCCCGTAATAACATTTAAAAGAAATTTATTGTAGTAACAGTTTAAATTCAAAGGTGCATGCATCACAAGAAACGATCAGCTGCAGCATTCAGCGTGCTGCGGCCTAGGTTGATACTAGCACGCTGAATGCTGCAGACGATCGTTTAGGCAGGTTGATACTAGCACGCTGAATGCTGCCGCCGATCGTTTTAGGCAGGTTGATACTAGCACGCTGAATGCTGCAGCCAATCGTTTCTTGTGATGCATAAACTGAATGCCTTACATTTGATGTGAGAACCTGGAGAAGCCTGTATAGTGTGAATACCATCTGGAGACCTATCATCTGTCTGTGTGGGATTTTATGTAGAAGCTGGATATGTGAGATGTGCCTTTGGTTGTTTTAACATGCATACCAGTTCCAGCCATCTGGTAAGCAGATTATTTTACCACGTGGTGGCGAGTGCTGCTTTTTACATACACTGAAGTTGGTGATGGGTACATCCATCTTCTCTACTTTGGACTCACTGCAAATTTTAAGCGCCGCATTTTTGGACTTTTTTATTATCTTATGTTTGGTTATCAACACTGTGCTGGCTGCTTTGACCTTTCTTGCTGTTCAGATTAGCGCGGATATTGACCTACTTTTAGGGCCTTACGTGACACTCCACCTCAGTGCTGGAACTTCCCTAACACTGTAGAAGGAACAAACAAAAAATATTAGACCCCATACACCCTATTAGATTTTCTGCAGATTTTTGTCTTCAGATTTAACAAAACCATGTAGTGCAAGGGCCTGCTTGATTGCATACAAATTGAAACTCCTAAGGTTTAACCTCATATTATATGGTTTTGGTAAATCTGAAGACAAAAATCTGCAGAAAATGTGATAGTGTGTATGGGGCTTACGTGTGCTCGCTAATTAAATGAATAAAAAAATTATATAAAAGGGATATAATTCATTAGGTGAGTGCCACACCACACCACCCATCTGGGTTAGGTCACTTTCATTACCTAATCTATTGGGTCACTGATTCTGACAGAACACCGGCAGGCTCATTGTACCCAAGTTGATCGATCGATCAAATTGGTACATTCAGCCTGCCCATTAATGGTTCAAATCTCGGCTGGTTCCTGCTGAACTGGACGAGATTCGAACCGTGTATGGCCGGCCTTAGGAGTGGGGGGATCTGTATGTGCCCTATTGCACGGGAGTTCCAGACAGAGCTTACAGCTATGATGTAGAGCAGAGGTGCCAAGCTTTTGACCTTCCTGAAAGGAAGAAAATAATAAAATAAAATAATACACTAATTTTGATAGCTGATGAGAAGAAAAAGTCAGGCAGATCACAATTTAACAATCTCTGATCTAGATAATGTGCCTATCTGAGTAATACAATTTCATTTTTTTTTGTAATATTTTTTATTATAAAAGATAAAGAAGACAACATCAAACTAGTGCGATATTTGACACAGTTTTTTTTTTTACTTTTAAAATTTTTATTATATTTGACAAAATACATTCCAATATAAATGAACACAGTTAATTGGTATTGCTTATCATATTGCATAGAACAGGTAACATAAATTGGGGAATGAATAACAAGAAGTAATAATTAATTTAGGGTACAATATCGGGAGTTTGATATCCCACTACCGCCCACCCCAAATGGGAGCATACTGTAGGCAGGAGCTGGTCACCAAATATTCAAATTATTAGGAATGAAAAGAAATTCAATATCTTGATGTATCATATATCACTATTATTTAAGTAATTGGAGGCTCTCGGGTTGTTTATCCAAACTTGCCATTTTTTTTAAGATGGTGATAGAGAAATTTTTGAATGCTAACATCAATTCGTATTGCGCCTGAGTGTTTAGTCTTATGACGACATTTGACAAGTTAGGAGCTTCTGTGGATTTCCACATATTGCCAATGGTAAGTCTCGCTGCTATCAGGATATGTGACACTATTGTTCTATAGCAACGTGGGTATATATCTAGATTTAATCCTAATAATGCTGTTTCCAGTGTCAGTTCTGCCAAATTACCTGTAAGTTCTGCAATAAAGGAGGAAACTGAGTTCCAAAAACTTGAAAGATTCTTGCATGACCAAAGAATATGGTATAGGTTTCCCACTAATTCCTCACACCTCCAGCAGATGGGAGAGGTGGAAGGGAATATTTTGGATAATCTATGAGGAGTCAGGTACCATCTGTTAAGAATTTTTTGTGAATTATCCCAATGTTCTATATATGAGGATGCTGTACTAGTGATCAATAGGGCTTTATGCCATTGTTCCCATACAAAGGTTTGTGAAAGGTCCTTTTCCCATTTTAACATGTTGGGATTTTTTTCTTCTGGGGAAGAAGGGGAGAGAAGGTTGTAGAAAAGCCAATTCCTCTTGATTTTTGAAATTTGTGGTGTGTGAAATATTGCCATATTTCTGTTGGGATATCAATTTTGTCAGAAAGAATTATTTTTTTTTAGATATGCGCATTTGCTGAATTTACCTTCCACTATGTTCTTGAAGTGTGCTGGTAGGCAATTCTAAGTTTGTAAGCCTTGTTTGTTGCCTCTTTTGTTGATTGATTGACGTATTTTACAGTAGTCTATTATTCTTGTGGGCAATGCTATTTTAGCGAACAAGTTTCTCTTTTTAGTTTTAGATTGTTTCCAAGCTATTAAAGTTGAATTAATAGAAAGGAGGTTTGGAACAATCATTTGTTTGGTTATCACATGCTTCGCCATAGAAAGGGGTGAATATGTCATGACCTGTAGTAATTTCTTTTCTGATATTTAACCATAGTTTATCATTAGAAGAGGTAAACCAATATTTAATTTGGTCTAATAAAGAAGCATAATGATAGTTTCTTATGTCTGGCAGTCCCGTTCTTCCTAGGTCTTTGTTGGCAGTTAGTATTGAGAATTGTTTTTTTTTCCATTCCATATGTAATTTTTTAATTCAGTGTTAATTTGTTTAAAGAATTTGGAGGGTAACGGAATTGGAAGAGTGCGGAAATAATATAGTATTTTGGGTAATATTTGCATGAAAAATGCTGCTATTTTCCCGACCCATGAAAGTTGAGTTTTTTGGATTTGGTGCAGATCATTATTAATTTGTTCTAGGAGTTTTGGAAAATTTAAATCATATAGTTTGGAAGAAGGATATGTAAGTTTTATACTTAGATATGTTATAGTTGCCTCGTCCCAATTATATCTGTATTTCTCACAAAGTTTTTCCGTTTGGGATTTGTGGAGGTTCATGGGTAGGATATAATATTTATTTTGATTTAATTCTATAATAGGACACATTACTATATTGGTCTAATAATTTCTGAACATTATAAAGAGATATGTCGAGGTTTGTCAGGGTTAAGATGTCATCTGCAAAAAGGCCCAGTTTGTGATCATATTGTCCTATTTTTATGCCACTGATGTCTGGATTAGTGCGTATATATTCAGCTAATGGCTCTATTGCTAGGGAAAATATTATTGGGGAAAGTGGGCATCCTTGTCTAGTGCTATTGGATACATTGAAGCTTTTGGAGATTAATTCTGAGGAGAGCACTTTTGCTGAGGGTTGGGAACATAATGACATAATAGCTGAGTGTATGAATCCTTTCATGCTAAAATTTTTCTAATGTTTTGGAGATATATTGCCAATGCATTCTATTGAATGCTTCTTCAGCATCTAAAGTTAACAGAAGAGCGGGTGTTTTGATATTTTCAATATGGTTGATTAGATTCACAATTCTTCTAGTGCCATCAGGGGCTTGTCTGCCTTTTGTCTGCCTTTAACAAATTCTACAGAATGGTTTAATGCCCCTGTATAAGTCCAATTGGATGAAACGCGTCGGGCTAGGTATACTATTTCCTACACTTTGTTTTACTTTTGACTTTTATTATCTTTGTGATCACGGTTTATATTTCTGTATACTGGTTTGTTCAAATAAACCTACCCTTCTGATCTGCACGATTGGAGCACTCCATTGTTTTCTTTCCACATTTCTTATGGGATGTGAGACCTGGATCCCCTTGTTGGACGTAGGATTCCTTCCGGGTAGTGGATACCGTGGTAGCTGTTCCAAACCAGAGGAGAGGTAGGATTCCTTCCGGGCGATGGATACTGTGGTAGCTGTTCCAAACCAGACGAGATGTGTTTTGAGATCCAGCACCTCCACTTCCTTCCAGGATAGCCATCCATTTCGATCTGTAAGCCTGTTTGATTCTGTGTCACTGACATCCAAATCCACCGGTTCCGGTAAGAGTGCTTAATCCCTCTTCATCTCAAGATTTCCATGTTGATGAATCACACACTAGGAGACCTTTTCACATTACCGGATTTCACTTTTCATTATATTGTTGGACTTCTGTCATTGACTTTATTTACACTCACATTATGGTGGGGATCACCCACAGGTTATTGTATCACATTTGTTTTAATACATGTTTTTGACACATTTTAGCGCTACATTTTCACATTATCTTGTTTTTGTAATATTTGTCACATTTTTGTGTAGCAGCTTTATATTTTTTCCTCACTAGGTTAGCACAGTTATATATTTTGTTTATCCTTGATTCTATTGAATGCTTCTTCAGCATCTAAAGTTAGCAGAAGAGTGGGTGTTTTGATATTTTCAATATGGTTGATTAGAGTCACAATTCTTCTAGTGCCGTCAGGGGCTTGTCTGCCTTTAACAAATCCTACTTGATCGGGCCCAATGAGATAGGATGTTATATTTATTAAACGATTGGCTATAATCTTAGCATACATTTTTATGTCTACATTTAGTAGTGATATAGGATGGTAATTTATGGGTGATGTTGGATCATTATCTGGTTTTGGGATGGTAATTATTAATGCTTCTAGCATCTCTTTTGGGAATTGGCTAGATAATGCTGTTTGATTGAACATTTTGGTCAGATGAGGCGATAGTATTTCACTGAATGCTTGGAAATATTCTCCCGAGAGTCCATATATGCCTGGGGTTTTGTTTTTAGAGAGAGATTTTATAACTTTGAGAGTTTCTTGTAATGAGATTGTTGGGTTGTTGATTTGTTGTAGATCTTCCGGATGTATTTTTGGCAGGTTGATATTTTTTAGATAGTTCGCTATATTTTGGGGTGAAGGTTGTGGGGTGGATTGATCTACTTTAACCACTTGACCACTGGGCATTTAAACCCCCTTCCTAACCACACCAATTTTCAGCTTTCGGTGCGCTCACATTTTGAATGACAATTACTCAGTCATACAACACTGTACCCATATGAAATTTTTGTCCTATTTTTCACACAAATAGAGCTTTCCTTTGGTGGTATTTAATCACCATTGGATTTTTTATTTTGTGCGCTATACAAGAAAAAAGCCTGAAAATTCTGTAAAAAAATGAATTTGTCTTGGTTTCTCATATGAAATTTAGCAAATTAGTAATTTTTCTTCATAAATTTTGACCAAAATTTATACTGCTACATATCTTTGGTAAAAATAAGTACAAATTGGTGTATATTATTTGGTCTTTGTGAAAGTTATAGAGTACACAAGCTATGGTGCCAATATTTGAAAATTGATCACACCTGAAGTACTGACGGCCTATGTAATTTCTTGAGACCCTAACATGCCAGAAAAGTACAAATACCCAAAATGACCCCTTTTTGGAAAGAAGACATTCAAAGGTATTTAGAAAGATGCATGATGATTTTTTTTGAAGTTGTCATTTTTTCCCACAATTCTTTGGAAAATCAAGATTTTTTTTTTCTTTTTTTTTTTCACTAAATTGTCATATTAGCAGGTTATTTCTCACACATAGCATATGCATACCACAAATTACACCCCAAAACACATTCTGCTATTACTCCCGAGTATGGCGATACCACATGTGTGAGACTTTTACACAGCGTGGCCACATACAGAGGCCCAACATGCAGGGAGCACCTTCAGGTGTTCTGGAGCACCCAGGCCAATTCTGACATTTCTCTCCTACATGTAAAAATCATCATTTATTTGCTAGAAAATTACATAGAACCCCAAAACATATATATATTTTTTTAAGCAAAGACCCTAGAGAATACAATGGCAGTCGTTGCAACTTTTTATCTCGAATGGTATTTGCACAGCAATTTTTTGAACACTTTTTTTTTGAAAAAAAAACTGTTTTGTGCTTTAAAAAAAAACAAAACAGTAAAGTTAGCCATATGTTTTTGCATAATGTGAAAGATGAAGTTACACCGAGTAAAAAGATACCTAACATGTCCAGCCTTCAAAATTGCACACGCTCGTGGAATGGCGCCAAACTTTGCTACTTAAAAATCCCCATAGGCGACGCTATAAAATTTTTTAATGGTTACAGGTTTTGATTTACAGAGGAGGTCTAGGGCCAAAATTATTGCTCTCGCTCTAACCTCTAACGTTAGCAGCGATACCTCACATGTGTGGTTTGAACACCATTTTCATATGTGGGCGGGACTAACATATGCGTTCGATTCTGCATGTGAGCACACGGGGACAGGGGCGGTTTAAAATTATTATTTTTTTTTTTATCAGTCATTTTACTTTATTTATTTTCGTTTGACACTTTTTTTGATCACTTTTATTCCTATTACAAGGAATGTAAATATCCCTTGTAATAGGAATATGGCATGACAGGCCCTCTTTACAGTGAGATATGGGGTCAATAAGACCCCATATCTCACCTCTAGGCTGGAAAGCCTAAAATAAAAAAAAAAAACTATCTTGGCTTCGATCATAGCGGTGAGTCGGTAGAAGCACCGGAGGGCGGCGGGAGAGAGCTGCAGGCATCATTCAGATATCCCCACACAAAGTCAAGGAAGTCATATAATGGCAGGCAGGAAGTGGTTAAATACATTTTTTTTTTAACACAAACTCCATTTATACAATATTTCTAACACATAGCATGTACATACCAAAAATGACACCCCAAAATAGATTCTCCTACTCCTCCTGAGTACGGCGATACCACATGTGTGAGACTTCCACAGCCTGGCCACATACAGAGGCCGAGTACAGCAGAGTATGGCCGAGCATGGCAGGGTATTGCAGGGTAGCGCCGAGTATGACTGGGTATAGCAGAGTATGGTTGGGAATTGCAGAGTATGGCTGGGTATTGCAGGGTATTGCAGAGTATGGCAGGGTATTGCAGAGTATGGCAGGGTATTGCAGGGCATTGCAAAGTATGGCAGGGCATTGCAGAGTATTGCAGGGTATGGCAGGATATTGCAGAGTAGACACTTGCTAACCAGCTGGGATATTTCTGATTATCAAAACCACTCTGTCCCTTTTTGGAACAGTACTACATCAATGATTAATCTCATATCAGCTGGAACCACATTATGTCTAAGGAAAAATGTGAAGTCTATCTATTCAAGATTGTTCTGATCCATTAGTCAAGGATACACTATTCATCTAAACTCAGCGTCAAATTGCCAGTTAGCAAGTGTCATTCCCTTTGCAATTCCTACTTTGACCAACAGAGTTCCCTTACAATTTAGGGGGTATTACCAGTATCGTTATCCCCTGGGGGCCATTCACCATGAAACTGCACACACAGAGTATGGCTGGGTATTGCAGAGTATGGCTGGGTATTGCAGAGTATGGCTGGGTATTGCAGAGTATGGCAGGGTATTGCAGAGTATGGCAGGGTATTGCAGAGTATTGCGGGGTATTGCAGAGTATTGCAGGGTATTGCAGAGTATTGCAGAATGTGGCTGAGCATGGAGGGATGGTTGAGCATGGATGGATGGATGGCTGGATGTGACTGCAATTGTCACAGATCAGAACTCTGGGCACTACAGATCCAGCACACAGCGCTGCTGCTATCCGGAGAGAGGAACCGGCGTCATGACATGACGCCGGTTTGTTTACAAGTGATCTCTCCATCATTTGTTGGAGCAATCATGTGATAAACGGCCGCTATCAGCGGCCATTTACCGTGAACCATGGTGCGCCGGGTCCTCTGGACCCAGCGGTCACAGATGTGCTCGGATGCGTGCCCCAGGGGGCGTGCGAGGGCGGGATTCTGGGAGGAAGTCACTGTATGCTCTCCCAGAGTTATGCAACCGCCCTGTAGCCGTCATTCGGCTATGGGCCGGTTGGCAAGTGGTTCAGGTTATATAGAGATTCATAATATTCTGAGAAGGAATCAAATATTTCTTGGGAGTTGTAAATTGTTTTATTTGATTTGTGGTGAACTAAATTGTTAATTTTGTTTTTATGTTGATGTTGGCGTAGTTGGTTAGCCAAAAGTTTACCCGCTTTATTACCTTGAGAATAGTAATTTAGTTTCATTAGTTTCATAAATTTTCATGATTATCTATCAGCCTATATCCCAGTTCCATTCTTAGATTGAGATGAGAGTTGTTGTGCTAATTTCATATCCCTTGGGGATTTTTTGTGTTGTTCTTCATTTTCGGTAATGTCTTTTAGTAGTGTATTTAATTCAAAGTATTTTCTTTTTTTTCCCTAGCTGCTATTTTTATTAAAAGACCACTAACACATGCTTTATGAGCACACCATAGTGTGGTACTTATCAAACCAGTATCATTAAATACAAAAAATTCTCTAAGATTTTATTTTATCACAGATGATTTGATTGTAGCCGTATTAGTGCAATTGTGACAGAGAAAATTGAGTACTGTCTGTGATACTTTTTTTATTTGCACTAACATACAATTTTTCAGGACAAGCTTTCGGGGTATGTCCCCTTCTTCAAGGTCCAAGCAGTACTGATTCACAAATTTTTAAGCAGAATGTTAAAGCAGAAGAAAAAAAAAAAAAAAAAGAAAACCAAACACATACAAATCAATTGTAATAAAGATAGCAGCAGAGTTAGTGAGATAAGATAGAGGGAGAGCTAGGGGGGAATGCAGGGGGGGATGCTAGTCACAGAGCGGTCGTAAAACTTTAGCATAATGTGTAAGGAAACCAATATCTAAATTCAGGCCATTATTCTTCGTGTCAAAAAGAAGTATCATTCTTAGTTCAAACGTTTTCCTTTCATGGATAGTTCTGAAATTCCCTTTAAGAACTAAGACATTGAGGTCTTCTATATGGTCCGATTGTGAGAAATGATGTCCCACAGGTGTGCATAAACTGTCTTCTTTATGTTCTTTGATGGTATGTCTGTGCAAATTCATCCTCGCTTGCAACTTCTGTCCTGTTTCACCAACATAAGATCCTTTGCTGCACCTTTTGCATTGGATGAGGTACACAACATTACTTGAGGTACAGCTGTAAGATCCCATGATATTGAAGGTCCCATTTGTGTGTGTAACAATTTTGGATAGATTTATCTGGTTGCATAGTTTTTTATTGCAGGGTTTGCTACCATTATTTGTGACTTCATAATCAGAGTGAATTTTCCTGCTGATTAGTTTGTGTCTGAGGTTGGGTGGCTGTCTGAAAGCCAATAATGGGGGTTGTTGGAATATTCCTTTCAGAGTTTCATCCTCTGTTATAATGGGTTGTAAATCTTTGATTATCTTTTTGATCCCTTCAAGTGCTGGGTTGTATGTGGTGACTAGAGGTACTCGGTTATTTGTTTTTTTCTCTGTGTATTGGAGGAGATTTTCTCTTCGGGTTTTCAAGGCTGTGTTTATGCTGTTGTTGATGGTTTTGTCTTTGTAACCTTTCTTATGGAAGGAGTCTGCCAGTGTTCTGAGATGTTTATCTCTGTCTTCTGGGTCTGAACAAATTCGGTGGTATCTGATGGCCTGGCTGTGTATGATGGCCCGTTTGGTGTGTTGGGGGTGAAAACTGGAACTATGAAGATAGCTGCATCGGTCAGTCGGTTTTCTGTATATCGACGTGTGTAGCTTGTCATCCCCGTTGTATACTGTAGTGTCCAGGAAGTTGACATGTGTGTTCGAATAGTCCATTTTTAGTTTGATAGATGGGTGAAAAGTGTTGATCAATGAAAAGAATTGGTTTAGATTTTCTTCACCTTCAGTCCATATCATGAATATATCATCAATATAGCGATAATATCTGTATGGCTTTTGTTGTATGCTGTTCAGAAAATTGTCCTCCAGGTCAGCCATAAATAAATTTGCATATTGGGGTGCCATTTTGCTTCCCATAGCAGTACCCATACACTGGAGATAGATGTCATTATTGAAAGTGAAGTAGTTGTGTGTAAGAATGAATTCAATGAGCCGTGTCACATCCTCAGCAGTGTATTTGTGGTCTGGTGAGGATGATAAGAATCTGTGACATGCCGCCAACCCATCCTTGTGAGGGATGTTACTGTACAGAGATTCTACATCCATAGTGACTAGAAGTGTATTAGGTGGTAATTGTTGTATATTGTTAAGCTTGTTCAGAAAATCAGTGGTGTCTTGCAGGAAACTTGCAGTGTTCATGACTAAAGGTTTTAACATGTTTTCTACAAGGCCTGAGATATGTTCGGTAAGTGTATTCATACCTGTTATAATGGGTCTGCCTGGATTTCCTGGCTTGTGGATCTTGGGCAGCATGTAGAAGTCTCCAATTTCTGGATTATCCGGAATCGCATTGATGAGTTCTGAATGTAGGTGGCTTGGTATTGTCGCAATGAGACCTTTTAATTGCTGAGTAAAATACTGGGTCGGATTATAATCCAGTTTTTTGTAGTAAGTAGTATTTGCCAGCTGCCTCTGGCCCTCTTGTATATATTTGTCTGTATCCATCACAACGACTGCTCCCCCTTTATCTGCTGGTTTGATGGTTATGGCCTGATTATTGCGCAGATCATGTACAGCTCTTCGCTCCAGTGGTGAAAGGATGAATTTGCACAGACATACCATCAAAGAACATAAAGAAGACAGTTTATGTACACCTGTGGGACATCATTTCTCACAATCGGACCACACTATAGAAGACCTCAATGTCTTAGTTCTTAAAGGGAATTTCAGAACTATCCAGGAAAGGAAAACGTTTGAACTAAGAATGATACTTCTTTTTGACACGAAGAATAATGGCCTGAATTTAGATATTGGTTTCCTTACACATTATGCTAAAGTTTTACGACCGCTCTGTGACTAGCATCCCCCCCTGCATTCCCCCCTAGCTCTCCCTCTGTCTTATCTCACTAACTCTGCTGCTATCTTTATTACCATTGATTTGTATGTGTTTGGTTTTCTTTTTTTTTTTTCTTCTGCTTTAACATTCTGCTTAAAAATTTGTGAATCAGTACTGCTTGGACCTTGAAGAAGGGGACATACCCCGAAAGCTTGTCCTGAAAAATTGTATTTTATCACAGACAAATGTTTCTCTTGGGAAAATATGTAGGTATTGTTCCTCCATACTTGGTTGTTGGTGCAGAGAAATCCTGTATTAATTTATATTGTTATTGGAGCATGATCAGACCAAGAAATGTTGTGGATATGAGCTTTAGATATGTTTTGAAGTAATCATTTGTACATGATAAAATAATCTATCCTTGAGTAGGATTTGTGGACATGGGAATAAAATGTATAGTCCCTTTCGGTGGAGTGAAAGGACAGTGGACAGGAGAATGTGCATTGGCCAAGGCCATAATGCCTTTACATATTCTCTCGGAGAACCCAAGGCCAAATACAAACAACACACCCCGACCTAACAGGAGGCATAGGAGTGCCCCAGCAGGAAGCTTTGACCCTCATATATACATAGATGCCATAGGGGTCCCTAGAGGGGTCCCAGATGAGTTCAAAGCAAGAGACCAAGTAGCAGCAGGATTTGAGTCCCTGATCCCCATCATCACTGTAAACAAGAATGTAGACTGGACAAATTACATCTACTACAAACAACAAAGGTTTGTTAATTACACCAGAGATGCACCAAGAGGTTTAGCCGAACAACTGGAAGCCGCTTCACATATGACCTTCCAAAACCATATGGCCTTATTTATGGTCCTATCTGAAAAGGGGGGCGTGTGTAAGATGTTACCTGAAACTAGTACATGCTGTACTTATATCCCAGATAACACAGGCCCAAATGGTAAAGTGACTTTAGCCATCCAGAAGCTTGAGGATTTGTCCAAAGATTCAAAGAAGAATTCAGGGCTCTCCAACCCCTGGGCTTAGTACTTCACCTGGATCAAGGGGGGATGGCAGGGAATTTTAACACAGATTGGAATAGCCATTCTGATAATTCTAGTGACCCTAGCTGTCATGGTCTGCTGTGTTCTTCCCTGCTTTAAGAAGTGTGTAGAAAAAGCTGTTGCCAAATCCACTCCCATGTTTGTGAACCAGGAAATACCAGATGATGATGAAGATTATGTAAGACTTGATGATGAATATGTGTTACGCTCCGTTACAGTCACCTCCTCCCGAGATGCATAGGATTACAGGGACAGACAGCACCTGATTGCCCCTCCAAGCTGTATCGAGGGAGGTAGTGAGTTAGTCACTGCTCTTCTCTATATACAGCTGAAAAGAGTTGCAGAGGAGAGGGCCAGGGTAGCTAGTAGGACTTTTTAGTATGAGGGACAGTTTGAAATAGACAGCTTCAAGGGGGGGACTGTAATGGATGTGATCATGGTGAACTGTCTATTCCAATACCTGCTTTATATACCTAACATATATAAACTCAGCTTCTATGCTTATTAAGCCTTAAGACATTTACAGATATTCTGCAAAGCTTAAAGCTTATCAAGGTAAGGTCTGCTCGGGCCTGCAGCACACCACTCAGCGCCAAATAAATTAATTGATGTCAAGAGAGAGCACAACTAAAGACTGGGGGAGATAATAACACTCAGTATCTATACAGAGTGATTTAAAAAACAGCAGCCGTTTTTAAAAAATCATAAGATTGAAAACAAATATTAATAATAATAGTATATATAAACCAGACAGGTAGACGTATACTATAAACAGCGCTAAATGTTGAGCAAAGATAAATATAAATCATGCGGCCAACTACGCACAAAAGTATTCAAACAGAGAGGTAGAGAGTCTGTGACGTGCTCAGAAAAAAGTCCATCAGTGACAATGCAGTCGTAACTCAGTGTGCACCTTCCACCGGTCAGCAGAATTTCACCCTGTGTTGACACTCTCCCCCTAGGGGATCGAACTCACCAGATCTGTTAATTTTAAAAGCATCCAAGAACAAAAGCAAAGGATCTTCTCAGCACCACTCTCTCAGTACCACTCCTGGGGGTTCAGGAGGGAGGTCACAACTCCAAACAGATGAATGCCAAAAAGAGAAAATTGTGTGCACATAGCGTAATTCTGTTTATTAAATTGTACCCCACAATCTTCATAAAAAACCCCTCATTCTAAATACGTACACAATAAAAGCAGTTAAACAAGCAAAAACGTAAATGGGTAGCGTGTCACCGTTCTGGAAGCCGGCCGGTTCGATATCCAGGGAAACAGTTCACTTCCTGGTTGTGGATCAGGCCGAGGTGGAACGCATACCTCACTTCCGGCGTCGTGTAAGCCACACACTGACGCGTTTCGTCATATCCTGACTTCGACAGAGGGCCCGAAGTGAGGTATGCGTTCCACCTCGGCCTGATCCACAACCAGGAAGTGAACTGTTTCCCTGGATATCGAACCGGCCGGCTTCCAGAACGGTGACACGCTACCCATTTACGTTTTTGCTTGTTTAACTGCTTTTATTGTGTACGTATTTAGAATGAGGGGTTTTTTATGAAGATTGTGGGGTACAATTTAATAAACAGAATTACGCTATGTGCACACAATTTTCTCTTTTTGGCATTCATCTGTTTGGAGTTGTGACCTCCCTCCTGAACCCCCAGGAGTGGTACTGAGAGAGTGGTGCTGAGAAGATCCTTTGCTTTTGTTCTTGGATGCTTTTAAAATTAACAGATCTGGTGAGTTCGATCCCCTAGGGGGAGAGTGTCAACACAGGGTGAAATTCTGCTGACCGGTGGAAGGCGCACACTGAGTTACGACTGCATTGTCACTGATGGACTTTTTTCTGAGCACGTCACAGACTCTCTACCTCTCTGTTTGAATACTTTTGTGCGTAGTTGGCCGCATGATTTATATTTATCTTTGCTCAACATTTAGCGCTGTTTATAGTATACGTCTACCTGTCTGGTTTATATATACTATTATTATTAAAGCTTAAAGCTTGCTTAGGAACTGGACTGACTGCAAAGAGTTATGCCCTGTACACACAGTCGGATTTTCCGACAGAAAATGTGTGATAGGACCTTGTTGTCGAAAATTCCGACCGTGTGTGGGCTCCATCGGACATTTTCCATCGGATTTTCCCACACACAATGTTTGAGAGCAGGATATAAAATTTTCCGACACGCATGCTCAGAATAAATAAAGAGATGAAAGCTATTGGCCACTGCCCCGTTTATAGTCCCAACGTACGTGTTTTACGTCACCGCGTTTAGAATGGTCGGATTTTCCGACAACTTTGTGTGACCGTGTGTATGCAAGACAAGTTTGAGCCAACATCCGTCGGAAAAAATCCTAGGATTTTGTTGTCGGAATGTCCGAACAAAGTCCGACCGTGTGTACGGGGCATTAAAAAGTTTGCGTTTGCTTCCCAGAATACATTCAGAATATAACAGCATAACACAATGGAGCAAGAACAAGAGAATGCTGCAAAAACAATTATTCACTTCTGCAAATGTGCATCAGCCGAAAGCCAAAATTTTGTCACATATTTG
This sequence comes from Aquarana catesbeiana, assembly GCF_042186555.1. Classification (NCBI taxonomy): domain Eukaryota; kingdom Metazoa; phylum Chordata; class Amphibia; order Anura; family Ranidae; genus Aquarana; species Aquarana catesbeiana. The sequence continues at coordinate 173,645,951 of NC_133330.1, forward strand.
TATTTTTATATTTGTGGTTTGTATGCGCCAGTCTTGTTGATGTATCTCAATCTTCAATGGAATTGTATAAAAGTCTTGAGAAGCAGAAATATTAACCACTTGAGCCCCGGACCATTATGCTGCCTAAGGACCAGAGGTCTTTTTCCAATTTGGCACTGCGTCGCTTTAACTGCTAATTGCGCGGTCATGCAATGCTGTACCCAAACGAAATTTGCGTCCTTTTCTTCCCACAAATAGAGCTTTCTTTTGATGGTATTTGATCACCTCTGCGGTTTTTATTTTTTGCGCTATAAACGGAAAAAGACCGAAAATTTTGAAAAAAAATGATATTTTCTACTTTTTGTTATAAAAAAAATCCAATAAACTAAATTTTAGTCATACATTTAGGCCAAAATGTATTCGGCCACATGTCTTTGGTAAAAAAAATGTCAATAAGCGTATATTTATTGGTTTGCGCAAAAGTTATAGCGTCTACAAACTAGGGTACATTTTCTGGAATTTACACAGCTTTTAGTTTATGACTGCCTATGTCATTTCTTGAGGTGCTAAAATGGCAGGGCAGTACAAAACCCCCCCAAATGACCCCATTTTGGAAAGTAGACACCCCAAGGAAATTGCTGAGAGGCATGTTGAACCCATTGAATATTTATTTTTTTTGTCCCAAGTGATTGAAAAATGACAAAAAAAAAAAAAAAAAAAATATTTACAAAAAGTCGTCACTAAATGATATATTGCTCACACAGGCCATGGGCCTATGTGGAATTGCACCCCAAAATACATTTAGCTGCTTCTCCTGAGTATGGGGATACCACATGTGTGGGACTTTTTGGGAGCCTAGCCGCGTACGGGGCCCCGAAAACCAATCACCGCCTTCAGGATTTCTAAGGGTGTAAATTTTTGCTTTCACTCTTCACTGCCTATCACAGTTTCGGAGGCCATGGAATGCCCAGGTGGCACAAAACCCCCCAAAATGACCCCATTTTGGAAAGTAGACACCCCAAGCTATTTGCTGAGAGGCATATTGAGTCCATGGAATATTTTATATTTTGACACAAGTTGCGGGAAAGTGACACTTTTTTTTTTTTTTTTTTCATAAAGTTGTCACTAAATGATATATTGCTCACACAGGCCATGGGCATATGTGGAATTGCACCCCAAAATACATTTAGCTGCTTCTCCTGAGTATGGGGATACCACATGTGTGGGACTTTTTGGGAGCCTAGCCGCGTACTGGACCCCGAAAACCAATCACTGCCTTCAGGATTTCTAAGGGTGAAAATTTTTGATTTCACTCTTTACTGCCTATCACAGTTTCGGAGGCCATGGAATGCCCAGGTGGCACAAACCCCCCCCAAATGACCCCATTTTGGAAAGTAGACACCCCAAGCTATTTGCTGAAAGGCATGGTGAGTATTTTGCAGCTCTCATTTGTTTTTGAAAATGAAGAAAGACAAGAAAAAACATTTTTTTTTTTTCTTTTTTCAATTTTCAAAACTTTGTGACAAAAAGTGAGGTCTGCAAAATACTCACTATACCTCTCAGCAAATAGCTTGGGGTGTCTACTTTCCAAAATGGGGTCATTTGGGGGGGTTTTGTGCCACCTGGGCATTCCATGGCCTCCGAAACTGTGATAGGCAGTGAAGAGTGAAATCAAAAATTCACGCCCTTAGAAAGCCTGAAGGCGGTGCTTGGTTTTCGGGGTCCCGTACGCGGCTAGGCTCCCAAAAAGTCTCACACATGTGGTATCCCCGTACTCAGGAGAAGCAGCAGAATGTATTTTGGGGTGTAATTTCACATATTTCCATGGCATGTTTGAGCAATATATCATTTAGTGACAACTTTGTGCAAAAAAAAAAAAAAAAAATTTGTCTCTTTCCCGCAACTTGTGTCGCAATATAAAATATTCCATGGACTCGACATGCCTCTCAGCAAATAGCTTGGGGTGTCTACTTTCCAAAATGGGGTCATTTGGGGGGGTTTTGAACTGTCCTGGCATTTTATGCACAACATTTAGAAGCTTATGTCACACATCACCCACTCTTCTAACCACTTGAAGACAAAGCCCTTTCTGACACTTATTGTTTACATGAAAAAGTTTTTTTTTTTTTGCAAAAAAATTACTTTGAACCCCCAAACATTATATATTTTTTTAAAGCAAATGCCCTACAGATTAAAATGGTGGGTGTTTCATTTTTTTTTTTCACACAGTAATTGCGCAGCGATTTTTCAAACGCATTTTTTGGGGAAAAAACACACTTTTTTTAATTTTAATGCACTAAAACACGCTATATTGCCCAAATGTTTGATGAAATAAAAAAGATGATCTTAGGCCGAGTACATGGATACCAAACATGACATGCTTTAAAATTGCGCACAAACGTGCAGTGGCAACAAAATAAATACATGTTTAAAAGCCTTCAAAAGCCTTTACAGGTTACCACTTTAGATTTACAGAGGAGGTCTACTGGAAAAATTACTGCACTCGATCTGGCCTTCGCGGTGATACCTCACATGCATGGTGCAATTGCTGTTTATGTTTGACGACAGACCGCCGCTTGCGTTCGCCTTAGCGCGAGAGCAGGGGGCGACAGGGGTGTTTTTTTTTTTTTTTTTTTTTTTTCTTTATTATTTTTTTGCTTTTTTAATCTTACTTTTAAACTGTTCCTTTCATATTTTTTTTTTTAATCATTTTTATTGTTATCTCGGGGAATGTAAATATCCCCTATGATAGCAATAGGTAGTGACAGGTACTCTTTTTTGAAAAAATTGTGGTCTATTAGACCCTAGATCTCTCCTCTGCCCTCAAAGCATCTGACCACACCAAGATCGGTGTGATAAAATGCTTCCCCAATTTCCCAATGGCGCTATTTACATCCGGCGAAATCTAAGTCATGAAATACTCGTAGCTTCCGGTTTCTTAGGCCATAGAGATGTTTGGAGCCACTCTGGTCTCTGATCAGCTCTATGGTCAGCTGGCTGAATCACCGGCTGCATTCTCAGGTTCCCTGTTGAGACAGGAGAGCCAGAGAAAAACACGGAAGACGGTGGGGGGGGGGGCATTCCCTCCCACGGCTTGTAAAAGCAGTCTAGAGGCTAATTAGCCGCTAGGATTGCTTTTACATGAAAGCCGACCGCTGGCTGAAAAGAATGATACCAAGATGATACCTAAACCTGCAGGCATCATTCTGGTATAACCATTCAAAGTCGTGAATGGCGTACCTGAAGACAAAAAAATGGTTAACAATGGTTAACAATAAAGCACAGTAAAGTGTAAATAATTACACACCTGAAAAACAAACATGATAAAACATAATAACAATAACAATAACAATAAAACATTGCAGAATAGAATACAGTAAAAAAGAGCAGAACAATAGAGAGAGAGAATAGAGAGAGAGAGAACAATAAAACAACAACTATTTTTTTTTATTTCATATTTTTTTTTTTTTTTACACTTTTTTTGTAACTAACTTTTATAACGGTAACCGGTTCCAGGTTCGGGTCTCTCAAAATGCGATGGCATCTTGGGAGACCCTGTGAAAGTGTGCCTAGTCTGTGCAATGCTGTACCCTACGCTAATACTCAACTAGTGAATGGTAGCGTTCAAAACATTCACCAATGCAAAGACCAGGATTGTCAGGACAGGAGGGACAATAATAGCGGGTGTCACGCCTATATCCGCGCTTGCTGCAGACACGACATCTTTTTTGGGGGGTTCGTTGGGTAGGGGTACTCGGGAGGACATAAAAATGCCTCTCATGCAGCCGACTGCATTTGGTTGGGGATGTGAATGGGGGAAGTACGGGCGCTGCAGAAGCGGTGGGTTCCCAATTAGGATTGGCGAATGCAGCAGGAAGGGCACTATGGGCACGATGGGCCTGTGTTTGTCTTTTTGGTGGCAGCGGGACACTACTTGTGTTCGCCACCTCACCAGCTTCAACTGCACTTATGGGACTCGCCACGTCACCACGTGTTACTGCAGTGCTGGTTTGACTACGACCGGGGTGTACTAGGCCGCTGGCGCTTGCCAGTTCACCAAAACGCTACCAAAAAACGTTAGCGATCGCAGGGATCAGGCCTGACTCTGCGAACGCTGCAGTTATGCGTTTAGTGTTTTGTAAGTGTCAGTGATCGATCGATACTGCACTTGGGTGGGCTGGGCTGGGCCGGGCGGAGGGGCAAAACGCAGGTGCTAGCAGGTATCTGGGCTGATTCCGCTAACACTGCGTTTTTGGGAACCCTAAACTGCTGGGGACGCTAGTATAGATCTGATCGGATCAGATATTGATCCGTTCAGATACTATACCACTAAGGGAGGCGTATGCTGCGTGCGTGGGTGTTAGCGGTACTGGCGCTAACCTGACGCCTGGGGCTGGTGCTTGCCAGTTCACCAAAATGCTACCAAAAAAACTGTTAGCGATCGCAGGGATCAGGCCTGACTCTGCGAACGCTGCAGTTATGCGTTTAGTGTTTTGTAAGTGACAGTGATCGATCGATACTGCACTTAGGTGGGCTGGGCGGAGGCACAAAACGCAGGTGCTAGCAGGTATCTGGGCTGATCCCGCTAACACTGCGTTTTTGGGAACCCTAAACTGCTGGGGACGCTAGTATAGATCTGATCGGATCAGATATTGATCCGATCAGATACTATACCACTAAGGGAGGCGTATGCTGCATGCGTGGGTGTTAGCGGTACTGGCGCTAATCTGACGCTGCCTGGGGCGACGCATATCACCGCCGGGCGATCAGGGGGCTAAACCTTTATTTGGTAATAAACGGCGGGTGCCCTGACACTATAAAAAATAAACGAACTAACCAGCGTCATCCGTAACGGTTATACGGTGATCAGTGGTGAAAGGGTTAACTAGGGGGCAATCAAGGGGTTAAAACATTTATTAGGTAGTATATGGGGGTCCCTGACGCTATAAAACGCTGACGGTGAACCTAAATATTTACCTCACTAACTAGCGTCACCAGCGACACTAATACAGCGATCAGAAAAATGATCGCTTAGTGACACTGGTGACAGGGGGTGATCAAGGGGTTAAAACTTTATTAGGGGGGGTTAGGGGGGTACCCTAGACCTAAAGGGGGGTAATACTCACTGTCCCAACACTGTAACTGTCACAAACTGACACTATGCAGTAATCAGAAAAAAAAAAAAAAAAAACTGCTGGTGTCAGTTTGTGACAGGGGGGGGGGGTGATTGGGGGGGGATCGGGGGGCGATCGGGGGGGGGATCGGGGTGTTTTGTGTGCCTGGCATGTTCTACTGTGTGTGTGTGTGTTGGTGCACTCACATAGATGTCTTCTCTCCTCGGGCCGGAACGGAAAATACCGACCCGAGGGGAGATGACATCACTTCCTTTGCTGCTGTTTAGCATACAGCAGCAAAGGAGTGTTTTCATTGGCCGGCGGCGATCGCGAGGGGGGGGCCACGAACGGATGGTCTCCCCCTCATCACCGATCGCCGCTGGACAAAAGACGACCGCCTCGGGCACCGGGGGGGGGTCCGATCGGACCCCCCACCCGCGGAAGGCAAATCACGTACCCTGTACGTGATTTTGCCTGTCCGTGCCACTTTGCCGACGTACATCGGCGTGAGGCGGTCGTCAAGTGGTTAAACAGAAAGTAATTTGACTCTGAACTAAGCAGTCTCAGTGTGAGCTTACTTGAAGCATGCATGCTTTTGTATTCAACAATCTGATCGAGGGTAGATATAATAATATCGGAATTTTTGTTCTGAATCCAAAACACAGACACCTCCAGGGATCATACAAATCTTTATTAGAAAATATCTTATTTAGTCCCGTTCTTTTGGTGTGACCTTGATTGGAGGTGTCTATATCTGGATCCATCGGTGCGTTGAAGTCTCTGCAAATTATGAGTTGACCTTTTTGCATTTTACGTGCCTTTGTTATAATTTTCTTAATAAATTGATGAGGGTTTTTGTTCGGGGCATAAATATTGACAATAGTAAAGTCTGTGTTTTCAATGATTGCTGCCGGAATAATGTACCGACCTTCAGAATCAGTCTTAACGTTGAGGCTCCATGCACACTGGACTTAAAAAACGTTGATTCTACAGGTGTTTGACGTTTTTTTGTCCTGCCTCTAGAAGCACTTCTATTGTGTTCTATGTGTCTTTGCACATTATTGGCTACTACAGGCGTTATCTGTCAGGGACGTTCAGAGGCAGGAAAAAAAACCCTTCTCTATCGCGTTTCCTGGAGAAGATTAGGAGCTGTAAAAACGTCAATCTCTCCTAAACTTCTCTTATCTCTTTTGAACGTCAAGTTACAACGTTTTTTTAGTAAAAAAAAAGGTGTGTTGTCACTCTACATCATTTCCTGGCTTTGCAGGAAGAATCTTTTGACCCTGCTCATCGTCTCCATCTTTTTATGAGAGCCACACATTTCAGACATGACCAGGAGGGAGGTCACACAACATCAGCTGATTGCAGCTGTACAAGGACATGCCAACCTCTGGGATAAATCTCACCCAGATTATAAAGATCGAATTATAAAACATTCATCCTGGGAGGCGATAGCGTCAGCACTACTGTCAAACTGGAGCACCCTGAGTATTCGGGAGCAAGAAAAACGCAGTAAGTAAATTTCTATGCATTTTTTTGTACATATGTATACTTTGTATGCATTTTCTATGTAGAGTGTACCTGATGCGTTATTTTGTTCTTTTGAATAGTGGACTCACAACGCACTCGATGGAAGTCAATACGTGACCGACTTCGCTGCGATATTACAGCAGAGCAAAAGAATTTAAGAAGTGGAGCCGCAGCACCAAGTTCTTGGTCTGGCCATCCTTATGCTGCTGACTTGGTATTCCTACGAAGGGTAATGGAGTCCAGACGGTAATTATTTATTATTTAACCACTTGCTTACTGGTCACTTACACCCCCCTTCCTGCTCAGGCCATTTTTCAGTTTTCTGCGCTATCACACTTTGAAAGACAATTGCATGGTCATATGACATTTTTAGCATTTTATGTACAATAGAGCTTTCTTTTGGTGATATTTAATCACTGCTGTGCATTTTTTTTTTTTTGGTAAACATCCAAAAAACCAAAAACAAAATTTTTTTAATTTAGCCACTTGCCACCCGCTGTATAGCAAAATGATGGCAGCAAAGTGGTTTAGTTACCCCGATCGGACGTCATATGACGTGATGAGGATAACAGAGCCGGTGTTCTGTCGAGAAGTGCCTCCCATCGAATAGTGCCCGCGCATGCCAGGACGGTGCCGCACTCCAGCTGATTTGCTGTTGCTGGCGGCTTTACGGTGTGCTGATGCTTCATTTTTGTCTGTATTGCAGGGCGGGTTTACTGTGTTGAACGGCCGGTTTTGCATGTGTTGCAGGGCGGGTTGTAACACAGACAAAACCAGCCCTTCAACACAGCCACTAGACACCACCAGCAGCAGCGATGCACAATCTGAGAACTATGGTCTCTCCCCCCCCCCCCGATGTTTGTATAGGTTTAAATTGTGCCTTTGAAATGGTATCTCCCATCGAGAGATACCTCCTAGGATGCGCCAAGGTTACATCAGCCCAGCTGAGAGGCAGTGCATCCACATTACATCCCGGGCACTTCTCGATAGTGGGCAGTTCTCCACAGAACACAGGGGGCCCGCAGCAAGTCCATCGGAGGTGCGGTGTGTCAGTCTGACACACCGCAACTCCGATCGTGGTATGAAACCTCTGACAGAGGCTTCCTACCACGTGATCAGCTGTGACCAATCACAGCCGATCATCGCGTGAACCAGGAAGTGCCGGTAAACAGCTTTCCTTGGTGTACGCTGACAGGGAGAGCTGATCGGTGGCTCTACCTGTCAGAAGGGGGGTCTGTGCTAATAATCAGCACAATGATTATCAGCACAGCCCCATCAAAAGGTACCCATCAGCTTCCAATCAGTGCCCATCAGCTGCCAGCCTGTCCCCTTCTATAAACAGATCAGTGCCCACAACAGTGCCAATCAGTGCCCAAAAAAGTGCCAATCAGTGACCCATGAGTAATGCCTGTCAGTAGCTCCTCATCAGGGCTGCCTATCCAGTGCCACCTATCAGCAATG